>NC_091433.1:196457786-197657786 GCF_964237555.1 Oryctolagus cuniculus
ATCTGCCCATCTATGGGTCAACGCTGTCTGTGCCTTGTCCTGTACCTCCATCAGAGCACCACAAACACTGGGCTGTGTGTGCCTTGTAGGCCTCTCCCTACCAGGTGTAAGCAGAAGTAGCACAGAGAAACTACAGACACTGCAGAGTGTTCCCTAAGGAGCAGGGACAAACCCAAGCCATTCACCAAGAACTGCTTTAGAAGTCAGACTTTCTGAGGAGGTTGTTCTGGCACTCGTATCAAGCCACTTCCTGGGATTCCCGTATCCCATCATAGAAGCCTGGGATCAAATCCTGCCTCTGCTTCTGGCCCTGTTTCCTGTTAATGTGCACTTTTGCTGCAGCAGATGACGCCTCAAGTACTTGTGTTCCTGCCACCCACATGGAAGAACTGGTGGAGTTCTTGGAGCCTTGCTTTGGACTGCACAAACCCCCCTATGGCGGGCATTTGATAAATGAACCAGCAGATGGAAACTGGTCCCTCTCTCTGTTGCAATGCTTTTCAAACAAATAAAAATAAAGAAAGCAGAAATCAGATTTCCTGATGTAACATTTCTTTTCTATGTATGAAACCAAAGGAAACACAAACAGTACGCTGAAGATAGATCTGCACTCCCATATTCATTGTAACATTGTTCACTTACAGCAGCCAAGTTATGGAACCAACCTGAGTATTCATTTGAGAAGACTGGGTAAAGAAAATGTGGTCTATACAGAATGGAGTCTATTACTCAGCCTTTAGAGAGGAGGAAGCCCCATCAGTTGGAGGATGTTGAGAACATTGTATTACATGAAATAAATCAGACACAGACAAATACCACATGATCTCACCCTACATGTGAAATCTAAAATACTTGAAATCACAAGTAGAGAGTAGAGTGGTGGCCCCAGGAGTGGAGGAGGAAGGTTGGAAAGGTGCTGGAAGAAAAGAAGGGAGGGAGGAAGAAGGGAAGGAAGCATAGGAGGTAGATTTCTCCTTAGAATAACACAACATATTAGAGGTTTTCCCCCCATCCTATGCTTAAATATGATGCTGCCATCATGATTAAGGAAATGTGGTAGCAGTAGCTTTAATAATGATAAACTCTGGTGATCATGGCAGAGCCCTGTGACAATTGCCCTGAGAGGGAAGGTGGGCAGAGTCAGCAGGAGGGAGAGCCACAGCTCTGTTCTTGCTCTGACGAGGGAACTAGAACCTCCTTTCTGGCTGGTGGACCACTTGTGAGCTGCTGGGTAACTCCTCCCCCGTCTCTACAAGAATGCTTTCCTAAGTCTCTGCTTTACTCCGACAGGTGTGACAACTGCTGGTGTAGTTACATATTGCTTCTACTATGTTGATTGTTCATCAAGAAGAAGCCTTACTGATGTCCTGTGAGGTGGCTGGGATGCCAGTAACTGAAGATCTCTCAGGGTGAACAGATGCCACTGTCCACACAGCTGAGGAGTAGAGGAGTTGTATGACTCTGAAGCCAGACCCTTTCCACAAAGTTCACTGCTCCTTGGTGCAATAAATAAATAAATAAATAAAATAAAAAATAAAACCATCAAACTTACCCAGATTTCTCAGCCCAAACCTCAGAGAACTGGGTGTGAATGCATGGCAGGGTTTGCACTGAACTGGTGTGAAGCAGACTTTCTCTCCCTCCCCAGTGCCCTCTCATTGCTCTTACAGCAAAGAAATGTTTGTCTTCATAGAATTAACAGTTGATGGGTATTTTTTATTTAAAATATTTTTTCATTTAAGTTTTTCCATTTTTTATAGCAGTCATCTCTTTACTCTTGGTTCTCACCTGGAAATGGTGGATGGGGAAAATGCTTGGACACCTGCAAAGTAAAAGGGGGAACAAGCATTCAAAATGCTTCCCACAGCCCTATCCAAGTGTTTACTAGGTTTTTCTCCTGAAATCCCACTCTTCTTTCCTGTGCTTCATACATTTACTCTTATTATTGATGTTGCAAAACCGCAGGGTTAAAGTGTCATTCTATCTGTGTTCATTATGAACCCCATAGTTAGGGAAAAAACAGTCTCAAAAATACTTAGTGTCAATTTTGTTAATATTTTACCCATTAATGGTATTTCAGATACCTTTAATGATTTTAATAAGTTGTCCATAAAATTTAAAACATTACATACTGTATTTTAACTAGTTAGTGAAGAGTAAGGAAATATAACTAGCTTACCGAGACTGTAGATACTCCATTAGCTAAATTTCAAAATTTTTAATAAAAGAACTCAGAGATAGGTTGAGACCTGGTGGCGTCCATTAAACTAGCTCCTGTGATGTGGAAAGGATCCCCAGAAGCAGTGGAGGACATGTGTGGGCATTTGCTTGCCATGGTTGTGGTTGTGGTGGGCTCGTACTTAAATACAGCTAGTGACACACTGACATTTTTGTTGCCCAATAGTCTGGAGTAGTGTCCTGCATTTGTCTGTACTAGAATAACTATAAATTAATGGAATCTACAAAGAAGAAACTTTATGACTGTACTGTATTTGGGAGCCTTTGCACAACTAGGTAAATTTTCCATGATACAAAATATTTGTATTTTAAAATTTACTATTATAAAAAAGAAGCCATGACATTATTCTATGTGCTTAAATGGTAACTGTTTATTGAGTTTCAGAAGAAAAAATATGAAATTAGTAGTTGCTACTGAGTTAGCTATAATGTTAAATTGCAAGTTTTAGCTTAAAGCTTAAATCTGCATTTCTCAAATGTGAACCATAGTAGTCTATTACTGCTTTGTATATAATGTAAGTGCTACAAATAGTCTCAGCATTGAGCATTTATTGATACCTCTCAAATGAATGTAGCTGCCTTGGTATACCTCAGAAAATATCTGAGTGCCTGTGAATTTGTTAACCGTTTTGGCAATGAAGATATTTCCTGCTCAAAAACTGATGAAAGTAGTTAACAGTGTAAAAACTGACTGCATTGGCACCGTTGAATTCCCAGGACTATCACTTTCTTAGGAATGAACTAAACGACTGGTTTCATGAGTTACACAAATATCTTCAGCTTGATGAAGTTCACACTGAGCAACAACGTGATCTGTGGGTGCCTGCGTGTGCATGTTTATGCTATAGTATGTATATGTACGTAGTCTTGGTCAGTGAATGCCTTATTAGGGTTGTGTTTATAATGAGACTACAGGATGGCACACGCCAGTGAACTAGTGGCTGTGAAGGATATCAGTTTCATTTCTGCAGAGTCCTTGAAGGTATCACACAGAAGAAATACTATTTACACATCCTGATAGACTCCAAGAAGGAGGTGCTCAAGGCAGACACTGTCAGTTAGGTTCTCTGATGTTGTTTCAGAAAATATTAATGATGCATCTGTGCCTAAGGGATTGTGCTACGCTCTGTGGAGGCACAGAGGGGACATAATGCTGCCTCTGGCCTCTGAGCACTTAACACAATTGAGCAGCTAGACAGTGGACCATTGACTTCATGTCTTGTTGAGGGCTGTGTAACCTGTCCCAAGGCTTCACCTGGAGATATGCACACAAATGTAAGGATATTGATCCAGCTCAGAATTCCTCAGCCTTGGCACCACTGCATTTGAGGGTGGAGGGATATCCATTTGTTTTAGGGGTCACTCCTGTGTATTTTGGGGTATTTCTCAGTACCTCTGGCCTTTAATGCTGCATTCAAGTAACACCTTCTGACTAGCCTCACTACACAAGTTGTATCCACGAAAACCGTGTCCAGACATTGCCAGATGTACCCCAGGATAACCACAGCTGTATGTGCTGAATCTCGGAAGGTATATGGACACATCCACATCACGGTTGTGAGCTGCATGGTGGTGTCCGCACAGCTGACCATCAGCACCTGGGGGAATGCTGTGGGAAGTAAGGCAGTGTCCTTTCCTCTCTATGCCTCAGGAAACACCCATTTCCTCATGCGAGGGTGGGAGGGAGACGATGGTTCAGTTTTAAGGAATCAAAGAAAAAGAATTGCGGTTAATAAAAGTCCTTCTCTCTCATCTAACTCAGTTGTAATTGTCCTTGAGTAAACTGAGAGGACCAAACAGGAAGAGGTAAGACATAGGGATGAGCAGACAGAGGGAGAGTGGCTGTTGCTTCCTAGGTGGTGAGAGAGTGAGGACAAAGATGTGTGTTGTTCACCATGAGGACCGTAAATGCCACAAGTACACTGGCCTGTGGGGTCCTCTCCTATCACTTGGTCCTGAAAATGACTAACAGGTCTGTGGTATGGACTAATTTTTACAACAGAGGAGTAATAGCTTGTGCCTATAAGAATAAATGCCATGTTTTTACATTTCAGCAGTGATTAATTTTAAAAATGTATTTATTTGAAAGACAGAGTGACAGACACACACACACACACACACACACACACACACAGATCTCCCATTCTCTAGTTCACTCCTCAAATGCCTACACCAATCAGGACTAGTCTAAACAAATACCAGGAGCCAGGAACCAGAAATTCAACTCAGGTCTCACATGTAAATGGCAGAAACCCAAGTACTTGGGCTATTTACACATACTTAAAAAATAAATTAGGATGCAAGACCTCTCTACATAGAAGTAAGCTGCCCCAATTACACAAGATTAAGAAAATGCCTCCCATAGACCTTCCACGTTTAGGGTTGGGGTAGGGATGGTGACGTCCCTCAGGGTTAAGTCACTGTGTTTGTATGGCCCCACAGATAGGCAAGGATGTTCCTCAGAATGAGATAGTGTAGGAATCAACCCATTTTTACCTAATAATAAATGAGGTAAGTCAGTTGGATAAGTCAGTTGGATAAGTCAGTTGGATAAGCAGTCTGCATGTATGTAGAACTGCTGCATGCCAACAGCTGGATGAATTCCTGACACAGGAGGTGGACATCCAGGAGGTCTGGTCTACTAGGGACACAGTTGTGCACATGATGAACTCGTGAACATAGCAAGGTGCAGTTGTGACATCACTGGCTTCCACTACCTTGTGGTTTCCCTCTTAGTGCTCACCACCGCATGAGACTGGGCTCCCCCTTAGAATGACCTGGGCGCTCATCAAACCCACACATGCCCAGTCTTTCCCAGACCAACCCAAATCTGCAGCAGCTACTTAGTATTGGAATTAGTTAACATCCCAAAGACTCTTTCAAACTCTAGGTGGAATGGCCATGCTGAATGCTTTCCTGCGATAACTACACCCAACACAAAGCTGCAGTTCCTGTTCCCCATCTTGCCTGATCAATGGAATCCCAGGCGCACTGGCTGAAATACGTTTCTTAGGTCTCTCCCCAGGAGGACTCATTCCATTTTGGTTAAAACCAAGAAATCTGTATTTTTTTAAGAAGAATTCAATGATTCTAAGACCAAGAAACATGTGCAAATAATCGAAAAGTGTGCTCATCAGTCAATATTGACTTTACCTACCCATTGCTTTTCCCTGGATAGACAGCCAATCCCCAGCTGAGAACTTGCCTACTCTGCTCACTCCCTCCAGGCACATGGGGTGACTTGCTGTCTGTCTGACCTTCTCTGCCTAAGTTCCTGGAATGCAGGGGGAGTCAGGACCCCCCAGTGTGCTCTGGGAGTGAGCGCTCACCAGCCTGTGAGGTGTGCATTGCTTTCCACCTCTGAGCCTGGTCAGACGCCAGCAGGCGGCTTGAATTCAGCCAGAGTGGGGCATTTACACCACAGAAACTGGCAAAGGCCACAAAGATCACTCTGTCTGACCTCTGAACTGCTGATGGGTAAACAACATTGATCAGCAAGCCACTGACCCCCTCCCCACAGCCAAGAGGGAAGGGAGTCCAGCCTCACTGAGGCACCTTGGGCCGAACCCAGGGAGACTCCAGTTAGAGCAAATCCTCAGAACTGTCAGGGAAACGGAAGGTGAAAGAACTTGTAGCCACAAAGAGTCAAAATTCTTGTAAGGAAAATCCGGACAAGGAGACTAGCACTGAGACAGTAGTGAAAAAGATCATCCATTTAAAATAAGTACCGGGACCAGTGTTGTCACACAGGAGTCTTCAAAAAGTTCATGGAAAACATGTATTATGAAAAAAGTATGCATGAATTTCAAGCATTTTTGCACCAAAATTAATGTATCATTTATTTCCATTTTCCATGTATTTTCTGCAGTCCTCAAACTTCTCAGTTATTCCCAAAGTTCTTCCTGAGTTGCAGCAAGCCTTATTTTCCACCTTGGAATAGTGTGTTTCCAACCACATTTCTTTTTTTTTTCTTTTTTTAACTTTTATTTAATGAATATAAATTTCCAAAGTACAGCTTATGGATTACAATGGCTTCCCCCCATAACGTCCCTCCCACCCGCTACCCTAACCACATTTCACAGTGAGTTCAGCTGCCATCTAAAGAGAGTTTAGGAACCTTGTGGAAAAGTCTGTTAAGGTTTTCTTCTTTCATAATGAATTTAAGTAGCTTCTTGGCAAAATAATTTGTATTAAGTGGGTTTAGATGCAGCTTTTATGAGTATCTTCTTGGTATTCCTGTCCTTTAAATCATTCTTCACTAATGACAGCTGCTTTGTGATGAATTGTTTCCATTTGTTGATTGAGGTCCTGAAAATGACAGTTCACCCATAAAGAGAACATCCAGACTTTGGGGCTAGTGGGACACTGTCATGAGCGCCTGCTGTCACGCAGCTCGACAGTAGCAAGTGCGACGTCAGTCATGGGGAAGAAAGGAACACCAGGACACAAGACTGTCTTTCCAATGAGAGATTTTATTGCTTACACACCAGGGTTTGTTTTTTTTTTTATCACACTACTCGTCAGCATGTTCATTGAGGTCAATACACTTATCAGTATCAATATACTTATCAATCTATACTATTTAATACACTTATCAATAAACTTATCACCAGTACTTAATGTGGCTTAACTACTTAGCTTAACATAATTACTTAGCTTAACATAACTACTTGGCCTAATCACCTAACTTAACATAATTACTTAATACACTTATAAATATCACTAATATCACTATCAATAATGTCAATAATATCACTTATCATAACTCATAGCTAACTTAACACACTTACTGAATTACTTAGCTTAACATAACTATCATCTACTTAACTTACTTACTATAATACTTAACTATCAGAGTAACACTATTTCCTTAATGACTAGAGGACTACTGGAATCAACAACATTAATATCAAGATCAATAATACTACTTGAACTTATTCATTAATCCACAGATCACAGTATACAGTGTTAAAGTAATTTTGAGGGCTATCCAATTATAATAGTATATGTACATCAAGATCTCCAGCATTATTTAGATACCTTGCATAGGGTCAAAGCATAGTTATATTACACTACACATGACTAACATTATTTGTAAAAGCTGCATTTTCAAGGCTCGTATCATGGTCACGAAAAAGAGTGTCAGTGTTCAAGGTCCAGAGCGCCATGTCTCGGCAGAAACGAATCTCAGATCAGTAACTTACAGGCAGGAAGTTGTGAGAAAGCTGTCACTCTGGGCAGTAGGCTCAAAGTTCCCAGGCAGATGGTCAAGCAAGAAGTTGGAGAGGTCCCCTGCTGAGAAGCCTGGTCCTGCTTTGTGGTCAGGTCTGGCAGTAAGCTGGTAAGGGGTCCAGGCAAGGTGGTGAGACGGCATCTCGGCTGGAGTTTTGATCCCGTAGTCGCCTTGTGCCAAGTAGCAAAAGCTAGCGGGCTGGCTCTTCGGCTCCAAGTGTGAGGAGATCCAGAGGTTCGCACGCACTGGGCCCCCCACACACACAGTCACACACAGACAGTGAGGTTACAGTTCAGGGACAGCTCTGCCGGTCGGGTTGTGCCGCTACCTGCTCCATGCAGAGTAGCGGGCTGCCTCTTCAGCTCCGGATGTGTGGAGATCCAGAGGTTCACACACACACACACTGGGTCATGACCCTGAGAGGATGGAGAGTGGTGCAAGGGCTCCCCTTTTTATCCTCATTTTCCGGCAGTCCTCCAGCTTGCCATCCTCCTACTTGTTGTCCAATCAAAGCTGTTTCCTCTTTGCTTGCAGTTGAACAGTCCAGTTATTGCTGTTCCCACCTTACTTATGTTTGAACTGTCCAGTCAGTGTGGGTAGGAGGGCATTGTCCATAGTACACTGTTATCTGACTGACCAGAGATGTCTGCTTGGTATGATTAGGAGTGTCTCCCTAACAGCTGTTAGGCATTGCCTCAGCTCCTGACTTATAACTCCACTTTACTTTTATTTTGTGGCTAGTGGTAACTTCTTAATGCAATGTTTTACTGTGTTTCCACAGTTCATCTCCTTTTCAGGTAAGCGGTGATCCGTGACTCTTTCTGAGACTCCTGTGGGATTATCCACAGACACATACCTGGAATTAAACTGAGTGGAATGGTTGATAGAAGGGTAGGGTGTTGGGACTTTGCCTTTGACTTCAATATACACTCAAATATGTTCTCATTGACATGCTGATGATCTCTCTTTGTCAATAAACAAATGAATGCAGCTTTACTAAAAATGAAGCAGCCTGCACTGGACATTTACGTGTTCATAGAGTCCTGCAGGCTCCTCCAGGCATTTCCAGCCAAAATTTCATTTTGATTAAGCTGCATTAACTCATTAGTTTCTCCCCAGCATTGAAAAAAAAAGAGATTTATAGTGTTACATCTGAGTTGTGGATACTTTAATAAATAAAAATGAAAATTTCTAGTTCACTGAGCCTAAAAACTTGTAAAATCTTGAAGTTCTTAATATTGCTTCAAATGAAAGTTGGACTAGAATCTGCTTCTAATTGGAGTTACAATTGGGTAAGATTTTAGAATTTGGGGATATTCCTCTTGGGAAAAATGCTAGTTTTAACGACTATGTCAGTATTTTGGACATCAGTCTTCTATAAAGCATAGAGTGACTATTATTGTCAGAGGTTTTCAATGCAGCATATAGAAAGCAGATAAAATGAAACATAATAAAACACAGTATAGATAAAACTACTGTCTGCATGGTTGTGTCTTATCAGTAATATTAGAAACTGCATAAGATGACTTGGGAACAATTAAATACGGTTTGCAATAACAAAGTAAATGTACTAGCTTGTGGGGCAAAGAAAAAAAAAGCAATGCAACTTCCTTGGCAAGTACACAAAGCAGTAAAATTTTCTTGAATAAGTAAAATTGAGAAAATAATTCTTATAGCAGATTAATAATTGGTAGCTTTGTTGTGAGTAAAATATTAATGTCTTCATTTAAAATATGCATGAATTCTCTGTAATAATAGCCTTTACTTGTCTTTAATTAAAAGCACATGGGAAGTTTAAATTGTGCCATTGACAAAAGTGAACTGAGAGATCAGTTAAACTTGCCATTGTTCACTTCAGGAAATCTTAAAGATACAATTAATCAATGTCAATATAAACTGCACTTAACCACTTGCATTTATGAACATATAATGACAACATTATCCTTGACATCAGCATATAAAGTCAGAATACTCATCGTTATCATCCAAGGTTATGGAATAAAAATATGTGAGTAATAAGATTGAGATTCAAATAACAGTAAAAGTTAAACATTGAAAAAAAATCCTCCAGACACCCAATATCACTTTATCAAAGACATCCGTTGCACGTTGATAATAAAACCTTGAGTTTTGGGTTTCCACCTTTCAATGGCCATGTGGTCTGTGGGCACCGTGAACCCACAAGGCAAATGGCTCAGAAAACTCTCAGATCAATGAGCAAAATGGGTCAGTTCTTGGTGAGACTGTGTTCTAGAATGTTGATATGATGTTGTTAAAGAAGGCAAAATATGTGACAGCAAGTACAAGGAAGAGACTTAGAGACTCGAAGGAAAGTGTGAAAAAGCAGAAACAAGTTTCTAAGTCCTAAAAATCCATTAAGAGAGAAATTGGTTTAGGTTTGAAATATAGATCCACAATGCTTTATAACAGAAAGTGGAAAACGAAGGGGACTGAGTGAGGGAAGAACTGAGAGTGATTAAGAGTGAGAAGTTTGCCAGTTAGGAGGGGAAAAGGGAAAAAGAGAGGAGGCATGAGCACCGGGCGCTGGGAAAGCAAATAAGAAGCCGAGGCCCAAAAAATGCTTGTGGGCAATTGCTCCAGTGTGTGCTCCCACCCCACACCCCATTTCCAGACTTGACACATTAGCCGATGTTTCAAACATGTAGATGCACTCAGTGAGTGCACATATGTAGCCATGTACGTGTATATGTATGTCTGTGTTGTCTGTGTTGAGCACACATATTTAGCCATGTATGTGTATATCTATATATTCTGTGTATGGAGAGTGAGTGCATATTTGTAGCATGTACATGTGTCGCTGATACATTTGTGCTGAGTGTATGTATGGATCTGTGTGTCTGTGTTATGTGTCTGCAGGTGGGTTAAGCTTTTCACTGGTCTTCTGCTTCTCAATAAAGGAACACCAATCCTTGCAGATTTGATAAGGTGTTCTTTTATTTTTAACAGCCCAGTGAGGTGAGTTTTAAGTCAAGGTTAACCAGATTGCTGGTGGGCAGTGCTTCCCCACTTCTGTGCTTTGTCTGCATTGCACTGGCCCCCTGGGGTGAAGACTGAGTGAGTCATGGAGGAGAAATGTGTGTACCCTACCTATGATGGCCCATATCTGAGAGCCTCTGCTATTCCACAGTGAACACTGATGGTGCATCTGCAATATGTAGGCTCTGTGCTAGTTGCTGCATACCTGACATAAATAAAACAACTCCTTGATCCCATGAATTAGGATGGACTTTGGTGTTGAATGGAAAATTAATACTGTCCTCTGTATGGACGGAGAGAAGGTTCTACACTTGAAAGTGTAAGTCTGGTTCTAGTAAAAATATTCTGTGTGGCCAAAATGCATATATGCCCTACGAGTTCTCAGATCCTAGATCTCATCTATCTCCCCTCTCCCTTCTGTGTCCCTTACCAATCTTTCCCTCTAGGGTTCCATTCTGCGTGGGGCTCTGTATTCATAGGTCCTG
The DNA here is from genome assembly GCF_964237555.1 of Oryctolagus cuniculus. Taxonomy (NCBI): domain Eukaryota; kingdom Metazoa; phylum Chordata; class Mammalia; order Lagomorpha; family Leporidae; genus Oryctolagus; species Oryctolagus cuniculus. The sequence goes on from NC_091433.1 coordinate 196,468,740, forward strand.
AACCATGGTCGACTGGGCTTGTCCATCTTCCCAGTGGGTTTTCTCCTCCTGGACATTGAACCCGTGCCGTATGTCAGCCCCTTATGCCAGCCCATGTCAGCACACAGAGACTCTGTACCCTCTATCTTACACAGAGCCCAGGCCAGTGCCTTATGGCTTCATATGTTTTCCTCACAGTGGACATCTCTCCCTCTCCCCCTTTGGCTTCTGTAGCTGGGCAGGTATCCTGGTCAGTCTCACTTTCAATACACTCTCCATCCACACTATTTGCTACTGCTTGAATTAATTTTCTGTGTAATCTTTAAAGACCTCATTATTTGAAATATTAATGTAGTTAAACTAGAAGAGTTCTATGATACGCAAATATCACAGTTGCTCTCTGTGTTCAAATCTCCATGAGTTTAATCTCAGAACTATTCATAAACAGTTTATAATTCTATCACTTCCCTGAAGAGAAATAAAGGAAAGATGTGCATTTTATGATTGCTTAATTTATTGGGTCTGCTGAACTACATATTTTTATTGATGTTTTAAAAGATTACTGTATTTATTAATGCTAACCATTAATTTACTGCTGTTCCCAGAGCAAGTGACAAGTCAAAATTATTAAATGTCAGAGTCATATTTCGTTTAATTAATTTTCACCTTAAAATAAATGAACACACACTTAAAGAGCTGGTGGGTATTCTTTAGCAGAAACTTCTCAATATGCCACACCTAGAAATTACGCATCACAGGGTTTTCAGTTCTTTCATCTTTAAAAAGAAAGTGCATTTCCAAAATCAATAGCAAATCAATGTTAATATCAAATGAATTGAAGTCTCCTTTCCCTTTCAGATTTATATAACATTTTCTCTTAGGTCACAATGAAGAAAATGATCAGCAGAATATATTTTGGTTGTGCATGTTTATGTTTGCAAAAGAATGTCCTTCTCTTTGTGCCACTGAAAGTGGGCATGAGAGGCAGTAGACTGGCCCCATCAGTCATCATTATTAAAGCTTAATATATAGTCTAACTAGATGTTGCCTCCTTAGAAAATAAAATGCGTGGACACAAATGCTTTTACACCTTTCTCCATCTTTCTATCATTTCTTGGTTCTTGGCCAAGGAACTCAGTGCAGGGACTCAAGTGATGATAAAATAAGGTGGGATGGGATAGACAAATGATTCAACTACTGTACCATATGTAATTATCTCTTCTGAAAAAAATGTGTTTGATCTCATTATGTGTAAGAAAATGGGTTAGGAAGGCTGAGCTTATGACTCATTTCTTGCATTTATGTCTTTTACAGTAATTATCTAAGTATTTTTGTGGATGTGCACTGTCTATATCTATCTATCTATCTATCTACCATCTATCATCAATCCACCTTTGTGTTACTTCGTTTCTTCAATTTCCTTCTTTAAACAGCTTCCTTGGCCAATGTCCCAGTTTCGGGAGGTTCAGCCATGTCTCCGTATTCACATCTCACCACAGTGCTTGACACACAACAGATGCTCAGTAGTTGTAGTTTGCTTTGCTACCTCTGTAAATGATTGATTAACAGATAACTATATAAGTGAATGGGTAACTAAATAAACTCACTAGAAATAAGCTTGAGGGATTAAAGAGATTTTTACAACAGTATATTTTGGATTGGATGACTAATTATGCCTAAATTAATGCTGTAAGGTAAAAAGCATTTATTAGCAAAGTTATTAATTAGAGTCATCTTGGCTCCACTATAAAGGGCAATCACTCTTGGTTTAGCATTCAGGCCTTATTGAAATTCTGCCACTGAGTGAAAATATTGCTCTGAGCATGTCCTCTTCTGGGAAACTTCACCCATAACTGTGAAATCCAAGAACTTTAACTCTTACTGACAGGCCCTAATGACTGTAATAAACCAAGGACGCTCAGTGTTAGAACATTTCAAACAAGTAAAATATGTTTAATAAAGCAAGTCTGAGCATGTCTAAGCAAAACACTTGCTATGCGTTTTCACCTTTTTAATCAGCTGGTACTTCTTGGACATCAGGTGATTTTCTAGTGGCAGGCACAGGGGCCACTTTGCCTGCCACACAGAAATTATAATAGCTTCACTTCTATTATTGCTATTGTGTGACTTTGCACAAGGTCCTTACCATTTTTTTTCTGTATGTAAAATGAATATAGTAATAACATCTCTGTCACATGGCTTCATAATTCCAGCACAAGGATTAGCATCATACCTCACACACTGCAGTCTCTGTAAAACTTGGTTATTAGCTTAAAACAATAGTAATAGGAGATAATTGGTAACTTTTTAAATACTAGATTTTCTGGAGGAATATTGCTGAGCTCTCTGCATCACAAGAAGTACTATTTTGAGCTGAAATAGACTAGGGAATTTGACTAAAGTGAATCCCAAATATATGAAGTCAGTTAAATCCATTGAAATCCCGGATGGGTAATGTTAAGTTTTCAGTCCTCGAGTAACATAAGGATGCTTTTGAGAAAAGAGGAGTAGACACACATGATGCCTAGAGGAAGGAAAAAGCAAGACAGTGAATTCCTTCAAAACCAATCTAAAGTTGAAAATGGCAAGAGTAGCTTGACATCAGTATACAGCTGTAGAGTCACACAGATAATGCCAAATGAGCAATCAATAGAAAAGACACTTTGGAAGCTAAAGTGTAGGGTAGATGAAAGGTGGGAGTAAGGTGAAAGACCCCAAGGACAAAGCAAGAAAAGTGGAAATCAGAGAAGTTCAACCAGAGGCAAAGGGCTCTCCCACAAACAATATCCCACCTAATCCTGAGGCTGAAAAGGCAAGGTCTCTGAGAGTAGCTTTGCTGGATTCAGCAAGCAGAAACATAGGACACCCACTTAAACTTGAATTTGAGATAAACAATGGATAACTGTATAAATTATGAATATATCCCAAAGAGGGAGAGAGTGGAATAGATGAGAGAGAAAATGCAAACAAAGCCAAGTGAAAACAATGTTACAGCTGAAGCACACGAGTCAAGTTAATATCAAGCTGTTGGCAGGGAATGAGAAGGCAGGTAGCTGATCTAGAGTAGAAGGGGCTAGGGCTCAGAAGTGAACACTGACTTAATATTTTTCTATGATTTAGATACAATGTTAGCTGCATTGCAATCTTAGTAGATTAGTTATTTCATTCTGTTTGCTGGCTCTGTATCTTACCTCCCATTTTACTAATGTGGAAATTGAGCTTCAGAGAGGAAATCTCAGGCTCGGGTTTGCACAATCAGAAGTGACAGAGCCAGATCCATCCAATGGTATCCAACTTCAGAAACAACACCCTTCTAATGAATCAGGCTGCCTCAAATGGAGTTGAGTGGCAAATACGTGAAAAATATAAGGCAGTTATTTGATATTCAGCATGTGATCAGATTCTGGAAGTATTCAAAGTAGAAATAATACATTAATTAATGGGTGATGCTTTCCTCAGAAGCAGAAAATCCTAACCATGTGCCTCCACCACGTCTCACTTGCATTGGCTCCCTACATATCTCAGCAAATACATTAAGCTCCACCCAAAAATAAGACAGTGCTTCAGTTTTGGTAGGCCATTCTGAATTCCATTCTCACTTTATCACAGGTGCTACCTTCTAAATCCCTGATCAAACACAACTGTTAATTAAGAATACTCAATATAATTCTCACCTTCAATACGTGTGAGCTCCAAACTCCCTGATCAAACTGAAACCTGATGTGATCCCCCCATAACTGTTTACTTGCTAAGATCACACTCTCTCACAGTGAGGTAGACTAGAAATTCACCTTCTCCATTTGGGCATAATTGTATTAGTTGTTGTGAAATTCACCGTAACAGTCTACATAGAGATCAATTTTATGGAAAATACAACAATCACAAAGCCGTGAAAAATAGATTTGGGCATAATGAAGGCAAGATGAGATTCCATTGTTCCCTCCACTGCCCATCTAATATTCTTGATGGCATGTCTTAAATGATAGCTAAAGGAATTTAGCAGCTTTGAATTTGATTCACCTGTGGAAAAAGAAATGCATAATTATGAGTTTGCTATCTTTTGTTGTTATTTTCAAAGTTCAAATAAACAGGCGACAAAGCACGAATAAGAAATGAATTTTGAGCAACAGAGATGATTCTGAGAAAACTAAGTGTGAAACAACTTTTGGCATTAGCTAAGTTGATCTGTTTCAGCTATTTGACTTGAGTTTGTAGAATTATATATAATTGGGAAGGCATGAAAATAAATCACAAAAATGTTTTGATATACTGCTTAACAATGTATGGTTTTAACACAGAGCTCAGTTTGAATCCCAGTCTCTTCTTGTTTCTAGATGGATTTGTGATGGCTAGTTGACAGATTCTCTTTATTGCTTCCTTTTCCTACACTGCAAAATAAAAACACATAGGACATTATTTGTTGATATATTATAAGTGTGAATATGCTATAGTCACCTTCCTTGAAGATTAATTTCTTCCTTGCCTTGGAGATACATGGAAAAACTACAGTAGTAAGAGAAGCATGTTAAAGGAGTTTCAAAGGCAGACTTTAACATGAAGGAGTTTGAAGTTTGCAGGCTCAGGGCACAGGCTGAGCCATCTGGAATGTGCGTCTGTCATGTTAGTGACCAATGAATACATGGCTGTGTCTCTGCTGACCATGAACAAGGGTCATAATCGATAGTCATTCCTGCCTTACTCCAACATTTGCTTTCATTTGTTTCCATTCTTTTAATCAGACCCTGGGAAACTTTGACGAAGCTTCTTGGCAGAGAGAGTTTATGCCTCCTTATCAAGATATCTTTTTGGTTATAGTACTTCATTGGCTAGTGTACTCCTGCTGGTCATAGTACTTCTTTGACTTCAGTTATGGTCATTTCTTTTGTGTCCATTTATCTCCATGGCCCCTCTACACTGTGCCTCTCTGTCTTACCTTAACTGTGATCCCCAGTAGTTCTGTATACCCTCAGATTTCCAAGTTCTTTATTCATGAAATGAAATAAAGCTGTTATGAGGATTAGACAATATCACATTTGTTGAGTACTTGATTCATTCTTGGCACTGGTTAAGCACTAATGACGGTGAACAGTTTCATTTCTTCTTCCAGTGTCTTCTGATTTTCCAGATCCCTGTTCTACTTTTTATCACTGGTTTGGAAGACAAGCTTGTCTTGCCAGGGCTTGTGTGTCTCCTGTCTTCCTCACTGATGCTTGGTGTCTGACTTACCAACTTGGACCCCACTTCTTAACTTACGCCTACTCTTACCTCTTGGATGCACAGTCACAGGTCACAGAGATACTCAAGTTTCTTCTCTTCTTGATCCTTACAATTGTTTGCCCACCTTGTCTAAATCCTTTGCTAATATAAATATCTAAAGACACAGGCCCAGAGAGAACTGCACACCCATTTCTCGGGCATGGAAAGTAAATATGGAAAGGTAAACATGCCGTCCATTTATTTTGCAATTATTATTGCGTGTCTATTCTAAGCCAGTCACCTGACTTCATAGCTACTATTTGTCACTAAGACAGAAGAAAGAATTTCTATCGCAAAGCTGACTGATGGAGTGAACAGAATGATTCCTTGGTATATTCTTGGTAAAACTTTTATTCCTACTCTTGTAGACTTGATAATGATGTTTGGATCACATAGATTGAACCCAAGAGCTGGCATTCTTACTTCTTTGTCACAAAATTAAAACTGACTTCTCACAAGAGGGACACTTTCATCCAACTTTTGAATTTCTGGAATTCACATATTTAATGGCAAGTAAAGGAGCATCGTTTTTTCTTTTTTTTTTTTTTCAATAACAAAGGTTCATTTTTTTTCTTCCCATGGAGTACATATTTGGGAAAAATATATATGTATTCAAAAATGTAATTCAAATTCATTGTATTATATAGTGAAAACTCATTTTCCCATTCCATCATGTGTCAGCAGACACGTGCTAATCAGAGTTTCTAGTCAGCACATAAAAGTGCAGATTCACCTACTGCAGAGTCTTACCAACACAGGCTAGATGCTGAGGAATCACAGATGTAACTCAACAAAAGCAACACACAAACACAAAGTTGACATTTGAGAAGTCACTAAAGAATTCAAATACCAGGCCTGGAATTACATTCAGGAGACAAAATAGTGTGGCCCAGACAGGTACGTCTAGGATTTGTAAGCTCTCAAAAGCAAGGAATAAAGAAAGCAATCAAGCACCAAGTATCAGAGCCAACTGCTTTAAGGGCACCGCATTGCTTCTGGTTAGGATTCTTCCTGTCAGTGTGTTACAGTGATGAGAGTCAACTACACAGATGCATAGAGAGAAGGCATGCTACACATTGTGTGGGAGAGAGAATGGAAGGAAGATGGGAAGAATGAAAAAAGAAGGAAAAGATAGAAATGAAAGAAGGTAGGGAGAAAAGAAAGAAAGAGAGAAAGAGAGAGAGAGAAAGAGAGAAAGAGAGAAAGAGAAAGAGGGAGGAAGGAAGGAAGGAAGGAAGGAAGGAAGGAAGGAAGGGAGGGAGAGAGGGACAGGAAGAGAAAGAAAGAGAGAAATTATTGAGTCATGTTTTGTGGCTTCATTGCAGGTAAAAGCATAATTTCCATTAGATTCTGAAATTATGAAACTAGTGTTTACACTCCTGTGGCTTCTTTCTTGAATCCATATTCAGAATCACTGCATTAGATGATTCTTAATGTACTCTGTTATGTACAATATTATATGTACACGTGTAATATCTACCATAATCCTACTAATATGGTATTATAATTAATATATGATATTTATATTAATTAATTTGTGTGGTCTGGTTAATAATTTGCTTGCCCATGTACTGAGGCCTTGGTCCTCCAAGTCTTATGTTAAATGGTTAATGGATCAATGCTAATGGTTAATGGATGAAGGGTGCAGACTTGGTCTAATTATGGCACCCAGGGTTTGGGCACAGTGGCAGGTCTTTAGGTCACTGGGGCATGTCCTCAGAAGGGAACTCTCGAGAGAGAGTCGGTAATAAGAGCTGAGTAGGGCCTAGCTGCTCCGCTTCCTGGCTCACTGCAGTCATCCCTTTATACATGCTCTTCCATTTCCGGGCTCGTCCTCCATCAGACAATAGCCTAAATAAAGCTACAGGTTTCCGACTCTTAACTACAAATAAACCTTCCTTCCTGGGTAGCTCCGTTCAGATTATGTGAGTTAAAGTCACAAACATTTGACCGATACAGAAAAATTGGCAGTGGAGAAGTGCAGTCAGTGCTCTTTACAATGCCCGCGGATGTGGAGGAGACTCTGGGATGGTTTTGGCAAGAAAGGTTGGAAGAGGGTGGAAGTGCAGAATAGAGAAGGCTTAGGAAGCTGGGAACCAAGAGTTACGGGCAATGCTGGAGGGTGAAGGCCATCCTGATGGGTTGCCTGGTGATGGCTGCCTCTCTGGAGGAACAGGATGCTGTGTCCTCATGGGGAGAAGAATGAAGAGCGACCCTGTCCAGTGCTGGGGGGAAAGGGGCTCTTGTAAAAAAACCTCTTTGAGACCCTACCTCTTACTCACACCACACTGGCCACACCTAGGTTTCAGAGTTGCACATGCAACCCATAGCACCAACTTTGGCACCACAAATGTGCTGGACACCTTACACATTTTCTGCCTGAATCCTAGCAGGAGCTGTTGTTACAAGGAATTTGAAGTTGCCTCTGCTGGAAAATAATGTTAGGATCAAGACCTGGGTAGTACGTTTGCTATGGCTACTAAGAATCCATCTTTTTTATACCTTCACAACAGGCCAGTGAAGAAAATATACAAGGGTACTGCAAAAAAGTTTATGGAAAATGTAATCAAATACCAATCAATTTTACTACAAAAATTTTGAACTATAAGCACAGTATTTTTCATAATACACAGAATTTTGATGAACTTTTTGAAGATCTATCATATATATTTACATATGTAAATATATATTTATATATATGTGTATGTGTGTGTATATATATATATATATATATACATTTACTATGCAGGTATAAAAATATTTCCCCCGTAGCCATCTGTATTAAGCTCAAACAAGTTCAAACTGATATCTCCCACATAATCCATTACCATATGAATTATTCTAGCCTTGTCTCCCTTAGTTAGGTGTGAATTTTCATCCCAACAGTGAGAACCCAGTATCTCACCATCTGCCATCCATTTATTTCCTTGCTCTGATCCAATGTGCGTTTATAGCAGGTTCAGAATTGCTAACATGGACCCTCATGGAAACAATCTTATCACCCAGGGTAAGGTGCTTAAATACACTTCTTTTTGCCTTGGAATCAGAGACACAGCTTATTTCCCACATTATCTGAGCCAGTACTCTTGCCCCTTACTCCCTTCAATGAGCTTGTTTCATTCATTTATAATCATTAATTTGTTTTGTCACATTCTGCATTCAATCCTAGGATTCCTGTCCTGTGGACTTCATGAATGATTTATTAAATTTGCATACATTAAGATTCCCTTCTCTGTTGTAAAGTTGCATGAATTTCCACAAAGTGAGGTGTCAATAATGTGTCACCAAGTGTCATGCAGAATGGTTGCACCATCTGAAAACACCTCCTGTGTTTCACTTATTCAACCTTTCCCCTCCTATGAATATCCAGAAATTATTGATATTTTTAGTCATCATAATGGATTTCACTTTTCTAGATGTCATGTATTTGGAATTATACACTACATAACCCCTTGAGTTAAACCTCTTTTACTTAGTAATATACATTTTTTTATTTGACAGGTAGAGTTATAGACAGTCAGAGAGAGAGACAGAGAGAAAGGTCTTCCTTCCGTTGGTTCACTCCTAAATGGCCGCCACGGCCAGCACTGCCTGATTGAAAGCCAGGAGCCAGGTAGCTTCTTCCTGGTCTCCCATGCAGGTACAGGGGCCCAAGCACTTGGGCCATCCTCCACTGCCCTCCTGGGCCACAACAGAGAGCTGGAATGGAAGAAAGGCAGCTAGTACTAGAACCCAGCACCCAAGTGGGATGCTGGCACCACAGGCAGAGGATTAACCAAGTGAGTCACGGCGCCAGCCCCCATAATATACATTTTTAAAAATATTTATTTATTTGAAAGGTAGAGTTAGAGAGAGAGAGAGAAAGACCTTCCATCTGTTGGTTCACTCACCAAATGGACACAACAGCTAAACTGGGCTGATCCAAAGCCAGGAGTCAAAAGCTTCTTCTGAGTCTCCCATGTGGGTGCAGGGGCCTAAGAACTTGGGCATCTTCCACTGCTTTCCCTGGGCATATTAGCAGGGAGCTGGATTGGAAGTGGAGCAGCTAGAACTTGAATCTGCTCCTATATGGAATGCCAGTGCCACAGGTTGTGGATCAACCTGCTTTTCACCCCTTCATGGATCATTTGTACCATTTTTTGGTGTGTGTGTTTTGATTTTGTTTATGTCTTCTTTGTTGTTTGATGGCTGGGTTACTTCTGATTGCTGGATAATGTTCAGCATGTGGATTTACTATAGTCTGTTTACTCACTCATCTTTTGAAAGGCATTTTCATGGCTTCCAGTGTTGTATGTTCATGAATAAAGCTGCTGTAAATATTCAGGTGCAGGTTTTGTGTTAGCATAAATTTTCAAATAAGCTTGGGTACGTCCCTAACTGTGTGATTCCTGGATCTTAGAGTGAGACTACGTTTAGCTCTGCAGGGAGCTTCCAAACCCTCTTCCAAAGGAACTGTACCATTTACATTCTACATTTAGTATGCTTTTGTTTACTTTAACTAAGACACCTGAGAGGAGCTTCTTTGCGAAAGAAAATTCTCATTTTCGTTCACAGTTGGAGGTTACATAGGCATGGTGAATGTGGAGGATCATCACATGGTGAGCTGGGGGAGAGACTGAACCTAGGCTGGACTTGAACTGAAATAGACAAACATAGCCTGTGAATCACCCACTGGGGTATGCCTCCAAGGTCCCTAGGACCTCTCAGCAGCCCTGTGTCTCAGGCACCATCATTATATCAAGTCTCCACCCTTAATCAATCAACAGTAACAGTAAGACATCAAAGTTTAAGCAGCTGCATGACTGTTGTAGAGATAAAGTTGTGCTCAGCCTGAAAACCTTCAAGCCAGCACTCAGTGAGGTTTCCTGCCCTTCCACACTCTCACCAAAAGTTGGCATTACCAGAGTGCACTGGGGAGTTAACTAGTTAAGTGCTAGGTTACACACCTACTCCTTTTGTTGAATTTAAGATTTAGAATCAGTTTGTAAATATCCACAAAACAGATTGCTTGAATTGTTACTAAAATTACATTGAATCTCCCTCCATATCAAATTGGCAAAAACTGATTTCTTAACAATACCAAGTGGGGCGGCACTGGTGCTGGCACTGTGATATAGCAGGTTAAACCTCCATCCATGGTGCTGGCATATCAGCTGCTCCTCTTCTGGTCCATCTCTCTGCTTCTGGCCTGGGAAAGCAGTGGTAGATGTCCCACAGGCTTGGGTCCCTGCACTCTCATGGGAAACCAGGAAAGGTTCCTGGCTCCCGGCTTTGGATTGGCCCAGCATCAGACATTGTGGCATTTGTGGAGTGAACCAGCAGATGGAAGACCCTTTTTTCTCTCCCTCCATCTCTCTCTATAACTCTGCCTCTAAAATAAATAAATAAACCATAAAAAAACCCAATGCCAAACATTATGATTCATAAGCATTGAATATATATTTATTTAGATAGTTGATTTATTTTCATTGTTCCATATATATGTGTTATACCTACTTCATTAATATTTTATATATTTAAAACTGTATTTGTAAATTTTTAATTAATTAGAAAAATATTCTAATTCCACCATCCACATTCATTTTGTTCATTTCAAAAGGCAATTAACTTGTATATTAACTTTTATCCAATGCCCTTTCTATACTTTCTTCAATTTTTTTTAAACTTTTATTTAATGAATATAAATTTCCAAAGTACAGCTTATGGATTACAGTGGCTTCCCCCCCATAACGTCCCTCGCACCTGCAACCCTCCCCTTTCCCACTCCATCTCCCCTTCCATTCACATCAAGATTCATTGTTGATTCTCTTTATATACAGAAGATCAGTTTAACATACATTAAGTAAAGATTTCAACAGTTTGCTCCCACACAGAAACATAAAGTGAAAAATACTGTTTGAGTACTAGTTATAGCATTAAATCTCAATGTACAGCACACTAAGGACAGAAATCCTACATGAGGAGTAAGTGCACAGTGACTCCTGTTGTTGACTTAACAAATTGACACTCTTGTTTATGGCATCAGTAATCAACCTAGGCTCTTGTCATGAGCTGCCAAGGCTATGGAAGCCCCCTGAGTTCACCGACTCTGATAATTTTTATACAAGGCCATGGTCAAAGTGGAAGTTCTCTCCTCCCTACAGAAAAAGGTACCTCCTTCTTTGATGACCTGTTCTTTCCACTGGGATCTCACTCGCAGAGATCTTTCATTTAGTTTTTTTTTTTTTTTTCCCCAGAGTGTCTTGGCTTTCCATGCCTGAAATACTCTCATGGGCTTTTCAGCCGGATCCACATGCCTTAAGGGCTGATTCTGAAGCCAGAGTGCTGTTTAAAACATCTGTCATTCTATGGGTCTGCTGTGTATCTCACTTCCCATGTTGGATCATTCTCTCCCTTTTTGATTCTATCAGCTAGTATTTGCAGACACGATTCTTGTTTATGTGATCCCTTTGGTTCTTAGTCCTATCATTATGATCAATTGTGAACAGAAATTGATCACTGGGACTAGTGAGATGGCATTGGTTCATGCCACCTCGATGGGATTGAATTGGAATCCCCTGGTATGTTTCTAACTCTACCGTTTGAGGTAAGTCAGCTTGAGCATGTCCCAAATTGCACATCTCTCCCCTCTCTTATTCCCACTCCCATACTCAACAGTGATCACTTTTCAGTTAAGTTTCAGCACTTAAGAAGAATTGTGTATTGATTACAGTATTCAACCAAAAGTATTAAGTAGAACAAACAAAAAAAATACTAAGAGGGATAACATATCAAGTTGCTCATCAACAGTCAGGGTAAGCGCTGATCAAGTCACCGTTTCTCATAGTGTTCATTTCACTTTAACAGGTTTCCTTTTTGGTGCTCAGTTAGTTGTCACCTATCAAGGAGAACAAGTGGTATTTGTCCCTTTGGGATTGGCTTATTTCACTCAGCACAATGTTTTCCAAATTCCTAACAGGGATCACTTTTCAGTTAAAATTTAAACACCTAAGAATAATTGTGTGTTAATTACAGAGTTCAACCAATGGTACTAGAACAAAAAAAAACACTAAAATGGATAAAATATTAAATTGTACATCAACAGTCAGCACAAGAGCTGATCAAGTCACTGTTTCTCATAGTGTCCATTTCACTTCAACAAGTTTCCCCTTTGGTGCTCAGTTAGTTGTCGCCAATCAGGGAGAACATATGCTATTTGTCCCTTTGGGACTGGCTTAATTCAGTCAGCATGATGTTTTCCAAATTCCTCCATCTTGTTGCAAATGACTGGATTTCATTGTTTCTTACTGCGGTATAGTATTCTATAGAGTACATGTCCCATAATTTCTTTATCCAGTCTACTGTTGACAGGCATTTAGGTTTCTGAGGAATCTCCAAACTGACTTCCATAGTGACTTAACCAGTTTGCATTCCCACCAACAGTGGGTTAGTGTCCCTTTTTCCCCACATCCTCTCCAGCATCTATTGTTGGTAGATTTCTGAATGTGAGCCATTCTAACTGGGGTGAGGTGAAACCTCATTGTGGTTTTGATTTGCATTTCCCTGATTGGTAGTGATCTTGAACATTTCTTCAATTTTTAAAAGATTTATTTATTTATTTGAAAGGCATAGTTACAGAGAAAGGATAGGCAGTGAAAGAAGTATTCCATACACTGGCTCATGCCCCAAATGGCCACAGTGGTCAGGGCTATGCCAGGCCAAACCCATGAGGCAGGAGAGTCTTCCATCCCTCCCATGTGTGGCAGGGGCCCAGGGGACTTGGGCCACTTCCCCTGCTTTCCCTGGTGCATTAGCAGGGAGTCAGATCAGAAGTGGAGCAGCTAGGACTCCTGATACAGGCGCTGCAGGCAGTGACTTAACCACCTATGCCAGAGCACCTATCCCTGTATTTTCTTATTATTCCCTTAAATTTATTCTTAAGTTATTTGAGATTTCTATGAGACAATCATGTCACCAGTGAATACACAGAGACTGTTTCTGCTTTACCAATTTATATGCCTTTTACCCTTTTTCTTCCCTTTATTGTACATTGAAGGACGTTCAGTGCAGCGTGAATAGGGATTGTGAGGGATGGCATGGACATCCCTGCCTTATACAGTACCTACACAATTTCTCACTGTTGAATATGATGCTAGTACAGGCTCTTAGAAATATTTTCTTAAAAATAAATTCCCTTTGTTTCTATTGTTCTTAAATTTTTTTGCCATGGATCAGTACAATGTTACATCAAATGCCCTTTTTTTCTGTATTTCTACATGAATTCATATGATTGAGTTTTTTCTATAGTCTGTTGATGTGAGGGATTACATAAATTGATATTTGAATGCTAAACTAGCTTTGCATATGTAGCCTAACCCCACTAGAATACATTACCTAATTATTTTTTTACATTGTTAGAGTCAATTAGCCAATGTTTTGGTGAGGAGCTTTGTGTAACTGCTTACAGTACATATTGATCTGTGATTTTCCTCTCTTACAATGTTTTTATCTGATTTTGATATTAGGGTAAAACTGCCCACAGACAATGAGTTATGAAGTATTCCCTCTACTTCTGTTGCTAAGAGAGTCAAGAAAAAGAATCATAAAATGTGTTCAATAAACCCTGGAAGGTCAAATACAAAGAAACTTCCATCCACTTTTTAATTCATTTTTTCTTTGCATTTCAGCCTGGGAACTTCTTTTTGACCTATCTTCAAGCTCATTGTTTCTATTCCCATAAGAGGCACCCAGCATGCAGTAAGGCTATCAATGGTACTCTCTATTTCTGTTACAATAATTTTCACTTTCAGCCTTTCCTTTGGGTCATTTTTATAGCTTCGTCTCTCTGTCTGAATTTCCCATCATTTAAGGTACATTATTAAGCATTTTTCCCATTAGAATCCTTAGTGTACTAATCAAAATTTTAAACCTTACTTTTGTGATAATTCTAGAATCTGACAGATTATTATGCTAGCCTTTTCTCTTCAGAATGTGTTTTCTTGTGTGTTTTACCATACCTTGTATCTTTTGCTGCTGTTCAAAGGCACAGGTGATATAGCAGGTAAACACACTGAGGTAAATGGGCTTTCAGTGTGAGCGTTCTGTTTGTCTGACCAGGAGGGAGATTGTGTAGAAATTTGCTCTGTGCGTATGCACCACACTCCAGTTTCCTTTCCTGCATTTGTTTTTATCTCCTGTGTGGAAACAGAGCTTCTCTATGAACTACTTCTTAAAAGAGTCTGTCTTTCAGCTCTTTCCATTGTAATGCAGTATTATTATATTCATTGTGTGATGGGTGCTAAGTTTGCATGGATGGGAGTGATTCTATGGTCTTCTATTCTTTGATTTTATGATTAAATCTCAGCCTCCTAGGGCGGTTGAGTCCTGGGGTTATGGTACCACAAGTATTTCTAATGTTTCTCTTCCCCTTTCTAGATGAAACAGGAAGATTGGAGGTCTGGAGTGGGAGCTCTGTGCTTACCGGTGGGATGGGGCCTTTGAAACATTTTGTCTGTGGAGTCGTCCCTGTAATGAGGACTACTCTGTTCCTGGGGCACTAAATGCTCTTCCCGCTAGAATGCTGAGGGAAGCTTCCTGGGCTCTTCCCCAAGAGAAAGGAATAGGGTTCTTGTAAGCAAATAGGAGCTCTCCTAGGACTACAACTCCCAGGTCTCTCATTCTCATGCTATCCCACATTCATTCTCCAGAAATTCATCAGAATCACCTATAGGACTTTTCTACTACTTTCTACTACTAGTTCATGACTCCGACAACTACTTCAGGTAAACTCATCTCAGCAATGGTTCTCTGTCTTTGCTTTTCTCTTAGGATTTCAGGGTGATAATTTACAACCTTAATTTTCTTTTTTTAAAACCTTTACTTAGTAAATATAAATTTCCAAAGTACAGTTTATGGATTACAATGGCTTCCCCCACATAACTTCCCCCCCACCTGCACTCCTCCCATCTCCCACTCCCTCTCCCATTCCATTCACATCAAGATTCATTTTCAATTCTCTTTATATACAGAAGATCGATTTAGTATATATTAAGTAAAGATTTCATCAGTTTGCACTCACACAGAATATAAAGTGTAAAATACTGCTTCAGTACTAGTTATAGCATTACTTCACATTGCACAACACATAAAGGACAGAGATCCCACATGATGCGTAAGAACACAGTGACTCCTGTTGTTGACTTAACAATTTGACACTCTTGTTTATGGCATCAGTAATCTCCCTAGGCTCTAGTCATGAGTTGCCAAGGCTATGGAAACCTTTTGAGTTTGCCAATTTTGATCTTATTTAGTCAAGGTCCTAGTCAAAATGGAAGTTCTCTCCTCCCTTCAGAGAAAGGTACCTCCTTCTTTGATGGCCCATCCTTTCTACTGGGATCTCACTTGCAGAGATCTTTCATTTAGGTCCTCTTTTTTGCCAGACTGTCTTGGCTTTCCATGCCTAAAATACTCTCATGGGCTCTTCAGCCAGATCTGAATGCCTTAAGGGCTGATTCTGAGGCAAGAGTGCTGTTTAGGATTTCCGCCATTCTATGAGTCTGCTGTGCATCCCGCTAAAACTTCCAGAACTATATTGAATGGCAGTGGTGAGAGTGGGCATCCCTGTCTGGTACCAGATCTCAGTGGAAATGCTTCCAACTTTTCCCCATTCAATAGGATGTTGGCCGTGGGTTTTTCATAAATTGCTTTGATTGTATTGAGAAATGTTCCTTCTATACCCAGTTTGCTTAGAGTTTTCATCATGAAAGGGTGTTGTATTTTATCAAATGCTTTCTCTGCGTCTATTGAGAGAATCATATGGTTTTTCTTCTGCAGTCTGTTAATGTGGTGTATCACATTGATTGTTTTGCGTACATTAAACCATCCCTGCATACCAGGGATAAATCCCACTTGGTCTGGGTGGATGATCTTTCTGATGTGTTGTTGCATTCTATTGGGCAGAATTTTATTGAGGATATTTGCATCTATGTTCATCAGGGATATTGGTCTGTAATTTTCTTTCAATGCTGCATCTTTTTCTGGCTAGGAATTAAGGTGATGCTGGCTTCATAGAAGTAATTTGGGAGTATTCCCTCTTTCTCAATGGTTCTGAATAGTTTGAAAAGAATTGTGAGTTAGTTCTTCTTTAAATGTCTGGTAGAATTCAGCAGTGAATCCATCTGGTCCTGGGCATTTCTTTCTTGGGACGGCGTTTAGTGCTGTTTCAATTTCTGTCTCAGTGATGGGTCTGTTTAGGTTTTCAATGTCTTCCTGGTTCAATTTAGATAGGTTGCATGTGTCCAGGAATCCATACATTTCTGCTAGATTTTTCTATTTGCTGGCATACAAGTCCTTGTAGTAATTTCTGATGGTTCTTTTTATTTGTGTAGTGTCTGTTGTTACGTTTCCTTTTTCATCTCTGATTTTATTGATTTGGACCTTTTCTCTTCTTTTTTTTGGTATCAATTTTGTTTATTTTTTCAAAAAAACAGCTCCTTGTTTGGCTGATTTTTTATATTTTTTGATTCAATCCTATTGATTTCTTCTCTGATTTTAATTATTTCTCTTCTCCTACTAGATTTGAGTCTGGTTTGCTGCAGTTTTTCTAGATCCTTGAGATGAACTGAAAGCTAATTTATTTGGTGCCTTTCCAATTTCTTGATGTAGGTACCTATTGCTATAAGCTTGCCTCTTAACACTGCTTTTGCTGTATCCCATAAGTTTTGGTATGTTGTGCTGTAGGGATTCCTAAATTGCTAATTTCCCACTTCATTTCCCTATGGTCTGAGAAGTTGCATCGTATGATTCTAATTCTTTTGAATTTGCTGAGACTTGCTTTATGGCCTAGCATGTGGTCAGTCCTAGAGAAGGTTCCATGTACTGCTGAGAAGAATGTAAATTCTTTAAGTGTAGGATGAAAAGTTCCGTAGATATCTGTTAGATCCATTTGGGCTATAGTGCAGTTTAAATCTACTGTATCCTTGTTGTTCTTCTGTCTGGTTGATATTCCTATATCTGAGAGTGGAGTATTGAAGTCCCCCAGTGCTATTGTATTGGAGTCTAAGTCTCCCTTTAAGTCCCTTAACAAATCTTTTAAATGAACGGATGCCCTGTAATTAGGTGCATATACATTGATAATCATTATATCTTCCTGTTGAATTGATCCCTTAATCATTATATAGTGCCCCTCTTTGTCTCTCTTAACAGTTTTTGTGTTAAAGTTTATTTTGTCTGATATCAATCTGGCTACACCAGCTCTTTTTTCATTTCTGTTGGCATGTATATCTTTATCCAGCCTTTCACTTTTCAGTCTGTATGCATCTTTGTTGGAAAGATGTGTTTCTTGTAAGCAGTAAATAAGTGGGTTTTGTTCCTGAACCCATTCAGCCAATCTGTGTCTTTTAACTTGAGAGTTGAGGCCATTAACGTTCAATGTGACTATTGATACATGGTAACTTTGCCCTGCCATTTCCCAAAGATATTTTCTGACATATGCTTTAAACTTCCTGTGATCTTTTGCTGTGAGGTTTCCTTCCTTTACCTTCTTTCATATTGATGACCGTGTTTCTGTGTTTCTGTGTGTCACACAACTTTAAGCATCTTTTGCAGGGCTGGACGAGTGGCGACAAATTCTTTCAATTTCTGTTTGCTATGAAAGGTCTTTATTTCACCTTCATTCACAAATGCGAGCTTTGCAAGATATAATATTCTGGGATGGCAGTTTTTCTCTCTTAGTACCTGGGCTATGTCTCGCCATTCCCTTCTAGCCTGTAGTGTTTCTGATGAGAAGTCTGCTGTGAGTCTAATTGGTGATCTTCTGAGAGTAATCTGACGTTTCTTCTGTGAGTAATCTGACGTGTCTTGGGCTAAGATTTTAGAATCTTTTCTTTATGTTCCACTGTGGTGAGTTTGATTACAATGTGTCATGGTGAGGGTCTCTTTTGGTCATGTTTACTAGGGGTTCTATGAGCTTCCTGTACTAGGATGTCTGTCCTCCAAACCTGGGAAGTTCTCTGCTAGTATCTCACTAAAAAGGCCTTCTAATCCTTTCTCTCTCTCCATGCCTTCAAGAACTCTTAGAACCCAAATGTTGGGTTTTTTAATTTTTTTTAATTTTTATTTTTTTGATAGGCAGAGTGGACAGTGAGAGAGAGAGAGACAGAGAGAAAGGTCTTCCTTTTGCCGTTGGTTCACCCTCCAATGGCCGCCATGGCTGACACACCACGCTGATCCGATGGCAGGAGCCAGGTACTTATCCTGGTCTTCCATGGGGTGCAGGGCCCAAGTACTTGGGCCATCCTCCACTGCACTCCCTGGCCAGGGTTTTTTAATAGTATCCTGTAGATTCCCAACAATATTTTTTTAGATTTCTAATTTCGTCTTCTTTTCTTTGGTTTTACTTTATACTTTCATGTGCTCTGACTTCTAAGTCCGATATTCTCTCTTCTGCTTCATAGACTGTTTTTAAGGCTCTCTAATGTGTTTGTTATTTGATCTACTGAGTTCTTTATTTCATTTTGATTTCTCTTCACTATCACACTTTCCTGTTCTACTAGTTTCTGTGTTTCATTTTGATTCCTCCTTAAGATTTCATTTTCACGAGAGATTTTCTGTCCTGTCCAGTAAGGATTTCTGTAGCTCAAGGATTTGCTTTTGAAAACTTCTAAATGTTCTTATCATAAATTTCTTGAAATCCGTATCTTGCATTTCTTCCATCTCATCATCTTCATAATCTTGGCTTGGGGTGTCTTGTTCATTTGGGGGTATCATAATGTTCCTTGTTCTTGTTTCCTCAGTTTCTGTGTTTGTTGCTTGGTGTTGTGGAGATATTCTTTGGATTCTTCTTCCCTCGCTGTGGTGTTTTTTCCTTGCTATACTATGACTTTAGATTAAGTGGACTGTCTGCTTCTGATGGAGCCTAAGAGGCTTGAGATGGGTGTGGCCTGAGAGCTCTGTTTGGTTCCTCAGAGTTAAGTGTGTGCCAAAGGTGACACTCCCACTCCCAGGTTAGGCATGGTAAATCTCTGTCTCTTTCTTTCTCTTCCTTCCTTCCTTCCTTCCTTCCTTCCTTCCTTCCTTCCTTCCTTCCTTTCTCTCTCTCTCTCTCTCTCTCTCTCTCTCTCTCTTTCTTTCTTTCTTGATTCAGAAGGGAAGTAATTCCGCACAGCTGAGCGGAATTCAAGGTAGTCAGCTTCTGATCTCTGGCTCCTGTGGGTATAACATTCGCCTGCTCTTTCCCAAGGACCACACAGGTAATCTGTTCTGCCCTCAGTGTGGGCTGAAATTCTCCTGCAGTGTCTCACTGGGTTGCCCAGGTTACCGAATTGTAGTGTCTCTGGAGAGTACTCACATGAATTCCGTGAGTTCTCTCACCCACCGTCTCTTTTTTCACAGTCTCAGTTCATTAGCTCCACACATTTACTAGGCCCTAACCTCCTGTTATTTCACACACACACACACACCCCGCCCCCAGAGTCAGGTTTTTCTGCTTGGCTGAGGGCGGGCGCAGACCTGAGGTCATGCAGCTGTTATGTATGTCCAAAATGGCGCCTGCTCTCTGTCTTGCTCGCCTTTGAGAGGTGAGCGGAGAGAGAGAAACTTGTGTTCGTACCGGTCCCTTTTTTTTTCCCTCTCTCCTCTAGTTAGCCTGGTGAACTTTCTCCCACGGGGCTTCAAGCCTCGTTCCCTCTAGGCTCTTCCTTCTGCCTTCCCACCGGTGTCTTGGGCTATTGAGGTTCGGCTCACCTCGCGTTCCAGAGCTGGTGCGTAGATTCTGCTGCTGGTGTCCCAAGCTGTGGGCTCCCACACCCTCCACACAGGTCCACCATGAATCACTAGTTCCGGAAGAGTTTCCTCTGCTGTTTCTTCCCCAACTCTTCCTTGAATCTGCAGTATCTCCACTTTTATTAAACTGTCTCTTCCTGGACTATCAGTGTGCTCCCTTGTGAATCTAATTTTCACAACCTTAATTTTCTAAAGAATATAATAAACTTCCTTGATTTTCAGTTCAATTTTTAAAAATTATTATTGTAAGGACTTCCATATACATTCATGTCAGAAATGAAGTGGAATATCTCTCTTTGTTTTAAATACTTTATAATTCCCATTTTTTGTAGGCAAGGTTTTAAAAAATGATTGTGATAACAAAAATTACTGAAATTATATACTGAAAACATTTTCCAAGTCAAGCGACATTAATTTAATGCATATTTACTTACTACTATAAATTATATTATTCTCAATCCAACCCTCTCTTTCAATAAGATGTGTTATATAACCTTTTCTTTAAAAATGGATAAAAGAATTCATGAAAACATAGGAAGACAAAACCAATTCAAAAGCTGATTATGCCCATCTTTCTACAAGATGCATGCCTATGTTTTTAAATACTTTGTCAAGAATTAGCTAGATTTTTAATAAACTTACTTTCATTTGAGTCTTGAGAGTACTATACTAAATTATTTTTGTTTGTAAATATTTGAGCAAAGCTACTTAAAGCGTTTTACCCGAGGGCATTGAATTATAAGAGACAGAGTCAGTATTTAAATGCTCATACATTACCTAATTTTAACTTCCCGATCACCCTGTAAACACAGTACATACTCGATTAATTCATTTAATTTAATTCTATCTCAGTATTTCAACAGCAGTTACTAGTGTTAGTTATGGTGTTGATAAGAAAAAGATGAGTATAAATTTGCATTGACCTCAGTGAGCCCCCATGTGGATGAGAAGGTGGCAAGAATGTTTTTCTGCTTGTTTTCTAACTGAGCCCACTGCAAATGTCATGGCAAATAAAACCATGCCTCTCGTAAGTTGTAAGCAATGTATGAATTTGTGAACATGTGTTTTTAGGAGTATTAACTTCTTCAATAAACTATTGTTCCTGATTTCACAATTCACAGGCACACTTTTCATCTCATTCATGTAAATGAGACAAAAATGATATTCCATGTAGTTATTGTCCACTATACCTTTATTGGTTAAATCACTAAATAGATGCTTTTACATAGGAAAATGACAACTTTCAAGCCAGACTTAGTAAAATGACCAAGTTTTAATTTTCATATATATGCATAGGTTTGCATAAGCCATTTTTATATGTGCACAAATTCTATGCATATGCAGACACGTGTATATACATATATAAGTAGACATACACACAATACTTGCCACACACACACACACAGACTTACCTTCTTGACACAGTGGTAACTTCAAAAGTGTATAATTGTTCTAACTTTGTCAACTAAAATGATGTTTGATTTTTAAAAATTGTTTACTTATTTATTTATTTCATTAGAAAGAGAAGCAAAGAGCTCCTATCCAGTGATTCATTCCTCAGATGCCTGAATGTCCAGGACCGGGCCAAAGCGAAGAACCAGGAGCTGGAATGTCAATCTAGGTCTCCCACAGGTGTGGTAGGGAACCAAGTTCTTAAGCCATCACCTACCACCATCCAGGGTCTTCATTATCAGGAAGCTAGAATCAGGCGTGAAGCCAGGACTCAAGCCCAGGCACTCTGATGTGAGACTTTGGTGACTTAATCCATGTCTTAACCTTTAGGCTATACACCATGCCATCATGTTTATTTTAAATTCCAATGGATCAACACAAATGTGTGCCTACTGCATTCCTTAGTTCTATGCAATTATGGGGATTAGAACAAAAGGAGGTGCAGTCAGTGCCTACCCTCTATCAGTTCATTGAGGAATAATTAATTAAAGTGCAGAAATAGAATATACCTGCTGGTGGCAGGAACCCTACTAATTTAGTTATCATCTGCTGCCTCTCAGAGTGCACATTAGTAGGAGCTGGCATCTAGAGCCTAACCAGGAACAGGCCCTCTGACACAGGAACAGGCATCCCAACCAGCAACTGAATCACTGCATGGAAACACATGGAGCATCAGACCCTATCTGCTTTTCGGGTAGATATTTGCTGACTTCATAAATAATCATGTGGAATTCTAGGGTGTGAAAAGTGTACGATACTACCAATAATGCCAGTGGTTCCATGTCTGAGACTTCTGGAGACAGCTGCCAATGCTCATATTCAACCTGAGCGATCCAGAACCTCAACACTGAAAGACGTCAGAGGCCGTGTACCCTGCTCACTGCCCAGGACAAGGAGAAGAGGGAAGAGTTGGTCATGAAGCAGTGCAAAGAAAAATGGCAAATGCTGATGGGTTTTCCAGTGCTTATTTAGAAAATGAACTGTAGTCCATGGAAGTAGGCAACGCTGAGACCTGGGCACGTCCTGGCCCTTCTCTGAGCTTTTGGAGGAAGAGGAGGTGATACTTGTCTTGCCCTCCTCACAGGAACGGATTGTTAAAAACACTCCTTCTTCCTAGGCCAGCAGAAGCTGAGCCCATCTGGGACCCCATTCCTGCCATCAGAGAGCTGGGGATTTCCGGGCCCAGACCCCTGAGCTTGCTCTCTGCTCAGCCACGGCAGCAGGTCAGTCCTTGAGCCTTTCTCTGCCTCTATTTCCCTGTGGGTAAGCCCTGAAATTCACTTCCTTCACCTAGTAGCACTGTCCTGGACGTTACCCAGCTCAGACACAGAGTCCTTAAATGAGGGCCCAGCAGTAGACTTGGCCACTTTGCTACGTGTAGGCTGCAACTGAAAATGAAGGTGTTTTCTCTGCCCTTATGGCAGGCGGGTTTCGCCTGAAGATGTCATAGTACTGCCTACTAAAGATGGGTGTTTCACTGTCCCTCCTGTCCCAGCCTCTGGAACTGTAGCTCTTTGCTTATGATCACTGATTCTCAGGGGGACCTCGCCAGAGAGGGAAGCTGTCACTCTCCAGAAACTCACACTCATGGATGTCTGAGTGAAATTTTAAGAGAAATAATTATTTGCAGCGAAGATTTAACAACTCCAAATATTTACTGATTAGCATATTTTCTTGTGCAGAAGGACATAACCTTGCTGTACTTCCCCAAGTTACACATGTTTATTAGAAAAAATAAAAACGTTAGTCAAAAGTTCAGACTGGGAAATTTAGGAGGAAATATGTAGGTCTGGGATCCATTTACACATGAAAAGATCCTGTTGATTTCAGACTTATGCTGGATGCTTGAAAACTGGTTCCTAACATAATCACCACTCACTGTGTTCTGGTCAAGGTCAGTAATTCACAAATGAACAAAAAGAGGCACCTACAAGGTCACACTGGAGGTCACTGGGCACTGACAGGACAGGGAGATCCACCTCTTGCATGAGACAGGACTGACCAGACCTGCAACTGTGGCCTCAGAGCCCCCAGCTTGGCTCCACGGTGGCTTGGGCTTGCTTGGATGATTTTTTACGGAGTTTCAGGGGCATGTGTGTGATGGATTGTGGGTGCCATGCATACACGTGTGTGTGTGTGTGTGTGTCCCTGTGAACACAATGAGTGCACTACTTCCTGATGCTATAAGATCTGCTCAAGGAGGTTAACCACCTTAATTCAGTGACATGAAAATTCTCATTCCATCATTCTCATTTATTAAAATGTAATGTTTTATCTAAGTTGAGAAATCTCATTGGGGTGAAAGTGTTATAAATTGTGTTGTAAGATATA
This sequence comes from Oryctolagus cuniculus, assembly GCF_964237555.1. NCBI lineage: Eukaryota > Metazoa > Chordata > Mammalia > Lagomorpha > Leporidae > Oryctolagus > Oryctolagus cuniculus. The sequence goes on from NC_091433.1 coordinate 196,492,518, forward strand.
GACAAAATATTTATTAACATACTCAAAATAAAGGGGCTTCAAAAAGTTCCTGGAAATGAAATTCAAATAAACTTATTTGGGGGCCAAAAAATCGGAAATCCATTCTTTTCAAAATGTTCACTTTGCATGAACTTTTTGAAGAACCCTTATATATGTGTGTGCATACATATTTACATAAATGTAGAGACATAATAAACACGCTCTATTTATATTTATTTTGTCTTTTCTAGTTTCTTTATCATTTATCTTATTTATGCACTGAGAATGAATCACATATACTTGAGAATGCATTACATTCCTAATATTTATTAAATTTATATAATACCTTTGAATAGGATATAATGCTTACACAGATATACATATACGTTTTCCACAATTTATTGTATACACATGAGCAAGTTCCACAGGAACACAATTGCACTTATTCACACCTCATTTATTCAAATTCTCTGGAGAATGTTGTTTCATATGAGTGTGTCGCTCCCCCTCTTCGTGGAGGAACGACACAGGACCCTGCGCTGTTCTTTTGTCTGCTCGGCCCTCCCCGGGTTTGCTGCTGGTTCTTCCCAGGTTGGCTACCGTCCCTTCCACCTCCGTGGAAGGGTGGTTCCCCCTGCCACTTTCCCCACTTCCGCAGGGGAGCGGCACACCACCGGCCGGCTCTCTCGGGGGCTGCTCAGGTGTTCCCTCAGATGTTCCTGGTGCATGTTGTCTCTCTCCTCCTTTATAGTCCTCCTCCACCAATCCCAACTCTGCTACCCACACGCCGAGTACGCTGCTCTCCTCCAATCAGGAGCAGGTCCTACAGTTTATTGGTTGAACTGGAGGCGGCTGTGTAGAAGCTGTTTCCTCCTCTCCCAGCGCAATATTGTGGGAGAGCAGATGCATAGAATAAGTCTTAATTCCAGTAACTTAGTCTAGTCCGAGTTGCTCCCAGTTGCTCCCCACAGATCCCCCTTTCTTTTTATTTTTGGCGTTGATACGCGCCTGTCTTCGGTGCCCCGCGGCACACACTCTACTCTGCTTGCTAGAGTTGCCCACAGGTGCTTACAAGCCCTATCAATCAGGCAAACCGAATCTGGGTCCTCTCTTCGCCATGTTGTGAGGAGGTTTTTAGGCGCTGATGCGTGCCTGTGTTCGGTGCCCTGCAGTGCATGCTCTGCTCTGCTAGAACTGCCTGCAGGTGCTTACAAGCCCTACCAATCAGGCAAACCGAATCCAAGCCTTCTCATCACCGTATTGTGGGGAGACTTATTGGTGTTGATAACGTGCCTGTCTTCGGTGACCTGCAGCCGCCCACAGGTGCTTATCGTCTTACTAATCAGGCAGACCGAATCCAAGCTCTCTCATTGCCATGGTGTGGGGAGGCCTTATTTTTCTCTATTTCTCTATCTCCGGGCATTCCTATCTCCCCTATTTTACTTCTATCTGCCAGCATTCCTATTTCTCTCATTTTACTTCTAAACTTCTGTTTCTCTTATCCCCGCGGCTTCCCGGCGCCCGCCCCGAGGCTGCTTCTTGGCGCCTCTCCCCGCAGCGGCTTCCCGGCTCTGCGCGGCTTCAGCCCGTGCTTCTCATCTGCTGGCTTCCCGGCTCTGAGCCGCTTCCCGGCTTCGCGTGCTCTCCGCGGTCACCACGCCCTTCGCGCCCGCACCACAGCCTTCGCGCTAGCCCCACGTTCCCTATCTATTCGCGCCCCACGCGCTCTCTCTGTGCGCGGCGGCTTCCGCGAGTCACACAGCCTAGCTCACGTTTCCAGCACCGGTATTCAGTCTAAGTTCCCCGGGCTAACCTGGCGAAATGCAACCTATAGCTTACGTCTGCACCTTTTGGTTTGGCTTCCCGTCTTTTGCTCCCCGGGCTAATCTGACGGATTCCAACCTGGCGGCCCACGTCTCTGCCTCTGGTTCCAGATTTTCGCCTTTTGCTCCCCGGGCTGACTTGAAGAATTCCAAGCTAGCTTACGTCTCTGCCTCGGCCTACCCCCGCGGCTTCATCCTCCCTAACATTTTTCTCTACCCGGTATGTTTCCTAACTTTTCTTCCAACAATAGCTTCTTCCGGCACCTTTTCCATCCGGCTTTTCCCTAGGCTCTTTGCTAGTCTCTCTCTCCGGAATTTTCCCACTTCTTCCCGTTTCTTCCCTCCTAGGTTTCCTGTCCGAGTCACGGCACCATTGTGTCGCTCCCCCTCTTAGCGGTGGAACGACACTAAACCCTGCCTAGGCTTCATATCCGAGTAACGGCACCATTATGTCGCTCCCCCTCTTCGTGGAGGAACGACACAGGACCCTGCGCTGTTCTTTTGTCTGCTTGGCCCTCCCCAGGTTTGCTGCTGGTTCTTCCCGGGTTGGCTACCGTCCCTTCCACCTCGTGGAAGGGCGGTTCCCCCTGCCACTTTCCCCACTTCTGCGGGGGAGCGGCACACCACCGGCCGACTCTCTCGGGGGCTGCACAGTTGTTATTCGGATAGATGTTCCTGGTGCATGTTGTCTCTCTCCTCCTTTATAGTCCTCTTCCACCAATCCCAACTCTGCTACCCACATGCCGAGTACGCTGCTCTCCTCCAATCAGGAGCAGGTCCTGCTGTTTATTGGTTGAACTGGAGGCAGCTGTGTAGAAGCTGTTTCCTCCTCTCCCAGTGCCATATTGTGGGAGAGCAGAAGCATAGAATAAGTCTTAATTCCAGTAACTTAGTCTAGTCCGAGTTGCTCCCCGTTGCTCCCCACATGAGTGAAATTTTCAGATCACTGAACCTGGATGTTCCAGGCACAAACATCTAGTTTTCAGCACCTGCAAGGAAGTTTTGGCAGGTCATCCCCTTGAGTTCATAGGAAGTTGATATTGAACATAATAATGACAATGACAGAAACTAGGAACACAACCACAGATTGAGCACCTGCTGTGTCTGTGCCACTCACCACACACATCCACTGTGTCTGTGCCACTCACCACACACATCCACTGTGTCTGTGCCACTCACCACACACATGCCACTGTGTCTGTGCCACTCACCGCACACATGCCACTGTGTCTGTGCCACTCACCGTGTCGCTCCCCCTCTTCGTGGAGGAACGACACAGGACCCTGCGCTGTTCTTTCATCTGCTCGGCCCTCCCCGGGTTTGCTGCTGATTCTTCCCGGGTTGGCTACTATCCCTTCCACCTCCGTGGAAGGGCAGTTCCCCCTGGCCACATTCCCCACTTCCGCAGGGGAGCGGCACACCGCCGGCCGGGTCTCTCGGGGGGCTGCACAGGTGTTCCTTCAGCTAGATGTTCCCCATAGATGTTCCCGGTGCATGCCGTCTCTCTCCTCCTTTATAGTCCTCCTCCGCCAATCCCAACTCGGCTGAGTACGCTGCTCTCCAATCAGGAGCAAGTCCTACAGTTAATTGGTTGAACTGGAGGCAGCTGTGCGGAAGCTGTTTACTTCTCTCCCAGCGCCATATTGTGGGAGAGCAGATGCATAGAATAAGTCCTAATTCCAGTAACTCAGTCTAGTCCGGATTGCTCCCCACAGATCCCCCTTTCTTTTTATTTTTTGGCGTTGATACGCGCCTGTCTTCGGTGTCCCGCGGCACACACTCTGCTGCACTTGCTAGAGTTGCCACAGGCTCTTACAAGTCCTATCAATCAGGAAAACCGAATCCGGGTCCTCTCTTCGCCATGTTGTGAGGAGGTTTTTAGGCGCTGATGCGTGCCTGTGTTCGGTGCCCTGCAGCGCATACTCTGCTCTGCTAGAACTGCCTGCAGGTGTTTACAAAACCTATCAGGCAAACCGAATCCAAGCCTTCTCATTGCCTTATTGTGGGGGAGACTTATTAGTGTTGGTTCGTGCCTATCTTCGGTGACCTGCAGCTCATACTCTGGTCGAGCTTTGCTGGCGCTTACCGCCTTAAATCAGGCAGACCGAATCCAAGCCTCCTAATTGTTGCATTGTGGGGAAGCTTTACTGATGTTAATTCGTGCCTGTCTTCGGTGACCTGCGGCTAGCCGCCCAGGTGCTCATCGCCTCACTAATCGGGCAGACCGAATCCAAGCCTTCTAATTGGCATGTTGAGGGGAGGCCTTATTTTTCTCTATTTCTCTATCTCCGGGCATTCCTACCTCTCCCATTTCACTTCTATCTTCCAGCATTCCCATTTCTCTTTTACTTCACTTCCAAACTTCTGTTTCTCTTATCCCTGCGGCTTTCCGGCACCTCGCCCCGCCGGCGGGTTCCCGGCTCTGCGCCGCTTCAGCCCGCGCGCCTCTCTGCGCGGCTTCCCGGCTTTGCGCGGTCCGCGGTCTCCACGCTTAACCCTTTCGCGTCTGAACCACGGCCTACGCCAGCGTTCCCTATCTATTCACGCCCCGTGCTCTCTCTGCACGCGGCGGCTTCCGCGAGTAACACAGCGTAGCTTGCGTCTCCGCCACTAGGATTCAATCTAAGTTCCCCGGGCTAGCCTGGCGAATTCAACCCAGCGTACGTCTCCGCCCCACGGTTTGGCTTTCCGTCCTTTGCTCCCTGGGCTAATCAGACGGATCCCAATCTGGCTTACGTCTCAGCTTCTGGTTTTAACTTTTCGCCCCCTATTCCCGGGCTAACTTGAGAATCCCAAAGTGGCTTTCGTTTCCGCCTTGGCCTGCCCCCCGCGGCTTCAATTTCCCTAACATTTTTCTCTACCCGGTATGTTTCCCCAAGCTTTCCTCCAACGATATTCCTCCCTCATTTCTCCTGGCCTCTCCCCACAGTCCGCGTCCGAGTCTGTTTGTTCTAGCTTTCACTTTCGCTTTCGACCTTAGAGATTTCTCCCAGCTTCCCCCCGTAGTCCGTATCCGAGTCTATGCCTAGGCTTTCAATAGCTTCTTCCGGCACCCTTTTCGTCCGGCTTTTCCCTAGGCTGTTTGCTAGTCTCTCCGATATTTTCCCAATTCTTCCCGTTTCTTCCCTCCTAAGTTTTCTATCCGCCCTAGGTTTCCTATCCGAGTCAGGTTTCCTATCCGTCCTAGGTTTCCTATCCGAGTCAGGTTTCCTATCCGAGTCACGGCACCATTATGTCGCTCCCCCTCTTCGTGGAGGAACGACACAGGACCCTGCGCTGTTCTTTCATCTGCTCGGCCCTCCCCGGGTTTGCTGCTGATTCTTCCCGGGTTGGCTACTATCCCTTCCACCTCCGTGGAAGGGCAGTTCCCCCTGGCCACATTCCCCACTTCCGCAGGGGAGCGGCACACCGCCGGCCGGGTCTCTCGGGGGGCTGCACAGGTGTTCCTTCAGCTAGATGTTCCCCATAGATGTTCCCGGTGCATGCCGTCTCTCTCCTCCTTTATAGTCCTCCTCCGCCAATCCCAACTCGGCTGAGTACGCTGCTCTCCAATCAGGAGCAAGTCCTACAGTTAATTGGTTGAACTGGAGGCAGCTGTGCGGAAGCTGTTTACTTCTCTCCCAGCGCCATATTGTGGGAGAGCAGATGCATAGAATAAGTCCTAATTCCAGTAACTCAGTCTAGTCCGGATTGCTCCCCACACACCGCACACATGCCACTGTGTCTGTGCCACCCACCGCACACATGCCACTGTGTCTGTGCCACCCACCGCACACATGCCACTGTGTCTGTGCCACCCACCGCACACATGCCACTGTGTCTGTGCCACTCACCGCACACATCCACTGTGTCTGTGCCAATCACCACATGCAGTGCTGGGAAGACCTCGAGACCTGGTGAACTGGTTACTTTCATTTACGTCTAACTGAGGAACAAAGTGAGACTGGAGAATTGATTCAACAGGATTCTGGCCATAAATCCAAGAAGGAGAGTTAGGATTTAAAGCTCATCTTTCCAACAAACATCGCTACACTAGCACCCATGTTCTTCCGCAGGTTGCCTTCTGGGTTGTTGTGGCTCTCTTTGCTGTGGAGGTATCTGCAGTCAAGTCTCCAGCTATAGACGACTTTCTGTTATATGCATGTTATGTGGCCTCAGTTTTCCTTCTTGAAATAAGCGGGTGCTACAGCCGGTGCTGCGGCTCACTAGGCTAATCCTCCACCTTGCAGCGCCGGCACACCGGGTTCTAGTCCCCGTCAGGGCGCCGGATTCTGTCCTGGTTGCCCCTCTTCCAGGACAGCTCTCTGCTGTGGCCCAGGAGTGCAGTGGAGGATGGCCCAGGTGCTTGGGTCCTGCACCCCAGGGGAGACCAGGATAAGTACCTGGCTCCTGCCATCAGATCAGCATGGTGCGACAGCTGCAGCACGCCGGCCGCGGCAGCCATTGGAGGGTGAACCAACAGCAAAGGAAGACCTTTCTCTCTGTCTCTCTCTCTCTCACTGTCCACTCTGCCTGTCAAAAAAAAAAAGAGGGTGCTACAGTTAAGGTACAGTTTCAGTGTGTTTCCCAATAATTTATGTATTGGGAGCTGGGTCCCTGGCTTGTTGGTGGTGAGCAGTGGTGGCACTGTGTGAGAGGTCATTATGCCACTGAGGGGGCAGACTTGGAAGGAGTTGGGGTAGCTCCTGTGGAAGCCCTGAGCCCTCCAGGAGTGTGTCTGACCATTGATCCCTACTGCTTCCTATTTCAAGTTATGATCTTTCTCCTTCACATGCACTCCTGTTATCTGTCATGGGACTCCTCAGACCCTGGCTATCGCTCATGCCATGCCATTGAGTCTCCAGGACTGTGAGCTCAGGAAACCTCTTCTCTTTCTTTTTTTTCAAATATTTATTTATTGAATTGAAAGGCAGAGTTACAGAAAGAGAGAAGGAGTCACACACACACACACACACACACAGGGAGGGAAAGAGGGAGGGAGGGAAATATCTTCCACCCATTGGTTCACTCACCAAATGGCCACAACATCCAGCAGGCTGGGGCCAGCAACAAAGCCAGGAGCCAGGAATTTCTTCTGGCAGGGGCCCAGGGGCTTTGGCCATCTTCTGATGTTTTCCCAGGCACATTGGCAGGGAGATGGGTTGGAAGGGGAGCAGCCAGACACAAACACCCATGCAGGATACTGAAGTTGCAGGCCTTGGTTTCAGCTGCTGGGCCACAGAGCTGGCCCTTTCATTCTTTTTTTTTTTCAATTTTCTTAATTTATTTGAAAAGCAGAGTTACAGAGAGAGAGAGAAAGAGAGGGAGAGACAGAGAGAAAGATCTTCCATCCACTAGTTCACTATTCAAATGGCAGCAAAAACTAGGCTTGGGCCAGGCAGAAGCCAGGAGCATGGTGCTTCATCAGGGCTTCCCAAGTGTGTGGCAGGGGCCCAGGTGCTTGGGCCATGTTCCACTGCTTTCCCGAATGTGTTATTAGGGAGCTGAATCAGAAGAGGAGCAGCTGGAACTCAAAATGGCACCCATGTGAGCTGATGGTGCTGCAGGTGGCAGCTTAACAAGCTATGTCACACCACCAACCTCTTTTTTAACCTCTCTTCATAGAATATTTTACCTATTTTTTATAGTGATTCAAGATGGGTTAATGCAGTGAGTTTCATAAATGTTTCAAGTTAAAGCATACTGAGTAACCAGAGTCATGCATTTTTCCCCTTTTATGTTTCAGTGACATCTTACTTCAATATCTGTTGTCTTTTCCTCCTTTTGAAATGAGGTTTTTGTATTTTTTTTTACAGGCAGAGTGGACAGTGAGAGACAGAGAGAGACACAGAGAGAAAGATCTTCCTTTGCCGTTGGTTCACCCTCCAATGGCCGCCATGGCCGGCGCGCCGTGCTGATCCGAAGGCAGGAGCCAGGTGCTTCTCCTGGTCTCCCATGGGGTTCAGGGCCCAAGCATTTGGGCCATCCTCCACTGCACTCCCGGGTCACAGCAGAGAGCTGGTCTGGAAGAGGGGCAACCGGGACAGAATCCGGTGCCCTGACTGGGTCTAGAACCTGGTGTGCCAGTGCCGCAAGGTGGAGGATTAGCCTAGTGAGCCGCGGTGCCGGCCTTTGAAATGAGGTTTTGATCACAGAATATCAACATAAACTCAAAAGGGAGAAAGTCGTGGGACCAGCATGGAGGGTACTGAGTGAGGGCAGGAAGCAGTGGCCACGGTGGGGGAAGCACTGAGAGTGGTTGCTTCATGATCACAGCAAAACTACTTCTCTTTCCCCAGCAAGAAAGCTGCTGAGAAGCAGTGGGCATTTGGCCTAGCAGGTAAGATGTGGGTTAAGACTCCAGCATCCCACCTCAGAGGAACTGGGCTCCATACGGAGCTCTGGTTCATGACACCAGCTTCCTCTTAACTGAGACCTTGGGAGGTAGCAGGTGGTGGCTCAAGCAAGCAGCTTCCGCCATCTACCAGGGAGATCTGGATTGAATTTCTGACTCCCAGTTTCAGTCTGGCTCAACCCTGGCTGTTGAGGCTATTTGGGCAGTAAACCAGCAGAGAAGGGTGCTCTCTCTCTCTCTCTCTCCTCTGATTCTCAGATAAATTAATATTTTTTATATAAGATGCTATGGGGAAGAACGACTAAAGCAAGTAGTGTTTCTTTGTATATGTGTTCACTAACTTGTCATATTTTGCTGAAAAGAAATATTTAGAAGGAAATATAAATGAAAAGTGATTTTAAAAACCTTGATGGAATGTACATTTAGAAATATTTAATGAACACTATAGGTCAGTTTGAGTTTTTGCAAATTGCATTCCCTTAACTCCCGCTTCCCAGATTGCCTCAGATCTTTAAGAAAGAAAATGTTTCATAAAAGCAGTAGGCCTTCCTCTTCAATGCCCTCTCTTAGGGGTTTCTGTAGACTGCCACAGATAATATGAAGGTTTTTTTACTTGTTTCTGTATCCAGCTTGGCTTTTTCTAAATTGCTTGAGAATAAAATCAAATCTCTGCTTTCTTTGCGGCCTATAATTGTAACAAGATAGTCAAAGGAAAGAGAAGGTTTAAAGAAAGGAAAGCCATTCCTTAACTTTGAGGGTTTAGCAGATTATGAAAGAAAACTAGCTCAGGTTCAAGGGTTAGGAGGACGATCTAAGAGGCCTTGCCAGCACCAGGTCTGTGCTGCTATTGCTGCGCTGGCTCCCACAGGCTCGTGCTCTATGAAATAAGGGTCAAGCTCAGTGAGGAGAAACAGGGGTCATCCACAGACCCACTCTAATTAAAGGTGGAATCTTGATAGGTGGGGACAACAGGGAGCTTATGGAGTGATCCACAGGCCCAATGTGGTGACACCGGCACCTCCTGTTTTCTCTCTAGAAGAATTTCACTGGCTGAAAGTGAGCATTGTAGTCTTCAAAAAATATCAAAAATACAAAAAAAAAAAAAAGAAAAGCCGTGCAGTTCCTTTGTCATAATTTGAAATTTTTTATCATCAGAATTTAACCTGGCTAAAGATGTAAACTTGACAAATAAGTGGAAAAAAAAAAAAAACCTGAAGTTTTGCCCAACTGCGAGTCAAGATGTCCCTCCTCCCCGAAGCCATATGCGTTTATTTTCATCACTGCCTCTGAGAGGAATCCCAACAGTGTCTCCAGATTACAAGCAGACACACAGCACTGGGCTCTTATTTTCTGGCTTTATTCCTGCTCCTAAGTGACTCGAGCCTCTTCTTTAGTCAGCTGCATCTCCGATGTACTCCAGGCCGCGTGACGGCAGCACGCGTGGGAATGCTGGGTCATGCTCTGGTGTCAACCGGGCAGTTCCCATGCTCTTTGCTGTTGTGGGGTTAGCTCTCCAAGGTCACCACAGAGATGTGTTCCATAGAACAGTGCATCAGAGGAGCCCGCCGGACCCCGTGGCCCTCTCCAACCCTCCATCTCCCCTTGTGAGGCAGACATGAACCTGAAGTTTGCTCTGCATTGGCCATTCTGCCCTCCCCTCCCTGCGTCCTCTCATCAGTGTGTCTGCCATTGCCTCCTCCCCTCGAAGCAGGCTGGGACTTGGGCTCCAGGAGAGGCACGGGACGAGTTCGGCAGTTCTCATTCCCATGTGCTGTGTCTGGAGCCTTCCTGGGCTAGGACCCCATGACGGATCATGGAACCCAGCCCAAGAATCTCAGTGGCAAGGGAGTCTTCTATTTTCAGGATCACCCTTGGTGCTCTTGAAGCTTGGAGGTGAATGTGTCTTTCTCTCTTCCCATGAAATAAACTACTTCTTGGGACGTCCTAGGTTGTTTGTGTAATACGTGGCCACAAAGTGGATGATTCCCAAGTGTGGGCTGCATGGTGGCCTCTATGCAGCACTAAGTGGACCAACAGTGAATCTTGGCAAGGATGTTCTCAGCCCTAAAATTCACCTTCTGTGGCTTGAAGGATAGGGGATATATATTTCATAGCAACATTAAAGAATGTGGGCAGAATTAATTGTGGTTGCCAGGGACTAGAGGAGTGGGAATTGAGAGTCAGTAGTCAGACATATAAAATTTTAATTATGCAAGATGAAGGAGTTCTAGAGATCTGATACACAACATTGTATCTAAAACAATGTAGCACACATTTAAAGACATGTTGAGGGGTGGGTATTTGAACAAGCAGCTCAGATGTCAACTGGGACACTTGCATCCCATGTAGGAGCGCCTGGTTCAAGCACTGGCCCTGTGTCTGCGTCCAGCTTCCTATTAAAATGCACCCTAGGAGGCAGCAGGCAAGGGCTCAAGTACCTGCATCCCTGACACACATGTGAGAGACCAGGAGTGAGTTCCCAGCTCCATTCTTTGACCCGGCCCAGCTCCAGCCATTGCAGGCGTTTAGGGGGTGAACCAGAGGATGGAAGATTCTGTTACTCACTCTCTCTCCCCTTGCCTTTCAAGCAAATAAAATAAATAAATAAAAATAAAACAAAATGGAAAAATGAATCCATAAATATATATTGTTTGCCTTTTTCTTGACCTGACATAGCTCTTCTCTCACCTGTGATGTAGACAGAAATCAGTATCTACTGCGCAGAACTGTTGCCTAGGCCAAAAGAATCTCAATGTGCTGTGTGCAAATCACTCAAGATAGATGAACCCAACAGGATAATGCAAAAGAAACTATTAGTGTCAGGGAAGTAAGATTGCATCACAGTGCTTATACTTGTATTTCTTTTTTCATTGGATTTGTTTTACAGATTTATTTATTTATTTGAAAGGAAGAGTTAGTGAGAGCGAGAGAGAGAGAGAGAGCCCATTCAATAGTTGACTCCCCAAATGGCACAAAGCCAGGAGCTTCATCTGGTCTCACACCCAGGTGGCAGGGGCCCAAGGGCTTGGGCCATCTCCTGCTGCATTCCCAGGCTCACTAGCAGGAAGAAGGATTGGAAGTGGAGCAGCCAGAAAAAATGAGCCAACATCATTGGGTCTTCTTACAGGGGCCTGTGGAATTTACCCTACAGTGCTCCACTGTATCCATTTGCTAGGTGATCAGTAAAAATAGAGTCTGCTCATTACCTAATTTATGCTAATAAGTGTATTAGCTTATCGATGCTAGTAAGCACAAGGCAGTTGAGATTTAAAATTGTTGCAGAATCAGTGATCAGTGGGTTGGATGGGGACTTGTTGCATAATACTGAATCTGTGGATCATGAAGTGAGTGCCCCTGAGATGCAGGCATCTTGGGCTCTATGTGACTGGGACCCAGGAGGGAGCGCTGAGCACAGAGAGCATGTTAACTTCTGTTCCAGGAGGACACGCACTTTGCTAAATAAAACTTGTATCTTACACGGCAGAGACTGGACTCAGCTTCTTTATTTCTTTTGACAATACTTCATTTTAAAGCTAGTTCCATGCAAAATATAATACCATTTATTTGGCCCTGAAAACAATCCAATTCATGAAATTTAGCATCTATGTTGACCCACCAGCATTCTGTTTCACGCACTGCACAGGGGAGCAGCCCCAAGTTCTATTTGACTATCGAGAGAGGTCTGGTTGATGTTATTCATATAAATCAGTTGGCTGCTCTAACTAATGAAGAAATTAGAAGACAAAGCTCAGGAAACAAAATTCAATGAGAAATCTATTTGGAAAATAGTAAATCACCAGAATTTCTGTAAATTATGCATGAATTTCTGAACATATATCTTGTAGATTTAAGCCTAAAATATTGAGTACTCCATTATCAGAATCAAAATTGGTGGATTACTAGCCATTTAAATACATTGAAATGTAAGATATTTGTTGAAGTTTTAATTTTATATAATTACAAAATATAGATGGCTTGCTCCTGTTTTGTGTACTTCCAGAAAATACCTTATTTTTCAAATGGTTTTTATAATATTGGTCAGACGTCTTACAATGACTTAATTTTGTCATTCCAGACCTAAAGGTAAAATGCTGATATAATGTTTAATTGCACTGATACTGGAATTCAATCCCTAATAATTTTATTTCTATTTTGAGGACATCGGCAATTTATTAACAATTTTGTTTTAGTTATCCTAACCTGAATTGGGGTTTAGTTGTCCAGAACTAAAAGCATGAACCTGACAGAATTGTGTTGTTTATATGCAACAAGGTCTTCTATGACCTTTGCAGTATGCGGTAAACAATTACGTTTGCTGATATTTGACTCAACTTTTATCAGCTTAAACATTTTTAAAGAAAATATTAGAATTGTATTAAAAATCTATCGAATGCTAGTTTGGGCATTTTATCAGATGCTTTGAAGTTGGAAAGCACATTAAAAACTATGGAATTCACGTGGGGAATAACCATAGTAGGTGGATAATCTTTCTGGATATTTGATCCATGAAGTGTTGACATAAAGCACACTGTCTATAAAGTGTGCTTGACAGAAGTAGGAAGGAACAAGTGGTTCTCTGAATGTCTTCTATTTTCATTTAATTCCTTTTGTATTAAAGAGTAAGTTTATCCTTAATAACTGATGATTCAAAATGTCATTCTCATTTTTCTGTGAATTCTTACAGTTTCCATCTATTAGATGATATTCAACAAGTAAGATTATTGAGCAGTGCTTCCCTTGGTTGTTATTAGTAATGGAAGTGCCACTCTAATAATTCAAATACACTGATTCTTAGAATTCAAGGTTTCTCATGACTGCAAGGGCTAGTGACAGTCTACCTAAACATACTGGGAAAAGTCAGAATTTATCCTGGAGTAAATGTTGCAACCAATACAAGCTAGCTAGGAAATAAAGAGGTTAGCATCAGTTGGTACAATGAATATTTCAGATAAATTTCTATTTTCAGCTGGAGAAGTCATAAATGATTGCTACCTCCTTTTTATGAAAAAAGCAAAGCTTAAATGTGAAAAAAGATCACAAAAAGGAAGATTAATATTGATTTACATAATATTGACTTTTTAACATTAAAAACAACATAAGAGACTACTAATCGGAATATTTTTGCCAGAAAATAAGACAGAGTATTGTTTCAGGAGAATACGGACAGAGACTGTGCCACAGCTGCAAGAGAGTAAAGAGGGAGACACAAACAATATCAGGAACCTTTCACAGGAAAGCGCAGCCAGCAGGCTACTCGTTACTGTGCCCTGTCACTGACCATCTGCCATGCCTCTCCTACCATCCCCAGAACTCAGGATGTGCTGAGTCTACCACACGTTCCCCAGGCTTCGTCCACTGCATGCTTTCAGTCTGTCTTCCCCACCTGGCATGCAGTGGGGCAGCTGGACTCAAAAGTGCTGCAGGAGACTCTGACGCCTGTGCGTGAGTGGGATGACTACTTCCATGTGGCCCCCTGAAGCTGGACTGCCCTGCAGCAGTTCCTAGGCAAGTCACCTGGCCAACCTTCCATTCCCTTGTTGCCAGTATCCACTCCCCCCATTACCTGCCTGCTCCCCCGCCTCTTTCTCACTCATAACCTTGGCTTATTCCTAGGTGGTCACTGCCTCCTGCCCTGGAGAATGGATGACCCACTTTGGATCTCATTCAAACGTGAGCTTCATTTGTGTGATGATCCCACCACCTCTCAGCTATTCAGGACTTAATCTTTCAGGTATGCCTTTGCTGTAAACCACTTTGTTCTCAAGGTCACAGCATGTTTTCTTCCCACATCAGAAAGCGTGTGCCCGGCCCAGGGAAACCTCTTCATCGGTAGACCTTTTCTCAATTCCCCTTTGTGGCAGGCTCCTAAAAATAGCTCTCATGGCTCTACAGCCTCTCCCTCTCTGCTATCATCAGACGTCCCACTCTACCGCTCAGTGAAAACGACTGTGACCCAGGTCACCTAGGTTTCCAGGATGCAAAATCTGTCAGGTTTCAGTCCTCATCCTGTAAATGAATATGCAGCTTTCGAGAGTTGGGCAGAATCAACTCTGGGAAATCTTTCCCTTCTAGCCTCAGGGAGACTACCTTTCCTGTTCCCCTCCTTCCCCACAAGAACAGTCTCATCGGTCTTCTCTGACAGTGCTGCCTTCATCCTGATGGTTATTAGTTCATCTACCCATTCACAGCCCCAGCTCGGTTATTGTCTACCCCACCTCATTTAAATGAGCTCACTCAGTTGGAAGGTCTAGTGGCCACCTGATGACTTCCACATGCATTTCTAATCAGGATCTGCACTGTGAAACCTGTGCCATAGATCCTGCTGGGATCTACTGCGCATTTCCTGGTGACTGCTTGTGGGTGTTGTGAACTTTCCATGATGAAGCCATTGAATCCCTTTCTGCACCCCAAGACTCCCCCATGACTCAGATCCAAAACCTCGGACAAACCTTTGAGCCCCTCTTTCTCTCACCCTTCACACCTGAGCAGCCATTCCTGGTGACTGGATGCTCAAAATTTATCGAAGCCTAACCCTTTCACACTCTTCTCACAGTTGCTACCCGTGCCTCATTGCTGGTAGTTATTGAAAGGCCATCACAAAACACGCCAAACACCAGAGTAAAGGGAAAAGTTTATTGTCAGGAGGACTGACAGGCTGGAGAGAGGGGTCAAGAAAGAGAGCATGTGAGGGAAAGCAGGTCTTGGAATAGCCTTGTAGGCGTAGAGAAGTGGGAGCGAATCCCATTAGGGTGGGGGTGGAGTTGATGCTTGTGGGTTGGACCGTCTTGGTCATCTGACTTCTAGTGAGCCAAATGGGAAACTGAAACCTACTTACGACTGAGCCAGAGCCTAACATGACTCCAGAGGTTTGAGATGGCACCTCAGATAAGGTGGCACCAGTTTTACTAACACCCTCCCTTTTGTTTTTTATAAAGCCGCTGTTGTATGGGATTACATTGGCCCCCAAAGCCCAGGGTGGGTGGAGGGATGATGATATTCTAGAGCTACTTCCTGCTGACATGGGGCATTGAGTCACTCTCTGCTGGTGGGGTGACATCTCAAGTCATGATCTCCTTGGTGGGGAGCTGAGTATATCCCTGTAGTAGCATTTGTTTGGCAGCCTGGTTGGTGAAAGCTTTGGTTTGTCCCATTATCACCTCTTGTAAACACTTAAACAGACAAGGAAGTATAAAATCCAGGTGAGAATAGCAGCCAGTGGTCCTCGGAGTTGCATTAATCAAGTGGTAAGGAGACTCCATAGGGAGGAAGTGAGGAGAGGCTCACTGGACCCTAGGGCAGACTGTTTGATAGATGCAGCAATTTGTTGAAGCTTTTAAACATTTTGTTCTACTTAGCCCTATCAATTAAAACAACAGCAGCAACACTGATCTCCCAGAAAAACACAAATTCCCCCCTTTTCAGCCAGTGAGGTGATCTGATTTTCAAGGCCTGGAATAGCATCTACCAAAGTTTCAGTGGATCTGGTGACCTCCTCTTATAGTTGTTGCAGTTGTTCTTGGAACTGGTTAATAGACTTAACATGTTGGCCTAGAGCAGTTCCTGAGATCACCTCTGAAGAGAGGGAAGCTGCAAAGCTGATTCCAACCAAGATTGGGAGAAAGATTGATCATCTCTTGTGGGAAGAGGATTAGTCTCTAAAAGGAACTCTGAACAGTCACATAATGTTAGATGGGGGAAAAGACCACCAATACACCTGGTGTAGAACTGTTAATACAAGTGTATAATGTATGATTACAAAGACATGAAGTTCCAGATAGGCTAGAAAAGGAAGCTGTGGAAGTGACGGTCATATTGATAACACAGGGAATGTTACCTGGCAAACGCCCATTAGGTTGTTGTGTTATGGTGGCAATCCAACACATTGCATCTTGTCCTCCAGAATGCAGACGAAGATGACTGATGGCTCTGAGGATTGGGGGTGCAGGAGTTTGTAGAAGTGGAAACATTAGTGAGTAGAATAGCCACAATGGGAGGTTGCCAAAGGGGATCACATATAAAGAATTGTTGTTGGTAAATGGCCAAGGGTAAAATAGAATTGGGTAGTTGATGAAGTAGGGTGAGAGATATATTGATGAGTGGTATCCATGTTAAGGGAGGTTTGGCTGGGTTAATTAGTTGGGACAGGTGTTTAGAAGACTCCTTTACTATGTTAACCACCATGTACATGGGAGCCATTGGGAGCTCAATGTTGGCCCTAATAATTTTTGTGGTTCTGTGGGGACCTTGCATGTTAGAGCCTATATACAAAGTGATGGATCCCTCAATTCCATTTTACCAGACCTGAAGGTAGGAGTCAGTTATAGTGAAGGCTGATAGGGATTGGACTGGGTAGTCTTCATCTGGCATGCCATCCAAGATAGAGTGTTTTTAATCTTGGAACAACATCTTAGAGAATTGTTTTCCTGGGAGGCCATAGCTATGGTCAGTATAGTAGTACTTACAGGACCAAAAGGAGCAACATTTCCAGTAAGCATTGTTACATGATCCTGTGTTGTCCTTAGTTAGGCACAGATAATATGGATGAACTTCAAATTGAGAAAAAATATATCTAGTCCAGTGAAAATAATTATGTGTGCAGGCCTGAGCAAAATTGAAGTACAGAGTGATAGGGCTTGAGAGCCCTTGATAGGGCAGAAGATAACATTAAGTACTTTAGCAGGAATGGAATTGGTATAAATCTGAAATTGCCATGTGTAGCATGTGTCAGGGGCTAGTGTGGATGCAGGGCAGACACAGAAGAGCAGAAGAGATGAGATTATCAGGAAATTCATCATAGTGTATAGAAGGAGTGAGACAATAAGAGAAGATATGGAAAAGTGTAGATATCAAGGGGAGTGATGTCTTAGAAGGTTCCTGGATGTGTAAATCTTCAATATCTGAAAGGAACCATGAGGGGTTGATGGGCGAGGAGTGTGTTCCTCCCACAGCAGTTGTAGGAAGAGTTGGTAGTAGTATAAGAGAGGGTCAGTACTTACCTATGGTGGGTGGCTGGGTGGTCACCATTTCTCAGAGGTGGGTTCATTAAGTGCAAAAGGGTTTGAATTTTCAGGCACCATTGGAAATTAAACTTGAGTCTGGGTAAACTTGGCTATGAGTGATCCTGTGGGGGTAATTGTATAATGGGAGGGGCACTTAAGGTGGGTGAAGTGGACCCAGTGGGGGATTCCCTGTAACTTTGCTGCTGTAGGAGTAGTGAGAATAACCCGTTAGGGTCCTGTCCATTTAGCCTGTATTTTAGTGAGAGTAGAGGGAATGGAGAGGTGTGAAGAGGACAGGAAGACCTCATCTCCCACAGTAATAGGAGGGAAGCATGGTGGTTGGACATGGAGTTGGGTAGTAGGTGTCCATACATTTCCATAACTCTGTTCAGAGATACCTGAGAAAAGGTGAGAGTAAATGAGGTGGAAAGAGTGAAGATTGGGAGTGTATAGTCAGAAGAACCAAGGGATGTCTGTACATCAGTTCAAAAGGTGAAATATTGAAAGGTTTTTTGGAAAGCAGGGCCAATGGGAATAGTTTAATCCAGTCCAGGTGGAGCTCAAGAGAGAGCTTGGTCAGAGCATTTTTTGGTGTACAATTTGTCCTTTCTACTTTTCCTGAGGATTGGGGATAGTAAGGGATGTGGAAATGCCAGGGGATATTAAGTCCCTTAGTACGTAGTTGAGTTACGGGGGATGTGAATCCAGGACCCTGAAGCAGGGAATTATATCTTGAAATAAGACTTTTGAAACTGTTAGTGTCCATCTGTTAGTAGTTGGAAAAGCCTCGACCCACCCAGAAAAGATATCTACCAGTACCAAGAGGTATTGAAAGTGCTGTACTCTGGGCATATGGGTGAAGTCAATATGCCACTCAGAGGCCATCAGGTATCCTCTGGCTTGATGAGAGGGGGAGGGTAGTGGAAGGAGGTTAGAGCTAGGGTTCATTTTTTGACATATAGAAGAAGAGGAGGTGAGTTACTGAAGATATTTGGTCTCTTCTGGTGTAAGAGGAAGATATTGTTTGACAAATGATAATAAAGAAGAAATGTTGGGATGAAACAGATGGTAGAGAGAGAGGATAAGATAGCCTGAGTGGAGGGCTGTTGGGATTGCTGGTCGTGAGGGTGGTTTCTCAGCATAGCAGATAGAGTGGAGGACAAGCTGGGAGAAAGGGAAGACAGTGCCGCCTTACGGGATGCCTGGTCTGCCCGTTATTCCCAGTCATGATGAGAATAAAGAGTTAGCAGTCTGATGAGCCTTACAGCGAACAAATCCTATTTGTGTTGACAGATGGGCTGCCTCTAAGAGAGGGGTTATAAAAGTAACATTGGAGATGGCTGTCCCCTTAGTGGTAAGAAGAAGGCCACTTTGTATCCAAATTGTTAACTGGGATAGGAGAATATGGAAGGCATATTTGGTGTTGGTTAAGGATACCCAATAACCTTTGGCTTCTAGGAAGTTTCAGAAATAGACTCTTGTTGGCTGTCTATTTTTGAGGGGCTGCAAAGGAGGAAGTCATCAATTGTACTAGAGAAGAGAGGAGGGGAATAGATCCAGGGTACCTAGATCATTGGCCAAGGCCTGACCAAAAAGGGTGGGGCTATCCCGGAACCTCTGGGGGAGTGTGGTCCAGGTTAGTTGAGTGGAGACTTGGAAGACAGGATTGGTCCAGGTGAAAGCAGGTATATCCTGGGAGTTAGGATATAAAGGAATGGCAAAAAAAAATGTGTTCTTTAGATCCAGGATGGAGAAGTGAGATGTGAATGTTAGGATAGAGGAAAGGAGGGTGTATGGATTGGGGACCACTGGGTGTATGAGTACTACCGGTACATTAATAAGGCAGAGATCTTGTACCAGATGGAAGGACCCAATAAGCTTTTTAACCACCAATAGTGGGGTGTTAGAGGGGGAGTTACTCTTGTGTAGCAGGTCCTGGTGGAGGAGTTTGTAACTAATAGGCATTAGACCTTAAAGGCTAGAAAGGGGGTAAAGGGATATTGTGGCTGGGAAGGAAACGTGAAGGAATATTGTAATTTTATCTGGATGGGAGAATGCTGGGCTGCTACTGTAGAGTGATTGGTGTTCCATAGCCACAGGTATACATTAAACAGGGACCTGAGGAGGCAGAGTGTCTGGGACTGCATCATCTTGAGAGAACTAGTAAAAAGGGAGGCCAATGGCCAGAGGGTGAAAACCACCTGAACACCAAACTGATAGAGTATATGTCTTCCCGGGGTGGTGGTGGTAGGACATTGATATATAATGAGAAAACAATGGGGAAAGAGCATTAATTATTAATTAACGACACTAATTTATTAATTAATATTTATATCATTAATTAATGATTATTAATTATGCAGAGCAGGTTGGGAGTCTGTAGGGGTCTGTAAGGTTTCCCTCTATCCCAACTATGGGGGTTGAGGCAGCAGAGGTGGCCCCCAGTACTGGGTAAAGACTGAGAAGATTGCCCCTGTGTCAATAAGAAAAGAAATTGGCCTACCTGCTACTGACACAATTACCCTGGGCTCCCATGGAGTGATGGTCGTAGTCAGGTGGCGGGAGTCCAGGCTCCTTCAGTCCTCATTAGCCAGCCCTAGGAGGTCAACCTGGGGCATAGGTGGGGTGGGTAGCCTATTGACTCAACAGAAAAGAGGAAAGTCCACTCCCCAGGGGCCTTTCTGGCAACATTTTGGGCAAGGATCTGGTGGGTGCACAATGCTGGGACACATTCTGGCTCAGTGACGCATTTGACCACATTTAAAAATGAACCCAGATGACCTCTGCAGTCAGCGGGGCCAACGGGAACAGCAGGTTGTTGAAAGACCTTGGCCAGCATTTGAAATTTTGCCTTTTGGGTTCTCTCATTTCTCCCATTATATACTGTAAAGGCCACCTCTAAAATTTCTGCCTGCAGAGTTAATTGATGCTGCTTGAGCCACTTTAACTTTGTCTTGTTATCAGGGAAACTCTGGGCAAAGAAATGGTTCATGGGGAGGCTGTGACTGTTGGAAGACTCTGGGTCCAGGTTGGTATAGTGGAGGAGAGTCTGTGTGAGGTGCTGTCAAATGGCAGAAGGATTTTCCTTTTTATCTTGAATAGTTTCTTCCAATTTATCATAATTTGTTGGATTTTTTGAGGCCACCCAAATAAGTAGGCAATGGAATAACTTCTGGCCATTATGTCATTGGGAGAGCTGTAATTCCAACTGTGGTCCCATTCTGGGACTGCATATGCTCCTGTGGAGTGAGCAGGCCCAGTCTGATGGGTCTCCTCTGCATGGAGATGGCCTGTTTCCAAACTTGCCTTTGCTGCTGTTGAAGGAGGATATTGGAGAGGATCATGAAGACATCGTGAAAAGTAAGATCATAGAACTGGGTTCAGTATTGAAACTCTTTAACGTACTAATTTGCGTTAGAGGTGAAGGAACCCAGTTTTTGTTCAATTCGTGAGAGGTCAGCAAGTGAGAAAGGAACATGGACCCTACCTATGCAGTCCACCTGTCACTTCCTGTGGAGGTAACATGGAGGCGGCTCCCTGGCTGCCATTCAGGAGTGAGTGACTCAGGGATTGGGCACTGAGAGGGGAGGTAGAGGGCTTGAAGCCATGGTGGCAGGGTGGGTATAGTGTGTTGGCTCAGCAGAATGGAGGAGGTGAAACTGGAGGCGAGGAGTGGGTTTCAGATCAGGCAGAGGGAGTAAGGGGAGTAGAAATGAACAATGATGGGTTTTGAGATAAGGATGATCAGGGAATTTGAGATAAGGTGGGAGAGGTACAGTGAGAGCTGGAGTAGAAACAGATTTTTGCCTCCTGGAATTCCCAGACAGGGAGGGGAGGTGCCAATGAGACAGTGAGAGCTAGCGCAGATGGTGGGCTTTGAAGTTGTTGAGTGGGAGGTGACTGTGACGTGACCTGAGCAGGGAGTGGCTGAGCCAATGCCTGTGGGTGGGAGTGACAAGATGGGGGACTGGCTTGTGGCATCTCACCTGCAGGATCAAAAGTGAAAGAAAGGGTTTCATCTCAGGCTCTGGATATTTGGTGAGAACTGTGTAGGCTAAGAGAACCTGACCTGGAGAACACGAGGTACGGAGAGAAGGTTTAGAGTGCAGTTAGGAGAAAGCTTGAACGTAGGGTATTTCCCACCCCTTTCCTGAACATTCACAGAAGTTGCAGAGATCCTGAGTAATGTCAGGGTCAAATCTGCTGTTAAGCGGCCATTTGGACTGGTTGTCCTGGACCACGCCTGATGACAAAGAAAGATTAAGCAGTGGCGTTTGAGATCCGGGGCCAATGTGAGAAGAACAACATGATTTAGGAGACAACTGAGAGGAGAGTCAGTTGGAATGCAATATGAGGAAGCTCCCATGTGACCTGCAGAGGTCAGACTGGCAGATGGCAAACATCTGCACGACCATGGCCGTCTGTGGAGGAGAGTAAGGGAGCTGAGAGTAGGGGTCGTCACTGCACCTGCTGGAGCCCGGGGTGAGAAGCCCACAGAAGGGAAGCAGGGAGTTGCGTCATCACCCAACCTGCTGTTGTCCAGGACACGAAGTCCGTACAAGGGCATGAGGTCATAGGAGTTGTGGTGCCTGTACAAGGACTTTGGGGCAAACTCATGTAGAACCGCAACCCTTATAAAGTCACAATGAGCAAACCGTTCACACACTCTGTGTTACCTCAGGATTTTTTGAGGGCCAGTGTGTGGATGAGAATCATAGAGCATTTGGTGACAAAGAAGGAGGTCCAGCAGTGTGTTTTGTGGCTGGCAGAAATCCACAATCCTGAAGCAGCCCAGATCCCCAAAGGGAGAGCGAGGTCCATGGTAAAGCCAGGGTCAGAGTCACAGCACCAACGGAGGGCCACCACAAAACACCAAACACCAGAGCTACAGGAAATGTTTATTGATGGGAGGGTCAACAAGCTGGAGAGAGGGTCGAGAGGAGCATATGAGGAAAATCAGGTCTTGTTACAGTCTTGCAAGGGTAGAGAAGTGGGAATAGTGAATCCCTTCAGAGTGGGAGTGGAGCTGATTCTTGTGGTTGGACCATCATGGTCACCTGATTTCTAGTGAACCGGGTGGAAAACTGAAATTTTTTATACAAAGATGGCAACTGGACCAGAGCCTAAGATGGTGCCTGAGGTTTGAGATGGCACCTCAGATAAGGCAGCATCGGTTTTACCTACAGTTATTGTGAAATATCCTTAAGAACTTTCTAGAAATTTCTGTGCTGCAACAACTGTCTCCATTCCCTGATTAATGAAATCACTGACAATGTATTGACTTCTATTCTTGCATTAAGAATTGACCCTTGGCCAGTGCCGTGGCTCACTAGGCTAATCCTCTGCCTTGCGGCGCCGGCACACAGGGTTCTTGTCCCAGTCAGGGCGCCGGATTCTGTTCCAGTTGCCCCTCTTCCAGGCCAGCTCTCTGCTGTGGCCAGGGACTGCAGTGGAGGATGGCCCAAGTGCTTGGGCCCTGCACCCCATGGGAGACCAGGAGAAGCACCTGGCTCTTGCCATCGGATCAGCGTGGTGCACCAGCCACAGCACGCCAGCTGCGGCAGCCATTGGAGGGTGAACCAATGGAAAAGGCAGACCTTTCTCTGTCTCTCTCTCTCACTGTCCACTCTGCCTGTCAAAAAAAAAAAAAAAAAAAGAAAAAAAAAAAAGAATTGACCCTTGATCCAGCAGCTTAGAAAAACAAATATCTGGTACTCTCTGAGGTTTGGGAGCCTAGGGTATTACTCTACCTGGGGTTCTTCTGGGGCTGCAGAGGGCAGTGAGTTGGGCAAGGCCCATGCTGAAGTTCACACACGTGATAGAAGACAGGCTCACTTTCTTATGGGCTGTGAGCCGAGGACTCAGCTCCCCAGAACATGGGCTCCTCTGGTGGACAGAACAGAGCAACTGCTCTCATGACTGAACTCAGAGGCACCTTCCCCAACGCAGTCTGCAGTGGGTGAAATGCCACCACTGTTGAGCATATTAACTGGAAAACCTGACCCAGTTGGATCTGAGAGCCGGACAGAAACTCTGGATCAGTGCAGCATGTGGCGGACAGCTTAAAGACAGGACCATCTGGCAGTGGGATCTTCAGGCCCACTGGGAGGCTGCAGGCAGACCACAGATGCCTTCACACTGGAAGCTGAGCCACAGTTTCCTACCTGCAGGTACCTCCAGTGTCTCAACGGTGATTGCCATGGCCCTCTCAGCTCTCACTCCTGTCGGCTCCCAGCCCATCTCCTCCAACTCTCTCCTCTGTCACCTTCCACTTAGTGTCTCCAGCACCCCAGTCCCCCAAACATACCAGTTGCAAAGCCATTGTTCTCACTTTTCTGTGGACACACAGGAACCTCACTTCTGCTCTCTCACTTCATTCTGCCCAAGTACCCGGCATCAGACCCACTTCCCCTCCCCACCATCTCCTCTACTTCTGCTATTTACCAGGGGCTTGAGCCACAAATAAGCCTACTATTCAACCACAATGAATGCTAGGTAGGTTGGCGCAGATCCATACTAGGAGAAGTTATGTTGGCATTAAAGTGATGTTTCTAAATAACTTTAATTGCATTGTAACATAATGACAGCAAAAGTTCGAATTACATTAAAAAATGTGATGCAAAGTACGCTAAAATGCATAAACAACAAATGCATAGCAGGAGCCTAGTAAAATGTCAATGTGATTATTCCTGTGTTGTGGCATTATGGGCAATTTCTAGCTTATGTTTTACCTTTTTCTCTAGAAAAAATGGAAAAAAGAAATATTCATAAATTTAAATAATGGAAATATTTATAAGGTTGCAAAAATCTCTACAAAATTCTAAAAACATATTTGAACTCACATTACAAAAAGAAAAACAAAGAACTCCAAGTGCCTCCAGTGTCAGGAGGGTGTACAAGAGGGCAGAGTGTGTGCCTGCTGCAGGGCAGGGAGCAGGCGTGCTGGGGATAAGGAGGCCTGGCTGCAGGAGCAGACGCTGCGCAGGGACTCATTGTACTCTTGCTCACATTTCACAGGGTGCGGGTGTGTGAGATGCAGGAGTTAGCACCAGTCCCAGCCCAGGGACATACCTGGACATATGCTGGATTTGTGGAAGACTACCCTCCCCCCGCCCCCATAGCTACACTGGCCTGAGACCCAGCAAGCCCCAGTTCCAGGGCATCAGGGAAGATTTGCTGACCTTCCAACTTCAGGGCGTCCTGCTTTTCTTCCTGCTGAGGCCCTGTCCCTGCTAGGAATTGCGCAAGGCAGAAATGTGTTCCACCCCTAGGGCTTCCTCCTCAAAGTTTCAACTTTCCTCTCAGACTCTCAGAGTGGCCAGGTACCAGGAGTGCATGTGTTTACAAGAATGAAACTAACACCACCTTGTTTGCATCTGAGAGTCTGTAAGCTCTAGTGAGGGCAGGTCTGATAGCGTTCATGCCCACAGAGTCCTTGGGCAAAGGGGATACCTACTGAAGACTCTGGTGCTGTGAGAACCTTTCAAGCTCTTCACTTTAGCTTTAAGTGGGCTTGGCTTTTTCTGGGCCGTGGTGAAGACCTGAGTCTGTCCAGATCACAGTTTGGGGCTGGTGCCGCCTGCTTCCCCGGGGGCTTCTGCCCCATTGTGTATTCCAAGCCCTGCTGGGTATCTCCACACCAGTCCTAAGCCTTTCTCACCACATTTGATAGTTTACAAATGCTACATCTGCTGGCTGTTCTTCAGAAAGACCCATGCACGGCATGACCAAAAATTAGCAAAAATTTAACTCAACACACAGGGAGCATGCACACCCCATGTGTATCCTTCCATGTGATCATCTCAAGGCCATCCCTGATCACAGCTCAGAACATGCTTGTTTGTTTCTAAAGACAATGGGCTCAGGGAACAGGGAGCTGTGGTTGGAGTTGAGCTGTTTCTTAGTAACAGCTGAAAGGTGCTGAGACTTGGTGGGCCACAGCACCTTGCCCATGAAACAGGGATGCTACACAGGTGCATCAGAGACTGGCAGGAGTGGGCAGGGGTCACATAACTATTTTAAGTTTGATTTGTTTAAGCCTCATGGTTAGCTATTTTATAGGCTGAGGCGTTTGAGAGAGTTCAGTGGAACCCAAGGAGAAAGGAATCTGAAATTTCTTAGAACAACAGACTGTCTTCAACATGCAGTATCAAGTGAAAGAAAGAAGGGAAGAGAGAAAGAAAGAAGGAAGGAAAAAAAGAAACCCACCCATGTGCTTTCTCAACATAAGGGCGTCCACATGGTGCTGGCTTGCACATAATGCCTTATTTTAAAACTGCTGTTTATTTGCTAAAATATGTAGGCTCTGAACACCTGTCCATTTTTGGTGACTTATAGTTCTATTTATTTTTATTTTAAAATGACACTACAAAAGGTTTTGATTTTGGGTGTACATGGTGTTGTGAGTTTCCCTGTCTGCACACAAGGTGATGGAGGACATTCTTCTAAGCACATTTCACATGAAACTTGTGTGGGGAAAGCAGAATGGACTAAGTGCAGGAGCAAAACCAAAGCTCCCGATTTCCAGTGAGGTAAGCAGGGTTTTATCACTGATGGGGATTGATGACCTATGACATCAGTGACATCCAGGCTGCTCAAGAGGTGCCCTCCAAGCACCAGGGATCAATAATACTAAGCTCACTGGGTTCTTGTCATCCCACAAAACGCCAACATAAATAGTCTATACTGAGAGTTTGACTTCCTCTCCTGCTTCCTCCCAGCAAGAAACAGGATTCATACCTCAACCAGTGAAATTTCACTCCCCCGTGGTCACCAAACGCTCAGCTGGCACCAGCACCAGTGGTGCCTAATGATGTGCTAGCCTACTTGGAAAGGGCCCTCCTGGCCTCCCCACCTGGGGTTAGCTTGGGAGTGGGTGTGCTCGTAGCTCCATTCCTTCCTGGCCACACCCGAGGCGAGGGGCTGAAGAGAGTTTAGAAGAGAGAGAATCAGGTCTCTGGCCTTTTCCTGGCATACCATCTGCTGATTCAGAAAAATCCTCTTGGAACTGGAAATTTATAACAACTTTCTGTTCAGGTTGTTGTAACAAAATGCCATGGGGTAGGTGGCTTAGAAAGAACAGAAATGCATTACTCACAGTTCACAGTTTTGAAGCTGGAAGACCGAGAACAATCAGCCCTATCTGTTTGGCCTCTAGTGGCGGCACCCTGCTTGCATCAGAACATGGAAAGGGGCATCCTGGTGGGAGAAATTGGACAAGGCAGAGATCCCATGATAAGATAGGAAGCCAGAGAGATCCAAGAGCCAGGCTCACTCTAGTAATGACAATGCTTGTGGGAGCAAACTGAGGTCTTGTGATGGCTACACCAGTCTCTTCCAAAGATGACACCCTCAGTGACCTGATTACCCCTGTCTGGACCCCCTCTTACAGGCTCCATCACCTCACATCACTACACTGGGGACAAGGCTTCCCATACATGAGCCTTAGGGAATGTGCAAACAATGGCTAAACTGTAGCCAAGCTAATCTCATTCTTGAGGGCTCCCTGGTTTCCAACCCATCACCTCCTGAGGTCACATCTCCAGATACCCTCACATCAGGACCAGGCTTTCCAACACCCTGATTTCCTGAGGACATGAGCACTAAGAACATGGCATGTAAGTACTGTGAAAATATGTTATGGGAAAGTGGGTGCTACTTCCATGTATTAACGGGACATTTCTGTCACATTCATGTCTGTCAGGAATCATCCTAAAAGAAGGACCAGGCCCCTCACAGATGGAGCAGATTTGTCTCAGGAGTAACCTGAATGCCACTGAGACTTTTGGGCCATAAGTTCCCTTTGTGCCCCGTTTTAAGGCCTCATTTGCTCCAACTGGAGATATTCCCACAAGTTTAATGTTTAAAGCGACAGATGATTACCCCTAACAGCCCCTGCCATTTCAACACACACCTTCCAATCAGTTCGACAGACCACCTGGTATGTTCTGTGTAAGGATACATCCAATGTAGGCAGTCAGGCAGGATAAAATTGATTAGATTTGTGAGCTGGAAGACCACACTCTCACCACGCCCCTGTGTGATCTCATCCTTCTACCTGATCCCACCTGTATGGCCACCTGCCAATCAGGCTACATGACCACTCCCCCTTGGGAGTGGATAAAAGGCCCGGAACACAGTTGGCCCGGCCCTTTTTCCCTTTTTGCTGTTTTTCACCATTATGGACCTTTGTTGCCCTGTTGCCCCATGCCTTCGGGGCACGTGGCCTTCAGATGTGCTCTGCCTTCCCTTCACTGCCAGGGATAAACTGCTTGTAACTACTCTTAACCAAACACTTGCTGCACGTGGCTTTTTCATCACTTCACAATTCACTTAGCTTCAAAATTGCACATTCCCTGAATTACTACCAACTGTTAGCATCACCTTAGTTAAGATATATCACCCTTGGTTGAATATTTATCGTTGAATCAATACATAAACAGGTGGGGCACAGATCTGTACAGAGCGATCTTAATCCATTTATTCATACACTCCTCATGCCTGAAGAGGGTTGTGCTTAGTAGCTGACTTCCAACGAGTGGCATGTGGACACTAAGAATGAAGGCACTACACAGTGCATAGCACCGAGGCTGGGGACCAGCCACACTGACAGAGGATTTGCCTTCATGGTTTTACGGCAGGATTGCTTCTGTGATCTTCCTCCCAGGAACAAATAGCCCCAGTCATCGCATCATGAGAAAAAACATCAGGAGGAACCAAGTTGAGGAGCATTCTGCAAAACACTTTATTAGAACTAGGCAAAACTGCAGTCGTCAGAAACAAGAAAACCCTCAGAAACATCCCAGTCTATAGGAGGCTAAGGCAATGACAGTCACTGTACTATGAGTTTCTGGAGATGATTCTGGGACAGGACATAGACTTTAGGAAGTGTGTGTGGAGTGGAATCACAGGAAAAACCAAATAAACATCTCAGAAAAAACATTGTCTATCCACCATTCAATAGATATTGAGCTTCTACAAGGTGTCCGGTCCTGAAACAGATAAGTTGTAGACATCTGTATCACAATGTAGACACTGCAAACACGTCTTGCAGTCGGTGCCTACGTCTTGCAATTGGTGCCTACGTCTTGCAGTTGGTGCCTTCCATGTTGACCTAAAACTTGAACTTCAGTTTGGACAAAAGAGGCAGTAAAAATTCAGGTGAGGAAAACATGAGCAATGGAACAGAAACCAGACATTGCATGAACATTCTGGAAATGAGAGGCAGTGCATGAGGGACAGGTGTAGACATTTGTGATGATGTGATTTAAGTCTTTCCAAACTCAAATGAAAAGTTCCAATGTGGCCCTCATTCCCAAACTCAGTTTAAAACTACACAGCTGCTCCTCAGACGACTGTGTTGAAATGAAAACGGGGAAAGGTAGTGATGGAGGAAGTTACAAAACGAATTTAGAACAAGAAAGGAGAGAACAATCAGTTTCCTGAGGCACCTGTTCCAGGGCTGCCCCTGGGCAGGGAGTGCCTTCACTTAATGACCCAGGAGAATGAGGACAGTCTTAAGTCAGCGTAAGTAGCTGCTTCTCTAATATTAAATGGTGCATTATTCCTGAGTTTGTAAGACCTATTAATTGAGAACTAATTGATTCTAACAGTTCTTAAAATGGTGTCATCGACTGCTATTTGTTTAGTGAATATTATCAGATTGTAAAACAAATGAACATGTTGCAAATGTATATGAATGGGAAAGCATGAAAAATTACTTTATGATATTTACTCTCATTTTATCTATCCACCCATCTATCTGTCTGTCTGTCTATATGTATATATAAACAAAGACGCATTTAATTCCCCAGCATGATCTCTTTTTTGAGAGGCAGAATAAATGTGCTTGCATATTATGGAGTTTCACAAAGAAAATGTCTTCTTCTCACATAAGGAAGTATGAGCAACCACCTGAGGAATTTGAATCCCAAAGGTGTCTTGGGGCAGGGTGGTGATGAGTGATGGGAGATGAATTAGAGGGGGAAACAGGTCAGCTTGAAGGATTAGGCAGCCTTGGCAGGGGCAGAAGTAACTGGAAGCACAGTGTCAATAGAAATAGAAGAGAGAGAATTTTTTTTGATAAAATAAAAATATTGGACTCAATTGCAGTAGTGAAATGTGTAGAAATAGATACTGAAATTAAACCTGATTTAAAGATTTTGTCAGACTCCAGGTTAGAAGTTGAATATGATTAATTGGATTTAAAATGAGATGTCAGAATTTCTTCTCCTACCAAAGTGATGAGATATGTGTCCAGACACATTTATTTATTTATCTGTACCAGGTATGTTTAAAAATGAGAGGTGCATCAGTGAAGTACTGAAACAAACAAATAAACCTGACCCGTCATATTGAAGCTTAATGTTGTATCTGAGAAAGACACAAAATATCATATGAAAACTGTGTTAAATAACTTAGGTAGTTAGTGCACTGGAAATTGATAAATGCTATTCAGAATAAATAGCTAATAGTATGGGAAATTAAGAGAGAGCATCTGCCAATGAAATGGGACAACAGAGCAGGAGCCACAGAACAGCTGACAGCAAGGATCTGAGGGTGGAGAAGCAGTGACTCATGCTGGTGTGTTCAGCAGAAATCCTGAGAAGAGCAGGCTTGACATTCAGAAGGCGTGGGAAAGGGCCAAAGGGTGGCCTTCGCAGACAATGCAGAGAACAGTAGGGGAAGAGAGGGAGAGACCAAATCACATGGGGCTTTGTAGGTCACACTAAGGATTGTGGTTTCTCCATTAGCAGAAACAGGAAGTCAGAGGAGGCTTCTGAGCCCAGGATCTGGCAGATTCGACTTTGCTACTCTGAATGGTCTGTTGAGAGGAACACTCAGCAGGGAAAGGGAGAGAAAAGGGCCTGGTTGGGACCCTTATTGAAGTCTCCAGGTAGGGGGTGGCAGTGTCCTGATTAAGATGCCAGTAGAGAAAGTGATAGTAAAGGGTCAATTATGGAAGCATATTGATGTCAGGCTCAATATGACTCACAGATAAATTGGATCTATCTTGTGAGGAAATGGTTTGTATTAAAATGAAACAAAATCTGAGTCTGGGCTTTCCACAGAGTAGGAAAAAAATGAAGAAAGAAAGAAGAAAATGAGCCAAAGGAGATGTTTCCTGAAGAAAAAGGACAAACTGACGATGCTGGATGCTGCAGATGGGTCAAGTGATGTGAGAGATGGGACTTGACCTCTGGGCCTAGTGATGCCTGAATTACCCATGACCTTGACAGGAAGGGCTTTATGGATTAGAAGAGGTCATGAAAGCAGAGTGATAAGAGACAGATAGAAAAACTTAAAATGGACAACACCTTTGAACAACTCTACTATAAAATGGGGTAGCAATAACACAAGAAGTGAGGTCAAGCATAATCTAAACACACTAAAGAATAAAATATTGACATGCTCATGGAGAGAATAAAACTCGATGCAGGAGAGGGAGGATCAAACTGGTGGACTGGAAGACATCTTGTTAGGGAAAGGTGGAAGACCCACTTTAGACAGGATTTTAGAGAAGAGTTGAAGTTAGAAGGCTGCACTAAGGAGTATCAAATGCAGGGGTTTTGCAAGGTAATTAATGATGAATTGCCCAATGGATTTGGTTATAAGAATAGTATAGAAAGCCTTAATGCCATAGTTCAGTTGGAATTATTGTGGAGAAAGGCAAGTTGAAGGGAATTTCAGGAAAAGGTAAAACAAGTATAGATAAATCAAGACATGTTGCTATAAAAATAACGGGTATTAGCGAATTAATGTGATTTTGAAGGATGTTGGTAGATTATTTTTATTGAAGCAAAATATACATAACATAAAATTTACCATTTTAATAGTTTCTAACCATACAGTACAATGACATGAAATGCATTTGCATTGTTGTCTAACCAACACCATTATCCGTGTCTAGAAAAAAATGCTTCTCCCTGAATTGAGAAGGGATTCTTTTATAAGAAGACAATAGTATGTGTAAATGTAATCAAATGGGAAGCAGATGGTTAAAATATAGAATTTGAAAATGAGAGAGACTGAAGGAGGATATGGATGGATGGATTCATGGATGAGTGGATGGAGGATCAATGGACTTTTGGATAGATGGATGGATATGAGAGTGTATGGATGAGAGGGTGGGTAGATGGATGAATGGATGGCTGTGTGAATTAATGGATGAGTGAATAAGTAGATGGATGG
Source organism: Oryctolagus cuniculus (assembly GCF_964237555.1). Taxonomy (NCBI): domain Eukaryota; kingdom Metazoa; phylum Chordata; class Mammalia; order Lagomorpha; family Leporidae; genus Oryctolagus; species Oryctolagus cuniculus. The sequence goes on from NC_091433.1 coordinate 196,523,843, forward strand.
GTGAATGTGTGGAAAAGAATGGATGGATGGATGGATGCACAATGGATGCATGGATGGAATATTCTAAGATATAGTCTAGTTAGTAGGGTGGGATTCAAGCATAAAGGCAAATTTCAGTCAATAAATGAAAGATGAAACTAATGTTTTGAACCATTACTTAGGCAGACAGTATAATCTAATATAATCCTCTTAGCGATTATGTGTAGTAATTATTATTATAGACTTTTAAATACATGGCAAATATAAGACTGGGTGAATTTAAGAATTTTCCTTGAGTCACAGACCTATTGAGTGGTATGACTTGGGTCTGAGTCCACATATATTTAATTCTAGACTGGTGAGGAGATGTTGTCTAAAAAAGCACTTTATACACTTACCCATCCAACAAACACAATAAATGTCTTCAATGTGCAAGTGTTCTAGTAAATGAATGAATATTCAAAGATGGATAAGATCATAGGATTCATGGGTGTTTATTTTTCTACATTGGACCTGTTCATATTAGCAACAGCTGCTTTCACCATTACCTATGAGCTATCTAAAATGAGCAGCTAAATCCACCTGTCAAATTCATCCATTTATTAATTAAGCAATTGCTTGTTTGTTGGTTTCACTTCAGTAAAAGTTTTGCTGTGGCTTTGTGTTAGGCATTGTGCTCAGGGATTCTATGTGGAGCATTGGCATTGTCAGCTTGTGACTACTAACACATCACTGCATGTCCTATATGTGACAACTCACTTGTCAGTGTATGGCTGTCATGTGACTACTCACACGTAAATGTCTGGCTATCGTGTGACTACTCACATGTCATTGCATGTCCTACATATGACTACTCACTTGTCAGTGTATGGCTATAATGTGACTACTCACTTGTCAGTGTCTGGCTGTCATGCGACTACTCACATGTCAGTATATGGCTATCATGTGACTACTCGCACGATGCTATGTATCTGTCATGTGACCACTCACATAGTACTGTATGGAGGTCATGTGACCTACTCATAGCCATGTGTGGCTGACATCTGTTTAGTCCATACAAAGAGGAGTGTTGACAGTAGGTGGAGACCATGACAGGAACCCCCCTGCCTAAAGTGGGAAAGTGGAGCACAGGAAGCACAACCTCTCTCAGGAAAGGAGACTGCTACAACATGCCCTGTGGTCACAGGTATGAGCTAAGATTCTTCCCCTCCCAATTCCTTTTAGCCCAGGCACCAGTCTGTCTTTCAAGACCTAAAAGTGGTTGCTGTCATTTGTGGTCACTCAAAGCTGTGGGTGTGCAGGGCCAGGAAAGGCCTGGCATACAACAACACACCATAAAGCACAACAGGAAGTGATCACCTGCTCCAGGAGTATCTGCCAGTCAGGGGGACTCTAGGGACTGCCTTTCCAGTGACCCCACCTTATTAATTGATCCTGCCTGACTATATAACAGAATTCCCTCAAAAGAAATTCGTTACAAATATGCCATAAAAAGAAGGCTCAAAAGAGAATGCCAAACTTCCTATCTGTTTGGGTCTGGAGAAACAGAATCTGAGTCAGAAGGAAATGTGACATTCTGAAAGAAAACACCTGTGAGGAAAGGTAGGGAGTGCAGAAGAGTCTGGGGAGCCACCTGTTAGGACTACAGCGCAGCTCTGAGGATGTCTGCCCAAGCTTTCCTGGAGCCTGAGAGCCACAGTAGCTCTATGACGTTCAGAGAGAGGCTGACTTCCATCTGCTGTTCACGCTCAGTCACTGGCTGGGCAGCTTGTGGGTCTTGGACCCAACATGCAGCAGGGGTCAGTGGCCAAGAGATTCCACCTAGCCCAGGAGCTGTACAGGTAAATTTCCAGAAGTCAAACGATTTTATCTTCTGGACCTAGGAAGAGCCTCACCACTTTGTTAAATTATACACCCTATGCCTTTACACCTCTACACTTGGGTTGGGGAGAAAAGCATTATTAGACTTTGAAAGAATTAATGGAGATTGTTAAGTGACATGAATCAGTCAACACTGATCTTAGTGGAGGAGACATCACTAGAATCCACCTTATAGTTGTGGTTTCTAAAATAACAACCAAAAACATTATCTTAAAAATAGCAACTAATTTGAAAATGCTTTGTTAAGTAAAGCAAAGCTATTGCTGTAAATTTTAGTCCATAATCTTAAAATACCATATTCCAAGTTTGCTATTGTTAATGTAAAATCAGTATGCCTAAGACAGCAGTAGGCGTTTTTCAATAATCTGATCTTGCAGGCACTGGATTTATAAATGCATATACAGACTTGTATCTCTCCAATTAAAGTGATCTCTTGATGTATTGAGAATAGTCCACTAAAAACTAAATGGAGGCCCTCTGAGGAGTACACATATTTGTTCATAAAAATACAAAATTGATGGATGTCATGACTTACAGATGTGTGTGCTTCCGGAATACTTACCAGATGCCAAAATGACTCAGATACATATACATTCATGTAGTTGGCAAAGAATTTTTGTTCATGAAGAAAGAAGTAGAAGTTGTAGCAGGAAGGCTCTTACATCAAGGAAGCACAATGTGTAAAGGGATTTTTTTTTTGTTTTTGATTATTCATTCGTTTAATTATTGTTTATTTATTTGAAGGACAGAAACAAGACAGATACAGAGATTGAGGTCCCAGGTGCTGTTCACTACTCAAATACCTGCATAAACTGAGGGGTGGATCTGTGATTCAGGAATTCACTCAGGCCTTTTCCATAGGCCCCAGGGTCTCAACTGCTGGAGGCACCCCTGCTGTCTCCCAGCTTCTTCATTACTAGGGAGCCGGCCTAGGCCCTCTGAGGTGGGAAGCAAGCCTCTTAACCACTAGGCCACATCCCTGACCCTGTTTTGTGTTGTCAGCTCTCAATGATGTAATCTACAACCTGCCTGGTGGGTAATGATGGGGAAATAACACCAAGCGCTGACCACACCAGCCATGCCATCTCTGCCGGCACAGTCAGACCCATTTTCCATACGTAGGAGCAAATACAACTCTAATGGACATTGTTTGCACTAAAAATGGTCCAACTGCACAATCTCAGGACAAATGGTTGTTCCCTTTGGCTTCTGATGCAGGTGAGCCTCTTTCAGTTGAGCACTATTAAGGACAAGTGTCACTGGAACGAACCAGCCCCATATGCTTCTTCGGAAAGCAGAGCCCAGACTCTCCAGTGGGGACAGAGCAAGGCAGCACAGGAGCTGCACTTCCATGCTGCCGCTGATACAGGCTGCAAATGTGACAGCATTAGCGGGTAGTTCACTTTGGAAATTCAGGAAGACAGGTGCTTGGCTTCTTGTTTTTTGTTAATTGGACAGAATATTCATAAATGAATTACTGTACCATTCAGCTGTAGGTTTTTCAGTTGTAGACAACAGCATTTCTTGGGAAAACTAACATTTAAATTAGAAGGGCCTCATTGTTTGGACTTATTGAAACAAATATTAATTTCTAAAAATCCACAGTTCTCCATCTTGGCTGTGAAGACATATACTCAGAAAGTGTGCATTGACAAAAGAAATTTCTCAATTCTCCAAAGAAGAGGGAAAGACAGTGATAAAGCAGATGTACATGGAACTACTGAAATGCATGTGTATTTTTCACCCAGTGCTTGCACGTATCACTTGGAATGCATGATTCGGGGACCCTATATACACGAGGTCTGATTAGAGGTAGAAAAGTCTAGTAAGCTATTTCTATTTTTTTTGTATTTTAAAAGAAAGGTTAATGATATTCAAAGCAGTGAAATACATGCTGATTATAAACAGAAGTCAGTTGCTAGCAAGTGAAGAGCTTCCAAAGAAAATCTGAGATGACAAGATTCTGTGTTGTCCTAGCTGTTTTTTTTGAATGGATGAAATCATAACAGAAACAAGATGACTGTTGGATTAATAAGACTCATTGGCAAGTCAATCGGAGGTGCACAAGCTGTCATGTCCTTAGGATGTGTAACAGATCGGCATGGTTATCTCTGTGCCCCTCCTGCACAGGTGTTTGGCTGCAGTGTTGAAAGGCACCAATGAATGTGCATCTACCCCAGAGCAAGGGGCCTTTGCCTTTCTATTAATGTGCAGACATGGTGAGCAAGCTCCCAGCACCCTAGGGATGGGCCTCTTGGTTTCCAAACACTGGCTTTTATCTCCTCCCTGAGCACATACTGCAGCTGTCATATGATGTTGCATTTGCAGTCCCACTGCCTGCCAATCACTGACACATAAACAGAAGGGAACCAATCTTAAAATTGGGAGTTGTGTGTGGCAAGTATGCAGAACACACAAGGCTTGCTCTAGCACCTTGAGTATAATTTGCTTTTTTTTAAAGATTTATTTTATTTATTTGAAAGACAGAGTTACAGAGAGAGTAGAGACAGAGTGAGAGGTCTTCCATCCGCTGGTTCACTCCCCAATTGGCTGCAGCAGCCAGAGCTCCGCCCATCCGAAGCCAGAATCCAGGAGCTTCCTCCAGGTCTCCCACACGGGTGCAGGGGTCTAAGGATTTGGGCCATCTTCCACTGCTTTCCAAGGCCATAGCAGAGAGCTGGATTGGAAGAGGAGCAGCTGAGACTAGAACTGGGGCCCATGTGGGATGCCCGCCTTTCAGGCCAGGGCTTTAACCTGCTGCACCACAGCGCTGGTCCCGGGTATAATTTGTTTTAATGTGCTCCAAAATAGACAGTTGTTTCAGCTTAAAATATATTCTAAAGACTCTGGGTAAAAAATAAAATGAAAATATAAGAAATGGAGAAGGAAGGGAACAGAGATAATTCCATGAGGCAGGAAGCAGCCCAGATTCATTTAAGACCAAAGGATGTGCCTGTGTCCAGGAGCTCTATGGTTGCCTCTGCTTGCATATTGGAAGAAACAGGTTGAGGACAGTGAGGTCTTTGTAAGGCTAGTCCCTGTTGGGTGATGTCTGGGGCTCCACATGGCTGCTGCCTACACGCCTTAGTGAGGCCTGGTGAGTCTCCATTGTAATGATGTAACCCACACTGTCACTGCAGCATTTTGCACAACCATTGCAAGGTGAATTACAGGACCTCTCTTTATTCTCCCGCACCCACTACTATGTATTAACATGAACTGTTCTCCCAATGCCGTCATCCATCTCAATATCCAAGAAGTATTTTACTTCTGTAGCACACTGTTTTTCTAAAAAATTATTATTTTTTTTTTAGGAGTGAACTTCGTGTAGATAGTAACACTGGGTAATACTAACACAGATGGGGCGGAGCCAAGATAGCGGAATAGTGAGGGCGCACACCGATAGTCCGGGAAATTTTAGTTTAATAAAAGCGGAGTTACGGTAGCCTCAGAAAAAGGATCAGGAAAAAATTGCAGTGGAAAGTCTTCCGGATCTAGTGGCTGTGACTCGGAGGACCTACGGGGAGAATAAGGTCACCCACCATGCGGAAGCCGAGCCACGGGAGCCACAGGGTCTGCACACCAGTGCTGGAAGGGGAGTGGATGTGACACAGACGACCAGCGGGGAGAGCAGGGATGCCCAGGGCTCTGAGTCCACACATCGGCGCTGGAAGGGGAGGTGAGCTCAGTAACCTGAGACATTGGAGGGTAAACGGCAGTCAGAATCTAGAGGGAAGCGGGCTTGAGGAGGGAAAGTTCACCAGACTGACTACAGGAGAGAAGGAAAAGAAAAGAGGAGGGTACTGGTACAGAGGAGTTCCTCTCTCCACCAACCTTGCAAAGGCTAGCAAGAGACAAAGAGCAGGCCCCACTCTGGATATACATAACAAAAGGGGAGAGCTAAGGAACTGAGGCGCTACAATTCAGTAGCCTAGGCAACCCAGTGGGAGTCTGCAGGAGAAACTGAGCCTGCACAGACTCTTTGGGTAGAAGCCAGAGATCGGAAGCTAAATACCATCAATTCTGCTCAGCCGTGTGGTATTACTTACCTCCTGAATAAAAAAAAATAAATTAATTAATAAATAAATGAAAAGAGAGAGATTTACCATGAATAACCTGAGGGTGTCACATTTGCACACCCGCAACCCAGAAGAACCAAGCAGAGCTCTCAGGCCACACCCATCTCAAGCCTCCAAGGCTCCTCCAACAGCAGAGAGTCCACTTAACACAGACAGTATAAAAAAAAAAAAATCACAGTGAGGGAAGAAGAACTAACAATGCCAAGCAACAAACACAAAAATCGAGGGAACAAGATCAACGTTGACACTATGATGCCTCCAAATAAACAAAACACCCCAAGCCAAGATTATGAAGATGATGAGATAGAAGAAATGCAAGATATGGATTTCAAAAAAATTTATGATAAGAACATTTAGAAGTTTTCAAAAGCAAATCCTTGAACTACAGAAATCCTTATTGGTCAGGATTGAAAATCTCTCTCGTGAAAATGAAATTTTAAGGAAGAATCAAAATGAAACTCAGAAACTAGTAGAACAGGAAAGTGTGATAGTGAAGAGAAATCAGAATGAAATGAAGAGCTCAATAGATCAAATGACAAACACATTAGAAAGTCTAAAAAACAGAGTCAGTGAAACAGAAGAGAGAATATCGGACTTAGAAGACAGAGCACAGGAAAACATACAGTTAAACCAAACAAAAGAAGAGGAAATTAGAAATCTAAAAAATATTGTTGGGAATCTACAGGATACTATTAAAAAAACCAACATTCGTGTTCTAGGAGTTCCTGAAGGCATGGAGAGAGAGAAAGGATTAGAAGGCCTTTTTAGTGAGATACTAGCAGAGAACTTTCCAGGTTTGGAGAAGGACAGAGACATCCTAGTACAGGAAGCTCATAGAACCCCCAATAAACATGACCAAAAGAGATCTTCACCATGACACGTTGTAAATAACTCACCACAGTGGAACATAAAGAAAAGATCCTAAAATGGGCAAGAGAGAAACGTCAGATTACTCTCAAAGGATCTCCAATCAGACTCACAGCAGACTTCTCATCAGAAAAACTACAGGCTAGGAGGGATGGCGAGACATAGCACAGGTGCTAAGAGAGAAAAATTGCCAGCCCAGAATATTATATCCTGCTAAGCTCTCATTTGTGAATGAAGGTGAAATAAAGACCTTTCATAGCAAACAGAAATTGAAAGAGTTTGCAGCCACTCGTCTGGCCCTGCAAAAGATACTTAAAGATATGCAACACTCAGAAACACAGAAACACGGCCATCAATATGAAAGAAGGGAAAGGAAGAAAACCTACCAGTAAAAGAGCATAGGAAGCTCAAAGCATATACTAGAAAATATCTCCGGGAAAATGGCAGGGCAAAGTTACTATGTATCAATAGTCACATTAAACGTTAATAGACTTAACTCTTCAGTTAAAAGACACCAATTGGCTGACTGGCTCACAGAACACAACCCAACTATTTGTTGCCTACAAGAAACACATCTCTCTAACAAAGAGGCATGCAGACTGAAAGTGAATGGTTGGAAAAAGTTATTCCATGCCAACAGAAACCAAAAAAAAGCAGGTGTAGCCATGTTAATATCAGACAAAATAAACTTTAATACAAAAACTGTTAAGAGAGACAAAGAGGGGCACTATATAATGATTAAGGGTTCAATTCAACAGGAAGATGTAACTATTATAAATGTATATGCATCTAATTACAGGGCACCGGTCTATTTAAAAGATATGTTAAGGGACTTAAAGGGAGACTTAGATTCCAATACAATAGTGCTGGGGGACTTCAATACTCCACTCTCAGAAATAGACAGATCATCCGGACAGAAGATCAACAAGGAAACCGCAGATTTAATTGACACTATTGCCAAAATGGATCTAACAGATATCTACAGAACTTTCAATCCTACATCTAAAGACTTTACATTCTTCTCAGCAGTGCATGGAACCTTCTCTAGGATTGATCACATACTAGGCCATAAAGCAAGTCTCAGCAATTTCACAAGAATTAGAATCATACGATGCAGCTTCTCAGACCACAGTGGAATGAAGCTGGAAATTAGCAACTCGGGAATCCCTAAAGCATATGCAAACAAATGGAGACTGAACAACATGCTCCTGAATGAACACTGTGTCATAGAAGAAATCAAAAGAGAAATCAAACACTTTCTGGAAGTGAATGAGGATAACAACACAACATATCAAAACTTATGGGATACAGAAAAAGCAGTATTGAGAGGAAAGTTTATATCAATAATTGCCTATATCAAAAAATTGGAAAGGCACCAAATAAATGAGCTGTCAGTGCATCTCAAGGACCTAGAAAAACTGCAGCAAACCAGACCCAAATCTAGTAGGAGAAGAGAAATAATTAAAATCAGAGAAGAAATAAACAGGATTGGATCCAAAAAAAAAAACAGTACAAAAAATCAGCCAAGCAAAGAGCTGGTTTTTTGAAAAAATAAACAAAATTGACACCCCATTGGCCCAACTAACTAAAAAAGGAAGAGAACAGACCCAAATCAATAAAATCAGAGATGAAAAAGGAAACGTAACAACAGACACCACAGAAATATAAAGAATCATCAGAAATTACTACAAGGACTTTTATGCCAGCAAACAAGAAAATCTATCAGAAATGGATAGATTCCTGGACACACGCAATCTACCTAAATTGAACCAGGAATACATAGAAAACCTAAATAGACCCATAACAGAGACAGAAATTTAAACAGTAATAAAGACCCTCTGAACAAAGAAAAGCCCAGGACCATATGGATTCACTGCTGAATTCTACCTGACATTTAAAGAAGAACTAATTCCATTTCTTCTCAAACTATTCAGAACAATCGAACAAGATGGAATCCTTCCAAATTCTTTCTATGAAGCCAGCATCACCTTAATCCCGAAGCCAGAGAAAGATGCAGCACTGAAAGAAAATTATAGACCAATATCCCTGATGAACATTGAACATAGACGCAAAAATCCTCAGTACTGAAACTTTACTGAAAAGTGATTGCTGTTAAATATAAGAGTGGGAATAAGAGAGGGAAGAGATGTGCAATTCAGGACATGCTCAAGCTGACGTACCTCAAACGGTAGAGTTAGAAACATACCAGGGGATTCCAATGCAATCCCATCAAGGTGGCATGTACCAATGCCATCTCACTAGTCCCAGTGATCAATTTCTGTTCACAATTGATCATAATGATAGGACTAAGAACCAAAGGGATCACAGAAACAAGAATAGTGTCTGCAAATACTAGCTGATAGAATCAAAAAGGGAGAGAACGATCCAACATGGGAAGTGAGATACACAGCAGACCCATAGAATGGCAAATGTCCTAACAGCACTCTGGCCTCAGAATCAGCCCTTAAGGCATGCGGATCTGGCTGAAATGCCCATGAGTGTATTTCAGGTATGGAAAGACAAGACACTCTGGGGAAAAAAAAAAAAAAAAAAACCTAAATGAAAGATCTCCGTGAGTGAGATCCCAGTGAAAAGAACAGGTCTTCAAAGAAGAAGGTACCTTTCTCTGAAGGGAGGAGAGAACTTCCACTTAGACCATGGCCTTGTCTAAATATGATCAGAGTCAGTGAACTCAGGGGGCTTCCATAGCCTTGGCAGCTCATGACAAGAGCCTAGGGTGATTACTGAGGCCATAAACAAGAGTGTCAATTTGTTAAGTCAACAACAGGAGTCACTGTGCACTTACTCCTCATGTAGGATCTTTGTCCTTAGTGTGCTGTACATTGAGATTTAATACTATAACTTGCACTCAAACAGTATTTTTCACTTTATGTTTCTGTGTGGGAGCAAACTGTTGAAATCTTTACTTAATGTATGCTAAACGGGTCTTCTGTATATAAAGAGAATCCAAAATGAATCTTGATGTGAATGGAAGGGGAGAGGGAGTGGGAAAGGGGAGGGTTGCGGGTAGTAGGGACGTTATGGGGGGGAAGCCATTGTAATCCATAAGCTGTACTTTGGAAATTTATATTCATTAAATAAAAGTTAAAAAAATTCTTGCCAGTAGAATACAACACATCAGAAAAATCATTCACCCAGACCAAGTAGGATTTATCCCTGGTATGCAGGGATGGTTCAACATTTGCAAATAAATCAATGTGATTCACCACATTAACAGAGTGCAGAAGAAAAACCATATAATTATCTCAATAGATGCAGAGAAAGCATTTGATAAAATTCAACACTCTTTCATGATGAAAACTCTAAGCAAATTGGGTATCGAAGTAACATTACTCAATATAATCAAAGCAATTTATGAAAAACCCACAGTCAGCATCCTATTGAATGGGGATAAGTTGGAAGCATTTTTACTGAGATCTGGCACCAGACAGGGATGCCCACTCTCACCACTGCTATTTAACATCGTTCTGGAAGTTTTAGCCAGAGCCATCAGACAAGAAAAAGAAATTAAAGGAATACAAATTGAGAAGGAAGAAGTCAAACTATCCCTCTTTGTAGATGATATGATTCTTTACTTAGAGGATCCAAAGAACTCTACTAAGAGACTATTGGAACTCATAGAAGAGTTTGGCAAAGTGGCAGGATATAAAATCAATGTACAAAAATCAACAGCCTTTGTATACACAAGCAATGCCATGGCTGAGAAAGAACTGCTAAGATCAATCCCATTCACAATAGCTACAAAAGCAATCAAATACCTTGGAATAAACTTAACCAAGGACGTTAAAGATCTCTACGATGAGAATTACAAAATCTTAAAGAAAGAAATAGAAGAGGATACCAAAAAATGGAAAAATCTTCCATGCTCATGGATTGGAAGAATCAACATCATCAAAATGTCCGTTCTCCCAAAAGCAATTTACAGATTCAATGCAATCCCAATCAAGATACCAGAGACATTCTTCTCAGATCTAGAAAAAATGATGCTGAAATTCATATGGAGGCACAAGAGACCTTGAATAGCTAAAGCAATCTTGTACAACAAAAACAAAGCCACAGGCATTACAATACCAGATTTCAGGACATACTACAGGGCAGTTGTAATTAAAACAGCATGGTACTGGTACAGAAACAGATGGATAGACCAATGGAACAGAATTGAAACACCAGAAAACAACCCAAACATCTACAGCCAACTTATATTTGATCAAGGATCTAAAACCAATTCCTGGAGCAAGGACAGTCTATTCAATAAATGGTGCTGGGAAAACTGGATTTCTACGTGCAGAAGCATGAAGCAAGACCCCTACCTTACACCTTACACAAAAATCCACTCAACATGGATTAAAGACCTAAATCTACGACCTGACGCCATCAAGTTATTAGAGAACATTGGAGAAACCCTTCAAGATATTGGCACAGGCAAAGAGTTTCTGGAAAAGACCTGGGAGGCACAGGCAGTCAAAGCCAAAATCAACTATTGGGATTGCATCAAATTGAGAAGTTTCTGTACTGCAAAAGAAACAGTCAGGAGAGTGAAGAGACAACCGACAGAATGGGAAAAAATATTTGCAAACTATGCAACAGATAAAGGGTTAATAACCAGAATCTACAAAGAGATCAAGAAACTCCACAACATCAAAACAAACAACCCACTTAAGAGATGGGCCAAGGACCTCAATAGACATTTTTCAAAAGAGGAAATCCAAATGGCCAACAGGCACATGAAAAAATGTTCAAGATCACTAGCAATCAGGGAAATGCAAATCAAAACCACAATGAGGTTTCACCTCACCCCGGTGAGAATGGCTCACATACAGAAATCCACCAACAATAGATGCTGGCGAGGATGTGGGGAAAAAGGGACACTAATCCACTGTTGGTGGGAATGCAAACTGGTCAAGCCACTATGGAAGTCAGTCTGGAAATTCCTCAGAAACCTGAAGATAACCCTACCATTCAACCCAGCCATCCCACTCCTTGGAATTTACCCAGATGAATTGAAATTGGTAAACAAAAAAGTGGTTGCACCCTAATGTTTATTGCAGCTCAATTCACAATTGCTAAGACCTGGAACCAACCTAAATGCCCATCAACGGTAGACTGGATAAAGAAATTATGGGATATGTATTCTTTAGAATACTATACCGCAGTAAAAAAAATGAAATCCAGTCATTTGCAATAAAATGGAGGAATCTGGAACACATCATGCTGAATGTAATAAGCCAGTCCCAAAGGAATAAATATCATATGTTCTCCCTGATTGGTGACAACTGACTGAACACCAAAAAGGAAACCTGTTAAAGTGAAATGGACACTATGGGAAACAGTGACTTGATCAGCATAGCTCTGACTGTTAATGAACAACTTAATACGTTATCCCTCTTAGTATTTTTTTTTCTTTTGTCTCTTCTACTTAATACTACTGGTTTAATTCTATAATTAATACACAGTTAGTCTTAAGTGTTGAAATTTAACTGAAATGTGATCCCTGTTAAATATAAGAGTGGGAATAAGAGTGGGAAGAGATGTACAATTCGGGACATGCTCAAGCTGACTTGCCCCAAATGGTAGAGTTAGAAACATACCAGGGGATTCCAATTCAGTCCCATCAAGGTGGCATGTACCAATGCCATCTCACTAGTCCAAGTGATCAATTCTGTTCACAATTGATCATAATGAAAGGACTAAGAGTCAAAGGGATCACATAAACAAGTCTAGTGCCTGCTAATACTAACCAATGGAATAAATAAAGGGGAGAGCAATCCAACATGGGAAGTGAGATACACAGCAGACTCATAGAATGGCGAATGTCCTAAACTGCACTCTGGCCTCAGAATCAGCCCTAAAGGCATTCGGATCCGGTTGCAAAGCTCATGAGAGTATTTCAGGCATGGAAAGCCAAGACACTCTGGCAAAAAAGAAAAAAAAAAGGACCTAAATGAAAGATCTCGGTGAGTGAGATCCCAGTGGAAAGAACAGGTCTTCAAAGAAGGAGGTACCTTTCTCTGAAGGGAAGAGAGAACCTCCACTTTGACTATGACCTTGTCTAAATAAGATAAGATTCGGCAAACTCAAAAGGCTTCCATAGCCTTGGAAACTCATGATTGGTGCATAGAGAGATTTCTGATGCCATAAACAGGAGTGTCAATTTGTAAAGTCAACAACAGGAGTCACTGTGCACTTACTCCTCATGTAGTGTCTCTGTCCTTAATGTGCTGTACATTGAGATTTAATGCTATAACGAGTACTCAAACAGTATATTTCACTTTGTGTTCTATGTGGGTGCAAACTGTTGAAATCTTTACTTAATGTATACTAAACTGATCTTCTTTATATAAAGAAATTTGAAAATGAATCTTGATATGAATGGAAGGGGAGAGAGAGCGGGAAAGGGGAGGGTTGCTGGTGGGAGGGAAGTTATTGGGAGGGGGGAAGCAATGTAATCCATAATCTTTACTTTGGAAATCTATATTCATTAAAATAAAGTTAAAAACAAAAGACTAACACAGACACATTCTGCACAGCAATGTGTGGAAAAGTTCACATTTTCTCAAAAAAAAAAAATGTGGGTTTTTGCTTTTACGAATGAAAAATTAGGCCAGCGCCGCAGCTCAGTAGGCTAATCCTCAGCCTGCAGTGCCAGCACACCGGGTTCTAGTCCCAGTTGGGGTGCTGGATTCTGTCCCGGTTGCCCCTCTTCCAGGCCAGCTCTCTGCTGTGGCCAGGGAGTGCAGTGGAGGATGGCCCAGGTGCTTGTGCCCTGCACCCCATGGGAGACCAGGAGAAGCACCTGGCTCCTAGCTTTGGATCAGTGCAGTGCACCAGCTGCAGTGCGCCGGCTGCGGCGGCATTAGAGGGTGAACCAAAGGCAAAAGGAAGACCTTTGTCTCTCTCTCTCTCTCTCTCTCTCTCTCTCTCTCTTATTGTCCACTCTGCCTATCAAAAATGATAAAAAAATGAAAAATTAAAGAAACACGTAATACTACACACTATAAACCAACATGAATGTGGGATCTTTTCCTATGAGAATGTTTTAATCCAATCAACAATGGTGTGTTTTATGTAGGTGACACATTTTGTTAAATTTCTATTAAAAAGACCCAGACAGTTTTGTTTTTCCATCAACAGCACATGGATGGATCCATTTTATGGTATTTTCCCTTTTCCATGTCTTGGTGTGTGTGTGTGTGTGTGTGTGTGTGTCTCCAATGTGTTCTGTTTAGGTAATCAAATATGCATTTCTCTGATTTCTAGTAAAAGTCAGGTTTTATCTTCAATGATCTCTTTTAGCTTTTGCCATTTCTTGAGGTTTTAGTGTTTTCATTTTACATTATGGGAGCTCTTTAAATAAATATACTGACATTTATCTGCTTTAGTTTCTACTAACTCTCAGATTTATAAGTATTTTATATTTATATAAAGTCAATATTTTCAATAACTTTACCTTTCTTATTCATGGCTTTTCAGCTTAGAAGAAATACAGACTTCTAACAAGGAGTTTCTGGGATGGCAAACTTGCCTTGTACCGGCAGTGCCCATTTCAAACCAGCACTATCTATGGTCTAATCATCTGCATCATCTTCCTGCATTGGCATCTGGACTCTTTTTTATGTTCTGACACATGGTCAACTCTCCACATCAATCAATCAGCGTGATCTTCTCTGTTGTCTTAGTGCCCTGAGCACTCTTTTGTCAGCTGTGTCTAGACTTGGGGCAATTTTTAGTCTTACCAAAGAGGGAATTGAAAACATAAGTAGGTTAAAGTGATTTGTCCAGACCTAAGGTCAAGGTGTCTTTATCAGATTTCAAGGCTGTTTATGGGGAAATACACTCTTATCAGAGACAGAAAAGGCTCAGAAGTTTTTCCTCCCATGAACTTGTAGAATTACAATATTTTCAATTTAACACCTAATAAATTTCCTTTTTTTGGATGGATGATTATATACACTAATATTGTTCCATTTTTAAAGATGGGAATTAAGGGTCCAGCACTGAGACATGGCAGGTCACCTGCATCCCACATGGACCCTGTTTCGAATACTGGCTGCCTCGCCTCTGATCTAGCTCCTTGCTAATGTGCCTAGGAAAGCAGCAAAAGTTGACCCAGTACTTGGGCCCCTGCACCCACACGGGAGACCAGGATGAATTCAGCTCCTGGCTTTGAATCTGCCAAGCCCCGGGTAATGTGGCCAATTAGGGAGTGAAAAAGCAGTTGAAAGATCCCCCCCTTTTCTCCTTTTCTTCCTCTGTAATTCTTCCAAATGAATAAGTAAATCTTGGGAAAAGATGGAATTAAAACTTGGAGTGATCCACAAGACTGCCCGGAATCAGTAGTTTCAGGGTAAAGGATGGGGTTGGATCTGGAGCGTAGATGGTATCTCTTGGCTATTCCTCACTCAGGAGCCGGCCTCTGGACAAGCCAGGACTGGCACTGCCCTTGTCCAAGACCTCCTCATCGGAGAAAACCCATCAGTACCTTTAGGTACCAGAGATCAATGGAGATGTCTGTCATCATAAGGAGCTTGACTCTGAACTGCAAATACCATTGATTGTGTCCTAGAAAATACTGATCTTAGCTGAATAGGATGCTCCCCCTCCGGGACTTCAGTCTTCTTGTGAATCTAGATAGAGACCAAATACAGACAGGTGAGATGCTCAGCATTTTATAAAGTTTACCTCCAGGAAACCCTCTGAAGTTCACCCCTTCTCTAAAGAGAGCAGATGGTTTCATTCATTTGGTAAATTTATAATATTCAAATTATCCATAAGCTGTTTGGAATTTTTAAAGATCATAGTGGCCCCTAAGCCAAATGCAAGTTTCTAAATATTATTCAAACTCAAGGAAGATGTGACTGATTTATCGCTGATCCAATTTGGGCTTCGGAAGCCAGTCTGCACTTGGTCTTTCTCGAGCTGTCTCTCCTGGAAGTAAGAAGACAAATCTGAGGGAAAACTGACTCCTCAATTAGAGGCTTTACAAACTACTCTGTAACAGCACGCAGGTTGGCCACCGGTCTCTCTCAGTAAGGGGAGCACACTGTGAAAGCTGAAGCCTGACTGGGGGGCTCTGTGATGCAGTAACCACTGACTGACCATCGCTGACTGACCTCAGGAAATGCACAGCTGATCCTGGGCCTGGCAAATCCAGCGCCAGGTCTTCCGTGTGTTCAGTGATCCAACTCCAGTTCTGTTCAGAGCCTAGGGCTTCTCTGCTCTTGCAGTGTTTCTCACTAGCTCTTCGGGGGTTCCTGGTGTTTCCTATTTCTCACTGCAGCTGTTTGTGGAAGTTCCTGGTATTTCCGGGGTGGAGAAGCAGGCTCCAGCGACAGGCTGCACCTGTAGGAGCTTTTTGGTTTATGAGCAGCCCTTCCAGACAATTAGCACGCGGGTCGTGGGTCTAGCTGGAATGACTAAGAAGGGACGCCGGTCTATGTCGCATAATTTAGCTACCAGCTGCCCCTAAAAAAGGAGCTTTAGGCTATGGGGACAGAGACTAAGCCCGAGGATCACGGACAGACACGTGGAGAATTCTATGTAGAGTTCAAACTGCTCTCCTACAAAGGGCATGGCCCATCAGGTTCTCCGTTCTTTGCTAAAATTTCTGGGCATTAACATCTGCCAAAGAGCTCTGGACAGCAAGGACAGAGGCCATCTGAGAACCTTGTTCCTAAGTGATTCCAGTCTCCGTGGTGGCAACATGCAATGCTGGTGTGCAAGACCTGAGCAAAGGCAGGTCAGGGTAGTGAGGGCAGCTCTTGGGCCCACGGTAACTTCCCTTGTCAACCTGGGGCTCTGAACAACAGGATCTCTTAGGATAGCTTCATTCATTTCCGGATTTCCCTCATTTGAAACAGGATAAAAATGGGGGAAGGGAGCTAGAGTATATCAGACGCTTTTACATCTTGTGTGATTCTGTGAGCAGAACTAAACACCTGACGTGTCTGTGCTGTAAGGCGAGATGGATACGATGCGGAGCACACAAGGGCTTGGTGAGGAGAGCAGATCTGATGGATCCAGAACGGACACTCAGAACCATCTCTGGTCCCTGCCCCCTGCACTTCTGCACACCTCCTAAGAGTCACTCATCCCTTGTATGAATTTCCAAAGTGCCCGAGAGTCGGCACAGCACACAGCTTGCAGTCCGTCTGCAGCTTACATCATTTCCTGAAGGATCGAGCAAGGCCCTCGTTTCCTTTCTCTGGCTACAGTTCTCTTATGGCAGCACAACACACCCATATTGGAATAAGGGATCATGGGGTCTCTTCATGATTTTGGACAGTTTGTGTGTAACACAATCATGTGGTTAGGGAAGAACCTCTTGAGATTATTATTTTTTTTTGCTGTTAAAAATGCTCATTTTATTTCTTTTTTGCTTTTTTTAAAAAAGCTTTTATTTAATAAATATAAATTTTGAAAGTACAACTTCTGGATTATAGTGGTTTTTCCCCCATAACCACCCTCCCACCCACAAACCATTCCATCTCCTACTCCCCCTCCCATCCCATTCTTCACTAAGATTCATTTTTTTTTTTTTTTTGACAGGCAGACTTAGAGAAAGAGAGAGACAGAGAGAAAGGTCTTCCTTTTTCCATTGGTTCACCCCCCAAATGGCCGCTATGGCCGGCACGCTGCGCTGATCCAAAGCCAGGAGCCAGGTGCTTCCTCCTGGTCTCCCATGTGGGTGCAGGGCCCAAGCACTTGGGCCATCCTCCACTACCTTCCCGGGCCACAGCAGAGAGCTGGATTTAATTATCTTTATATACAGAAGATCAACTTAGTATACACTATGTAAAGATTCAACAGTTTGCACCCACACAGACATCTTCATCTTAAAGAATGAATTTGGGCCATTGTCTGTTATTTTTTGAAATACCTGATTCTCCAAGCACTGAGAGGATCTCTTATCTTGGCAAACAGGGTGGGAGTGCCTCCCCTGCTGTGAGTCACATTCTGTGGTCAGCTGTGCAACTTGGGGGATCAGCTGTGTTTCTGTTTATTCTGTAAAATGCAGTGTTCAAGTGAGAAGGCGGTGAAGTCAGGAATAGCAAACGAAATATTTTCTTCTGTATCATTTGCCACTGACAGTCTGTCATCCATGACAATGTGTTTCCATTTTCACACCTAAAGCCACCAGGTACTGTTCTGTGTTCATCTGCCAGTCCTCAGCCCTTCTTCCTGCCATGTGCACCCCCTTCAGCATTTGGCTCATCCGCTCAAAACTTGCCACATTGACCAAATGACTTAGGAATCACTCCTTTAAAATGAGAATTGAGGGCCTCCATGCTAGATGTGTACCTTTCAACTCCCTGGGTAGGAGGCATGAAGACTGCATTTTGACCAGATGCATTGCTGTCCTTCATTGAACAAATTTCTTTAATTTAACTGAATGTGAAGCTTATTTTAAGCAGCACAACACCATGGCGGCATAGCTTACAGTAAAGCAGAGTTTCTCAAATACCACGATTACTAAGATAACTCTAAGATGCAGTTAAAAATTCAGATTCTGATTCCCTAGTTCCAGGGTTCCTCCGGTGTTCTGTGTTTCTAGCCACCTCCCAGGTGATAGAAGCACTGACTAGGTCCACTCTTTGACTAGAACAGGTGGAAAAGAATGGCTGTGACTTTGGGTTCAAATAAGTGTCTCATGGATCCCTTCACATTACTTCTGACTTTTGAAAGTCATTTAACTGGGGGCTGATGCTGTGGCATAGTGGGCTAAGCTTCTGCCTTCAGCACCGGTTCATATCCCGGCTGCTCCTCTTCCAATCTACTTGAAGCATTTAATTTTTGTTGTTCCTGAGGTTCTAAAATGCCAATGCCATGTGTGTGCATGAGAGTGAAGACTTACCTTTAGCTGAGAATTGCTTACAAATGCCCTGAGCAATTAAGAGAGAACTTTTGCCACCACCAACAGGGCTTTTGAGAGCAAACATGTGAGAGTGGAGCCCTGTACAGCCAGTACAGACTTGCTGTTTACATTTCTGTGCATGCCACATACATCAGACTTTTGCATTATTAATTTGGGATTTTTTTTGCATTATTATTTATTATTTATTATTTATTTTTTGCATTATTAGTTTGGCACTTTATACCTGTCCCCAACTCCATCAGTGTTCACAAATAAGAGCATGTGCTTATGCAAGCCCCTCCACTTCTA
The DNA here is from genome assembly GCF_964237555.1 of Oryctolagus cuniculus. Taxonomy (NCBI): domain Eukaryota; kingdom Metazoa; phylum Chordata; class Mammalia; order Lagomorpha; family Leporidae; genus Oryctolagus; species Oryctolagus cuniculus. Next base: position 196,542,830 of record NC_091433.1, read on the forward strand.
CAAACAGGCATTTTGCAGGTAGCACTGTGGTATGGGGCAGGTAAGGGAAGATGAATTGTTCTTACCTGTTAATAAGATCATCCATTTTCTAGGTTACCATGGTGATGGGCATTGTTTCCAATCAATATTAAGGTGGTATCAGCATCTTCATTTCACAGAGAGACCGAATTGCAGCAGGGGTAGAAACCCGCCCAGAACACAGAACTGGTTAAGCGCACAGTACGGATGAGAAGCAAGGTGGAACTGACTCCCACTCTTGGCTCTGTGCAGGGGCTCCCCATTCAAGTGGGTGTCAAAATCCCCTGGAAAGCTTGTAAAACACAGATGCCTGGCCGCAGCCCAGGAGTTCCTGACTAGATGGGTCCAGTTTGGGCCTACAATTGCACTTTTAGTCCAGTGCTATTACAACACCCCAAAATCACTGCCTTACCGTAGAGTTTCTTTACTGTGCAAAAAAAATGCATGGCAGAACATTTACCATTTTAAACATTTTTAGGTATGGAGTACAGTGTGATAAAGTATATTCACATTAAACTGAAAATCTATAGACAATCACTCCCCATGTTGCATGCCCTGGAGCCCTGCCCTGCCACCCCACCCCTACCCCCATCCTGGGCAAGCATCACTCCACTTCTCTGTGTGAATTTGACTGCTCTAGGGATGTCAGAGAAGTGGGCTCATGGCTTTTTTTTTATTTTCTGACTGTCTTATTTGACTTAGCACACCATCTTCAAGGTTCATCCACATTGTGGCACATGCTGGAATTTCTTTTTTTTTTTTTTTTTTTTTTGAAAGGCAGAGCGGACAGTGAGAGAGAGAGACAGAGAGAAAGGTCTTTCTTTTCTGTTGGTTCACCCCCCAGTGGCCACTGCAGCTGGCGTGCTACTGCACTGATCCGAAGCCAGGAGCCAGGTGCTTCTCCTGGTCTCCCATGGGGTGCAGGGCCCAAGCACTTGGGCCATCCTCCACTGCACTCCCTGGCCACAGCAGAGAGCTGGCCTGGAAGAGGGGCAACCGGGACAGAATCCAGTGCCCCAACTGGGAATAGAACCCGGTGTGCTGGCACCACAGGCAGAGGATTAGCCTATTGAGCCGCGGTGCTGGCCTGGAATTTCATTTTTAAGGCTGAGTAATATTCCATTATTGGACAGATTATTTCTGCTTATCATGATAGCACCTCGTCACTAGGATGGAGGCCATTCTTGCCAGGATGGTCCTGCCCCTTGTTCTTCCCAGAGGCCCGAGGACTGGCGGCTGCCTGCTGTGTGATTGCCCTTTCTGAGTTCTCTCTTAGGGACTCACCCCTGGGTCTTCAGCTGTTTCAGCAGCATTGTCCACACTCTCTGTCTGCTCTCACTGCTCCTGGCTTCCTGAAGCAAAGGAATCACGCAGGTGGGAAGGAAAGTCTGTCCTCCCCCATACATTGATTTTGGGAGCATGTTTCAAAAAGACAGATTTCCACCTGACTAGCACCTCTTCTGTGCTCTGATATTATTGTGACACCTTAATAAAGGCAAATCTCTGGAGAGGGCGTAAGGGTTTGGTGTGAGGGTCCCCTCCTGCTTTCACAACCTGTTAAATATGGAAATGAATAAACAGAATTGCTTATTTTGAAGGATTTTTCCTTAGCAGATATCATTGTGTTATTAAAGAGTAGAATCCTCATTAGTGACAGTAACATATAGTTGAAATACAAAGACACTTCAAAACATTTGTGGTAAAATGGAATTAAAAAAATTTTTTTGGTGCAAAGTAATTTGAAATCCAAGCATACTTTTTTTCATAATATGTGTTTGCCATGATCTTTTTGATTTACTATTATGAAAGGCATTATTATTACAGTTGTCTTTGCATGTCAAAATGTGAAGAAACCAGATTTGACTTATCCATGGATTTTTATTTCCATATCAAAAAATACAGAAATTTTAGTATCTAATCTATAGTATATATAGATACTATAGCTTGTATCTGTATTGTCTTTCTTTTGCATGGACATTTTTAAACTCATTGAGGGATTTGCACAGACTCCCTCTGAAGATGACTAATGTGCTAGAATGGATTTCTATCACACAATTTCGTTTCATTTAAAGTAGGATTTGTATATATGTGTGTGAGTGTGTGTATGAAAATAATTTGCTGATTAAAAGTAAAAAAGCCACAGTTGAACATCATGAGATGTGACATTGTAATTGAGAACTTAATATGCAACAGGTGACAAAATTCCTCCACTGAAATGCATACTTTTAAGATATTTTATACTTATGAATATTTTATCATTTTCATAAGATAAGAGTTTATATCTGTTCATGTGGATTTTAAGTATCTCATTTTAAGTGGAAGCATTTATGTTGTGTTTTCATTGTCTCATTTTTACTTTAAAAATCAAGTTGCTCTTAGTCACTGTTATCAGATAGAAGTGTCTGGGACCTTGGTTCTCCACAATGAAACAGACTGTGTCACTCACCCAAGATTTTCCACTGGATACAGAAATTCCTGAGAGTTGAATGAAATAAAATCAGAGTCTCAAATGTTTACATTGGTGTATTCCACTATTAAAGGTGTTGGGTGGGATCGCTCCAGAAAAGGTTCTGCCACAATGAGGTGGGCCCTGGGGCGGTAAACTGGGGAGTGTTTTGGAGGAGAGTGAGTGATCCATGTAGTTCCATTATCCAGCTTCTACACTGGGGAACTGAGTTCCTTTATGATGCAAATTATTTTAAAAATAAATATTCATTTCTTGGATTTTTATGTGAGAATTACTTCCTCTCAACAGAGAGCAATCCTGGATTATTAGATAAGTGTGAATGTGCAGGGGGATTCAGTACTGTTTTCCAGAATAATTTTCAGCCATGGCAGTTCCTGTGGCCCAGCACCCGGATGTAGAAGCTCCTAGCCTTGGGGCAGCACCAATCCCACCACAAACAATAGCACACTCTTCTCAGAACACAGAGCTCACACAATAAACATCAGAGGATGGACTTTCTGAAAGTGCTCCTGTGGGCAGTTGAGACTTTTGTCGTCAAAACATAAATTTCAGAGGCAGGAATCCAAGCTGCAGAGCATCCAGAAAGAGTGCATGTCTCCTCGGTTGCATGGGATATGGGGAGGTGTCAGCATCACTCTTTGAGGCAGATGGCCTCGGGACTTCCATCGTTGTTCTCTCAGAGACTCTTATCTACAAAAGTGGGCAATAAAGCTCAGTGGCACTGCCCCCTCTTTGTGAACCACCCTAATCAGGGTGTCTTACAATTCATTCAGTACTTGTCTCGTAGGTGTCCAAAATTGGACATATGGAGAGTATAATAGACCCCAGGTGCACACATCTGCCCAGAGAAAAAGACCTTCAGACAAACACCAAAGAAGTAACCCATGAGTTCAAACATTGACACGTGTCAGAGAAAAAAAAGAAAGTGACTTCAGACTACATTGTTGATTAACAATATATATTGAGGGCCGGCGCCGCGGCTCACTAGGCTAATCCTCCGCCTAGCGGCGCCGGCACACCGGGTTCTAGTCCCGGTCGGGGCGCCGGATTCTGTCCCGGTTGCCCCTCTTCCAGGCCAGCCCTCTGCTGTGGCCGGGGAGTGCAGTGGAGGATGGCCCAGGTGCTTGGGCCCTGCACCCCATGGGAGACCAGGAAAAGCACCTGGCTCCTGGCTCCTGCCATCGGATCAGCGCGGTGCGCCGGCCGCAGCGCGCCGGCCGCGGCGGCCATTGGAGGGTGAACCAACGGCAAAGGAAGACCTTTCTCTCTGTCTCTCTCTCTCACTGTCCACTCTGCCTGTCAAAAAATAAAAAAAAAAAAAAAAAAAAAAACAATATATATTGAAAGGAACCAAACTCAAGACATTCAAGGGCTCCTTAAAATTAAATTATTAAGCTCTATGGGTAAGTTTTGATCTCTGTCAGCTTAGAAAACAACTCTCTTAAGCTGTGGCTTAGTTATTCTAGAGATTAGAACCCTACGGTCAGATCCCCATTGCTGTCTTTTGCAACAGGAGTCCCCTGTAGTCACCACAGAGATCATGGAGGCAGCTAGGGAAGGGGCACTGACCCTCTCCAAAGGCACAGACCCTTCCGTCTACCACAGATTCTCTGGTTGGGGTGTGCATGAAACCACAGACCATCACTCTGAATTTTTGCTTGCTGACTTGCTTGACTGGTTGTTGACTTCGGAGACAGTGGTGGCTGCAGGCCCCTTAGGGAGCAAGAGAATCTGGTGTTGATGGAGGAGTCTAACTTCAGGAGCCTAACTTCTCCCACCCAAATGTGAAGATGCGGTGATGATGGAAAAGACCACTTGGTTGGGAAAAGGATATGGCTAGATCACTGGGGAAAGAGCCCAACCCACACTCATAACCACATTGCAGCCCAGGAGTTCCAAACTCAGGCTGGGCCACAGAGTCATCGAGAGTTTTAAAAACCTACAATTCCTATGCTCCAACGCAGATCACTAAAATCAGAATATCAATCAGGGTCACAAGTATGCTCCATGCAAAGATGTGGCCACAATTTGAAATCAGGACTTAGAAGTTTTGTCATGGTTGAGGACACGCCAGAGTTAGAAGTTCATGGATGTGGCCAGTGCTGTGGCGTAGCAGGTAAAGCTACCACCTGCAGTGCCAACATCCCATATGGGCACCAGTTCAATTTCTAGCTGCTCCACTTCTGATCCAGCTCTCTGCAATGGCCTGGGAAAGCAGTGGAAGATGGCCCAAGTCCTTGGGTCCCTGCACCCCCATGGAAGACCCAGAAGAAGTTCCTGGCTCCTGGCTTCAGATCAGCACAGCTGCATCCGATGAGGCCATCTGGATAGTGAACCAGGGGATGGAAGACCTCTCTCTCTCTCTCTCTCTCTCTCTCTCTGCCTCTCCTTCTCTCTCTGTGTGTAACTCTGACTTTCAAATAAAAAATAAACCTTTTCTTAAAAAAAAGAAGTTCATGGATGCAGTGTGACAACCCATTTACCAACTCAAGATTGGTGGGAAAGGTAAGAATTGAAGAGATTGCTCTGGTGTGCTCAGCAGGCCTAGAAAGAATAGACTGGAGAGAAGAACAGTTCTCTAACTCGATAGATGATCTGAACCCAATGGAGGGTAGTATCAGTAAGGAGGCAGAGAGAGGTTTGTAATAAACAAAAATCAATACCATATATTTAGAGATTCCTGGATGCTTATTGATCTAAATATTGTGAAAGAGGAATTTGGAAGACTTAGGTCTAAGTTGATTGTGTCCTTTTTGGGGGGAGAACGGGCTTATTGATATAATGTTACTCTCCTAGATGGGTGCTATGTCCACCTTATTCACTAAAGGAAGAAAGGACTGGGCAGTGAGAAGGGGTGTTTGAGCACATAGTGTATGTGGGCTACAGCAATCCAAGAGTGAAGGGAAACCAGGAATAGAGAGCTGCAGTCCGTTATTTTGAGAAAAGCTTGTGGTTAAAGCTCAGGAAGCCGTTGTATCACTTACACGTCACGTAAAGTTGAAAGAAACAAGAATCTGTGGTTGTACAGGAAGAGGAGGGTAATGCTTATGAGATGGATGAGACAGATGACCAAGACCAGGTTGTAAGTGGAGTGCACCTCGAGCTCCAAGAACAGTTTGTGATTTAAACTGATACGCCAGGAGTAACGATTCAATCCCATGTAAGAGAGGAAAGGAAGGCTTTGGACCTTAAAACCACTGCTCAACCCATTGAAAATTTGATTACATATTGCTTCCATTTTCTTTGCATTCACATTTCTGCATGAGCAGAGGGAGGGTTCCCAGTGCAGTCACACCTTTGTCCTCCTGAGTAATTGGATCTCTGCAGTGATTAACTCTCTCCAAAGCAGCTGCGTTTCTCTTCACTTCAGTGTGAGGAGCATAATCTGACCTGCAGTCTTCTGACAACCACAGACCAGAAACAGCAGTTAGAGGTTCTGTGTGTGCTGAGAGCTGGACTCCAGGACTTTCCTCTCACCAGCACGCTTCAGAATCCACAGCGAGACCTGGATAGGGCAATGTGCCAGGGTCCCAGACAAGACTTGCTTTCATGGTAGAGTACTGGAGAGTGAGGGCATGGACAAACTCTAAGATGTAGTTATTGAGATACTTCTCCTCTTTATAAAGTGTATTCACTTAAAACACATTTTTACCCATTAAAAGTCCTATGGTCTTCACTCATTTGTTCAATAAATGATTTTTTTTCATTCCTTCAAAGAACCTACATCTGAACAGGGTTTAGTGAACCAATGAAGCATATATATTACATACCTGTCATCCAAGACCTTATGCAATATTTGCATGTTTAAGCTTTAATCCTCATCTTCATAGTAGCTTTTATTTTGTTCCTTAGGAATTATATAATATGAAAAATTAAAACATAAAAATTTCTTGTTTTTATACTAATACATTAACTCTGAATTGTTTCATTTAATAGCTCAGGCAAATCAATTCTGTGTACTAATTTTTTTAGTAGTTAAGTCCTAAAATTCAACAAAAGCAAAACAATTAGAATTCATATTCTTGGTTATTTTTCTTATTTAATCATATATTGCTTTTTGTTATGTTCTCTTTGATAAAATTTTAAAAGTATTTTTTCCTAAAAGATGCTATATGATAATGAGATTCTAAAGAATTTAGATAATTCCAGTAGGCATAAAATACACATGAAAAAATAAACTTCTTTTGCTACACAAATCCATTGATTTTTTAAATTAAATATTGATATACAATGCTTTCAGTTTTTTCCTACTTTTATCTAAATAATATATGTAATTTGCTCCAAACTGATTATAGTGAAGGTAGTTCTCTGTGTCCTTATTTTGGAAGTACGATGTTCAGTCTCCCAGGTCATTACTTCCCTGTGTGAGCTCAATGGCTGCATGTCATCCCATATTTCTACCTGTATTGCATGTTCTCATCTTGAATGCTTGGAACATTGTTGCTCTCACATGTGGTGTCTGATTAGTGATTTTGTGCAGCAGGCATGCATTTGGGAAAGCAGTTAAGATACCACCGGGGATGAGCGCATCCCTTACTAAGTGCCTGGGTTCTAGTCTTAGCTCTGCCCCAATTCCAGCTCCTACTAACGCACACGATGGGAGGCAGTAAGTGATGGCTCAAGCACTTGGGTTTCTATCCTCCATGTCAGGGAGCAGGACTGAATTCCCCCCTCCTAGCTTTGGCCTGCCCAGCAGCCCTGGCTGTTGTGATTATTTGGGGAGTGAACCAGAATATGGGAGAATTTCTCTCTCCGCTCCCTCTCCACCTTCTTTGAAACTTTCCCTTTCAAATCAAATAAACTAATTAGTTAAATATTGTGTACTTGTACTTAAATATTTTACTCTTTCCACAGAATAGAAGGATTGCTGGGGGGCTGGCACTGTGGCATAGCAGATATAGCCACCATTTGTAGTGCCAGCATTCCATATGGGAGCCAGTTCGAGTCCTGGCTGCTCCACTTCCAATCCAGCACCACTCTGCTATGGCCTGGGAAAGCAGTAGAAAATGGCCCAAGTCCTTGAGCCCCTGCACCCCAGTGGGAGACCCAGAAGAAGCTCCTGGCTCCTGGCTTCAGATTGGCACAGCTCGGGCCGTTGCAGCCAATGGGGGGGGGGGGTGAACCAGCAGATGGAAGACTTCTCTCTCTCTGCCTCTCCTTTCTCTGTGTAACTCTGACTTTCAAATAAATAAACCTTTGAAAAAAAAAAAAGAAGGATTGCTTGGTTTAAAAAAGTATAGTGCAGAGGTTTGCATTGTGGTATACACCGAGTTAAGCTGCTGCCTACAATGCTACCATATCATATGGACTCAGTTTGTGTCCAGTAAATTGGGGGCTTCAAGATGTTATTGGTGTGGGTTTAGTGTGGACTGTAAGCTGAAGGACTGCTGGTGTCCTTATTAGAAGAGAAAACATAGAGAGACACTGGGAAGAGATGTGGTGGAAGCAGAGACAGAATGGATGCAGCCACAGGATGTGAAATGCCTGGTGCCACCTGAAGCTGGGCAAGGCAGCAGAGACTCCGCCACCTGTGGCTGTGGAGGGAGCAGGACCTCCTATCACCTCGACTGTGCGCTCTGCTTGCAGACTGGTGAAGGAACAAGTGTCTCTTGTTTCTAGTCACCAAGTTTGTCATACTAGGTACAGCAGTCACAGAAAACTAACACAGGAAGAATGAAATATTATTTTGTAGATTTTTTTTTTTTTGGAGAGGTAAAGTTAGACAGTGAGAGAGAGACAGACAGAGAGAAAGGTCTTCCTTCTGTTGGTTCACGCCCCTAATGGTCGCTACAGCCGGCGCCACGCCAATCTGAGCCAGGAGCCAGGTGCTTCCTCCCGGTCTCCCATGCGGGTTGCTGGGCCCAAGAACTTGAGCCATCCTCCACTGCCTTCCCGGGCCACAGCAGAGAGATGTACTGGAAGAGGAGCAACCAGGACAGAATCCGGCGCCCCAACTGGGACTAGAACCTATTTTTGTGTTTTGAGGTATATACCTATTATACTAAAAGAAAATTTTACTTTATTCCAGTTTCTTCTCTGCAGTTATTAACATCTATTTACCAGCTCACCAAGAATGTGTCTTTGATGTAGAAATAGTTCCTACCCTCCTGTGTTTGGGCCTAAGCAGGCACTAGTGTAGTTGACAGAATACTGGAACTCCGGCAAATCGTAGGTCATGGACAACAGCTCCCAGATAGCCGTTGAACATTATTTTTATTTTTATTTATTTATTTGACAGGTAGAGTTACAGACAGTGAGAGAGAGAGAGAGACAGAGAGAAAAGTCTTTCTTCCATTGGTTCACTTCTCAGATGGCTGCAACAGCCGGAGCTACGCCGATCTGAAGCCAGGAGCCAGGTGCTTCCTCCTGGTCACCCACGTGAGTGCAGGAGCCCAAGGACTTAGGTCAACCTCCACTGCCCTCCCGGGCCACAGCAGAGAGCTGGACTGGAAGAGGAGCAACCAGGACTAGAAACCGTGCCCATATGGGATGCCGGCATCGCAGGTGGAGGATTTACCTAGTGTGCCACTGCGCCAGCCCCACCATCGAATACTTTTTACATCTTATACTTCTGGGGTTGATGAGGGGAATTTATGCATAATAAACATTTGTTCCCACTAGAATTGGCAATCTCATTGGGCAACAGGAAAGAAAAAAAAAAGATATGAAAGTAAAAAATGCTGTTTTGTCCTTTATCCCTACCAAGCAGCACAGAGCCGGATGGGCACAGAGACTGTCAACAGGTTGGTGTGTCAGTTTCCTGGTGAGCTCTGCAAGGTGCATGATATAGATCTGAGGTGAGGGAAGGCAGAAGGTTCCTGAGGAGTGGCTATGTGTCAGGGTCCTTGAGGAAGGAGGGCACCTTGCAGCTGGAGCCTGTGGAGGAAGCTCCAGGACCCATCGTCTCAGACACCTTCTGTCCTTGGTACTGAGAATCTTGTAGTAATTGGTAAGATAATTCCAGGAGAAAGACAACTTGGGAAGCAGTGAGGACAGCCACCGGGAGTTGGGGCAACTTCCTTTTTCTCTTGAGACTGTTTGTATGGGCTTACACTTCACTGTTCCATCCTGGCCTGAAGCACTGGCATCCCATATGGGCACCGGTTCTAGTCCTGGCTGCTCCTCTTCTGATCCAGCTCTCTGCTATGGCCTGGGATAGCAGTAGAAGATGGTCCAAGTCCTTGGGCCCCTGCACACACAGAGGATCAGTGCAGCTCTGGCCATTGCAGCCATTTGTGGAGTGAACCAATGGATGGAAGACCTTTCTCTCTGTCTCTCCCTCTCACTGTCTGTCACCCTACCTCTTAAATAAATAAATAAAATCTTAAAAAATAAAAAGACAGAAGCCAGAAAACCACCCGCCACTCTCCTTCCCAGTCCCAGAGCCTTTAGAGAGAGCATGGGATTGTCAACACCATAATCTCAGAATTTTTTGTTTGTTTCTAGAAATTCAGGCAAGCTTGCATGGTGTTAAATCATCTTATTTGTGGTACTTTTGTATAGCAGCCATATGACACTAAAACAGGTCCCAAGCAGCCTTTGGATTTTGTGACACGGGCTATGACACACACTTGATTCTGCCACACCCAAACTCTCTGCATCCCCACAGCTCTCTCAAATGGTGGCTGTGTTCTCTCCCGTGATTTCCATTTCCACTGAGGTTAGAGGTGCGGTAGAACACCTGCATCCGTCTCCCTCCTTCCTTTTTTCTCGTCATTCTTCCTCTGCTGCCTAGAAAACACCCATCTCTGAAGCTCATGCCATGATCTTGCTATTTTTCCCCAATGACCTGGTGGTTAGCCTAACATTTGAGACAACCTCTGTGTCTATCTCATTCCCTCACATTCTGTGCAATCCATACAGTCTATCCCCACAATCTATCTTCTAGGATCCAGACATTCCCTCCAGCTTGTAGAACTCCGCTTTGTGAAACAGCTTCATGTTTACTCTCCCTTACCCAGGTATTCTCATGGGCACACTCAGCAAATGCTTCCTATCGTTTCATCTCTCCCCGTTTTATGTCCCTCACCTAGCAAACTTTTAACCTCACTGCAGTCTTCTCTGTATTGATTCCACAACTTCTCAGTACCCTTCACCCTCTTGATATTTACGCTGTCCTTACCCAGCCTGTGTTTCAACTGTTAATCAATATTCATCTCTGGCAAACACTTGGCTCCTTTGCCCTTCTTCCTTCTTCAACATGCTTGAATGTCAACACTATAGCGCTGGCTAAATGTGACTCTTTGCAGACTAGATTTCTATAATTCCATAGCTGAACATGTTTGGAGGAAATGTAAGAAAGACATTTCAGGAAGGAGTCTGAGAGATAGAGGTAATGTGGGAGTTACAAGCACGGATATAGCATTTAAAGATGTGAGTGTTAGTGAGAATATTAGGGATGTCTTTGTGCACAGAGAAGGGGCCAAGGACCCCAATGCATGGCCATGTGGAGAATCCAGAGAGAAGAGAGTCAGAAGGGCTTATTCAGAAAGCCCAGCCCATAACACAGGCTCTGGCAGCAAATTGAATGCAGTGAAACCAAGAGGAGGAACGATTAAAGGTGTCAAATCCTGTTGACAGGTCCTGTAAGATGAGACCTGGTAATGGATCACTGCATCATGTGCAACTGTGTAGCTGGCATCTCATTTGTCTAATGAGCATCTGAAACTCAACAGGTTATAAACTTTAATCTGTTTTTGGAAGAAATTCTTTTTAAAGATGTATCTTATTCATTTGAAAGGCAGAGTGGCCATGAGTGAGGGAGGGGCACAGAGAAAGAGATCTGCCTGTTCACTCTCCAAAATGGCCAAAACAGCCTGGGCTGGGCCAGGCTGAAGCCTGAAGCCAGAAACTCCATCCAGGTCTCCGACATGGGTGGCAAGGGCCATAAACTTGTGCAATGCTCTGCTGCTTTCCTGCACACATTGGCAGGAAGCTGGATCAGAAGCACAGCAACAGAGAGCTGAACTGGTGTTCCAATGTGTGATGCCAGCATCGGAGGTGGTAGCTTAACCTGCTGTGCCGCATCACCAGCCCCAGAATGTAAATCTAACTTAGGATCTCTCCCCCAAAACCAACTTCACATCTCTTGTAAATTTTCCTCTCTACTGAAGGAAATTCAATACTTAACAGCTGGCTTTCACCGAAAGCAAAAACCTATGCCAGTTGGTTGCTTTAGCTTCCTGAAACCGAGTTTTATCCCCTCAGCTTTGATAAAAATTATGACTTCTTTTGCCTCAGCCCACCTTACTCTCTCTACCTCCCCTCAATGTATGCGTGCCACAGGGTCCTGGCAATTGTCTCTATCCTAGGCATGCCCTTGACCAGGGCTGACACAGATTTGAAGAGTGTATCCAGCTGCACAGAGTTTCTGGGAGAAGCCCTCTTCCTAATTTGATTCTTCGAGTTTAGGATATCAGATTTTACAGTGACTTGCCCACCGTCTGTAGCACAGCTATAGTTACAAAGAACAGTTGACATGGCTGGTCTGTGATGAAGTCAGGGGAACAGCCCCTAGTCCCGGTCCCACCGAGACTCACAGTATGTGGGAATACTGTGTCTCTCACTAGACCTAACACTAGTTCTAGTCTTACAGCATTAACAGAACAGAAGAAGCTGTCAGTGTTCTGTTGCACTAGCTGCCTGAGACAGTAATGTCTTGGTAGTCTGAGTCAGAAATGGTACTTAATGAGTTATGTTGCTGTCTCAAGACAAAATGTACAGTTGTGTGCCTGAGAGCTCTTGACTTTGTTTCTTGAAAGTATCTTATTACAACTGATTTTCTAACAGATTTCCTGTGAGCCTGACCCACAGAAAATGAGTTTCTCAAATGACAATGAATGTGCAGAGTTTTGTTTAATCCAAAGAGTATGGGACAAAGGCACGCATTTCATACAGCAAGAATCCTGCTTGGCCATAGATGATCACTCCATCAGTGCTGACGACTGGGAGGCTATGCGGCATCTCAGAAAGCTGTCCTGTCTGCCACAGTAGAAGCTTGAGTGTGGTGTTGTATTTCCAAGTTCATGTCTGTGTGTGTGCAGATGTTTGTGCAAGCTCATGCTTGTGCACATGTGTTTGTGTACATATGGGTGCTTTATACTCATGTATGTTCTTATGTGTACACCTGCATCTGGGTACTATGTGAACATGTGTGCATATATGTACCTGTGAATGTATGCACTGTGTATGTGAAAATAGGTCCTTACATATTTTGTTCCATGTTCCAGTCCAGTGACATCTATGTTGCTGAGTATTCAGAATTCTGTTCATTCCTGGGGACTCTGAGGTCTGTTCCCAAACAGATACTCCTGCTGTGTCCTTTGAAGGCTCAGCGGCTACTGAGGCTTCAGTTAGGCCCTATTCTTTCCTGCTCTCTGTCCTCTGAACTCAGATGTGGGAGTGATTATCCTCTGCACCATGGGAGTGTGAAAAGTCTTAAGTCCTGGGCATCCGTTAGTCCAGCCATATCCACATCAAGAGAGGGGCCCAAGAATATCATCACAAATGAGTTCAAACATAAAGAATATGTATCTTTAATGCAAATGCCAGCAAGGACAGAGTTGGTCAAATAATCTCTAGTGTGTCATGTCTTATTAATGGAATATTTTTTAAATAATTAAACATGTCATCATGAAAAAGCATTTAATTAAACACACTATCATGCACAAGTATTTAACAGAAAAGCATGTGATTTGTGTTGTTTGATGTAACGGGGAGCACCTTTCAGCCAAAACTGAGAACATCACATTATACAGTCAGTTAACAAACAGACTTCTTCATTGTAGAACTTCAACATAATTAGAAGTGTTTTAATACGTGAAAGTATACCCTGTAGTTTGAGATATATATATATATATATATATATACACACATATATATATGTGTGTGTGTGTGTGTGTGTATACACATATATATCCTCAAGGTCTTTGATTTGAGGATGACATGAATACCAAACTCCATCTTCCTCACATTTTTATTGAAAAAGTTATAGCATATTAATTTGTATATAATTTTAAAATTTTGTATTCTTTCAAAGAGGCATGGGGGAAAATGATTTTAAGTAATTTGAGTGCAGATTGATGTTTAATTGGTCTCTAATCTTTAATATTATCTTACATATTATACATCTTTTTATTAATTTGAGAGAGAGTAAGACACATACACAGTGCACACACACACACACTAAGAAAGACAGAGAGAGCTCCCACCTGCTGGGTCACTTTCCAAATGCCAGAAATGCCTAGAACTGGGCTGTAGCTGAGTCCAGGAGCTGGGAACGCAACCTAGATGTACCACATGGGAGGCAGGGACCCAACGACTTGAGCTATCACTGCTGCCTCCCAGAGTTTGCATTAGTAGGAGGCTGGAGTCAGGAGTAGGAGGAGCCAACCCGGGCACTCTGATGTAGGATGTGTGTGGCTTAGCTTCCGGGTGAAGAATCTGCTCCCTCACACACTTTAAACAGTGGTCTTTTGTTCCTTCCCTTCTCTTTCCCTACCTCTTCTCTTCCTTTTATTTCTTTCATACTGTTTTCAAGTTGTCTTGATGTAATCATCATACATTTCCAAGGCATTGTACCCAGTTTTCACCTTTGATGAAAATGGTGCCTTTTTTTTTATGAAATTATGCAAAGGCAGCGGCAGATGCACACATCACGAAAAGTCACTCACTTCTGGAATCCACTTCCAGTGACCCTGAAAGGTGCCACAGAGACCACACTCAAAGGCATTGTGGTGGTGAGGGGCCCAGTGCGTCTGTGGGAGCTGTAGTCAATGGTGAGGTGGACTTGGAGCCGGTGTGGCAGTTCTCAGATTGTTGTTTAGGCTGGGCCCAAGTACAGCCACAAACACAATGTGCAATGTGGTAAAGATTTTTTACAGGGGCCGGCACTGTGGCTCAGTGGGTTAAAGCCCTGGCCTGAAGCGTGGGCATCCCACATGGGTGCCAGTTTGAGTCCTGACTGCTCCTCTTCTGATCCAGCTCTCTGCTATGGCCTGGGAAAGCAGTAGAAGATGGCCCAAGTCCTTGGGTCCCTGCACCCATGTGGGAGACCTGGAAGAAGCTTCTGGCTCCTGGCTTCGGATGGTGCAGCTTTGGCCATTGCGGCCATCTAGGAAGTAAACCAGCGGATGGAAGACCTCTCCTCTCTCTCTGTCTCAATCTCTCTGTAACTCTTTCAAATAAATAAAACAAATCTTTAAAAAAATAAAAAGATTTTTTTAAAAAAGTAAGGGAAATGCACACACATAAGTGGGCTTTACTTGCAGAGAGTGGACCAGGAAAGGTAGAGAGACTTTCGTACCCTGCTCGCTCTGGGCCCACAGAGAAAGGGAGAGAGAGTGAGCACACTAGCTTTTGCTTTACCCAGCCTCTTATGAGCTTAGAAATGGAAGTGTTTACCTGGTAACACCCCAGGTCCAGGTAAGAGCAAATAGTTCCTGGAGAAGAGTTCATCTGGTTGACAGCTGGGTGGGTATGGTTACACACAGCAGGGGAGATGTGGCTTCCAGTTCTTGAACTTAAACTATCTATCTGACTTATCCCACATCATTCCCCCTTCGGGGATTAATCTTAAGGGCATGCTGAAGGAAGCAGATTCATCGAATCTCTGTATCTACTTCCTGCTGATTATGGGTAAAGGCCCTGCCTGTCTTAGATTTAGAAATCTCTTCCTGTCTTATCTAATGACTCTGCTTCATGAGCTGGAGAATTTTCAGTCATTGCCAATGGCTGCGCAGTCATCATTAGTTTCAAAAGCTGGTGGATTCTGAAACACAAAAGTTTATCAATCAACATAAGCAAATCTGGAAGAAAACCAATTACAAGTGGAATGCCCTTTAAGACAGGAAGAATATATTTTATTGTTTTCCAAATAGTGTGTGGTGATAGGCTGCACTTGTGTGGATTGTAAAACCATTTAGCATGAGAATAAAGATTTTTAATGTCTCCGTGAACATATTGCTGTTAGAGATGACAGATGACAGATTCACTGCATATGTTCCTCCTGGTTCCAAGGCCTGTTGATAGTCCATAACTACATTAGACAGTGTCCACAGGTTTGAATACTTGTTATAAAAGTTGGCCTGAGGTATAAGCCATGTTATGTAAAGCAAGAGCAGGAGCACACGCTTCTGACAACAAGGCAGGAGGTTTCTTTCCTGTCAGAGGACACAGAAGGCTGCAGAGGTAGAAACAGCATGGCCCTACCATGCCCCCGTGCTGAGGTGCAGGCTCCAGGTTACAGGGTTGTGCGTGGAGACTCAGGGAGGGTCAAATTCTCATATTTTCATGACAATGGCAATAAGCCTGTCCTGTGTCAGGTACCATCAATGGGTTTCTGACGACTGATGATCAGAATGGCGACGGATTGAGTTGAGACAGAACGTGGTGGGTTCACCAAGCGCTGTTTTCCTTCATGCTCTGAGATGCTGATATTCTGAGAAGAAAGGCAACGAGGGAAGAGAATATGACTCCAATCTGCCCTCTCGACCAGGGCCCTGGGAAAAGCTTCATGGACTATGGAGGGTGACAACTAGGATGTAGAGTAGCCCAGTAAGGAAAGCTCAGATGATCGAAGGAATGTTTAGTGCCCGATTTCCATGTCCAACAGACCCCTCACTTCTGAAAAGACTCTGATGCATTTAACTTCCAGCGATGCCCTGGGTTCTCTGGTTCTACAGGCTGTTTTTTTTTTTTCTTTCTGTGCATGCACAGGCTGCATGACCAGCAGTTACAGAATCTGCCTTTTCTCAGTTTTTTTTTTAAGATTTATTTTTTTTTTTGAAAATCAAAGTTTTTTACACAGAGAGAAGAAGCAGAGGGAAAGAAAGAGAGAGAAGTCTTCCATCTGCTGGTTCACTCCCTAATTGGCTGCAATGGCCAAAGTTGGTCTGATCTGAAGCCAGGAGCCAAGAGCTTCTTCTGGGTCTCCCACATGGGTGCAGGGGCCCAAGAACTTGGGCCATCTTCTACTGCTTTCCCAGGCCACAGCAGAGAGCTGGATAGGAAGAGGAGAAGCCAAGGTTCAAACCAGCACCCATATGGGATGCCGGCACTGCAGGGGGTGGCTTTACCTTCTAAGCCACAGTGCTGGCTCCTGTCTTTTCTCTGTACACTTGTGACCCTGTGCTAAAAAGAAGCAGGGACTTAAAAAAAAAAAAAAAAAAGCATGATCAAGGGCCCCAGGAGTATGGTGTTGTGCCGTAGAGGGAGGGGTAATAATCCTCCTTCCACTTCCAGCTCCCTGCTAGTGGCCTAGGAAAAGCAGCAGAGGAAAAGCACCAGTGCTTTGGCTCCTGCACCAATGTGGGAAACCCTGATGAGCTCCTGGCTCCTGGCTTTGGCCTGACATGGCCCTGTATGTTACCATCATATGGGGAGTGAACCAGGGATGGAAAGTTTCTCTCTGTCTCGCCTTCTCTGTAATGCTAACTTTCATATAAATAAATAAAATGATCAGACCCTTTCTGAAAGAATAAGACAGGGAAACTTTTAGGAAAGAATGGGAAACAAAAGAGGTCTTGAGCTTGGGACATGGAGGATACACAGTGAAGGGACAGTCTAATGTCATAGTGACAGAGTGACCCCAAGCCCCGGACCCCTAAAAAGCAAGCCCTTACACTCTAACAATCTATCAGGATTGTCCTGTAAACCATGCAGTAAGGAGAGGAAGACTCATTTAACAAGATGGTGGGATATTGTTCTGTTCCCAAACTGCCTGATATTCACTTGGTGTTCACTCAGTGGACAAAAAAATGATGGCAGGGTATTCTGTCCCTGGTAAGCTGAGCTGCGAACTGGAGTTCATAGGCAGAGGCAGTGAGCTGGTGCTGTTTCAGAATCTCTATAGGCAAAGGAAGGAGAGAGAGTGCTTAGGTATTGGTGGTTAGGAGCTTGGCCAAGGCAGGTAGCAAGGAAGCCCTGAGCACAGAGCTGTATGCCTGCTCTGCAGGTTAACAGCTCTGTGACCTTAAGCAAACCGCTGAATGAGCCATTTAACATCCTCCCTAGGCTCCCTGCTGTTTTGCATCCAAGCTCTTTGAGGCCTCTTGGAAAGCACCCAGGCCTGGTTGTGCCAATGACTGCCTCAGGCCAATAACAGAAAAAGCACTACCTTGTAGCAAAAAGCCTGCTGTCTCCTGGGTATCTGGGGAGATGGGATGCTTTGAAATGCAGTCTCCAGCAGGGAAGCTGTGCCTTGTCCTCTACTCTACATGCCCACGTGATTCATGTCTTTCCATCCTCACCCCAGACTAAGAAGGGGATTTGCAGGGTGAGAGAAACACACACAAGAGACTGGGAAATACATGGAACTGGGCTGCAGGAGGATTTTCCATGTCTTTACAGAGGCTAAGTGCACTCGCTGACTTTACCAGCAGATCTTTTCTGGACAAAATGCTCTAGTTACACAAACCTGAGCTATAGGCTGTACAATTTGACAATGCCAAAAATTCAAGAAGTTAAGGCAGACCATTGGCCTAGTGGTTCAGACACTAGGTATGACTACTGTGTGCCATGTTGAAGTGTCTGGGATAGATACCTCTATCCGGCTCCTGTTTCCAGCTTCCTGCAGATGCAGAGCATGGGAGGCAGCAGAGAATGCACAAGTAATTGGGTTCATGCCATGTACATGGGAAACCTGGTGGGATTCCAAGCTCCTGGCTTCAGCCCCCTACTTGAGGCCAAAGCAAACATTAAAAGAGTGAACCAGCAGATTAGAGCATTCTCTGTGTGTGTGTGTCTTTCTGTCTCTCTCCCTCCCTCCTTCCCTTCCTCTCCCTCCTCCTCCTTCTCAAATAAACAATTTAAAAAAAAACTTGAGGATTCAATCAAGTCAATGAATGTCCCTTATTCAATTTCCTCAACTTTGTGTGTCTGGTTCAGTTCTCATAAGCCATAAATGACAGCATGTTACACCCTAGAACATATCTAAGTATCATTTCTTTTAACATCCTAACTTAGATCCAAATGTCAACTACCATCTCCCAGAACAGCGTACCTAGCCTAGAGCCTCAGGTTCCATTGAGAGCTTTTTAGGCTCCACACAGCGTTTCTCCCTGCTTCTCTTCCTTGTTCTCAGAACCAGAATTCTCCAAACATCTCTTTTTCTTACCGTGGAATTCCCTTCAGTGATTATGCCTTGTTGAAGGAGAGTAGGAGTGGGAGAGAGGGTGGCATGGTGTGAAAGTCTGTAAACAACAAATCACTAAGAGAAGAGGAGGGCTCTCAAAAGGTCAAGGAATTTTATTCAAACTTCGAGGGATGAGTCACACCAGAGACGTGCTTGCAAAGTGCCAACGTGAAATACTTGCTCAGAGATGTGGACGTATTCACTTTAATGCTTCTGTCCGTGAAAACCAGCTCTGCTTACACACATCTACTAGTGCGCACATCTGTGCTCTCAGGCTGTTAGGAGATATTTCATCTTTAGCCAAGCAGGATGGGAGATTAAGCATAGGAAGATAAATACTGATAGAGCGTTTCTGTCTTTCCTTAGGAGCGAGGAAATCACTGCATAAGGGTCTGAAAACACAAGACTCTTACAGAGCAAGGATGCTAGAGATGGTGTTGGGGACCTGAACCCTGGAACAAGGAAGGCACGCTTGATGTAAGTGCTTTCTGATTTCTTCCTTGCCCTGGCCTTGGAGATTGTCTAACTATCCATACGTGCTTTGGTGTTCCCTTGAAACATGGAACATAGTGAAACTGGTCAGAATACACAATCTAGTCTGTATACCAAGATTAAGTATACTCTCAAACTCACGTCAACCGCTGCCACCTAAGTAGACTATATGGCAGGCAACTACCAACTAGAAGAAAACACAGGATTCAAATAACGTGAAGAGACACACACCTAGCACACACTGACACAGGTGAGGGGACACAAGTGCCAGGAATACCTGCCTCCTGGCAGTGTTTCCCTGATGTGTTTAGTGGACTGCAGGACCAAAGGGCCGGTGTTGGAGACAGGAACTCTGCGTGGTGACTATGCCTAAGTGAAGTCAGGAGGCAGAGTCCAGAGGTAGAATCCATGCCCTTAGCAGAAGAAGCTGAGGCCAGAGCTCACACTCACTCCTGGGCATTGTCCTTACTTTTCTCTCTGCCACGAGAGGACTCATGAGAAAGTGGCCACCTGCAAACCAGGAAGACAACTCTTGCCAGGACCTCCATCTGCTGGCATCTTGACCGTGGACTCCCAGCATCTAGAGGGATCGATGTGTGTGGTTTGAGACATTCAGTCTTGAATGCTGCCTTCCCACAGCAGGCTTACAAACATTCCAGTCCTCAGTCATTGAGGCCAGTGCAGTGGCTGTGACCCATCGCAACACAGCTCACCTCAGGACACCAGAGCAAAGAGTTAACCTGAACAAGCCACTGGGGAGGTGGCCTTTCTCATGGAAGTCCCTGAAACTGAATAACCATCAAGAGACTGAAGGTTAGCCGCATTTACCCCTGGCCAGCAGACATGGGGAAAGACAGTCCTCCATGATCTGTGCATCTGCTGAGCCCTACTTGGGTTTCCTGTGAGAAGCAGAGTGGCAAGTATGTGAAAGAAACAACCATGTGGCTTTCTTTTGGCCTTTACTTGACTTTTCCCTTTACATTTCGAATTTCCTTCCAAAGGCTTCTGTCCTATTTATCAATAGATGGAAAATGAAATAAGTCAATTTTGTTTTCCTTAAAAAGCAGCAAATATGCTCTATGGAGCTGTGATCCATTTGGAGCCAACAGCTATTGGTTCACGATTAGTGACTGGTGTGCCCAACAGAAACAAAATTGGACTGCCACCTAGAAAATAGTATTTGAACCTTCTTTCCACTTCTGAGAATCTGGAACAGGGGCTGCATGTTAATGAGCATGAGCTTTGGGGAGCTGAAGCTACAGTTCCGAGTATTTCCTCAGGATATGTTGCAGAAGACAATTCAACTACTGATGAGGCATGGATGTGTCTAATGGCGTGTTCTGTGGAGTGATTTATTTTAATTGTCACTCTGGGACCTGTTATTACACAGTGTTAGGATGGGTCACTGCATTAGAAAATTAAAGCTGATGAAAGGCGTTCGTTTTTAGCCTGTTTGTAAATTCAGGATTTCAGAGTAAGGGATGCTGACTGTATGGATGTGCTGCACAGGCACTAACCCACCATCCATTATATCTCACAGTGTTAAAGGATTGTCGAGGGCTGTGTAGCTCAGAGGGGCTCTGACCACCTGGGGTGCACTCCACGGCTTTGTACTGCCCCGGGCCTTTGGCACAGGGATGTGACAGGACAAACGGCCTCTCCCCAAAAGGACAGCAGCCCTCTGACTACCGCCAGGTAGCTTAATCTTGGGATTCTAGAAAAGAAGCCAAGTTGGAGGAGGGGAGGCAGCTAGCATTTATGAAACTCTCATATGTAATGAGGAAGACTGGTGAATCATTTCCCCTCTGTCTCCTAAGTTTGGTGGTTTAAGCTCTGCTCTCCCAGAAGAGGATCAAAAAGATTAGAGTTGGAGAAGTTTGCAGCTGGTAAAATCAAATGTCATTTAGTTCACAGAGCATACTCACAGAAAGCAGGCCTTTGTAACACTCCATTTTTTGCCTTGTTGCTGGTAAATGCTGCTAAGAACAGCGTCACCAGGATCCGGTCTTAACTCCCAGTGCAGGGTGTTTTCCAGGTATTCAGTCTCTGAGCTGATCTAGAAGGCGTGTGCGTGTTGGGGGGTTGGGAGTCTGAAGGGACTCGTGTCCAGCACTCCAGCCAGAGTTGTGAATGGACCCCAACCACTGCATAAATTTTGTGAGCTTATACAATAGAACAAAAGTACATAGATGCATTCTGGAAGACAGAAATGAAGTTATTCACCCAGTTTTTTGCTTAAATGAATCCATCGTTGGTGCATTTTAAAATAGCAAATTGCCTGTCATGTAATGTCTAGTCAGTTTCCAAAGCAGAGTAAGAAAGTGAGATGTCAAAAAATCTCATCTGCTATTTACATAATTACCAGATTAAAAAGGAATTGTGTAAATGCAAATGAGTATGCAGGTGCCTGCCTCTTGGAGGTTACCCAAATGACACCCAGCCTGTCTGGGAAAATGGCTCCCTGGGTGTCATCTTAATGGTATAAATCTTTAAGTTTTAAGAATCCAGATCTTCAAATTATAGCCATTGTAGCTGAAAAGGTCACAGAGCAGCCTGTCTGGGTAGTACCAAGGAGTTCCTGCCAGGCTCTGAACTTTGATTCTGTGAGACCTGGTCATTGCAGTCAGCAGTGGGGCTTTGGTTCCACAGTAAGTGACCAGGTTTATACACTGGAATTGTAATAATACCAAAGCATAAAACTTGAATTTCTAAATCAAAGATTTCTATCAGCAGATATAAATCACATTGTTTCTGTGCCATTGCAATTTATTATGGAAGTGGCAAATTTAAAATTCTAGTATCTCAGTCATTGATCAAAAGCATTGAAAAATGACCTGCTACTGTCTTACTTGTGTCTGAATGAATGGGCAACGTGAAATGCTTTTTCTTCCGTTCAGAGCGCACTTTATCTAATTGACCAGTTTTAGAGGCTAGACAGCCAAGGTCATTTCTGAGTCATTATTGGAAGAGTGTGGAGTGCAAATTCTGCAGCTGCCCATATGGGCTGTTTCTTTGGTCACTCCTGGTTTACCTGTTATGAATATGTTCAAATCCGGTGAATCTGGTGATTCCTTAAACAGCTGGCCCAAGATCATGTACTCTACACATTCTTCTAAATTTTTCTGAAGTGAAAACTTTTTTTTTTTTTAAACAGGGAGTTCTTTTCAGGGGAAGTGGGTAATGGACATGGCTGACCAAGGGTGCCCACGCTGGTACCTCTGCATCCATGGACTTATGTTCCCCAGCAAAAGTAGGCAAGCCTTGTTTTCCTGCCCAAATGCCCCTTGCCTCCCCTTCTCTTCCCATCCTTCTCATATCTGATGATGTTCCTCCTCTCCTGTGCACACGGTCTCGTGGGCACATGGCCCAAAAGTTTTCTCTTCGAAGTGTTTGCTATATTCGTGATTCTAACTGAAGATCCTCAACTCCAGGTACTGACGGTTTGATGCCAAGAATCTGATGTTTGGGGTACTCTCCCACCCCTGATGCTTCCTGCCCCTACTGCTGTCTCCTTGGATCCTGCTGTGCCTTCATTCTTCTGGCCTGCCTAGAAGAGCCTTTCCTGGTGGCTCCTTTCTCTCTCTTGCTATCTCTCTGTCTCAGTTTTCAAATAAAAATAAATAAATAAAATTTAAAAATAAATGAACATTGAAAATAATGTCTCTGTCCTTTCTATCTTTCCTTCTGCCCACAAATGCGATTATAGATAAGTCTACTTTGTCCCTGCACAGAATCTTCCCTGAACTGAAGCCTGTGCCTGTTTTATGAACATTCTGGAACCACACTATGTCTATCCTCGTTGGAGCACTGCTGACTGCTGTAGGAGCACTGCCTTTAGGTTTAAGGAGATTGCACGATTTGCTCTATGGACTTTCATTCTGTTCCAAGACAAAAATAAGGTACAATGTCCATACCTGGAATTCTCATCAGGAACAGAGGTTCTTTCCACTCAGTATGAATCTTGGTATCACCTAAACTTCCCCAATGGTTAGTAATCATAAATCCCAATAGCATCCTTTGTTTTGAGTTATGATATACACAAACCGGAGTTCCAGATTTGTCACATAAAAATAAAAGGCACCATGTAAATTTTCATTTAGACAAATAGTGCATAGCACTTTGTTGTAAGTATGGCCAAAATATTACATAGTTTTAATAAAAGCACTTGGGGCCTGCTTAGAGTAAAATTATTCATGGTTTGAAATTAAACTTCCTTTGGAAATGCTGTATTTTATCTGACAGTTATATTCAAACATGCTCTTTCCAAACAAATGGAATTGTGTCCAACAAAGCCGTTTCCTATATGGGCCCAACATCTGAGCCACATGTCCCTCATGCTCTCTTTTTTCTTTTCACCCACTGGTCTTGCCAATCATCTTCAACTTCTCGTCCATCGGCATCAGTGCTTTCCCACCACCTGCTCATGAGATTACTCTACCGTTGATCTGTTCATTTGTTTTTGTTCACTTCCACTATTTCTTTTCATGATTGCTTCCTTGACTCATGCAATCTTCCAAGTTATTGCTGCCTGCATGGAGAAGGAGGTACCCTGCTGTTGCCACACTGTATTGCAGAGTGCTCCTATCTAAGGACAAATGCTAATTTCCCCTGGAGTATCCAGGATCTGCCTCTCCCACCCCTCTGCTATGTCACAGATGCCTGGTGGGCAATGGTTTTCCTCATCTTGGGCAGCTTAGCAGAAAGGGTGAGTCCATTACTGTCCTTAGGGCTGCTCAGAGGGGTCCTTGCTGCTCCCATAGACACCTGACTCTCCTCTTCGGCTTCCTCATCTCTTTCACGACTCTTCCACTACATGAAGCACCTTCACAGGAAACTATCTCTTCTCAGCATGCTTGAAGTTGCTATAATAAGGAAGGTAATTCTTATTAGGGAAATGTTTAGGCATTTCTGGATGGATTCCTAATTGGAAATTCCATATTTGCACATTTTCTTTTTTTTCTTTTTTTAATTTAGTAAATATAAATTTCCAGAGTACAGTTTATGGATTACATTGGATCCCCCCCTCATAATTTCCCTCCCACTCGCACTCCTCCCATCTCCCGCTCCCTCTCCCATTCCATTCACATCAAGATTCATTTTCAATTATCTTTATATACAGAAGATCGATTCAGTATATATAAAGATTTCATTTGTTTGCACCCACACAGAAACACAAAGTGTAAAATACTGTTTCAGTACTAGTTATAGCATTACTTTACATTGGAGAACACATTAAGGACAGATCCCACATGAGGAGTAAGTACACAGTGACTCCTATTGTTGACTTAACAATTTGACACTCTCGTTTATGGCGTCAGTAATCTCCCTAGGCTCTAGTCATGAGTTGCCAAGGCTATGGAAGCCTTTTGAGTTTGCCGACTTAGGTCTTATTCTGACAGGGTCAGTCAAAGTGGAAGTTCTCTCCTCCCTTCAGAGAAAAGTACCTCCTTCTTTGACAACCCTGTTCTTTCCACTGGGATCTCACTTGCAGAGATCTTCCATCTAGGTCTTCTTTTTTTTTTTTTTTTTTTTTTTTTTTTTTTTTTTCTGACAGAGTGTCTTGGCTTTCCATGCCTAAAATACTCTCATGGGCTCTTCAGCCAGATCCAAATGCCTTAAGGGCTGATTCTGAGGCCAGAGTGCTGTTTAGGACATCTGCCATTCTATGAGTCTGTTGCGTATCCTGCTTCCCATGATGGATCGTTCTCTCCCTTTTTGATTCTATCAGTTAGTATTCGCAGACACTAGTCTTGTTTGTGTGATCCCTTTGACTCGTAGACCTATCAGTGTGATCAGTTGTGAACTGAAATTGATCACTTGGACTAGTGAGATGGCATTGGTACATGCAATCTTGATGGGATTGTATTGGAATCCCCTGTCACGTTTCTAACTCCACCATTTGAGGCAAGTCCGATTGAGCATGTCAAAAATTGTACATCTCCTCCCTCTCTTATTCCTACTGGGTGTAGTTTTGTATTTTTATACATTATAGAGTGACTATTTTTTGAAAGTCGTGTTATCTCACTGTATCATTTGTCTGTCTTTTCTGTGTCTAACATTTTCCTTGGTTGATTTTCACAATTGATTACCTGTTCTTGTGTCTTTGTCTTTCCTTCACCCAGATTATAAATGCTCAAAGTTGAGAAATATGGTTGTGTAATTTTGTATGGATACACATTGAGGCTGTTGATAGTATTTCTCTTAGTAGACATAAAACTGGAGCCCTCAGGCAATGGTTGAATTTGTTGTCATCCAGCCCATAGTTATAATTGTGTCAGCAAAAGGAGGGGCAGAGAATGGGGTCTGGGAGAGCTAAGAGCTGTAAATGTACACACACTACATATGCACATATACACATAACACATCCATTCATATGCCACACAACTCCACATGTAAGCACTCCACACATACCATACATAGCCGCACACATGTACACACACAAAGCACACATACACCAAACACCATATATGTGCAGACGGCATACAACATGTGCATGAACAACACACATGTATGTAGACACAGCATGAACATACATATACATATACCATGCACATATTCACACACACTATACATGTATGCACAATATAGATACAGACACATACACACACCATACACTCATGTGCACACACAAACCACAGTACACATACCACAGACATTATACACACAGAGAACATGCTGCATATATACATACATCACACACATGCACATACACACACCATGCATGCTGCCCCCTTCACCACAGCCTGCCATTTCCTCATTAGCTGTGATGTAATCCCCTGTTAAGGCCTGAGTTGTGTCCCATGATTTCTCTGTTGAAGTCCTGGTCCTCACTGTCTTCAAGCAAGACATTATTTGGAGAGAGTCTGACTGCCTCCTATGAAAAAGGGGAATTGGAAGACAAGCACACACATCTGGAGAGAAGACAGTGAGGGGGCACAGGGAGAACATGCTGTGTGTCAGCCAGCGAGAGGCCTGGAAGGGATTCTCACACCAGGTTCAGTGAGCATCCACCCTAATCTCTGACTTGTGCCCGCATGTGCGCAAGGTGCACTTGCACTGTCTGGAGGAGTCCCAGACATGACTCCCACAGGTGCACATTCTCTGCCCAGAACAACGCCCACAGACACGTGCCGCTGCCCCACAGATGAGGATGGCAACATCCAGAGCTCAGAAGGCTGCCTGAGGCTGGACAAACCCTCATCAAAACATTGAGCTTTTATATTCAATTAGTTCCAGCTCTTTCTTTATTGACTTTCCTGTACAATGTGGCTTACACATACTCTAAACCCAGTTGAGTCAGGTCCTCTATATGATGACAGCCGCACAGGGGGTGTTTCCATTTTGAGTTGCTTTTCCTTGTCACCATTTTGCTTCGGAAAATCAGGAAGAATATATATCCCCTTTCAAGGTTCTCTCAATTCCTCAGAGCCACTTTTTAGAAACTGTTTTCCAATTATTTGTGAAAAGCTTTTCTCCCCTCGGAGCTCCCCTCTCTGAGCCATGTCAACAGGTGTACCTTTATGGAGCTAAACAGGCCTGCTGTGTCTCTCTGCAATAGCAGGGCACTGTCTCCGTTTCCCTATCAGGTTTCTAGCAGCATAGTTTATACGCAATAAAGTCCACTGTGGGGAGTACACACTTCTGTGCCACCAAGTCCGACAACAAAACAGAACAACCTCCCAAGTCACTCCCACCCCACCCTGGGCACAGAAGGCTCCCCTCCTCCAGGCCTGCCAGCGTCTGCACCATCCCCCACCCTGGTGGCTTTGCTCTTGTCACAG
Organism: Oryctolagus cuniculus; assembly: GCF_964237555.1. NCBI lineage: Eukaryota > Metazoa > Chordata > Mammalia > Lagomorpha > Leporidae > Oryctolagus > Oryctolagus cuniculus. Next base: position 196,569,720 of record NC_091433.1, read on the forward strand.
CATTATGCAGATTGGATGAGATGTTCTGAGCCTTTGGGCTCTGATGTCACACTTCAGGTAGTGCGTGGAGTATGCACCCTGTGTTTCAGAAGGTAATTCAGTTGCTCATTTTTATTAATGGGAGATGTTCCTTTCTACAGATGGGTCATTGTTTACTGATTCTGCACCCGAAGAATGAACATTTGGGTGTCCTCAATCTTTTACAACTGTGAATAAAGACACCATGGACACCCACAAGCAGCTTTGGGTGTCAACATCCCTCTTCATTTACTTCAACATTGCTGAAAAATGCTATCCTTGGTCAACATGGAAGAAACTGCCAAGATGTTTTCCAGAGAGTCTGCAGCACTTCACGTAGCCACCCTCATGGGGGACACCTGCAGGTACCCCAAGCCCATATCAGGAGTTTGGATTTGTATGTGTATCCTAAGAGATTGCAAGGATAACTGATGGCTTTAAACTTTCCTGGGAATAATGAAGTTGGACATATTTTTATATGCATCCATGTCATTTGAATATTTTCTTGCATGAAGTACCTGTTTGAAGTATTAATCTGGTTTTAGCTATGGTCTTTGTTTTCTTGTTGTTGATTCTTGACAGTTCTTCACATATTCTGGGTTTTAGTACTTTATCCTATATGTCTCACACCTGTTACTAACAAGGTCTACAACTTCTATAATTTGTGTTTTAATTTTCTTAATGGATTTTTGGAAGTTCAATGGGTTTTTAACTGTGTTGCTATTTAGAGCATTAATTTTCAGTTTTTGTCATTTTGCATTCTCTATAATATCTAAAAACTGTCTAGTTCGAGATTATTAAGGCTTTCTCCTATATCATCGTCTGGAATTCACTTTTAATTTTACATTTCATTCTATGAACAATAGTATGTGGTTTGCTTTTATTAACATCCAATTGTTCCTGTGTGGCTTGTGAAAATATCCTCCTTTGCCCATTGATTTACATTGGCACATTTTTCAAAAATCAATTAGCAATATATGATTGTGTGTATTTCTGCACTCTGCGTTATGTCTCATTGAGTGTTGTGTGTGTGTTTGAGCTACTGTGCTACACTTAGGACCACTACAGCTTTATGGTAAGTTCTGAGGTTAAACAATGTACATTCTGTAGCCTACTTATATTTCATTCATATTTTTATATTTATATTCTATTTTATTTTATTTAATGAACATAAATTTCCAAAGTACAGCTTATGGATTACAATAGCATCCCCCCCATAATTTCCCTGCCACCCACAACACTCCCCTCTCCCACTCCCTCTCCCCTTCTATTCATATCAAGATTCATTTTCAATTATCTTTATATACAGAAGATCAATTTAGCATATATTAAGTAAAGATTTCAACAGTTTGCACCCACACAGAAACAAAAAGTGTAAAATACTATTTGAGTACTAGTTATAACATTAATTAAACAACTAAGAGTAATTGTGTATTAATTACAGAGTTCAACCAATATTTTTAAGTAGAACATAAAAAATACTAAAAGGGTAAAGTATTAAGTTTTTTTTCTCTTTTTTCTGTTTCTTTTTTTGTTTGTTTGTTATATAGTTATTTTTTATTTAATAAATGTGAATTTACAAAGTGCAGCTTTTGTATTGTTGTGGCTCCCCCCCCAACCTCCCTCCCTCCCGTGGCCCTCCCCTCTCCCACTCCCTCTCCCACTCCCTCTCCCATCCCGCCCTTCATCAAGTTTCATTTTCATATTTCATTCATTTTTAAATGCATTTGAGCTATTTTTAATTTCTAAATAAAGTTTTTAGACAGCTTGTCTGTTTCTACATACAAATGAAATTTCTATTGGGGATTTTATTAGGATCCCACTGAATCTGTCCCTCAATTTGGAAAGAATTGATATCATACTCATACTGTCCTTCAATGGATGAAAAGATGTTTAGCTCTTCTTTGATTTCTTTCATCAGTATTTTGTTTCTTGATCTGAACTAATATTATATTTTTCAGTAAGAAAGCACTATCCACTAACTAAAAATGCACATAAATTTTGTGATATCTCTTAGTATTTTCAAGTAGCAATAGAAAAAATGTTTTAAAGGCATATGGGGCAAAAATAAAGAAATACATGTATCTTGTCTCACAAATTGTGCTCATTCAAACTATCAGCTTCATGTTGCATTTGGAGACTCATAAATGAATGTTTTGTGGGCTTTTATTAGATTTTTGTTATAGATTTAATAAAATTCTTAGTTTAGGTTTCTATACATTCAGTTCAATTTTGGTAACCTGTATGTAGCAAAGAATTACCTTCTAGATTTTTCAACTTCTTGGTATATAACTCATAAGTCCTTAATGATGCTTTATATGTCCATGGTTCCTCTGTAATATCCCCCTTTTCATTGCTTTTTCTTAGTTGGTCTAGCTGAAGCTTGATTTTTTTCAAAATTCTAACTCATTAGTTTCTAATTTATTTGATTCTACGTTGATATTATTTCTCCTCCCCCCACTCCCATTATGAGTTTTGGTCTTGTTTAAGAGCTTAAAGTATACTGTTGGGTTTGTGTTTTTAAGTAGGCATTTATTGCCATAAACTTCCCTCTTAGAACTTTTGCTCCATCGCCTAAGTTTTGATTTGTTGTGTTTCCATTTGTCTTAAGGAATTTTAAAACTTTTAATTTCTTCAATGACCCATTCATTCAGGAGCATGTAGTTCAGTCTCTGTATATTTGCATAATTTCTAGTTTTTCACTATTAATTTCCTGTTTTATTACAATGCCATTGTGAAAGATACATGATATAATTTGAGCTTTTATTTGTTGAGACTTTTTTGTGACCTAGTGTGTGCTCTGTCCTGAAAAATATTCCATGTGTAGATGAAGAGAATGTGTATGACGTTGGATGGAATGTTCTGGAAAGCCAGGTCCATTTTGTCTAGTGTAGGTTAACTCTAATGTTTGATTTCTTTTTTTTTTTACTCTGCATCTTTCTGTTGATGAAGGTGGAGTGAAGGCTCCCATTGTTACCACTTCAGAGTTAAAACTTTGCTTTATAAAATTGGGCTCTCTGGCATCAAATGCATAAACATTTGCAGTTATAAGTATTTGTTGAACTGATACACTGACCACGATATAGCAACTTTCTTTTCTCTTTTTAAAAATTTTGCCTTAAAGTCTATTTCATACAAGTATAGCAACTCCCACTTTGTCTCCCCTGCATGAAATATTATTTTCGATCCTTTGACTTTGTGTCTGTGTGTGTCTTTGCTTGTGAAGCCACCTTCTGGTAGGCAGTACATCATTGGGTCTTTTTTTTTTTTAATCTATTCAGATACTTTTATAGTTGGTGAATTTAGTCTATTTACTTTCAAAGTTATTGATAATGAATTTTTAAACAATGAAATTCCTTTGAAATAGCCACATTGATATGTATTTTCCACTGAATAACCTTTCAGAAAGTTTCAGAGTAAAAGTATCTGATTAACTTCCTCACCAGCTGATTTAGTCAGGATGAGACAGTCTGCTCTCCGTTTTTCTGTGTATCCAACTGTGTCCTTCCTGCACACAGCGAGGTCCTAGAGACCAGGGATTGGCCTTTGTTTTCATGTGAAGCATGCTGCAGTCCAGGCCAGATGTGTGCTATCCATGAGTAGAGATGCCAATGCAGTATAAATGCTTGGGCAGGCATAGAAAATTTTTTATCAGCATACAGTGACCAATCCTGCACAATGAAGCAACTTTGGGCCGACTGTAGTGTCTTGAATTTTCTCAAGGATTTGTAAACAAAGAGAAAATAGTTTTAAATTTTGAATTCACTAATTTTTTTTTGATTGATAAAGAGAAAACAGAGGAAAAAAGAGGTCTTCCATCCTCTGGCTCACTCCCCAAATGCCCACAATAGCTGGGACTGGGTCAGGCTGAATTGGGAGGCCAGGAATTCAACTGGGGTCTCCCACATGGGTAGCAGGGACCCAACAACTTGAGCCATCAATGACTGCCCCCCAGGATGCAGCAGCAGGAAGCTGGAATCATGAGGTGCACAGCCAGGGATCAAACCCACGCACTCTTACACAGGATATGGGTGTCCCGAGAGGTTTATAACCAGTGCCGTGAATGCTCATACTGAGAAAGTGTTTTTTAAGCAATCATTACACCTAGTGCTTTAATACACCACAACCGAACAATGTTAGTTGATGCTGAAACTGCTCAGGATAACACTTTAAGGTCAGAAGATTCAACTGCAGTAAAAAGAATTACGTGTAGTAGAAATAATGACCCAATGATGAAAGGCACAATGGGAGAGATTATGACCAAGACATAATAAATGTTTTCATAAAATTCACTCAGGAAAGCATAATGTTGTTAGAAAAGATGTTCTGGAAAATAAAAATCCAAATGTGAACACCAGAAATGTTTGTATTGCACATCACAGGTACAGCATGAATTAATTAAATAGATAGTACTGTATCTGGCTTTGAGAAAACACTCCCTATATAAGCACATCAGCTTCGCTCTCCCAGCTCGAGGGGAACTCCTAACTACCATCCTGGCATCCTGGCTGCTGGTATTGGTGTGGAGAGAGTGGCGAAGGGTGAACCCTGGCTGTGAGGCTGACAGGCACATGCAGGGGTCATGGGCCCCTCAGATTGGACATGTTGAGTCCAGTTGTCCTAGAGTGTATGAGGAGAGAGAGCTGCTTGGTGCAGAGGAGTAGAACTGTTCTCTGCATATTACAGCACAGATACCACTCCAAGTGATGTAAATCATTCTGTTCATGGTCAGAAAGATGCCTTTTCATGAAATGCTAAATACAGGATATGGGATCAGGAATTACATTTCTGATAGAAGTCCTCTGTCATAGAGCCATCAAAGGTGAGAGACATCTTATCACAATCTGTGCAAGAATTGCCTGCTATCAGGCTGGCTGCTGGTTGATACAATTTCCTAGAGTTCTTAAAGATTTTATTTGGCACCACATCATGTGGCATTGGACCCCAAGAGAAAGCAAAGGTGAATGGCAAAATTTACTTCTGTGGTTTCACTGGGGATCCTGGGATTAGCATTGGGGTGGCCTCACCCAAGTTGACATTTGAAATCGTTTTCAAGAAACAATGGTAGGCCAAGATAACAAAATATAAGCTAGTCAACTTGTGGAATGCATCTACTTCTTCTGGAACATGGTTGCCATATTTTTTTTTTTTTTTTTTTTTTTTTTTTTTGACAGGCAGAGTGGACAGTGAGAGAGAGAGACAGAGAGAGAAAGGTCTTCCTTTGCCGTTGGTTCACCCTCCAATGGCCGCCGCTGCAGCCGGCGCACCGCGCTGATCCTGGCAGGAGCCAGGAGCCAGGTGCTTTTTCCTGGTCTCCCATGGGGTGCAGGGCCCAAGCACCTGGGCCATCCTCCACTGCACTCCCTGGCCATAGCAGAGAGCTGGCCTGGAAGAGGGGCAACCGGGACAGAATCCGGCGCCCCAACCGGGACTAGAACCCGGTGTGCCGGCGCCGCAAGGTGGAGGATTAGCCTATTGAGCCACGGCGCCGGCTCATGGTTGCCATATTGCAGTAAACTTCTAATTGCTCAAAATTGGGAAATCAATGGACAAACAGGCCATTCGAGAACATATTTCAGCCTCAGAAACAAACGACACAGAGATAGGAGATGTCAGTGCTTAGTCACACTGTGAGGTTTACAGAGAAAAGACAGATCCAATCCTAAAAATACTGTCATAGGCAGTTTTCTGATGAATGAGCAAATATTCTTTAATTCTCTGGAAAAGAAAGCACAACAGTCCCCTCTAAATGATCACAAACTTTGTCTAGTGGGGATAAGTGGTAGAAGCACCATATAAGAAGCTACAGTTTTTTTTTTAACATTAGGTTCTGTAGATTTTAAGAAAAGACACTGATCACCTGGAACTGGTATCTTCAAAAAGGACTTTAGAGAGAGGGAGAATGGTAACTTGCATTTTGGGCATTTCTTTGTATCCAGGGTTGGGTGATAGACTTACATGAAGGTGGCATAACATAGACACAGAAAAATAAAATGATTTACTGGTCTGAAACCTGGGGGAAAAATAAATATCTGGCCCATCTTAAAGGGGAATATATTGAGTCATTCTTGTGTTCAAGGTACTCCAACACATGCCAAGGATACGGCAGTAAACGAGACCCAAAGTTCTATCCCTGGAGAGTTAATTTTCAAATAGAAAAGAGACAGTCATAGCCGGCGCCGTGGCTCAATAGGCTAATCCTCCACCTTGCGGCGCCGGCACACCGGGTTCTAGTCCCGGTTGGGGCGCCGGATTCTGTCCCGGTTGCCCCTCTTCCAGGCCAGCTCTCTGCTATGGCCAGGGAGTGCAGTGGAGGATGGCCCAGGTGCTTGGGCCCTGCACCCCATGGGAGACCAGGAAAAGCACCTGGCTCCTGGCTCCTGCCAGGATCAGCGCGGTGCGCCGGCTGCAGCGGCGGCCATTGGAGGGTGAACCAACGGCAAAGGAAGACCTTTCTCTCTCTGTCTCTCTCTCTCACTGTCCACTCTGCCTGTCAAAAAAAAAAAAAAAAAAAAAAAAAAAAAAAGAAAAGAGACAGTCAGTGTGGGGAGCCATTGCACGGCGCCCTAAAGATGGCGCCGGCTCCTTTCCCCCGGAAGGACTGGCGAGAAACAAACATCTCCTAATAAGGAGATGTTTGAGCTCCCTTCCGGCTTCCGCATTGCTGTACCAATCAATGCTTGCCACTTGGCTGCTTTTGATTGGTGCGCGGATGGCTATAAGAGGGAGGGGAGAAAAAAGGGCGCGGTATTAGAAGTTTGAAAGAGGTTCCTGAATAAACTGCTGGAAGAAGAGTTCGGGTCGTGTCTTCCTTGCTGGTCGAGGGACGCGACAAGTCAGTTCAGCAGGCAATGTGAATCTTGCCTAAGTGTTACTGTAGAAGTAAGAACAGGTGCATGGCAAATCATGAGAGAGGGCATGTGATCTATCAAACCTTGGAGGAAATTACCTCTAAGGAGAAATCTTAATCTTAAAGGTAGTTGAGAATGATAAGGGAGGATTATTTCAGTGAAAGAGGAAAATGCAGGAAGCACTAGTCAAAAAATTTAATTTGAGTCCTTGAATGTGGAGACATGTTAGAGTTAGAAGAAACAGATTAGAAGTTAGGAGAAACAGGTAATGAGGTGCAAATGACTTTAAACATCTAAATGAAGCATATGAAGACATTGAAATATGTTTTAATGCAAGATCAGATATGTGTCTTGGAAATACTGGTCTGGTGGAGGGTGGACTCTCTGGAACTGTAGGGGGTAAGATATTGAGGCAACAAGGAAGAATCCCTATTTGTGCCTTCCAGGAGAGGAATGGTGGTGGCCCAGAAAGGGATAGCACAATCGGGATCAGGAGCCATAAAGACAGTGGAGTCAGTGGGTGCAAGAACAGGAGGCAGTGAATCTGCAGATCCTGAAGTGTGGACAAAACAAGTCAGCCTTGACACTTGGATTTTGGCTTCAACAAATGAATCGATGCTTGTACTATTTCCAAAATACACAACACAGAAGGAGCATGCTTGGGTACAAAATAACAATGTTTTTAGACTATATCATTTATGACATGTGTAAACCCAGTAACGCAATTAAGATTAACGCATACACACATATATGGAACCCTGGAGATTCATGATTTGGGAGTTGTGACAACATAGTCTAATCTGCAGACACAGGAGAAGGGGCAGTAGGTGGCCCAAGGCCATGCACTGTGTAAGACACACGTGAAACAGTCATGAGAGATGAGGCTACAGAGGCAGCAGGGTACTGTTTTCATGGAGCTTTAAATACCAGATGATAGAATTTAAAATGATCCTGGAATTAGTGAGAAAACTACTGTCCCCTACCACCTCCACTTCTCCACTCCAGGAAATTGGTTTTATGCACAAGGATGAAGCCGAAATTATGTCAGTGATAAAGTTCATTGTGGGAATTCTTGGAAGTAATATCAACAGACACTACAGAAATCTAAGACGTAATGAGTAAAAGAATGTGAACGGCGGCACAGGGACCAGAGCGCAGGCAGGGAAGGACGTGAGAGCATAGATGTTTCTGAGTGCTACTTCATGAAAAATTAGTTTTCCTCAGGCGTTCTTCTTGGGGAAAAGCAAGCTAAATAAAATTAATTAAACCACAATGAGGGTCAAGTGGAGAGTCCCCCTCCTCCTTCTGCATTTATTGAGTCTCTAAATTGGAAGTGTCACTGACAAATTCAGCATCTCTGTGAGCTGTAACATAGTCCAGTTTCTCACAGAGCATCTAGAAACTCCCCAGGGATCTCAGGTTTCAAACTGAAGCACTCTATTGCCTTAAAACGGCCCAGAAGTGAGCTGTGACCCCCGGGTGGTGGCACACACACCGGATGGGAGAGCACCCTTAGATCCCTTCCTGTGACAAAGATCCTTTTGTGATTTAGGGATGATACCAAAGGAAATCCTTGGAGGAGGGTTTTGGGTTGTTTGTTCATAGACTGTGTATTTGCACAGGGCAGTCCCGGGGCTCCCTGTGTGATGGTCTGAATGCTGGCCCTGCAGCTCACAATATTGGAGAGGGAGGACTCACATTAACAACCTTGGGCAGGCGCCCCAGCTCAATAGGCTAATCCTCCACCTGCGGCACTGGTACCCCAGGTTCTAGTCCAGATTCTGTCCCGGTTGCCCCTCTTCCAGGCCAGCTCTATACTATGGCCCAGGAGTGCAATGGAGGATGGCCCAAGTACTTGGGCCCTGCACCCCATGGGAGACCAGGAGAAGCACCTGGCTCCTGGCTTCTGATCAGTGTGATGCGCCAGCCAGAGCGCGCTGGCTGCAGCGGCCATTGGAGGGTGAACCAATGGCAAAAGGAAGATCTTTCTCTCTGTCTCTCTCTCTCACTGCCCACTCTGCCTGTCAAAAACACACACACACACACACACACACACACACCTTGACATGGTTTTGGCATAGCAAGTGATTCCTCTTTGGCTACACTTATGTGGTCACACATTATTTGCCTTAGAGTTTTGGCTCGCATGGCGCAGTCATATCAATTTTCAGCTTAGGTTGCATGATTCCCTAGAGCAATGAGTCATCTCTATGGGACCTTCCTAGTCTAGATGTGAAAATGCACAAAACGGGAGTAGCTTGTTTTTATGAAGTCCCAGCACTCTCTTACTGCCTCTCTTTCATCAGTTGCCATTCCCTACAGGAGGTTCAACCCACCATCAAATGGTGTCCTTTCTCTTGGAAAGGACTCCTAGAGGTCACACTATGCAAATCTCCTTAAAACACTAAAAGTCCTTGCCTGTCACTTGAGACATCTCCAGTTTCAAAGTATAGGAGTCACTCCGTATGGATTCGGGAGCTAAACTTCCGTTGATAGAATTCCACTTAGGCTGACTACCACCTGCACAGCATCTTCACAGATTTAGTCACTTTCCTTAAAGCAAAGCTGACAGTTACTGCATATGTGAGTGTTCAGCCATTTATGTAGGATACCCGAGACACATTGATGTCCACCCTGCCTTCCCTCCCACCAACCATCTCACCTACCTACCACACTACCCCAGATAAATCCTATCATTGATTATTAAGTATAGACCCTCCAGTGATGGTGGTTTCATATTCCTGCAATTTTTAATGTATTTTCAAAATGAAAAACCATCATTTTATACAAGCATGCAATGATATCTTTGCTAGTCCCCTAGGGTGACTGTGGATAGAGAAGTGAAATTGCCTCCAAAAGAAGTGCTGCTGTGGGGACCATGTGGCTTCCACATATTCACTTAAGACCACAGGCACCTTAATCAGTTGGTTGCATTTCATCATCACTGTGTACCAAGGGTTGCCATCAACCCTTGGAGAGCAGGGCTTGGGAAATTTCCACCTTGAGGTAGATATTTGCTTCATTTTCACAGTAGCATTGCCAAGGGATTCCACTGGCTGCTGAGTAGTTCCTCCTAGGAAACACAAAAAGAACTTGTGGAAGGGTGAGGCACTTCCTCAATGTTCTGGAGCTGAGAGAGTAGACAGGAGAGGCAGATCCCAACACAGTGCCTTATGGAGTGTAGCCCTCTGCATAACAGTGTGTGAATCTATGCTGTCAGGGATAGTTTCTGAGCTTAGACATGAACTCACATAGGGAGAAAAATATGATATTCATAAAACTGAATGCAACAGACATGTGGAATTCCCACAAAAGGAAATTAAAATCTCATTTCAGAATTTGATACCCAATGGCTGTCTAAAATAGGAAATGGCACAACAAATTAAGCTGAAACAATCAACTGCTGCCTGAAATCATTGATTTGAATCACATGGAATGCATAATTGTCTCAATTGAATAAAGTCACAATCCAAAGCAATCCAGTTCTAATAACAAGGCATTTTAAGTGACTCAAAACTATAAAAGGCCAGCTGTGGCTACATTCACCCTTAGATGAGAAAGTAATCTTCTGTCTCCAGCAAAAAGTAATTCTGCTTATCCTTTCCTGGTGCAATGGAAATAAAAAGGAGATTTAAAAGGGGAAATCTATGATGACTTTTACAGAGACCGAATATCTCCATGATCATTGTGATCTAATAGCTGGAGCTATTAGTTTTTCCAATTACCTGAGAAGCAAAATGCTGACTTTAGGCAGATGAGGGGATTTTTATGTCCAGCATCCAACCTTGCCAGTGTGTGAAGAGGCAGAGAGGATGTCTTTCAAAGCAGCGGGCTTCGATGTGCACACCATAAGAAATCTTCTTAACAGCAGGCTTCATGAGCTTGTCAGAAGATTTTGTCCAAACAGGTGCAGATTCAGGGTCCATCAGTGACTCAGTAGTTAGCCTGGGGTCCCTGGATGAGATACCTAACCTCTATAAATTGGTTCAAAATTCTGAAAGAAAAAAATTAAAATAACATCTGTAAAATGGTATTACATCATAGCAAGTATGTGGAAGGGGCCTATCTATTCCCTCTTTTAAATTAACTGATGGAACTCTTTTTCTCTATATCATTTTCACCTAGCACCTGCCTAGTATATATAGTGCTCATTTCTTGTTTATTGAAGTACAGTGTACCAAAGGGGAAATAAAAATCATATGTCAACTCTCAGTCCCCAAGCCAAGGGACGACTAGAACTTAGTGGGATTTTTTAAACATTTATTTATTTATTTGAAAGGCAGAGTTAGAGAGAAAGAGAGAGAGAGAGAGAGAGAGAGAGAGAGAGAGAGCATCCATCCAATGGTTTCCTCCTCAAATGGCCACAATGGCCAGAGCTGGGCCAGACCAAAGCCAGGAGCCAGGAGTTTGTTCTGGGCCTCCCACATGGGTGGTAGAGGCTCAAGGACTTAGGCCATTTTCTACTGCTTTCCCAGGTGCATTAGAGGAAGCAGGATCAGAAGTGGAGCAGCCAGGACTTGAACCAGCTCCCACATAGGATGTTGGTGTCACGGCAACTTCGCCTGCTATGCCACAAAACCAGCCCCTAGAACTTAGTGTTCTAATTCTGAGTTTGCCCCATTGCCTGGATGACAACCCCATGCATCATCAAATAGGGGCCTGAGGAAATACATTACAGAGACTTTTCATCTGGGGAATGGCAAGACAGAGGGCAGCTTCCTCCATTGCAATATGCAGACCCAGACCTCAAGCTGGCACTGAGAAATTCCTGCAGTGATGTGCAGATCCAACCCAAAGGGAGAGACTCCCCACAGGATTTTACTCTGGATGGCAATTTCTGGGCTATGGTACCTGTACAGGCAGCCCTGGCTGGGCTGCGGCCATCCTAATGTGGGGCCATCAATTTTGGCAGAAGAACTCCACTGCCCTGGGCTACAGGGCATGCTGTGTGGGATGCACCTGTGTGGGAAGGATGCCTGTGCCTTTGACAGATGGTGACCAGTTGATGCCCCAGGAGCCAAGCAGAGCCAGCTGGAAATCCTAACATGCAAGGGGCATTTGAAAGACAAAGGTAATAAACTCACAAGAGTGACCACAAGCCTTCCATTTACAGGCTTTGATTTCTCTACACTGTTTCTCACTCAAATTCCAAACCTTTTAATGATCAACTGCACCCTCCCCATGGGCATCCACTTTTGAATTCTGAGAAATGAGGAGAGGAGAGGGTGTCAGGCAAAGATTAGCTACAGTTTGATGAAGATTCACATTTCTGGGTACTCAGAATGAGACCTTTGTGTTGAGAAGCTTAAGAATCTTGATCAATAAATAAAACAGCAGGAACCATGTCCATTGGAGAAGAGTCCATTTAGAGCTTCTATTTAGTTTTTCTTCCTGGGCTGCCTGTGGTGTATGTAGAAAAAGTCACAGAAAATTCTCAGTGTCAGAAAGAAAATTCCATTACTTACCTGGCCTGGGAGGAGAGCTGGCCAGGTAAGGGCAGGTGGCATCTCTAACAGGGAATTTACATTTCTGCCTGCAATGTTGCTGACCCTGCTTGGCCATCCCCTCAGCTGCGGTGGTCACTTTGGAAGCTGGGCTGAGTGAAGGGCTTTTCAGCTTAGAGCCAATAAGATCTGTGGCTCTGACCTGGGCGTCCTTCGACTCCAGGGCAGGTCCATTTCCAGTGATGCAGCTCTTGGCTGGCAGAGCTGCCAGGGCTCTTCACAAGCTGACTTCTGCTGACACCCAGGCTTACCACATCGAAAGCCACTGCAGAGGGTGCAAGTCAAGGGGGTGCTCAAGTCCCATCTGATCTTGGTGGCCTAAACTAGAAGTCTGTAGTCACAGGCGCGTTCTGACAGTACTTTTTCCGAGGCAGATAACGCCCATGAGGAAAGCTATGTCCTCGCTTCAAAACTTTCTTTCCCTTTGTGTGGTCTGAAAGGCAGGTTTTCCATCTGTGTCCTTTATTTGCATTTTGAAATAACCTGTTAAAAATCTCCAAATTAAGATAACATTTTTAAATAAAGTAACACAAATTTAAGCCTGAGTTATTTTAAGCAGTGTTGAACTATTTTGCATCAACAGTTTATGATTACATATTTGTTAAACAAACCCAAATAATTTTTCTATAGAATATAATATGCTGAGAGTACCAAAGTTTACATTTAGACACAATTATCTCATTTGCCTTTACCCAATTTAAATTAGTAGTTACACCTAAATGACTTAGAGTGCTGATATTATATATCTCTCTGAATTCAATTAAAATTAAAATTGCATTCATCTAAAACAAGTACTAATTACCCATTGCTGTTTCATTGAGTACTGATTACCCGGAAACCTGTTAAAATAAATTGCAAAATAAGTTCAGCAAGTTACAAAGCAACATTTTTAAAGGTAGTAATCTTCCTAGATTCAAAGAGAAATTCCTTCAAACTCAGTGTCTCATTACAGTTGCCTTTTTCCTAAGAACACTTTAGGCCCATGATGTCATAGTCAGTTGGCCATGTGGGGCTGCTTCTGAAACAAGAGTTCAGGCAGCTGCTAGACAGTTCCCAAAGGTCATGGTGGGCCAGAGGTCAACATACCAGAGACAATATGTGGAGGTCAGAAGACCTGATTTTCCTCTCTGGCTTGCTCAAGATAAAACAAAAGAGCCATCAGAAGGGTGGGATACCTAATTTGTTTCTCAACAAGCAGGGAGCCCAAAAGGATGGGATTACCACTCCCTTGCTGTTCTTATGGTGCAACTGAAACAAGAGAGGGAGGGACAAAAGACTAGTTGGAGGACAAGGGCTGGAGAGTGAAAGCGTGGAGACAGTCATTTCCAAACTGATAAGGCAGAGAGAGTACACCAGGCCTGGTTCTAAGATAAAGTCTGAATTCCTGGGTGGGAGGGGGAGGAATAGTGAGCTGAGATAGTGAAACCCAAGGAGGGTCACACCCCCCTTAGGATGTACCCCATGTGAAGAGAGAGATAGGTCTGGGCCTCTTAACTACAAGGCCTAAAGCCCACCAGATTATTTTCAAGCCCCTTCTGTCAGGTTCTATTTGTCTCTCAATCAGAGAATTTACTTGTGGCTTAGACAGCACCTTTCTTGGGTCCTCTAATAATGACTCTGTCCTTTGTTCTAGACCCTGTCTAGCCCACTTGGGCCTCATTCCTTTGTAATCATAACTGCTACTCTAACATCAATGGCTCTACTCCCAACCTGTGTGTACTCATGGTCTTCTCCTCCACTTAATGTTGTATGATTATTCAGAATTTCACTACAGACAAACCCCTCTACCTGCAAAAGTTGAGTGGCCTTTCTTCCAGTCTTGGCTGGATCAAATTTAAACCACGTCTATCAAACAATCCTCATAAGGGTCCAGACACCCCCCCATTTCCTCTCCTCTATGAAATCCTCTCATTACCTGGTTAATGCCACTCTTAGGATCACTGGTTGCTATTCTCACCCTGACTTGTATACTACAGTGTTTGTTTAAGTGTTTACAGCAGGTGACAATGGAACGAACTAAGGCCTTCAGCAACCAGGCAGTCAGCCAAATGCTGCTACAGGGATATATTTGGCTCCCTACCCAGGAGACAGCAGCTTGAGACATTGCCCCATGCCAGAGAAGAGTACCTCATCATCCCCAATCAGCAGGAAGTAGCCAGAGAGACTCATCGTTGCCCCCTTTCCTATCATCAAAAGGTCAGGATGGTAGCTTTGGGATCTGCAAGGAGAGAAGGCCTATACTTCCTGGAATGGAGAGTCCCTACCTGCACTTCTGGGCAAGAAAAGTCCTTGTCAAGGTCCCCGCGGGTGCCTAAAGGTCAACCAATGAGGATCAGACCTGCCTCGACCTTTAACCCCCACACCCTGTATCTATAAGAGGAGCCCTCCCAACCTCTGACACATGACTTCCCTGGCCCCCCCTCTGTTGGGACCGGGGAACCTCGCCTGGGAGCAGAATCTCAATAAAAGCTTGTGAATTAAAAAAAAAAAAAAAAAGAAAGAAAATTCCCTGTGGTTTAAATATTTACAAAAGTTTTCCAAGAGCTAGATAAATATCAGATTTTTTATTTCTTTAAATTTTCACTTCTAAAGTTTTTATTTTTATTTGACATACACACAGAAAGATGGTAAGAGAGGTAGACAGATAACTCTCCTCTGCTAGTTCACTCCCCAAGGGCCCACAATGGCCAGGGCTGGGCTGAGGTGGAGCCAAGAGCCAAGACACAACCCAGACCTCGCTCTTGGGTGGCAGGAACCCAGTTATTTGAGCAGTCTCCCAGGATCTGAGGGAAGCTGGAGCCAGGCACTGGAGAATTCCGATGTGGGATGCATACATCTTTTTTTTTTTTTTTTTTGATAGGCAGAGTTAGACAGTGAGAGACAGAGAGACAGAGAGACAGAGAGAAAGGTCTTCCTTTTTTCATTGGTTCACCCCCCAAGTGGCTGCTATGGCAGGCGCGTTGCAGCTGGCGTGCTGCACCGATCCAAAGCCAGGAGCCAGGTGCTTCCTCCTGGTCTCCCATGCGGGTGCAGGGCCCACGCACTTGGGCCATCCTCCACTGCACTCCCGGGCCACAGCAGAGAGCTTGACTGGCAGAGGAGCAACTGGGACAGAATCTGGCGCCCCGACTGAGACTAGAACTCGGGGTGCTGGGGCCGCAGGCGGAGGATTAGCCTAGTGAGCCACGGCACCGGTGGATGCATACATCTTAACCCAAGACTGAATGCCTGCTCCCAGAGATTCACTTTTTAATAGAAACTTGGCTCCATTTATTTAGCTGGACTTTGGTCTGGCTGATGGAAAAGAGAAGTTAGATGATTTCCAAAACTGCATGTTTGCTCTTCAGTAGCTGACCTCATTGAATTCCTCTTTCTGTTTGGACCTGACTGCAGCATGCTGCTTTCCCCATTGAGATGTGCCTCTGTGTTAGGAACCAGGAACGAGGGGGAAGATCTGACAATAAAATGTTAAAACCATGGGTTTGTTTCTCTAGAAGCTGCGGCAGAGTCTCTTTCACTGTCATCACTGAAATTCTCTCCTCTCTGCCTGGACCTTTGGTGTCATTCTCTCTCCTGCTCAGGGCCAGCTGGGCTGTCCTCAGAGCCATGCTGGCCCCAGTGTGTGTGTGTGTGAGAGAGAAATCCAGCAACACCGCTGTAGGTCACAGCTTTACAGATGTGGAGCTCACAGCAGTGTCTCTTGCTGGAAGGGAGACTGTTGTCAGGCAGCAACGACAGCCAAGCAGGGAAGCAAGACAACGGGGGAGCAAAGGGAACCGCAGCCTTTCGGACCGGTTATTTTGCATCACCCCATGAATGCTACTGAGTAACAAGTTACCTTCTTCTGCTGTATGAAAGGTGACGTGTTCCAGGCAGGTTGGGGTGCATCCAGAATAACCTACATGGAGCGTGTAACCCGTGTCTCCTCTGAAATCTGGGCCTGGTGCTGGTGTTTATCTTTGGTGATTTTCATTTTTCACCTGCAAAGGAGACTTCTGTAGGCACAATATTCAGAACATTCTGTCCTAAAAGTTAATGATTCTTGTTTATATTGGCTGATGGTTTGTGAAGAGAAAGTTTATGTCTGCTGTGTTCAAAGCTGTGTGAAGGGAGTTGAAATATACTTTACAAATAAGATTTATTTCAACGTTATTTATAAATGCCTGTTGACTTGGATTGAAACAACCTTGCTCATATTTTAGTAACTTACCTGTTAACCATTTAGATCATCACATCTATCTCCTGTTGCAAGATTTATTGATTAACTGGACTCAGTGCACCTGAAAAATCTGAAAGTTTCCTACGTGTGCAGGGTGAGGGTCTACGTATCTCACGAGGACCTTCAAGAAGCATCACCAACCAGAATCCCACCCTCCATAAATGTCTGCAATGGCTGCCTCAGAGATGATGAATGGAGACACTGGCACACGTTAGGGCCATCGTCATTCCCACAGGATCCCGCCCATCTTGACACGTTGCTCCCTGTGGGCAGCTGTGGCATGATCTCCAATATGACCGCTTGTTGCCTGTACAGGGTGCATCCCGGTGCCGTTTCACATTCTGCTGAGGGACACATGTTCTTCTCCTACCATGAGCGCTGTTTTCTGTGGTCTTGATGGAGGGATAGCAGCTGTGAGATTTTTCACGTTACAAAAAGGTAATTTCATATCCATTCACTAACCACAGATGCTATAAAACACATCCTAAAGCTGGCAGTCAGAGTGATCATTATTAGGTTTTTCATCAGAGAACCATACTTCCCCATCATGCCCCAGTCACAAAATCGTTTTCCCAAACAATTAAACTCCAAAGCTGGCTGGGGCTTGTCACTGGAATCTGCTTCCTCTGCTCCAGGGTCCACTTTGTGCCATGCACATCTGTGGGGTAGCTCCAGAAGATGGGACGATTAAATCCTGGAGACACGGTGTCACGTGGTGAGTCTCCATTTGGAGGGCCCTCTGTGTGGCCATGCATCTGGCCACTTTGGTGACATACTGTCATTTAATTCAGCACAGTCCTCCCGAGGCTCTGGAGCCTGGCTTTTGTTTTCCCTAAGAGAAAACAGAGGCTCACACAGCTGTCAAGATGCCCCACAGCCAGGGAGCTACAGAGAGAGGAGCCTCATCCCAGAGTCATGTATCTGATGTCCACACTCGGACTTCCTCTCCCAGCACAGGTACAGGCTGCTTCCTGTCTGTACACATCAGTGTGTAGGCAGGACCCTAGACCACAGTTCATCAGTTTGTTTGTTTTGCACTAAGAGACCCTAAGATAGACAAGGGCTGACCAGGTGTGGAGAAGAAGGCAGAGAGAATGTGCTGAAGTCTTGGGAGGGAGCGGGGATGCAAACTCGGGGGCTGGACTAGACTTTGGAGCCAGCGTGAGTGTCAAAGGGCTCAGAGCGCCCGTGGTGCCCAAGGAGGAAGCACAGGCTGACAGGGGCTGCTGCATCCCAGGGGCCTTGGGAGGACGGGGCTGAGCTCCTTCAGAAACTGCGGCTTATACCACCACTGATGCCAGGACACACAGGTGCAAACTGGAGGAGCCGTGTCCTTCAGGTCCTCCAGCCATGCAGGCTCCTGGTTCCTCCTGGGGAAGCCTCAGTGTCAGGGCTCAGCAGTGCAACACAGTGTTGAATTGCAGCTGAAAACTGCAAGAGGCTTGATCCTCACACCACGTGCGCTTGTCGGGTTCAGTTTTCTCTCCTAACCATGGAGACAAAATGGGAAGCAAACAGTGTGTGGCTTACGCTTCACCCTAGTTAGCAATTCTCTTATCACTGTAGGACGAAGGGTTAAGGCTCCCCTGTACCTCATTCCATGTTCTGTTTCTCTAAGTCCTGACCATTTCATGCTTATATTTTTATGATATTTAGAAACAACTAAATCCTACTAACGTGAGGTACTTATATATCCAAGTAGGGAGAAAAACAATCGTGTATCAGTTACTTTTGAATGGCTGAAAATTTAGAAGAAAACGGGATTCTACCAAAAAGGTCACATTGGTAGTTCTAATTTCATGTACTTCCAACTAGAGTTTCTCCTGTTTAGTAAATGGATGACACTTACTTTGTATATAAAACAAACCAGTACAAAATCATAACTCTACTAAAAAACATACTGAAGTTCAAAGCCCCAAAGGCATTATATATATCAATAAAAATCAAAATTAATCAATTTAATACATATAATAAAACATCAGATTTTCATTTTTCTGATATATGTAAAACAGAGATATTAAAAACTCTCAGGATCACTGTGAAGTTATATATCCTGGATATGAATTTCCTGCCATATGTATTAGCTAACATATTATAATTTCTACATTATTTAGCACAAGTGATATTGTAAGGTGCACAGGGAACAGGAAATTTTTCAAATATGTGATAAGGGCATGAGCACAAGGAAGGAGTGAGGAGGATAGTGAGGGGGAAGGGGAAGAAAAATGTGAAGAAAGCAGGAAAAGAGCAGGCCCACTATCGATTTCCAATTGCTGAAGCCAGGGATTGCAAATGACAAAGGCGGCCATTGTTTTCCTGTCTCCTTCAGGAGGTTTGGAATTCAATGAGCTCTTTTTCTACCATTCACATGTGCTCCTGGAAGATTATCAAGTGAAAGAAGAGGGAAAATAGCTTTTCTGGAATTCTGTATATGATGCTGAATAACCCAGCCACCGGGGAGAGAGACTCTGCATCTGTCCATGATTGGTTTTCTAAGAAGTGGAGAAACTAATTATGAAATCTTTAAAAGTTAATATTGTGTCGCTATGCTTGAACACAATAAAGCCCAAATATATCTTTTGGCTATGGTAGTTGTAAGCCAAATATCTTGAGACTCTCTGGAGGAAATATAGTTTCTCTTTGCAATCGTCACGTGAATAACAAATTGGAAACCTGTCCTTCCAATACAGAAACCATGCGGCATGAGCACAGGGAGGTCTAGGATGACCACTGGGGTTGGATTTCAAATAGAAGGTGTACTGACAATACCAACCTTGCATAGCAATAATGAACACTTAATAAGACCATAATGTAGGGACAGGTTAAGTGACAGCTGTACTACGTTGCATTAGTTGAACACCCACATATGAGTAAGATAGATACATCATCTGTCTATTACAGTACAGTGTTCCATACTGGTATATTATAATACTGGAGTATTACAATACAAGTACAACATTGATGCATATATATGTGTGTGCATATATATGTGATGTACATATATGTGTATGTATATATTTCTACATATATATGTATATGTATGTAACTGTATCTATATCTACATTTTTTTTCCAAAAGAGAGACATTCCATTTGAGTGATATACCAGGAACAAGAACATGGAATTTGAGATCATTTTTAAAATGAATCTTCATGGTGAATCAGCACTTTGAGAGTCAATGAATATTGAAGGGCAAATAGTAAACTGAGAGACATTGATAAGGAAATAGGAGGGAGAAGAAATTTTTTTAAAAAAGAGAAATATTATGAGGCTTATGGCTGATTTCTTTGGGGGCATGATACAAGTTGTTTGAAATGTTAACTCCTGTAATACTGATGAGAGGAAAGACTGAGATAATACTGTAAAGGAGCTTAAATACTAACTGAGGCATTGAATGCCAACTGAGCTTTGATTGAAAGATAATATGCAACTATTACAGAATTTCAAGTAGAAATACTGTGCTCAGTGACTGAAACCAGGCTTTGGGAGAATAATCATGGATTTCATGAAGAACAGGTTGAACAGAGGAGCAGGAGGAGGCAGTCTTGTCTCCTGTGGAAGAGGCCAGCCGTGCACACTGAAGCCCTATATGTCTCCTCATTGTTGCTAGAGACTCTTGGTCCAGTGTACCAAGAACATGGGGTCAGTTCTTTCCACATCAACAGATTTATGGTTATGTGCTCACAACGATAGGATAGATTTTTTTAATTAAAATTTGCCAAATGAGAGATGAGAAAGAGGCAATGCAAGAAATCTTCCAATGTGCTTGCGAACCAAAGCAAAATTAAAACTCCAGCCTTCGAATTGCAAGTTATGTAAAATACGGTTAGCATCTATATCCAAGGACTAATCTTTCCCACTGGTGGAGATTTGTCTGCACCTTCTCTTCTATAAATCGTTTTTCCTTACAGAACAATAACTGCATAGGACGTCATCATCAGGGGGATTGTCCAGTTGCAGTTTCTATAAAAGAAAGATTTCAACAGCAGGAATATCAGAGCATTCCAAAACAACCTGAAAGCCCACACAGAATGTGTGTGTAGGTGTACATGTGCACAACTGTGTGTATTCTAAGGAGAGAATCCTTAGCTTTCTGCTTTCACTATGGTTTTATTTGGGGCTTTGGACAAAAACTGGACACCACCTCTCATCAACGGAACGCAGTGCCTACCTGAGAGCACGCAACAGCAACAGCCACAAAAACACCCTCATTTAATGTCCCTAAAAATCGTTCCCTGAATTCCAGATACTCTGCTGTTTTTGCTGCCTTTCCTGAAAGCTAGGTGGTTACGGGAATGTTGGTGCCTACACACAAGATGCGATTCCCTTTCTCCCTGTACTCAAACTTTGGAGGCAGCACCTCACTCGGAATGTGTGTCTGCAGACACTAATTAGCCAACGGTGCAGCCGCTACACTCACACCTGTGATCCAGATGTTGCTGCACACTCAGTTGCCTCCACAGTAGTTCACATGTTGCTACCACACTGAGTTAGTGACTCATTATGCTGTGAGGTTTTTCAAAGTAGAATAATAATAGCAAATCTTTCAGCAGCTGTCAGGGCGGCAGGAACAACATGCCGCGATGTGACAGCAGTGCCGGGGCTCAGCGTAATGTCCTGGAGCCCAGCCAGCCGGGCTCACACCAGCACCTCCGCAGGACTCAGCTTCTCAGTCTTTCTGTTGGAATAATGGGGCTGAAACTCACCAGTGTGCACTTTCAGAAAGATAATCACAAGTGAGCCGGCAGCAGCCATCTCACCTGAGAGGCCTTGCTGCGCACTGGCATGTCAGTGTGGATGGAAACAGAGCAGGATGCGCCACCAGCAGCAGTAATGCTGAGTGTGTGTGCTCCTCCTGGGACAATGAGGTGGAGCACAAATCCCCTCCTGGGTCTTGCTCATGAGCTGTGAACATGGAACTCTGAACATTCACTCCTTCCCCAGGGCCTTGCTCCCTTGTCATCCTGCTTTCCTTGCTTTTCTATCTTACACGGAGCATGTTTTGGCAGTTTCCCTTTCCTGGAACAATGGAAAGATAATTATTTGGTATATAATTATTGGTATTATATTTTGGTATATAATTATTGGTATTTTTTTCATTGTGGTAACTTCTCTTACAAGGTAGAAAAGCCAGACCCAAGATAAATAAGAAGCTTGAAGTAATAGTTACATTCTCCAAAAAAAGGAAAAGAAACAAGAAAAGAGAAAGGAAAACAAACTAAAAAAAAAAACCTTTGATCTAGTAAAATTCTTGCTTGACCTTCTGATAGGATCTCATACTTCCAATTTAATTGAGGAATGAGCTTAACACATAATATTAAGATGGAATACTGCCAAACTTTTCCCCAAGCTTTCCTAGAGGACTGAAATTTAACAAAGAAAGGAAGAATTTCAATATGAATATCCACGTGACGTAGGGAGTGTGTGTGAGTCAGACTAGACTGGGTTCTCAAGCACTTATCATAAGCAGGTTGGTGATAACACAGGATGCACAACTTCATGTTGAATAGTAAAGCCTTCATAAATGAACTGGAAACATCTCGAGGGAGTGAGCCAGCAGATGCCAGGTTGTTTAAGCTCGCTTTCTTGGTTTCCATCTTGAGCAGATGGGTATGGTTGTGCCGCTCTGAGCAGCTGCTTCTCTGTCTCCATGTAGGGTGGCAGCCCCTGAGCAGAGGCAGCTGTGTGCCCTGTGCTGCAGAGAACAGTCTCATCGGTCCATCACATTGCCACTATCTTCCTTCCAGCAGCTTCTCCTTGTTTCTGAACTACCAGTTCTCTGTGCCATCACTTCAGTTAGCAAATCCTTCTGTCGATATTGCTGGGATTTTATCATTTCCCTATGAGCAGCTGTATTCCATCGCTCCTTGGACTTGAGACACTACAGCTCTAAAGGTCGGAGCCAAACTCTGGGCCCATTCAGGCTGGTGGAGACCTGCCCAAGCCCAGGCTCCCGACCCCCGAGTAAGAGACAGGCACAGATGCAGAACTTGCACTCGATGACCCCAAGTTCTCCCAGCATTGCCCCTTGCTAGCAAGGAAACTCACCTTGCTAGTCCTGGACCCAGTGGTGCAAATGCCGGGATCAGCTGTTGCTGAGAGTGTGGACAGGGACCAGGACATGTGCGCCCAGTCCACGCTGGGTCACCACCTCCCCCTCTGCCAACATGAGTGCAGGCAAACTTCTGTCCCTGCCAGGAACCTGGGAAACACAGGCAGTGAGATTTCCTTGGCAGTCACAGAGCTGCTGTATCCAGCATTACTCTTCAGTCCTGCACCAACACAACAATCCTTCCTCAGCTTTTGTAGGGAAACAGGGCTTGGAGTTTCTTTTCTTTTTTTATTTATTTGACAGGTAGAGTTATAGACAAAGTGACAGAGGGAAAGGACTTCCTTCCGTTGGTTCACTCCCCAAATGGCTGCTATGGCCAGCACTGCACTGATCCCAAGCCAGGAGTCAGGTGCCTCCTCATGGTCTCCGATGCAGGTGCAGGAGCCCAAGGACTTGGGCCATCCTCCACTGCCTTCCTGGGCCACAGCAGAGAGCTGGACTGGAAGAGGAGCAACTGGGACTAGAACCCGGCACCCATATGGGATGCTGGTGCTGCAGGTGGAGGATTAAGCTAGTGAGCCACGGCGCCGGCCCCAGGACTTGGAGTTTCTAATGTGACCCTCTAGCAGCCTTGAGACACAGAGTGGGCAGAACACGAGTAGAAAGGGGACACAAGGCTGCGTTGGGGAGCAGGGTCTCCCATGTCCCAGCTCTGTATCCCAGTGTCCTCACATCCTCCTGGGTCAGGCTTGTTCTCTCTGAAGTGGAGGCATGGGGCCGTTCTCCCTGCACACACACACAGTTAGCACGTCTTCATACGTCCACCCTCACAGTCTGATAGAACATCTCTGATTTTTCTCTTGTGAAAACTGTGGATGCTCAGAGGGTTAGGGGTAGGGTGTGAGGTGCTTTGGGTGGCTGCTGCATTGAACTGGGCGTGCAGCAGGAAAGAGAGGGCTCCAGCCATAGGGACAGTCTGGCTCCCTGAGGGCCAAGGGAGTGCCTCCCACATGTGCTTCTAAAAGAACGAGAAAGGATCTCTGTCAATATCAACCCTCCAAGCCACGTGTGTCATTTCTGTTTATCATGCCATAGTCGTTCCAATGTATCTGAACACATGTAAGTCTTCATCTCCCTCTTAACTCTCTCTGTGTCTTGTCACATCCTGGGCCTCCACAGGGTGCCATGAGGGGAGGAGGGTCTTGTTTCTTTGACAGCAGGAGAACCAGAAAGGGGCAGTGACTGAGACTTGTGGAGAAGAAGGCGGCCCCGCTTTTTACTCTGAGGTCTTTCATTCTTTCCCACAGCAAGCTGGTAAACCACAGAGGCTGTGCCAACCCCTAAGTATCAGCTGTCATGCTTGAAGGCGGGGCCCGTGGTGAGATCCCCAAATTACAGAAATGAAACAAAAAAGGCAGATGTTCCATTGTTGTCATCTCAAGCAACAAGCACAGTCCCCTGCCTATGGAAGGGAAAACAGTTGTTAAGAGCAGCCAGGTTGGGGGGAGGGGGGGCAGGGAGGAGGCGAGGAGACCTTCAGGCTCTTCCCTCCTGCCCCCTTGCTTCTGCAACTTGGAAGGCAGGCTAGGGTTCTGTTCCCACCCTGGGCAACCTGCATGGGAGGGTCCCCTGTCTGCCTCCCACCCTGGACAGCCACCGGGCCCAGGCCTGGCAAGGTCCCCTGTCCGCCTGCCACCCTGGACAGCCCCGAGCCCAGGCCTGGGAAGGTCCCCTGTCCGCTTGCCACCCTGGACAGCCACCGAGCCCAGGCCTGGGAGGTCCCCTGTCTGCCTGCCACCCTGAACAGCCCCGGGCCCAGGCCTGGGAGGTCCCCTGTCTGCCTGCCACCCTGGACAGCCCCGGGCCCAGGCCTGGGAAGGTCCCCTGTTCACCTGCCAACCTGGACAGCCCCGAGCCCAGGCCTGGGAAGGTCCCCTTGTCGACCTGCCACCCTGGACAGCCACCGAGCCCAGGCCTGGCAAGGTCCCCTGTCTGCCTGCCACCCTGGACAGCCACCGAGCCCAGGCCTGGGGAAGGTCCCCTGTCCGCCTGCCACCCTGGACAGCCCCGAGCCCAAGCCTGGGAAGGTCCCCTGTCCGCCTGCCACCCTGGACAGCCCCAGGCCCAGGCCTGGAAACGTCCCCTGTCCACCTGCCACCCTGGACAGCCCCGAGCCCAGGCCTGGGAAGGTCCCCTGTCTGCCTGCCACCCTGGACAGCCCCGAGCCCAGGCCTGGGAAGCCCCTTGTCCGCCTGCCACCCTGGACAGCCACCCCTCCTCCAGCTTGGTGCACCGGCTGTTGCTGGGTATGTGGATCGTTGTTCCCAGCACTCCTTTGGAAATGGTGACAGCACGGTGTTTCGGGCTTTGGCCTCTCCCTTCCTCACATCTAAGCCAGGCGTAGCCTAGGGCTGAACCACTTAATGCTGGGCCTGGGGCTTTAAAACGCACCAGCTCACAATTCACTCAGGTCACTCCACGCCACCATTCCTGAGCTTTCAACCACAACAGCTGGCAGCAGAGTCTCGGGGCCCTGCAGGTGAGGGGAATGCAGCCCTCGTGGGCCCAGCACAGAGCAGCCTTTGAGGGGCATGGAGGGCTGGGAGGAGAACCAGGGCTGCTGTCTTTGCATACTGCAGTCCCTGGGCAAGGAGGAGGAGGCAGACAACAGCTCAGGGGACACTCCCAGAGCCTTCTGCATGGACCTTTTCCCGTGGGGCCTCTGGCCGGGGACTTGGGGTCCAGACCCTCAACCCCAGTGAAGGCAGTCGCATGGCTTCTTTTCAGTGGAAGCCCAAGGTAGAACTTGTTGGTGGCATGCAGCCGTGTCAAGAAGTGAAAAGGAGCAGGCGAGGTATTTTGTGTTGTGCTTCTATTGATTTGCTAAGAGCAAAACATATTTTGCTTGTCTGAACTATGGAAAATTATCTATGTAAATTTGATGATTCTATATTGAAATTAAATACTCTGATATTTTCAAGTGAATCTAGAATTGTAGAATATAAAGATAAATGATAAAGTATATAGTAATAATTAATAAGTGCCTGAAAATAAACCTCTACGTTGTTCTTACATGTCTGGCAAGGATCTGGTTCAAGGCACTAAGGGATATAAGCTACCATTTTTGAGTTCCTATTTCAGAACAAATGAATTCTGCTAAAATTGAACCAAAAGGAAGCATGTGATTGATGGCAAATCTTGGGTGGAGCAAGGATGGAGTCACTGATGCTTTACAGAAAGATTCTGGGGACAGTGCCCACAGGAAGTTAGCAATTTACAAATGATTAATTTGTCTCAAGAAGAGATGAGACAATGTTGATGATAAAGCCCAGAGCGGCAGATTCCCCACATCAATTTGGGAGGAAAAAGTTAACTTGATTCGTGGGCTAATTAAAGAGGATTGATGATGAACAGCAGAAACGGCAGCCATCAGCAGGGATGTCTCGGTTGGTGCAGAGGATACATTCTGACGGGAACAGCGGAGCAAACTTTCTGTCCTGTGGGTGCTGAATCGGTGGTGCCCTGGTCTGCTACAGAAGGGAGCAGAAATGGAGACAGCCAGCCAAAGCTTTATCAGAAAAACGCCTGAGAAAACTTCCCCAGCAAGTCCTTCTTCACCACATCAATGCCCCTGCCCATTCTACTCATCAAACAAGGGCACTATTGTGAGAGATTCCCTGGGAAACCATTCGACTTCAACCTTTCCATCTTGATCTGACTCTTTCTGATTTCTTTGATTCCTAATCTTAAAAAGAAAATCTTTAAATCAATAGTGTAAAAAGGACTACATGGACATGGCTAAATTCCCAAGACCTCCAGTTTTTAGGGATGGCTTAAATGGCTGGTATCCTTACTTAAAGGGTCTTGATCTTGAAGAAACTTATGTTGAGAAATAAAGCTCACATTTTTAAAAAATTTCCATGATTTTTTAAGTCATCTTACATTTTATTATATTTTGCTTTTCTAGTCTATTGAGTATGCATTAAAACATGTGGTTCGCTACAATCTCGTTTGGGTGGACGTTTATTCACATGGTTTTTACATAAGGTAGTTGGGGTAGAGGCAACCAGCGGCTGATAAGACAAGAAGTCGAGCTCCCAAACTCCAGTTGAGTATCTTTCATAGTGTCCCGTTCTTGCCCTTGAAAAGACGGATTCATCAGTGGCCTGGTCAGAATCCATTTCTTCATAGAGAAAATGGATGACCACCTCAGAGAAGCTGCTACAAATAGAATATTCCTTTCTATGCACTGGTTTTCCTGGCATTCCACCCTCTGCACAAAGCACCCATGCACATTTCCCCCTGCTGTACCATTCCCTGTGCTCGAGGTCTACTTCCATGGATGCTTCCATCCCGGTTTGCTTTTCCTCATTATGTGCTTTGGTGTTGATTTTGTTTTTTGTGATGATAAAAGCTTTCTTTGAGAGCCCTATGTATTGTCCTGTAATTTTCAGATATCCTAAATCCCTTTTAATCTTAATAATCTGCTATGGCAACATTTTTCTTGCCTCTAGGAAGATTAACAAAACTTGAGATTTACTATCCTAGAAAGTCCACCATGGAGCTACAGCTTCTGGTGCTCACCTCTGATGCACTGAGATCCTTGCAGTCACTGTCCCAGAGCCAGTGAGAGGCGAGAACTGGACTTGTCTTAAATGGCTGAGTAAGAAGACAGTCACTCAATGCTTTGTGCATTGCCTGAATCTACAGTTGGCACCACAACTTCAGGATTTTTGTTTTGTTTGTCCACTCACTTGGATTTTTGAGAAGTCTACAAAGTCTAATTTCATTTTTCACAATTTCATTGTTTTCAATTTATTCAGTAGGAAGAGAGAGAGAGACAGAAAGACAGAAAGAAGTATTTCATCCACTGCTCACAGCAGCCATGGCTGCTCTGGGCCAATGCCAAGAGCCTGGAACTATCCAAGTCTCCCACATGGACGACAGGAAACCAGGTCCTTGAGCCATTAGCTTCTGCCTCTCCGAGTGCACATTAGCGAAAAGCTGGATCACAAGTAGAGGAGACAGGACTCGGACAGGGCACTCTGATAGGGGTTGCAAGGTATCCCCAGGAGCGACTTAACCATTATGCCAAGTGTGCATACTGTGGTCTAATCTGAAGTCTGTTACACCTCAGTGAATACTTAACCCTCAGAACCCTGGACTGAGGAGTGACTGGAGCAGATGCGCTCAGCCCACTGTGCTGAGTGTGGCTGGGAGTGTCCAGTGGTGGCTACCTGTGAATGTAAAGCCCAGCAAAGCCGACAGCCCAGCTGAGCACAAATGTCCCTCTGGAAGTCATTCATACCAAGGGAGTTTATCAAATAATCACAGAGAAGCAACCAATCAAATATATGATCAGAAATTTGAAGAATTATTTACAAATGGATATTTCATTTAATGAAAATATTGAATATTGTAAAGACCACAGAAAAAAGAAGGAAGGAAAATAATTACTGTGAAATAAACTGGAAAGGAAACCAAAGTTTCTGAATATACACACATCCATGCACATACATACATTATAAAAAATAGTATTGTGAAAATCAATACAAAATCTGACAAAGAATTCACACAGAAGAAAGCTAGATATTTGCATAATGACTCCAACAGTGCATTAAAAGAACAACACAGCACCACCAGTTTATGTTTTGTATCATTAAGGAAAAGATTGTGTACTAAACTAGTGGAAAGCTTAGGGTGCTGTAAAAAATAATCTGCCAACACAAAGCAATTGATGAAGTTTTTTTTCTGATATAACGCTGCAGCTAATTCAGATCTAAGGATGCCTTTTCCTCCTGGGGTCTCTTAAATGCCCAGGTTTCCCTCGTTTTGCTCTGCCTGAAGACTTGAAGATGTGACCACCACAGCTGGTCCAGTCCCTGGAGACAGGAAAATGATTGTTAGTGAGAGCAGTGGTCATTTCATACAGAATCTCTGTTCACATTCAGTTGACAAAAACCTACTCAACATGGCCACATCTGCCAAGAAGGGAAGCTGGAAAACGTCACCTCCAGCAGGTGGCTTTGTGTTTGGGAAGTAAGCCTCCCTGAATGGATTGTCACATGGCTGTTCAAACCCTGCTTCCTGCATATAGCACCCTGTACAAACACCACCCATCACAGAAGACCTGGAGTTTCATCTGATTACTGTGTCCTGACCCACACCCAAGACCATGTCGAGGATTTGTGGGTATAAAGAGTTGTTGCTGCAGGCTGTGAATACAGAGCCTTGTTCTTGGGTGATCTATGGATAAGAAACAGGTGATCTGTCCCCTGGTGCCCCAGGTGTGCTGCAGAAACAGGAGAATCACTTCAAAATCCCCACCTGAGTGAAAAGTGACACACAAAATATCACAAGTTCAGAGGAGAGTCAGTTCTGCTGGGCAGGAGCTGCAGGGACCCAGTGACAGGTGTAGTACCCCAGGTCTACCCTCCTGGGTTGAGCTCCCTAGTACAGTGTGGTCAAGGTCACTGATTCTGTCTTATGGGAGGTTAATCAGTGACTGGTACCCAGTCTGCCCATTTACAAGGGAGTTTATAGAGTGCCCCCTCTAGTAAGGTCATACGGTCTTGGTAGCCTGCTTCCTCTCAGGTGAGTGTGGGAACCTGAGGGTTACTTTAAGGGTTGAAGTGAATATCCATTGTGCTTTAGAGACATACATTGTGCTTTGCTTTTGCTTTAGTTGTTTATTAGTTTGCCTACACGATTCCTGTTAACGACATAGTAGAAATGTGGCTTACTTGCTTCTATGCAGTTCTCCATATCAGTTAGCAACACTCACAATTCTCGCCTGTTTTTACTTTCAAAGATTTATTTATTTACATGCTCCAGTGTTGTGCTCACTTCTTTCTTCTTCATTTTGGTGACAGCTACCTACAAGCTTTACAAGCTCCGTCACTTGATACTGGGCATAGAATTCTAAAGGAGAGAAGACCCTGGATGAGAGCATCAAGCGTTAACCTCATGTCCTACATTTTGGGATAAAAAAGGCAATTGTCTTTTACACAATTGCAGGTTTGCTTCCACTGAGACTTCAGTGTCTTCCATCGTTATTGTAAAAGCAGCTGCTCTTCTCCTGGCCCACCTCCATTTTGCAACAACTCGCCAAATCACACTCGAGCAAATAACAGACTCCAGTATTTGGGATTTTCCAACTGCTGCTTCTGAACTTACATCTTCTACCAGCACAAAGGCTACTTCCCAGGGTATCATAGATTATAGTTCTAAATAAGATTCTTTTCAATAAATCACAAGGGTAACATCTATAATATATGTATTTCCTTACTTCTCATCTTATGAGTTCCAAGAAAATCTACACATACGTTATTTACTATGAAATCACCTCAATTCCAAGTGCCAGTTATTGATGTAATCATTATAATGATAACTCAAAAAGCATGAACATGTTTCCATCAATGCCCAAAATAGTATTGGTTAAAATTCACCAATGCTGGTTAATCAAGAATTAAATATAGGCAACAATAATACAGAGGCATGAACATGGTTAAAATTATGTGCTTCACCTAGAGAGCCATTATTGTACTTATTATTTATATATTATTATTATTTGCAATGCTAGTTGAAGAAGTTAAAAAAGACAAACAGAAATGATTGATTTTACCATGACAGGGGCAAACATAATATTTTAAATAAACATGGCCCTATATGTGGAAAATCATCTCTTTAGATAATAGAAGACAAATTGGCTTCATAAAACCTGAGTGCCAGCTCCTTTACTTCCAGGAAATCTGTGCTACCCACCTGTAATCCCTCCACTTTCAGTTCTGTTCTATCCCAGTTGCTCTTCCTCATCACTAAGAAGACCTTCCTTTCTGGAAACCCTTGTTTTGTAGCCTAAAATATAGAATTTAGGTAAAAAGGGGGCACTGGAACACAGGCAGGGAATCTGTGTTTTTGAGTACCTCCCCTCTTGGGCATGCATTTCAGGAGATGTTCCAAAAGAGCTTATCTTGCAACGCTACGAGAGACCAGTTTGAGTAAGATCTCCATGACCCAAGGTGAACTTTCCCTCCTTATATTGCTAAATTCTCCACCCAGGAGAGGAGGTTACTGTCATATACAATGTGTGAAAAGCAAGGTATATGTTGCTTATGTTGTATAAGCAAGAGCCGCCCACTAGAGCCTCCTTCTCTATACCTTGGACACTCCTCTAATCCTTGCTATGAAGGTCCTAGCAACTGCTTCTCAAGGAGGTAGTTTCTTGGGAATCTCTACCTTCCCACTGTCTTCCTTCCCTCTCACAAGCAAGCATAGCATTCCTCTGAATAACTCCGCTTGATTCCAACTATCTGGTGGTGTCCAAGTCGATAAAACCCTGGTTTTCACTAAAGGAGGTGCCATCTATCATCAGAACGCAGGTTCTCTCTGGACGGAGCATCTGTAAGTGCCTTGATCTTGGACATTCCAGCCTGTAGAACTTTGAGCGATACATTTCTGTTATCTACAAATTATCTGGTTTGTTTTGTCATAACTGCACCAATGGATTAAGACACTCCTTTCATTTGAGTACAACTTCTCCCATTAAACTAAATCCATTCTCACCCATAACATCATGAAGTCTAATGATAATGCCCCAGCTTCCTGAAGTGTTGAACTCACATTAACAATGAAAGTACTTATTCATGCCGACCTTCAAGATTTTCTCTTACCCAGATTTCACTGGATTAATCTCATTCTGTTAATTTTCAAATTCAACATTTTTTTCTTAAATCATCCACTTCTATGCCTCTGTTTTGTAATCTCCAATCATGCCACAGTGCCTGTGTCTGTTTTAATGGGAAACAAATTTTGTGTTCTGAGATTGTCAAATGTGGTTGTAAGGAATGTGAAGTGAAAATTCGAGTGAAGGGAGATTGAATGGCTGAAATACAAATGCAGAGTTCCCTTTCTTAGTTTTAGTGGTATGCATAGCATATTACATGGCCAATGCTTTCTAATTCTCATTGCAATACATCAGATTAACTCTTAGGTTAAGTTATTCCAATATTCAGGATGTTAAATTTGACAACTTGATTAGGATGTTATCCACCAAATGTGTTCGCTATACAGATTTTTTTATTTATAATTATTGAATATTCTCTGACAATGATAGATATCCTGTGATTTTCCCCCTCTAATGGCTCTTGCCAAAAATTATTATTTCATTCAAGTTGTTTTATTAGGGTTTTTGCGATTCCTTCTGCATTTTTTTTTGACAGGCAGAGTTAGACAGTGTGAATGAGAGAGAGAGAGGTCGAGAGAGAGAGAGGTCTTCCTTCCATTGGTTCACCCCCCAAATGGCTGCTACGGCCTGCGTGTTGTGCTGATCCAAAGCCAGGAGCCAGGTGCTTCCTCCTGGTCTCCCATGCGAGTGCAGGGCCCAAGCACTTGGGCAATCCTCCACTGCCTTCCTGGGCCACAGCAGAGAGCTGGACTGGAAGAGGAGTAACCAGGACAGAACCAGCACCCCAACCGGGACTAGAACCCAGAGTACCAGCGCCGCAGGCGGAGGATTAGCCAAGTGAGCCGCCCCGCCGGCCCCTTCTGCATTTCAACATCGAAAATAGCTATTCTTCTATGGAACAGACTTAATTTTTAAAATTTTATTTTCCTTCATTTTATGTATTTTAGAAGCAGAAACATACAGAGGCAGACAAACACACTCATTCACATCCCAGATACTTCTAATAGCCAGGGTGGAGCCAGGCTACTGCTGGGAGCTGATAATTCAATCTGAGTCTCCCACGTGAGCAGCAGGGACTCAGATGCTTGAGCCATTACCACTGCCTCATCAGTAGGAAACTGGAACTGGGAAAGAATCAGGCCCAAACCCAAGTACTCCAATATGAGATGTGGGCAACCCAAGCAGCATCGTAACCACTAGGCCAAAAGCTCACCTTGGGTTTATTTCTTCAAATAAAAATAATATATTTATTTGAGAGTCAGAGAGAAAAAAGAGAGGGAAAAGAGATAGAGAGTTGGGCCGGCGCCGCAGCTCACTAGGCTAATCCTCCGCCTTGGGGCGCCGGCACACTGGGTTCCAGTACCAGTCAGGGCGCTGGATCCTGTCCCAGTTGCCCCTCTTCCAGTCCAGCTCTCTGCTGTGGCCAGGGAGGGCAGTGGAGGATGGCCCAAGTACTTGGGCCCTGCACCCCATGGGAGACCATGAGAAGCACCTGGCTCCTGGCTTCGGATCAGCGTGGTGCACCAGCCGTGGCGGCCATTGGAGGGTGAACCAATGGCAAAAAGGAAGACCTTTCTCTCTGTCTCTCTCTCTCACTGTCCACTCTGCCTATCAAAAAAAAAAAAAAAAAAAAAAAGAGAGAGAGAGAGAGAGAGAGAGAGAGAGAGCTAGAGAGCATTCCCATCTGCTGGTTCACTCTCCAGATGCCCACGGTAGCCAGATCTCGGCTGGTGTGAGCCAGGAGCCAGCAGCTCATAACGCACTCCGCGTCTCCGCATGCGTGGCAGGAAACCAGTTACTTGGGCATCACTGCTGCCTCCCAGGACCCACGTTGGCAGGAAGTGGAGTCAGGAGCCACAGCAGGGATGTGAGTCTCTCAACTGCTGGTCTAAACGTCTGCTCCCTGAAGAAGAGTTTAAACCATTCCCCCATAAACTCAATAAACTCAATAAAAAGAAAAGAAAAAAAAAAGAACTTCATTTCCAATTTATCATCATTCATTGGTGTCATTATTAATTTTATCAAATTGTTCCAAACTTGGCCCTTAGGATTTCTTTTTGACATGCATATTTTTCACACTTGCTACTGAAGTTTTCCACGCATACACCACACAAACACACATGTCCTTACCAAAACTCCCTCCAGCCTCAAATCATCTGCACTATCTGAGCCCGCCTGTGTACCCAGCACTGCACGGAGGAGGCAGAAAACCCCCAGCCCTGGAAGAGCCTCTCCTTCTCCTGCAGCTCCATTCTGGGTCACGTTAATCTTTAACTACAGTTCTTGTTTGTATGATTCTTGAAAGGTCCTGCACTCACCTTATGGTTTTCTGGCCTCAGATTCAGCATAGCAATCCTTCAAGGAGCTTGGGTTCATTTTTGTTAAATGTTTCTTTTGAATGAACTGATTTTTATAAATATAAATTAAAGCACAAATATATTAGAAGCACAGTGAAAAAAGTTAGAAAATAGTACCTATGGAGAAAAACAGAAAGGGCAACATAAAGAGGAACATAGAGAATTCCTTAAGGCACAAACGGTGACCCGTAAAGTTTATGATCTTTCCACAATGAATGATTTTGTTAACAAAAATGAAACTGAATCCCCAATTTTTGGAACTTTTATATATAAACTTTAGGTTAGAAAATAGTGATGATAGGGCTTGGATACATGAAGGGGCAATTTAAGTCTGAAATAATAAAAATAGTATGATATTTCAGAAAAGCACATGGAGGAAATTGGTAAAAATTAGGGATGGTGGAGATGGACATATTATTAAATCAATGATACTACAGAGGTTGCAAATCCTTTGAAAATTATAATACTTGAGTATTATAATTATTTCCTTTTTCTATAATAATCAGATTCATTTGTTTCAGAATTAAATGTAAGGAGAAAAACTAAGTAATAGAACATTGGAATTTAACAATTTGCAGGCATAAGCATTTTATGAATTTTTGTAAATTGAACATCATAAATGGAATTTAAAGGCAAATTATACCTGTGAGAAAATATTGGATTATTATGGCAAATGTGTTTATAATACAATAATGAGCACAGTAAAGAGATAGCTCATAAAATCATCAGGTTGACAAGGTAATGTATATTACATTAATCAAATAATCAAATGAACACAAATTGAAACAAGGAAAGGCCTCTTTTTCACATGACACTGCCTTCTTTAAATCCTCCAAGTTTGTCAACGGTGCAGTGGAAGTGGAAATCAAACTCTGCTTAGGAGAAGCTAAACTGTCCATGTCTTTCTTAAAAGCTGTTGTGTTAAAAACTTTCACAGCTTTTAGCTTGATTGCACCAATTTAGCCTGGATTATATATCTGGATTTCAAAAACAGAAATATTAAGAGATGAACATACCTCTTCCCAACAAGCTTACTATTTTAATGCTATTTGTAATAATAAATACTGGAAAAGTCTTCCAGTGGAAATGGCTCATACGTGATGCAGTCAGGGGAGAGAACACTGTGAGGCCATCAGCTGTGAAATATTCAACAGACTAAATCTCAAAAGCACAGAACATTAACGACATTAGCAACATAGAGAAGACATATGCTACATATTCCTTCCACAAGTGGACATATTTCAATTTTTCTATATATTTGACTTGTATAATATCACTATATAAATCACATATATCACATTATGTTCATTACTGTGATGTTGTGATATTTTAAGGTTTTTGTCTATAGTTTCTAGATCCTCTTTAATAAAGAGGTAATACCAGTGTGAGCCATGAAAATCAGAATTTCTCATAGAATCATTCCTTGCAAATCATCCCTTGCTTCTCTATATTGGATCTGACCTACTTTGTCTGACCTTAGATCATAGGCCCTTCTTCCAGAGGGGGCCTGGCCCGCATCCAGGAGGAAAGGCATTCACACAGAAAGGCCAAGAAGAATCTAGACAGACGGACCTTGCCATGCCCCTCCTCTGCTGCCCGAGATCAAAACCTTTGTGCCCAATCCTGTTTATACTGGTTGGTCCTGCTTCAGTCCCGTCTATGCAAGGAAGACGCCACAAAAATCCTAATTGACGGGGTTCAGAGAGCTTCACAGCATCTGAACACATGAGGAGTTTTGTAGGGGAGGGGGAGCGAAGCCCCCCACTACCCCCATCCCTCTGAGTTGACAGTTGTGTACAAGCAGAGTAAAAATGGCCAGAGCATGTTGTGAGAGAACAGTAAGAGAAACTGAGTTTGAGTTTATTTGACCATTATTTCCATCAATTGGAGTCATACTCATATTCAGACTTGTGTTAAAATGCATACACATATCACAAATACCACAAATATAAACACTGGGGTATTTAGGATGATACAATTAATGTGATTTTTAATGTATTTTTGTATTTTAATATATTTGGAAGTAAGCATTTACTGAAGATATCTGAAAACTATCATAAAAATTGTCTACTAAGACAAAGCTCTCCTTTTAATAGTTACACAAGGAAGACAAAAAGCTTACGATTTTTCAGTTTTTGAAAACATCAAGCTAGGCCGGCACCGCAGCTCACTAGGCTAATCCTCCACCTTGCGGCGTCAGCACACCGGGTTCTAGTCCCAGTCGGGGCACTGGATTCTGTCCCGGTTGCCCCTCTTCCAGGCCAGCTCTCTGCTATGGCCCAGGAGTGCAGTGGAGGATGGCCCACTCATCTGACCTGTCTGGACATGGGACAGAAGCCAGCCCAGGACATCACCACCCAAAGTAAGCTCACCAGGTCCTTGGCCAATGTCCAGAACCAGCATCCAAGAACCTAACTCAGCAACCCCAGAGAACTCCCAGCTGCTCACAAGACCACTGTTATCCTTCCCTGTTCTGAAATCAGGGTCTCCAGTCGGGTCTTTCTTTCTTCTCCACAGAGGGAATCCTTCTCTTGGAGATGTTTGATTCTTTCAGACATGGGATTCATTGTGAGCTGCAGCCCATGGGCTCCTGGTGGTCCTGAGGCTGTGGATCTAGTTGCTTCTGCTAGTAATGGGTGTAGTGGATGCTTGCAGGGACCTAATTCCATGTCACTGGTCTCAGTAATGACTCAGATGTTTCCATGATTCTCACAAACCTTAAGAAAAAGTCACGTCTGCCTGCAACCAACCCATCTACTCATTTCTAAAGAGCAGTTACTCCTTTATTAGGCATATTTTATCAGAGAGATGCTTCTTTTAACTCAAAGAAGGCAAAACAAAACAAAATCTCACTTCAATGTGCATAATTATTATTGCATACATGACAAGCATTGACATTACCCTCCAATAGTTGCTTTTCTATTACAAAGAAATGCAACAGAAACCCTACTATATGACACTACACAATATTTACATTGAACAAACATATTAAAATTATAAGTCAAGCACATCTACTAATTGCCAGTGCATTCCTGTAATAACAAAACACACTTAATTTTCTAGGAAGTTGTAGTGTTCTAACTGTATAATCTTCGGTTTAATTTGGCTCTGTTTAGAAACACAATGCCAGCAGACCTTGCCTGAAGTTGTTATTGGCAAGAAGCCATGACATTCAACTCAGGCCCTGGCCGTGCCACTCACATCCAGTCTGGAAGAAATCAAAATGCAGCCAGAGGAGAACAAATGTCCCTTTTACTTTTCTGGATACATTTACAATCCAGAAAATTTGAAAAATATAGCACCATCGATTTGCAATCTTGGTAATTCTTTCAGTTTAAGATTTCAAACCCTGTCTTAAAGACAGCATCACATTACAATGGATGCCTGAAATGCCTGTGAGAGAGAAAAAATGTTAAAACTTAACAAAATCACATATTAAAAATAAAAATATGCAATTTTTAATCACAATAGTAGTATTTTGTCCTGAACTCTACTTTAGAATGCAATGACAATATTCAGAAAAATCAATACATGCTTGTGAATTTTATAATTCAAGAGTATTTTCCTTCTATTTTATTTATACCAGTTATTATAGTGGAAAGAAAGGCTTTTAGAAAATGAGGTTTTGTTAATTCCTGCAACTAATGACTTAGAAATATCATGATTTTATGAAGTTGAGTATTTGCTTGTGGATAAGATGCCTCATGGAACACCAGGTTTTAAAATGTACAAAATGATGAACTAGAAGGAAACTAAATTCTGGGAAGAAAACCACAAGGCTGTCCTATATTGCAGCCAAATGTGGTCACTGTAATTAATGTTGAAGACAATCACTCATGTTCTCATCTCCGTGCTAGTAGAAAACACAATGAAGGTGCAAGAACAGCCCCTTGGATTTCAGAGTAGTTCACATTTTTTGTTTTTATTTTTGTGGTTTTTTTTTTTTTCCACTAACAGAGCAATGGGGATGAGCCTTAAGCAAAATGCTAACAATGACAGCAACAATTTCTTTATATGTAGCAGAAGAATGAAAAATGCATCTAAGGAAAGACGAGAGGTGGAGTAGCTTCAGGGAGCCTGTGTGCCTCGACTCTTGGCTTCTACTGTTATCTGAGATCCCAATTCCATGTCGCTGGTGTCAGTACTGACTCCACAAAATGAACCTGGCAGAACATGTAAGTGGTGACCAATGCTGGGACATGCAACGTAAGTGACACCCATTAGTGAGCTCCCAGGGAACAGAGGCCAGGCCCACTGTGCGAAGGGGGCAGCCCATGGATTCTGGGCCTGCACTGTGGACAGTA
Organism: Oryctolagus cuniculus; assembly: GCF_964237555.1. Lineage (NCBI taxonomy): Eukaryota > Metazoa > Chordata > Mammalia > Lagomorpha > Leporidae > Oryctolagus > Oryctolagus cuniculus. The sequence continues at coordinate 196,607,710 of NC_091433.1, forward strand.
AGGAGCCACACAGATGGATTTCCTTCTGTGAAAGGATCTGTAGATGCTTCATCTAATTTTCACACTGACTCCATGAAGCATGCATTCTTTCCTCAACTTAAATGTTTATGTTTATTCTTTGGTCTACTCTAAAGTTGGAGCAAGAGAGAGAGAAAAGGAGAGAGAACTTACATGTTCTGGTTCACTCTCCAGATGCCCACAATAGCCGGAGCTCATCCTGTTCATTCAAAGTCAGGGACCTGTAACTCAATCCAGGTCTCCTACGTGGGTGGATCAGATCCAAGTACTTAATCCATCACCTATTACCCAGGGTATGTATTATCAGGACACAGAATTGAGAGTGGAACCCGGACTGGAACCATGCACTCCAATATAGGAGCAAGAGTCATAAGCCACAGCTTAACCAGTGCACAGCACCTGTATTCCTTTATTTCCCTGGGAGGAAACGTGCCCAGAAAAGGCAGGTTCCTAGCAGCAGAGCTAATGAGAGGCAGGACTTGACTATCGGGCTACAGAACCTTCCTGAACGAAGTGGCATTTATAGAAATTCCTTCCCAATTTCTTCAAGTCACTGCTGGACTTTGAGAGGTCACAAAGGGACTGGAGGACAAGTGGGAGTTATGTTTTAAGAACAACTCGCTCATTTCCCCCAGGGTTCTCTTCAGAAGAATGCAAAGATAATGGAGGACGCCTCGGAGTGAGGCAAGTGGAGCCACATGGGAGGATGCCTTCCCAGATGCATAACCCTGTCCCAATTTTTATGTCTCAGTTTCTTCATATATCAAGTGGAAACAATAACACTATCTCCTTATAAGGTTACCACATGGATTGCCTAAAGTGATATAAGGTAAATATTTTTTTTCTATTGCGTCTCAACTTCTTTTTTTTTAACTTTTATTTAATGAATATAAATTTCCAAAGTACAGAATATGGATTACAATGGCTTCCCCCCATAACGTCCCTCCAACCTGCAACCCTCCCCTTTCCCACTCCCTCTCCCCTTCCATTCACATCAAGATTCATTGTCGATTCTCTTTATATACAGAAGATCAGTTTAGCATACATTAAGTAAAGATTTCAACAGTTTGCTCCCACACAGAAACATAAAGTGAAAAATACTGTTTGAGTACTAGTTATAGCATTAAATCTCAATGTACAGCACACTAAGGACAAAGATCCTACATGAGGAGTAAGTGCACAGTGATTCCTGTTGTTGACTTAACAAATTGACACTCTTGTTTATGGCCTCAGTAATCACCCTAGGCTCTTGTCATGAGCTGCCAAGGCTATGGAAGCCCCCTGAGTTCACTGACTCTGATCATATTTAGACAAGGCCATGGTAAAAGTGGAAGTTCTCTCCTCCCTTCAGAGAAAGGTACCTCCTTCTTTGATGACCCGTTCTTTCCACTGGGATCTCACTCGTGGAGATCTTTCATTTAGGTTTTTTTTTTTCTCCCAGAGTGTCTTGGCTTTCCATGCCTGAAATACTCTCATGGGCATTTCAGCCGGATCCACATGCCTTAAGGGCTGATTCTGAGGCCAGAGTGCTGTTAGGACATTTGCCATTCTATGGGTCTGCTGTGTATCTCACTTCCCATGTTGGATCATTCTCTCCCTTTTTGATTCTATCAGCTAGTATTTGCAGACACGATTCTTGTTTATGTGATCCCTTTGGTTCTTAGTCCTATCATTATGATCAATTGTGAACAGAAATTGATCACTTGGACTAGTGAGATGGCATTGGTACATGCCTCCTTGATGGGATTGAATTCAAATCCCCTGGTATGTTTCTAAGTCTACCGTTTGAGGCTAAGTCAGCTTGAGCATGTCCCGAATTGCACATCTCTTCCCTCTCTTATTCCCACTCTGATATAAGGTAAACGTTGACAACAATGCCTGTTGGAAGCTTACGGAGCTCATTGAGTTTTATGAGTTTTATTTTTAAAAGCATCATTATTTTAATTTTCCACTGCATGTCTTTTCTCTTATTTGCATCGCAGTGCAGGCTTAAGGAGCCAATTCCAGTCGTGTATATTCTGTATGTCACCTTTGATTCTCAGGCAAGAGACCCAGTTGTGTTGTGAAGTAACCTATGTTTGAGAGAGAGAGTAGAGAGAGAATTATGGAGGCAGTAAGAAGAGGACTACTCTACAATAATAATTACATTGGAGCTGGTGCTGTGGTGTAATGGATTAAGCCACTGCCTGTGAAACCAGCATTCCTTATGGGCGCTGGTTTGAGTCCCAGCTGCTCTACTTCTGATCCAGCTCCCTGCTAATAGCCTGGGAAAGCATCAGAGGATGGCCCAAGTCCTTGGGACCCTGGCCCTCATGGGAGACCCAGATGAAGCTCGTGGATTCTGGCTGTGTCCTGGCCCAGCCCCAGCAATTGCGGCCATTTGGGGCATGAGTCAGTGGATAGGAGATCTCTGTCTGTCTCTGTCTCTGTAACTCTCACTTGTTTTTATGAATAATTTTATTTATTTGAAAGACAGAGAGAGGTAGAGCCAGAGAGAGAGAGGTCTTCCATTCCACTGGTTTACTCCCCAAATGACCACAACAGCCAGCACTGAGCTGATCTGAAGCCAGGAGCCAGGAGTTTCTTCCAGGTCTCCCACACAGGTGCAGGGGCCCAAGGAATTGGGCCATCTTCTACTTCTTTCCCAGACCATAGCAGAGAACTGGATCAGAAGTAGAGCAGCTGAGACACAAACCGGCACCCATATGGGATGCTGGCACTGCAGGCTGGGGCTTTAACCCACTGTGCCAACGCTGCCGGCCCCAACACTCACTTTCAAATAAAATAAAAAAGTCTAAAAAAACCCTTAAATTATTTTATTTCCATTCATTGTTTAAATTATTGATTAAATATTAAATATTTAAATAAACTTTACTCTTGTCAAATTCTCATGAAACTTCAGTCGGTTCTTATGCCAGCCCACATGAAGGAAACAGAGAGAGAATTTTGAAGCTCATTTGGTGGTCTGCTTCACCGAGGCTCAGAGGGCATCAAACCCAAGTGCAGGATGGAACAGTGGTCTAAGAGCAGAACTGGGCCTCTACTCAGGGTTCTCGGATTCTTTCTTGTGTGGCACGATTTCAACCAAATTTTGTGTAGACATGGTGTCATGTTTCCTTCTTCTTCCTAGTTCAGGATTGAATTTTTTCCAGAAATAGTGTTTGAGGACAGGAGTCCTATATGCCCATATGGTCACTTAGGACATTAAAGACATTTGTAAATCATCATCTTATAACAGGTGGTGGTTAGGCTGCTGAGCAAGGTAGATAGGACGGCAAACTACATAACATAGAATGTTTATATTTCTATCATCTATCTATATATTTATCTATTTATCTATCTATCCCCCTCTATATCTACACACACACACACACACACATGCATACATGTGTACTAGAATTTTCTTGCCTATGAAAGCAAGGAGTTCTCAAGTAGGATTCCAAACTGTTGCCAACACTCTAGTTGTGACTTAGCACAGGCAATAGTTCCTCTCTCTCTAATGACAGCTTTGGTTGAACTGCTTTGCGTTGTGGAAACTACTTCCACAAATGCAATGCTGAACTTCCCAAAACGCCATTGCTGCATCATGATTACCTGTTGTTTTACTGGTTTTGTCTCATTTGTCTCATAATAAAAATATTGTGTGAAAATGTTGAGAGAAGATAATGAAAATTATTTTTAATGACCCTAGCCTAGCAGTTGAAACATCACATCCGTTATGGAAGAAGTACTTAGATCCAGCTCCCGGCTCTGCCTCCTGATTCCAGTTTCAACCCAGTGAAGACTGCAGGCAGCAGTTAGGAATCAAGTACTTCAGTTCCTCTACAGGAGAGATCAGGATTCAGTTCTTAAACCCTGGCCTTGACCCCACCCATCCCAACCGCTGTGCTCATTTGAGAAGTGACCAGAAAACAGAAGATCTCTCTCCTCTTTTCTATCTTTCCTCCTTCCCTCTCTCCCTCCTACCCACTTCCCTCCCTTCTACCCTTTCTCCCCCCCCTCCTTTCCTTGCTCCTTTTTTTTTTTTTTGACAGGCAGAGTGGACAGTGAGAGAGAGAGAGACAGAGAGAAAGGTCTTCCTTTTGCCATTGGTTCACCCTCCAGTGGCCGCCTCAGCTGGCGCGCTGCGGCTGGCACACCGCACTGATCCGATGGCAGGAGCCAGGTGCTTCTCCTGGTCTCCCATGGGGTGCAGGGCCCAAGAACTTGGGCCATCCTCCACTGCCTTCCCGGGCCACAGCAGAGAGCTGGCCTGGAAGAGGGGCAACCGGGACAGAACCCGGTGCCCCGACCTGGACTAGAACCCAGTGTGCTGGCGCTGCAGGTGGAGGATTAGCCTATTGAGCCACGGAGCCGGCCTGCTCCCTTTCTTTCTTTTCTTTCTCTTTCATCTCTTGCTCTCTCTCTCTGCTTCCTCCCTCTCCTTCTCACCCTCTTCCTGCTTCTGCAGTCCCTCTCAAAAAGACAAATTAATTATGTAATTATAAGGGGAGAGTGATCCAACATGGGAAGTGAGATACTCAGCAGACTCATAGAATGGCAGATGTCCTAAATAGCACTCTGGCCTCAGAATCAGCCCTAAAGGCATTCGGATCTGGCTGAAAAGCCCATGAGAGTATTTCAGGCATGGAAAGCCAAGACACTCTGGCAAAAGATCTCTGTGAGTGAGATCCCAGTGGAAAGAACAGGTCATCAAAGAAGGAGGTACCTTTCTCTGAAGGGAGGAGAGAACCTCCACTTTGACTATGACCTTGTCTAAACAAGATAAGAGTCGGAGAACTCAGAGGGCTTCCATAGCCTTGGAAACTCATGACTGGAGCATAGGGAGATTACTGATGCCATAGACAGGAGTGTCAATTGGTAAAGTCAACAACAGGAGTCACTGTGCACTTACTCCTCATGTGGGATCTCTGTCCTTAATGTGCTGTGCATTGAGATTTAATGCTATAACGAGTACTCAAACAATATATTTCACTTTGTGTTTCTATGGGGGTGCAAACTGTTGAAATCTTTACTTAATGCATACTAAACTGATCTTCTGTAAAAAAAAAAAAAAGAAATTATCAATTCCCAACTTGACTCTCACTGGGATTAAACATGACAATAGGTCTGATCTGATTTCATCATCATTTTAAAAAAATCATCATCTATTATTTTTCACTTTATGTTTCTGTGTGGGAGCAAACTGTTGAAATCCTTACTTAATGTATACTAAGCTGGTCTTCTGTATATTAAGATAATCGAAAATGAATCTTGATGTGAATGGAAGGGGAGAGGGAGTGGGAAAGGGGAGGGTTGTGGGTGGGAGGGACGGTATGGGGGGAAGCCATTGTAATCCATAAGTCGTACTTTGGAAATTTATATTCATTAAATAAAAGTTAAAAAATATACATATAAAAAATATCCTGACCAGGTTCTGAAGGAGATTGCATATCAAGGAAAATATGAAAGACAGAAGAAAACCCCCTTGAGATTAACAGCAGAGTGCTAACATGTAGGGTGGAGAACATTTGCATTTACTATAAAATAATACACTAATTATACTTGTTTATAGTAAAAATTTTGAAGACACACATAAGAGAAATGTAAATAAAACTCACTGCCTCAAAAATAATTTCAGCTATTATAGAGAATTCTGACTTTTTATGCATTGGTAATATAAATGAGCTCATGGTATATAATCTGTTTTATAAACTGCTTTTATTTCCTGATCTCATCATATGTAACTGCATTTATAATTATAACAATATTCTAAATAATGACTTTCTTGACCACTTTATATACATGCCACCAATTATATCTCCAAATCTCTACTATTAAAATGATTTTTGTTTTCAAATATCGTAATTATAAACAAGATTGCTATGAAATTCTTGTAGGCAAATCTTTATGTAAATTATTATTTACCTTCAGAATTAAATCCCAGTGACAGAAGAAAGACCTTGGTGTGCACAGGTATAGCTTGAGCTTCCAATGTAAATGTCATGTGGGCCTGCATATGCACTGACATTGGCCGTCCGTCTGCCTGCAGTGTGCTGTGCCAGCTCCTGTGCCCCCCTCCTCTTGGAGGACAAGTTCAGTTGAAACTACATGCCAGTGTGTATATGTATCAGATTGTATATGTTCATGTGTGTTTGTGCATATTCATAAACAGGCACATAGGTACACACACATATATGTACACACATGCAGATGTACCTGAGAGCATGCGGGTATGTGTGCCCATGTCTGCACACATCCATGAACAGGCATACATGCCATGGAGAGGTGCCTGTGTGTCTGTATGCACTTGCATAGGTGAATATATGACATACATGTACAAGGGGATTCAAAAATTCATGGACAATCCACATTATCTTTTAATTCCATTCTGCATAATTTTTTTGAAACCCTCTCTAGATAGATAGATAGATAGATAGATAGATAGATAGAGGGAGAGGGTGCACGTTAGATTCTGGAGCCACGCACCCCAAAGAGTGCTATGCTTCATTGTGAATCCTCACAGAGGGGTCACCTTTCTTATGTATGGGTGGGCACTGGCACAGCAGAGGTACAATCCAAGCATTTCCACATAACCACATTAAGTATGTGAGAGGCAGAGATGCTCAATGAAAGCTGCCAAAATTAATATTTCCACCTCCTGAATGCCCTGAGAATTTGTCATTTTCTCTAAAGTAGCAATATTTCTTAGGTTTTTTATTTCCCTTATTTTTAATACAAGCCCATGCAAAGCTTGCTTCTCCAGTTTCTGAACAGCATAGAACACTTCTACTCCTTCTCCCACTCCTAATACTGCCTTGATAATCCTGTGTGCTTCGCTGAGAATGTGAGGGAAGAAGGATTTACATGGAAACGATCTTGAGAATTGTAAAATCAGGGTAGACCTCTCTCTGCTCTCACAAGAGATCCCGCAACTGCAGGCTCCTCCTACCATGCATCTTTCAGCAAGACGCAGGGCAGTGGCGTGAAACAAGGCAGACCACCACAGTAACCATGTACATGTGGCAAATTAACTATCAGAGTTTCCAATTAAAAATGTTAGTTTATTAACACCACATTTCTTAGCCTGAAGGTCACTCTGTCAGCTCATTGAGAACACAATGCTTGGTTGATTTATCTTTTCACCCCTCCCAAACCCAGCCTGTTGTGTTTCTACAAGGCTACAGTCAGTAGATCTTGTGAATTTAGAGGGACTAGTACATTTTTATTCAATTAAACTGTCAGAAATCATTTTAGATTTTGCAATTTTTAAAGCAGAAACAGAGAAAAGTTTGCTTGATTTTTTTAACCTCAAGGTCAAGGTAAAAGTGCCAAAATTTAATGAGGTTCACTGTTTGGCTCAAATTTGCTCACTGAATTCTTTCTCCTCTCAGAGTATATTCAGTGACTGAGGGATATGGATACAATCATTGTTGTTTTAAGCAGCTATGCTTAAGTCCTGTCTCAGTTGTTTGTGTACAATGCCAGAGATATTGCTGTGGAGAAAATACATGACTAGGACAAGACACCCATCAGCAGCTGCAGCAGGAACAAGCTTTTTACAGTCCTGTGGAAGCTCAGGTCCCACTGCTATTTTCCCCACTTCTCTTCCAGGGCATCAGTTACCTGCTTATGTTTTGTTTCTGGAAAATAGGCCGATTCCTATTTGTTCCCGGCACTTTGAAAGAATTATTTATTGCACTTATGGGAATGTGCTTTTTCCCTCCTCTCACTGAACCTTAGCATTGTGCTCCTAGAATGATAATCATCTATTTCTTTCCTCACACTACCGAGCCCAGGGTGACCCCATCTGACCCAATTGAAATTGATTTTGTTGTTGAACTCCTAGCTAGTGCAAATTAATCTTAGATCCATACAAGATCAGGGAAGCAAGACACAGAGTACAAAGACCTCAACTACTGAAGGGAAAAAAATTAGTTCTGGAGAAGGTATTTTAAGTTTGGCAAGATAAATGGCTACAATGACTTGCTTTGATAGAAGGTCTGCAGGAAGGGGGAGGGAATGACAGGGCTTCCAGGAGAAAGGCTGTAATTTAATAGCCTAATTTCCTGCCCGGTCCTGCAGAAGTATCTGCCTGCTCCTGACAGCTGATGAACATCAGCGAGAGTTTGATTGGGTCCCTAGTGTGGGACAAGTTGAGACCCATCTCTCCCTCCGACACTTGAGCAGTCTGGTCTCAGCAGACAGGGCAGGTTCTGTCTCCTCATCATAAAATAGAAATCTGATCATTTTGTGAAACTGATCCTTGCCCAACGTCGGGCTGGAATGTTCTGCTGGCCGTAAGATTCTTCTGTCCACTGCAGTGAGTGGAGGGAAGGGATCTTGTTCCTGGAGGGATGTTGGGACTGGCTGCTTCCCCTGTTTAGGGATCATGGCTGAGCCTCCTCAGATTGAATGGGAATCTCTCCCTTTAGGAGGGTTGTCTGGTCCAAATCTGAAAATCCTGTTCACTTTTTAAAACCAGTGCCACCGAAACGCCTGTAAGTACTCATTTCCTGATTGTTATAAAAAGACAAGAGTAATGAGTTCTCTAACACACTGACCTAATTTCAACGGCTTCAGGGGCCTCTTTGTGAACAGAGCTCTCTTTGATAGGTCTCAGGGATGTTGGATATGCGGGGGTCCTGCTGCCTGCGCTGGATTTCTGGCGCCCCCCAGTTCTTGACTCCCAGGCTGAAGACAATGGCCAGCCACACAGACACATGTGCTCAGGGCTCTGCCGGTTGCCCTGCCCTGCAAAGTCAGCATCAGCGTGATAGATTCTCAGCACTGTGGCCTATCAGAAAGGAAATGGGCCCTACGGCTCTCTTGGCTCTCTTAATCACCCCAAATTCTGTCTTCACACAGAGGCCATTGTCTTTTAACTTGCTAACAATTTTTACATGAATACATTTTCAGGAATCTTTGCATAACATTTATGCCTAGTTATAATTGAAAGCTAATGATGCTGGGTTTCAAAAAAGATGTGTTTTTTACATTATTCCTCAGACTAATATTTAACTGCAAAATATTTGTGTTTTATATTGATCTTAAAATTAATGAACACATTTTAACCAAAAACAAGTTATTGTATTTTGAAAATGCTTAATACCATCTTACTAATCAAAGATAAGAGATTTCATCCCTGTGTTATATTGCATGATATAGTTCTCTATATTCTTTATATGTGTAAATATTATTTTACATATAGATATACACTATACATATCTCTGTATCTATGCATATCTGCACTTTTCTGGGAATAATAGGTTATGGATTCTATTCTTATATATGAATTCTATAAAATAATTTAATGTATGTGTAACACCTCAAATTTTGTTATTTATAGTATAGGATGAATGTATTCATTGCTTATATTTCTGCGTCTATAACATGATTAGCCTCAAATAAATTTCTAGTAGTATAAATTCTGGCCCATAAAAATACAAAAATGTAAATTATCCTCATTTCTTATTGATGTTTTCCCTTCAAAATAGTTGCATTTAGTTTTCAGGTCATCCACATAGGACAAAAGCATTTTGCATGACTGTGTGCCCATATGCTTGCATGCACATGGCCAAATTGCACCCATTTTTGTTCATCTTAAAAACTACAGACTTGTGATGCTTTCCAATATTCTTATATGTCAAGACTCCACAGAGTTTTCAGAGGCTCATTGCTCTCTTAAATCTTCTACCCACAGAAGAAATAACTTAAACAGAGAAGATCGTTGCAGGGTGGGGATTAGGTGGATTAAAACCCAAAGTTAGCACTGGGGAGCTCTCCAGGGCTCTTATTCACAGAGTCAGCACCGTTGTCCTGAGATTCACAAGTCCCCCAAGTGGACTTTGAATGGGTTGGAAGCCAAGTTTATCATCAAAGTTATTATAAAATAATTTAAAATGCATGATTTTTAAAAAATCAGAATTTAGACAAAAGGGTTATGGTGTAAAAAATGAGACTATAAAAGGAAAAGTATTTTGGGGGTACTGACAGAGGAAAGTCATGGGAAGTCCTTGGACCTGAGAGGTCATCTCTGGACTGAACGGCAGATACACCTTCCAGACCTGAGAGGGGTCCACTCATTGAAGTGGGAGTCATTTAAAAACAGCCAAAGAATAAAGTCACACTTTCATCCAACAGAACAATAAACACCAAGGATGCAGACTCAAGCATGAGTCGTGTGGAGCACTGCATTGACCCGAAAATGCAACATCCAGGTAAGGCCACTCAGTATTCTACTAAGAAGACCCTGTGATTACAAACCACAATTGTTACAAGACAACATGTACACCACACTTAGGATTTGAGGTCCCCTTCAAAGAAATTCTGAGATAAAGCACTAACAGGTTAATAGAACTGTCCTCACAACTGTATCATATTTGGTCACAGTAGGGGAAGGAAAGCTAAAACCATTTCATTTCTGGCTCCTCTCCATTTTGTTTCTTGGCAGACATAAAAAGAAAAGCGAAGATGTCAATGGTGACCTCAACTCCCCGTTGGCTCAATGAAACGTTCCACCTAATCTGAGGGTGATGAATTCCACATTAACACGAAGCAAATCTCATCAATCCTAAATATCTCAAGATAAGCCCTGGATGCGTGATTGGTTATCCTCTGGCTACTAATTGGTACTAAGTGTTAGAAATCGATAATGTGCAGCGTTTGCCAATTTAACCAGCCAAAGCAGGTTATGTTCACTTAGTCATGGACTAATCCTTCAAGGTAATCAATAATGTAATTACAACAACAAAGGAAGGTAGTCATAATAATTCACGTCAAATGATGTTTTTCTGGTGTCTCTGTAACATTTCTCAAAATAATTACAGTTCAATTTTCTGTGTTGTTCTTTACTCCATAGATCTAGCATAGAAATCAGATGATTTGTTCATTAGATTTTAATTCATTCAAGCATTGTTAAGTTTACAATTCAATTTTTCCATCTCCCAGTGTATTTGAAAGTTACAGAACACAAGCCAAACAGTTAAAAGTTTGATTAAGGCTTAAGAATAGAGCATATGTTCCCTTTAACCTTGGGTATAGAGAGGTTCAAGTATTAGTTAACTTCTGTTTAATCTTGGTATCAAGTTTGAAGGAATAATCATCTGCTAATGAGAAAACAGGAAAAAAAGCACAGAAATTTTAATTATGTATAAGGTTCACAGCATTGAATCTGCATCAACTTACACACATCTTCATATTATCCTTTGTGGAAGTTCTGCATCAGCGCTGATAGGAAAATAAAGGGGCTTACCTAAACTTGATTGATAATACATCTTGGGGGGCATTTCTCTGCCACCGACTTCCTGGTTTATCTCACAATGATCCTTCTCCGTCTCACTCTGCATTTTCTCTTCTGCTCTACGACGGCTCATGTAATCTGAATGTGGAAAGCACTAGAGGACTGTCTGGGCATTGACACATCCTGGTGTTTCTGTCAAGCATCCTCTTTAGAACAAGCAGAGCCCACAGCTGTTTCAGAACATTCCTGATGCTTGAATTTTGGTTCAGCTGCACCAGGTCTTGGAATACAGGCAACACAACTTTAATGGACCCTTTACTGCCTGTAATTCCATGATTTAAGGAAGACAGGCAAATGTGAGATAAGAGAACTGAAGAATTAATTCCAAAGGCATAACTCACCTTGACATAGAAGGACAGAGAGGATGAGGACTGGGGGCAAAAGCGACCACTCATCTCTGCTCTTATCAAGCAGTCCCTTGCTCAGTCCACTAAACCACGTGACGCCCTGCAGGATGTGGCTCCCCGTCTCCCTCCTTTGCATCCTTCCTGTGCAAATGCATCCTTGTCTCAGCTTCCTCATCCCTAACACGGGGTTAATCCCACACTTATCTCCAAGGATATTTATGGAATTCTGTGAGAGACATAGCATAAAGAGACGACACCTGGCGTATAGTGAGAACTCAGTATATGCAGCTGTCATTGCCACGGTGGCTGCCCCTCACCAACACTGCACGTGGCGTACGGAGGTCATAGCACGTCCCAGGCATAAACTGTGCACCCTAACCCTCCACTGCGTGTCATTGCAAGGCTACATGGACTGCTACATCCTGCCCCTTGAAAATACTCACATCAGAGTCTTCCTTGGATTTTTGTAAAGCTGTTTCTGATTTAAAGTAATGGAAAGTCAACCTCTCTCATGTGGCATCTGAGGTTCCTGAATAGAAAACTGACCAACAGGTCAGATAAAGCAGGAAGGCGGCAGGTGAAGTGCAGTCAGTATCTGCCGAGGTGGTGTGGATGCAGGGTTGGGCATCTGTTTGAAGGGCAGAGAGAGAGAGAGAGAGAGAGAGTAAGAGAGAGAGAGAGAGAGGTCTTCTGTCCACTAGTCACTCTTCAAATGCCTGCAACAGGGGTTACCAGCATCGTGGCTTAACAGGTAATGCCACCACCTGTAACAACGGTATCCCATATGGATACCTGTTTGTCTCCTTGATGCTACACTTCTAATCCGTCTCCCTCTTAGTAACCTGGGAAAAGCAGTCAAAGATGGCCCGAGTGCTTGGGTCCCGGCTATGCACATGGGAGACCCAGATGAAGTGCCTGGCTCCTGACTTCATCTTGGTTCAGCCCTAGCTGTTCTGACCATCTGGAGAGTGAACCAACAGGAGGAAGATCTCTCCTCCTCCTCCTCCTCCTCCTCCTCCTTCTTCTCTCTCTCTCAACTTTCAAATAAATAAATAAAAATCTTATTTAAAAAAATGCCTGCAACTGCTGGAGCCGAGCCAGATTGAAGGTATGAGCCAGAAGCACTTGAGTCATTATCTGCAGTCTCCCAGAATACACTAGCAGGAAACTGGGTGGGTAGCAGAGTAGTTCTGAAAGAACTGACACATTCCCATCCGTGGTCCCTTAGTGATAGGTGACTTACCATCCAGAGACGTGTGCAGAAGATCAGAATCCAGACAGGAGTCCAGGTTTCTTTGCTGTTCGTCTTAATTATCACAAGTTTTCCTATCATCCACTTCTGCTAACAATGAAATGGGACCAAGAGCTCAGTTGGGGTGTTTAGCTCCAACATGTGGAGGAAACCATGGTATACTTTCTCCCTATTAAGACATTGTAGTTATAACAGGGCTGGCGTTTTGTTTACCAGTTAAGATATCACATCCCACATCAGAGGACCTAAATTGGATTCCCAGCTCTGGATTCTCACTCCAGCTTCCTGTGAACACAGACCCTGAGAGGCTGTGATGGTGGCTCAAGGAATTGGGCTGCTGCCACCCAGGTAAGAGACCTGGATTGACTTTCCAGCTCTCAGCATTAGCTCTTGCCCTGATCCAGCTGTTGGGAGATTTTGAGACAAGCACCAATGGATGAATGCTCTCTTTGTCTTGCTGTCTCTCTCTGTCTCTGTGCCTCTCAAATAAATAGGCCAATAAATAGATACCTAACATAATAGTAAATGACCTGTGTAAATAGTGTCAGCTAGAATGGTAAGGCATACATTGTGCGAAATGCAAAGGATTCCATCTTTAAAAACAGGACCTGCATATAAATAGGTCTGTATCTCAGAATAATTGAACAGTCAAGTTGTATGAGGTCCTAGGTGTCACAAACGAAAGTAACTCATCCTCTCTTTCTGTCAAATGACTCATGAGTTGTTGCAATCCCCAAGATGAGTTCACAGTGATCTACTCTTGTCTGGGAACCTGCTCAGATCAGCTTAACCAGCAGTGATATTTCTCCCTGATGAAACTTGCGTCATCAGATGCAGTATGACTGGTGAAGGGCTCCCAGCCACATGATCCTGGGGCCTGGCATTCCTCTGTCACTCCTGTCCACTACACCCTGGGCAGGGCAGCTGTTCCACATCACAAGGGAGCCAGGTGAGTCCTTGTGGGCTCCTCAGACCTACAAAGAGTTTTCAAATGAACACTGAGGCCAGGTCACTCAAATATAATCGTTAAGCCCAGTTAGCTGACACTCTTGGCTTCAGTTTCTTTAAGTTTCACATTGAATTCCCAACTGATATCCTTACATGTCTGAGGACATGGCAAAGGAAATGCCTGTGGGAACAGTCAGCATCAGACGGGGACCCATCTCTAACCTGTGTGAACGTTTCCTCGGCTGCCCTCCTCTCACTGCCAGACAGGAGATGGCTGTCCTGGTAACCCACGGCACATGGTGGACGCCTCTCCTCACTGCCTGACCCTGTCCTCAGTCTGCCCCCCGGCCATGCTTTACAGCAGAGAGAAAGTCTGACGTGGCCTTGTTCCTCTCGGATTAATGTGTTGCTGTTGAGGCCGCCGACAAATGGGCGCTCTCGACTCCACTGTTGTAGAGTCTCTCAGTCGGTGATTCAGTTCTCACCCATGTTTGTCATGTAGTTTACAGATTCCCTATAGCTTTGGAGTCCTGATGCATGGTTGTGACATGAAATTCTTGAATTTTCTTCTGTGTAATTGCCTGTCCTTGTATATTATGCCCAGGGCTCTCTCTCTTTGGCTCCTCACCCTCTGTATTGAAGTCAGAGAAGGAAACACAGACATGTGCAATGACCTTCTCCATGACCCTTGGTGCAGACATGATTTTGGTTTTACTATTGTGCAGCAGCTGTAGGATTCACATAGGGTTGCAGGAGTATGCTGAAGAATTAAAGTAATATCCAGGACACATGATTACATGAGGCCTATTTTTCACTTTAATGAGATCCTCAGGGGCAAAGGCAGCTAAAAATAAAAATTAAATAAATAACCATCTCTGATGACCATAGGAGAATAAAACATGCGACCCATCCTCAGTATAAATTAGGTCCATTAAGTCCACCTCTGAGCAAACACAAAGCAAATAACCAGAAAACCGTGTTTTTCGAGGGAATATAGCAAACACTTCCTCAATGCATCCTTGAGCACTTCTAGAGAACCACTTGGATGCCAAGGTTCACAGGCAAACAGGGCTGGCCCTTACTCACCCGTCCATTTCCACAATACAAGGAAGGGCAGGTGGTTTACAGGTATACATGTCTGCCGCTGGTTGTTCTTCACGTGGTGTGGGTGGTCACATGTGACTAACAGCCTCGTAAATTGACACTAGGTGTTTCTGGTTTTGTCACTCATTGTTTATAGTTAATATTGTGGATTCCTCTTTTTCATTATTTTGGTTTATTTAGGAGAAGTGCACTTCAGAAGGAAATCCCAAAGGCAGCGTACATGTAATCTTTCATCTCTAAGGTACTGGCATTCTATAATACACAAATGGACTATCATGCATGTTTTGTTTTTATAGTTTAAGGGACATGGGCTTAAGAGATTACATGCCAGGCCTAAAAAGAAAATTAAGGATTCTTAAATTTATTTATTTTTTTTAAAAGCATTCAATTTTTTTATTGGAGCAATTAATGAAACAAATTTTAACTGTAAAAATATTTATAAATGTCTTCCCGTTCTTTTTTTTTTAACTTTTATTTAATGCATATAAATTTCCAAAGTACGACTTATGGATTACAATGGCTTCCCCCCCATACCGTCCCTCCCACCCACAACCCTCCCCTTTCCCACTCCCTCTCCCCTTCCATTCACATCAAGATTCATTTTCGATTATCTTAATATACAGAAGACCAGCTTAGTATACGTTCAGTAAGGATTTCAACAGTTTGCTCCCACACAGAAACATAAAGTGAAAAATAATAGATGATTTTTTTTAAATGATGATGAAATCAGATCAGACCTATTGTCATGTTTAATCCCAGTGAGAGTCAAGTTGGGAATTGATAATTTCTTTTTTTTTTTTTTTTTTTTTTTTTTTTTTTACAGAGGATCAGTTTAGTATGCATTAAGTAAGGATTTCAACAGTTTGCACCCCCATAGAAACACAAAGTGAAATATATTGTTTGAGTACTCGTTATAGCATTAAATCTCAATGTACAGCACATTAAGGATAGAGATCCTACATGAGGAGTAAGTGCACAGTGACTCCTGTTGTTGACTTTACCAATTGACACTCCTGTCTATGGCATCAGTAATCTCCCTATGCTCCAGTCATGAGTTTGCAAGGCTATGGAAGCCCTCTGAGTTCTCCGACTCTTATCTTGTTTAGACAAGGTCATAGTCAAAGTGGAGGTTCTCTCCTCCCTTCAGAGAAAGGTACCTCCTTCTTTGATGAAGAATTCAATAGATCAAATGAAAAACACAATAGAGAGCCTTACAAACAGAATGGAAGAAGCAGAAGAGAGAACATCGGACTTAGAAGACAGAGAACAGGAAAGGATACAGTCAGACCAAAGAAAAGAAGAGGAAATTAGAAATCTAAAACATATTGTCGGGAATCTTCAGGATACTATTAAAAAAACCAACATTCGGGTTCTAGAAGTTCCTGAAGGCATGGAGAGGGAGAAAGGATTAGAAGGCCTTTTTAGTGAAATATTAGCAGAAAATTTCCCAGGTTTGGAGAAGGACAGAGAAATCCTAGTACAGGAAGCCCACAGAACCCCTAATAAACACGACCAAAAGAGATCCTCACCACGACACGTTGTAATTAAACTCTCCACAGTGAAACATAAAGAAAAGATCCTAAAATGTGCAAGAGAGAAACGTCAGATTACTCTCAGAGGATCTCCAATCAGACTCACAGCTGACTTCTCATCAGAAACTCTAAAAGCTAGGAGGGAATGGCGAGATATAGCCCAGGTACTAAGAGAGAACAACTGCCAGCCCAGAATATTATATCCTGAAAAGCTATCATTTGTGAATGAAGGTGAAATAAAGACTTTTCATTGCAAACAGAAATTGAAAGAATTTGTTGCCACTCGTCCAGCCCTGCAAAAGATGCTTAAAGATGTGTTACACACAGAAACACAGAAACACGGTCATCAATATGAAAGAAGGTAAAGGAAGGAAACCAAGGAAGGAAACCTCACAGCAAAAGATCACAGGGAATTCAAAGCATATATTAGAACTTATCTTTGGCAAATGGCAGGGCAAAGTTACCACTTATCATTAGTCACTTTGAACGTGAATGGCCTGAACTGTCCAGTTAAAAGACACCGATTGGCTGATTGGGTTAAGGAACAAAACCCATCTATTTGCTGCTTACAAGAAACTCATCTTTCCAACAAAGATCCATACAGACTGAAAGTGAAAGGCTGGGAAAAGATATACCATGCCAACAGAAATGAAAAAAGAGCGGGCGTAGCCATCTTAATATCAGACAACATAAACTTTACCACAAAAACTGTTAAGAGAGACAAAGAGGGACACTATATCATGATTAAGGGATCAATTCAACAGGAAGATATAACAATTATCAATGTATATGCACCTAACTACAGGGCACCAGTTTATCTAAAAGATTTATTAACGGACTTAAAGGGAGACTTAGACCCCAATACAGTAGTACTGGGGGACTTCAATACTCCACTCTCAGAAATAGACAGATCATCCGGTCAGAAGATCAACAAGGATACAGTAGATTTAAACGACACTATAGCCCAAATGGATCTAACAGATATATACAGAACTTTCAATCCTACAGATAAAGGTTTTACATTCTTCTCAGCAGTGCATGGAACCTTCTCTAGGATTGACCACATACTAGGCCATAAAGCAAGTCTCAGCAAATTCAAAAGAATTAGAATCATACCATGCAGCTTCTCAGACCATAAAGGAATGAAGTTGGAAATTAGCAACTCAGGAATCCCTAGAGCATACGCAAACACATGGAGATTGAACAACATGCTCCTGAATGAACAATGGGTCATAGAGGAAATCAAAAGAGAAATCAAAAACTTTCTGGAAGTAAATGAGGATAACAGCACAACATACCAAAACTTATGGGACGCAGCAAAAGCAGTGTTAAGAGGAAAGTTTATATCAATAGGTGCCTACATCAAGAAATTGGAAAGGCACCAAATAGATGAGCTTTCAATTCACCTCAAGGATCTAGAAAACCTACAGCAAACCAGACCCAAATCTAGTAGGAGAAGAGAAATAATTAAAATCAGAGAAGAAATCAACAGGATTGAATCAAGAAAAACATTACAAAAAATCAGCCAAACGAAGAGCTGGTTTTTTGAAAAAATAAACAAAATTGACACCCCATTGCCCAACTAACTAAAAAAAGAAGAGAAAAGACCCAAATCAATAAAATCAGAGATGAAAAAGGAAATGTAACAACAGACACCACAGAAATAAAAAGAATCATCAGAAATTACTACAAGGACTTGTATGCCAGCAAACAGGGAAACCTATCAGAAATGGATAGATTCCTGGACACATGCAACCTGCCTAAATTGAACCAGGAAGACATAGAAAACCTAAACAGACCCATAACTGAGACAGAAATTGAAACAGTAATAAAGGCCCTCCCAACAAAGAAAAGCCCAGGACCAGATGGATTCACTGCTGAATTCTACCAGACGTTTAAAGAAGAACTAACTCCAATTCTTCTCAAACTATTCAGAACAATCGAAGAAGAGGGAGTCCTCCCAAATTCTTTCTATGAAGCCAGCATCACCTTAATTCCTAAGCCAGAGAAAGATGCAGCACTGAAAGAGAATTACAGACCAATATCCCTGATGAACATAGATGCAAAAATCCTCAATAAAATTCTCGCCAATAGAATGCAACAACACATCAGAAAGATCATCCACCCAGACCAAGTGGGATTTATCCCTGGTATGCAGGGATGGTTTAATGTGCGCAAGACAATCAATGTGATACACCACATTAACAGACTGCAGAAGAAAAACCATATGATTATCTCAATAGATGCTGAGAAAGCATTTGATAAAATACAACACCCGTTCATGATGAAAACTCTAAGCAAACTGGGTTTGGAAGGAACATTCCTCAATACAATCAAAGCAATCTATGAAAAACCCACAGCCAACATCCTATTGAATGGGGAAAAGTTGGAAGCATTTCCACTGAGATCAGGATTCTTAAATTTAAACAGAATTCTAATTTGATTGTTTAGAAAGTTAGTGAGAGGAGCTGGCATTGTGGCACAGCTGTAAAGCCTCTGCCTGTGATGCCAGCATCCCATATGAACACCAGTGTGTGTCCCAGCTGCTCTACTTCTGATCCAGCACCCTGCTAATGGCCTGGGAAAAGCACTACAATCTGTACCAAGTGTCTGGGCTCCTCGACTCATGTGGGAGTCACAGATGAAACTCCTCTGGTTGGCCCAGCTAAGTAAACCAAAGGATGGAATATTTCTTTCTCTCTGCTTCTCCCTCTCTCTGTAACTCTGAATTTCAAATAAATAAGTAAATCTTTAAAAAAAAGGAAGAGAGGAAAATTGCAGTTCAATAAGCTGAAGACATGCTACTTTGTCGCTTCTTTTTCCATATTAAATGCAATTCCAAGTAATGCCTAGATGTTACTCACACATCTTCTGAACTTAGCCTGAAGGCAGGATTCCTGCACCTCCCAAAGGGTGTTGGTCTGTTAGTCTTGGGTACTTCTACCACCCACCACTTGCCAGGCGACCAAACTTGAACCACATCCCCAGGACCCTGCCCACTGCAGGATAGAGAAGAACCTCCTCTCCGTATGATTTCTCCCAGAGAAAGCATGCTGCAGTCTGCAGTCTTCTTAATCTCTGTTGGGACCACATGGGGCATGCTCGTTCTCACTGTTACAGAGAAGGTGACTCCACAGACACAATCTTCAGGCAAAAGGTCACTGGATGGAGAGGAGATTCTTGTCCTGCTCCGCCCTACTGTGCTCCTGCACCTGTCCCTGGGCAAAGCTTGCAAAGGTCTGTCCTGATAGCCTGCCTCCAAGGAAAGGACAGGGTCCCGACATGAACGGCATTTGTTAATAGAAAAGGAAGACACATAGGAAAACATTTTCCTAACTCTCTCTAGCTATTGAGACTTGGTTAAGAGAGGCCCTATGAATTTTTATGACATTCTGTGACTGAACCCAAGGAGGAGAACTGAATCAAAGATCAAATATATGTCCACATTTTTCTTAAAATATTATAAGAAAATGTAAATTACATTTCTTTAAATGTGGACAATTGGCTCTTTCCTATAACTATGCAATGAAAATTAAATATTCTATTAGCTAACCAGATTTGTTTTGTATTTTGTAGATTTCCATAGGAAATAAAATAACTCCTTTAAGGAAAATATTTTTGTCCAATTAATATGGAAATCAGGGATCAATTTGTTGATGAGGGTCATAAAGCAAAAGTCCTGAGTTTCATGTTCCATTGATCATTAAAAATATGCTTGCAGCTGGCGCCTAGGTCCGGGGGAGGGTGAGAAATAGCAATGGTGTCTCTACTGTGGAACGAAGGAAGGGAGACACTACTCAGAGCAGGACAGCAGTCTAGAGCAGCACAGGTGACGTCTGCTCAAGCGCATGTCACCACTCACCATCAACAATAGCATTTTAAGAACGGTATGATATAAGATTTTTATTGCCCAAAAAGGTAATTATTTTTATTGCTATTTTAAGATTTATTTATTTATGTATTTATTTGAAAGAGTTACAGAGAGAGAGGGAAAGACAGGTTGCTGCAACAACCAGGGCTGGGCCAGACAAAACTAGAAGCCAGGAACTTCATCAGGGTTTCCCACAAGAGTGGCATTGGCCCAAAGACTTGGGATATCTTGTGCTGCTTCTCCCAGGTCATTAGCAGGGAGCTGGATTGGAAGTACAGCAGTCAGGACACAAACAGGCACTCATGGGCTGCAGGAGTCACAGGGGTGGCTTTACCAGCTATGCCATGATGCTGGTCTCAAAAAGTTAATTAAGAAATAATCATTCCAGGAAGTTAGATATGATAAATAATATCAACAAAGTATAATGGTTTTTGTTTTGTTTCGTTTTGTTTTGAAGTGAGGTCAAAAGCAATCACCATTCCTCTAAATCTGTAAATAATATGTGATTTAACTGAGTACCAAATCCAAAATCTAATTAAAATATTAGATAACAGTTTGGAAAGTTCAGCTCATGAAGGGCCACCCATGCCTCTTGTGACTGCACACTGAGCCACTGCAACCTGCATTCACTGCCACTGACAGACACCAAGTCCACTTTGGCCACAACCTGAAAGGCATCACCATTCTAAAACCACCAGGCTCTCTCTCAGTGTGTCTCAAATTGCTGAGAAGTCTCCGTTAACTTGAACACAGAAATAAATAGAAATATTTTTGAATGATTGATTTCCTTTTAGGGGAAAATAAATCAACATAGTCATACTGGTCTGTTTTATACAGAAATATAGTTTAAGTATGTGCTAAAATTATATGTCAGCATTTAGCTCACATCTGTAACACTGTGTAATAGTAACTGAAGGGCCAATGTTGTGGCATAGCAGATGAAGCATCCACCTGTAACACTGGCAGATAATAGGGACACCAATTCAAGTCCCAGCTGCTCCATTTCCTATCCAGCTCCTCGCTAATGTGCCTGGGAAAGCAGCAGAAGATGACCCAATTACTTGAGCCCCTGTACCCACTTGGGAGACCCAGAAGAAGCTCTTGACTCCTGCCATCTGCCTGGCCCAGCCTCAGTCACTGTGGCCATTTGGGGAGTGAACCAGCAGATGCAAGATGGCATTTTTTCTCTCTGTCTTTCTCTCTCTCTCTCCCCTCACTATGTTACTCTGCTTTTCAAAGAAATAAAAAAAAAAAACTTTCAAAAACATACTGAGCATTTTGTAGACCATGACAAAAAATGTACTACTCCTACTTTTTATGGGAAGAGTTTATTATCTTCTTCAGGTTATACTCAGCAGAGCCAATACCTGATTTAGGCTATGGACTTAGTCCTGACCCATTGAGATGCAAGCAGATATCATTGGATGAAACTACAGCTTGGAGCTGGCTGGTTGACCCCAAATGGTTAAAGCAATCTTAAACAATAGAAACAAAGCCAAAGTTATCACAATATCAGATTCCAAACCTACTACAAGTCAGTTTTAATCAAAACATACTGGTACTGGCACCAAAATAGAAAAGTAGACCAATGGAACAGAAAGAAACCTCAGAAATTAGTCCATACACCTATACCCAACAGATCCTTGACACGTGCACTAAAATCACTCTCTGGAAAAAGGACAGTCCCTTAAGATCATGCTTGGGAAAACTGGATCTCCACATGCAGCAGAATTATAATACAAGACCTCTATCTAACATCTGATAGAAAATCAATTCACAGAGGAACAAGGATCTAAATCTAAGACTGGAATCCATAATACTGCTGGAGGAAAACATAGAGAACACACTATAAGACATTGGCATAGGCACAAAGACTTCTAGGATAAAACCCCAGAAGCACAAGCAATAAAAGCAAATATAGACAAATGGGATTGCATCAAGCTAAGAAGCTTCTGCATAGGAAAGGAAACGCTCAACAAAGTTAAAAGGCAATTGACAGAATGGGAGAAACATTTGTTAATTATGCATTCAATAAACGATTAGTATATAAAATATGTAAGGAGATCAAGAAACTCAGCAATAACAAATTAAATAATCAGTTGAAAAATGGGCAAAGGACATGAACAGACATTGTTTCAAAGTATGAAATATAAATGGCCAACAGACATATGAAAAAATGATCAGGATCACTAGCCATCAGGGAAATACAAGTAAAAACCACAATGAAGTTTCATCTCACCACAGTTAGTTAGAATGGCTGTTATCCAAAAATCAAAACTAAAAACTGCTGATGAGGATGTGGAGAGACAGGTCAGCTTATGCCAATCTTCCCCCAATTTCCGTCCCTCGTAACCTGCTTTTGTCCGGATTGTTGCTGAAGGAGGTAGTGGTACAGTCCTTGATCTATTCTCTTTGCTTTCTTTTCATGATACATAACTTTTAAAAAAAGGCATCCCTAACAGCCTGGCCATAGTGAAGTGATCTAGTAGTAAACATTCAATCCAATCTTGGCCAAGATGTGCCAACCCCCAGAACTGTGGGGCATTTGAGAGGAACTGGTGTGGGTTGAGAAATGAATGAAGGGGCTGACATATGAACACTGCACAGGATGCTGTTTTACACAGCATGGATGTTACAGATCTCACAGTAAACTATGAAAGCAGGAAGGTCCCACCACACTCTCTCTGTCTAAGATATTTATCTTTTAAAAGACTTGGCCTTCTGCACATGCATGTATTCAGTGATTCCCAGGTTGACATTTTCTTTGTGTTGATTCTCATGGAGTTTTCTGACCTTTGAGTAACTGCTAGAAAGAGGCTATGTGATGGCAACTGTGTTGCTCAGAGTGAGGGTGATGGGCGAGGTGTCAGGAGGCTACATTTGAGGAGCTATGTCTGCCTTAAATTTTCTGGCTCAGGAGCAGAACACGAGACGAATGGGAGCCTCGGTGGCCAATGACAAGGCAGCCAGGGGACTCCAGGGACGTGCTTTCAAGAGCTGTCTTGCAGCCACAGTAGCAGTGTCATTTCCAGGCTGGTCTGAGATTGTGCATCTTCCACCCCAGGGGGTGGAGCAATGAGAGAAGATGAAGAAGTGTGCAAAATTCTCTGCAGGGGGAAGAGAAGAACACACTCAAAGGGACGCTGTGCCTCGGACTCAGATCTCCGGATGCTGCACCCAGAAGTGCTCTGTTCTGCAGTACCCGAGGGTGTTCCTATCACAGCGAGGTGGATGCCTGTGTTTTCCTAATGGACACTATGTGCCAGAGGTCCTCTACGCCACCTGAGAATGCAGCACCCTCTTCTCGCGTGCAATCCGCCACTCGGTGAACTCTCCTCCCAGGTGCACAGTCAAGGGCTGTAAAGAGAAGAAGCAGGATGCTCGCACCCCGCCTCCATGCCTCCACCAGCCCCAGGTGAGTCAGCTTTCTAACCTGTGTCCGAAATCCCCAGCCATGGTTGCTAAAGGCCCTGGAGTGGTGAACTCTCCAAGACGTTGGTGCATTGCACACGCAGAGATGTGACTTGTGGCTGCACACCTGCCACATGTTAGATAGGGCAGTTAGATAGTTCATGCTTTCCTAGCAGAAACAGCTCAGGGTGAGCTGCTGAGGGGCAACCAGGCACTGACAATTTGGGGGATGGGAACACGGTGCTCTGCACGGTTCTCTCTGGGCACAACTGCTCCATTCTGGAAGCTGGTCCTTGATCCAGGAAGGTGTGTTACTAGCACTGTGCAAGTGGCCCTTAAATGGTGAAGTTTAGAGGACCAACTACTTTTTGTCAACCTGCTCTTGTTGCAGCAAACTCATTGCATATATAATTTTTTAAACTGGGAATACATACTTGAGAATTTTGAGAGAGATTGCATTTAGTGGGTGCTCTCAAAGGGGCTGGAGAAGAACAGATGAAACGATTTTCCGTGCTGTAATGGACCCACTGCTAGGAAGATAGAGATCAGTTGCTGGGACTTGTGCTATCCGTGTATCACAGGACATCGCAAAACGATTTCTAATCATTGGACCTCAGCACCCGCTGCTGCTGACAAAGAGACCAATGTGGTTTTCTCACTCTTAACACGACGATTTTACATTATGTTCAGGCTGTCAGCAAAACACACACATGCACACTCTGGAAGGTACACTGTGCTCCTTAGGCAACGTGTTCACATCACAGACATTTGTATGGTGCAGTACCTCACATACTAATTAGTTTCCTGTTCTGAACACATCCCCTCTACCTTACAGTAGCCAACTCTGTCTTCCCAAGGGAAAATCCTCCACTTTCAAGCCTCATCCCACTTTCATCTTCCCAGAAGAGCTTCCCTGGGTGGCATCCATTGTTTACGTTGGGATTAGGATGTGATGTATTGTGTGTGTGTCTGTTTGTGCATGTGTGTGTGCTCAGTGCATGTGGGTATGTGGATGGATACAAGTGTGTGAAAATGTAGGATATGTGTGAGTAGGAACACATGTAGGTATGTGTGAGACTGTGTGAGTGAGAATGTGTATGTGGGGATGTGTGTGTGTGTAAATGAGGTACCTTCTCTGTACAGATTCTACATTTTGTCTATACTACTGGTAGGGAAGACATCTTACATTATACCCTAATGTACATCATTTCTATGAGAATGATGGAGAATGTGTTCCTAGCAGGTATTATTTTTATTTTATATTTATTTCCTTTGCCACAAACTTTTTTGTTTATAGAAAACTGATGAAATCTATCAAATAATTGAATTAAATACATTGATATGAATTCCTTGACTTGATCTCCAGTAAGGTTCACCTAATAGAGCCACATACATGAAAAGCAAAACCAAATATTAAGCATATCATGGGCCCTCTGTTGTAGCACATTGGGTCAGGCCAGCAATGCCTATAAAGCCAGCATTGCATAATGAAGCCAGTGTTTGAGTCCCGGCTGCTCCACCTCCAGTCCATGTCCCTAATATGTTTGTTTGGCAACAGAAGATGGCACCAGTCTTTGGCACCCTTCCACTCACCTCTTGGCTTCTGCCTGGTCCAGGCCCAGCTGTTGCAGACATTCAGGTAGTGAACCAGCCGATGGAAGATCTCCCTCTTGTTTTTTCTCTCCCTGCTCTTTCCCCTCACTTTCCACCATCATTTTACCTTTCAAATAAATGAATCTTTAAAAATATACAAAAAAGGGCCAGCACCACTTGGTTAATCCTCTGCCTGTGGTGCCAGCATCCCATGTGGTCACCAGGTTCTAGTCCCAGTTGCTCCTCTTCCAGTCCAGCTCTATGCTGTGGCCCAGGAGGGCACTGGAGAATGACCCGGGTGCTTGGGCCCCTGCACCCGCATGGGAGGCCAGGAAGAAGCACCTGGCTCCTGGCTTCAGATCGGCACAGCACCAGCCATGGTGGCCATTTGGGAAGTGAACCAATGGAAGGAAAATATTTTTCTTTGTCTCTCTCACGGTCTATAATCCTACCTGTCAAATAAATTAAAAAAAAAAAAAAAAAAAAACCTGTGATGACATGAGGCTGGATAAGGCTTTTTTGCCATCTGTATCCTGTGTGAGCTGTAAAATGTGACTGACCTATCTGAGACTCAGTTTAATCAATAGAAGAGACAGATGTACTCCTCTTGGTCATGTAATCCTTGCTCTGCTGTTCATTATCTAGGTGAACTTGCCCCTTTCTCTGTTTCCTTGGATATCTTTGGTCAAAAGTAAAGTCTCGTTATTTGAGCCCAAGGCTCAACTACAGTATGAGAGAGCTTGCTTTCCATAGCAACAGACTGAATAAATATCAGTTGGTTTTATCTTTTTAAATTCCTCAAGTGCTAGGGCTTGCTTTTTATACATTCTTGAGGCGCTTTCCTATTTGTGGTGGATATTGCATCTTTATAGAACATTTTCCAGAGGTAAATAAAATCATTCCTGTGAGAGCTGACAAAATATTAATTTATACAGGCACTGTTAGAGATGTCTGAGTGTTTGAAATGGAATGAAAGTTGCACATTATTATTTTCTTTTAGAATAATTCTTTGAAATCCATTTTCGCCATCATAATGATCACCAGATTATCCATGTCGGCGATTAGTAGATGAAGACGGCAGAATCTCTTTGAATATCACAGAGGGGAGAGAGCACAATGTGAATTACTACGGAATTCAAAATCAGAACATTTGTGGCTCTGCACAGCAATCTTCTGAGAATATTACGCCTTAGAAAATTGGACCATTTGTTGGTTAATGGGAGTTCTGAGCCTTGTGACAGGAACTGCTTTCTAGTAAGTAGCAAATTATAGATGTAGACCAACAGTCACAAAACCATTCCATCAACCTGTTTTATGTCATCATGAAGAGTTCTTGGGTAAACGTGCATCATTTTTCACCTACAGCCTCACTTGTTTAACAAAACGTTGTATGCAATAAGTTGTGTATTTTGAAAAATAATTTTAGAATTATTCAAATAAGTTTGATTATTTAAAATATTAAACAGTGGGAAAATGTTGTGCTGCACAAAAATGAGCAGTAATTTTTGAGGCTTCGTAAATACCTTTTTTTTTTTTCAAATGAAACCTCCCTATAACACGGAAACTGTGATTTCTTTTCACTGTGTCATGTGTTGAGGGTGTTTTATGAACCAATTTATGCAGTTTTATAACACTGCTTCAGGACTGTCTCTCACACTCCACACGTGTCCAGCTGCAGAGCACTTGAGAGATCTTCTCTGAGTTTTGCTATTTATGCTACCAATGTTTCTCTGGTTACATTTTTCTACATATTCTTGACTTTCTCCTTTCATTAATTAAAGAAATAATTTAAGTTTATTTGAAAGGCAGACAACATACAAATGGTTCTCATCACATTTTAGCATTGAAAATCCAAGAGTAATATTAACATTGAGAGAAAAATCTGGTTTCATTCTTTGATGTTGAAAGGTAAGATGGGCCCAAGAAATTATCTGTTTAAAGCCCAAAGATCTACCAGTAATATTTTGCATGGATTTTTGTCTGTATATCCTAGATGGTATTGCAAGCATGTGTTTAATTTTGAAACTGTCAGAAACTTTCTCAAGCTCTCTTCTGCCCCTGGCATATCCAGTTTCTCTGCAAGCTTGCTAACAGTTGGTATGGTCAGGATATCATTTTACAAAAATGTTCCTTTTTGATAGGGTTGTGGTGAAGTCCTACTAGACATCTACGAATGATTAGTAAGAGTAAATATATTTTCCTGGACTTTTTGCCATGAGAATATTTTTCTGATAAAGCACCTTAATGAGTCATTTACCTTTTGTTTTCTTTGCTGTTGGTGAGACTTCTTTTCCACCTGTTTGTAGGTCTTTCCTGAGACCTGTATTTTTGCAGACATTTTTATCAAGGGTGGCTTTTAAATTTCAATTAAGTACAATTATTCAGTCTTTTATAATGCATGCTTTTTATGTTCAATATTTTTTTTCTTTTTCTTTTCTGCATAAGCCATGGTCAAAATCATGGGCTTCTTTTTTTTTTTTTTTTTTGTGCTGTTTCCTACTTTCAAATGCTTACACCCAAGTCTATGGCTTGGTTTGAGACTGAAGGAGATCCATTCCACTTCACTTCAGAGCTGCAGAGCCCCACGGTGCCAACAGGAGAAAGCTAAGGAGCCCAGGAGACTGCACAGGGGGTGCTGAGTCATGGAGGTACACGAGGGAGGTGGGAAGGGAGAATTGATCGACATGGATATTCTTCTGGGTACAAGGTGTTGCAATCAGCCATGGTCCTCTGAGGACTGCGCTAACACATTGCTAGGATGTCTCTAAGATGCAAAGAATGGCCCATACCATATGGAGTTCCTGCCATGACAGATGGTACAAGAAAGAATCACAAGGCTTGGGGAAGCCTAAAACAACACAGGAGTGAATATATTATTTAAGGCCTGATAATGACCTCCAGTAAACCCTCTGCACAGCTCTGTCCTCTGTGGGTCAGCTGCACTCTGCTGGTGTTGCCTCTTTGTGTGACCTGACCTCTAGTCTCCAACTCCTCAGCTCCATGAGTCCACTCCACTCTACTTGCACACCAGTCCTCTGTGCCATGATCAGATAGCAAACTGAGATATCAATTGAAATACACAATTCACTGGTCTATGCTGTATATAATGCAGTTAAGAAGTAGTCATAATTATATTTTATGAACATTCATTTCTTTCTCTCTTTTGAAAGATTTATTTATTTGAGAGGCAGCGTGACAGAGCAAGAGATAGAGATAATCAAAGATCTCCCATATCCTGGTTCACTTCCTAAATACATGCTACAACAAGGACTAGTCCAGGCCACAGCCAGGAGCCCGGCTTCATCCGGATGTCCTATAGGCATGGCACAGCCCAAGCACACGAGGCATCTTCCATGGCCTTCAGAGGTGTATTGGCTGAAGCTGGATTGGATGTGGAACAGCTGGGACTCAAACCCATGCTCCAATATGGGATGCTGTTATTGCAAGCAGAAGCTTAGCCTGCTGAGCCATGATGCCGGTCCCATGAGCATCCATTTCTTATACCATGTTCCAAACAAACAGTTGGGAAATACACAGTTACATAAGTAAGTATGTTTAATGTAGCAATGTTTGTAACTGCAATACAATAAAACCGGGTACAGTTTCCATGTGTGGGGAACACTCCAGTTGGGGTGTGGCATTAGTGTAGTCCTCAGATGTCCACATGCTAGGAAGTCAGTTCCTAGTGAGGTAGTTTGGGGACGTGATGGAGCTTATAGTGGAAGCTGTTTAGGTCAGTGGGGAACAATAAAGCCTTCACAGTACTGGGTTTTCTCTCCTGGAGTGGCTGCAGGAGGTCACGTGCTTGGCCCCTTCTGCATGCAGTTATTTCCACTCCCACTCCTCTGTCACGCTTAAGCCAGGGTTGTGTGGTTTGGACTTTGTGGTCACCAGGATCGTGAGTCAAGCAAACCTATTTTCTTTTTAAAGAAACCAGTCTTAGCTATTTTGTTATAAGAACACAAAATCTTTGCTATTTTGTTATAAGAACACAAAATAGGTATATGTTTCTAATGGGATATGAAGATACAACTTAAACTCAGATGTCTATCTGTCCTTAAGATGGGCTTTATTCCATTGTATACTGGATGGAAACAAAAAAACAAGCAGGTTACAAAAGAGTATTCATCATATTTTCCATTAAATTTAGAAAATGTTATGAGAATTTATGCATCACCATGTTAATAGTAGCTTTATCACCTAGTGGGGAAATTGTATCTTATTTGCACTATTTTAATGCTTGTCTCCTTTTCATGATTATTCCATTGGAAGTTTGGTTTCATTTAAACTTAGATAATTCACTTGATTTCAGAGGAAAATATTATCAAAAACCTATAGTTATTTCATATGTATAATGAAACAATTATAGTACTCTCGGGTAGCATTGTGTCTTAGTGGGCAAAGCCTCCACCTACAATTCTGGCATCCAATACGAGTGCCAGTTCAAGCCTTGGCTGCTCCACTTCCAATCTAACTCCTTGCTAATGTGCCTGGGAAATCAGCAGGGGATGGCCCAAGTTTTTGGTCCCCTGCACCCACATGGGAAAAACAGTCGAAGCTCCTGGATCTTGGCTTCAACCTGGCCCAGCTGTTGCTGTTGCAACCATTTGGGGCGTGAACCAACAGTTGGAAGATTCTCTCTCTCTCTCTCTCTCTCTCTCTCTACTTGTAACTCTGCCTTTCAGATATATAAAATTAATCTTTTTGAATAATCATAGTACTTAAATAATGTAATAATGCTTAAGCAGGGTTCATTATCATTCTTGCATTCCAACATTGTTATGTGCTATATTAACATGATTATTTCTTGCATTTTTGTTTCTCTGTTTTAGAAACAGAATTTTTGCTTCATTAGAGAACTGATTAAGATAATTTGAAAATAGAATGCTGTCAGTTGAAAGTATTCAGGAATATCCTGTCTACCATCTGCATATTAAGAATTATACCAGGAAAGGAACTCTATGTCTATTCTGGATCATATATTTCTCACATTTAAAGTGAGAAACCAATCTTTAAATTTAAATGCTGGTGTTGTGGCATAGCAGGTAAAACCATTGTCTGCAGTGCCAACATCCCATATGGGCACTGGTTCACATCTCAGCTGCTCCACTTCTGATTCAGTTCTCTGCTATAGCCTTGGAAAGCAGTGGAAGATGGCCCAAGAGCTTGGGCCCCTACACCCGTGAGGAGGCCCAGAAGAAGCTCCTGGCTCCTGGCTTTGGATCAACACAGCTCTTATCATTGGGGCCATCTGGGGAGTGAAGCCCTAGATGGTATACCTCTCTCTCTCTCTCTCTCTCTCTCTCTCTCTCTCTCTCTGCCTCTCTGTAACTCTGCCTTTGAAATAAATAAATAAATCTTTAAAAAAATTTTAAATTCAAGTTCAAATTGAATGGCTTTTTATCTGGTATTAAGGCTGACTCCATTTCCGATATGAGTTCATCTGGAGATATTAACCACAGTCAATTAAACATCATAAATACAATAATTTTAAAATGGGCAAGGAGAGGGAATTTTTTCATAATTTGCCATCACCATACAATTCTTGCATGTTTGGTTTTTTTGCTGTTACCTTGCCCTCAGGAACACTAAGTGGTGCCCAGGTAGAAATCAGAGATAAAATTCAGTGAGGCACATCCAGGGGCTGCTGATGAAATATTTTCACTCTTTTGGAACTAGATTCTATAACCCTGTAAAGACAAGAGTTCTTCCCAACGAGGTCAGTAGAGTGGTTTTAAATGGAACCTTTCTTATTTCTGCTCACTAGGTCCTAGACCCATAAACCCCAGCCCCTGGACTGCAGAGTGATGGTCCTGACCTTACCAGCACACCCAAAGCCGGCACACAGGAGGTATGAATTGGTGCCATCTCTGTAACAGCTCCACTAATCCAGGGCATGTTCCCAGGTACATGGCCTCTGCAACCCTTTCAGGAGGCTGGCAGCAGGGCTCCATTTAGGGAAGCAAGAGAAAGAATCCCTGGGTGCCCCTGCCCCTGTCAGGTTCTTTAGCTCCTGTTGCCAAATGCGTATATATTCTTTTCTTCAATCAATGCCTTTCCCCAGGTATGGGTGGTGTGAACTGGATTTCAATGGGGATACCCCTTGTCTTGTACAACAGAGTCTGTGCACCATTTTCAAGAGGGAGTGGGGTCCTCATCTCTAATTGGAAGTATAAGGCACTTCTCAGGGTTGGTGGGTACAAAGGACTCCAGGATTCACAATATTCAAGTGTATCTTTTTTTTTTTTTTTTTTTTGGACAGGCAGAGTTAGAGAGAGAGAGAGAGAGAGAGAGAGAGAGAGAGAGAAAGGTCTTCTTTTTTCCTTTGGTTCACCCCCCAAATGTCCGCTACGGTTGGCACACTGTGGCCGGCGTGCTGCACCAATCCAAAGCCAGGAGCCAGGTGCTTATCCTGGTATTCCATGGGGTGCAGGGCCCAAGCACTTGGGCCATCCTCCACTGCACTCCCTGGCCACAGCAGAGAGCAGGACTGGAAGAGGAGCAACCGGGACCGAATCTGGCGTGCCAACCGGGACTAGAACCCGGGGTGCTGGGGCCGCAGGCGGAGGATTAGCCTAGTGAGCCGCAGCGCTGGCCCAAGTGTATCTTTTTTTTTTTTTTTTTTCCAAGTGTATCTTTTGACTCCTTCCTGCTGTGGTTGTCAACAGCTGCATTTTCTGATCTAGGCTCTGGCTTTCACACCCAGCATTGAATTATTGATTATTTGTTCTCATCTTTCATTACATTTTCCCAAAGTAATAATTTCCCCCAGCAGTATCCAATTAATGCCACTGGCCTTATAGCAACCATTGACTCAGACTGCTCAAGCATCTGATGCAGTCAACCTGCTGGTCCATTTCCTTTCAGATATGTCAACCCAGTTCATCTCAGTGAACATTCTAAGAGCTGCATTTCAGCTTGTGCTGGGTGATATCTGTGTTCCACCTACACCAGTGGTTGATCCTTTACCAATGACCAAGCATGCGATTCTTTGTGTTTGATCTTCGTGTCTGCTTTCTTGAAGCAATATTTGTTATTGGTGTTGGAAGATCTGTTAGCTCCCTACAGCTCCCACAACAAAGTATCCCAAACCAGATATCTCAAGACAGCCTAGATTTATTCTCTTAGAATTTGGAAAGGGGCTGGTGCTGTGGTGTAGCGGGTTAATCCACCGCCTGCAGCGCCATCATCCCATGTGCACGCCAGTTCGAATCTCAGCTGCTCCACTTCCAATCTAGCTCTCTGCTATGGCCTGGGAAAGCAGTGGAAGATGGATCAAGTCCTTGGGCCTCTGCATCCATATAGGAGACCAAGAAGAAGCTCCTGGCTCCTGGCTTTGGATCGGGGAAGCTCTGGCCATTGTGGCCAATTGAGGAGTGAACCAGTGGATGGAAGACCTCTCTCTCTGTCTCTCCTTCTCTCTCTGTGCAACTCTGACTTTCAAATAAAAATAAATACATCTTTAAAAACAAAAAAGACAGAAGTCCTGAATAGCTGTATACAGGACCATGTTCCTGCTGTAACAGTGGAAGGAAGAATCCACCCCTGCCCCACCCCAACCTAGGTTCAGGGGTAGCTGGAGTATGTTACTATTATTGCATTGCATCTACAACCAGTCTCTGCCTTGGTCACCCACATGGTGTTCTCGCTGGACTTCCCTGTATTCTCGAGAAATTTCCTCTTCTTATAAGGACACAAACAATATTGCATTAGAGCCTATCATGATGATTTCATCTTAGCTTGATCAAATCTGCAAGGACCCTACTTCCAAATAAGGTCACATTCTGAGGTTCCAGGGGTTAAGATTTCATGATGTCCTTTTAGGGAATATGTTTCAACACCTAGCAGGTAATTATCTGGGAGGTACACTCCAATAAAAGGAGTTTGTGAGTATTTTTGGGATTGGCACAGGGGAGATTTTGATATTGTATAAGGATAGTTTGGATTTGTGATAGTCAGTCCAAGGGCCTCGGTCAATCAGACAATTAGCTATAAATCTAGAAAGAGGCCCCTCAGAACTGTCCACAATGGGACAAGTGAGCTGAGAAATGAAAATTCTCACATTGGCTGCCCTTGGGATGATGGCCTAGCAGGCAACTGCTTTGCCACTATGCCACAATGGCAGGCCCTGTTATTTGTCTTCTCAGGACCATATGTATTCATATTATAGACAAGTCAGAAAAATTAAATACTGAGAAATGACTGAAATACTCATGGAAGAATGCATATTATAGAAGTTAATGAAATGCTACTTTATGATGATTGCTGATCTGTTCTTTTTGAAAAAGGGAGTGAAGTGAATGAACTAAAATTGTGTGTCGCACATAAAATATTTCAAATGAAAAGACCTATGTAGGGAAAATAAAAGGACTGTCATGATCATAACAGAAGCCGTTGCTCTAGTTGCTTCTTTACCTGATAACATCTGTACCCCTTGACCTCATCTTCCTTCCTCTAATCAAAGAACAATTGTCCCACTAGGGCTGAAGCTCTCCCACCTGCACTTCTTCAAAGACCCTCCAGTCCCTGCCTTTCTTGGGTTCATTCTTAGAAGCTCATATGTGTAGGATCCAGAATTTTCCAAACAACACCCCTTGACCTTGTATCATCAGACACTAGGAATGAATTTCTTCATTTCCCTCCTTCAAAATTTTGACCTCCTTATTTCCTACTGCTTGTCATCTTTGTCTTGCTTTCTCATGTTTCTCAGGTGAGTTTTCTAGCCATTCTATTTTTCCCTTTTTGTTTTACTGTTGAATTCACCCCAGCCTGTAGTCACCCTACGGGTTTTTGTCAAAGTCACTAAACAGCCACATGGCCTGACATTTGGTGAGTGACATTTTAGACCTTTGCATCTACTCTTACTCACCTGCTGTCTCAGGAAGTTTTGACGCAGGCAGCCACCCTTTATGAATCATGGTCCCTGGATTTCACTCCTAACTTGTTTTCTCATAATTCTCTCCCTTGTTCTTCATTCTTCCCTGGTTATTCCTGGTGGCTTGTGAAATCAGTAGAAATTTTGAGTCCTCTTCCACTGAAGAGCCTGGTCTTGACCTTTCCATTCTTTTTTTATATTATCTCAGAGGTCTTTAGATACCATCTAGATACTGCCAATTCTAAAACACACATTTTGTATGCATTCAAAACCCAACTCTGGAGCCCATATTCAGCTATTCAGTGGACATCTTGGTAAGATGCTATGTTAATTTTCAAAACAAAAAATGTCTGAAATCATTTCCTCATTTCTACCTTCCTAAATATGCCCATGTAATAGACCTTAAGAAAATCTGTTCCCTTATATTTCTTTTCTCTGAAAAATAGCCACAGTCTCAAATCATTTGCCATAAATTTGCTTAAAAACTTGAAATCACTCTTGAGCAACCCATTGCCTTCATGTCAACACATCTTATCAATCATACTTCTGCAGAACTTCAACTCCATAAATTTCTCTCCATTGTATAGTCGCCAGCCTATTTCAAAACATCATCTTTTCCCATAATTTAACAATAGCTCCCAACTAGTCTTTCAGATTTGATTTCCAGCCTATTCGAGCCCATCATTCATGTGGCAATCACAATAATCTTTTAGAATTCAAATTGGATCATCTAGCTCTTCTGCTTAACATAGTTCAATTGCCTTCCAAATGTATTATCATACTGAAACTTCTTAGCCTGCCCAAGAGCAAGTGCACAGTGTGACTGGCCCTAGATTCCCTTGCTTATGGTTTCTTTCCCACCCTAGTAATCCCCAAGAGTTCTGCTTCACAGATCTTCAAACACAGGCTCATATTTTTGCTATAGATCCTGCAGTCTGACTTGTTCCTTCTCTCATCAATTCTCCTGGATGGCTTCTTTTATTTCTTTAGATCTTATCTCAAAAATTACTATCCCAATGATGTCTCACCAACCATTCACCATCCACATACCTGTTTCTATCATTCACAAAACCCTGATTTCTTCCTCAGAGTCCTGAACACATATATTCTTCTTTCACATTTTTTTTTAAACTGTAGGTGTCCACTGTTAAACTCTGCTTCAAAAAGCAGGAGCTGTATATATTCTGCTGTCTGTTAGATACTGAGCAGGGTTCTGGTATAATCCATCACTCAATAAATTCTAAAATGACATAAAACTGATTCCTCCTTCAGTGTCAGAGAGTAGGTAGGGGATACCATACCTCAGCTTGACCCTTTGGCCGTTATACTTGACATGGAAGAAGATGGACAGCCCAGTCCTAAGGAGTTGTGTGCCCACTCACCACCATCCACGCAAGTATCACTTCTGTGAGTTGTTTCAGTCCCATGGAGGGCCAGGTTCCAACAGACAAGGAGCAAGTACAATGGGTCACAAAGTAATGAAAGCTTTGCTCTGTCAGACACAGTGCAGGTGTGGGGATTCTGAAGGAACAGGTAGTTCAGCATAGGCTTTTGAGGCAACCTCCAAGCCCAGGGTATGGGAATACCTCCAGATATAAGGTCTTCACTCTGGCATGGAGCTGAGCTGCTGGTAATGACCTAACACTGGGTAACACCCTCTAGCTAAATATCCAAACTTTTCCGTGGAAGGTCAGTTTTGTGGAGTCTGCAACAGTAGTAGTATTGGGAATATATTAGATTGGCAAGACTTCAGTTTTCCTACATTACCATGAGCCCAACGTGATAGGTAGGTATGGTGTGATCTTCATTTTACAGATTGAAGAAATATCTAAGATTAGAAAACATTATTGCTGAAGGTTCAGTTAGGCCCTGGGCTTCTCATTTGATCCCCTTACAGGCAGTGCGCATCAAGAGAGGGCTGCAGTTTTTCCAGTCTTCTTCAAGAACCATATTGACCCTGACCCTTTATAGAAGTTTTTCTACTTACAATCCAGAATTGGACTAAGATGAAGGATGTTTTCTTTGTTCTTAGTACTTCTTTATTATATCATGAGGTCAAGATTATGTTCGTAAACCATAACCTATAAAAAGTAATGAAATGCATTGATACCGGGTTCTGTGAAGACTGCATTTTCTTTGCTCCACAACAACCTTGGTGACCTTCTCAGGCTAATAGGAACCATGTGGTGTCAGCTAGGCTGCTGTTAGCACCCAGCCAGCAGTCTGTTAAGTGCACCCATGCAAGGAGGTCCCCTGCTAAAATAATCACAGAAACAACCAATCTTTACCACAATTTGGAAAGAAATGTTGCATAAATATCATTTATGAGCTCTTAAACTGGTGGTGACATATAGAAAATCAGAAAAAAAAAGAGAAAATGTTGCAACAATATATCTTTGTAAGAAGAAAACATGCACTTTATC
Source organism: Oryctolagus cuniculus (assembly GCF_964237555.1). Classification (NCBI taxonomy): domain Eukaryota; kingdom Metazoa; phylum Chordata; class Mammalia; order Lagomorpha; family Leporidae; genus Oryctolagus; species Oryctolagus cuniculus. The sequence goes on from NC_091433.1 coordinate 196,644,365, forward strand.
CCAATTGTCTCCCAAATTATGCAGCCAGAGGAAAGGAGCTGTCAGAGCCTTTTCTAATTAAATTCATACATTTGTTCTTCTTCAAAAATGGCCACACATCCCATCTGCTACTGCAGCATGCTTGCATGTTTCAGCCAATATCCTCGTGCTAAGCTGTTCATCCCGAGTTGAGGGACACAGGGCTCAGGGGCCCTGAACTCCCAAATCAGCTCCCTCTGAACAGAGTTAAAGGAGTATTCTGTTTGCATTCAAGTTGATTACCTTCACTTTTATCATAAAAATAGTGAATACTGCATGGGAGTTAAATCATCACAGGGTTCAAGTTGCAGGCACAACACTGACAGGTTGAGGAACATTTTTAGTGGAATGGTAATTCGGTTGAAATGCAGTGATTCTTTTTAACAGCTCATATTAAATCAGAGGAATCGTTAACTAGAGCCACTCAAAAAAAAGTCTCAGACATCCCGTGTGCAGTGCTGCTGCGACTGTGTCTAATCCATGAGCTCACTGCCTTTGTTCTGGGGTCTGCACAAAGCCCACCACGGTCACATCTATCTGAGGGAGGTGGGAGCTATGTTGACGATGTCTCTTCATTGTGCGCTCGTGCCCAGTGCCTGTGTCAATGCTGGCACCACCCTTTGTCCACCCTCAGCTCTGGTCAAATCCCCACATGAAACCCAAAGCATCCCTTCCACAATGATGAAGTCATTCGCCCATTGCTTCAAGTCATCTCTCTTTCATTCTTCTGTTGTTTTATTGATTTATTCTTTCAAGTCAATCCTTTTACAAGAGCTTAAGCGTCTCCTAGATTGCAAGTATTTACTCTATTAATGATTCATCCTTTATTTAGTAACAGATCTTTTATCCTAGTATTTGTTTTGGTACATATAACGTATTGAAGGGCGATTTTAATAATCATATGTTTATATAAGATCTCATTAGTAAAATTTATTCATTCTTGTTAGTATCTTTATTATTGTGTTTGTAAATAATAAAGCCTGTAGTAAGTGCTCTACAATTTGATTGTAAGGTTGTTTCTACTCTTCATAGATGCTAATGGATGGATTTTCAGCAAATTTTTTTAGAGTGAAAGATGTGTCTTTTTCAATACCAGAGTTTTACAGTCGCTTCTCCATGTGCCCAAGGGTATGACATAGATAAATTAATGTCACTGTCCTTCCAGCCCCTCTGAAAATTTAAATATTACTCATATCTTCAGAAAACAGAAGTGACATTCCTCGCAGGAAGTCCATTACAATTCTGTGTTGCTAGCATCATCTTATTGAGTAACTCAGGGAAGAGGTAAGCGTTGTCTCTAACATGGACCAGAAGGAGGCCTTGCCCACCCCCCCCCACTGTCCATTCTCCTTCATCTGATCCCAGGCATCACGGGAATCTTCTGTTCCACTCCCTTTGCTATCTGAAGCCACTTTGTCAGTCACGTAGCACAAAGCCAGGTCCCTCCTGAAGCACTTGCACGGTTCTTTTCCTCTCTCTCTTTCCAGGTTCTCCCCAGTATCTGCCTAGGCCCTACTTGAGATACTTCCTGTACTAGGACATGGGAGGTCACAGGTCTAAACCAAGGCTTGAGGCTTCCAAATGGCAGACTTCCTACAAACAGGCTCCGAGCTGCCTTCTGATGGCCATGTGTTCCATGACTACATCAGAAATGCTTGCAAGCTGCATATTTTTCTATGGAGGTAAAAACATCTTTAGACTTTGTAGGACAGCGTTACGCTTTGTAAGCTTAGTAGGTAAAGCACCTGCTGCATGCTGATTATGTCCTGTTTATGCCATTGTTACTGCGAATGAGAATGGCCACGTTTTCCAGGGGACGCCCCCTGAGACGTGTTCACCTCTTGCCAAGGCCTGAAATCACCTCGGAGCTTCTAAGGACCTCCTCTTCTTTCCGTTCAGTCCACTGAGCAACAGAAACCACACACCTGAGGACTTGCAGCCTGCATGCCTTCTGGGATGTGGCTACAGAATCCCAAGAGCCTTGCTTCCCTCTGGTCTTGGCACTGCAATGGGATGTGAGCTGTTGAAAGGAAATCAAGGAGCCACCTTTCCAGAGAAGGGCTCCTGGCTTCTGAGTATGGGCTTTGCTTTGCGAAAGATGGGGAATGTAAAAACAGTCACACATTTCACCCTGAGGGGAAACAGAACCGCAGCTCCCAATGCACCTGCCTTACGCACACACTCACAGCAAAATCAGCACTGAGCAAGAGCTCAGCTGGGAGGTTTTTAGAAAGATGCGGCTTTTAGGTCAAAATTCTTTCCAAGTAGAAGCGAGCATTTTAGCTTTAAATGCAAATACTGTGCCTATGCTAATGGCTAGAGGATATTTTCCTGAATTCACACTTTTTGTTTGAAAATAAGGAAATAATTACCAACAAAACTCTCGGTAGGCTTCCTGGCCTTTCATGTGTAGGAAAAAGATGGAGACAAAAACTACCTTATTTTAAATGTCCCATATAGTGTAGGTAATCTGCTGGGTGTTTTATACATTTACTAGCTTAATGTTCTTTATTTTTAAATTTTTTATTGGTTTTCTTTTGTTTGAAAGGCAGAAATACCGTGATAGAGAGATAGGGGAGAGAGAGAGAAAGAGAGAGAGAGAGAGAGAGAGAATGAGAGAGATCTTCTATCCATTGGTTCATTCCCCAAATGTCCACAATAGACAAGCCTGGAACAGGCCAAAGCCAAGATTCTGTAAACCCATCCAGGTCTCCCACATGTGTGGCAGAGACCCATGTACTTGACCTGCTGCCCCCCAGAGTGCACAATAGTAGAAAGCTTAGGAACTTGGACTTGAACCAAGCACTCCAATAAGGGAGGCAGGCATCTCAGTGTCTTAACCGCCGCGCCAAAGGCCTAACCTAGTTATAGCTTTTTAAAGTACTGTATTGTTACCGGCAGGGATGTGTGGCCCGTGCAGTCCCCCAGGGACCCAGGCTTGATAGAGGAAGCACCAACTGGAAGCTGCACCACAGGACATGTCAAGCCTCCCGGGTCGATCTCTCAGTGTGAGAAAACAATGGCATTTAGAATCCCAGATGTGTCCCAGGTGACGACGGGATCCTGTTCAGATGAGCCCATCCCAGGTGAAAATGTCTTACACATGGAAATGCATTGCAACCCCAGCCTGTTGAAACTGCTGGCTCAGCAGCACTGCAAGCTGCAGATCCCAGGGACCCCCAGGCCTCGGCGCTGACCTAGAGGTGCGTTTGCTGCTCCGAGGGACAGCCTTGCAACAGAAAAGATGTAAAGTCAAACTTCTAAGTACACAGTGCAGGTTTCCCACATGTCTGCGGCTGGCAGGAACCCCATCACTTGACCAACACTGCTGCTTTCAGGGGTCAGACGTTGGAGCTGGGAACCAAACACCAGCACGCCAATGTAGAACACAGGCATCTTGACTGGTGTCTCAACACAAGGTCAAACGTGTGCCCCCGAAACCACTATTTCTTTTCGGCAGACTGACTGCTAGGTTCAGATCTTAGCTCTGCTCCTATTCCAGCTTCCTGCTTTTGCACCCCCTGAGAAGCAGCAGGTGACTAATACTCAAGTACTTGAGGCCTTGTCAATCTCACGGAAGACCTATACTGAGATTTGGCTCCTGACCTCAGGTTGGCCCAGCCCTAGCTGTTGCAAATTTGGGGAGTGAAGCAGTGGATGGAAGTTCTCTATCTCTCTGTGTCTGTTTGCCTTTCAAAAAAAGAAAGAGAGAGAAAAGAAAGAGAAAGAAACTTAAAGAAGAAAGAAAATATGGAAGGGAGGCAGGGAAAAGAAAAGAATGTATGGATTTATAGAAAAAGGAGAATTATTTGAATAGCCCATTCTGATAATTCTAGACATTTTTCTAATTTAATACTATATACTAACTCAATAAGTGATCATTTAATAAGTATCCACACCAATGAACTTTTGCACAATCCATTAGTCTATTTACATTTGAGTGAATCTTTACATTATTTTAATTATTATGTATAGAGAATATTTAAATGTCAGTGGTTGACTGAAAGCTCAGATTTTTATCACAGACAACAAATGTTCTCAGTTTTATTTTTTCCATTGAGATGACAGGCTGACTTCATTCACTTCCAAAACAATGCTTGCCAAATATTCAACTCCAAATAACCACCAATTGTGTCATAGTCATTCTTTTCAATTAAAATTGATGATTTGTTAAAAAAAAAAAAAAACACTTAGCTCAGAGTGAAACTTAGCCACACTGGTGATTTTCCTTGCAATATCATATGTCTCAGCACTCAGCAGAAATGCTTTCTGGGAGCTTCCCTTTTCATCCTATAGACCACTGAAGACTTGTCCCCGGTGTTGAGATTTTACACAGTAACGAGGTCCATGGCTTCCTCAAGGACTTTATCAGATGAAACTGACTGTTTTCATTCTTCCCCTGATGGGGTGCATGGTGATGAGGGATTCATTGAGGAGTGATACAGAGTGGTGTCCCAGGCCTGACTCATGTGAAGCTGCCAGCAGGTATATTCACATCTACATTTGCACCATCAAATAAATGACCTCACAATAAAACAAAAAAGCAAATACCTTCTGAATGTTGTTAAGAAACTTCCTGGTCTCCTGAAACTGTCCCAAGTACCGCTCCCAAATATGTGCAGACTCCTGCTTTAGCATTGCTGATACCCTCACAAATTTTGCTTAATGTTTCAGCAAGTTTCCAGAATCAGGTGTCCCACACACAGAGGATCTCATGCAGTAGAGTTAGGATGGAGTAGGGAAAAAGAAGCACATCAGAGACTTCTGATGCCAAGTACACGCGTGTTCAGTTTCTCTGTGCACACAGGATTCACGCGACCAGAGTTCCCTGGTGACCAGAACTGATGTGGAGGGAGGTTCCATGAGAGCAGCATTCCTCGTCACTGGGGTCACAAAGCAATTGTGGAGCAGAAGCAAGTTCATCACCTCTGCAGTTCTGACAAATGCAGTTAAGTGCTAACTGGATGGTTGGTCCCATCCCCTAGGGAAGGAGTGTGCTTTGAGGGTCTGGAGTGAAAGCACCAGCATTCATGATGAGCAAATCACTTCACTGATCTCAGCTGTCTAATCTGAAAACTGGAGACTCTACCATCATCTACAATGTGGGTCATGGCAGGTGTCAAATGAAGCGTTGGTACTATGTGCCTGGCTTGTGGTCAGTGATCGATGTATTTAAATCATTATTATCATCTACCTATGAAAGTATAAGAAATTTCATACTACAATTCATTCACTCTAGACATTTTCCCTCAGAATTGTCTTAGCTCCAGCTACACAGTTCCTGGGACTATAAGAGGACGTAAAATATACCCCTTACAGATGTTCAGTGGGGAAAGCACAGCACTTGGCAAAGGTGTACATGGATGATGTCAGATGCCATCAGAGCAATAAAGGACGACAGAGCAGAGCAAGGCAGGCAGAGAGCAGCCGGGGCCGCCAGGACCTATCCTCCGTGGAGAAATGTTTGAACAGATTTACTGAGCAAGTGAATTCTCTGTGCACCTGAGAGGTGCAGTGTCTAGTGCAAAAGACCCGAGGCAGGGATATTGGGGCACTCCAGCAAGAGAAAGGTGGTTTAAACCGAGAATGTAAGGCCTGAACCCATGGTGAAGAATTAACTTCGTTTTAGTGTAATTCTAGGTGCAATCTGATGACATTGAAAAGTTCTCAGGGGAACAGGAACACTAGAGGTTTGCGTAGCAGATCCTCCTAGTAGCAAAGACAAACAATTAGTGAAGTAATTCATACTTTATTGTTTAGACCACAGAGATGCACTGATTGAAAATGCAGACAAGCTTTCAGTGGTAGAGTATATTTCCCTACCATGGGGAATAACAGCTGGGACACCCGCATCCCATATCAGTCCTGGCTCCTTCACTCCAGACCCCACTTCCTGCAAAAATGCACATGATAGCTTAAGTACTTGGGTCACCGGTACCCATTTGGGATTCCCAGATTGATTTCTGGTCCCATGGCTTTGGCCTGGCCCAATCCTTACTGTTGCAGGCCCTTAGGGAGTGAACTGGTGTATGGAAGATCTCTTTCTGTGTGTTTCTCTTTCTGTCTCTGCCTGCATGTTGGGGTGCGAGTGGGAGGGAAGTTATGGGGGGAAGCCATTGTAATCCATAAACTGTACTTTGGAAATTTATATTTACTAAATAAAAGTTAATAAATAAATAAATAAAATTTTAAAAACAATTATTGTAAGTTCATTTAAACAGTGCTGAAAGGCAAACTGTATGACACACTCTAAGATCCAACTACAAATATGGTTGATACAAGAAAATGAAAGAGTGTCTCTGATTAAAACTCCCATACCAAAGCATGCTTGTCTGAGAGCCTTTTCCAGGGATGCTACAGTGACACCCCTTTGGGATCTTAAACCTGAGACAGGGCCATGCTTGCACACTTGAGAGCATGCTTGGATCTCGCTTATCAAATCAGAGCATTTAAGACCTAAGATATTTCTGATGTGTCGGAACAGTGTAGTAAATGCATGTGCATGTTATTTTCATACTAATATGTGTCTCAGCAAATTAAAAATACCATATGCATGTAGCATTGATAAAAATCTGCATTAGGAATGGCATTGAAGTGCAGTAGGTTAAACTGTTGGTTGCAACACTAGCATCCTGTATCAGAGTGCCAATTCAAGTCCCAGCTCCTTCACTTCCCATCCAGCTTCCTGCTAATGTACCTGGAAAAGCAGCAAAGAATGATCCCTGCCTCCCATATGGAAGACCACGGGGTAGTTCCTGGCTCTTGGCTTCAGCCTGGCCCAGACCCACCTTTTGCAACCATTTGGGGCATGAACCAGCAGATAAAAGACAGCTTGTGTTTCTCTCTCTCTCTCTCTCTCTCTCTGCCCTCCCCTCCCCTCCTCTTCCCTCCCCTCCTCTCTGATAAATGAAAAGTATTCTCAATTTGAAAGAATACATCTGATAATACACATGAAAACACATTCTTTGTAGAAAACTGCATCTCAGAATGTCTTTTGTGTTGCTTTATTTGCATGCTCACGGAGTTTGTCAGCAGAAATTGGAAGTGAGAGTTTGGAGAATTCATTGGGACAACAGGACATGCCGCATTCTGATTATTGTACTGATGTTACTGAGACAAGATTCACAACTCATGCGTTGCGTCTTTCCACATCTTTGGCAGCAAATATCCTGCAACATCTAAAGCAGATGGCCCACTAATTTTAAAGTCCCATGTTAACCAAAAATATTGGAATATGGTAAAAGATGAATTAATAAAATTATATGCAAACATCCAACAAAAACTAGTGTCTTTGCCAAATTCAATAAATTCTCAGCTGGAGCTCTCCACTGCTAGATCCCTCACAAGCCATCATAAATATACTCCTTAAGGCATCCACGGGTCTCAGCATGGGAGCCAGATGGAAGTTAGTATTTAATCTGTTCCTATTCAGTTTCAGCGTACCTACCCTGTCATCCCATGCCTGCTCTCCAAGGCAGAGAAATCTCAGGTATTAACTCTGTGTAGGAACTTGCCATACAGACTTACACACACTGGGTTGTTCTGTGGGGTGGGAGCTGTCCTGAGCAGCTCAGGGTGTGGCATCCCAGTCTCTACCCACAGACACCAGGACCATCCCTGCCCCTGATCTGTAGCTGAGATCTCCAGAGGGGTAAATGCTCGTGGGTGAAGGTTCTGGTTCATAAGGACTGCAAGAGTGCCTGTCTGAGCTCGTTTGAGGGAGACTGAACTGCACCATGTTTTCTACAAGCTAGCACCTTTAAAGCACATCCGGCCCATACAAGTGTACTTCTGAAAGGTCGTGGGGAGTGTGAGGTGTGGGACAACGGGTTGAGCCGCCACGTGTGATGTCAGCATCTCGTACTGGGGGCCACTTTGGGTCCAGGCTGCTCTGCTTCCCATCCGGCTCCTTGCTAAGGCACACTCTGCAAAGGCTGCAGAAGACGGTCCAAGCGCTTGGAGATCAGGATGGAATTAGAAGATTATTTTGGTACAAAAAATTGGAATACATGAGTAGTTGTTTCTGTAATACACATTTTCCACAAACTTTGTGAAAATCCCTATTAAGAGGAAAAGTAAACTTCATAAAACATTCACTTGTCCTTCACTAACTTACATTTTGTAATTAAAACCAGAATTCCTACAATCATTTGAAAAGAAAATTGATGAATTCCAATATTTTCTTCCACTTATTTTGCATTGTTTGCAACATGTTTATAGCATGAATACATAACTACACAACAGAACTAAAATGGAAAAGTGTGTGTGTGAGTGTGTGCATGTTTTCACCTACATTTTACTTGCCAAGTTTGGCCTCCATTGAACATCTTAATAATAAGTGGCCTCATAGTCATGTTAATATCACATCACAAAAGATGGAAAACTCCCAACAAGGGAAATTTGTTATCCTCATAGTAAACTGTTTTCTGAGTGCATGGAGTACATGAATGGAGATGTAAGTCTATGAGTATCAAAGTTATTGAAATTTATACCCAACAATACTGCATGAATCTCTTAGAAATAAAAAAAAAATTTCATTTACCCCAACTAGAAAACACCCTGTTAGAGAAATGAATTATTGTTACAGATTCTACATTTTCAACTGACCAATGGGTTTGTCTGGTTAAGCTATTTTCTTTTTAATATTTGTGTTCATTAATATCAGAACCATATTACTAGTGTACTGTTAACAATTAAAAGACAAGACTTCATCAATTAGAAAAGTAAAAAATTCTCATAACAGAGAGAGCTTATCTAGTAAAAGTGCTGCATATAAACAGTGTGGGTTTGTGTGTGTGTGCATGCATGTCCCTGCTGTATGTACATGTCTTCCTGTACAGTCTTCCAGCCTCACTATGATTCTCAGAGACTCCCAAATGCCACAGAATGTTAAAAAAATTCATCTGCTGATAACTGATGATCGATTCTGTCCTCATGCCAGCTTATTTTTAGTGCTACCAAAATTGAAGCTGGGAAGTTACAGAATATGAAGGCATGGGAAACGATGTGCTCTGAAGATGGCAGCAGTCTTGCCCTGGCATACCTTCAAATGGCAGGTGCACGTGGTCAGTGTTCCACGCCATCCTACTCTTTCACCCAGAGCTGGCCTTGAACTCAAATATTCCCAGTTTCTGGGTCATATGTGAATGACTTAATAGATTACTTCATATCAAAGAGTCAAGCTGATGGCACAGGTTAAGACATACATTTAAACAAGGCCACAGAAAGGACCCATGGCTATTTCCTTACAACTCACATTGTGTAAAACCTGCAAGGCAGCCTTGACAGCCAATGTGGAAGGAGAGGATCTCTAGTGAGACAAACCAGACTTGAGTTCTGTGCCTCTTGGGAGATCAGCTATGAATTGTTTGATTTTCACGCCTTGGATATGAAGGTTTTCCAGAATTAGTATTACTTTATTAATAGCAATGTTAATAACATAGTAATATATTTAATGCCATTAACAGGACTGACCTACCAGACCAAAATAAAGTTTAATCTAGTGTTTGCAGATCCTTCATAAGCAAGTGGCTTAGATGCTAAAAGAGCAGATAGCTAATATTCTGAAGCTTCTTACACACCCCTACAGGTAAAATCAGCGTCGGACTTGAATCAGCAGTAAAGCAGAATTGCATGAGTTTGTGATGGCAAATTGATGTTTTTTGGGGGAATATGTTCTGTAAAATAAATATTATTTGGGATCAAATAAGGTCATATCAAGTAGCATACAATATAACAATGCATTTTCATTAACCATGCCCCAAGTTTCAGTTATCTCATCAACACTGTCAAACCCTCCATCAGTTTCCATAACTTGACCTTTCCTTGGTGTTTCTGTGTGGTTTCTGGTGTCACTTGTACCGCCTGCAGGCGACTTAGCTCCATGCATGCAAAGTGGATTTGCCTTCCTTGTTACTTTACTTTCTGTCTTCTGCATCTCAGGGGTGCTCCCAGCAGTTGACCAAGTCCTCTCCCCTCCCATCGTGCACCTGGCGGTGCGCCCCAGCTTTCTCTGGCATTTTCCCCGCTCTCCAGGCAAACCGTGGCCAGGACTGCCAAACAGTCTTCACTGAGGCAGAGTCAGAGACACTAGCTGTTCCCTGCTTTGGGCCTCAGGTGATCCTTCTCAGATGTGCCTTTCCCTTTTTCAAAGCCCTAGGTAGATTTCTTCTTGTCTCCCTAACAGTTTTCATGCCCCTTAGTGCATCATGCAAGTCCCTCCACATCTGTCTCCGTACTGTTTCAGCTGCATGCCCTCCACCCACCTGCAGAAGGCAGCGTGGTCACACCACAGTGCTCGCTCTGTCCCGAACAGCCATTCTCTCTTCTCCTCCAGCCTTCCAAGTCTGTCACCTGTTAAAGATTCTTCCCTTCTCCTTTGTCATCTACCTGTGGACTTCTACTCATCACTAGTTTCAGTAGCTCCGCTACACAGTACTGAGGACTTACTGTGTGCTCTGTGTTTTTGCTGCTGCAAGCCCATACCCTTTAAGGCACCTGCTCTGGCTAGACTCTGTGGGCCTTCACCTGTATGGGACAGACAGGGCGAGGAGGCAGAAAGAGATTTTCTTCCCCGCTGGTGTGACTCAGCAGTGGGTGCAGACACCAGCCACTGCCTACACAGTCCTGCCTGCGGGCGTCACACCAAGCTGCTGCTCTCGGGAATCCAAATGAATGTCACCCTTGTAGGAGGTCACTCGCAGTCATTTCCACTTCAACCGTGCCAAGGACCCTGGTTTGTCTCTGCTCTCTTTCAACAAATGGGTTTGCCCTCTCACTAGGAGAGAAGGACTTGTCTCCTGGTCCGTCCATGCATGTGTTTCATGCAGAAAAGGCTGTGCTGTGTGTATATCTCAATTTTCAATAACCAGCAAAGTAATGTTCACACCAGGAATTGAAAAGTGTTCAATGGTTGGATGGGTAATAAGCAGACAGGGTAGAATAGAAAGTCGAATCAGAGGATCAGAGGACTGGCTTTGGCTTACATTTTGAGCAATTTCAATGGCAGAATAATGTTCTTTCTGTACCTAAACGCATCCACATGTGTAAGATAACCAGTGCCTGTTCTCTTGGTGAGGACGTGAACTCTTGTTCTCACAGAAAGTGCGTGTACTGGTTATGTAATTTAATAATATATTAGAGAGACATTTGGTAGGTTAAAAATGTTGAAAAATCAGACAGGGTCTGCATTAGCTCTCTGCTTTGTAAAATAGGTTTAATTAAACCCTGTGCATGTTGCTCTCGTTCTTAATAAGAGCTTCTCTTGTTCACCTCTCTGTGTGTTGAATTTTGCTCCAGACTGAGGAGCTATAATTTCAAAGGAAACATCCAGCTCACTCCAGTAGGAGAATCACGTGGGTGTGGGCTCCCAGAGCAAGGCTGATTTTGTGGTTTGTTTTATTCTTGCAGCCCAAGGTACATGGTTCTGCTGTGATCCCTTGCTTCATTTCAGCAGTGCTACTGTCTCACAGACACCACATTTTTCCCAAATGACTTCCTAAATTATGCAATCTATTGCGTCTTTGAAGCATCCTCACCTGTACCCACCTCTCCAGATTTTTCTTCTTGGTGCCCAGACATGTCAGTTAAAGAACATTGCGTCTGCTGTCTCAAGACCTCTCTCTAATAATTGTCCCTCTAAAGCTATAGGTTGAAACTACCAGGTATCACATTTGCAAATATCTCTGCCACAGTGGATCAGTTTGATACAATTAACACTTCAAGTAAAATGAGAGCATGACCAAAATACTTCAAGGGGCACATATGAAGGCATCAGTCTAATTCTGCCAAATGTCAGCGCTGTCTCTGGGGGCTCTGAGTGTGCACTGGAGATCACATTTGCATCTACCTGTTACATTGATTTGTACAGTGAAGAAAACAAGGTTAAATCTTCTTGCTTTCTCTTCTAAGTTCAGCTATGAAGATTCTTAATAATGTAGATTTCTTTCTACTTTTGGCTCTGGGTGCTCCTTTTGTAAGTATTTCATTACATGTGCATTCTGAAACTATCTTGTGAAGGAGGAGGAACCCCTTGTGTTCTTGTGAGTGATCTGTCAGTTACCTCCCATGTAGACAGCACTTTTAAAAATGGCCCAACTGTCTGTCCAGGGCTTCTGGCTCCTTCATATATTCACGTTAATATCAATTAACATGACCCAAAAGACCATGCTCAGCTCTCTTTCTGTAGGAAGTCTCAGGACTACAAGTCGAAAAATTCTTTCTTCTAATGCGAATTTTAGTCACCAAGTCATTTAATGTTTAAAGTTCCTCTCGGAAGGCAGAATTGACAGCTCAATGTAGACACTGTTTCAAGCATGAACTCCCACACCCATGGAGTTCATCAAGGGGAGTCACACAGCAGTGTCAACACAAGGTCACAAGTGCACCCCACAAGAGGGGAGTGATTTCGGAGGGAAGCAGGAGAATTTGCTCCTATGTGGAGTCAGCAAGAAGGTTCCAGAAATGTCAGAATCGACCAATGCCTGAGCTACAGTCCTCTCACTAGAAACTATGGCCTCATGATTGCTGAGTGGCAAATGTGAAGACTGAACCAGACCCTCTTTCTGAGCTGTGTCTTGGAGATTTTGCTTGCATACTCAATGTTGATTTACAGTTGGGTTTGATGAGAAGATAATATCCTTATGACTCTAGAGTTGTCTTAAAAGAACCTTGGATGTGAAAAGCTAAAACTGATAAAGTACCATCCATTTTCAGTTTTCAATATGTCAGCACACTATTTAAGATTGGTCATGTTTAGTATTTTTTTATACATAGCACAACTCTTTTTATCTTTCCAAATGAATTTGGGGGAGTTGGGGATGTGAATGTGTTACAAGAAATTAAATCAAATGAAAAGAAAATTCAGTGTAGGAAATAAGCAACGTGCGATAAGTTTGATGCACCAACTAACACTGTTGAATCCAGTATTGTTGTCAAGGATTCAGACCACAGACTTCACTCTGCATTTCTCAGAATCCAGGGAAAGAGGGATAAATAACTAGAAAATATGTGAATGCAAAATCCTGAGTGAGTGTCTACAAATGCAGCTCACCAAATGAACACGGCCAAATAAGTAATTATGATAATTCTTACATGTGATTTCTACATACATATATTATACTATTTAATATCTCACCTGCACTGGTTGTTAACACAGCCCCAGTAAGCATGGAGCTTTGAAATCATATTATGAAAAATTACCCCAAAGAAAATTTAGAATTGTAAAGAATGTTAGGTAATAAATAGTTTGGCTACTTTTTTCCAAATGTGGAAATTAAGACCCAGATTGAGATGGCGATTTGCCCAAGGTGCTAGGGAATCTTCAGTGATCTTAATTAAACCCGTGGTGTTTCCATACGATCTAGGAGACTCAGGTGAGATCCTGAAGCTTTCTTATGGGAGTATGCGGATAAACTAGGAAAACAGTGTTATAGAAGTACACTTCAAAAAGTCCGTGGAAAATGGAAAATGGAATTAAAAATTATTTTGGTGCAAAAGATGTTGACATGCATACATACGTTTTTCAGAATAGCATTTTTCATGAACTTTTTGAAGACTCCTCATCTATCATTATACTCTTTTTTTAACTTTTATTTAATGAATATAAATTTCCAAAATACGATTTATGGATTACAATGGCTTCCCCCCCATACCGTCCCTCCCACCCACTACCCTCCCCTTTCCCACTCCCTCTCCCCTCCATTCACATCAAGATTCATTTTCGATTATCTTAATATACAGAAGATCAGCTTAGTATACATTAAATAAGGATTTCAACAGTTTGCTCTCACACAGAAACATAAAGTGAAAAATAATAGATGATTTTTTAATGATGATGAAATCAGATCAGACCTATTGTCATGTTTAATCCCAGTGAGAGTCAAGTTGGGATTTGATAATTTCTTTTTTTTTTTTTTACAGAGGATCAGTTTAGTATACATTAAGTAAAGATTTCAACAGTTTGCACCCCCATAGAAACACAAAGTGAAATATATTGTTTGAGTACTCGTTATAGCATTAAATCTCAATACACAGCACATTAAGGACAGAGATCCCACATGAGGAGTAAGTGCACAGTGACTCCTGTTGTTGACTTTACCAATTGACACTCCTGTCTATGGCATCAGTAGTCTCCCTATGCTCCAGTCATGAGTTTCCAAGGCTATGGAAGCCCTCTGAGTTCTCCGATTCTTATCTTGTTTAGACAAGGTCATAGTCAAAGTGGAGGTTCTCTCCTCCCTTCAGAGAAAGGTACCTCCTTCTTTGAAGACCTGTTCTTTCCACTGGGATCTCACCCGCAGAGATCTTTTGCCAGAGTGTCTTGGCTTTCCATGCCTGGAATACTCTCATGGGCTTTTCAGCCAGATCCGAATGCCTTTAGGGCTGATTCTGAGGCCAGAGTGCTATTTAGGACATCTGCCATTCTATGAGTCTGCTGAGTATCTCACTTCCCATATTGGATCACTCTCCCCTTTATTTATTCCATCGGTTAGTGTTAGGAGGTACTAGACTTGTTTATGTGCTCCCTTTGACTCTTAGTCCTTTCATTATGATCATTTGTGAACTCTTAAATGTGATTCAGAAGGAAAAGAGCATCCAAAACCATGCTTGTCCCTGGAGTCCACATCACTGCCCTTTCTCATCTTCTTCCCGTGGGAGGCTGCTCCACTGACATCTGCATACTGCATACTTCAGCCATGCTGCTCACAAGCCAAGGTGACCACAACAGAAACCGAGTGGACATCCAAGAGCCATGCTAGCAAGAACCAAGAAGATATCACAGGTCACAGGGAGAGGATTCAAGCAGCCTTAAGGGTCCTGCCCTACCTTAACACTTATTCTCCACCAGTATTTTCCTTCCAGTGGATGACTTACCTGTGTTGATGACTTACCCCAAGACCACATCTAAATGCAGATGGGTTAAGTCAATCCAGAGCTATCTTGGAGGCCAGGAGCTGAAACCTATGAGCACACATTCAAACATGAGTTGATGAGACCCAATATGCCCTGGGTGTGCAGACAGAGCCTTGCGAGTCAGGAGAGAGGACAGTTGGAGTTTCAGAGACATGGGTAGGGTAACCAAGTCATCTGGAACACACGGCTGCTCACAGGAGATGGATGCAGGTTGAAGGCCAAAACCAGAAGATGGCAAGGACAAGTAGGGTGAAAAGAAACTAACCAAAATGTGTCACTGGGCATAGGTTCCCTGGGAATAGAGCCAACTTGGATCATATCAAATTATTGTCCTAGGTTGAGATATTCTTGCCTGGCAGATTCAGTTCCAACCAGGAATTTTTGCCAATACACCTAATACAAAGGTGCTAATACAATCTCATCAGCTCAGAGATTGGAGGCCAATGGTCCAAAGCAGCATCGAGACCAAGAGGGACACCTAGACTTATCCCAACATCCTGACGGAGCCTGTTAGAGTCCGAAAAAGCCCACCACCCGAGGAACGACTCCAAGAGACGTTTCTCTCATGCAACCAGCAAGAGGAAGCTTTATTGATTATCCAGCATGCTGGGGCTGTCTGATCATACAAGAGCAGAGCAGCCCCGAATAACCAAAGGTTAGGGTTTATAAAGGCAAAAACCGCAAAACCGGGAAGGGGGGAATACACGGTTGCTATGCACGGTTGCTATACACAGTTGCTAAGATCAAAAGAGAGTACATAAAATCAAAAGAGAGTATATGGTTTGACAATACAAGTTACAATCTTAGAATTAGGACTTGACATTAATGTAAGACACAGACAAATCACATCTTTATTATTAGCCCAGGTAACCCAGGTGCAACCTTTCTACTTTTAAGCTTGAGCAATCATGCTAGGGGGTTTTTGTGCTCCGCCAAGGGTGATGTAGTGCACTGCTATTGTCCGACTATTTGAGATCATAGTTTCAAACCAGAGTCTCACGGTGGGGGGGTGCTTTCTCAGAATGGAGTCTCAAGTGCTCCAAAATGGAGTCCCTACTGTCAAGGTGCTACTTCACTCTGTCTTATTTTTACAGCTGTACCAGGAAGGTTTAAACCTGTAAGCTTAAGCTTAACTTTTACACCCGCACATATACAATTTTAACTCTTCAAGCCTAGTAGAAAGCTGGGCTCTGTGGCCCCTGTGCCTGGTGCACAGTCATGGTGGACTGACTGCTCTTTCTGGGTAAACAGGTGAAAGGAGCTCAGTCAGACACAAATTCAGCCCTCCATGACATTTGGAAACTGCTGCTTTCCTCTAGCACTTGACTGTTGTGCCTAATTCTGATTTGGGGTGGAAGGAGTTAAGTAGTAAACGAAGGAAAATCTCTAATATTTGACTGCCTTGGTGCACAAGGCACATGCCAGGAGTAGGGTGTCAGCGCTTCCCTGGGGGAGTGGTAGGGATGGTAGAAAATAAAACGTATGTGCATGAATAAGCATGTTGTGTAGCAGCACATGACTCAAGTCTTCTGAAGGTCCCAGAAAAACAGCCCAGGAAGCTGAGGGGAAGGAGATTCTGTATGAAAGTGGCAGCAGATATTGCATGCTGGAGGAAGCATGCGAGCTGGACCATGACACTGTGTCAGGTACACACAAGGGAAGCAGATGTACAGCTTCCCCTGTGGAGTAATTTGTCTTGCCATTTTGCAGAGGTGGAAATAAAGGGAAGGTTGTTGAAGAAGGCAATGCTTTGTGGCTGATCTGAGCAAGAAGTGGGAAGAGGAGCAGTGGGATATGAGTCTGGGTCAGCCTGTGCCCAAGGTAGAGTCTCAGGATATCATGAATATAGCAGGTCTCTTCCGAAAGGGGAGGGAGATTACTGTTTTTGAGAACAGTGCTGATGATTACAAAAAGATAACAAATGTAATTAGTATAATTGACAAAATTAGAAGTCAGTGGGCTAAAGGAGTACTTGTAAAGAGCCCTTCATATTTACATCTATTAATGTAGTCTTTGTTTCTAGGATTTTGAAAATTGTTGAATAACCACAACCACAAATTGCTCTTTCATCATCTGATAGTAGAAATCTAAAGTTCTTCTGGTCTTTAATCTGAATGACCCCAATTTCAAGGATTTTTTTGTAAAACTTTAATACATGGTGATGATTGGATTAAGATGGTAGAGCAGGGAGGGAACTTACTTCTCTAATCTAGGAGAAGATAGTTCTTTAAAAATGGAAAGAGTGTAATCTCAGAGAAGAGTTAGGAACAAAACAGCAGAGGAAACTCTATGCAAATTAGAGGGACACAGTGGACTTAGGTGGAGGGCATGCATGCCCCCAACTCAGGACTGCAGCAGCTGGGAGCCTCCACACCAGAGTTGGAGAGTGAGGTGAGATCAGACTGCAGCAGCCCAAGCCACTGGCAAAAAAACTGCAAGAGGAACCTAGAGGAAATCTGCTTGGAGCCAGTGGGGTAAGTGTACCTGCCAAACTAGAGGAGAAAAAACAAAGCAGGGGATATGTTTCTCTCTCCCTGATCACCCTGCAACAGCATACTGTAACAAGCTGATAGAGAGCAGGTGCCATTTTGGAAATATGGAACAGCTGCACCAGCTCTTTTCCATGTCCAGCCAATAGCCAAGTGGAGACTCCTGAGTCTGGTGGTGAGAACAGACAGGAGGCTGGGTGCTCATGATTGAGGGAGGCTTGTGTGCCATGACTGTGAAAACATTGAGGCTGCATGGGAGAACTCAGGGTGTGGCTGGGACTTTGGACAGTCACTGTGGGAGGCTCAATGCACCCAGGGATCCCTGGTTTCCTGGTCAGGGACATTGCTGGGGAATCTGAGCTTATACTGAGGACTGCTCACTTCCTTTGTGTCAGAGTGGATGAATAATATACCCACTGGGGCTAGCACCAGGCACTGTTCTCCTTGGAGGAGAGGAGCTCAGCTGAGTCTAAGCCAACAGATAAGAACACACCTCCCCTCTGATAAAAGAACAAAGAGACATCTGCCATTCTATAAGTCTACTGTGTATCCCACTTCCCATGTTGGATTGTTCTCTCCCTTTTTTATTCTCAGTTAGTATCAGCAGACACTAGTCTTGTTTGTGTGATCCCTTTGACTCTTAGACCTATCGGTGTGATCAATTGTGAACTGAAATTGATCACTTGGACTAGTGAGATGGCATTGGTACATGCCACCTTGATGGGATTGTATTGGAATCCCCTGGCACGATTCTAACTCTACCATTTGAGGCAAGTCTGATTGAGCATGTCGCAAATTGTACATCACCTCCCTCTCTTACTCCCAGTCATATTTAACAGGGATCACTTTTCAGTTAAAATTTAAAAACCTGAGAATAATTGTGTGTTAATTACAGAGTTCAACCAATAGTACTAGAACAAAAAAAATACTAAAATGGATAAAGTATTACATTGTACATCAACAGTGAGGACAAGGGCTGATCAAGTCACTGTTTCTCATAGTGTCCATTTCACTTCAACAGGTTTCCCCTTTGCTGCTCAGTTAGTTGTGGCCGATCAGGGAGAACATATGATATTTGTCCCTTTGGGACAGGCTTAATTCACTCAGCATAATGTTTTCCAGATTCCTCCATCTTGTTGCAAATGACCAGGTTTCATTATTTTTGACTGCTGTATAGTATTCTATAGAGTACATGTGCCATAATTTCTTTATCCAGTCTACTGTTGATGGGCATTTGGGTTGATTCCAGGTCTTAGCTATTGTGAATTCAGCTGCAATAAACATTAAGGTGCAGACAGCTTTTTTGTTTGCCAATTTCATTTCCTTTGGGTAAATTCCAAGGAGTGGGATGGCTGAGTTGTATGGTAGGGTTATATTCAGGTTTCTGAGGAATCTCCAGACTGACTTCCATAGTGACTTAACCAGTTTGCATTCCCACCAACAGTGGGTTAGTGTCCCTTTTCCCCCACATCCTCGCCAGCATCTGTTGTTGGTACATTTCTGAATGTGAGCCATTCTAACCAGGGTGAGGTGAAACCTCATTGTGGTTTTGATTTGCATTTCCCTGATTGCTAGTGATCTTGAACATTTTTTCATGTGTCTGTTGGCCATTTGGATTTCCTCTTTTGAAAAATGTCTGTTGAGGTCCTTGGCCCATCTCTGAAGTGGGTTGTTTGCTTTGATGTTGTGGAGTTTCTTGATTTCCTTTTAGATTCTGGTCATCAACCCTTTATCTGTTGCATAGTTTGCAAATATATTTTCCCATTCTGTCAGTTGCCTCTTCACTTTGCTGACTGTTTCTTTTGAAGTACAGAAACTTCTCAATTTGATGCAATCCCAAATGTTAATTTTGGCCTGTGCTTCTGGGGTCTTTTCCAAGAAGTCTTTGCCGGTACCTGTATCTTCCAGGGTTTTTCCAATGTTCTCTAATAATTGTCGGGTCATAGATTTAAGTCTTTAATCCATGTTGAGTGAATTTTTGTGTAAGGTGAAAGGTAGGGGTCTTGCTTCTTGATTCTACACGTGGAAATCCAATTTTCCCAGCACCATTTATTGAATAGACTGTCCTTACTCCAGGGATTGGTTTTGAATCCTTGATCAAATATAAGTTGGCTGTAGATGTTTGGATTGATTTCTGGTGTTTCTATTCTGTTCCATTGGTCTATCCATCTGTTTCTGTACCATTACCATGCTGTGTTGATAACAACTGCCCCATAGTATGTCCTGAAATTTGGTATTGCGATGCCTCCAGCTTTGTCTGGCCTCAGAATCAGCCCTTAAGGCGTTCGGATATGGCTGAAGAGCCCATGAGAGTATTTTAGGCATGGAAAGCCAAGACACTCTGGAAAAAAAAGAAGAAGACCTAAATGAAAGATCTCTGCGAGTGAGATCCTAATGGAAAGTACGGGACCATCAAAGAAGGAGGTACCTCTCTCTGAAGGGAGGAGAGAACTTCCACTTTGACTATGACCCTGTTGGAATAAGATCGAAGTTGGCGAACTCAGAAGGCTTCCATAGCCTTGGCAACTCATGACTAGAGCCTAGGGAGATTACTGATGCCATAAACAAGAGTGTCAAATTGTTAAGTCAACAACAGGAGTCACCGTGTACTTACTTCTCATGTGGGATCTGTCTTTAATGTGTTGTCCAGTGTGAAGTAATGCTATAACTAGTACTGAAACAGTATTTTACACTTTGTGTTTCTGTGTGGGTGCAAACTGATGAAATCTTTACTTAATATATACTAAATCGATCTTCTGTATATAAAGATAATTGAAAATGAATCTTGATGTGAATGGAAGGGGAGAGGGAGTGGGAGATGAGAGGGGTGCAAGTGGGAGGGAAGTTATGGGGGGGAAGCCATTGTAATCCATAAACTGTACTTTGGAAATTTATATTTACTAAATAAAAGTTTTGAAAAAAGAACAAAGAGAAATTTAACACACCAAACCTCAGGGTTTCACCTCAGACACTCCTTTCACCTTGGAGAACTAAACAGAGCTCCCAAGCCACACCCTCCTCACACCTCTAGGTTTTCAATAAAAGCAAAAGCTCCAGTAATCTGTAGAGGCATAGCACAAAGATAAAATCTGCCACAATGAAAAGACAAAGAAGAAACCAAGAAGTGTCTCCACAAACGCCAAATAACAAACACACCAATTCAAGAACCAAGAATACTAAGACAACATGATGCTCCCGAAAGAACACTACACTTCAATACTAGATAGGGAAGATGATGAGACTGAAGAAATGCCAGAAATGGAAATTAAAAAAAATTGATCATAGGATTACTTAGAAGTAATCAGGAGCATGAACTAATGAAATTCAGACATGACATGAAAGAAAATTTCTCCCACTAAATTGAGATCTTAAAGAGAAATCAAAATGAAATCTTGAAAATGAAGAATTCAATAGAAAAATAGAAAATGCAGTGGAAAGCCTTAACAACAGAATCAGTGAAGCAGTAGAAAGAATATCCAACTTAGATGACAGAGCCATTAAGCAAGATAAACAAATCAAAGGATACAAATTGGGAAAGAGGAAGTCAAAATATCCTTACTTGCAGATGACATGGTCAAATATATAGGGGATCTAAAAGACTATTGGAACTCATCGAAGAGTTTGGTAAACTAGTAGGATATAAAATTAATACACAAAATCAACAGCCTTTGTATACACAGACAATGTCATGGCTGAGAAAGAACTTCTAAGATCAATCCCATTCACAATACCTAAAAAAAAATTAAATATCTTCGAGTAAATTTAATGAAGGATGTCATAGATCTCTACAATGAGAATTACAAAACATTAAAGAAAGAAATAGAAGAAGATATGAAAAATGGAAAAATCTTCCACATTCATGGATTGGAAGAATCAATATCATCAAAATGTCCATTCTTCCAAAAGGAATTTAACAATTCAATGTTGGGTCAGCATTGTGGAATAGCAGGTAAAGCCACTGCCTGCAGTGCCAGTATCCCATATGGGTACCGGTTCGAGACCCGGCTGCTCTACTTCCAATCCAGCTCTATGCTGTGACCTGGGAAGGCAATGGAAGATGACCCAAGTTCCTGGGCCCCTGAACCCTCATGGGAGACCTGGAGGAAGCTCCTGGCTCCTGGCTTCAGATTGCTGCAGCTCTGAAAGTTGTGGCCAATTTGGGGGTGAACCAGTGGATGGAAGACCTCTCTATCTCCTTCTCTCTCTCTCCTTCTCTCTCTCTCTGCATCTCCTTCTCTCTCTGTGTAACTCTGACTTTCAAGTAAAATAAATAAATATTTTTCAAAAAGATCCAGTGTGCTACCAATCAAATACCAAAGACATTTTTCTCAGATCTAGAAATAATTATGCTGAAATTCATATGAAAACACAGAGAACCTCAAATAACTAAAGCAATCTTGTAGAACAAAAAGAAAAGCAGAGGCATCACAATATCAGATGTCAAGGCATAATACAGAACAGTTACAATAAAAACAGTCTGGTACTGGTACAAATGCAGATGGATAGACCAATGAAACAGAATAGAAATGACAGAAATAAATCCAGGTGTCTACAGCCAACTTATATTTGACCAGGGAGCTAAAACCAATCCATGGAGCAAGGACAGTCTCTTCAACAAACGGTGCTGGGAAAACTGGATTTCCACATGCAGAAGTATGAAGCAGAACCTCTACTTTACACCTTACACAAAAATTCATTCAAAATGGATTAAAGGCATAAATCTATGACCTGATGCCATCAAATTATTATAGAACATTGGGCAAACCCTGCAAGATGTTAGCATAGGCAAAGAGTTCTTGGAAAAGACCCCAGAGGAACAGGCAATCAAAACCAAAATTAACAAATGGGATTACATCAAATTGAGAAGCTTCATCACTACAAAAGAACACTCAGGAAAGTGAAGAGGCAACCAATAGAATGGGAGAAATTATTTGCAAACTATGCAAATGATAAAGGATTAAAAATCAGAATATATAAATAGATCAAGAAACTTAACAACAACAAAATAAACAACCCAGGTAAGAAGTGGACAAAGGACTTAAACAGGCATTTAAAAGAGGAAATCCAAATGGCCAGTAGACCATGAAAAAATGTTCAGGATCAGAAGCTGTCAGGGAAATGCAAATCAGAACCACAATGATGTTTCACTTCACCCCAATTCGAATGGCTTTCATACAGAAATCAACAAACAACAAATGCTCACGAGGATGTGGGGAAAAGGTACCCTAATCCACTGTTGGTGGGAACGTAAACTGGTAACACCACTGTAGAAGATGATATGGAAATACCTCAGAAATCTGAAGATAGACCTACCACATGACCTAACTATCCCACTCCTGGAAATTTACCCAAGGGGACTGAAATCAGCAAGTAAAAGAGTTATCTGCACTCCCGTGTTTATTGCAGTTCAATTCACAATAGCTAAGACATGGAATCAACCTAAATGTATGTAAACCATAAACTCAATAAAGAAACTATGGGATATGTACACTGTGGAATAAACGAAATACAGTCATTTGCAACAAAATGGATGAATCTGGAAAACATCATACTTAGTGGAATAAGCCAGTCGCAAAGGGATAAATGCCATATGTTCTCCCATCTGTGATAACTGATAGACCACCTAAAAGAAAATCTGTAGAAGTGAAATTGACACTCTGAGATGCAATGACTTGAACAGCCCTTGTGTCGACTGTCGAGGAACAGTTTTCCTTTTTCTTCTTCATATTATTTGTTGAACACTTTATTTAACATAGAGTTAATCATATGTGAATAAAGTCAAATTTGTCTCAGTAAAAAATAAGAGTGGAAATAAGAGAGGGAGGAAGACGTCTGTAATTATAAATCTGTATTGTTCTGCATACATTCCTATGGACTTACTTCTAAGGGCACAGTTTAAAAACTTGCCATGGGGCCCCAAATCCCATTAAGCTGGGTGGTAAAAATGCCATGTTAAGTGCTAAAGTGATCATATTAAGTGTTAAAGTAATCATACAGATAGGATTAACTATTAAAAGGACCATAAAAATAAGATCAAGTGTCTGACAATAATAATAGAAGTAAAAAGGAGAGAATGTACCAACATGGGAAGCAGTCCACACAGTAGACTCATAGAATGACAATCGCTTTAAATAGCCTTCTGACCTCAGAGGAAGCCCTTAGGCATTCTGGTCTGGCTGAAAAGCTCATGAGAGTATTTTAGGCATGGAAGGCAAAGACACTGTGGCAAAAAGTGTCCTACATGAAGGATCTCTGTGAGTGAGACCCCTATGGAAAGAAGTGACCGTCAAAGAAGGGTGTACTTTTCTCTGAAGGGAGGAGAGAACTTATACTTTGCTTATACGTTTCCCTTGTTTAAATACTAATGGAGATTTTGAATCCTTCCATAGCCTTGGCAGCTCACGTCAAGAGCCTCGGATGATCACTGATGTCATACATAAGAGCATTATTGTTAAATTATAGTGCATAGGAGTCACTGTGCACTTACTTACCATGCAGGACCTCTGTCCTCATTGAATTGTATTATGAGAATTAACTGTAAAACTTGTTTTCAAACAGTTTGTGAGGGGGGCAATTTTTTGAAATATTTACTTAATATAGAGTTGCTCTTCTGTGTATAAAGTTAATTGAAAATGAATCTTAGTGGGGAATGGGACTGGGAATGGGAGAGGAAGAAGTGGGGTGGGAGTGCAGCTATGGTGGGAAGAATCACTGTATTCCTGAGGTTGTACCTGTGGGATTTGTACTCCTTAAATAAAAGGTTTCTTTGTGGGGGAAGAGCAAGCATTTTAAAAAAAAGTGCATGTCTATTTTATTCAGAGAAAACAAAAACATACGCGAGCAGAAGCATGGGAATTGCATTGTGGTGTAGTGAGCTAAGTTGAACTCTTTAATTAACACACAATTATTCTTAGGCATTTAAATTTAATTGAAAGTGATCCCTGTTAAATATAAGAGTGGGAATAAGAGAGGGAGAGAAGGAGGAGATGTACAGTTTGGGACATGCTCAATCAGACTTGCCCCAAATGGTAGAGATTGAAAAATGCCAGGGGATTCCAATTCAATCCCATCAAGGTGGCCTGTACCAATGACATCTCACTAGTCAAAGTGATCAGTTTCAGTTAACAATTTATCATAATGGTAGGATTAAGAGTCAAAGGGATCACGTAAACAAGTCTAGTACCTGCTAATACTAACTGAAAGAATCAAAAAGGAGAGAAAGATCCAACATGGGAAGCGGGATACACAGTAGACTCATAGAATGGCAGATTTCCTAAACAGTACTCTGGCCTCAGAATTAGCCTGTAGGGCATTCGGATCTGGCTGAAGAGTCCATGTGAGATCCCAGTGGAAAGAACGGGCCATCAAAGAAGGAGGTACCTTCTCTGAAAGCAGGAGAGAACTTCCACTTTGACTATGACCTTGTCTAAATATGATCAGAGTTGGCAAACTCAAAAGGCTTCCACAGTCTTGGTAACTCATGACAAGATCCTAGGGTGATTACTGAAGCCATAAACAAGAGTGTCAATTGTTAAGTCAACAACAGGAGTCACTGTGCACTTACTCCCCTTGTAGGATCTCTGTCCTTAATGTGTTGTACAATGTAAATTAATGCTATAACTTGTACTCAAACAATACTGTACACTTTGTGTTTCTGTGTGGGTGCAATCTGTTGAAATCTTTACTTAATATATACTAAATTGATCTTCTATATATAAAGAGAATGGAAAATGAATCTTGATGTGAATGGAATGGGAGAGGGAGCGGGAGATGGGAGGGTTGTGTGTGGGAGGGAAGTTAAGGGGGGGGGCTCTGTAATCCAAAAGCTGTACTTTGGAAATTTATATTTATTAAATAAAACTTAAAAAAATTTAAAAAAGAGCAGAAGAATGGGGAATTGCGTTCTGCTGTAGTGAACTAAGTGACTGCTTGCAGTGCCAGCATCCTGTACTGGGGCACTGATTCAAGGCCTGGCTGCTTGCTTCCTATCCAGCTCCCTGCTGCTGTGCCTTGGAAAGTTGTAGAGGACAACCCAAGAGTTTAGGCCCCTGTCACCCATATGGGAGACCCAAATGGAATTCAAGTCTCCTGATTTCAGCCTAAACCAACTCTTTGTAGCCATTTGGAAAGAAACAGCAAATGGGAGACTCTCTCTCTCTCTCTCTCTCTCTCTCTCTCTTCTGCCTTTAAAATAAATTTAAAATTTTTTAAAAACACACACAGCAGAAGGTG
This sequence comes from Oryctolagus cuniculus, assembly GCF_964237555.1. Taxonomy (NCBI): domain Eukaryota; kingdom Metazoa; phylum Chordata; class Mammalia; order Lagomorpha; family Leporidae; genus Oryctolagus; species Oryctolagus cuniculus. Next base: position 196,670,017 of record NC_091433.1, read on the forward strand.
TGAGGTACCAGAGCAAGCTGCATAAAAGTCCCATGAAGTGAGGGACTTTAATATCACATGACTGGCCAGTACTTCATCAAACAGAAAAGAGGAATCATTCTTAGCGTGTCTGTACACTCAACCATGAGTGATTTGACTTTTGCTGGCATGCGAGGGCTGGATTATATTAATAACATTAATTATATTATTCTTGCTTCCTCAAAATTGCTGTTGATTAATAAACCACTTAGTTGCTCTTCTAACTAATTTTCTAACCAATCTCTTTGTGCATTGAAAATAAACATCATTTTTTGTTATATTAACTAGGAACCAATGATTAGTGCTAAGATCTCAACCGTGTGCTACTTTACAACACTTAAACTTAAGAAGTGGACTTGACAATGCTCCAATGTGCTCTTTTCAACCTCCTTCCCCAGATCACTGTTTAGGAACATTTTTGATAGCTTACATAGAAATCTAATTATAAAACAGACCTCGGTATCTCAACAATAAATTATACATTATTTTAAAACCAAATGTTAAATAAAAATCTCAGAACTCTGCCAAGATTAAACATTTGTTTTAGCAAAACATTGATTCCATGCACTCAACATACATGAATCTAGCCATCCATGCCCTCTATAGCTGATCATTCCCTAGGCTTTCACATTAATTTCCAGGAAGACTGGATTAATATTTGGTATAATAACAATTGGATTTGCAATTGGGTACATGCTACACAACTGTTATTTTTCTTTTTATTATGAAATTACAGATACTTATAAAATTGCATGTTTTTTTAAGATTTATTTTATTTATATGAAAGACAGAGTTACATAGAGAGGTAGAGACAGAGAGAGGTCTTCCATCCGCTGGTTCACTCCCTAGATGGTCACAACAGTCGGAGCTGGGCCAATCCGAAGCCAGGAGCCAGGAGCTTCCTCCGGGTCTCCCACATGGGTGCAGGGGCCCAAGGACTTGGGCCATCTTCTACTGCTTTCCCTGGCCACAGCAGAGAGCTGGATCAGAAGTGGAGCAGCCAGGTCTTTAACTGGCACCCATATGGGATACTGGTGATTCAAGCCAGGGTGTTAACCCATTGTGCCGCAGTGCTGGCCCTTTGTATTGTTATATAATTAGCAAAATGCATACATATATGAGTAAACTGTTTTTTTAATAATTTGTTTGCATCATTTGATGCTGCCTTAGTTTTGGGTGCTGCAGCAGAATACCACTTCCATAATTATTGTGACACAAGCTTTCATTTCACACAACCCTGGAGGCTGGAAACTCTGAGGATGAAGCACCTGCAGACTGAGGGTCTGGAGCCCCACTCTCTGGTTTTCAGAAGTCAACAAACTTCTCCTTGTTTTGTCACATGGCAGGAAGTCCGGGTGAGCTCTCTGTGTTCCATTGGTAAGGACTGAGTCATGATGAACCAATCACCTGCCAAGACCCCCAACTACTAACACCATTATATTGGGGTTAGAATTTCCTCATAAGGATTTTGGATGGACACATTCAAACATTGCAATTCTATAGAGAGTGTTAACATGCAAATAAAATAATATAAATGTCATTCCCCTGTAAAAAAAACCTTAATGCACTCAAAATAGGTAATAAGTTCTAGACTGTAAACTATTCTCTTTGAAAAGTGTAAGAACATTGCATGTTTAAGACAGTACTAGCACTTAAAATGTTAATTCTTTTACTCTTTGTTTACTTGAAAAGGAGAAACAGAGAGACAAACAGACATAGGTCTTCCACCTGCTGCTTGACTTCCCAAATGCCTGAAGAAGCCAGGGCTGCTCCACACTGAAGCCAGGAGCTGGAACTCAACCTGAGTCTCCAGTATGGATGCCAGGCACCCAACATTGCCTGTCACCTGCTGCCTCCCAGTGTGTGCAGTGGCAGGCAACTGAAATTAGAAGCAGAGCTGGGATGCAAACCACCACTCTGATATGGAAGGTAGCCCCACCATGCATCTTCTTCACCACTGTTTCAAACACCTGCTCCACATTCAGTGTGGATAAAGTGGCCTATTTAAAATAAAGGAACGGTTTTCACAAAGCATGTTTTAGGATGTTAAAAAACATTTCATAAATTGAAATTGCTGTATGGCAGGTTTTCTGGCTAGTAGGCTGCTTAAGGCAATGAACACAGTCAGAATAGTAGAAAATAATTTTGTTTTCTTCTCTATGGAGATAATGTTCTAAGTTTCTAAGTGAGAGTGCCTTTTTCTGCTTAAATAGCCAATAATTCAGTTAAGTAAATGCCTTAACCTTTCACTGCTTCCCTGGTGGGCAAGGATTCGGTGGAATAGATTTAGAAAATGACGTCAGTAGGAAGCAGCAGGTGCACCAGGCTGGGTGTGATGAATCAGAAATGGAACAATAGCTCTGTGACGAAGAGACCTACTTCTAGGCTTGGAGCAAACTCCTCCAACAGGGGACTGCTTCACTCAGCCCTGCCATGGTCCTTTTTCCTAGTGTTTTGTTTGCATTCCTCTCATTTTCCTGTGCAGCCAGGACACTCATCTCACAGTATGGGTGGAGATTCCAAAAGTCTGGGGACTTTCTTGGGCCTTTTCTAAGTGATTGAGCCCTGTACCATGTCCTGGAAATAAAATTCTAAATGGGCCGGCGCTGCGGCTCACTAGGCTAATCCTATGCCTTGCGGCGCTGGCACACCGGGTTCTAGTCCCAGTTGGGGCACCAGATTCTGTCCCGGTTGCCCCTCTTCCAGGTCAGCTCTCTGCTGTGGCCAGGGAAGTGTAGTGGAGGATGGCCCAAGTGCTTGGGCCCTGCACCCCATGGGAAACCAGGAGAAGCACCTGGCTCCTGCCATCGGATCAGCGTGGTGCGCTGGCTGCAGCACGCCAGGTGTGCGGCCATTGGAGGGTGAACCAATGACAAAGGAAGACCTTTCTCTCTGTCTCTCTCTCTCTCACTGTCCACTCTGCCTGTAAAATAAAATAAAATAAAATAAAATTTTAAATGAAAAATGGTAAAAGTGTAATTGGCATGTCATGTCTACTTTATTATTCACACTGCTTAATTTTTTAAACAGAGATCTACTTTATTTATTTGAAAGGCATAGTGACAGAGGGGTCACACACACACACACACACACACACACACACAGTCTTCCATCTACTGTCACTCCAAAATGGCTGCAGTGTCTGGGGCAGGGCCAGGTTGAAACCAGGACCCAGGAACTGCATATGGGTCTCCCATGTGGGTGTCAGGAGTTCCAGCACTTGAGCCATCAATCTGTTCCTTCCGAGGCACATTGGCAGGGAGCTGGATGGGAAGCCTAGCAATGGGACTTGGATCAGCACTCTCTTATGGGATGCTGGTGTCACAAGCAACACCTTAGCCTGCTGCATCACACCCCTGACCCCTATGATTCTTATTTTCTAAAAATATCATTGTTTCTATAATCAAATCAGATTCAATGTCTTCTTATTATGTATCTGATTAGCTAATTGTCTACAGTTATCACTGAGAAAGCATAGCTAACTTAATAAATAGCTCATGGACAAAATTCCAGAATTATTTTATAGATTTAAAGCAAAACAAATAGTCACAAGTCGATATACATTCATGGAGTGTGTTTGATAAAATCTGTGAGCAGGGTGGGGCTCAGTGGCCCACACAGACACCCTAAGAATTTGTAAACAGCCCTGCCCCTCAGGAACCTGTCCACACCTCATTCTTTAGCACTCTGTCCAGGTGTCTGCTCTTCTGAAAAGCTTCCACTAATCCCCTCACACATCCGTCACTCTTCTCACTTCAGTGTCTGCCACGTTCTGCTGTAATTATTATTTGCAAGGATTTTTACCCTCCCAGATGTGAAGTTTCTGGGGTTAGCGTCTACATTTCATTCTTTTCATTCCCAGAACCTAACGAAGTCTGTGACAATTTACAGGACTTAGTAAATACTTAGGTTTGAACTAATTGTAAAGTCAAGAAAGTCAAGATGACTACAAACTCACAAATACCAAAAAAAAGGAAAAAATGCCGAAAGAAGAGATAACATTTTAGAATACCTAAAAATTCAGAAACAAGAGAAAGACAAAGATTGCATGTTTCATCTCTTGGCTAGCGAACTTTGACCATCACCCCAGTACCACACCAAGCATGGACAATGGACGGATCACTGACTGCTGAAGTAGAATTGAAGACTTTATCTAAATGGCCTATGCTATCTCGTGGGCATAGAGAAATAAGTAAGATATTCTCAGAAAGTCTGTAACCAGTATTGAAAATACGTTGAAAATATAACACTTAAAATGTGACAAGTAATACAACGATAAGTATGCACAGCAGTTTGGGAGAACAGGGAATTAATTGCTGTTATTGGAGAAGGGTCAGGGTAACTTCACAGAGTAAGATTTGCACTATGTCCAGAAGAGGAAGTAGGTTGAGAGGAGAGGGTTGCTCTGTGGTGGGCAGGGCACCAAGGCAGGGTGGAGTGGGAGAACCCAAATAGTCGTGCATGTCTGAGGCTGAGGACTTTGGATGACCACAGAGGGTGAAAGACGTTTGCTGGCTAAGCTTTCACTTCACCTCACTCTGAGATGTGGATCTGCATGTGTTTGCCCAAGTCCCTATGGACATCTCCCATGGGAACCAAAGAGGACTATGTGGTAATATACCTAGTCACGCACACACACACAAACTTCCGCCTGTTTTCTTTTGCTGTAGCAAACACCTGAGCCTGGATCCTACATAAAGAAAAGAGACTCATGCAGCTCAGATTTGGAGGCTGAGAGTCCAAGATCAGGGTACCCCATGCACCTGGCTTCTCGTGAGGATCTCTCTTGCTATGTCACAGTGTTGGTGGAAAGGAAAGGGGACTGGCCATTGGCAAAACAGGCCAAATTTGTGTGTGGCTTCCCAACTCACATTTGAGATAACCGACTCACTCTGTGAGACCAGCACTAACCCACTCTGAGAACAGAGCTCCCAATGACCTAACCACCTCCCACTGACCCCATCTCTCAAGGGTTCCATATCCCTGACAAAACCATACTGGGAACCAAGCCTCCAGAACCTGACCTCATGGAGGATGCATATAAATCACTGGTTATACCATAGCGATGTACAAAACATGTGTGGCTGCAGAGGGCTAGTTCTGAAGCCAGATTGTTTGAATCCTCATTTTTGCACTCTGCTTGATGACTGAATGAATTTGGGCACATTAATTAGTCTCTTTATGCCTTAACATACTAGTACAAAGGAAGGGGATAGTCATCATGATGTCACTGAATTATTCTGAGTTAAGTCAAGTGGAATTCTGAGAAGAGAACTTAGAGGCAGTGTCACTTATCTTCACTGTTTTTCCAAAGAGAATTTGAGCACCCCAGGGTAGGAATGCTTTCTCACACTCATGTTTATGTCTCTCAAATAAATAAGCAATTTTAAAAATGTAGTTTTTAGTATTTGTGAAGGATTAGATGAAGGAAAATACTGTGAATTCTTAGAGACATCCTTACTTTAGATGATGTAGAATTGTTTTATTTTAGACATTTTATTTATTGTATATATTTGAGGAGGGGGGGAGAGAGAGAGAAAGAGAGAGAAAGCTCACACATCCATTGGCTCACTCACCAAATGCCTACAAAAGCCAGGGTTTGGCCAAGCCAAAGCCAGTAGCTAGAAACTCAATCCAGGACTCGTAAATGGATAACTGGACTCAGCCTCCTGAGCTACTGTCTGTTGCCTCTCAGGGAGCATATTAGTAGAAAAGTAAAATCGGGAGTGGAGCAGGGACTCGAACGCAGGTGCTCTGACCCGGGATAGGGGCATCTTAACCACTAGGCTGAATGCCCAAACCTGGTGCATCCATCCTCTCTGTCCTTTTGTGTCTCTGGGTCCTGCTATTTTTCATGCCGTGTGGCTGTGATTGTCCCTTGGTGCTGCATTCGGTCACTCTCTGGCTCCTGTGTCTGAGGAGGGGTCTTGCATTCCTTCTCTGAGCCCACTCCTCCTCTGTCAATGTCGACCACTTTTTCAGGGCAGAGTCATCACCCAGCAGCATCTGCCTGCCCCGCTGCTGAGCTGTACACTGCCTGAAGTTCAGGATCATGTTCTCCACGAGTGTCCCCTGTGCTCAGGAGTCGTCTGTCTGCAGAAACCAGCCTGGCAGCTTCGTGGCTGACACCCTTCACTTTCTAGCCCAGCAGTCCCTGTGCCCTGCACTCACACTATTCAGTGTGAGCTCTTTTGGAGCCTGGAGGCGAGCACAGGCTCCTGTCCTGCGTCTTCTGCTCTTGCACAGTTCCAGTCTCAGGGTCACTTTTCATTTGATCTTTCCTTGCTGCCTCTCCCAGCTCTTGTCTTTGGCACTCTCACACTTTTCTCAAGACCTGCTTATGAGAACCAGTGTGCAGGACCTCAGAGAACTAGAAGACAATGTAGACACAAGCACAGATGTGATTGTCATACAATGAAGACAAAACGAGTCAGAGCTGACTTGGATGAGTCCTTTGCCCTGAGCCATCAGAAGGCAGGTAACAGAGTTCATCATTCTCTGGCCTTTTTTCAGAGAACATCAGAAGAGCAGAAGCCTTGGTCTGACAGACACAAAAGACTTATAGTCACATCAGTGCCTCTGGGGGATGGCTGACTTGGAGGCACTTCTGAAGGTACTGTCCGATTTCTTTCAAGACAGAAATTATCTAGATCAACTCTGGAGTGTTGAGTTAAAAATATTTTACTGAAAATTTCCCTATGAATTTAAACCAAAATCTCTTTGAATTCTTGTCTAATCAGTGTATGTTGGACTTCTTCAGATAAGTGTGTTTTTTAGAAGAAAATCTCCCCATGTGTAACCATTGTGTTGATGACTCAGCATGAGTGTGACTGAATGATTACATCTTTCTTTGTATCTTTTTACTTTATTTGAAAGGCAGAGAGAGAGAGAGAGAGAGAGAGAGAATCTTCTATCCACTGATTCACTAAACAAATGGCCACAACAGCTTTGACTGGGCCAGGGTGGAGACAGGAGCCTGGGACTCCACCTGAGTCTCCCACATACGTGGGTAGCAGAGCCCCAGCACTTGGTCATCTTCTACTGCTTTCCTAGGCCACTAGCTGGGAGCTGGATCAGAAGAGGTACAGCTGGGACTCGAACCAGTGCTCATACAGGATGTCAATGTCACAGGTAGTGCCAAAATGTGGGTCCTTCTTTTTATCTTCTTAAAATTACTCATTAAACCTTGTAATGTGATTACATCTGCAACTGAGTACTCAGAAACTATGAAATAATGCCTAAGTAAAACAACAATAAAAATAACATTCAAAAGTTTCAGAATATTAACTTGGGGATTTTCAGGCAATTAATACTTAATGATTTAGTTATATTTAAAAAATTTCAATTTGCCTTCTTTAGTTTTAAATGTACTCAAGGAATTTGAGAGAGAATGCATTGAGGAGTACATTGAGTTTGCAATGCCTCAATACCTGTAAGTTGAAGGTGACTGCTGCTTTGGAAGACATTTAAGATGTTTGTGGTGGACAGTCTTTTGCTGAGCAGTATATGAATTATCATGACACAAATGTCAATGAGGGTTTGCTTGTGACCAAACAGAAGATTGAGAGGCTACTCGGGAAGAAGTCGGGACCCAAGACAGCCTACCCTTGAGAACAGGCCAGTCTTGACCTGAGAGAAATACCAAAGAGAGAGCTTTAGATGCCCTCACAGCTAGAGATACTCCTTATAGCCCACAGACTGCAAAGAACACAAACCGAGGGATGGATGTGCATGGATCTGTGTGCTGGGTGTTAGTACTTACGGGGCAACTTTGGGCAAATCACCTTCTGTGCCTCTGACACATTGAGGATAGCAAGCATCACTCCCACGTGCTGTTCCTGAGTCTGCCATCATTTGGGGAGGGCACAGGTTCCATTAAGGAAGTTTGTGTAGCTATCGCTGTATTTTCACAATAAATAGTGCTTCCCATGACAAAAAGAGCTTCCTTTAAGCCAGTGAGATGTTCTGGCTCTCATTTTTTCTGTCTCTTTCTTTAATAGAAGACAGGTGTTTAGAGGCAAGTATTTAGCCTAGCAGTTAAGATGTTGGTTAAGATACCAACAGAGGATCAGAGCATCTGGGTTCAATCCCCAGCTCTGGATCCTGACTCTAGCTTCTTAATGATGCAGACCCAGAGATGATAGCTCAAGTAATTGGGTTCCTGCATCCCATGTGGGATACCTGGCTTTAGTTGGCCCAGTCCTAGCCATTGTGAGAATTTAGGAGTATAAAACCATAGATGGGTGTCCTTGTGTTGTTCTGTGCCTCTATACCTCTCAAATAAATAAATATCCCCATTTAAAAGAAAAAAAGAGGGCAGATGTGTGAAACCAAAGACTAAATCAATCATTACATTCTGAACAGCACTGAGTTGAAACATATTTTCATAGATGAGTATACAACACCAGTTTCAAATATTATCCACATAATCCATGGGCAATCTTGGAAGCTGTGTGGCTGCAGATTTTTGAACCCCTACCTTGAGACTGCACCTGCCCCAGCCCTTCCAGATTCCACAGGGTGCTGTAGGGGTCATTCCCATTGAGACAGTCCAACTTGATAACAGGATTTTTGGAGCCACCGGTGTCTCTACAGTTTAAATTTTATTATCTACACAAACCTTAGAGATTATGGATCCCTCTGTATTTCTGACGTCAGCTTGATCCATAGCTTAGCTCCTTGGAGAATTTATTTGCCTTCAAGTTTGTATGCATCCAGTAGTCAGTGCTCTCCCAGCTACTTTCCTTATCTTTGACTCCTTTTTCTGCGGCTTTTGGCTGCTACTGGAAAAAAATCACTTCTTTTACCATCACAGTGAAACTGAAACATCTCAGAAAAAATTCCCCCTTTTCCCCAGATTCAGGTCAGTGTAACGTTAGTATTTACATTTTAAATATAATAAAACAACTTAGATAACTTTACAAGCTCAGACTCAGAGCTGGTTCCATGGCAACAGATGGTGATACCCATGTGGGGTTTATATTTCCATGAAGTACACTTGCCCTAGCCCTGTGGACTATGAGACACAGCCATCTGGGGCTCCACACTGTCCCCTCCACAAAACCTTGGCTGTGCTCCCACAAGGTCAATAATAACCAGGACCTGAAATTGTACACAAATCTGAACCTGTGCAGTCCATCCACTCTGTCTCCTCAAAACCTCCTACAGAAAAGAATAGTCACTGAGGGTCACCCTTGGCCAGGTGGTGAGAGGAGGGAAGATGGGATGCAGTGGCCAAGTCCTAGGTGAGGGTCCTGGCTCCATCACGTGTTGGCTGTGTGAACACAAGTGAATTGTCCACAATCTCCACGTCTGGTTTTTACCCCGGTCATTGAAAATTCGGAAAAAAAAAATAAATAAATAAATACAATCTTCCTCATTAGTTTATGCTGGAAAAACAAAAAAGAAACAAATAAAAGCACAGTGTATTGGCACAGTGTATTGCTTTTCACATGGTGACTGTAAATGATGCTGTCCTCTTCTGCTTACAGAAAGTTCAGGGTCTCCTTTCCATGCCTGCACAACCAGACTTTTGGAGAGCCATGCTTCATACTCACATGAAAATATTCCTAAGACAGTTCATGAAAACATCTTAATTCCTTCAAACTAGAATACATCCATCTAATTCTTTCATCCTCTTGATTCCCATAGATGTGTGAAGTTACTTTTTATATTCTTAGCCAGTTTTTCATCAAGCTAAGGGTGGAATTCATTCCAACCACTTTTAAAACCTTTGGTTTGAAACCTCACACTCTTAAACTTACCTGCATCTGTGTGTTTTCTCATGCTGGGATTCTTCTTCCATTGAGCTGGGACAAATGGAGGGATTTTGGTTGGACACAGAAGGCACCTACCCACAAGCCCCAGCACCCTGAGGTTCTCTCTCTGGTATTTGGTGCTTTCTGGGATGCTGAATGGTAGAGATGCAACCAGAGAAGGCAAACAAATTTTTTATACTTTATAAGAAATCAGTATAATGAGCAAGGTGAGACCAAACTATTGGGAGTTGACACTGAAGACCTCTATTTGTTCAGAAAAGGGATTTCCAATGGAAAATTTAATTTTTGAAAGAAAAACAGAAGGTACTGTCAACTGCATTTACTAATAACAAAATTCCTGTTCATTTCGAACAGAAGCAAAACTACCCATAGAATACTGGGTATATTTGTAAGGAAATTTTCAGTGATAAAAACTCTCACTTTTGGGAAATTTTAATAGTTTTTAGGGCAGTGTGGACAAATGTAAGAATGATACATGCGTGTGCATAAATGGATGAGGACCCCACTGTGGGCTTCAGTGGCCACACAGGGACCCAGAACACAGGTGGGCACCTGCTGTAAGCCAACCCTAGTAAAACTCACAGGCAGCCTTCTACTCTTCAGTCTTAGTGTAACCTGCAACAGAGGACAGAGTAGCTTTCATCTGAAAGCCAGAATGAGCTGGGATTTGCACTGGACTCTGCCTCTAAAAGCAGATGCACCTTTTGTCAACTTCCCAAAACATCTGAGCTTCACTTGTTCCATATGTAAAGTGGATAACTGCATGCAACTCAAAATGGTTGCCCATATCCATGGAACCTCCTCTGGTCTTGTGAATCAATGCAGGTGATGCCACACATGGCTACTCCTTAGGTGAGAGTAGACATGTGAACATAACAGGGAGAGGCAGCAGACAACAAAAATACATCTTGCTTTTCCTGTTTAAGAGAAATATCATGTTTTACCATCATTTAAAAGCAAGCAAAAATCATTTTATTTTAGGTTACAGTCTTCATTCCAAGGCATACAAAGCATGATTTGCACAAATAGAATCCAGGAGCAAATAAGAGAAACACAGAACTGGCATCTCACACCAGGGACAGACAATGATAGAGACAACCTGAAGGTGATACCATAGGAGGTCAGAAGACATGTGGTGACTTTGAGATGAAATCCATGGGGAAATGAAGATGGCACCAAGGTACACGTTGGGGGAAGAGTCATGGCAATGTCATGCACTCCATGATGAATATACTTCACTGAAGAAAACAACCAGGTTGACAAATGACAGTAACGGTTTCAATATATTGCAAATGTGAAGAAAATGGACTCTTTGCATGCCCACATCAACCAGCTGTAGCATAGTATTTGTGGTGTCCCCATGTGGACTGGGCACACCAAATGCAGCAAGTCAATGTGGGCGCGAGTGCACTGACCCTCTCAAAGAAAGGCAGCACATGGTGAGTTAGGACGGAGCAGTCACAGCAAAGAGAGCATGTTTTCACAGCTCATGGAAGGCACTGTGAGTGACATGAGGAAGTACAGCCAGCTCTACCCGGGAGAGAGGACTGGTTTGTGGTGGTTGAGATCCCAGACACTGCCTCAGTGAAACGAAAAGGAAAACAACATACCATGGCCATCATGGGAAGTTATTTCTCTGGGTATGCCTGCCTTCTTTTGACCCATAGAATTGGGATCCTAATATACAGCTTTCTGTTATTTTTTGTGAAAATCTGTTATGGTAATATTCATAAAAGGTTGCACAACCTTAAATTCATAGGCCATAATATTTATATACAAGTTTACATGCACATATTATATATATGCATATAGACATATGCATGTATACAATGCATACAAGTAACAGATCACATTTTTATTGACATGATATGTGTACAAGTATTCACATCACAGCCCTAGGAATGGAACAACAACAATTTTTCAAATGCCAAAGCAAGAAGCCTCGCTTTCTACACTTGAGTTGGCAGGTGCTGTTTGAGATATTTTGTGAGCTCACCTACTACTGTAAAGATAATCCTTGCTTCCTCAGAATATGGGATGGGGGACCTTCTTTCTGATATGATATTGAAAAAAGCATAAAATTACTCATAACACTTTGCAGTTATCAAAGTTTTTATGGTAATCTAGGGCTATCACTATACTGGAACATGTGCTCTTCTTTTTTTTTAACAAACCGTGTTCAGCTCTGAAGTAAACAAACAAACAAAATGAAGTACCTATGAGAAGTGACCATGCCTTCAGATTACATAAATATGTTGAAAGCATTTTGAATTTGCTTTGTGATTTTCACACAAACTCAGCACTAAACCCACACTAAGATAAAATGACCAGAATTATTTTCATAACATAGTTATGTTCTGATTGTAAGCATATGTATTTTTAATGGTAACCTAACTTGTAGGAAAGTATCAAAGAAGAGAAAACAGGAGTAAATGAGCAGGAATGCTTGGTAGATGTGAATTTCTGTTTTAAAAAACCACATTCACTGCACTTCTGCGAGTGTTTCTAAGGAATGGACAGCAGATATCTCACTCTGTGTCTTCCAGAGTTTATCAATACTGGTAAACACAAGAGGTTTTCTTAGACTTTAATCCTGAACCTCTCAGCTCACTCAAACCTACAAATACCCCTTTATACTGTAAAGGATCCCGCAAAAGAATTTCAGACCAAGCCAATGCCATGATGACATGATTAAAACATTGATCTTGCTGAATGGCTGCAGGCCATTAAGAACGAACTGCTATTGAGTGAAGTCAGCAAAACCCTTTAGTGGCTGATTGATGATACAAGCTAGAGACAGGGCTACAAGACTGGCCTTGAATCTCATGGTTCCTTACTTGTTACTGGTAGTGTTCTCCCACAAGTGCATACTTTAAAGTTTTGTTTTCTTAAAGAAAAAAGAAAGGACTTCAATTTTGTAACTGCATGAGTATGCTGATCTGTTAATATGCTCACACAGTTGTGGGCACATTCACACGCACTCATAAATAGAGGACAGCACAGCACACCTATAAAATACAGACATCAAAGAGAGCTTTGTTGGCATAGAACAAACTAAACACAGAAGTTTGCTTGGAGAGTGAGATAATAAACAGTTTCTTCATCCTTTCCTGTGTTTTGACCATCCATAATGAAGATGCACTACTTTTCTTGTTTGAAAGTAAGTACAGTCCATTACAACATTTATGCCACTACCGTATTTAGACTTTCCTGTGAAAGTCTGAATGCAGGAGAGTTCTCTAGTGCTGACCACTTGGAAAACAGCGCAACTGAGGTAGGTGCAGCGGCACAGCAGGTGGAGCTACTGCTTGCTATGCTGGCATCCCTGCCACTAACTATCCAAAGTTGTCATTTATGGGCACGTTTTTATGGTGTCTGAAGACAATCATTTTTTATGTTATATCTTTGTTTTACTTCTTTTAACAATGATCAGATTTTTCCATAAACTGAAGAAATTCTTCCTTGTCCAATGATCCTAAACTTTTTTTTTTTTTTAACAGGCAGAGTGGACAGTGAAAGAGACAGAGAGAAAGGTCTTCCTTTGCCGTTGGTTCACCCTCCAATGGCCACAGCGGCCGGTGCGCTGCGGCCTGCGTGCTGCGCCAAATCGATGGCAGGAGCCAGGTACTTCTCCTGGTCTCCCATGGGGTGCAGGGCCCAAGGACTTGGGCCATCCTCCACTGCACTCCCTGACCGCAGCAGAGAGCTAGCCTGGAAGAGGGGCAACCGGGACAGAATCCGGCGCCCTGACTGGGACTAAAACCCGGTGTGCCGGCGCCACAAGGCAGAGGATTAGCCTAGTGAGCTGCGGCGCCGGCTGATCCTAAGCTTCTTAACACAGCACTATTGATGTATGATTGTCATGAAATAAACAGGAAATATTTAAATGTACATCAATCTGACTAGCTTTGCCTCATACAGATGCATGTGTAACCAGCAGCCAAATCAAGGACGGGTCAGGTGCCTCACCCCCAGGGTTTCATGCTCCTTTACACTGCCTGCTCTCCGCATCTTCTCCTAGACTGCCCCAGTGACCAGTGAACTGCACTGGATTCTACAGACTTCTTTGCATTATGTCTGAATCTATTTAAGTGCAAAAGGACAGTTTATATTTTTTTGGTTAGTTTCATTCAATCATTGTTTCCTGTGCCTATAGTTTATTCAATTTATTCCTGAGTACTATGCCACTGCAAGGATCTATGAAAACATGTTCGCTGATTCAACTTTTGATATCCTTTCCAGGATTTGCCATTACAGACAAAGCTACTTTGAACATCCGTGCACTACACTTACATGAATGTATCCGTTGAATCATCTTGGGCAACTGTGTGTGAATAAAACGGCAAGAGCCTATAGCAAGTGCATGTTCAACACTTTAAGAAACTGAAAATCTCTTTTCTAAACTATACTACAGTTTTACATTTTACATTTTACTCACCAATGTTTGGATACTCATTTCTTTACTTTCTTGCCAACACTTGATATGGCTAATTTTATAATAATTTCTATCCTAGTTATTTACTTATTATGTTCTAATAAATTAATTATTACTGTGTCAAACTTTGCATTATGATTTTAATTTATTTTTCTTAATGGTTGATGATTTGTAGCAACTTTACGTCTGTTTATATGTCATTCTTATATTTTCTTTAGTGAAATAGATATTATGATACTTTGCCTCTTTTAAAAATGTGGTTTGCTGAGATTGGTGCTGTGGCTCAGTGGTTTAAGGCTCTGGCCCCTGGTGCTAGCATTCTATATGGGTGCTGGTTTGAGTCCCGGCTGAGCCCTGCTTGTGTGTCTGGGAAAACAGCAGAGGATAGTCCAAGTCCTTCAGCCTCTGTACCCACCTGGGAGACCTGGAATAAGCTCCTAGCTCCTGGCTTCAAATTGGCTCAGCTTCAGCCGTTGTGGCCATTTGAAGAATGAATCAGCGATGGAAGATCTTTCTGTCTCTGCCTCCGACTTTCCCTCTCTGTAACACTGGCTTTCTAATATAATATAATATAGCATAATATAATATAATATTTGTTCTTTTCCTATAATGAGTTTTGTGAATCTTTAATATTTGTATTAAATATAATTTATCTTATAAATAATTTGTATTATTTCCCCAGTCTGTGGCCTGTCATTTCATTCTATTAAGATTATATTATAAGAGTGGAATTTTTTTAATATTGTGATATAGAATAATTATTTACTTGTTCTTTATGAATTGTGTTTTTGGTTCAGTAGCTAAGAGATCTTTGCCTAATTTAAGATCAAAATTACCATATGAAACAATTTACCTGTTACTAGCTCAATTCACAATAGCTAAGATATGGAGTCAAACTAGATAGCCATCAAGTGATGACTGGAAAAGAAAATTAAATATTACTCAGCCATAACAAAGAATAAAATAATAATATTTACAACAAAATGGATGCAACTGGAGATCATTATGCTAAGGGAACTACATAAGATGCAAAAAGTATAAATAATATGTTTGCTCTTTTTTGTGGTAGTTAGTTTGAGTGCATACAAGTTTTATGTAGGTCATATCATTTGGTACAGAGTTATAAACATTGTTTCACTGAATCATACCATGTAAATTGCAGTATACTCTTCTATCCCATGTTAAAAAAATGAAGACAGGGAATAGTGAAGTCTCTTGGCCGACTAGTAATGTTTTGATCTTAATTTGAGTACTGGTTTGAGCATGATCAGATGATAAAAGAACTCATTTATTGTCGCTCCCCCTCTTCATGGAGGAACGACACTAAACCCTGCCTAGGCTTCATATCCGAGTCACGGCACCATTATGTCGCTCCCCGTCTTCGTGGAGGAACGACACAGGACCCTGCGCTGTTCTTTTGTCTGCTCGGCCCTCCCCGGGTTTGCTGCTGGTTCTTCCCGGGTTGGCTACTGTCCCTTCCACCTCCGTGGAAGGGCGGTTCCCCCTGGCCACTTTCCCCACTTCCGCAGGGGAGCGGCACACCGCCGGCCGGCTCTCTCGGGGGCTGCACAGGTATTCCTTCAGATAGATGTTCCCCTTAGATGTTCCTGGTGCATGTTGTCTCTCTCCTCCTTTATAGTCCTTCCACCAATCCCAACTCTGCTACCCACACGCCGAGTACGCTGCTCTCCTCCAATCAGGAGCAGGTCCTACAGTTTATTGGTTGAACTGGAGGTAGCTGTGTAGAAGCTGTTTCCCTTCTCAGCGCCATATTGTGGGAAAGCAGATGCATAGAATAAGTCTTAATTCCAGTAACTTAGTCTAGTCCGAGTTGCTCCCCACAATTTATCTATATACTATATGCATTTCATTGTATATATACCAATTTTAATAAAATGTTTTTCCAAAATCATAAAGATTTTCTCTAATTTTTTCTAGTTGCTTAGGTTTATTTTTAAATCATATATTATATATATGATTTATATATATATATAAAACATTGAGCTGCCATAAACATGGGAGTGCAGATATCTCTTTCAATGCTAATTTCACTTCCTTTGTATATGTTCCCAGGAATAGGGTGGTTGGGTATTTATATGGTACATCTACTTTACGTTTTCTGAAGAATTTTCATATTTTTTTCAATAATGGTGCTATCAGTTCGCACTCCTATCAACTGT
The DNA here is from genome assembly GCF_964237555.1 of Oryctolagus cuniculus. Lineage (NCBI taxonomy): Eukaryota > Metazoa > Chordata > Mammalia > Lagomorpha > Leporidae > Oryctolagus > Oryctolagus cuniculus. Next base: position 196,686,429 of record NC_091433.1, read on the forward strand.
GCTTTCGGATATCTTGTCCCCTACATACTTATCAGCATTTGCAATTTTTTGATTTTTGGATAAGACCCTTTCTAACTGGATGAGGTGACACTTCATGGTGGGTTTTATGCATGTTTCCAGGATGGCTAAAGATCCTGAACATTTTTTCAAGTCTGTTGCACTTCATCCTTGAAAATACCTTTTCCTTTTCTTTGCCCAGTTCATAACTAGATTGCTTGTTTTGTATTGCTATTTTTGGAGCTCTTTATGTATTCTGGTAATTAATCCTTTATCAGGTGCATACTATACAGATATTTTCTTCCATTCTATAGGTTGCTTCTTCACTTTGTTGAGTTTCCTTTGCTGTCCAGAAGCTTCTTGGCTTGATGCAATCCCATTTGTCTATTTTTGCTTTTATTGCCTGCATTTCTGGGATATTATACAAGAAGTCTTTGCCTCACCTCCCCTTCCAGCGCTGGCGCACAGACTCTGCAGCTCGGCTTCCACGACCTTGCTCTCCCCATAGGTCCTCCGAGTCACAGCCACTGGATCCAGAAGAGTTCCTCTGCGATTTTTCCCTGATCCTTTTCCTGAGGCTACCGTAACTCCACTTTTATTAAACTATTAACTATCTTTTCCCGGACTATCGGTGCGGGCCCTCACCATTCCGCCATCTTCCACTTTGGCCATGGCCTTGTCTAAATATGATAAGAGTCGGTGAACTCAGGGGGCTTCCATAGCCTTGGCAGCTCATGACAAGAGCCTAGGGTGATTACTGATGCCATAAACAAGAGTGTCAATTTGTTAAGTCAACAACAGGAGTCACTGTGCACTTACTCCTCATGTAGGATCTTTGTCCTTATTGTGCTGTACATTGAGATTTAATGCTATAACTAGTATTCAAACAGTATTTTACACTTTATGTTTCTGTGTGGGAGCAAACTGTTGAAATCTTTACTTAATGTATGCTAAACTGATCTTCTGTATATAAAGAGAATCGAAAATGAATCTTGATGTGAATGGAAGGGGAGAGGGAGTGGGAAAGGGGAAGGTTGCGGGTTGGAGGGACGTTGGGGGTGAAGCAATTGTAATCCATATTCTGTACTTTGGAAATTTATATTCATTAAATAAAAGTAAAAAAAATTTAAAAAAAGAAGTCTTTGCCTAGGCTAATGTATTTCTGCATTTCCCCTGTTTTCCTATTGTAATTTGATGATTTCATGTCTTAGGTTTACATCCTTGATCCACTGAGAGTTGAATTTTTTATAAGGTACAATGCAGGGGTCTTGTTTCATACTTCTGCATATGGAAATCCAATTTCTTTAATACCATTTGTTGAAGAAACTATTCTTTCTCTAGGGAATAATTTTAGCTCCTTTGATAAAGATAAGTTAGCTGTAGACTTGTGGGCTAATTTCTGGGGTTTCTACACTGTTATATTGCCCTAAATATCCCTTTTTGTGCTAGTACAAAGTTCTGATTTTTTTTTATTTTTTTTTATTTTTTTTTTTTTATTTTTTGACAGGCAGAGTGGACAGTGAGAGAGAGAGACAGAGAGAAAGGTCTTCCTTTTGCCGTTGGTTCACCCTCCAATGGCCGCCGCGGCCAGCGCACTGCGGCCTGCGCACCGCGCTGATCCGATGGCAGGAGCCAGGAGCCAGGTGCTTTTCCTGGTCTCCCATGGGGTGCAGGGCCCAAGCACCTGGGCCATCCTCCACTGCACTCCCTGGCCACAGCAGAGAGCTGGCCTGGAAGAGGGGCAACCGGGACAGAATCCGGCGCCCCGACCGGGACTAGAACCCGGTGTGCCGGCGCCACTAGGCGGAGGATTAGCCTAGTGAGCCGCGGCGCCGGCCTCAAAGTTCTGATTATAATAGCCATGCAGTATGTCTTCAAATCTGGTATTGTGATGCCTTCAACTTAATTTTTATTATTTAAAATTGCTTTGGTTATTCAGACTTTTTTGTGTTTCCATAGGAATTTTAGGATTCTCCATCACATTTTGTTTGAGATTACATTGAATCCAAAAATTGCTTTGGATTATATGAACATTTTGATAATATTAATTCTGCCAATCTATGAATATGGAATATTTTTCCAATGTGTGTATGTTTTCTTCTATTTCTTTCACTAATGTTTTGTAATTTTCATTGTAAAGAAATTTCACATTCTTGTTTAAATTTATCCCAAAGTATTTAAATTTTTTGTGGCTAATGTGAAAGGGGCTGACCTTATAAGTTCTCATTCTGAGCACTTTTGGCATATAAAAACGTTATTTATTTTTATGTGCTGATTTTATATCTTGTAACTTTACTGAATTCTTTTATGAGTTCTAATAGTCCCATACTGGAGTCTTGTGGTTCCCATATTTAAAGGATCATATCATCTGCAAACAGGTATAATCAACTCCCTCCTTTCTAATTTCCATCCCTTTAATTTATTTTTCTTGCCCAATGACTTTGGTTAAAATTTCTTGAACTCTACTGAATTATAGTGGTGAGAGGAGCATCCTTATCTGGGCGGGACGTTATAGGGGGGGAGACATCGTAATCCATAAGCTGTACTTTGGAAATTTATATTCATTAAATAAAAGTTAAAAAAAACAGACACATGAAAAAACGTTCAAGATCACTAGCAATCAGGGAAATGCAAATCAAAACCACAATGAGGTTCCACCTCACCCCAGTTAGAATGGCCCACATTCAGAAATCTACCAACAATAGATGCTGGAGAGGATGTGGGGAAAAAGGGACACTAACCCACTGTTGGTGGGAATGCAAACTGGTTAAGCCACTATGGAAGTCAGTCTGGAGATTCCTCAGAAACTTGAATATAACTCTATCATTCAACCCAGCCATCCCACTCCTTGGAATTTACACAAAGGAAATTAAATTGGCAAACAAAAAAGCGGTCTGCAGATTAATGTTTATGCAGCTCAATTCACACTAGCTAAGACCTGGAACCAACCCAAATGCCCATCAACAGTAGACTGGATAAAGAAATTATGGGACATGTACTCTATTGAATACTATGCAGCAGTCAAAAACAAGGAAATCCGGTCGTTTGCAACAAGATGGAGGAATTTGGAAAACATCATGCTGAGTGAATTAAGCCAGTCCCAAAGGGACAAATATCATATGTTCTCCCTGATTGGCGACAACTAACTGAGCAGCAAAGGGGAAACCTGTTGAAGTGAAATGGACACTATGAGAAACAGTGACTTGATCAGCTCTTGTCCTGACTGTTGATGTACAATGTAATACTTTATCCATTTTAGTATTTTTTTGTTCTAGTACCATTGGTTGAACTCTGTAATTAACACACAATTGTTCTTAGGTGTTTAAATTTTAACTGAAAAGTGATCCCTGTTAGGAATTTGGAAAACATTATGTTGAGTGAAATAAGCCAATCCCAAAGGGACAAATACCACTTGTTCTCCTTGATAGGTGACAACTAACTGAGCACCAAAAAGGAAACTTGTTAAAGTGAAATGAACACTAGGAGAAATGGTGACTTGATCAGCCCTCACCCTGACTGTTGATGAGCAGCTTAATATGTTATCCCTCTTAGTATTTTTTTTGTTTGTTCTACTTAATACTTTTGGTTGAATACTGTAATCAATACACAATTCTTCTTAAGTGCTGAAACTTAACTGAAAAGTGATTGCTGTTAAATATAAGAGTGGGAATAAGAGAGGGAAGAGATGTGCAATTCGGGACATGCTCAAGCTGACTTACCTCAAACGGTAGAGTTAGAAACATACCAGGGGATTCCAATTCACTCCCATCAAGGTGGCATGCACCAATGCCATCTCACTAGTCCCAGTGATCAATTTCTGTTCACAATTGATCTTAATGATAGGACTAAGAACCAAAGGGATCACATAAACAAGAATAGTGTCTGCAAATACTAGCTGATAGAATCAAAAAGGGAGAGAATGATCCAACATTGGAAGTGAGATACACAGCAGACCCATAGAATGGCAGATGTCCTAAACAGCATTCTGGCCTCAGAATCATCCCTTAAGGCATGCTGATCTGGCTGAAATGCCCATAAGAGTATTTCAGGCATGGAAAGCCAAGACACTCGGGGGGGAAAAAAAATCCTAAATGAAAGATCTCCACAAGTGAGATCCCAGTGGAAAGAACTGGTCATCAAAGAAGGAGGTACCTTTCTCTGAAGGGAGGAGAGAACTTCCACTTTGACCATGGCCTTGTCTAAATATGATAAGAGTCGGTGAACTCAGGGGGCTTCCATAGCCTTGGCAGCTCATGACAAGAGCCTAGGGTGATTACTGATGCCATAAACAAGAGTGTCAATTTGTTAAGTCAACAACAGGAGTCACTGTGCACTTACTCCTCATGTAGGATCTTTGTCCTTATTGTGCTGTACATTGAGATTTAATGCTATAACTAGTACTCAAACAGTATTTTTCACTTTATGTTTCTGTGCGGGAGCAAACTGTTGAAATCTTTACTTAATGTATGCTAAACTGATCTTCTGTATATAAAGAGAATCGAAAATGAATCTTGATGTGAATGGAAGGGGAGAGGGAGTGGGAAAGGGGAGGGTTGCGGGTTGGAGGGACGTTGGGGGGGGAGCTATTGTAATCCATATTCTGTACTTTGTAAATTTATATTCATTAAATAAAAGTAAAAAAAAAAATTTAAAAAAGAAGTCTTTTCCTAGGCTTATCTGGTTCCAGATCTTAGTGGAAATGCTTCCAGCTTTTCCACAATCAATATGATGCCAGCTGTGGGTTTGTCATATATTGTCTTAATTTTGTATGGGTATTTTCTTCTGCACTCACATTGTAAAGGTTTTATCATGAAAGGGTATTGTATTTTACCAAATTCTTCTTCTACATGTGTTGAGATAGTCATACAGTTTTTAGCCTTCACTTTTTGATGGATGTATCATGTTGTTCACTTATATGGCTGAAGCTACCTACATCCCTGAGATAAATCCTACTTTGTATGTGAGAATGATCTTTTTAAGGTCTTGCCAGACTCAATTCGCTAATGTTTTGGTTAAGATTTTTGCATTAATGTTCATCAGAGATACTGGTTTATTGTTCTGGTTTTTATTGTGTCTTTCTCTGGTTTTGAAATTAAGGTAATTCCAATCTCACAGAATAAATTTTGAAGAATTCCTCCCTTTTCAACTGTCTTTTTTTTAACTTTTATTTAATGAATATAAATTTACAAAGTACAGAATATGGATTACATTGGCTTCCCCCCCATAACGTCTCTCCCACCCGCAACCCTCCCCTTTCCCACTCCCTCTCCCCTTCCATTCACATCAAGATTCATTTTCGATTCTCTTTATATACAGAAGATCAGTTTAGCATACATTAAGTAAAGATTTCAACAGTTTGCTCCCACACAGAAACATAAAGTGAAAAATACTGTTTGAGTACTAGTTATAGCATTAAATCTCAATGTACAGCACACTAAGGACAAAGATCCTACATGAGGAGTAAGTGCACAGTGACTCCTGTTGTTGACTTAACAAATTGACACTCTTGTTTATGGCATCAGTAATCACCCTAGGCTCTTGTCATGAGCTGCCAAGGCTATGGAAGCTCAACTGTCTTGAATAGCTTAAGAAGAACTTGAATTAATTTTTTAAAAAATTGTAGTTGAATTCAGTTGCAAAGTCATTTGGTCCTGGGCTTTTATCTGTTGGGAGGCTGTTTATTACTAATTCAATTTTGGTCTTTGTTATTGGTTTAATCACCTTTTCTGTGTCTTCATGTCCCAAATCAGGTTAATTTCTTGTGTCCAGTAATCTGTCCATTTCTAGTATACTTTCTAATTTGTTGGAAAATAGCTATTTGTAGCATTTCCTAAAGATTGTTTGTATTTCTGTGGAATCTGTTGCAACATCTCCTTTTTCACCTCTGATTTAATTATTTGCATCTGCTCTCCCTTTTTATTTGTTGTGCTAAGTTTATCACTTTGTTTGTTTCTGTTAAAAAAAAAGCAATTCTTCATGTCGCTGATTTTTTGTATACTGTTTTTTATTTTGATTCTATTTGTTTCTTCTCTCATTTGTATGTTTCTTTGCTTTTATTAAGCTAAGTTTTGGCTTGTTCTTGTTTTTCTAGGTACTTGAGATGCATGCCTATATCTTTTATTTAATACTTTTCCAATTTTTTGTTGTAGGCACTTACGTTTGTAAATTTTCCTCCTGGTATCACTTTTGCTGTATCCCATAAGTTTTGATATTTCTTTTTTCATTTTCAGTCATTTCAAAAAAGTGTTTTTATTTTTTATTTCCATTTTTTGTTTCCTCTATGACCCAGTGTTCTTCAGAAGTATGTTGTACAGTTCCGATGTGTTTGTATACTTTCTAAAGTGTCTTTTACTGTTAATTTGTAACTTCCTTCCATTGTGGTCAGCTGTTTTATGTCATAATATATTGCCTACCTAGATAATTTTCTAATCACTGATGAAAACAATGTGAAATCTACAGTTGTGTGATGAAATGTTCTGTAGATATCTATTAGATTCATTTTTTTCCATAATGTAAATTAACTCGGTTGATTCTTTGTTGAATTGGTCCTTCCATTGATGAAAGTGGAAGTTTATGTTCCATGTTGTTATTGTACTGGAGTTTATACCTCCCTTTAGAGCCATTAATATTTGTTTCATAAGTCTGGTGCCGTGGTGTTGGATGCCTGTACATTTTGCTATAGTCACATCTTCTGTTGAATTGGTCCCTTCAGCATTATACAATGACCTTCTGCATCTCCTTTATCAGTTTTTGTTTTTAAAAGTATATTTTGTCTGATATGAGTATAGCTAGACTCTTGCTCATTTTTTATTTCCATTTGCAAAGAATATCTTTTTCCATCCTTTCATTCAGTCTGTATGTACCTTCATTGGTGAGGTGTGTCTTTCACGCAACATATACAAAGGTCTTGTTTTTTATCCATTCAGCCAATATGTCTTTTAATTGGAGAGTTTAATCCACGTACATTGAAGGTTGCTATTGATAACTATTGTCTTGATCTGGCATTTTTCATATAAATATTCTTATTGTTTGCTTTGAATTTGGCTTTTTCTTTTAATATGAGTTTTTTTGCCTTCAAATTCTTTTATTATGCTGATTGTCTTCCTCTGTTTCTGTGCATGTCCTTAAATATCACTTGTAAGTCTGGCTGAGTTGTGACAAGTTCTTTCAATTTTTGCTTGTCTTAGAAGGTCTTATTTCATCTTCATTTAGGAATAAGAGCATTGCCAGATAAAGGATTCTTGGTTGACAGGTTGCTTTTTGTTTTCTTTTAGGACTTGGAATATATCTCTCCATTCTTTCCTGGCATGTAGGGTTTCTATTACAAATCTGTCAATTTGATTGGAGTTTCCTTAATAGTCATATCTCATTTATATCTCACAGATTTTAGAATATGCACTTTATGTTTTAGTTTTTAAGTTCTTTTTATTTATTTGAAAGGTTTTATGTGTATGTATATGATGTCTTTTTAGTTTATTTTTTATATGGTGCAGGTTATGGATTGAAGTCCTCCATTTTATTTGGACATCCAATTGTAATAATACTAGTCGTTCAAAACATATGCTTTAGCCATCAAAATGACTTTGTGCATATGTCAAACTCAGCTTCCTATATATAAGTAAGTAATTTCTTTGACATCATGTTATTCCATTGATCTGTTTGCCTATTTGTGTCCTGCACCACAGTGATTTGAAACCAGGTATGGTTTGTCTTCCATCTATATTTTCATTTTTAAAGAAGTTTTGGTTGCTTAGTTCCTTTGCATTTACATCATAATTTTAAAAACAATTGACAAAATCATGCTGATTTTGAATTGCAATTGCTTTGGTTTTATAAGTCAATTCGGGAAGAATAAACATTTTAATAACATCAAGTATTCTGACAGGAACAAAATGTATATTTATGTGTATGAATATGGATACAGATAGATAAGTGTAGATATGGATATTAATATAATCACTTAGGTCTATCATTTCAACAGCATTTATTTTCCCTTATCATTCTAATATCTGTTAGATTTATAGTGGTCTCACTTCTATCACTCCTAATATTGCTGTTTTAATTCCCTCAACCTTCCTATCTGCAGGTTTGCTAATTTCATTTACTACTTTAAGAACCAACTTTTTATGCCAGTGATTTTTTGCTTTTTGTTTTATTGTCTTTTCTGGTTTTTCAACATTAATTTCCTCTCTGAACTTCATTATTGGTTACTTATTTATTCCTTTGTTCTTAATATTGTTGTGATGACGGATTTGAGGGTTTTCACTTTTTCTGTTACAGTCATCAAGTGCTATGAATTCCCCTCGGGACTGCGCTAACTAGCTACATCCCACAAATTGTGATGGTTGATATTGTCCTTTTCCTTTAGTTCAGAGTGTTCTTGGTTACATTTGATCCATGTGTTAACCAAGGGAGCATATTTCAGTTTCCAATGGTCATTTTACTCTTGAAATTCAGTGTGCTCTGAAACCATATTTTGGTGGCTCAATTTTTTAAATTGTTTTATTAAATTACCTTAATAATTTTATTAAATTTTAGTCAATGGTTCATGTGCACTTAAAGAATATTTGTTATGCTGAGGGAGTTGGACTGTTTTTAATAAATTAGGTGAAGTTGATTGTGATATTATTAATGTTTTTGTATTCTAATTTTCTATTTACTAATTATTGAGAGATAGGCATTAAAATACTAAATTATTTCTGTGGACTGTTGAATATCTCATCGTAGTTTGCTACTGTATTTAAAGCTCAAATATTATATGCAAAAACAGTTAAGATCATTTTCCCCTGATGAATTAGTAATAGTCAGCATATGGTGAAAACTCATTATTTTATCCAACCTGAAACTGTGTATGAGAATTTCAAATGCTCATGAAAAATGGAATTAGATGATACTTTTATTTTGTTAAAACATTTCTGGAAATCTACATTATTTTATCATGCTACATGTTCTCCATTAACTTTTTGAAGTATCCTCATATTCTCCTTAATGGGATTTTTATGCATATACATCTCATGTGGTAACTGACATATTTGGATGTGAATCTATAAATTACTAATTTTTGCACTTCATTTCTTTTTTTCTTACTCCTCTTCTCCTTTTATTTCCTATGGATTAATTTAATAATTTTACAATTACATCGTATTTCCTTTGTTGCTTTGTTTGGTATAATTTATTTTTGAATCATTGTAGTGTTTGATTCAGATTTTGGAATATGTGTTTTTAGCTTACCACAGTCTGCCTTCAAGTGATATTATACCATTTCATAATACACATCACTCCCCAGATGACCACAATGGCCAGAGCTATGCCAATCTGAAACCAGGGGCCAGGAGCTTCTTCCAGGTCTCCCATGCAGGTGCAGGAGTCCAAGGACTTGGGTCATCTTCTACTACTTCCCCAGGTCATAACAGAGAGCCGGGTGGGAAGTGGAACAGACAGGACTGGAACTGGTGCCTGTATGAGATGTCGGAACTGCAGGCGATGACTTTACCTGCTACACTATAGCGCTGGCCCCAGAATCCAGTATTCTGATTTTCCTTTCATCAATTTTCTTTTCATACATGCTGTTATCATAACATACATTGGCAGTATAGTGTGCTGATGGTAAATTATTTTAATTTGTTTGCACTAAAATGCATTTACTTTGCTTACGGCCATAAGGTCACTTTCTGCATGTATAACTTGGAATTAAAAGCTTTTCTTGTCTCCTCATTTTGAAGCTATATTGTCCATTACTTCTAGCTTTCCATTTTTAGACTGAAAATAGTCTTACAAATCTTGATTTTGTTTCTCTTTTTAAGAATCTGTTTTTTCCCTTTTTGAATCATCTCTTTGACTTGGGCTTTCTGTGGTTTTACTGTAATTGCTCTAAGTATAGTTTTATTTATGTTTATTCTATTTGGAACACATTGGGCCTCACTTAACTGTAGAAATAGCTGTGGATGCAATTCTTCATTAGCACAAAAAAGCCCTTGTTGCCATCCATTCAAACATTTTCTCTCCTCGATTCTTTGTAGCCTCCCCTTCTGGAATCTCAAATGTTTTTGATAGAATTTGCAGCATTATCCTTATTTCTTGAACTCTCCTTCATGTTTTCTGACTTTGTCTCTTGGATTCATGCTTGGTAGTTTTTTTAGATCTATCTGAATTTGCTTTTTTCTCTTTCCTTTAATCAGACTTTTCACAATTCATTGAAGTTTTATGCCATACACAAGCACACATACTTATATACATAATCATATATACACGTATATATAAACACACACACAAGCATACATACACATATATACATATTTACTTGATAATTTTTCAGAGTGGTCTTATCATTTTTGATAGTTTCTGATTGCTTTTTCTGTTCACGAATTTTTTAGGACATATACATATTTGACGTGTGCAACACAGAGATATTTACCTTAGAATTTCTGTATGAGTAAGTGCACATGTGATCCTTACTCTCACTCCTGATGACAAATTTTTCGTATATTTGCTGCTTTTTGGTTGTGTTGTTCTCCCAGATTTCTTTAATTTTGACCTAAAGATTGTTCTTATGGGAGGATTTGTATTTGCTTCACTGGTCTCAGGCTGCCATTGGCTGGGGACCAGTCTGAAACAATGGAGGACGGTGGCATCACACAAAGAGTGATTAGAGAGGAGAAATGAACTCAATGGGAAGGGGAACAGGGTTTGTTTTGGTCAATCATTTGGAAAGCACGTTGGAGTTCAGGTGAAGTTAGAACTCCAGGAAGGTCTAAGAGTTGTTCCTCTAGAACGAGAAGAATTGGAGCCTTAGAGAATATGAGGTCATGAAAGGATTGAACAGGATGCCGAATGCAAACAAAAGCTCTTACAGAAAGTGGAGTTTCCCACAGGATACTTAATGGAAAGCAGTTGAAAAAGTAAGCGTTGTTTATGCATTGTCCTCAGTGTGAGTTGAGATGCACTAGTGCCCACGTAGAGGTGAGGACTGGGTTGCAGACTTCTGCTCTGTGATAGAAAACCTCCCTCTGCAGGAAGAGCACAGCTGCTGCAGCCCTCAGGAGCAGAACCCTGCGGTAGTGAGATGGCAACACACGCAACAGAGACACCTCTGTCTCCCTTGAGATGTGTGTGGTCAGCTTCACAGGCGCAGACACACTCATTCATGTAAGTGAGTTCCAGAAAATACCCTTTCAAGTGGGCTGACTCATCTAGGAAGTGAGTGCTCCTTGGCTTCCTTTGGTTCCCTTCTTCCTGCCAGAAAGGGAGATGAATGGCAGGCTCCAGTAGCCATCACTGCACCTTAAAGATAGAAGCAAATGATGTCAGCAGGAAATGAAGACATCTGGGCCTCTCGTGGATTCCTGGAGCCACACACAGCCCTGATTGTCTAAGTCCAGGGTAGCTGCCTAACGCATTGCTGCTGACCCTGTGGGGCATTTGTGAAGACAATTATGACCAACTTAAAAGGAAAACACTGTATCCCCAGCAGGGCGAGGGATAGGATACCATGTGGAAGACGTTTAAAGACTACAACGCTCCACGACTGATCATTGTGTGTAGCATTTTATAGATCATGAGGCCCTCCATATTGCTGACTTTCCTCACACACAATGATTTATTCATGCAATGCTTAGGAATTTAAAGCATCCATCACTCAATTCAAAAAGTGTATTACATAATGATGATGATCTGTGTATTAAGGATGGTAAGCTTTTCTTTCACATTTTATTACCAAATGCTTGATTTTATTGTACATTAGGAGAAAGCAACGCAGCCAAGCGAACACACACGCTGCCGCGGAGAAAAGCCCTCATGTTTGCTTGTGGTCTTGATGGTGCCTGAATCCAGGGTTCTATTGTGAAAGCTGTAGTCTGGGTGTCGCCACCACCCCCTCTCCCTGCACATTTCCTCAGTGGCAGCTCAGGTAGCTTCCCAGGTCCAGGGCTCTTGAACCCGAACCATCTTCCTCCTGTCACACATGAACCTCCAAGATACAGCCCTGGAATGTTCAGTAGATAACATTTGTTTCTGACAAAAGTGAGCAGTTTCTGAGTCCTGAGAAATGGAATAGATTAGTCAAAGCATGGTTGGCGTCAGCGACTCTTTTCCACCTCAGTAGTTACAAGCCCCTTAGGAAAATGACGGCACATGGCTGACACTAATTGGCAGGAGCTCCTGTGGCTGAAGTCACCAAGTGTCCCTGAATTTGTAAACACTTCTAAGGAGAGTAAAAGCCATCGTGCAAGTGATGTCACTTGAAAGGAGTCTGAAGAATCTGAAAATACTCGAGCAGCAGCAGCACAAGGTCACAGGGAGACCCTGGGAGAATCTGTCTGATCACATGCAGCAGGCGTGCCTCGTCGGAGGTGAGTGTGAAGCTGTAATCAGGCTTGTTTAAGCATTTCTGTGATTTCATCCAATTATAGCCTTACAGGCAAAGAGGATCCAAGAAGAAACTCCTTTGAACAGCAGTCAACTTTTGACAAGAAACCATTCTGCAAGTGGAGAGAAATGTCCTGGTGACTGGAAGGTGAATTTTAAGTGTCTATCGAAACTTGAAAATTGAACAAATCAGGAAATTAATTTTCTTTCAGAGAATCTTTCTAAATTACATTCAACAAGTACTTAGCATTTCTTTGTCTTTTTTGGAAGGAAAATTGCCACCCTTGAGGAGACCTCAGTATAGAAAGGCAGATGAGGGCCCAGTCACACATCACAGTCAAAAACTAAGGGGCCGTGAGATGTGTTGAGTATCGGGGCCTGGGGTGTGTCCAACGGGGAGCAAAGATCTGAGCGAGCAAACCTTTAGGCACTGGTAGGGAAATGGACAATGAAACAAGTGGAGGCACAACACATTAATGAGTGCCTCAGTGGCAAGCCCATGACCGTGGTGGCCATGCAAGGCTCACAAGAGAAAGAAGAGAGGGAAGATGAGACTGGCAGGTGGATTTCCTCAAATCTCTTACTCCATTGAGAGTGAAGCAATTCTTATAAATTTTACAGTATTGGATTCATCTTTAGGTTGTAAAGGGGAAAATGACTTGAAGAGTGGATACAACCTTTTAGCTAGGATGTCTGCATTTTAGTTAGGAGTACTTGATTCTGATTCCCAGCTAGAGCTCCTGACACCAGCCCCTTGCCAATGCAGACTGAGGGAGGCAGCAGGTGTTGTCACAAATCACTGGGCTCCTGCTTCCCATGTGGGAGGAGAGGCTAAATTGAGTTTCCAGCTCTCAACTCCAGTCCCAGATCCAACAGTAGAAGGCATTTGGTAAGTAAATAAGTAGTTAGGAAACCTATGCACCTCTCTCTGTCTCTCTCTCTCTCTCTGTCTCTGTCTCTCTCTGTTTCTCTCTCTCTCTCTCTCTCTCCCTTTACTTCCAAAATAAATGGATTTTTAAAAATAATGATTTGAGGCTGGCGCCGCGGCTCACTAGGATAATCCTCCGCCTTGCGGTGCCGACACACCGGGTTCTAGTCCCGGTCAGGGCGCCGGATTCTGTCCCGGTTGCCCATCTTCCAGGCCAGCTCTCTGCTGTGGCCAGGGAGTGCAGTGGAGGATGGCCCAAAGTACTTGGGCCCTGTACCCGATGGGAGACCAGGATAAGTACCTGGCTCCTTCAATCGGATCAGCGCGGTGCACCAGCCGCAGCACGCCGGCCACAGCGGCCGTTGGAGGGTGAACCAACGGCAAAGGAAGACCTTTCTCACTGTCTCTCTCTCTCACTGTCCACTCTGCCTGTCAAAAAATAATAATAATAATGATTTGAGAGCCCAAGTCATAAAGAGTGGGTGTGGCCGGCACCGCGGCTCACTAGGCTAATCCTCCGCCTTGTGGCGCCGGCACACTGGGTTCTAGTCCCGGACGGGGCGCTGGATTCTTTCCCGGTTACCCCTCTTCCAGGCCAGCTCTCTGCTGTGGCCCGGGAAGGCAATGGAGGATGGCCCAAGTGCTTGAGCCCTGCACCCCATGGGAGACCAGGAGAAGCACCTGGCTCCTGGCTTCAGATCAGCGTGGTGCGCCGGCCGCAGCGCGCCAGCCACGGCGGCCATTGGAGGGTGAACCAACAGCAAAGGAAGACCTTTCTCTCTGTCTCTCTCTCTCTCACTATCCACTCTGCCTGTCAAAAAAAAAAAAAAAAAAGTGTGGGTGTGGATTCTTTGGGTCCTAGGATTCTTTGAGGTAGACCATGAGGTCAAAACAATTCTCATAATAACACAGACATTATTTGTCTTTATCGATTCTGTTAGCATTCATTCTGTGCGCAAAAGCAATGATGGGTAAAGCAGTTGGCTCCGTACCATGCATCAAGGCAGTGGCACCAAACCATGTAAGTTATCACCATATTCTACACCAACTCCCATTAAGAGAAAGAATTCTGGCTTTTTTTTAGAATACCCTGGGAAACAAATTAAATATCATAAATTGCATTCAATCCCAAGCCTTGAATTCAAGTCTTCCTCTTTGCTGGGAGACAGGGAAGGTTGGTATCTCTGCAGGGTGCTGCAATCCCATGATTGTCATGAGAAGAATTTCTTTACTTGAACTAGATATTTTTTTTTGGAATACTGTTTTAACTGGAAGAGTTTATAGACAAACTGTGGTCACTCCACTCAGCCTGAAATATTTGGCAGACATTTTTTCAACAGTGAGAGAAGTGACCTGGATGCCTGCAAGAGAATAAATGATCGCATTGGCTGTTATTTGAAAATCAAACCTGCAAGCAAAATGTGATATTTGGAAAACTCATGTCACAATGACTCCTACAATTTCCCAGTGCTTGAAGACACTTTAATTAACTCAGTGGTGATAGTAATGAGTGTGGTCCCTGTTAAGCAACGAAGGGTGGCAACATCTGGAAAAGCTACACTGAAACCAGTGTTTTCCAAAAGATCAGTATATGACAATACAAAATGGGACCAAGATAAAGTACCAATGCTATGAAAACTTGACTGCTACATCATCAGATTGTACATGGCAAACACTCTGAGAAACAAGCCATCATTTGCTGAAATTTTTTCACACTTAAATAGAATATTCACAAACCTCAGAAAATATGTTTTAAAAATCCCTCCCATTTCCAAGTACATGTTGTGTGAAAAATGATCTTTAATATATTTTACAGAAACCTAGATATGACAATTGATTGAGTCAATACGTATATATGATGACCCAACCGTCATCTATGAAGCCAGATGTTAGTTTTGCCAAGATGCAAAATGTCACTTTTCTTACTATTTTTAAGTGGAAATTTGGAAAATAGGATTTTTTATTTTAAAAACTGCAAATATGTAGTGGGGCATTATTACTTTTTCAAGAATTAATAAACACAAAATTTTAAACTCCTAGTTTGAATTTTTAGCTACCTAGCAGATAAACAGATAAATAAAACAGCTGAATTTAGATATCACATAAGTGAAAGCTCTTTGTCATCCTAAATAGATTTTAAGCATATAAATGAGTCTGGAGAAAAAAGTAATTACAGGCAAACATGGACAGCTATATAGCTCTATTCTGTGGATGTGTGGAATCTCACTGTGAGGAGCTGGCATTTTATCTGCAGGACAGTGGGCACTGTCGGAAGAATCTGGGGCCAAAGAGAGGCACTTTCCTAATTATACTGGACATGGAATATAGCACTCATTAGGATAAGAAGTGACAGAAGGCAGGGAGACCAATTAGAAGATCAACTAAAATGGAGTTCTGCTCGTAGCAGCTTAGAATAGAAAATAAATGAGTTTCATTTGAGAATTTGCAAGAATAAGTCTTGGTGGCTGATTAGATATGGAAGGAAAGATTAGGAAATGTTGAGATTGTTGATGCAGACTTGGAAGTGAGAGATACTGCTCCGTGAGATTTCTGAGCAAAAAGATGTGGATAGAGATGGGTGTGACTGGGAGAGATTACCCCACAGGCAGTAAGAGGTTGAAGTTCAATTTACGAAAGATGTCAGGGTTAGAGGCATACGGCCGACCTCACCAAGATGGAAGAGCTCGTAAATGCTTTGAAAACAGCAGAGGATATCAGTGAAAAAAGGCATTCAGAAACAAGAAGTGGATATCTGATGTTTCCATTTAGGAAAAGCAAGAGGGATGAGAGGAACAGTGATCAGAGGCAAGAGCTATCAAAAAGCGCTGAGACAAAGCCAAGGCCAAGAATTGTTGCAAAGTATAGGTTTTCTGGGACTTTTCAGTGACACTTCCCCAACTGTGAGAGATATGGCGAGTGTACTTGTTTTCCTCTTCTTGTGACATATGCTCAAGTGAAAAAATGATTGTTCACTGTACAATTGGATTATGCTCACTCAACTCTAGCTGATTTCAACTGCTAGTTTTTCTTTTGTTGTGCTATAGTTTTAAGATTTGCGAGGTATTCAGCTACTTCGGTTTCCAAACCAATACAGATTTCACACAACTTATATCCACTTCAAATGCTTCTGGGAGCAGCGAGGGAGCCAGTTCTGCTGTTGTTCTAATGTGGAAGCTCCGCATGGGTTTCACTAGGCTAAAATCAACACGCTGGATGGATGCCTTGTCTTCTGCAGGCTGTAGGGGAAAGTGTTTCCTGGCCTTTCCAGAGTAAGAGGGTATCCACATTCCGCGGCTCCTGGCTCCCGTCCATCTTCAATGCCAAAAATGGCCTGGTGAGGCTTTTTTTTTTTTTTTTTTTTTTTTTTTGACAGGCAGAGTGGACAGTGAGAGAGAGAGACAGAGAGAAAGGTCTTCCTTTGCCGTTGGTTCACCCTCCAATGGCCGCCGCGGCCGGTGCACTGCGGCCAGCGCACCGCGCTGATCCGATGGCAGGAGCCAGGAGCCAGGTGCTTTTCCTGGTCTCCCATGGGGTGCAGGGCCCAAGCACCTGGGCCATCCTCCACTGCACTCCCTGGCCACAGCAGAGAGCTGGCCTGGAAGAGGGGCAACCGGGACAGAATCCGGCGCCCCGACCGGGACTAGAACCCGGTGTGCCGGCACCGCTAGGCGGAGGATTAGCCTAGTGAGCCGCGGCGCCGGCCCCTGTTGAGGCTTTCTTACATCTTTCTGCTTCACTTGTCCACCAGCTCTCCCAGGCTTAAGGGCTGGCGATTGCCAACCAAAGACCTCATCTTAATTTTCATTTCCTGTGTCTCCTTACATAGTCACGTGTCCCAGAAAGTGGAACATGGACATCTTTGGGGAAACTGTTATGCTCCTAGCCACACTCAAATGGATTTGTGGGTTCAAGAACTGTTTGATAACTATTATAAAATAATCAGAAAGTACACAATGAACAGAATGTTATGTTCTTAACAAAGTGTAGAGTTTTAATTTCTTTCATTTGGGAAAGATTTTAAAATTAATGAAGTCACCTTAGAAAATAGCAAAATAATTCACTGTTTAAATTATATTAATTAAAGAAAAGCAAAGTCTGCCAAATAATTCCTCTGACAAAAGATTATCTTTGTGAGAAAGAAGTTTCTGAAAAGCTATTGCTGGCAGTGGTTGCCTCATTTAGGAAGAAGGTATCATTTTGTCGTATGATCTATTGTACAGTTGAATGTTATTTTTTAAAGCATAAACATTTTATTTTTAAAATCAAATTTATATATAGATTGCTTGATTTAATAATATATGATTTATTTCTGTGTCTGCTCATTTGTGTTCACTTACATGTGGAAATGCTGATCTCAGAGAAGGATGTGGAAGAAGGAGGGAAGGAGAGGGAGTGGTTGATGGATACAGCTGGATAAACCGAATGACTTCTGATGTCCTATAGCATGGTAGGATAATGATGGCTGCAACAATTAATTAAATATTTCAAAATAACCAGTAGAGAGAATTGAAATTTTTCCAAACCCAACTAAGTGATAAATATCAAAGGAGATCAATACACCAATTACCATAATCTTATCATTATGCATTATAAACATGTATTCAAATACCACCCTGAACCCTAAGGACATGTTATTACTGTGTGTCAGCTTAAATTACAAATATATTTAAAATAAACATAAAAAGGTGATTTTGTGTTTCACAAAGTATTTTTGATATTTGATTTGCTTCTTATGTGAATTTTCAAGGGTTATTCTTAATTTATTGGCGGAAAAAGTTTAAAATGTATTTTAGCAACTGGAATTTGCTCAATGTAGCACATCTACTCAAGTATTAACAATAGAATTTAAACACATATCTTTCCACTAGAGAGCTTCCTTTCTTCAGCATGCCACAGTATTATTAAAATACATAATTTGGAGTTAATAGTTAAGGGATAATGTCGGGTCTGTTGATAACTTATTTCATTACATTGCCTAAGAGAGCCCACAGTCATGGAAATTGGCTGAAATCCCTGAAGACCTACAATTAACATTATTTCTGAAAGCTGTACAGTCCGAGGGGGCTTGATAGCCAATGCAGGCAGACAAGCCTCTTCCGGCTGAAGGAAGATTCAGAGAGCAGAGGGATATTTTTTTTTAAGCTAAAGTATTCACTTCTCAAATTCTCATTCAACACTGAAATTGTACCCAATTTAAGTCCTTGATTTCAGTGTCTTATTCCCACCAATATATTTATGATCCATAACATTTTTGCCACTGGAAAACCCATGGGTTTGGATGGCCTCCAGTGTCTTCATTGAGAAAATACCATGAATACAGGTAAACACATAATTCCACTCACATTGTAATAGGGCTATACACAGAAAGTCCTAAAATGTCTTTGACAAAAGGTTGTAACTTTATCCCCAGAATTCTCTACGTTTGATACATAACAGTATCTAGTTTCCATCCTACAGGAAATAGAATAATTGTAGAGGAAATATGCTTCAGTAACATTTTTCTGTCCTATAAAAGCAAAAAGTTTAGGCTTTGTGTGTCTGTTGCAACTACTCAGATCAGCTGTTGTGGCATAGAGGTAGCTACACACAATGTATGAATGAATGGACATGGCTGCCTTCCAATGAAACTGTGCTGCCAGTCACGGTTATTGGACTGGATTTGGTTTGTGGGCTGAAATTTGCTGACTAATGGCCTGCACACTGGGTACCACAAGCAACGCTACTTTGCAATAAAATGTAAAGCATTTTGAAAAATGTTAAATGAGAACACCAGGAGGCAGGAATGCAGTGTGATGGTTTCCTTTGAGGGAAACAGTTTCTATTACCAGTTTTTAGTAATAAATCTAAAATGCAAATCGGTAGCTTACTATGCACCTATTTTTCCACAAAACATTTTCCAAATCAGTACATTTCTTTTTAAATTTTCACTGTCCCTCACATTTATCCTACATGTAAGCCGTGGAGATCCTTTATTGGTTGACCCTCTAAAATCTATCATCTATTCGTCTATGCCCTTCCCTTACCCTATTTCAAGTGCCTATTTTCTCCTGTGGGTCAGTAATAGCTTCCTCACTAACATTCTTGAGTTCACTTTGAATTCCTTCTTATCCATGAGCTGGAGAAGCTTTTCACTTTCTGCACTGACATCTTGGACATGATTTTTCAGGGGATTCTTTCCTCTTAAAATCATCCATTCAAGAGGCATATTGTGCTACAGGACTGCCCTAATGGCAAGGTGTAGAAAGAGCTTCTTGCAAAACTTGACTGCCTCAGTCAAGGAGAAGGAGGAGACAGAATCCTGAATTCACCCAATATGTGCCCAGTAAGGAATTTTCACAACTAACTGAACCTTAAGAGGGTGTTCAGTAGTGACCGAGACCCAGACAAGGTTTTGGATTACTCTACCAGTGACAGTGAAGTCCTTGTAGGGTTTTAAGCAGGCATGTTGTCATCTGACAGTCATTTTGGAAAGACAACCCTACCAACTGGATAATAAGGAATTTAAAGTAGAATCAGAAATATTAGTTAGGAAGACGTGGTGGCTTGAAATCTGGTGTTGGTATTGGAACTGAGAGGAAACAGACATACAAGACACTTTGTGGAGGGGAACCATAAAAATACTTTGATCATTTAGATGTAGGATAAATGACCACAGAATAAAACTCAAATAAGAAGCTGATTTGTTGGCCGGCGCCACAGCTCAATAGGCTAATCCTCCGCCTTGCGGCACTGGCACACTGGGTTCTAGTCCCAGTCGGGGCGCCGGATTCTTTCCCGGTTGCCCCTCTTCCAGGCCAGCTCTCTGCTATGGCCCAGGAAGGCAGTGGAGGATGGCCCAAGTGCTTGGGCCCTGCACCCGCATGGGAGACCAGGAGAAGCACCTAGCTCCTGCCTTCAGATCAGCGCGGTGCACCAACCGCAGCACTCCAGCCGTGGCGACCATTGGAGGGTGAACCAACGGCAAAGAAAGACCTTTCTCTCTCACTATCCACTCTGCCAGTCAAAAAAAAAAAGAAGAAGAAGAAGAAGAAGAAGCTGATTTGTCTGACTGATGCTTTCGGGAACTGGGGAGATGGTGAGCAGTTTACTTAGACTGGAAAATCTTGGGAAGCAGTATTGTCGGCACTCTTGTGAAAGAGATTTAATCAAGAGATTGATTTTAAAAATTTAGTATTTTTAGTTTGGATGGTCTCCTCTTGTAAACATCATGACGATATTAAAGGAGTAACACAGTGCACATATCTGCCACCAGGAGATAAGGCAGAAACAAATACAAGAAAGATGAAACCTGCAAGTGTGCTAACTGTTTCCATCATCAAAGGACTGGATGATCCCATCTGGAGATGGTGACTGGGTAGAAAATGGAAGTCGAGGACTGAGAAAGGGCTCTGGGTCCTCGGACCTTAAGACATCTGCTAGAAAAGGAAAGAATACAGTAATGCTGACAAGATGTGACTTGCAAGACAGATCTGGAACTAGGAGAACTGCATATCATGAAACAAGAAAATGGCTTTAAATGAGCAAGGGAAGTCGAATATTTCGAATACCGTGCAAGACCAATTTGGATGGCGCAAGAGACATGAAATTAAATTTCTCCTATGGCAATGGTAGCTTAGACAAGGGGACTCTGAGCAGAAAATTTATCAAAATGGAAAAACTTGGAATTTTAAAAATATTACTTGATCAGCCCTCACGCTGACTGTTGATGAGCAGCTTAATATGTTATCCCTCTTAGTATTTTTTTTTGTTTATTCTACTTAATACTTTTGGTTGAATACTGTAATCAATACACAATTCTTCTTAAGTGCTGAAACTTAACTGAAAAGTGATCACTGTTAAATGTAAGAGTGGGAATAAGAGAGGGAAGAGATGTGCAATTCGGGACATGCTCAAGCTGACTTACCTCAAACGGTAGAGTTAGAAACATACCAGGGGATTCCAATTCACTCCCATCAGGGTGGCATGTACCAATGCCATCTCACTAGTCCCAGTGATCAATTTCTGTTCACAATTGATCGTAATGATAGGACTAAGAACCAAAGGGATCACATAAACAAGAATAGTGTCTGCCAATACTAGCTGATAGAATCAAAAAGGGAGAGAATGATCCAACATGGGAAGTGAGATACACAGCAGACCCATAGAATGGCAGATGTCCTAAACAGCACTCTGGCCTCAGAATCAGCCATTAAGGCATGTGGATCTGGCTGAAAAGCCCATGAGAGTAGTTCAGGCATGGAAAGCCAAGACACTCTGGAAAAAATAAACAAACCTAAATGAAAGATCTCCACGAGTGAGATCCCAGTGGAAAGAACGGGTCATCAAAGAAGGAGGTACCTTTCTCTGAAGGGAGGAGAGAACTTCCACTTTGACCATGGCCTTGTCTAAAAATGATCAGAGTCGGTGAACTCAGGGGGCTTCCATAGCCTTGGCAGCTCATGACAAGAGCCTCGGGTGATTACTGATGCCATAAACAAGAGTGTCAATTTGTTAAGTCAACAACAGGAGTCACTGTGCACTTACTCCTCATGTAGGATCTCTGTCCTTAGTGTGCTGTACATTGTGATTTAATGCTATAACTAGTACTCACACAGTATTTTTCACTTTATGTTTCTGTGTGGGAGCAAACTGTTGAAATCTTTACTTAATATATGCTAAACTGATCTTCTGTATATAAAGAGAATCGAAAATGAATCTTGATGTGAATGGAAGGGGAGAGGGAGCAGGAAAGGGGAGGGTTGCTGGTGGGAGGGACGTTATGGGGGGGAAGCCATTGTAATCCACAAGCTGTACTTTGGAAATCTATATTCATTAAATAAAAGTTAAAAAAAAATATTACTTCCGTGAATGTGGAAAAGACAAAATGCTAGCATAAAAGGAGCCTGGGATTATTTTGAAATGTAGAACTAATGTTACGTTAGTGGCAAATACCCTATAGAAAGGGAAAATTGATGATTAGTAAGCAAAGGTTTTTCAAGAAGAAAATGAAAATAATGGGTTAATGATTTATTTGGTTTTTAAAAGTTTAGAGACACATGTCCTTTGTAGTAAGAGAGGAAAATGTTTATCGGTGGATAAGGGTGCAGGCAGAGTTGTGGATTCTGAAATGATAAGAACAGTAATTCTCACCCAATTGCTTCTATTTTCCTTCTAAGTTTTTAAGATAGCATCATCAGCTGAGATGGATCAGGAAAGGTCATGGGGAGCGGTTTAAGAAGAACCAAGAAGTTAGGCAAAATTCTGAAATAGACCGAAAAGTAAGCAAGTGGACTTACTCATTGACATTCATAAGACTTCTCAGACAAGAGGTGGACTGTACTTACATGTGTGCTCAGCATGACTGCCCAGTGAGCCTCAGCTTCTTCAGAAAGGTTCAGAGGAGGGGAAGAGACAGAGACGTTTGTAAGAGGATGGTTGGTCTCGAGCTGTGGAATGAAAACAAGAGATGATATAAAAGGGCAGACAGGTGATGACAGACAGAGAAGGGAACACTGGGAGCTGGGCCAGGGCTGGGGATGGTTCACAACGCCCTGTTCCGGGTAGGGTCCTGGAGTGAAGGAAGCAGAAGAACAGAGGGCGGAGCAGTGCTTGCCGTGGATCTTGGAGAAGGTGCGGATATTGGTGATCTCAAGGTCCATGGAAGGAGGTTGGAAGTGAGGGCCGGGGTCATCCGGAGAGAAGGGTTGAGTACAACTGAGGTAGGTTATTTATTCTTTATTAAATCATTGAGCAGCTATTATGCACAGACAATTTTGGGAAGCGTAAAAGGTGTTTAAACTAAACATTTGAACACCAAGTCCAATTTTTTTTTACTTAATTGGAAAAGAACAGGTTTGGAGTTCTTAAAGCTCCTTTTCTATTGCAGGCCATGCTGTGATGAGGAAGCTCATTACAATCATTCACTCTTCTTCATGTGACAAGGATGATGCACCATCTGTCCAGTCCTGAACTTGTTAAGAAAAACAGCTAGACTATGTGTTCAGCACCTGCACTCCCGTGTGACCAGTGGTTTGACCCATGTACAATCTCACGTCCCACGTGGCCCCTTCATAGACTTGTGTTGTGCTGTAGGACAGGGACTCAGAGGCACTGAGGCTGTTCCCTCTTCCCCAATCTGTCGCTCCCCGTCTTCGCGGAGGAACAACACTAAACCCTGCCTAGGCTTCCTATCCGAGTCACGGCACCATTATGTCGCTCCCCCTCTTCGTGGAGGAACGACACAGGACCCTGCGCTGTTCTTTTGTCTGCTCGGCCCTCCCCGGGTTTGCTGCTGGTTCTTCCCGGGTTGGCTACCGACCCTTCCACCTCCGTGGAAGGGCGGTTCCCCCTAGCCACTTTCCCCACTTCCGCGGGGGAGCGGCACACCGCCGGCCGGCTCTCTCGGGGGCTGCACAGGTGTTCCTTCAGATGTTCCCCTTAGATGTTCCTGGTGCATGTTGTCTCTCTCCTCCTTTATAGTCCTCTTCCACCAATCCCAACTCTGCTACCCACACGCCGAGTACGCTGCTCTCCTCCAATCAGGAGCAGGTCCTACAGTTTATTGGTTGAACTGGAGGCAGCTGTGTAGAAGCTGTTTCTCCCTTCTCAGCGCCATATTGTGGGAGAGCAGATGCATAGAATAAGTCTTAATTCCAGTAACAGTCTAGTCCGAGTTGCTCCCCACACCAATCCACACTGAAAGAGGAGGAATAAGTTCTGGAGAACCACTCTCTATGGAGTGAGGAGCAGCCTCTGCTGTCACATGGGTCCAGCCCCTGCCTGGTGCATGGCCTGGCCATGATACACTTCTGAAGGCAGGCAGTGCCCTGTAGCCTTGCAGCTCTGCCACAACATGGACCATAAAGTTGGAGTGAAGAAAGTGGTTGTCATTGCCAAGAGGATTTTAAGGATCTTTAATTACTCTGTGTAGAGTCATAGTGACTCCGTTCATGGGGCAGCATCAGGGACAGAGTCTGATGGGGCAGTGATGTCCGCCCAGATGGAAACTCACTGCCAGGGTGAGGCTACATGTCTGCACTCAGTGCTTTCCCTAAGGGGTCATGTCCAAGAACTCCAAACCTTATTGCCTAACCGAACCCAACACTCCCCATGAGGGTCGCTCAAAGGTTTTAGTTATGCTTCTGCTTTGAACATAAATCACTGAATAGAAACTGTGTCTACAGCAAAGAAGCATAAGTTATTAAGAACTGTTAGAGTGGATTCTTTGCTGTTGTTTTGTGGAAAACCTGAAGCATGCCATTTAATGTCACAATGTAATTATAGAGCAGCCTGTGACTACCTGCAGCAAACCTCAACTGGCTAAGGCTTTAGCCTTAGGACTAAGGTAAAAACTACAGACAACTTCTAGTTTACTGTGTGATAACATAAGTGTGCATCAAAATAGAAAGAACGCTGAGTTCCCATGATTTAATCATAAGGTTGAAAGTTTTCGTCTTAGATTCCATTTCTATGAACAATCATCATAAACATGCAAATATTTCACATTTTTTAATGAAACAAGCAATTTATTTGGTAATTTATCTCAATAAATCCAGGTGCACTCATAAATCCAGGGTTTCTGACCCAGATGCCACTAAAAATTGGAACATAAGCTAAAAATCATCGTGTTTCGAATTCACACAGTCTCTGTGCATGCCACGATCTGAGTGTGCCCCCAGAGCACATGGGTTGGAAACTTAGAGCCCAGGGCAGCACTGTTGGGACAGGGCCTTGGGAGGTGTCTTCCTTCTGAGAGCTGCACCGGCATGAATGCATAACCGGGGGAGCTTTTCCCTGTTCTTCCCTCTGCCTCCCTGCGTGTGAGGGCACAGCGAGAAGTCCCTCAGCAGAAACCAGCACCTGACCTGAGACTTACCAGGCCTCAGCAGCGTGAGAAATAAATACCTGTTCCTTTTAAGTTGCCCAGTCTTAAGCGTTCTGCTAGTGCAGTGCAGACAAATAAAGTACATAGAGGATTTTTCTGTAAGAGAGGGCTTTTTCTTCCTTGTTATATAAACACAGATGTTAAAAATAACTGGTGTTAATAGTTAAAAACAAAAGTCCCAGAAATATATGCACAAGCATATTTAAATACCGGCAAGACCAACACATGCCTCAGAATAGGAGCTATTTCGTTGAGAGCTTTAAGATATCTGGGAGGTGGTGTATATGTATTATCATTCCTTTTATAAAGTTGCTTGTTAGCTCTCTAAGATGCCATGTAATTAAAGATCTGAGATATTCACATAAAGAGAAAGCTTTATTCTGTATATCTCAGAGCTCTGAGAAGACAGCACTTGTATCGATTAGATGTGTGCAAGATCGTGGGATAGCTTGGAGAATGGAAGAAAGGGAAGAATGAAAGGGAGATGAGTACAATTGAATTGAGCAAGTTCCTTGTGAAGCAAGTAGCTGCTTTTCTATGATAACCCTTGTGTGGAAGAACACCTCCAGTTATCAGGAGACTGCTATGTAAAGACTGCCCATGCTGGGATATATATTGATCACTGATGTCCACACCAACTCTGTCCTTGCATCTTAGAGATGAGAGAATTAGGACCTGCCCCAGCTGATGTCCCCCAGTGAGTGCAGCAGGGACAGAGCTGGAAGCTGTATTCCTGGTTCTGCAGTCTGTGTCTCCCTCTCCGAGGCCCCAGTGGAAGTCACATCCTTTCATGTCTCTCTCAAGATCAGAAAAGTGTCAGGATCAGCACTGTAGCACGTTAGGCTAAACCTCCACCTGGGGCACTGGCATCCCTTATGGGTGTCACTTCTCCTGGCTGCTCCTCTTCCCAACAGCTCTCTGCTACGGCCTGGGAAAGCAGTGGCAGACAGCCCAAGTACTTGGGCCCCTGCATCCACACAGGAGACCTGGAAGAAGCTCCTGGCTCCTGGCTTCTGACTGGCCCAGTTCCTGCCATTGTCGACATTTGGGGAGTGAACCAGCAGACAGAAGACCTTTCTCTCTGTCTCTCCCTCTCTCTGTCTGTAACTTTGTCTCTTAAATAAACAAACAAAAAATTAGGAAAGTGTATCAGTTTGGTGACTACAGCACAGTTCCACATGCAAATGTCCTATGTTGAGTATAAAGGTGCTTGCTGACTCACAAAAAAGGTAAGAGAGAGAAATGTACAAATCTTGTCCCCATCCCAAATACAGACACTATGTGATTGTGGAATAGTGAGATGTTAGCACCAGTAAAGGCCATGTAGAACAGATTAAGAGGAAGCGACTTATTTCCAGGATTACTTTCTAAGTTAAATGAACAGTGATGGGTTATTGGTAGGGTCCTGTTCCATTTGCAATGGCCAGGCCTTGGTACCACGCCCTTGCCCAGTCACTGTCTGGGGCTCCCCAGACAGTCAAGTGCTCACCCACTCACCTCCCTGATGAGTCACTGTCTGGGCTTCCCAGCAGGGGTGTCCTCAGCTACCAGCAACGAGCAGTACCTGGACCAGGCTGCCCCAAGGAGTGCTTTTGCGGTCCCCGAGGCAGGTCTAGCTGGGCAAGCTGTCAGACACGCACACCCTCCCTGTGGGGCAGGTGATCTTCCTTGAAGGAGATCTAAGCTGTGCACATGGCAGCTGTCACAGCTCTATCCAGACCTGCTTCCAGGACTAACCTAGGTGCTGACAACCTGTAGTTGGGGAATGAGAAAAAATGCGGAGGTTGCTTAGGACTGCGTGAAAGAGAGGGTATCAATTCGCTCAATCTTTAGTCAATCATTCGTCTGTCCATGCGGCCATACCTCCTGGCCAGGGAGGCTGAAAAACAGTCTCGGGTATTTCCAAGATGAATGAAAAAAATGAGTGAACAGCTAGCCAGTCTCTGCTAAATCTGTTTGAACTCAAAGTCATTTAATTTACAATTCAATTCCTCATAAATTGGCAGATGTCTGCATAATTCTTGGGGACATTTCTAAGCATGTAAATCACTCTTTGTTTCTTTGAGAGAAATCTAGATCTAATGTTAGAATTGATGTCAATTCTATGTGAATTCACTTGTCTATTATTACAAAATAGGTCTGTTAGCTTCAGTTCACTAAAAAGCATGTCTAGTAAAATAAACATTTTGACCACAATAATGGAAGCTTATGCCTGAAAACAAGTAGCAAAAGACTTTTAAGAAACAAAGAATACCTCCCGCTGGCTAGTCCTTCCCTACTTTCCAGAGTCAAGTAACTCTTGCTGTCCACCTTACTTCTCTAAGGGTTAGGCCCACTATCCTACTTTACTGCACATAGACATTATCCGTTTACTTTCTTCCATGTTTTACTTGTTTTCTTGTTCCTTACCCCTTTTACTGTCTGTCCAGGGTAATTATGCTTATTTCAATTTACGCTGTGCTAGTTAGTCTCTCAAGCACTCTACTTTTTTTTTTTTTTTGCCTTTCTGATTAAATTATCTATCTTAGATTCATCTAAGAGGCAAAGAAACACAGAGAGACAGAGAAAGAGCACTCCCGTCCACTGGTGCACGCCCCCAAATCCTCACAGCAGCGGAAGCCAAGCCAGGCAGCAGCTGAGCAAAGCGAGGAACCCGGTCCCAGTCTCCCATTGGGTGGCAGGGACTCAACTATTCGAGTCATCACTGTTGCCTCCCAGGGTTTGAATTAGCAGGAAACTGGAGTCAGGAGCTGGAACCTGGTAAGAAACCGGGTAACCAGCATCTTAACCAGTAGGCTAAATGCCCCTTGTCTCATTTTAACATTGTAAATGAAGCGTTATTGGCCCTTTTTCAGAGAGCCAGGCCGAGATACTCTAAGGTCTAGTTAACTTCCTGGGAAATACCTTCTTTGGAGCCTTGTTCCCCAAGGGGGTTCTGTTACTCCCTTCCTCCACCGTTCACTTTCCCTCCTGGGACTTCCCCAGACAGCTCTGTCAGGAGGACTCAGGGCTCCCCTTGTCACTGGTTGGTTTCTCACTCCTGAAAATACGAACAAGTATGTTGTCTTGGCCTTTGCATTTCTGAAAAGGTTTGTGCACTCTCATCAGACTTGATTTATCATTGAGTGGGGGCATAGTGTACGATATTCTCGACATTCTACTTTGTTGACCTCTGGACCCAGTGAGAAATGGCTTAGTAGAATGGAATTCAGCATTCATTGCTATATTGAGAGAACTGTTTTCACTGTTGATACAATCTTTCTGGTTTTGGAAATTTGATATAGGATTTTTTTTTTAATTCTCAGTATTTTGAAGGAAGAGGTCAAGTGTTATGATGTTTTTCCTTATTGTATCTAAAAGAGCCTGTCAATTTGAAGATTTTCATCATCTTTTTAAATATTTCTTCACTTTCTGTGCTTCTGTTTTCTGGAACTTTCCTCATCAGATGTTGAGCTTTTGTGATTGAATCTCTGTATTAGTTTCTCCAGGTGGCTCTAACCAGGTGGAAGAAAATAATACAAATTCACTGTCTCACACTTCTAGAGAAAATCAGAAGCCAAGGTGTGGGCAGGACCCTTTTCCTCCCAAGGGCTCTAGGGCAGAGTCCTTCCTTGTTCCTGCTGGCTAAGAACGTTTGTCGGCTTTGCTCAGACTTCCATGGATTGTAGACATGTCACTCCAATTTTTGCCTCCAGAACACATGGCTTTCTTCTCTTTGTGTGTCTGTCTCTGTTTATCTCTTATTGTCCTAAGAATGTATGACCACAATCTTAACTTTTTAAATTTTTTTAAATTTATTTGACAGGTAGAAATATAGACAGTGAGAGAAAGAGAGAAAGGCCTTCCTTCACTTGGTTCACTCCCCAGATGGCCACGACGGACAGAGCTGCACTGATCCGAAGCCAGGAGCCAGGTGCTTCCTCCTGGTCTCCCATGCAGGTGCAGGGGTCCGAGCACTTGGACAATCCTCCTTTCCAGGCCACAGCAGAGAGCTGGACTGGAAGAGGAGCAACCAGGACTAGAACTGGCGCCCATATGGGATGCCGGCGCCACAGGTGGAGGATTAGCCAAGTGAGCCATGGCGCCAGCCCCATGTCCACAATCTTAATTAAGTCCTCGGTGAACCTGTTTCCCAATCCAGTCACATCCTGAGGCGTTGGCAATTAGGGCATCTACACAACATTTAGAGCATAAAATCAAGCCCAAACGTGTTTTCCCTCCTCTCCTTGAGTTTTATTTTCCTCATCTATCTGTCACTTCCTCTTTTCATTCCCTGTTGTGAGATATTTCTCCACTCAAAAACCTGTTGTGATACTTTCATTCTGGTAATCAGATGATTAATTTACAGCAGCTTTTTCTTAATTTTAAAAATGTTCTTTTCTTGAATTTTTTTCTCTAAAAATTTTCAAATATTCTGCTTAAAATAATACTGGTTTTCCCTCTATTTTTTCTGAAAATTTTTCCAATATTTACTTATTTGAAAGACAGGATAACAGAGAGAAAAGGATAGAAAGAAAAAGAGAGATCTTCCACCCACAACACCAATGCTGTTCACTTTTGGTTCACTCCCCAAATTCCCACAAGAGCCAAGGCAGGGATAGACCTAAACCAGGAGCCATGAACCCCATCCAGGTCTCCCACCTGGATGACAGGGACCCAAGTACTTGGGCCATTGCTCACTGCCTTCCAGTTATACAAGCAAGAGGTTGGATTAGAAGTGGAGAAGCTGGGGCTCAAACTAGCATTCTAATATGGAATTTGATCATCCTAAGTAAGTAGTGGCCTATCACCACAGCACCAACCCTGAATTATTTTGTTGCTGTTATTCATATATTTCTTCCTTTTATTGTTAGAAGTTCTCAAATCTTGTGTGACTACTGGTTGAAATCTTGGTGTTTGGGGCACCGGATTCTGTCCTGGTTGCTCCTCTTCCAGTCCAGCTCTCTGCTGTGGCTCAGGAAGGCAGTGGAGGATGGCCCAAGTGCTTGGGCTCTGCATCTGCATGGGAGACCAGGAGGAAGCACCTGGCTCCTGGCTTTGGATTGACACAGCACACAGGCCTCGTCCCGTCGGCCGTGGCGGTCATTTGCGGGGTGAGCCAACAGAAAAGGAAGACCTTTCTCTCTGTCTCTCTCTGTCTAATTCTGCCTGTCAAAAAAAAAAAAAAGAAATTTTAGTGCAAGATCTAGAAAATTATCTCTGATGTATGCCTATGGGAAAAATTCATTATGAAAGCTGTATTTTCGCATAGATATATCTCCTTTCCCACTCTTTTCTCCCTTGTTTGTCTCTTCTTTTTTTCCAAATGTACTGTTTGTCGGTAGTGCGGGATCTCAGCATGGAGAATGTGTGCAGTGTTGCTGATGGGTTGGATGTGTGTGTTCCTTCCATAAAAATCCCTACATATTTTTTAAAGAGTCTTACTTAATATATGCTAAACTGATCTTCTCTATATAAAGAGAATTGAAAATGAATCTTGATATAAATGGAAGGGGAGAGGGAGCGGGAAAGGGGAGGGTTGCGGGTGGGAGGGAAGTTATGGGGGGGAAGCCATTGTAATCCATAAGCTGTACTTTGGAAATTTATATTCATTAAATAAAAGTTAAAAAAATAAAGAGTCTGAAAAATAGACATAGAAAGAGATACCTCAGCCCAAGTATAGAATGTAATTTAAACTCATCTTCCTTGCTTATTCCACAGAAAATAATAAGACCTCACAACAGTGAATTTGCCAACTCTGATAATTTTATAAAACTGTATACAATGAGGTTGTGTTAACTCTCTAATTTTCATATATTATCATGTGTTAATCAATTCGGTGTTTGACACTTAACAAAATGATTTGCAATATACAACTAAAAAATTACCATTTTATTCAAAACAGATACTTGTTAGTGAAGTTCAGTCTTCATATGGGCCAAGTTTATTTTGCCCATCAAGCAAAATGATTGCTTTAATAGAAAGGTCATCTGCATATATTTAAAGAAATTGCTACTAAATGAAGACTTTAATTTTCCTCTGCATCTGTACTTTGGTAACATGGTTTTGCATTCTCAAACACCTTGTTTGATTATGACAGAATGGAAGGAACATCATGTCCTAACATTCCTGTGGACTCTTTTGCTGACCAGGGACTTGGATTTCCATTTTGCTCTCTGCAATGAAGTAGTGTCTGAGGGTTAGTTATGTGTGATTAGACACAGGATGCTCAAAGGTGCCTTGATAAATGGCATTCAATTATCCACAGATGTTAGTTAAAACAATTCTCAACTTTTTTTCTTGAAATCAGGGAAGGAGAGAGGCATAGATAGATAATAGGTAGATATTGATGATAGAAAAGTGGATGACGATAGAAATAAATAAATATGCATACATAAATGGTAAATAGATGCAAATGGATAGATGATAGATGAATAGATGATAGATAGAAGGGAAGAAATCATGACTACAATTATTCTATGCTTCAGAATGCCCATAAAAATAAATAAATTTGAAAAAAAAGACTACCCTGTTAAAAATCAGAATGCATTTATTTACGTCTATGCTGTCTCTTTCTGAGTGTGGCTTTCTGTCTGTATCATAATATAGATAGCATATCTATAGATAGTATATCGTATCTATAGATATGATACTATAGATAGTATCATAATAAAAACCCAATACTTGTACCAGAGCTGAGATCTGACTAGATTTGTCTGAAAAATAAACTTCAATAATTAAGTTGCAAAAATTATGATTTCTACCAGACAAGTCTGTACAAGACTCTTACAAAGATTCTCTTGTGCCCACTGGAATTCAATACTCATAAACCAAGGTATCCATGCCTGTACTGAGGTACACGGTTTCTATAAACCTGAGCTTGCACTGAACATATCTGCGGCCAGGACTGGGCACTGAGGCCACACAGCTGTCCTTCTCCACTTGGTACTCACAACCAGCAGCAATGTTAGGAATCATAACAACCACTTATCTTTATCCAGAAACATAATGATCATACCATAGAAGCTATCACTCTTCATATGCCATCGTAGAACTAAGTTCCTAAGGGAAGTAATATTTCAGAGGTGAGACATATTCTCTCATTTTTGTTTGCAAGGTACTTTAACTATTGGTGTTAAATGCCAATGATTTGAATATAGACACACATTTGTTTTCAAGAACATGTCTTTGTGGTACTGTTTCTATGGCAGCTCCATAGCTGCAAGTTAGATATTTTTATGAAATTAGTGTTAACCAACACAGAGAATGTTGCAACCATTTACTAGCATTGTGTCAGGTAAAATTTAAGAAAAAGTGGTCTTGTTGTTGCTGCCTTTCAGTCAGTGACGCCAGAGTCATCACACTCAACAAATTTGCATGGGTACCACCCAGCAGCACAGGCTCCAGCCCCAGTGGGCTGTTCCCACCCCCAACTGCCTGCCCAACCCTTTCTAAGAAAAGTACCAGATGTTGATGTTGGGAGATTGATAACCCTAGGAGGCAGGACACAAAATATAATTCAACACGTACTTTTAAAAGTTGTCACTTGAAGGCACTGGGGAGAAACCGGGAGTGCTTAGCTTCTAAGAGAAAGAAACCACTCTGACGACGAAGATCAGCACCGATGTGGCTTTCTCAGAGGACTCTGTGGCCCAGGCTAACCTTCAAGTGTCCGAAAGGCAAGCAGAATGCTGCTGGTCTGCTGGTTTCCATAGTCAGATAGCAGGGCTTAGTGATGTGCATGGGTCTAGGAGTTAGGGAAAGCCACAAAGGAGAAGCACCAAAACCCAGGTGTAAAGTCCTTGGCTGAAGTCTGTAGAACCCAAAGGGAAATGTGGTGAGTGGAAGACAGAAGGAAACACTCATCAACGACTCCAGCGTTCGTGTGCTGAGAGGGAGCCGTGATTTCGAGTGGGCTCATGCCCAACAAATCAACTTACTGAACATCTTTGGCTTTTCCAGTGTCATCCTGGCAAAGCAGAAAGCCAAACTTGCACAAGTTCAAATTTAACAGACTCTGATTTAACTGCTTTTCAGAGTAATCGGCAATCTCCCATGATAGAACTCAAAGGCTTTGGAAGAAAATAACAGCATATTATCCACAGTGTACACCCCACAATAACAAAAAACTAACATAGATTGAAATAAAGGAAGATGTGTGTCATGATGGATACAAAAAAAGCAACAATATGAACAGACCATCAAGGAGTCCAAATGTTGGAAATTTCAGACAAGGAATTTTAAGTAGATGTGCTAAACCTGAGTGATCAAGGACTTAAGTGAAATGAAGGTCACAATCAGCGAGTCCATTAAGATTCTTATCTAAAGAATAAAACTGTAAAAAAAAAAAAAAACACCAACAACAACAACAAAAAAAACAAATAGAAATTCTGTAAATGAAGCCGACATTGTGTTTCAGCAGGTTAAGCTACCACCTGAACACCAACATTCCGTATGGGTGCCAGTTCAAGCCCCGGCTTCTCCACTTCTGATCTAGCTCTCTGCTAATGTGCCTGAGAAATCAGCAGAGGATGACCCCTGTACTTGGGCCCCTACACACACGTGGAAAAACTGGATGGAGCTCCAGGATCTTGGCTTCAGCATGGCCCAGTCCCAGCTGTAGCCATTTAGGGAGTGAACCTGCAGATACATAGCTCTCTCTCTCTCTCTCTCTCTCTCTTGGTGGGTGTGTGTGTGTGGGTGTGTGTGTGTAGTATGCGTCTCTCACTGTCTCTGTAACTCTCCCTTTAAAATATATAAAATGAATCTTTTTTTTTTTTACAAAAAGAAATTCTGTGGATGAAAAGTACATTTTCTGAAAAGAAAATATAACAGCATTCATTTAGCAGAAAGAACAGCAAGTAACTACTACAAAGAAAAAAAAACAGATAAAATTATTAAAAGATAAAAATTATTAAAGAAAAAGGCAAAAGAAAGAACTCCTCTGACAAATTCAGAAAAACATACAGCAGGGCCGTGCATTGCTGTGCAGTGAATTAAGCTGGCACTTGGGACCCTGGCTTTCCGGATGGGAGTTCTGCTTTGAGAGACCACGATGGAATTCCTGGATCCTGATATCAGCCTGGCCTAGCCCAAGCTACTGTGGCCATCTGAGGAATGAACCAGCAGGTTTAGAAGATCTGCCCCCCACCGCCGTGTGTGTGTGTGTGTGTGTGTGTGTGTGTGTGTCTTCCTCTCCCTTTGTCACTCAGCCTTCCAAATAAATATAGAAATTTAAAAAATAAATAAATAAAACAAGAAAATAGCATATTCCAAAACTGCAGTCATCTCACTGAGTGAGTTAATGAGATAACTGATATCGTGGCACTATTTTTGGCATGTGTTATAGGCTGTTTTACTCATTTTCTATGAATATATGAACGGTGGTTTCAACACTTTCTTAACTGAGGAAGAATGCAATTTTATGGAGATTCTATGATTTGTCCAGTGTTCAATTATATTATGCAGAGTTTGTGTCCAAGTCTATCAGATTCCAAACCCTGTGGCCTTTTCACCATATAATCTGTTCCCCAAACACAAAGACTTTTTTTAAAATTCATGGAAAAAATTGAAAGATTTGTTTATTTTGGTACAAAACTTTGGACGACTTGCATAGTTTCTATAATAAGTCACATATTCCATGAAGATTTTAGGAACTCCTTCTGTACAGCAGATTCTAAATCTAGACTCTTCATTACCCCGTGATTTATAAGAAATAACTTACAGTTTTGCACACTCAATGCAAATTAGTTGAAAACTCAGAGTGTTCGGCAGGCGATGCTTTGTGTCTTAGTGGCGTCTCTGAAGACCCTGTTGATGCTTCACAGAGCACCGGGATCCTGAAGGCTCAGGTCTCGGTCCACACGAGGGAAGAGACGTGAGGTGGAGGAGATCCCGAGATCTGTCTCCACGTGTGGAGCGGCTGCAGGACAGCACAGTGCCTGGGGCATATGTGAATTCACGTGCAGTTTTATCAAAAATCCTCTAGAAGCTCCTAAAATCAAATAAACACCTAACATAAAATATAGATTTATATTCTCAGTTGGTTATTAATTGTAGGAATAAATAACAGCAATACTAACATAAAACATTTCTGATTATATTTGCAAAGATCACTGAAAATCTCAGTAAAAGGTTGTAAAATACTTATCAGTCTCCAGAAGATCCCTCATAGTGCTTTATGAGATGCCATTTCAATATACTTTATGCAATGCTGAAATCTTATATTCCTTTCTAACAGCAATTAAAACCTTTAGATAAGTGTTAAAATCAAATGTGCAAAGTGAGGAACATTAAAAATTGATTCAGTGGATATTCTACTTTACTTTTAAGTGTGATTTGAATTTTTTGCTTTATTTTAGAAAAGCCTAAATTTTATATGAATATATGTAAATATATAATAAACACTATATAAATATATATAAGTATATGTAAGTATAAATATGTCCTACCTCTTTTATTTAAATTAATAATACCATATCACACATATACATACTTAGTTTCTTATAATTAATAAATGTTTAATTATGTTTCAAACTTTCTTAGTAAAATTAAACTATATTTAGAAGTTAGCTACTCCCCTTCACATCTCATAAAACCTATAAATACTGATGTTAAATGAATAAAATATACACCATGATCATATTATAGTTATTATAGAAATATGCAGTATGTATGTTGTTCAAAGATTATTTTTAATGAAAATAAAATGTAATAAAATATTTTGGTGTGTATATGTGGGTACTTAAAAGTTGATGAAAATGAAATTAAAATTTTTATTTGGGTAAAAAAATTCTTGAAATCTGTTCACAGTTTTTTCAAAAGACATATTTCTATGACCTTTTATTGACTCTTTCTATATATGAATTTCAACTTTTTTTCAAACCCTAGTAAATTATCTTTTAATTCATTTTTCATGAACTTTTTCAAGTGTTACTGTATTAAGACGATATAAACATCTCCCTGGCTACTTAAAATAAAGTATGAGATTTCAAAGACTTGTAACTTTTTTAAAGAATTATTTATCTATTTATTTATTTATTTGCAAGTCAGAGTTACAGAGAGAGAGAGAGAGAGGGAGAGGGAGAGAGATCTTCCATCTGCTGATTCACATGTAGCCTCAACAGCCTGAGCTGGGTCAGGTCACAGGCAGCAGCCTGGAGTGTCTTCTTGGTCTCCCACATGGGTAGCAGGGGCCCAAAAACTTGGGCCACTTCTGCTGCTTTTCCCAGGCCATGATCAGGGAGCGGGATCAGAAGTGCAGCAGCTGGGACACGAAGTGGCACCCTCATGGGATGCTGCACTGCAGGTGGCAGCTTTACCCTACGCCTAATACTGGCCCCAGACTTTGTGTCTTGAGAGTCATCTAAAGGTGCACGCACACACCTGGGAATTTGCATTTACTCCTGTGTAGACAGGGACACTGTGGGCCTTGGAATAAGAATCAACTGTGGCTGAGATAATGATGTCATTATGAAAACGTCATGTTTTAACCTAATCATTTCCAGGTGGATTTCAACAACACCACACCACCGGTTTTCTCATCCAGCTCTTACTTCCTAAGAGTTAATCAGAAACTCACTTGTTTGCTTCCCAGCCTTCCCCCATTCTGTCCCACACCTGATAATTATCAAATGGGACGGCTGGAACTGTTACCTCGTAATTCGTAATTCCTTTCAGAGAAGACAACTTTTCAAAGATGGCTACTACAGAGAAATGGATGGACCCCAGGCTAAGTAATTAAGAACCTCGGTTTTAAATACAGTGCAAGCTCAGAAAGGATTAAATTTAAAGAAATGCTGAACTATTGGAAATGGGACTTCTAAGTGAAGGTAAACAGAAGGTGAGGGCCAATTACTTTAAGGAATTTACAGTTCTTCATTATAAATGCAATGTAGCCATGGTTCCCGAATTTTGGAAACCAGGGAACAATATCATGCATGACACGACTGTAATCCAAGTAAACTAGAAAAGATAGATAAAGTATATTCTCCAGCCAAAATGAAACTAAGTTAGAAATCAATAATAGGAAATATGGAAAACTCACAAAACCGTGAAAATTAAAAAGCATTTTATGAAATAACAAAGGGAGCCAAAGCAGAAATCAAAAAGGAAATCAGAAAACAAATTGAAATGTATGGAAAAAAAAGACATACCATTCCTAAAAATGGGATGCATTTACAGTGGTGTTTAAAGGAAAACTTGTGCCTTTAGAAGTTTACATGAAGAAAAATCTCAAATCAATAGCTTGAAGTCCCATAATCAGGTGCTGAATAATGGAAGGAAAAGGAAGCTACCATGAGCCAAAGGACGGCAATAATAATAGATAGACATTAATGAGGTACAGAACGGAAAATCAGCAGAGAAAATCAACAATAACTGAAGATGCTCTTTGAAAATAATAGCATGACTGGGAAAACTTTAGGTAGAATTACAATGAAAAAGAGAAGATTCAAATTACTAAAGCTGTTAAGAGATTAACGGAGGTTAAGCCCTACCCTACCCAGAAAAATAAAAATTATAAATGAGTAGTAGGAACAATCGAATACCAAAAACAGAGAACTTGTTCGATAGAAAAATTCCTAGGACTGTATAAAATACAAAACTGATTAGAGAGGAAGTGAACATTCTGAATAGACCTATAGCAAGCAGATGCTGCATTGCCATTTCCATAAGCCACAGGAAGATGTTTTCCGATGCCTATGTGCAGGCAGCAGAGGAAGCGTCATGCCAGAGAAGAAACAGAAAGACAAACTCTGATGGATGTGCTCACAGAGTGGGGTGTCTTGGAATAGAATGATGCAGCATTGCTTCCAGAAATACTTACAGCAGCCAATAAAACAGCTCCCTTTTAGCATAGTCTTGTACTGAGAAGGCTTTGACAGTGGTCTGTGTCCTCTGAGGCAGACTGCATCACAGCACTGAATAATCAGAGCCTAGAGATTCAAGACATAGCAGAGATTAAAAAGAATCTGCAGTTGTTTAAATGGCAGCTCTAGATAGCAGAGGCCATTTCTTCTTGCAACTGATACTGGGATTAAAGTTCCCTTTTCCATCTTGTTGCTACATAATATTGGTTTACAATTGTAATAATACAGAGATGCTGATGGTGTTGTTTTGTTCAAAAAATTGGAATATAATATAGAAAGTAAAAATGATTACCAATGGGGAATCTCTGTACTGAAAGAAAGTTTTAAAAATCTCTGCAACCTCAATTGGTAAAGTCAACAACAGGAGTCACTGTGCACTTACTCCTCATGTAGGATCTCTGTCCTTAATGTGCTGTGCATTGAGATTTAATGTTATAATGAGTACTCAAATAATATATTTCACTTTGTGTTTCTATGGGGGTGCAAACTGTTGAAATCCTTACTTAATGCATACTAAACTGATCCTCTGTAAAAAAAAAAAAAAAAAAAAAAAAAAAGAAAAGAAAAGAAAAGAAACTATCAACTCCCAACTTGACTCTCACTGGGATTAAACATGACAATAGGTCTGATCTGATTTCATCATCATTAAAAAAAATCATCTATTATTTTTCACTTTATGTTTCTGTGTGGGAGCAAACTGTTGAAATCCTTACTTAATGTATACTAAGCTGATCTTCTGTATATTAAGATAATCGAAAATGAATCTTGATGTGAATGGAAGGGGAGAGGGAGTGGGAAAGGGGAGGGATGTGGGTGGGACGGTATGGGGGGGAAGCCATAGTAATCCATTATTCGTACTTTGGAAACGTATATTCATTAAATAAAAGTTAAAAAAAAAAAAAATTAAAAAAAAAAAAAATCTCTGCAACCCCTTAACCTGCATGGTAACCTTTAATCAATGACATTTGCTCCACTGCCAATGGAAATGCACCACCGGTGCCCAAAAGGAAACCTCAAGACTCCAAGTGTGAGTTGGGAGTTTCAATTCGTGGTTTATTCAGAATGCTTTTCATTTAAACTAAAAGAATGGCTTGTTTTGCGTATTCTGTATCCAATTTTGTACCCATCTCTTTCTAATTCCAATTTTCAGTATTCATTCAGGTCAAGAAAACATGGGGAAACTGTGGTGAATAAGATCACCGTCCCTCCTACACTTTTGCCTCTGCTGCTCATTTTGTGGACATAGGGTGGTCACCAGTCAGACCCTCCTCCTGATGCCACCCACATCAGAAGCCCTTCCTTAAAGGGAAAGGTTCCTGGGACATGGTTTCAGTGTGTTGGTGGTGAAGAAACAATGTTCATTATAATTTCCTCTTTGAAGTCGACCACCTATCAGAAATTCTATCCAGAACAATCTACAATGTTTGTATAGAAAAAAATTAACATTACTATATCAATGTATGAATAACTCTCTGAAATCTGTCGATTCTATCCTGTGTGAGTTCCAGCTTACGTGTCAGAGTTTGTCCAAATCAAATATTCATTCATGCAAAGCTACACAGAAGATGAAAATAATTCCTAGATTAGGGATTTTCCAAAACCACTTAATTGATTTTTATACTTCTATTTACCCTTTATTTGTTAATGAATAGTTACTTAAACACATTCCTCCTTAATAGCATCTTTTATTTTTACTGCTAATATTTCACCAGTAGATAAAAATCTATACTTAATTTCTCAGTTGTAGTGCTTGGAAGAGTCTGACACTGAATACTTTGCCCAAAGCCTTCTGTATTTAAAAAGTATTCACATTAAGCCACTCATAACTCCAGTAGCTGGTCCTTACTACCCGTGCAGCATAACTGGATTGAGTTCCCAGCTCCAGGATTTGGCCTGGCCTAGTTCCAGCGTTTGAGAAATGAAAAGGGGATGGGAATTTTTTGCCTGTCTCCTCCTCTGTCTCTCAAAAACAAACAAAAAATGTATATTTAAAGTAGCAAAACCCAAACCATGAACCTAGGCTATGCTATACTTAAATACTTGAGATCAATAATTGATGTTATCTGTTTTGAAAATGTATTACACACTCATTTGAGAGGCAGAAAAATGGAGAGAGAGACAGAGTGAAAAATGGACAGAGGATTTCCATCAGCTGGTCCATGCCCCAGACGTCTGTGAAAGCTAGGGTAGAGCTGGGTGCCAGGAACTCAGCCTTCCAGCTGAGTGACAGACCCCAGTTAACTGATCCCTTGAGCTATCACCTGTTGCTTCCTGGATGCACATTAGCAGGAGCCTGGAATGGGGAGTAGAGCGAGGGCTAACACTCAGGCTCTCTGATTTGAAACATGGGCACCCAACCAGCATCGTAATTGGTAGATCAAACATGTGCCACTGACTTTACCCTTTTTTCGTGAAGATACACAATTGACTTATCACTTCAAGTCCTCTTGATATAGCAACGTGTGGTTTGAGTATCATAAATAAGTTCATGTCCAGAAAAAAAGAGTGTAGAGATAGACTTTTTTTATGAATCATTAGAACTTCAAATTACTAAATAGGAAATAGCAATTTAGTACTATTTCATACAAAGATCTATGTAGTTGCAAAAATTAACCCTACAGTATATATACCATTTTGCCATTCTTCAGTTATTTAGTACAATATTTAAAATGGAATTCTAAATTTCATATGTTCTTAAGGTATTATTTAATTGTGCTATACTTTTTTATGTCAATATGCGTGTTTTAGAACAAGTTAGGGATTTGACATTGTACAACTAAGCCCACATAGAGTATTGGGCTTCCTCGTCTACCAGTAGGGGGCGACCTCCCCTCACAAGACTGGCTGTCAGGGAGCCCGAGTGAGACACAGAGCTCAGGACTGTGCCTTGGCAAACATTCTCAGCACAAGTGCTCTCACCCTGCTCTGTCTGATCTCAGTGTGGTTCACAAGTTGAGGAGTGAGGAGCGTGGACAGTGTTCACATGGTCGAGGTTGCTACAGACACTGATTGAGGTATGGACATATCTTTCAACAAGAAACAACTTTTCCCTTTGAAGGGAAAGGATAAGAGGCTGAGGAAATGTGGGACAAATGCACTGCATTTGATTGGGACTTTCTGAAATAATAAATCAATCAACTAATCGGTGATAAATGTAAACAACTTTAGTCAACGTTCTGACTATTCATTGTTGTCATTTCTCACACACATAGACTCATGAATGAGTTCTACTGGAGTTTTCAGCTCAGCTGCCCTGGCCAAATTCCTCATTAAATAATTATCTTCCCTCTTTTACTCCATTCGTTTAAACTGAAGTGACAGTATTTAGCTTATCTTTTATGGTTGTGCACCTGTTGTTTGGCTAGACTGTAGCATTAACTCATTAATTTCTTTTTAATACAGCCACTGTGCTTTTAGGAGACACACATTGGAGAAATTCTGTGTTGTCAGTGGAACTGCTGATGACGTATGCTGACATTTTTGTCTGTCTGGTTGAATTTTGACTGAGAAATACATACAATGCTTCATGTTCAGATCCGTGGTCTGTACTCATGTTAGAGACTGCTAGCATCTCACCAAAATCCAATGCTTCTCTTATTCATGAGGGCATAGTAGAATCCTGTTTCTGAGCCTTCCTTCCAGTTAGCCACACCCATGCAACTAGGAAACAGATAAAAGGAAACTGGACAGAAGTGGTGGCTGGTATTTCTGGGCCAGATCATAAGAATGTCCCCTGTGTGCTCCTGCATGGCTTTCTCCCTCTGACGGGAAGAGACGGTTTCCATGGTAATCAGGGCCTGCAGAGTGCAGATGGCTGTACCTTACTGCCCTGAGCCCTTAACTGCTGCCTTGACAATTCCAATCTGCCCCCTGGTCACCAAATACAGTCTGGCAAATCCCCCACTGCCTGGTGTCCCACAGGCAGTGTGGCCCCTACCTCCTCCCTCAGGTATGTGTGCTTGTTGTTGGAGCTCCAGGTTCCAGGAGACTCAAGCCAGGGCCCCATGATGCAGTTCCCATGAGCTCCACAAGAGGTCGACTCCAGAGGAGAACAGGACAACTGAAGGCAGGTGAGGTCTCCATGGACAAGATAGACATCAAGAATTTCCCAGCTGGGTTGGCAGAAAAAACTCAGAGGCACCACCTCCTGCCGCCAGGACTGCAGAACCAGAAGCTGCACGCAGGAGCTGCCGCAGTCTTCCTCTGGGGGCTGTGGATCTGGGAGAAAACATCACTGGGCAAGAGTGGAATATCAGCGTCTTCCCCACAGTGTCTCACCCTGAACATCTCTACTTGTGCCAAAGGAGTTTGACACTGGACATGTCCAAAACACAAGTCAGGA
Organism: Oryctolagus cuniculus; assembly: GCF_964237555.1. Lineage (NCBI taxonomy): Eukaryota > Metazoa > Chordata > Mammalia > Lagomorpha > Leporidae > Oryctolagus > Oryctolagus cuniculus. The sequence continues at coordinate 196,728,770 of NC_091433.1, forward strand.
TCAGCACAGTGTTAAGGATTGCTCCAAAACTCATAGACGTTTAACCCCCAACAGTCTTATGTTAATGGTAACTGGATTAAGGGTGGAGACTTGATCTAAGTGGGCCTGGAGGGTGGCTTTAAGTCATCAGTGAAGCTTCACAGGAGAGTGTAAGTAATAGAGCCCAGCGTGGGGATTCTTCTGTCTCTCTGCACCTTCACCAGGTGACTGCCTCCTCACACATCCACCACCATGACCAGCCTCTACGAGATGCCAGATTCAAGGAGTCCCCAGCATGAAGGTATGAGCCACTTTGTGTAAGCCACAATAAGCCTTTTCTTTCCCAAATAGCTCCCCTCAGGTATTTCAGTTATGAAAAGCTGAATCATACACCCATGACAATATATTCTCCAAACGTTCTTGCTACCCAGTGTCCAGTGAGAAAGCCCACTTTCTTTCATTTGTCCTCTTGCTGATTGTCCAGGTCCTGAACATTGCTCAAGATGATCCATGGGTTCTCATCCTCACACAGAGGCTCCCCTCCAACATTTCACTGTCTGTTGGCCAACCTAGTACAAGAGCTTCCAGACAGTCTTAGTGCTTCTTTCCTGCCTCCCTGCCTGTCTCCCTTGCCTCAGTCATCATGAGGTTTCTAAAGTGTGTACCCAAAGCAGGAACGCAGATGAGTCTCACAGAGGCAAAGGTAAGGGGAAAATGGACGGCTTAATCTACATGATGAAGGCAAAATAAGAAATGTTTCAGAGAAATATAATTTGGAGGTGCATGGGATTCTGGGGTTCCTGGAAGTGTTCTGTAAATTTGTTGTAGGTGGTGATTCAAGTAGGTGTGCTTGTGTGCAGACATTTGGGCCACATACCTAAGATCTGTTTGTAATATTTTACGTAAGTTATACATTGATGTAAGACTTATAATTTAATATAGAAGCAGAGTAAAATGTAAAATCAAGTAACGTAGGGAAGAGTGTTGAGGTGCAGCACGTCGAGAACCTTGTTTGAACCTTGTTCTGTATTTAAAATAAATAAAAGCAAATTAATTATGCAAAGTAACCCAGTTGATTATATTAAGAAAAATCGAGTAATATGAGCTAAGTGTCCCTGTTACTATATCATCCAAAGGCTTCCTCGTGATTTTTAAAATAGAGGCCAAAAAATTGACTGATCAGGTCTTTGGGTTCTCTTGCTTACATTGTCTCAGAATATTCCAGGAAATCCAAGTGACTTGTGTCTCCTGACAAGACAGTCCTGCTGAGAGGGTAGACAGTGTCCTTCCAGAATCAGAGTGTGTTCACTATTATTGCCCCAAGAGCACACCAGCTGTTTCAGAACAAGGAGAAGGAAGAGTCTCGAATCATCCCCCAGCTCTAGTAAACAGTGACAACTTTGGCCACTGACTTAAAGGTAGGGGAAAAACTCAGATTATGAAAAACGTCTAGGGCCAGCACTGCGGCTTAGCAGGTAAAGCCGTCGCCTGCAGTGCCAGTATCCCATATGGGAGCCGGTTCAAGTCCCAGCTGCTCCACTTCCAATCAAGCTCTCTGCTACGGCCTGGGAAAGCAATGGAAGATAGCCCAAGTCCTTGGGCTCTTGTACCTGTGTCGGAAACCCAGAAGAAACTCCTGGCTCTTGGCTTCAAACGGGCACTCTCTGGCTATTGCAGCCAGCTGGTGAGAGAACCAGTGTATGGAAGACCTCTCTCTCTCTGCCTCTCCTTCTCTCTCTGTGTAACTTTGAAATATTAAATAAATCTGTAAAAAAAAAATCTGATGGGACTCCTATGGGAAGTTAACACAGATGAAGAAAATACTGAAAGAGGAAGAAGTTAAAGAGAAATGTTTATGCATGGAGACAATGTGGAGCAATCAGGGCCAATACTCAGTAATTAATATAAATATCACATTTCCCTATTGGAAGAGGAGAAAGAAGAAAGAAGACACGAGTTGGTAATTCTGGTCAGTGCACACTGAGCTCTCCTCACACGTGGCATTCTGTAATTCACCAAGCAGTTCACATGCCACAGCTCACTGAGGTCCTAACCACTGGCCGCCACACTGCCATCAGTGGATGAAAGACATTGTTGCACATTCATGTGCTGAAGCATCATTGTATTTTCCTGATAAAGAGAGACAAAACATTGCTTTACTTCACAGTCAGTATGAAACCTTCCACACAACTAAGTGAAAGGTGTGGATAATATCATGTCAGCATTCATATCAATATTTTATCACTGCTCCTCCTTTTCAAAATTGACATTGTATTCATGGCACAGTATGAGGGAAAAGGATGAATATTGAAATATCCAGTCTCTGTGGTATGAACTAAAAGTGTTTGCATTGAGCAGAAAGCATTCAATTCCCATGTCACGACTGCACAGTTAATTCCCAAGCTTTATTGGAAAACTGCTTGATATTGACTTTTTTTTTTCCAGACAGAGTTAGACAGTGAGAGAGAGAGACAGAGAGAAAGGTCTTCCTTCCATTGGTTCATGCCCCAAATGGTTGTTATCGCCGGCGTGCTGCGCCGATCCGGAGCTAGGAGCCAGGTGCTTCCTGCTGGTCTCCCATGGGGTGCAGGGCTCAAGCACTTGGGCCATCCTCCACTGCACTCCCGGGCCACAGCAGAGAGCTGGACTGGAAGAGGAGCAACCGGGACAGAATCCAGCGCCCCGACTGGGACTAGAACCTGGGGTGTCAGCACCGCAGGCAGAGGATTAGCCTAGTGAGCCATGGCGCTGGCCTGATAGTGACTTTCAATATCATCCAGTTGATGTCCTGTTTTCCACAGGTAAACAATGAACCAGAGATGCTGGGTTTAGAAATGTTTGCATTAACGTGTAACAGGACCTGCTTCCAGCACATATACCCTCTCTCTCCTGATTCCTCTCTCTCTCTCTCTCTCTCTCTTACTCTCTTGCCCTCTCTCCCTGGGTCCTCAGGCTTCCCCCACCCGACAATAAACCTTTTCTTTAACTCTAGGGAAAAAAAAAGAAAAAGAAAAAATTTAAAAACAGAAAAAAAGTAATGTTTGCATGTGCCATACTGAGCTAAGACTCCACCTGAGGTGCTGGTATCCCATACGAGCACTGGTTCTACTCACAGCTGCTCCATCTCTGATCCACCTCCCTGCTAATGACCTGTGAAAGCAGTAAAAGATGGCCCAAGTGCTTGGGCCCCTGCACCCACGTGGGACACCCAAAGAAGGTCCTGGCTCCTGGCTTCTGGCTTTGGATCAGTCCAGCTCCAGCCATTGCAGCCATTTGCAGAGTGAAGAAACAGATGGAAGACCTCTTTGTCTCCCTCTCTGTCTGTAACTCTGCCTCTTAAATAAATAAATAAATCTTTTTAAAAAAGAAATATTTGCATTTAAACAGCAACCTAAAAATAGAAATATAAATATTTATATATAAACATGCACATGCATAAAATATATACACAAAAATACCAACATCATATATAAGTACACTAATGCATAATAATGTGTACAACTATGACATAAATGTATTCATGTGAAATTTATACATATCGTCACTACATGTATAAATGTGAGGTGGACTTCATTGGTCTAAATGCATAGGTGTGAAGATTAAGTCTCAGAGAGCGTATTTGATAGGCTCTAAGGCATATCAAAGGAAAGTGTCCGATTCTGGATGTAACAGTGTATCCCCCATTCCCTGTCAATATTTCACCACCATTATTTCAGCATTAGTTCAGAATTGTCCTGCTTTTTAAATTAGTATCATCTTCTGGTCCGAAACGGAAGGAGCTTCACAGACACTCCTTGGGTGGAGCACATTCATGGAGAGGCAGCTTGAGGAAAAAGAGCTACAGCCTGATGCTTTCAGGAGAATAAAACTAACAAAAACAAAATCACTGTAAAACAGAGACCTGGTTCCAGCACATATCATTAATCTTACTCTTTCATTTTGTAAATGGCAAAGCAAAAGAGCTGGATTTAATATTCCCTTCCAGCTTTCCAATAGTGCAAGTGTATGTTACACCTAGAAGTTACTGCCAACTGCTTTGTGAATTTACTGAAAGAGTTTGAGATGGTGTAGAGAGTCTGGTGAGTCAAGTTTCTATGAATAGACACACGGCACTGTGGCTGCTGTCATTAATTGCTTCTGAAATTCAATTGTTCATCTAAGCTAATGCTCCCATTCTAAACTACCCTTGTCCATATTTGGACTCAGCATTAAAAAGAGCTGCATTTATATTTTTCCTTTCCAGTTACTTAAAATCATAGGCAGGAATAGCTTTCACCTATGTCAAAACCCAAACTTTCTGCTTCTAATTCTATTGTGTTAGTTCTGTTCTTCTGGGACACAATGTCTGTCTGGCAGAAAGTGTCCTGCTTTCAAAATGGGAGTCCCCCGAGGTGACCACCTGGATCTCTCAGTTTCCAAGCTGAGCAGCTGGTGAGGAGAATGAAGGTGCAGGAGGGAGGACATCCGAGGCAGCAGGCAAGGTGAACTTGCCTGTGACCGCTCCCCTCCATCCTGTTCGTCAGAGCTCTGTGCACTCATTGCTCAGACACAGGTGGCAGTGGCAGCAGCCGAGAGTATTTGGCTCTGGGCTTCAAGTTGTGCTTCTGCTGGGAACTGACTCTTTGACCTTGGCTATGACACTTAACTTCTAGGATGCAGTTTCTTCTAGTCAGACTGGTGTCAACCTCTGATTTGATCTAAAATTTTCATGTGAGGCTCAGATGAGTTGAGATATAGCAGGATATTCTGCAAATAGAAATCTTACGCAATAGAGGCTTCTTTTCAACATCTTTCCATAATTCTGTCCTTTTGGCTACATTCCTGTATGATCCAGTTTCATCTAATACTGGCAATTCTTTTATGGGCAATAAGATTAGATTTTATTATCTTTCCACTTAGATGTACTTCTTATGTAAAATTAATAGGATTACATGGAAATGCAAATTTATGTAAATATCATGCAAATAGGACTCAGTGTATCATGTTGCGATCTCTGTAGAATATAGAAAGTCAAGCATGCCCCTTTTATAGGAGAAATGTAAGCTTGAACATACAAATTTTATGGCATAATTAATCACATGCAGTATTATAACAGTGGTAAGCCAAATTTCCAGTAAATAAAGTTGAATTGTGAGATGTGTGCACTTTCATTTCCATCAGCTGTCGTAGAGTTTGTGATGCATGGGATTGCTCTGGCCATTGCCAGGGTGTGGTTCTCTTTTTTTCTCTTAGGAGATTTTGGGATCAGGTAACAGTGGGGGATGATGAGGGGCAGAAATAGACCTAAAACGTCCCCTGGTAAAAGCATGAAGTCTTTAATGTAGGGTATATGTTGCTCCTTATTCATTTATATCTTGCATAATTGTGCTGTATTCTCATGTCTGGATCTTCCATTAGCATTGCTTATATTTAGTATTCTGTAATAAATCACCCTGAACATATATCTATTCAGTAGAGTGCTACCGATTACTTAATATGCACAAAATGGGATGCTAAGTACAAAGGGAAGGTCTTGCCTCACACAAAGTGCTCAGATAACAAGGGGGATAAGACAAAAACAATAGTCATTAGAATTCACAGTAAAAGACCAGAATTCACAAAAGCTTTGGAAGATGAGAGTATTGGTCTGGAGTATTCAAAGACAAATATACTTTTATCATCTTTATATACGTTTGCAATTTTGTTAGAAGTTCTTCCAGAAAGAATTAATTTTCATAATAATTTGATATTAAGGGGCCCTTCATGAAATTTCTGCAGGTTTAACTGTCTTTTATAACATTTTTATTAACGAATATGCCTCATTAGTTAGTTTCTATGGATAAGTAAATATTCTATTTATTAGATGAATAATTTTGCATACCTAGTCTGTGTCAGGCATTAGGACTGGGTATTGGAATTACGTTTATGTTTTTGTGGAACATTGTAATTTCTGGGAAACACAGGTATTAAATAGCATCCTATCATGTTCTATGATCAACACAACAATTAGAAGATGACCAAAATAAAAGAAAGGAGGATGCTTTGGGATGTCATGAAGAAGACAACGTGGGTGGAGAATAGTAATCAAGAGATGTGATGCCCAGAGGTGTGTGGACAGGTGTCTGACCACTGTGATGGTGCTATAGACCTGGTTACCCTACACACTGGGGGCACTTTGATGAAGCAAGTTCCCTTATTCATTGTCCTTCTTTACTCTCTCTCTCTCTCTCTCTCTCTCTCTCTCTATCTATCTATCTCTATCTCTTACTAATGGAACCCCTTTGGCTTCCATAGTCCATAAGAAGAAAGAATTAGAAGGCAGAATGTTCATAAAGACAAAGCCTAGAATGTTTTGCATTATGTATAGAAGGAAACAATTGTGATTTAGACTATAGTTGTGGCAACAGACATTAACATAAAAGACCAAAATTTGGATGGAATGGATCAGACTGGATGATTGTCTTGATATGTTATTGGAGAGGAAAATATGAAGGCTAACTTCTGATATTTGTCATTAACAGTCAGTTAGATAAAAATATGCTTCACTCAGAAGACATTATAAGAGGAACTATTTTTGTTTTGCATTTAAATTGTGATTTGTTTGAACAGAAATATAATGAATAATTGGTGATACATATCTACACAGAAATATAGAGAAAGTTTTTGGAAATGTATATTATATTTAATCCCATTTTACATCAATATTCTATAGTACTCTAGTGTGTAAGGAACTGAGAACAAAGTTGTGGGAACCACATACACACGTGATAGTCACAGACTTAACTGATAGAATGTGGTCGAGGAGAAGGGGTGTCCTGGTGAGGAGTGCTTGGTGAGCATGGGTGTGGGGCAGAATACTGCTGGGTGCAGAGGGGCAAACTGGGCAAAAGAGCCCCCAGAATCAGGACGAAACGAAGATAATTAGATCAGGAGAATCCCAGAAAACAGCAATTAAATACGACAGGACAACTCAACAAGAAAAGAATGATCCTCAGATTGAATAGGAACTCAATCAGTGTTTGGTACTTTGCAACCTCCAAACTTTCTTTCCAGCTTCTCCTTACTCAGCCCCAAATAGTAGCAAAGAGAGGAGGAGAGAAATGAGGAGAAAGAAACATCAAATCAAAAGATGTGAGCAAGTCTTCACACACCTGCAAACTCCAGGGGCAAGATGTGTGAGTCGGGGCAGATGCGAGGCCCACTACTGCAGGCTCACCACGTGTGCTGCTGATAAACAGGTGTTCCACGGAAGGGGCCTTCACCAGAAGTGATGACACAGGTTACCTTCATGAGAACATTGAAGCATTCCAGAGACAGCTGGCTTCCCCAAGCCCTAAAGTCTCCCTCTTCCCAACTTGCCCCCAATAAACACTAATACCCTAGTCTTCTGTTAGCTCTTTTCTACCTTTCAAGACAGTACTCAAAATATCTTGCAAAGTGTATGGAATACGTGGGGTATAAAAATCTCTTGATCTTCACACATACGTATTAGCCCACAGGCCCAGAAACAAACTCACACAAACATGACATTTGAAAGCAGATAGGGCTGGCGCTGTGGCACTGAAGGTTAAGTCACCACTTGCAAAGCTGGAATTTCATATCCAAGCAGCAGTTTGAGTCCCAGTTCTCTGCCTCTGATCCAGCTTCCCTCTAATAGGTCTGTGAAGAAGCAGAGGATCATCCAAGTACGTGGGCCCCTGCACTCCTGTGAAGACCTGGGTGGAGTTCCTGGCTCGTGGCATTAGGTTGGCCCAGTCCTCGCCATTGCAGCCATGTATGGGGTGAAGCAGAGGATGGACGATCTGTCGATCAACCGATCTTTCTACCTGCTATTTAACTATCTTTGCCTTTGCCTCTCTGTCTCTGTCACTCTGCTTTTCAAATTAATTGATTAATTGTTCCTAAAAAACAGAAATAGAAACATTTTACAACCTGAAAGTGAGTGCTGTTAGCCAGTGTTATAGAATTATTAGCTAAAAATCAAAGACAGAATAAATTTAAAAAACTGTATTTGTGAATACACACATTTTTGATCAAGGGCTCAAACAGGAAATCAAAAAGAGAACATAGTATTTTAAAAATTAGCAAGCGGTGTAGAAAATGAGTTGAGAGTGTGAAAGAATATTCCTTGTCTAACCAAATGGGTGTTAGAAATTGAACTAGTCTGCGCCGCAGCTCACTAGGCTAATCCTCCACCTTGCGGCGCCGGCACACCAGGTTCTAGTCCCGGTTGGGGTGGTGGATTCTGTCCCAGTTGCCCCTCTTCCAGGTCAGCTCTCTGCTGTGGCCAGGGAGTGCAGTGGAGGATGGCCCAAGTGCTTGGGCCCTGCACCCCATGGGAGACCAGGAGAAGCACCTGGCTCCTGCCTTCGGATCATCGCAGTGCGCCGGCCGCGGTGGCCATTGGAGGGTGAACCAACGGCAAAGGAAGACCTTTCTCTCTGTCTCTCTCTCTCACTGTCCACTCTGCCTGTCAAAAAAAAGAAAGAAAGAAAGAAAGAAAGAAAGAAAGAAAGAAAGAAAGAAAGAAATTGAACTAGTCAGTCAGCTCAGAAGTAGAGTTTAAAAATGCAAGCACCGGAACCGCTGTGCTATCCTGCATGCTGCCCCCAAAGTGTCTCTGGTTGTCCCAGCACATGGAGCTTCATTTTGTATCCTCCAGAAACCATGTGGCCGTGAGGCTTTCGCTGCACACGTGCTGTGCGTGTGAAGCTCTGAGGGGCAGGGCAGTGGTGCTGTCTGTCTCCTGGGGCTGTCCAGGTGGTGTCCTGCAGTGGTCCTACCACCTTGCTGTGGATGTCAAGAGTGAGCAAGAAGCAGAAGTCGGAAGCCTGAGGCTAGGGGGACGTCCAGTTGCTGGTTGCATGGCAGTTTGCTGGTGGCCTGGGATCAACTCAGCCCGTCCTGGCTCATACACCTGCAGAACAAATTCAAACAAGGAAAACCACTGACGTCACAACAGCAGAAATCATGCCACAGAAAGGCAAATAAATCTATAAGTGACAAATTTCTGATTTATTAACTTTTAAAAAATTAAGCGGCAAAAGAAACTTCAGCAACAAGAAGATACAATAACAATTCTAGAGAAGGTAAATTTTTAAGAAAACTTTGTGAGTGTTATATAGCATATAAATTTATATCCATAAGTTTAAAAGAATACTGGAAACATTTGTTCCAGAAAATATAAAATGATAAATAAAAAGCATTATAACAACAAGAAAAATGTCTGGTCCATGTATTTTTTCCTTTTTTCAATATATATATAAGGTGAGTAAATTTCATCTATTTCATACATACAGCTTTAGAAGTGTAGTGATACTTCCCAACCTCCCTCCCCCTCCTTTTTATTCATTCTTTTAATTTTTACAGTGACATACTCTGTTTGTTTTATTAAAGATTATTTCAGGAACACTGTTATAGACTGGAGGTTTTGTCCCTCTCACAAATTCAGGTGTGGAAGTCCTAGCTCTCACTGCAATGACATTTGAGGTGAGGCTTGTGGGGAGTGAGGTAGAGAGGGTGGAGACTTTGTGATGGGATGGTGCCTTTATAAAGAGAGCTCATTTCCTCATCCCCTCTGCCACGAGGGGATGTGGTAACAAGGTGCCCTCTGCAATCCAGAAGCAGAGTCCTCACCAGGAGCCACATGTGTCCACAACAGCAGGCTGACCCCTGATGTCCAGCCTCTAGAATGTGAAAAATCAAGGTCTGTTGCTTAGGCCACACAGTCTATTGTAAATTGCTATAAGATCCCAGGCTAAGACAAAGATCAATAAAACATTAATAAGTATACCTGCATGAAAGCACACACGCACAGAGCATATCAACATCACAAGGATGCTCCAACACTGCAAAAATATTAGTGCACAGTTCCTAATTAATGCATACTGTTCATCTCAGTTACAGAAGATGAAACTCATCCACTCTTTTTAAGCGGCAACAAAATTAGTTTATTATACAAAATATTGTGCAGATTAATGGAGATGTCATAGAAGTTGGCCTGCCAGGGGCTGGACCTGTGGCGTAGCAAGTAAAGCCGTTGCCTGTGATGCTGCCATCACATATGGGCACCAGTTCATGTCCTTCTCCCTGCTGATGGCTGGAAAAAGCAGCAGAAGATGGCCCAAGTGTTTGGGACCCTGCTGCCCACATGGGAGACCCAGATGAAGCTCTTGGCTCCTGGCTTCAGCTTGGCCCAGCCCTGGCCTTTGAGACCATCTGGGGAGTGAACCGGTGGATTGATCTCTCCTTCTATCTCTCTGTCTTCCTCTCTCTAACTCTGACTTTCAAATACACAAAATAAATCTTTCATTAAAAAAAAAAAAGAACTTGACATGCAGGAGAGATATCGCACTGTGATAAATGGGATGTATCACTGGTTTCAAGTATCCTAATCACCAGGAGGGGCAGAAGAATTGTTACAAAGTCAGGCACAAAACATCAGGCTCTTAACCATCACTGGTCCTCAACATGGTTGGCGATTTTCTAGTCAAGGTTCTAGACAGGAGCTATAAATATTCAGTACAAACATGGGAAGAGCACCACTTATGCAGAAGACATCCTACTTCAAGCAGCTTGATAGTATCAGATGAGGAATTGCTCAAATTTTTAAGAAATACTGAAGGGAAGGCAACTAAATGCCATCCTTTGAAGAGCAGACGTATTTCATGCAGCGCCACCAGGGCAGCGCATTATTCACTGTTTGCATCCAGTGAGTGAAAGCTTATAAAATGACAAAAAGAACATGGGCATTAATTACATGTCATCAGAAAAATAGCACAAATATTACTCAATAAAAAATCTGAATCTGCTTACCCTGTTCCAAATAAGCTCTTCACTAAGGTTCTATCCTTGTGCTTCAACCCTGCTTGTCTTAATGTATAGTAACTGATGGTTCTGCTCATGGCTTAAAGAAATGTCAGAAAACTGTAGTATTTTTGATGAAAGTGTTTTGTGAGTTGCTGTCTCTCTGGTTCTCTACAAAACTAGCTCAAGGTGCTTTCAAACTGTACAGCACACAAAAGCAAAGCCCTCTGCTATTTGAAAGCATGTCCCTACCAGCCCGCCTGACACCCACATTCCTTCACTGCCGCCATCAGCGATGGGGCAACAAACAACCCCTCACATCCGCCAGGGCTGGGATCTCCTCCTTTGCAAATGGTTCTTTGTCTTTAAAATGGAGCAAAGTGCTTAGATGGCAGAACAAGAATGAACATTCCCTCTTTTCCTTCTATTGCCATAGCTAAATGTGAGGCTGTGCCTGGCTAGAGAACTCGCACATAAATAAACATTTTTTCAACTCTATGAAACCACTTGTCATATGTATTACTGGTATGTTGCTGGGCGTTGTCAGCAGATCACCAGTATTCCTTTTAAGTGGATCGACAGGAGAAACTCACTATGAGATAAATATCGAAACCTGTTCCAGTCCTAAGTGACGGATCTGCTCCAATCCCAGGGAATGTTAATTCCTGTAATTGTCGTGTTTTAGCTTTCCTTTGGCTGCCAGAGAACTTCAATGCCATGTAGTATAAATCACTATGCCAAGGATTTCTCTGGGCTGAGTTAACAGTAGCAGCAAGTTATCCTACCATCATCTCTTTTCCCACCTCTGATGTTATCTCTACTTTTTACTTCTCTTTAATCTTTCTTTTACGGTATAGGATTTTACCTTACTTCTTTGCAATGAACCATGTCACATACTACTCCAGTCATTGTTAAAATGCATAATCAGTATTTCATATTGCCTTTGTCTTCCTCTCTGCTTTCTTTCCATTCTCAGCAATGTGTATCTAGGTTTTGCTGACACATCTTTCTTTCTTCAAATCAGAATAATTTTCGGCAAAATAATAAGCTTTAACTAAGCTACAAATGGTTTTTACTCTGGGAAGATAGTGGTAAGGTTTCCTGTTGGACTTTTTTAGCAATCACACAACCACATATACAAAGAAAGGGGAGGGCAGGGATCTTTGTAAGGAATTAATGCTAGTTGGTCCAGTGGGACGTCTAACCACCAGTAAGATCCTGTGAGCTGCTAATTGCTTTAAATATCACTCTGGGAAGTGGAGCAGGGGACAGCAAGTCTGTCCAGTATCTGATTATCTGAATTAATATCAATGCTTTAAAAACTGGCAAGAACATGAAGACCTTGAAGCTTCTCTTGTTGCAAGGAAACCAAAGGGGAGCATTAAATATTTAAAAAGTAGGTCAGACCTAATAAATATGTTTTCAAGTAATCCAGCCTTTAAATTAAGCCACAGTATGGGAGAGATGGATTTGAAATAATGTGCCAGCAGCCGCACCAGTCCACATGGTGCTCTGATTATGTCAAAATTATATTTACACAGAAAGGGCTCAATGCACATTTACATCCAAAAAGCCACAAGAAGGGCCCAGAAATTGAAACACCTAATTCTCTGCCCAGGCGAATATGCAGGGAGAGTGAGGATCATGCACAGACCTGGTGCCATGGGTTCTGGGAGGCACAGTAGCAGGGAAGAGAGAGTGACAGGCACAGTGCTACGCCTGGAGATGTCAAGACCCCATCTTGCCCTCGCCACAAAAGGACCGGGTTTTCCCCACTAGACTGAGAGTGATGCTTTGCTGTCCCCGCCAACAAGCTATGGGAATGGGATGGTTTTCACAAAACGAAAGCCCTGGGAAAGTGGTCTACAGCCTAACCTTTTCCATGTCACTGTTGCTGGGTGGGGTTATTGGCGCTGTTCCATGGAATGATCTTCAGGGGGGAGAAGGGCAGCCCAGAACTGTCAGCTTCTGTGTCTACTTGTGGCAAAGACCAGAAGAGTTAGCCGATACTCGCCTGCTGAACAAAACAATGGTGGATACTGCACGAGTCAATCCTCCACTTAAACACTGCCAGTCCACTCCTAGGGCTTTGCATCAGAATGGCTTTGCTGAGCCTGACAGCCTCCGTCCTTTCAGCCTTGATGAGTGCTCATGAAAAGCATCAGCCTCATGCAATGAGAAACAACTCTAGAAATGAGTGGGCGCAGTTCTGAATCCAGAGTACTCATTGGAACAGCCTTGGAAGTTACTGCAGCCACAGCTTGTCTGAATCTTCACCTGCGGAATCCGAAGGCCCTCTGTTGGGGCCCAGGTACCCCAGGCTACTCTGAAGTGTAAACTAGGTTGAGAATGCTTTAACAGCTCTGACTGTCCCTGCATAGTACACAGGGGTAGATATTCACAAGAAACGCTCAGCTATGCAAGAAACTGTAACATCGTATGACTTACTACAGAAAGAAGCCAAGAAAAAGTCACTCTAACCCAATAGTGGAAAACTGTAATCTTTCCAAAGTAATTGTCTCAGTTAAAAAATCATTCCTTGCAAGCTTTACCATCTGAAACATAACAGAGGCTGGCGCCGCGGCTCACTAGGCTAATCTTCTGCCTGCAGCACCGGCACCCCAGGTTCTAGTCCCGGTTGGGGCGCTGGTTCTGTCCCGGTTGTTCCTCTTCCAGTCTAGCTCTCTGCTGTGGCCCAGGAAGGCAGTGGAGGATGGCCCAGGTCCTGGGGCCCTGCACCCGCATGGGAGACCAGGAGGAAGCACCTGGCTCCTGGTTTTGGAACATCGAAGCCCACCAGCCGTAGCAGCCATTTGGGAGGTGAACCAACAGAAGGAAGACCTTTTCTGTCCCTCTCTCTCTCAGTGTCTAACTCTGCCTGTAAAAAAAAAAAAAAAAAAGAAAGAAAGAAAGAAAAAAAGAAAGAAAGAAAGATAAGAGAATACATTTTACCTCCTCTATATTTGAGGACTTTTATCATTATTTTGTTCTCCTTAGGTTTCTTTTCATACACATCTTGATTTTCTCTTTTTGCCACAGGCTATGCGTTTATACAAACACGTGTCTCTTAATCATCAACTTCAATGAACACGTGAAACAAGCAAAGCTCCCTGGATTTGCCAGGTAAGTGGCGTGGTCCAATGTGAGAGCTGTGTTTCACAGGATTGGCAGTGCACATCAAATTCTTAGCAAATCTCTCAAAAGACATTGGTAAGGCCAAGTCCACAGAAATATTTCTATGAGGCAAAGTTTTAACTTCAGAAATTTTCATAATACAAGGGAATGTAAAATTTTTGTGGAGGGGAGCCAGTGTTGTTGTTGTAATGGGTTGAGCTGCCCCCTGCAATGCTGGCATCCCATATGGACGCCCTGGCTGCTCCACTTCGGATTCAGCACCCTGCTAATGAACCTGGGAAAGCAATGGATGGTGGTCCAAGTCCTCGGGCCTCTGCACCCACATGGGAGACCTGGATGAAGCTCCTGACTCCTGGCTTCGGCCTGGGCCAACCCCAAACAGTGCGGCCCTTTGGGGAGTCAACCAGCAGATGGAAGATCTCTCTCTCTCTCTCTCTCTCTCTCTCTCTCTGTAATGCTTCCTTTCAAATAAATAAAATAAGTATTTTTTAATGTCTGTGGAAAATTAAATTAAAGGATACATTTACTGGGGCCATTGCTGTGGCACAATAGGCTAATCCTCCACCTGTAGGACACATCCCATATGGGTGCCGGTTCTAGTTCCAGCTGCTCTTCTTCCATTCCAGCTCTCTGCTATGGCATGGGAAAGCAGCCAAAGATGGCCCAAGCACTTAGGCCCCTGCACCTGCGTGGGAGACTTGGAGGAAGCTCCTGACTCCTGGCTTCGGATCAGTGCAGCTCTGGCCATTGCAGCCATTTGGGGAGTGAACCAGCGAATGGAAGACATTTCTGTCTTGTCTCTCATTGTATAATTCTACTTCTCAAATAATTAAATAAAATCTTTTTAAAAAAGATACATTTACTTTGGTGAAAAAAATTGGGCATCTATACAGTTTTCTTTCAAAACAGAGCTTTTTGAGCTCCTTCTTACTCAGAGGTTACCAACTTTACTGAGCTGAGATAGACACCTCTTTTTAATCCCATTCTCATGAATCTTGTGAAGTCCCTGCCTTCTTGAGCTAAGCCATTTAAAGTGTTGTGGCTCCAATTTGAAACAAATTTGTTTACCTACAGTGTTAATTATCTCTGTCCCACAAACATCTGTAAACCACAGATGTTTTTTGAAGCACAAAGATTTCTGCTCTTTCCTTTGAATTGTGTGCTATTTTAAGATAAAATGGTCTAACACTTTGGCTATTATTAATGTGCAGGGATTTTCTGCATCCATTGGTCTTCCTTTTATTTATATATTTGATTCTGATATTGTTATAATGTTATTTTTAAATAGTTTCACTTGAACAAGTTATAATAAATCATACAAGGAGAAAGTTTCTTATATTTAATAGCAATGCATCTTTTCTTTGTGAGATAATAATATTATGTGAACAGAAGACAAAAAGTGATTTGTGTTAAGAATTGAAAAACTCACTGAGTGCTTATTTCACCTCATTTAGTCTTAAAAGCATTTTTGTAATAGGTATTATTATTGTTACCATTTTACAGATGTGAATAGAAAATTTCAAGGGGGCAAAAAGTAACCTATTAAATTGTAAGCCTATTGAGGTAAGTTGATTAGTCTTTCTACATTTTTACATAAACCAAAAGCCCAAACCAAATGCATTTCCAAAGAGAAAGCAGTCATTCTCCCCTACCCAGTCCCAACCTCTCTCCAGATATATATTCCAACAATTGAGGAAAATAAAGAGTTAATGGCAATATCAGCATGAATGGATCCAGGAAGAACACTTACATTAACTACATCTCATAGTTAAGTCCTTATTAGATGGGCCCACCATAGCCCCTCAGGATATTTCTGTTAGGACATACACACCTGTTCCTACACTGGGTCACTGATGCCCATTGATTCATAGAAACACAATGCAGTCAGGTTTATTGGTAAATTACACATCTATACATGTTCTTTCCTGCGCAGAGTCAAATGGCACTGTGGAGGAACAGGTGCCTTGTCTGGAAGCCAGGCTCTTCCACCAGGGAGGAGGAGACCGACTTTTTGAGACTTTGTTTCCTTCTCTGATGAACACCTCATTTATTATGGCTCAGCCTAAACTTCTCCACTCCAACATGGTCAGACTATAATGAACTTTCCAATGTTCTTCGTTAGATTCAAGTTCCCAGAACCCGAAGGGGTAGACCCTCTTAACCTACACCTACTTCTGCAGCCCAGGATATTAGCCCAGGGCACCTGGTAAATGTGTATCAGGTGAAGAAAGGAATGATAACACAATCCGGGATGCATTATGGTGCAAAGGAACTTGTGTCTTGGTCCAAGCCCTTGGAACCTTCAGTTCCTGGAAGGCAAGTTTCCCATATCAGTGAATGAGTGCAGAGGACTCTGGTGAGGGAGAAGGCACACAACAAGAGGCAAGCAGGCTTTCTGAGCCTACACATTTGCCACATTTCAGGCAGAAATGACAGAACTCATGCATGGTGGGGTATACGCATCTCCTATTTCATTCATTCAACCAGTGGGATAGAATGCTTCCATGTGCTGTGTGGGCTTCTCTTCTTGGTGTTAGTTACCACTGGAATTCAAACACCCTTTCTGCTCTGTAGTTCTCTCATCCTAATGTTTGTGGTACTGTCCCAGATAAGCAACCATAGGAAGGAAATGGAGCTCAATGCTCTCACAGCACAAAACACTGGTCAGAGAGCACGACTCGGAGATGATAGTGGTGGGGTTTGCTGAGCTTAAACCTGAGGAAATACAAGTAAACAAAACAGGCTTGATTTTTGGGAAAAAATAAATCCATTAAATAAGATTTTAAAAATCCAAGCGAATTAAAATTTAAAATAAACATGAAAACTTTTGGTGATGTTCTAATATAGATAAACGTGATGCCTTTAGCACAACAAGAAGTCAGACCAGGGTGAGGAGAAGTGTCCCTGCTACTGACCTGTGTGGGGAAGGTAGAGGTCCTTAGGGACATCCAGCTGCCAGCACGATTCATTTCATCCTCGTGATACTGTTCTGAGAACACACAGTGCTTGGAACGGGAGTGCCAGGGACAGCTTCGTGTGCAGGAGTCCCATGGGTGTGGTGATGGAGACTGGGGTGTTCTGAAGTCACAGGCTGTCCTTGCAGCCGCTGCTCAGCAGGAGCTGGGACAGCAGCAGTGCTGCCACTGCAGGCCTGCAGGGTGAGGTGTCCTGCCGAGCTCTGAGACCAGGGCTGTCACTCAAGGAGTCATTAGCAATGAAAGGAGGGGGTGAAGCTTGTTGTGTTGTCATCACACTGTGAGTAGGTTGGCTGCCGACCAAATTAGCTTGCTTAGGGAGTGTGAATCAAAATGACATGGAATCTGAATGTTAATGCACATTTTCTCTTGCTTCGGGCTTCAGATTCCATCCAGAAAGCTGTCATCTGGAAGACATTATTCTCTCTCTCTCCCTCCCTCTCTCTCTCTCTCTCTCTCTCTCTCTTCCTCTCTCTCTCTCTCTTTCTCACACACACACATTTTAGCTTGAATTTTCAAGTTTACATACCATACGGAAAAAACTTTCACCCAGCACTGCTTGAAGAACTGACGTTCAGTGAATTATACAGCTGAGTCAGTGGAAGAAGGCTTTTCCATAGGAAAAGATTGTGAGACCAGAAGAGAGTTTCTTGAATTTATGACTGTGAAATATGACAGCTTTCATTCCTGGTGAACCTCCTTTTCAGGAAGATTCCAATAAGTACTGTTAGTGAGACTGCATTTTTGTCTTCTCTCAGCATAGTCCCACAAACTGAATAAGGGAAGGGGGATATCTGGCCCATGGGGAGCACACATGGAATCATTTGCTCTGGCCTTGCCAAGGCAATAGCAAGCAGGACTCTAAATTCAATACAATTATAGCAGGATAACTTTTAAATGGAAAATTTTGTGTGGCCCATGATGATGTCATAAATATCCATGTGGCCCTTGGCAGAACAAAGGTCCCCCATCCCTGAATGAAGGATGAAATAGTTCTTGACTTAAATGGACTACCACCACAGAAAATC
Organism: Oryctolagus cuniculus; assembly: GCF_964237555.1. Taxonomy (NCBI): domain Eukaryota; kingdom Metazoa; phylum Chordata; class Mammalia; order Lagomorpha; family Leporidae; genus Oryctolagus; species Oryctolagus cuniculus. The sequence continues at coordinate 196,746,672 of NC_091433.1, forward strand.
GCCTATCAGCTTACTTTTTTGCTACAAATACCTCTATCAAATTGGTTAAGATCAAGCTTGGCTATGTTTTACCATAAAAATTGTTAAGAATTTTGATACAAACTAGAGCAACATTAGGAAACCACTAACGTGCAGATATAGAAAAGTTAAAAATAGATAAATTTGTAGGTAAATTTGTAGATAAATTTGTGCATGCTCTGATATGCTGGTATTAATGAGTGGAATTACATTAGATAATTTAATATTTATAAAAAAATTAAGCATTGTGGCTTACAATGCCAGCTTCCAATATGGGTGTCAGTTCATATCCTACTTACTCCACTTCTTGTCTTCCCATCCATGGACTGGGAAAAGCAACAGAAGGGGAGAGTGATTCAACATGGGAAGCGGGATACACAGCAGACTCATAGAATGACAAATGCCCTAAACAATACAATAGTACTGGGGGACTTCAATACTCCACTCTCAGAAATAGACAGATCAACAGGACAGAAGATCAACAAGGAGACAGTAGATTTAAACGACGCTATAGCCCAAATGGATCTAACAGATATATACAGAACTTTCAATCCTACAGCTAAAGATTTTACATTCTTCTCAGCAGTACACGGGACCTTCTCTAGGACTGACCACATACTAGGCCATAAAGCAAGTCTCAGCAAATTCAAAAGAATTAGAATCATACCATGCAGCTTCTCAGACCATAAAGGAATGAAGTTGGAAATTAGCAACTCAGGAATCCCTAGAGCATACGCAAACACATGGAGATTGAACAACATGCTCCTGAATGAACAATGGGTCATAGAGGAAATCAAAAGAGAAATCAAAAACTTTCTGGAAGTAAATGAGGATAACAGCACAACATACCAAAACTTATGGGACGCAGCAAAAGCAGTGTTAAGAGGAAAGTTTATATCAATAGGTGCCTACATCAAGAAATTGGAAAGGCACCAAATAGATGAGCTTTCAATTCACCTCAAGGATCTAGAAAACCTACAGCAAACCAGACCCAAATCTAGTAGGAGAAGAGAAATAATTAAAATCAGAGAAGAAATCAACAGGATTGAATCAAGAAAAACATTCCAAAAAATCAGCCAAACGAGGAGCTGGTTTTTTGAAAAAATAAACAAAATTGACACCCCATTGGCCCAACTAACTAAAAAAAGAAGAGAAAAGACCCAAATCAATAAAATCAGAGATGAAAAAGGAAATGTAACAACAGACACCACAGAAATAAAAAGAATCATCAGAAATTACTACAAGGACTTGTAAGCCAGCAAACAGGGAAACCTATCAGAAATGGATAGATTCCTGGACACATGCAACCTACCTAAATTGAACCAGGAAGACATCGAAAACCTAAACAGACCCATAACTGAGACAGAAATTGAAACAGTAATAAAGGCCCTCCCAACAAAGAAAAGCCCAGGACCAGATGGATTCACTGCTGAATTCTACCAGACATTTAAAGAAGAACTGACTCCAATTCTTCTCAAACTATTCAGAACAATCGAGGAAGAGGGAATCCTCCCAAATTCTTTCTATGAAGCCAGCATCACCTTAATTCCTAAGCCAGAAAAAGATGCAGCACTGAAAGAGAATTACAGACCAATATCCCTGATGAACATAGATGCAAAAATCCTCAATAAAATTCTCGCCAATAGAATGCAACAACACATCAGAAAGATGATCCACCCAGACCAAGTGGGATTTATCCCTGGTATGCAGGGATGGTTTAATGTGCGCAAGACAATCAATGTGATACACCACATTAACAGACTGCAGAAGAAAAACCATATGATTATCTCAATAGATGCCGAGAAAGCATTTGATAAAATACAACACCCGTTCATGATGAAAACCCTAAGCAAACTGGGTTTGGAAGGAACATTCCTCAATACAATCAAAGCAATCTATGAAAAACCCACAGCCAACATCCTATTGAATGGGGAAAAGCTGGAAGCATTTCCACTGAAATCTGGTACCAGACAGGGATGCCCACTCTCACCACTGCTATTCAATATAGTTCTGGAGGTTCTAGCAAGAGCTATTAGGCAAGAAAAAGAAATTAAAGGGATACAAATTGGGAAGGAAGAACTCAAACTATCCCTCTTTGCAGATGACAAGATTCTTTATTTAGGGGACCCAAAGAACTCTACTAAGAGACTATTGGAACTCATAGAAGATTTTGGCAAAGTAGCAGGGTATAAAATCAATGCACAAAAATCAACAGCCTTTGTATACACAGACAATGCCATGGCTGAGGAAGAACTTCTAAGATCAATCCCATTCACAATAGCTACAAAAACAATCACATACCTTGGAATAAACTTAACCAAGGACGTTAAAGATCTCTACGATGAAAATTACAAAACCTTAAAGAAAGAAATAGAAGAGGATACCAAGAAATGGAAAAATCTTCCATGCTCATGGATTGGAAGAATCAATATCATCAAAATGTCCATTCTCCCAAAAGCAATTTATAAATTCAATGCAATACCAATCAAGATACCGAAGACCTTCTTCTCAGATCTGGAAAAAATGGTGCTGAAATTTATATGGAGGCAAAAGAGACCTCAAATAGCTAAAGCAATCTTGTACAACAAATACAAAGCCAGAGGCATCACAATACCAGATTTCAGGACATACTACAGGGCAGTTGTAATCAAAACAGCATGGTACTGGTACAGAAACAGATGGATAGACCAATGGAACAGAATTGAAACACCAGAAATCAACCCAAACATCTACAGCCAACTTATATTTGATCAAGGATCTAAAACTAATTCCTGGAGCAAGGACAGTCTATTCAATAAATGGTGCTGGGAAAATTGGATTTCCACATGCAGAATCATGAAGCAAGACCCCTACCTTTCACCTTACACAAAAATCCACTCAACATGGATTAAAGACCTAAATCTACGACCTGACACCATCAGGTTACTAGAGAACATTGGAGAAACCCTTCAAGATATTGGCACAGGCAAAGAATTTCTGGAAAAGACCCGGGAGGCACAGGCAGTCAAAGCCAAAATCAACTATTGGGATTGCATCAAATTGAGAAGTTTCTGTACTGCAAAAGAAACAGTCAGGAGAGTGAAGAGACAACCGACAGAATGGGAAAAAAATATTTGCAAACTATGCAACAGATAAAGGGTTAATAACCAGAATCTACAAAGAGATCAAGAAACTCCACAAAAACAAAACCAACAACCCACTTAAGAGATGGGCCAAGGACCTCAACAGACATTTTTCAAAAGAGGAAATCCAAATGGCCAACAGGCACATGAAAAAATGTTCAAGGTCATTAGCAATCAGGGAAATGCAAATCAAAACCACAATGAGGTTTCACCTCACCCCGGTTAGAATGACTCACATGCAGAAATCTACCAACAACAGATGCTGGCTAGGATGTGGGGAAAAAGGGACACTAACCCACTGTTGGTGGGAATGCAAACTGGTCAAGCCACTATGGAAGTCAGTCTGGAGATTCCTCAGAAACCTGAATATAACCCTACCATACAACCCAGCCATCCCACTCCTTGGAATTTACCCAAAGGAATTTAAAGTGGCAAACAAAAAGCAGTCTGCACCCTAATGTTTATTGCAGCTCAATTCACAATAGCTAAGGCCTGGAAACAACCTAAATGCCCATCAACGGTAGACTGGATAAAGAAATTATGGGATATGTACTCTTTAGAATACTATACCTCAGTAAGAAACAACGAAATCCAGTCATTTGCAACAAAATGGAGGAATCTCGAACACATCATGCTGAGTGAAATAAGCCAGTCCCAAAGGGACAAATACCATATGTTCTCCCTGATCGGTGACAACTGACTGAATACCAAAAAGGAAACCTGTTGAAGTGAAATGGACACTATGGGAAACGGTGACTTGATCAGCATAGCCCTGACTGTTAATGAACAACTTAATACATTATCCCTCTTAGTAGTTTTTTTGTCTGTTCTACTTAATATGACTGGTTTAATTCTGTAATTAATACACAATTATTCTTAAGTGTTGAAATTTAACTGGAATGTGATCCCTGTTAAACATAAGAGTGGGAATAAGAGAGGGAAGAGATGTATAATTTGGGACATGCTCAAGCTGACTTGCCCCAAATGGTAGAGTTAGAAACATACCAGGGGATTCCAGTTCAATCCCATCAAGGTGGCATGTACCAATGCCATCTCACTAGTCCAAGTGATCAATTTCAGTTCACAATTGATCATAATGAAAGGACTAAGAGTCAAAGGGAGCACATAAACAAGTCTAGTACCTGCTAACACTAACCTATAGAATAAATAAAGGGGAGAGTGATCCAACATGGGAAGTGAGATACTCAGCAGATTCATAGAATGGCAGATGTCCTAAATAGCACTCTGGCCTCAGAATCAGCCCTAAAGGCATTCGGATCTGGCTGAAAAGCCCATGAGAGTATTCCAGGCATGGAAAGCCAAGACACTCTGGCAAAAGATCTCTGTGAGTGAGATCCCAGTGGAAAGAACAGGTCTTCAAAGAAGGAGGTACCTTTCTCTGAAGGGAGGAGAGAACCTCCACTTTGACTATGACCTTGTCTAAACAAGATAAGAGTCGGAGAACTCAGAGGGCTTCCATAGCCTTGGAAACTCATGACTGGAGCATAGGGAGATTACTGATGCCATAGACAGGAGTGTCAATTGGTAAAGTCAACAACAGGAGTCACTGTGCACTTACTCCTCATGTAGGATCTCTGTCCTTAATGTGCTGTGCATTGAGATTTAATGCTATAACGAGTACTCAAACAATATATTTCACTTTGTGTTTCTATGGGGGTGCAAACTGTTGAAATCTTTACTCAATGTATACTAAACTGATCCTCTGTAAAAAAAAAAAAATAAATAAATTATCAACTCCCAACTTGACTCTCACTGGGACTAAACATGACAATAGGTCTGATCTGATTTCATCATCATTTAAAAAAAATCATCTATTATTTTTCACTTTATGTTTCTGTGTGGGAGCAAACTGTTGAAATCCTTACTGAATGTATACTAAGCTGATCTTCTGTATATTAAGATAATCGAAAATGAATCTTGATGTGAATGGAAGGGGAGAGGGAGTGGGAAAGGGGAGGGTTGTGGGTGGGAGGGACGGTATGGGGGGGAAGCCATTGTAATCCATAAATCGTACTTTGGAAATTTATATTCATTAAATAAAAGCTAAAAAAAATAAAAAAAACATTCAGGCTAAAAAAATATAAAAAATATAAATTTTTAACAAATAGATTGCTTTCCTAGAAGTAAGGGAATCTGTGTTCATTTTGAGCATCAAAATTATTATGTAATTTTGGAAGTTTTGAAAAGTCACTCAACTTCTCTATATGTCTGTGACCATATTAATAGTGTATAACAATTTTAGATTTTTGCAACATTAAGATATCATTGGAAAAGTTTTTGCCTGACCAGGTGACAAGACTGTGTAAGATACTTAATAAGTATTTCTTAAAAACACTGATGCTGCAAAAATTATCTTTGTATAAGATGTTAAAACAGGGTCTTAGAGATTTAATATAACTTGTTCAAAAGCATAAAAATGTAAGGGGCATAGTTTTATTTAAATCCAGATCTGCCTGATTCCAAAACACAATTTATTAACCATGTTTGCTGCTACCTCTTTTAGTAGTTCTGACACATATAAATGTTTCCTAGGCAGTTGTTTTATGCATCAACACATATATATTTAAAATATTTTTAATTGTGGTAGATCTGATATTTCAATTTTTTTAGAAAATTAACATTAAAATGTGAAAGATAGTCCTGATTTTCATGCAGCATATAGTTCAGAAGCTAGAGAACTGCGTAATTCATGAAATTAATTGTCCCACGTGGCTCCTATTGCTACTCTTGAACAGCAGCTTCAGCATATTTGGAGTCACAGAAGCATGGGCATGATTGTCATCATTCTACTCAGGGCAGAACTGTATTAACTGTATTGTGAGATTTTAGTCCTTGAAACAGTCCTAAGAAATAAATATCGACATTTGAAAGGAAAACATAGACACAGTTGAATAAATGAGACATCTCTGAACTAGGTTGTCAGGAAAACACTCCAGCATGGCTTCCTCATGGCTGTCTTTGGCAGTCTTTGCTTTTTAGCCTTTTGTTAGATCTAAAGAAGTATTGAGAAGATGGCACAGAGCCCCACATAATCCCACATGGAGTACCTCTTTGGCTACCATGTTTTAGTTTGGTGATCTGTGTACTTGATGAAATGATACAGTTAGATTATCATTGTAGTTCATGGTCTGCTCACTCAGATTTTCTGAAATTTACATCATTCTTTTTTTTTTTTTTTTTTTTTTTTCTCTCTGATCCTGTCCACTGTCACATCTTACAGGTTTTCATCTGGTCTTCTGAGGCCTCTCCTGACTCTGGCATTCTCTCATATACATTTTTTTCTTTTGTCATTGAAAGTGTTAGGACATTCTGACCTGGTCCATTGCAGCATTTCCATCTGTTTTAATTTATCTGTTTCCCCCATGGTTAAACTGGGCTTTGGGGCTTCAGTAAGAAGGTTATAGAAGGCCGGCGCTGTGGCTCAATAGGCTAATCCTCCACCTTGCGGTGCCGGCACACCGGGTTCTAGTCCCGGTCGGGGCGCCAGATTCTGTCCCGGTTGCCCCTCTTCCAGGCCAGTTCTCTGCTGTGGCCCGGGAGTGCAGTGGAGGATGGCCCAAGTCCTTGGGCCCTGCACCCACATGGGAGACCAGGAGAAGCACATGGCTCCTGCCATCGGATCAGCATGGTGCACCAGCCGCAGCACGCCAGCCATGGCGGCCATTGGAGGGTGAACCAACGGCAAAAGGAAGACCTTTCTCTCTGTCTCTCTCTCTCTCACTGTCCACTCTGCCTGTCAAAAATAAAAAAAAAAAAAAAGGTCATAGAAATAAAATGCCATTTGCACCTGTCATATCAGAGGCAACCTGCTCCATTACTGGTGACGTTGGCTTTTGACACTTGATGAAGCAGAATTTGTGAGGTTTTCTCACCATGAAGTTGCTAATTTTCCCTCTGCCTATTGTCCACACTGTATTTTGAAAGCAGACTGCACAAACTGCTCAGCACCTCCTCTCCTCTAAGTCAGAACACTGATGTACATCACCCGTGATTCTTCTGCCTGGGACACTTGTCTCTTCTCAGTTGATAACTTATTATATCATTATTTATATTGATATGATTTATGGATATATACATACACTACTTTGGGAATAGCCTAATACCACTTTATTTGTTGCTTAAATTGCTCCAGTTTTGTCAACTGGGAGCTCTTCCTGTTGGTTATTTGACTTCTTTGAATACACCTATCAAAATGAGTAGTTACTGTTCTTTGGGAGTACTCCATAACTTCTGGCACTGTTAGATGCTCAGGTCCACCCTGCATGTACCCTGCCCCATCCGAGAATCATCTGTTTCCTCAAGAAGCCTTGACTTCTGTTATGTATTGGAAATCAAGATCTGAGTACCTGATGTGTATCATTGCTACTGAAATGTTTGGTTTCAGCCACGAAAACTGAATGAGCAGGAAATATACGTTAAGTATACCAGCCTGCTTATATGAATATCTATGTGTATGTCCCAAATCAACCATCTGTAGCTACTTTAAACTAGACACGAGTTCTTAGTGATATCTCTAACTGCAATCTATTATTGCGTGAACTGTTTCAGCTTCCTCCTTTTGCATATCTGTAATTTCTCGCTCCAAGAGTAAGAAGCTCCTACCATCTGCCATCCATTGATTTAATTGTTGAATTCCAACAAATGTTCATAGCAGTGGGGCAATTATGATATGGGACACCTGTAGAAATCCATTCTGTCATCTAGAGTACACTGCTGATGAGCTGTTCTTTTTGCCTTTATTTTTAGATTCCATTAACTTCTACAGTTGATTGGCCAGCATCTTTCCTTCATAATCCTTCCTAAGTATTCTTTCAAATATTTATTATAGCATTTATATATTTATTATAGCATGATCTTGTCAAAGCTGCATTCCTTCCTGGAACATGTAGACTCCTAGATTGTTTTCATTTAATTTGCATTTAATTTTGCATTTAATTGCATGTTCACTCTTTGTGCTACAAATTACATACATTTTCACAAATGTATAATGTCACATATTCATGATTAAAGACCCATACAGAACATTTACACCTCCTGAAAAAAAACTTTATTTCACTTATGCACTCCTCTCTTCTTTTCCTTTTTATCATTTTTTAAGTTTTATTTATTTGAAAGAGTACAAAGAAGGAGAGGCATCAGCAGATTGAGAGAGGGAAAGAAGACAGAGGGAGAGAGAGAGGGAGAGAAAGTGGGGGGAGATCTTCTATCCACGGTTCACTCCCCAAATGGCTCCAACTGAAAAAGCAGGGCCAGGCCAAAGCCAGGAGCCAGGAGCTGCCCTCCCCTGTGGATGCAGGAGCCCAAGGACTTGAGGCACCTTCCACTGCTTTCCCAGGCTCTCTGCTAGAGCTGGATCAGAAGTGTAGCAGCTGGGACACAAACTAGCGCCCATATAGAATAGTGACACTACAGGCAATGGCTTTATCCGTTCTGCCATAGTGATCTCCCCTCTTCTTATCCTAAACAATAGGTTACTATATGTCTAGTCCTGCCTTTTCCAGAATGTCATATATTTGCCATCATAGGTCATGTACCTCTCCATACTGGCTTCGTTCACTCAGCAATATGAACTATAAGGGTTTTCTATGTATTTTTTGTTTGATAGCTTATTTTTTCTTATCATTCATTACATCATTATGGATGTAATAAGTTTATTTATGAATTAATACTTTGATGGAGATATATATTGTTTTAAGTTTTGGGCAATCATGGAAAAAATCACTATAAACATTCATGTTCAGATTTTTGTGAACAAATACTTTCCAATAAATTGAGTAAATACCTAAAATCACATTTTGAATAGAATGGTAAGCACAAGGTTTAGTTTGTATGAAACTACCCAAGTATCTGCAAATTAGCTGTTTTTAATTCCTACTGGCGTGACTGCATCAGCAATTGACATTGTTCCATATTCTCATCAGGACTTGATAGTGTCGTTTTTAATATTAACCATTTTGGTAGTCATGGTATAGCAGTTTGCCATTAATTTTTGATTCACTAATGACAAATATTTTGAACTTATTTTTGTATGCAGACCTGATTTTCTCCATCTTTGTATCTTCTTTATTGAGGTATATGTTCATATATTTTGTCTCTTTTATTTAGGTTGTTGTTTTCTAATTTATTGAGTTTCAAGACATTTTGAATATTTATGATATAAGTCCTATATTAGAAAATAATTTTGAAAGTATTCTTTCCTAATCTGCATCTCTCTCTCTCTCTCTTTAATATACATTATGGAGCGGGCTGGCGCCGTGGCTCACTAGGCTAATCCTCTACCTTGCGGCGCCGGAACACCAGGTTCTAGTCCCGGTCAGGGCACTGGATTCTGTCCCGGTTGCCCCTCTTCCAGGCCAGCTCTCTGCTGTGGCCAGGGAATGAAGTAGAGGATGGCCCAAGTGCTTGGGCCCTGCACCCCATGGGAGACCAGGATAAGTACCTGGTTCCTGCCATCGGATCACCGCGCTGCAGCCATTGGAGGGTGAACCAACGGCAAAGGAAGACCTTTCTCTCTGTCTCTCTCACTGTCCACTCTGCCTGTCAAAAAAATATATATATATATATATATATACACATTATGGAGCAAAAAAAATCCATCTTTATAAAGTTCAATTTTCTTTCATGGATTATGTGCTTGCTATCGTACTTTAAATTTATTACCAAACTTAAAATATTATGCTCTTTTAAAAAATGTTATAGTTTCACATTTTTATAACTGGGTGTATGGTTGAGCTGATTATTATGAAAGGTGTGAGACCTGGATCTGTGTTTTTCCCCTTTTGGGAGTACTTACGATGAGCATCCATTTTTTCCACCACAGTCGTGGAAAATAAGGTCCGTCTCTACAGAGTTCCCTCTGCACCATTGTCAGAGATCATTTTCACCACTGGATGCACCTATTTCTGAGCTTTGTATTCTGTTCATCCCATCAATGTTTCCATGTCTGTTTTCTTTCTCCAGAACTATGCTGTGCTGATTATCACAGCTTATACGAAGTCTGTCAATCAAGTAGTGTCAATCCTCCAATAATTTTCTTCTGATTCACCACTGTGGTGACTCTACTGTCTTTGGCCTTCCCATATAAGGATTAGAATCAGCTTCTCTGTATGTTCAAAGTAGCTTCCTCAGACTTTAGAATTACATTGACTCTATAGATCATTTTGAAAACAGTTGACATTATAATAATGTTGAATTTTCCAATCTACATGTATTTAGAACTTTGATTTTTATAATTAGAACTTTATAATTTCTTTCTAAAGAATTGGTACATAGTTTATTATATTCATATCCATGTGTTTTATCTCTTTTGATGCTTTTTTGCTATTATGAATTGATTTCAGATTCTAGTTGTTCTGTTTCTGAGATACAGAAGCAAGAGACACCTCCATATTAACCAAGTATTCTATGAATTTCCTATTTTGGTTTTATTTTACTTTGTGTATTTTTTAACTTTTATTTCATAAATATAAATTTCCAAAGTACAACTTTTGGATTATAGCGGCTTTATCTCCCCATAACCTCCCTCCCACCCACAACCATCCAGTCTCCCACTCCCTCTCCCACCCCCTTCTTCATCAAGATTCATTTTTAATTATCTTTATATACAGAAGATCAATTTAGTATATACTAAGTAAAGCTTTCAACAGTTTACACCCACACAGATACACAAAGTATAAAGTACTGTTTGAGTACTAGTTATACCATTAATTCTTACTTTGTGTATTTTTTAGAATTTTGTGCATGAAGAATCATGTCACTTTCTGATAGTATCTTATCCCCTCCTGTATAATCCCAAAGTCTTTTATCTTTTTTTCTGTTTTGTTGACTATACAAGACTTGCAGTGTGGTGTTCAATAGCTATAAGCCAAGAGAGAACATCTTGGTCTTGTATATTTTTTTCTGTGCCTTGTAGATATATCAAGTTTTTTTGTCTTTTTATTTTAAAATATTTCTGATAATCCAAAAGAGTTCAATTAGTGCACATATATTTTAAAAATTGTTATGTTTGCTTTATATGTAAACATTACATATTTGCATGTGTATACATACACATTATTTTTAACACATGACAGAGATTATAAAGTAGGGAAATAAGCATATATTGTTATGTAAGGGTATAACTCAGCAAGAACAGCACTTACAAATATCTACATGCTAAATAATATGGCATACACAAATTAGCTTCCATATATGATAGAAAGTGTGTATTTGTATTTCTATGTCTGGTTACTTCAATTAGCAAAATATGTCCAATTGATTCTACTTTATTCTAAATGTCAGGATTTCATTATTTTTGATGTTTGAGTAGTATTCCACATTATATTTGCACACACACACATGTGTGTATAGATAGATAGATATCACATTTTCTTTACCCACTCACCCACTGATGGGTACCTAAGCTGGTTCTGCATTTTGTACTGTGAATGTAGATGCAATAATATAGAAGCACAGAGACTCCTTTCAAGGGTTGCTTTCTCATTTGATGTTTTTCCAGAAGTGGAACTGCTGGATCACATGGCAAACCTATTCTTAGCTTTTTGAGGATATTTCATACTGCCTTTCATAATAGCCATTCTGATTTGCATTCCCAATAATTCATCTTTCCTTCTCTACAACTTCAGTTGCATTTGTTGTTTTTTGTAATTTTGGTAATAGTCATTCTAACTATAGATACATGATAGCTCATTGTGGTTTTTATTTGCATTTATCTGATAACTAATGATACTGAATACTTTTTTCATGTGTTTCTTGACAGTTTGTATTTGCTTTTTGGAAAAAAAAATCCATTCATATATGTTGCCCACTTCTTTAAATTTGTTTTCATTTTATTTGAAAAGCAGAAAGATAAGGAAATAGAGATAGAGATAGAGATAGAGAGAGAGAGAGAGAGGTCTTCAGAAGACCAGTGGCATCCTTCTTAGAACTATAAAACACAAAAGGTCCTTTGTGTCATAAGGAGACACAAAATACCTTAAACACTCAAAGCAATTTTGAATAGCTTTTCTTAAAGATCTATTTCTTTATTTGAAAGTCAGAGTTACACAGAGAGAGAAGGAGAGGCAGAGAAAGAAAGAGGTCTTCCTCTTTCTTTCCGCTGGTTCACTCTCTAGTTGGCCACGATGGCCAGAGCTGTGCAGATCCAAAACCAGGAGCCAGGAGTTTCTTCTGGGTCTCCCACGAAGGTGTAGTAGTCCAAGGACTTAGGTCATCTTCTACTGCTTTCCCAGGCCATAGCAGAGATCTGGATAGGAAGTAGAGCAGCTGGGATTTGAACTGGCACCTATATGGGATGCCAGCACTGCAGGCAGCAGCTTTACCCACTACACCACAGTGCCAGCCCCTAATGTGAGTTTTAATATCAGTCTGGCTGGGAACAGAGCTGTGTTTAATGCTTAATGTGATCATAGGTGCCAAAGGCTCCAGGCTTGTGTGTGTGTGTGTGTGTGTGTGTGTATTCTTTTGTCTCCACAATCCCATCAAGGTTCTCTAAAAACTCTTTATTTTTTAATTTATTTTTTATTTTTTGACAGGCAGAGTGGACAGTGAGAGAGAGAGACAGAGAGAAAGGTCTTCCTTTGCCGTTGGTTCACCCTCCAATGGCCGCTGTGGCTGGCGCGCTGTAGCCGGTGCACCACGCTGATCCGATGCCAGGAGCCAGGTACTTATCCTGATCTCCCACGGGGTACAGGGCCCAAGTACTTGGGCCATCCTCCACTGCACTCCCTGGCCACAGCAGAGAACTGGCCTGGAAGAGGGGCAACCGGGACAGAATCCATTAAATAGTCTTTCCTCACAGCTATTTCTTCTGCAATCCTCTATTATTTTTTGGCAGCCTTGTTGACATGGTGTTAAGGTGTCTGTGTGGAGGAGGCAGTAGCTGAAGCATCCTATATAATTGTGGTTAAGACTTTCTGTATATTAGGCCTGTATCTGTGTACTATGACCTTCAGAAGTTTCTCTTGATCTTCCAACCCTCCCTCCTGGTGACGCAAGAGGGCTACAGGGAACTGGAGTTGGATAATTTCTACCTCCTCAGTTGGTGGAATCTGGCAATACATTTTCCCCATCAGAATACCCTTGTAATGCATCACACTTCAGGAGAACTTCAAGATGTCTGCTTCTCTCTTCGTCTGCCAGAAAGGAGGGACTTTTCCTTGGGTTTTATCATGAAAACATGTGGAGTTCCTGGAAGTCAAACCCATGACTGTCTGGAGGGCCCCAGGGTAATTCTGGCTTAGGCGAGGCCACACCTAGCCTCTAGCAATTCCTCACCATTGCCATTGAAGGGGTCCTGCCAGTCTATGACATCAGCAACACCTGTGCCTGGTGAGTTTCTCTCAGCTGAGAGTCTCTATTCACACATCTGTCTGGATGTCAGGGTTACTGTTTGCTCTGTGCCCTCGTTTATCTGACGTGTCCAGGGAAATCCCTTGACGTCAGTTTGTTCAGCCATTTTTTTTCCCTGGTATAATGAAAACATTGATGACTATGTTGAATTTAACTGCCTTGAGTTTTTAAAAAGATTTTTAAAAATAAGCCAAAATGAAGTCATTGTATGATATGTTGCCCTGGTTTCAAACTGTGCACACACATACAAATCTTCATTTAGCTAAATATTTCCATACATTTAATCTCCTTGTTTAGATCTCTTTACCAAATAGTTAGACTTTACACTTACGTGGACCATCCCATTACATTTATATTTTGTTATTGATCAAAGTTTAGAAAACACACCATGGTTATCAAATGCAATATTCCCGTGTTAGAATACTAGCCCTGCCAATAATGAGCTGAGCTGTTAGCTTTTCAAACAGATACTTCAGCTACCTGTAAGCCTAGAATTTTATGAGGCTACTCCAAAAAATTTGTGAAAAAGAGAACTTAGAAAATAAGTTTAGTTTGATGCAAAAACAAACAAAAAAAGGAAAATCTTCCATGCTAGAGGGTATTCAAAAGGTTGTGGAAATATATATTATGAAAAAATTATTTATACTTTGCAAAACATTCTAAAGAACATAAATTTATCTGTGAATTCCATCTTCCATAAGCTTTTCGAGGTACACTCACTTTTTTTTTTCCATTTCAATCTATATTCCTTTTAATTTTCTTGCTTTATTGTACTTGCCACATACAACCTCTGAGACAATGCAAGTGACGATAGCAGGAGTCCTTATTTTGTTCCTTATCTAAGGGAAAAATACTCCCAAAGAATATTTTCATCATCACATATTTGGTTAGGTTTTGGAACATTAAGTATCTGGTTAGCTTTAGCATTTTAGTCAGTGCCCTCTATCATTTTGAGGATATTTGTTTGTTCGTGGTGCTCAGAGATTTTATCTGGATTGGATACTGATTTCTGTCATTTTTTTTAATCTAATGATCTTATTGTGCCAGTTGGTTAACACAGAGGATTTTATTCATTGATTTATTAAATGTGAAACTGTCTATTTGGGTGATAAATTCCACTTAATAATGTTTTATAAATTTAGATATTGGATTTTATTTGCTCAAATTTGGTTTAAAATTATTTCATCTATGTCCATGAGGAATATTGACTTCTAGTTTTTTGTTTGTTTGTTTGTTTGTTTTGACAGGCAGAGTGGACAGTGAGAGAGAGAGACAGAGAGAAAGGTCTTCCTTTGCCGTTGGTTCACCCTCCAATGGCCGCCGCGGAGGCGCGCTGCGGCTGGCGCACCGCGCTGATCCGATGACAGGAGCCAGGAACCAGGTGCTTTTCCTGGTCTCCCATGGGGTGCAGGGCCCAAGCACCTGGGCCATCCTCCACTGCACTCCCTGGCCACAGCAGAGAGCTGGCCTGGAAGAGGGGCAACCGGGACAGAATCCACCACCCCAACCGGGACTAGAACCCGGTGTGCCAGCGCCGCAAGGCGGAGGATTAGCCTAGTGAGCCGCGGCCGCGGCCTTGACTTCTAGTTTTACTTTGTCTGTTTTCTTGCCTATAGCCTGCTTTTTCCTGTTTTGATATTAGGGTGATGCTAGCCTCACAGAATGATCTGGGTGGTAATCATAGTCCACTTTCCTAAAAGTAGTTCCCTTTCCGCCATAAGTGTCTGGTAGAATTAATATTACTGTCATGTGAATGTGCAGTTTTCTTCAAGGAAAATTTTAAGGGATAATTCAGTTTCTTTTATAGATAGGGATTAATCAACTTTTTTTGTATTTTAGGTGGCACATCTTAATAACTTATTTTTAAACAAATTTGCCTATTGAAGTTATAAAATTGATTATTTTATACACATTAGTTTTTTTTTTTTGTTTGTTTGTTTGTTTGTTTTTTGACAGGCAGAGTTAGTGAGAGGGAGAGAGACAGAAAGGTCTTCTTTCTGTTGGTTCACCCCCAAATGGCCACTATGGCCGGCGCGCTGCGCAGATCCGAAGCCAGGAGCCAGGTGCTTCCTGCTGGTCTCCCATGAGGGTGCAGGGCCCAAGCACTTGGGCCATCCTCCACTGCCTTCCCGGGCCACAGCAGAGAGCTGGACTGGAAGAGGAGTAACCAGAACAGAACCAGCACCCCAACAGGGACTAGAACCGGAGTGAGTCACGGCGCCGGCCTACACATTCATTATTAAAATCTGCTCACTGGCCCAGGTATTTAGACTTCTGCCTTCCACATGGGTAACCTGGATGGAGACCCCGGCTCCTGGCTTCAGTCTGGCACAGCCCTAACTGTTTTGGTCATTGAGAGATTAAACCAGCAGATGAAAGATCTCTCTGCCTCTATCTGGGCTTCTATTCTGTCTCTATTGCTATGCCTTTCAAATAATTACTATAGTCTTAAAAGTCATTCCTTATATAATAATGAACTTTATTTTGCTTTAATGATGCATAAAATTTCTCTTCATAATACTAATACTGTATATCTTATCTATATTTTTCCTGGTCACTCTGGCTAGAGATTAATCAATTATATTGATCTCACTGAGTCAAAAGTTTTTAATTTATTTTTACATTACTTTTATATTTTCAATCTTAATGGTTTCTATTTCCTTTGTATATTTGTTTTTGGTTTATCTTGATATTCACTTTCTGGATTTGTAAATTTATTTTGTGTCTAATCTACATTTATTTATCTGATATATATACAGAAAGTGCACTGTTCCGTCCACTAGTCCACTCTCTTGTTATAAATGCACTCAGGTCTCCCAAGTGGGTGGGAGGAACCTGGCTATGTAGCCATCACTGTGGACTGGCTGGGTCTGCCTTGGTCGGAAGCTGGAGTTGGGAGCTGCAGAGTGGTGCATGCACCCAGGCTCTCGGAGTGGAACACAGGCCTCCATTGGCCATAGTCCAAGTGCCCACCCCACTTGCCAGGTTTGAGGTGGAATCTGAACTTACTGATTCAATAATGTCTTACACTCTAGGATGGCCACTTTGCTTTATACATTTTTTTCTAAATACTGTTTTAGAGGCATTTCACAAATAGCAATGTGTAATGTTTTCACTTCCATTCAGTCAAAAATGCTTTCTAATATTTCCTTTGATTTCTTTGTTGGCATGTGAGTTCAATAAGAAGTATGCTATTCATTTTTCAAATTCTGGAGAAAATGACATATACTTCCGTTGTTGTAGTATATTGTAATCCGAGACTATCGTTTATGTGAATTGAATTCTTTTAAATGTATTTAGTTTTTTTTAAAACACAGAAAATAATCCAGTTTCTTAAATATCCCATGTGCATATGAAAAGAATGTTTACTTTGCTCCTGTTGAGTGTAATGCCCTGTAGTTAATAGGGTAAGTTGGTTGATGTTGTTGTTTTAGTCTTCTTTATTTTCACTAATTTTCTGACTAATTAATTATTCCATCAATAGTTAAGGGGATATAAAATTTTTACTATAAATTTGGATTTCCTTCTATTTCTTCTAGTTATATTGTTTTTGCTTTACATACTTTGAAACTCTGTTATTAGGTTCATAAGTGTTCAGGAACATTATTTTCTCTCAATGAATTAATACTTTCATAATTGTGAAGTGAGTTTTTATCCAGCTGGAAAATTAGTTGCTCTGTTAACAACTTTTTCAACTATTAATAATCTCTAGTTTGTTTTTTTTTTTTTTTTTTTGATATGTTAAATGTGTCCCATCTTCTCCTATCCAATTTCGTTTAACAAGCTTTTCAATTTATAATGTAGCACACTTCTGGTAAGCAGCATGAAGCTGAGACTTGCTTTTTTATCCAAACTGACAAACTCTACTTTGAGATGTTTATCCCTTTTATATTTATCTATTAATTTATGTGGCTAGATTCTGGTCTGTCATTTTCCTACTTTTTCCATCTGCTCTTTATTTCATTTGTTTTCTTTTTTGTCCTATTTTGAATTTTTTTATAATTCTGTTTTTATTCTTTCGCTGGTCATCTTCTGTAAATATTTCTGTTGATTTTTTTTTTCTATGCTCTTCAGGACTTTTCGCTGGATGCTCTCACAGACTCAGTAATGCAATCTGATGTCAGGGGTTGCAGAGAAAATGAGTGATACAGAGAGGACTCCAGTCCACTCTTCCACTCTGGGATGACAGAGCAGCATGGAAGCATGCAGGGTCTAACCTTTGAAGACCATCAGCTCTCAGGTGCAAATGCAACATTATTCAGCATGTTCTTCCCAGTTTCTGGACTTTTCCTGAAATGAATGGATTGTTGTATAATAAATTTTTTTTTGACAGGCAGAGTTAGAGAGAGAGAGAGAGAGAGAGAAAAGTCTTCCTTTTCCATTGATTCACTCCCCAAATGGCCGCTACGACCAGCATGCTGCGCAGATCTGAAGCCAGGATCCAGGTGCTTCCTCCGTGTCTCCCATGAGGTTGCAGAGCCCAAGCACTTGGGCCATCCTCCACTGAACTCCCTGGCCACAGCAGAGAGCTGGCCTGGAAGAGAGGCAACCGGGACAGAATCTGGTGCCCTGACAGGGACTAGAAACCCGTGTGCCGGCGCCCCAAGGCGGAGGATTAGCCTAGTCAGCCACAGCGCCGGCAAATTGAGATCTTAAAGAGAAATCAAAATGAAATATTAGAAATTCTTATTCAATAGATCAAATGAAAAATGCAGTGTAAAGTCTTAACAACAGAGACGAGTGAGGCAGAAGAAAGAATATCCAAGCTAGAAGAGAAATCTCTGGAAATTTTATAGTCACTTAATTGAAAATATATCTTAGTAAAAAATCAGAGTGAGAATAAGAGAGGGAAGAGGAGGGGGGGTGAGAGTATGGTGGGAGGAAAGGCATGGAGGGAAGAATCATCATGATGCTAAATGTCCAGTTATGAAATGTATGAAGTTTGTAACTTTACAGCAGTATAGTTCTGTATGCATTCATAAAGCCTTACTTCTAACGGTACAGTTTATAAACTTGCCATGGGATTCCCAAATCCCCATAAGTTGGGTGATAAAAATAGCATTTAAGTGTTATAGAGATCAGATGGAGAGGATCAAATGTTAAAGTGATCATATAGATAGAATTAAGTACTAAAGTGATCATATAAATAAGACTAAATGTTTGGTAATAATAATAGAATTAAAAAGGAGTGAATGCTTCAACGTGGGGAATAGTCCATACAGCAGATGGTAGAATGACAATTGCCTTAAGCAGTGTTTGGATCTCAGAGTCATCCCTTAAAGCATTGTGGTCTGACTGAAAAGCCTGTGAGAGCATTTCAGGCATGGAAAGCCAAGACACCATGTCAAAAAATGCTCTACTTGAATGACCTCTGTGGGTGAGACCCCAGCGGAAAGAAGCTGCTGAAAGGCCATGACAGAACACACCAAACCCAGGAGTAAGGGAAAAGGTTTATTGTCAGATGGGGGAACTCGAAGCTACCTCACCATGCACAAGAGAGCAGCAGCCTGTACTAGGAGAACAGGTCTTATAGCTTTATGGAGGTGAGGAACTGGGAGTAGCAAATCACATTGTGGGGCAGTGGGGCTGACACTTGTGGTTTGGCCATTTGGTCACCTGATTTCTAGTAAGCTAGGTTGAGCTTGGCAATGGGACCAGAGCCTAATAGAGTGCCCAGGGCTTCATTCAGATGGCACTCCAGAAAAGATGGCACAATTTTACTAATAGCGGCCACCAAAGAAGGATGTACTTTTCTCTCAGAGGAGATAACCTCTACTTTGCTTATGGCCTAGTAGAGTTTGTAGATGCAAAAGGCTTCCATAGCCTAGGCAGCTCGTGTCAAGAGCCTGGGGTGATCACTGACATCATACATAAGAGTGTTAATTATTAAATAAACAAGAGTCACTGTGCATTAACTTCCTATGCAGGACCTCTGTTCTCAAAGAGTTGTATTATGAGACTTAATAGTAAAACTTGTTCTCAAAGAATTACTTTATTTTAGTGTATTAAGTGGAGGATATATCTCATAAGTTACAGTTATTTCTAAGAGCTCATAAAATATGTATCATTCTTGGGTTCTTCTTTGAAGATAATTTTCTAAAAAAAAAAGCTAAATTACCTTCGAGATGCAATGATTTTGAACAGTCCTTGTCTGGACTCTCCAGGAACAGTTTTTTTGTCTTGTTTTCTTTTTGTTTGTTTGTTTTTTTCTCTTTTTCTGTCTCATACAAAGCACTGAACTCTTTACCTAGAATTGAGTTAATCGTCTCTGTATAAAGTTAAATGAAAATAGATCATGGTGAAAAAAAAGAAGACCTGGAACAGGAGAAGGAAGTGGAAGATGGGTGGGAGTTTGGGTGGGAGGGTGGGTATGGTGGGAAGAATTACTACGTTCCTAAAGTTGTGTTTATGAAATGCATGAAAATAAATTTAAAAAATCTGTTCTGTGCTAATGAGGGTTGGAAACCTGTCCCTGGGGAGGACACCTATATAACACTGAACACACCGGTGCTTCACTGGGATGGTGATTCTTGTATGTTTTCCTAAAGAAGCAATCTCCACATTCAAGCAGCTAACACATGAGGTAAGAACTGCGGAAGAGAAAACCAGGTAATTTTAAAAATAACTTGATCCTTAAAATCTCTGCTTTGCAAGCCCCAAATTATCCAGATGGGCTGCCATGGGAACCATGAATCTATTTAGTCAGCTTTCCCCACTGACAAAGTAAATCTACCAAGCCGGGGCAACCAGCTTACCATTGCAGCCAGGACATCAACAGCAATTCTCCCGCCAACCACATGTGCACGAGGCACCCACACCCCGGGGTCCCTCACCAGTTCTCATGAACAGCCCCTGTGTTTAAGGCAAGAGCAGAGATAGAAATTGCCATTGCCACAGATCCACTGCTTTTGCTTGCCATGGAGATTTTTCCTAAGAATAGACTAAAAATGTAAAGTAGTGATTATCAAATTCCCACTGCAGGCCACTTGAACCAGACTGCTTTCAAAAATAAAAAGTGATACATCATATAGAATATGGGAGCGTTCATTTTCTTTCCATTTTACACAATTTCAACTAGGTGAAAAATAAAATGGTGAATGAAACCCAAAGAGAAAAGCAACTTAAACACAATCAAAATAGAACTGGGGTAACCAGACTCTGTGAAGGCACTTCTGTCTGATAAAATATTTATTTAAAGATCCTCTGTGTGCAGGTCTCCTGATTATAACCCAAATAATTCATCTGTATTCAGTTCAAAATCATATTGAAAGATATGTAATATTTTACTGTGTTACTGTTAAATGACACCTGGGAGATTAAAATTTTATACTTTTGTTTGTTCTAATGATTCTCACAGGGACTAATTAGCAGAACTTTATATTTTTATGATTTTCCAAAATTATGTACTTATTCTCAAGCAGACTTTGCAAACCTGAATTGTGAGAACTCAAATTTTCAGCTTTTAAATTAATAAATAGGCTGATAAAAATATAAATAGGTTTAAATGTTTATATACATAAATGGAACTAGAGGCTATATGAAAACTGTAGACCAGATGCTGAGTTGAAATGTCCTGAGAAAAACACAGGTGAGTGTTATATGATGTCTATACTTAAATGGATCCTTTCTCTTCGTTGAACAGATGTGTATGAAGATTTGAAAAAATGGAAATTTCTTGATAGCATTCATCTATAAGTTAATGACATACATTTTGCAAATCTTTTACAGGAAGCAGAAGGTATAATCACTAAAAACACAGGCCATGTGATGTATATTAAGCTAGTGTTAGCTTAGAGATTGCACTTATTGCAAGCCAAAAAACAAAGAACGCATATACATTGGTGCAATTTCTATTTTCTGACTACAGGAAAAAGGTAGATCCTCTAGAAGAGAGAAACATTTTCTCAGAGTTAAAATCATTAAGGTACTTATCATGTATGGGTTTATATAAAGGCACAATAAAATATAACAGAATCAGCAAAGATAGCAGAACATTTTATAAGCATCACTAAGTTGAAGCTAGGAATATAATTTCTTCCCCCCCCCCCATACCGTCCCTCCCACCCACAACCCTCCCCTTTCCCACTCCCTCTCCCCTTCCATTCACATCATGATTCATTTTCGATTATCTTAATATACAGAAGATCAGCTTAGTATACATTAAGTAAAGATTTCAACAGTTTGCTCCCACACAGAAACATAAAGTGAAAAATAATAGATGATTTTTTTAAATGATGAATATAATTTCAATGTTTGTATTAGTAGCTTCATTTTTGTAGGATTTTGAACTAAGCAGACTTGATTTAGCTCCCTAATTTTGGTGATATTAGGGAAAAACCTCAATTTATCATGTTCTCTGACATGCCAAACTAAAGACATTTTTGGAGAATGCGTTTGGCTTTGCAGCTACATGGACATTTCACAGAGGAAGTGCACCGTCACTCTCACTTGCTGGATTTGTGTTTGCAGCAAGATCCACCTACTTTGCATTTACTATGAATAAACTATTTGTCAGTTCTGGTTCAGGAAAAAGAGGAGGCCCAGTGCATCTAGGCTTCTATACTGAATGTGCCTACCAACTTGGAACAGTTATTTGGGAACTCTGTGGATAGTAGCAGTTGGATTGAAGAAGGCCAGAATTCAAAGTCCCACCATGCCGGGGGGCAGTTTAGCATTCTGCTATCATTCTGTGGCATTCCAGAGGCGGTCCAGGAACCCAGAAGCCCAGAAGTGTGGCTGCCATCTGGATGGGAGCAGTGGTAACCTGGCCATTGGGCAGGGAGAGCTGTGAGCTCTGACGGAAGGGCTCTTCTCCAGCCGAGGGATGACAGCTGCTGACCCCAACTGTGGAGCTTCTCTTTGTTGTACCAGTGCTTCCAGTCTTGGGTGCATGTAGTTGCTGGGTGTGTGACAGAACAGAAAGGGGAGCCACAAGAACCCTGAGTCCAGGCAGAGCTCAGGCAGAGCTGTGATCCCTCCCTGTGAGGTTGCACGTGAGCTCTGAACTCTTCCTCACACTGTAAATGCAAGGCACTGCATGTAGTATACCAGAGACCCTGTGAGCTGATCCAAAAGGCAGACACCCTGCCACTCCCAGAATGAGCCATGAGTGATGCATAGGAAATATCTGAATTGCATTGAAGAGACTTTGAAAACTGTATACAGCATTGGAACCACAGTCCTCAGATGTGGACAAGAAAAAATATCAGCACTAAAAGAGACCTGTGGTCTCATGATAGCCACGGTATAAAAGATACAACCTATGCGGAAAGTAAGGAACGAGTGCCCCATATGTAGCCTAGGAAACAGGCCTTCAGCACGAACTACAAGATAGAATCTAATGATACTCAGCATAGAAAAAAATCACCAATCAACTGTGTGAAAGACATGAAGTAACATAATCCGATGATGACTTGCACAGATGTTGGAATTATAAACCAAAGTCTTCACAAAAACTGTAATTAAATACTCCCAGGAATAAGCAGAACATGGCTGATACATAACTAATTTGCAATGCACCAACAAAAAGAAATTAAGGAAGAATATATAAAGAGGAACAAATTGGAAATTTTAGAGATTAAAAATGCAATAATAAGATAAAAACACTGGAGGGTCTAGATGGAGTAATAGATATGTCAGCTGAAAATAATTTCAAAGATAATAAACAGCCTCAGCAACCCGTGGGACAATAATGAAATATCTGACATTTATGTTAAAGGAGTTTCAGAAAGGGGGAAGTAATATAGTAAAAAAAAATAAAAAAAAAACAATGACTTGTACATACCTTGATTTTTATCAAGGACATAAAAATTCAGATACTCATTGAATTCAAAGCAGAACAAATCTACAGCTGAATGCATCATCATCAAATTGCTTAAAGCTGACATCAAGAGAACAATAATGAAAGCAGACACGAAAATTGAATCATTATTTTCAAGGGGCAGTAATTTTCTTACCAAAACTCAGTCTTTGTCAATGGTGCCAGATTAAAATAATGCAGACAAGATTTGATGATAAAGGAGAGTGAAAATTTAATCTATCCATAGATAAGGAGGTGGCTGACACACATCTCCAGAATGATGGTCCTGTTGAATGAGGGCATTTGGGAACATTTTTAAGGAGGCTAAGGAAAGGGCCAACAGTAAAAAGGGGAACAAGGGATGGGGCAGTTGCATGTTGGCCTCTGGCTAAGCAACAAGGGGCTGGTTGGAGTTATGGTGGTTATTTGGTCCAGTTATGTGGTCAGCTCATGTCTAAGTTCCTGCTTGTTGAGGAATGCCATACCCTTTATGGAATTTTTATGATGGCCAAGTGGGCTTGGATACTTTCTGCCCTAGGCTTGGAATTCTCCCTACTTGGCCCTGGAAGTTTAAACTAAACAACACCAGTCGTCAAGATGTTACATACTGGAGAAGTAAATGACCTCATGAGTATGGTGATTAGAGTCGTGCCGGGCCTGATGTACTGCTACCTCAGTTCAGTGAACTAAGCTATATATCTCAGACAGGTAGAATTAAGTAGAAAAACGCAGTGAAGTACTGAAAGAAGAAAACTGAAATCCCAATATTGTAGACATAGCAAATGCATACTTTGGGAATAAGTATGAAATAAAGACATGTTTAATGAAGAAATGCTGAATGAATTCATGGGCAGTAGATAATTCCAAAAGAATTTTAAAAGGCTGTTCTAGATCAGGGGAAAAAATATGAGTAGGATGTGAGAACACCAAAAATAAGCTGAGAACAGAAAAAAAAAAAAACAGTGAATATATGGAGAAATATAGTATTTTTCTATTTGAGTATTTAAAATTTATTTGTTCATTGAAAGAAAATAAAAAGGAGATAACATTAATAATATGGTCAGTGCATTTAAATGTAATATATATTTTATATATATATATATATATATGACACCTACCATGTGTCACCTATATTTTATAGGTTAACAGGACCTATATGGTGGCAGGGTTTGTAAAATACTGCTTCTAAGGAGTCTGTGAAAAGGTATGTTGTAATTATTATACAGAAACACTAAACAAATGTAAAGAGAGATATGAAAAATGAAGAACACAAATTGAAAGGTTATTGCAGAAAAAATATTAATAATTCAAATGAAGGAGGAGAAAAACCATATAAATGAAAAATGCAAGAAAAAGTAAAACAAATACAAAAAAGTAAAGTCCAAAATGTAAATGTGCCAATGCACATTAAAAACAACTATCTATTATTAACAATTGTGAAGTGACCCAACTAGTTGCCATCTCTAAGAAGCTCAGTTGGAACATGTTGGTAAAGTAGGTTAAAAGTCAAGTGATAGGAAGTGATATGCCATGAAAAGAAAAAAAAATCAAAGAAAAAATAGAATGGCTAAATCAATATCAAATTAAGCTTCAAAGTAGAAAAAATTACTATTGACACACAGGTAAATTACACAATGATAGAGAATTACCCAAGAAGACACATAGTTTATATTCTATGTGCACATGGCCACAGAATAATAGAATTTAAAATGCATAAAGAATAAAAGGTGAGAGAATCAAAAACAAAGGACTCCACAGCTATAGCTGGAGACTGACACTTTGCCTTTGGTCATTGAAGAAAGGTAAACAGAAGATCTGCAATGATATGGAAAGACTAAATGTCAAGATCAACCAGCTACACTTAATTAACACATACAGAGCATTCTATCCAGCAGAATGAGGATACAAGCCTGCTAATAGACATTAAATTTTCATCAAGAAAGATCATACATGCATTATAAAATGTCTTAAATTTCAGCTAATTGAAATCATCCAGCAGGAAACTTCATAGCATCATATGGCCGTATAAGAAACCCAAATCTGGGACTCTGTGGGGCAGCAGGTTAGGCCGCCAGCGGCAGCACTGACATCCGATGTGTGCGCTCCTTCCAGTCCTGGCTGCTGCGCTTCCCATCCAGCTTCCTCGGTAGCAGGACCCCTCCAGATCAGCAACATAAATCGCCTGTCATCTATGGCCCTGTGGGGCTGAATAGTCACTTTCAGCCTCCCTGCCTGCTCTCTGGGCAACATACAGTCCTATCCTAAACCCCCTCCATACTATCCTCCCTATAATAAAGGTCCTTTCTTCTTTCATCTGTGGTCTCTGTAGCTCTTGAGGCCATAAAGTTCTAAAATCTAACACTGCACCCAAAATATATAGGCACAAATCTTTTGACCAATGAATTCTACAACATGTTTAAAGGAGAAATGTATTCAATTCTATACAATCAATTCAGAAACCAGAAGATGAAGAAACACCCACATAAATTTTATACCAGCAGCACCCTTATTACAAAATCAGAGAAACACAGTACAAGAAGGAAAATGAAAATCTTTAATGAAGAAAATGTTAACACAATATGAGAAAATCAATATTAGTATTACATAAACTACATACCATAACATTACCCATGGCAATTTGCACTGAAATTTCAACACCACTTCAGTAATTAAGTCAATCAATGTAATATACCATACAGCCAGAAAAACAAAAAGCATAATATTCCACCAATTGATAAAGAAATATAATGTATTTATTTATTTTCAACTTTTATTTAATAAATATAAATTTTCAAAATGCAACTTTTGAATGATAGCGGCTTTTACCCCATAACCTCCCTTCCACCCGTAACCATCCCATCTCCTACTCCCTCTCCCATCCCATTCCTCATTAAGATTCATTTTTAAATATCTTTATATACAGAAGATCTACTTAGTATATACTAAGTAAAGATTTCGACAGACTGCACCCACACAGACACACAAAGTATAGAGTACTGTTTGAGTACTAGTTTTACTGTTAATTTGCATAGTACAACATATTAAGGACAGAGATCCTACATGGGGAGCATATGCACAGTGACTCCCGTTGTTGATTTAACAATTGTCACTCTTATTTATGACATCAGTAATCACCCGAGGCTCTTGTCATGAGCTGCCAAGGCTATAGAAGCCTTTTGAGTTCACCAGCTCAGATCTTATTTAGACAAGGCCATAATCAAAGTGGAAGTTCTCTCCTCCCTTCAGAGGAAGGTACCTCCTTCTTTGATGGCCCGTTATTTCTTCTGGGATCTCACTCACAGAGATCTTTCATTTAGGTCATTTTTTGCCACAGTGTCTTTGCTTTCCATGCCTGAAATACTCCTGGGCTTTTTAGCCATATCTGAATACTTTAAGGGCTGATTCTGAGGCCAGAGTGCTGTTTAGGGCATTTGCCAATCTTTGAGTCTGCAGTGTATCCTGCTTCCCATGTAGAATCATTCTCTCCTTTTTAATTCTATCAATTATTATTTGCAGACACTGGTCTTATTAATGTAATCCCTTTGACTCTTAATCCTATCTTTTTGATCAATTATGAACTTAAACTGATTGCTTTAACAACTAAAATGGCATTGGTACATGCCACCTTGATGGGATTGAATTGGAATCCCCTGGCACATTTCTAGTTCTACCATTAGGGGTAAGTCCGAGTGAGTATATGCCAAACTGTACATCTCCTCCCTCTCTTATTCCCAATCTTATATTTAACAGGGATCACTTTTCAGTTAATTTTAAACACCTAAGAATAATTGTGTGTTAATTAAAGAGTTCAACCAATGGTATTGAGTAGAACAAAAAATACTAAAAGAAATAAAATAGTAAGTTGTTCCTCGACAATCAGGACAAGGGCTGACCAAGACATTGTTTCTCATAGTGTCCATTTACTTCAACAAGTTTCCTTTTGGGTGCTCAGTTAGTTGTCACCGATCAGGGAGAAGATATGATATTTGTCCCTTTTGGACTGGCTTATTTCACTAAGCATGATGTTTTACAGATTTTTCTATTTTGTTGCTAATGACTGGATTTCATTTTTCTACTGCTGTATAGTATTCTATAGAGTACATATCCCATAATTTCTTACAAATCTCAACATAAAATCAAAATAAAAAAAATCATTAAAGCAATGTAAGGTTAGTTTCTCAACCTGACAAAAGCTATCTACAAAACCCTGCATTTGTTATGATACTTCTTATTAGTTCCAAATATATTCCCTCTAATATTATTAGTAAGCTAAGGATATTGCCTCTCCTATTTAGTGTCTTCATGGACAGTGTAGGAAATGAAATAAGATAAGAAAAAGAAATGAAATATGTAATCTGGGAAAAGAGGATACAAATCTGTCTGTACTCACAGACAACATAATTTTCTGCATAGAAAATCCAAGTCGGGCTGCATTGTGACAGAGTGGATTAAGCAACCACTTGCAATGCCAGCATCCCACATCAGAGTGCCAGTTTGAGGTCCAAGTGCTCTGTGTAGTTTTGATTTACATTTCTCTCATGATTAATAACAAAAAACATTTTCTCATGTACTTGTTGGCTATTAATAAATTTTTCTTTGAGAAATATCTGCTTAGAGCTACCAGCAATTTTTAAATCAGATTATTTAGTTTCTTTCCATTAAGTTCTTTGCATTCCTTACATGTTCTGGATATTAATTCCTTGTCAGATGAGTAGATCATAAATATTTTTCTCAAATTCAGTAGGTTGTTGCTTCACTCTATTGATTTTTCTTTATTGTGCATACGCTCTGTACTTTGATGAAATCCCATTTTTTCTTTATCTCTTTGCTTAAATATGTTCCTTTTTGATATGTTTTGTAGTTATTATAAATGGGATTTATTTCTTTTTCAGCTGATATAATAATGCTTTCAAATTTAGTATATTGACTTTGTATCCTGAAATGTTGTTGAATTTGTTTACTATTTATAATAGCACTTTGTAGAGTTTCAGTGGTCTTCCATGTAAAAGATCATGTCATCTGCAGTCACTGTCAATTTGACAGCTGTTGGTTTACAATATCACCTGCCTATTGAAGAATACTGAAACCTGACAAGGACACAACAGCAACAACAAAAAAGGAAGTTTTAGGTCAATGTCTCTGATGAGCAGAAATACAAAAATTATCAACATTATACTAGTAAATAAAATCCAACAACACATTAAAAAATATTCACCATTATCAAGTGGTATGAAAGGATACGTGAATGTTTCAACATATTCGAATCAACAAATATGATGTGCCACATCAATGAAATGAAGGCAAAGAAATTCTTCTAGATATTCTAACATTTTTTCTGAGCCCATGGATTCTACTGAATTTCAGCACTATATAACACCATAAATTGAAAGTTGTCACCTCTCTGTTGTTGAGTTTTTTTTCAGTCCTACGGTACTCCCTAAGCTAACAGTTATCCCAAATATACAGCTGTTATGTTGCTCAAAATGACCTGGGGGACTGTTTAAAAAAAGGAGAGTCCGGCTGGCGCTGCAGCTCACTAGGCTAATCCTCTGCCTGTAGCACTGGCACCTCGGGTTCTAGTCCCGGTTGGGGCGCCGGATTCTGTCCCAGTTGCTCCTCTTCACAGCCTCCGTCTGTGAGCACTGGATGAGTAGTAGAGGTACTAAAGCTTCAAGAGATGTTGGGTCTCAAAACGAGTGGGAAGGTTTTCCTGAAACAAGGCTGGGTCCTGGACCCCTGCTCCTTATTACTCAGCTGTTCTTGTATCTGCTCTCAGCTGGCAGTTGGGAGAGAGGTGGCAGAGGCCACATGGTTGTAGAGGCTCCAAATACTCAATCTGCAATTTAGGACCTGGGGCAGGGGCTGTGGGGCTCGTTCTGATTTTAAACTTTATTGCACTGTACCTATTTTCCCTCCCTCCCCACGGTGGGGGTACTCTGTGGAGCTGGAATGAGGATGGGGGGTAACATTGGCAACTCTGTTCTTCCTGCTTCCTCCAGTGCAAATTTCCTTATTATTTTATTGAAACAAGGCACTATGGTTGTCTGCCTGGCTTCCCTAGCTCCTGTGCAGGGACTTGGTGAATGAATCATGGCTCAGATTGTCTCTGTGGGTAGTCATCAGCGTCTTACCAGTCACCAGCTTGTTTCTCCTCCCAGCTGCTATTCCTAAGTGAAGAAGTGTGCAAACAGAAGGAGTCATAGCACAGGGGAATAAGTATCACGGCAAGGCGTGTCTTGTGTGTTGTGAGGTATAGGAAGGGTCAAAACATCCAGTCATGCTGGTTGAGAGAAAACATCTCGTACTTTGCAGAGAAAATGTCATGAGGTGAGCAGCACAGAAGAATGAGTTCTTAATCAGGAGACAGGACAGTGGAGGTTCCAGGCAGAGGTGTCATGGCTAAAATCTCTCCCATGAGGTTATGTGACAAGTTTGATATGGAAGCGCCTGAAGCTTCAGGTTCAGGTTTGAGATAGTGAGTACTGAAGACAAGTTAGCTTGAGCTATGCAGGGTTTGCAGCAGCTGGAAGAGGAAGGAATTAGAGAGTGTATGTTAAACATGGGACTTGTCCCGACTGGGGCCATGGGCTCACGTTAAGCAGTTGAATGACTGAGTGGATTTGCAAGTGACTAGACCCGCTGTTTGCCCAGACGCATGAGGGGAGGTCCTCTCTGCGAGAAACCTGGCTTAATTTTCTACCACTCACTTGATGCATAATTTGGACTGACAAGCAATGGATGAAGCATTTGATTTATCTTTTTCATTAGGACCACATCCCTATAAAATCTGACACTCCAACCTCATCGTACATTTCATGATTTGAGAATTGTAAAGAATCCAAAACAATCAAATTTTTACAAGCATAACTGAACAGATTGTGAAACCTATCTATTACATAAATATAAGTATTATTACCTGCAAAATCCTCTCAGGACTGTCTTACTACCGCACTTCATCCAGCTGCCAAACACGCACACCTGTATGATCCCCAGCCTGGCAGGATGGCAGTAATTTATGTCTCCTCATGAATGCCACTCCTTACCAACTCTATAATTTCAACACAATATGACTTTTTGCCTGAAATATTTTACTATCAACACTTATTCTATCAAGCATTATCTGGTTTCTTCTGTGTGTTTGTTTATGTGTGCATGTGTGATGTGTTTGTTGTGGGTTTGAGAAGTTAGGTTTTTTTTCTAACTATTGTCTTATTGGTATGTATGAATTATTCAAGAAAATAGCACTGTTTTCTAATATATGTTACTGCAGTTACATCTGCTTTGCAATCAGCCAAATGTGTTATGAAAGATACAAAGAAAATAGAGATTTCTCTTTAGGGATACTTCTGTTGATAGACAAATTGCCTGTGTGTCCCGAAAGTCAAGTATTGAGTTAAAAAAAACAAGCATACTCAGAAAAATATTCACAAATTTGCCCTGGAGAAGCTCACAGCCTTGTAAAAGGGAGAAATGCTGAACCTCAAGTGTCAACATGGTGAAAGCTGTAATTTCATGGAGGAACGTACAAATATCTCAAGAAGCAAAAAGAAAAAATGCTTCAAAGCATATTGCATACTCCCTTTCTGAGAAATTTTCACAGTAATTTCTGAAGTACTGAAATATTTCTTTGTCAATATTACTGCAATTTTTGTATATGTATGCATGCATGTGGACACATACATACAAGTATGTATTGCAGATCATGATGCATATTATACATGTGTGTTTATGTGTAAAATATATGTTCATGAAGGTACCTTGCATTTATCTATTCATGGAAAGATGAAACTGAAGCCCAGTTTATTTGGGGGCAAAAAATTAGAAAAATCCATGTATAGTTTTTTTCATAACATATTTTCTATGAACTTTTTGAAAGTCACATGAGATAAGAGACTCAAGCTAAGACTGGTCTAGACCACTCTGTGTGTGTGTGCGTATAATCAGAATAAAGTCACATGTGGGAGGCACTACTCTAGGCAAGTAAAAATGTCTTCATTTTGTCACTCTTGGGGACAGAGTAGAAAGTTTTGAAATGTCCAGAGGTGAGTTTTGCTTAACACACGTGTAACAATGTGTCTTATACCTACTACTGAACCACCAATGCAAAGATTATAGGCATCTTATCCTTAAAAACGTACCAAGCCAGTGCAGTGATGCATTTGTCACAGGAAACAGTGACTCAGTAGAGATATGTGGCATGAGACTACAGGTGCAGAGAATAAATGTGGCTAGCTCCTGCTGGGCAGGCAAACAGATAAGCTTCTCAGAGGAGATAACACCTACACTGAGTCCCAAGAAGCGAGGTATGGCATGTGAGGGAAGCATAGAAGCTTCTGTTTGGCAACCTCACAGGCAGTCTTTCCTCAGAGTTTTTTTTTCTCATATTAGAGATCACCTTTCCTCTGTAAGAAATTGAAAAAAGAGATCTTTTTCTACTATGCATCATATTTTATTGAGACTTGTTGGTTTTAACTCATTCATATGGTGATGTTTCTAATAACACAGCCTCATCATGATGGATCCTACCTGGTACAAATCAGTAAATGTGAGTTTGAATCTCGTCTGGGTTACATTGTGCAAATCATTTTATGTCTCTTGGATCATATAGGTCTTGATTTCCTTAACTTTGTAAGGATAATACATGGTCTGGCTCATTCTCACAAGTAAGGTAACGAACCCAAATTGAGAAAACAAGCTGGAATTATAGATACTGCCTAATCCAACATTGTAGGAAGAGAGTTTTCTACAATAAGCCACTGCCCACATTATCCAAATATTACCAGTGCTCCTTGCTCTTAGAAGAGTTTGTACTTTCAAGTAGAATTCTACTTTTCCAAAGTTATTATTTACTCCTGCCTTTTTTAAATAAAGAAACTGAAGCTTAAAATGGTGAACTGGACTGCTCATGGTGGCAAGTCTAAGTGAAGGGGCTGAGATTCAAGTCAGGTGTGCACATTTTCATGCATTGGATGCCAATTCCAATTTTAAGAAAAGAATTAAATTAGAAGCTTGAGATCAATTTTATTGTTCAAATATTGTCAATGATTACTAAATTTAATGATACTCTATTTTACCAAGTTCTACTTTTCTTAATAAATTTAGAGGCCGGCGCCGTGGCTCACTAGGCTAATCCTCCGCCTAGCGGCGCCGGCACACCGGGTTCTAGTCCCGGTCGGGGCGCCAGATTCTGTCCCGGTTGCCCCTCTTCCAGGCCAGCTCTCTGCTGTGGCCCGCGAGTGCAGTGGAGGATGGCCCAGGTGCTTGGGCCCTGCACCCCATGGGAGACCAGGAAAAGCACCTGGCTCCTGGCTCCTGCCATCGGATCAGCGCGGTGCGCCGGCCGCAGCGCGCCGGCCGCGGCGGCCATTGGAGGGTGAACCAACGGCAAAGGAAGACCTTTCTCTCTGTCTCTCTCTCTCACTGTCCACTCTGCCTGTCAAAAAATAAAAAAAAATAAATTAAAAAAAATAAATTTAGGTGGACATTTTCAGATTCAAGCATGTGTTAAATATTAAATAAAAGGCATAAAACATCATCATTTTGCTTCACCTTTCACTCATTTTTTACTTAAGGTAACGTGGTTTTATTGTCCACTGTCTCTATGTAGTGAATATTGTTGCAGACCCGTGGTTCCCAGACTTGCTCCCTAAGAACATTAGGCAATTCTGGAAATTTCTTGTTCTTGTCACAGCAGGAGGTTGGAAGTGCCGCTGGCCCCTGTTGGGTCAAGGTACTGATGCTGTAAAGCATAGTGTATTTCTACACAGCAAAGGGTTGTGCGCCCCCAGATCAGCAGTGCTGAGGTTGTAAACCTCTGTGACGAATGTGCCACCCTACAACTGTCAAGAGCACTCCACCTTACGCTGCACAAATCCAGCAGGTGTCCACTGAGACCATCTCTCTGGTCATAATTTTCAGGTGATTTATTCTGTCTATGGCTGACCTGTCACCATCTACATATTATTATCACCATCTACATCTATATTATGACTTTGCAATCTAAGGATAATTTCCAAGAACACCAGTGGCTGTCTCAGACTGAAGAAAGGGAGAGTCCTGTGTACAGTGCTTTTTCCTTCGAAGATATGCCTATGATAAAGTTTAATTTATGAATTATGCACAGTAAGAGATTCACAATAATAGAATATAATGATGTGTTGTAACAAAAGTTATTTGAATGTAGTCTTTCTAAAAATATCTCATTGTATTGTAGATATTAGCAACTTCAGCATACAGCTTTTCTTACCTGATTAAGTCAATAACTTTATTCACCTCTTCACTTAAAGGAAACAAGTTGTAGTGTCTCTTTTCCTTATCTGAATTGTCCACATCACTACTACAAATTGGGATCATTGTTAAGTCAAATAATGGATTATTGAACACAGGTGCAGTAATTCTTCCGAAGTGTATTTATCAACCAAGTCAGTTACTAAGTGACCAACAGGTGGATATCATATACAGCCTGGCTATACTGAACAAAAGGATGGCTTGTCGGGGAATATTCCCGGCAGCATCACTAGGCGGAGGTTTTTAGTTTCGGTTTTGACCGGGGGGCTTTCCTACGGGCGGGGCTCTCCGGAGGCTGAGGGATCCAGGTCGCGGTAAACAACAAGATGGCGCCAGGACCCCGCAGTGAGTCTGCCTGCCTGCCTGCTGCGTGACACCTCACCTGATTGGCCGAAGGACGCGTGCCCTTCACGTGAACAGAGACCGGATTGGTGTGCCTGATGCATGGACTCTAGCTTGCTCCTGATTGGTCACATTTTGTATATAAGCCGCGGGTGTAAGGAGGAAGCTCTCTCTCTCTCCTCTCCTTTCCTCCTTCCTCTCTACCTCTGTCACGTTTACTTTCTCTAATAAAAAGTCTACTGAAGACCGATAAACGTCGTTCGTTCTTTTCTCGCCCGAGAAACCGTGGTCGCGGGCCCTGGGTTGAGTCTGCTGGCCAGACTCCCGGAGACGCTCGCGGCAATGGCTCATGTCATGGGATAGATGGAGTGGGATGGTGGGCGAATTAAGCATACTGCTCAGAAAAAAAAAAAAGACGTGCTATTTAAAACTTCTGAATTGTATATTTTCTTAATTTTCTAGTTCATATTTTCAGGCTATAGTTGCCCATGAGTAGCAGAAACACAGACAGCAATATCACCAACTAGGAAGGACTGTGTTGTAAAGGAAAGAATTAAATGGATTTTTAGAAACTTCATGTACTGTATATGCCCCAAACAATTTCACCCTCAGTAGCAGGTGCTAGAAGCACAAATTATCAAAGTAATTGATACAACACTGTACCTAATTTAGTCTCCAGGGCTACAGATCCAAAGATTAATTATATCCCAGTAAATTATGAGAATTATTCCTGATGTACAGATGGAGAAAAGAGAGAGTCGTTAAGTGAATTGCCCAAGGCTTTTCCAGGGATGAGATTTAAGTTCTGGAATCTAAAACACAGTGTGCACAAACCAATACATCACTCTACACTAGTTTGAAGTTGTAAATGCCCTGAGCCAACCAATTAATGCTTAAGAAAAAGCAAGTGTGTGTCTGCAATGTATTTTTCTTCTTTGCTGTATCATTTTATAAATGCTGGTTTCTGTTCTTCCAGGATTTTATCTGAGAAATCACTTGCCACATGTATTTTTCTACCCTCTCCAGCATTTTGTTGTTGAAAAATTAATCAGTTTCTGCTTAACAACCAGGTAAGATAAAAAGCAAGCAGAGCAACACAACCACCAACAGCAAACGACACTAAACTTTGAGCTTCAAAGCATAAATAGCTCAGCCTTGAAACATAATTCCTAATCTTAGAGATGAAATGTGTTTTCTCTAATGTGACTGAGTGTGCTGTGCTTTCAGTAATTTATGGATGCAATAATTACAGACACATCTGTTTTTATGTTGCACAATTCACCACTACACTAAAACAAAGAGCAAGATTTCCATGTGAGACCCCGACTGCACTTTACGTGTATGAGTTAGCTTTCCTTGGTGCAAATGGCAGGAAACTGGGTCTTGAAAACCGACACTTCTGTATGTGTTGTGGGTGTCTCCAAAAGCATCTTAGCCTCTGTGCCAAATGTTCTCCCCTCTCTGGTGCTTAACAGTGGCTTCTGTGGCTGGCATTGTAGCACAGAGGATTAACCAGCACTCTTTAATGCCATTGTCCCGAATGAGAGCAGGTTCACGTCCTGGCTGCTCTGCTTCAGATCCAGCTTGTGCTAACGCCACGAGAAAAGCAAGAGAAGATGGCCAGATTCTCAGGTCCCTGCTCCCGGTGTGGGAGATCTGAAGGAGGCTCCTGGCTCCTGACTTCAGCCTGGCCCAGACCTGGCTGCTGTAGCCATTTTAGGAGTGACCCAGAGGATGGAAGATCTCTCTCTCTCTCTCTCTCCCTCTCCTTTTCCCTCTCCCTCTCCCCCCTTCTCTCGCTCTCCCCAACTCTGACTTCCAAATACATAAATAAATATTTTTGTTTAAAGTGGCTTCTATAAGGGCTTCCATTTGGCCCTAGAATGCTGCAGTAACCTATCTACGAATCCTGCCTCTAGTTCATAGATGCACAGAGCACAGCTCCTCATTTCACCTATTTCCAAATAAATTCAAGTCAACCTCATTTTACTACAAGACTAGACAAGGTTGGTATTTCCTTGGACCAAATACCTGACTGTGAAAATATAACAATATTTATTGTCTAGCAAGTATTTTCCAAGGTTCAGAAGATTCTCAGAAGGAATTCTGCAATTAGCTTCAAAGTTCTCAAAGCTACAACCTCAGAATTGCTAAAATGAGTTGTATTGACCACAGTACAGTACATACCAGAGGACACATAGAACACCTCACCTGCATTCTGAGCTGCTGGTGAGATACAACTGGATAGAACTGCTGGAGCAAACAGTTTGGACTTACGCTCAAGTGCCAGGTATCCATTGCTTAGGATCCAAGTCTGTTTTTTCATATCTTTCTTTTTAAATTTAATTTATACAAGTTTCATGTACTTCATATACACAGATTTATAAACTTAGTGGCACTTCCCCACAGACCTCCTTCCCAACTATGCTCCAACCCATCCTCCCCTTCTCTCTCAGATTCTCACTCTAAACTTCTATATTGTTCTATTTTCAGTATACTTAATGATCATATAGTTAACACTAAACCCTACTCTAAGTAAAAGAGTTCAACAAATAGGAAAATGAAAAATAGAACAAAACAAAACAAAACATTGTTCCTCGATGGAAGAGACAAGGACTAAAAACAACCATCAAATCTTAAAATATCTATTTCACTCCAATATATTACATTTCAGATACTCTATTAATTACTCCAGATCAGGGAAAACACAATGTATGTCTTTTTGGGATTGGCTTATTGTACTAAGTACAATGGTTTCTGGTTGTTGCCATCTTGTTGCAAAAGATAGGATTTCATTGTTTCTACAGCTGAGTAGTACTCCCTAGTGAATATGTGTGTGTGTTTATATATGATATATATACACATATCATAATTTCTTTATCTAATCAACAATTGATGGACATCTTAGTTGATTCCATAACTTAGCTGTTGTGAATTGTGCTGCAGTGAACAAGGAGGTAGATAATTTTCATATGCTGATTTCTTTTAGTTTGGGTAAATTCCCAGGAGTGGATCACATGGTAAGTTTATATTCATATTTCTTAGGTATCTCCACACTGTCTTTCATACTGGTTGCACCAGTTTACATTCACATCAACAGTGGACCAGGGTACTTTTCCCCACATCTTTGCTAACATTCGTCATACATTGATTTCTATATGAAAGTCATTCTAACTGGAGTTAGTTGAAACCTTATTGTGGTTTTGATTTGCATTTCCCTGATAGCTAGTGATCCTGAGCATTTTCTCAAGTACTTGTTGGCCATTTGAATTTCCTCTCTGAAAAAAATGCCTATTCAACTCCTTTGCCCCTTTCTTAACTGGATTGTTTTGCTGTTGTTGCATTTCTTGAACTTTTTATAAATTCTGGATGTTAACCCTTTGTCAGTTATGCAGCTAGCAAATATTCTCTCCCATTATGTTGGTTGCCTCTTCATTTTGCTGAATGTTCCTTTTGCAGTGCAGAAGCTTCTCAGATTGATATAATCCCAATTGTCAATTTTGGCGTTGATTTCCTGTGCTTCCGGGGTCTTTTCAAAGAAGTCTTTGTCCATGCCAATGTCTTACAGAGGTTCCCCAGTGTTCTCTTGAGATTTGATGGTATCAGGTTGTAGATTTAGGTCTTTGATACATTTTGAATAGATCTTTGGGTAAAGTAGAAGGCAGATGTATAATTTCGTACTTCTGCATGTGGAGACACAGTTTCCCCAGCACCATTTGTTAAAGAGAATATCCTTGCTCCTGGGATTGGCTTTAGCTCCTTTGTCAAAGATAAGTTGATTGTGTTTACATGGATTGATTGATTTCTATTCTGCTCCATGGGTCTACAAGTCTGTTTTTCTGCCAGTATCAGGCTGTTTTGATTATAACTGCCCTGTAGTATGTCAAGAAATCAAGTATTGTGATGCCTCTGGTTTTATTTTTGTTGTATATGATTGCTTTAGCTAACCAGGGTCTCTTTTGTATCCATCCATATGCATTTTTGCATCATTTTTTCTAGACCTGTGAAGAATGTCATTGGTGTTTTCATTGGGATTCCATTGAATCTGTAAATTGCTTTTGGTAGTCTGGACATTTTGTGGTTGTTGATTCTTCCAATACATGAACATGAAAGAACTTTCCATTTTTAAATGTCTTCTATTTCTTTCTTTACTGTTTTGTAATTTCCATTGTAAAGATCTTTGATATGCTTGGTTAAATTTGTTCAAAGGTATTTGATTATTTATGGAACTATTGTGATTGATGCTGATCTTAAAAGTTCTTTTTCAGCTACCATGGCATTGTCTGTGTATATAAAAGCTATTGATTTTTCTGTATTGATATTATATCCTGCCACTTTATCAAACTCTTTTATGAGTTCTAAAAGTCTCTTAATGGAATCTTTTGGATCCCTTATATATAGGGTCATGCCATATGCAAATAAGTATGGTTTGATTTCCTCCTTTCCAATTTGTATCCATTTAATTCCTTTTCATGTCTATATGCTCTGGCTAAAACTTCCAGGATGAAATTAAATAGCAATGGTGAGAGTGGTCATCCTTGTCTGAATCCAGGTCTTACTGTGAATGCTACCAACACTGCCCCATTCATTAGGATGCTGGCCATAGGTTTGTCATATATTGCATTAATTATATGAAGGAATGCTACTTTTATATTCCCAATTTGCTCAAGGTTTTCAACATGAAAGGATGTTGTATTTTATCAAATGCTTTCTCTGCATCTATTAAGATAATCATATGGCTTTTTTTCTTCAGTTTGTTATTGTGATGTATCACACCTATTGATTTGCAAAGTTGAACCATCCCTGCACACCAGGGATAAATCCCATTTGGTCTGGGTGGATTATCTTTTTGATGTGTTGTTGTATTTGACTAGCTAATATTTTGTTGAGGATTTTTGCATCTATTTTCATCAGGGAAACTGGTGTATAGTTCTCTTTCTCGGTTGCATCTTTTTCAGGTTTGGGTATAAGATGATGCAGCCAGCTAGGAGTTTGGGAGGATTTCCTCCCTTTCAATTGTTTTGAATACCTTGAGAAGAATTAGTTTGTTCTTTAAATGTCTGATAGAATTTGTCAGTGAAACCACCTGTCCTGGGATTTTCTTTGTTTGGAGGATCTTTATTACTGATTCAATTTCCCTCTTGGTTATTGGTTTGTTTAGTCTTTGTGACTCAAGTGTTTCACTGGGTTTATGCATATGTGCACCACATTGAACAGTGCTATTAATGGAAACTCACACTTCGAATGGATCAGTTCAGTGAATAAGGGCAAACAGTTCGTGCAACAGAATATGATACAGTAGTGGAAATGACAATCTACACATACAGGCAGAGTACACGTGAATCTTCTTACATGGAGTTGAGCAAAATAACTCAGATAGAAAAAATAACTAGTTGATCAGTTATTTTACACAAAGAAAGAATACTGGCTAAATGAAACTAAGGTACTTGCTATACATTTTTAGTTGGTACAACTATAAAGAAAAGCCTGGCAAGTGATTAAAGCAATGTCAGGTTACTGGTTAGTCTGTATCATCATGAGACACACTGATGGACCTTCGTATGCATACCATTTTGCTCTTTTTTAAAAGATTTATTTATTTATTTGAAGGGCAGAGTTACAGAGAGGTGGAGGCAGAGAGACAGAAAGAGAAAAGTTTTCCATTCCAGTGTTCACTCCCTAAATGGCTGCAATGGCATGGACAGAGCTGGGCCAATCCAAAGCCAGGAGGCAGGAGTTTCTTCTGGATCTCCCACGTGGGTGCAGGGGCCCAAGGATTTAGGCCATCTTCTACTGCTTTCCCAGGCCATAGCAGAGAGCTGAATCAGAAGTGGAGCAGCCAGGACTAGAACCAGCACCCATATAGGATGTCAGCACAGCAGCTAATGGTTTTACCCCCCCCCCCCCCGCAAGCCACATAGCTGGCCCCTGTATTGTTCTTTTTTATGTCTTGCACTATGGTACTCACTGAGCACGCAGACATCCTTGTGTGCACTTCTTCGGGGACTATTAGCTTGCAGGTTAAATAATGAAACTTACTTCAAGCAGGTCCTGTAGGAAGAAGGAGACCCTCTCTCCAACGTGTTTGTAACTGTCTCTTTAAGTGCGAGTATGGATTTTGCTCTTTGGTGCAACCCTGGCTGCATACACACTGATGCTCTCCATTTCATATGGTGCTGAACTCTCCCCTTTCCATTGCATTCCAGATCAGCAAACATCCTGGGTTTTGACCTGTCCAGCTCTCCGGCCTTGCTGATAGAGCCTCAGGCCTACAGCAAAACTGCGCTGGAGTAATGACCAGGACAGGGATGGCCCACTCTCTGATCATGAATCAGCCTGGCCCTGACAACCACACATCAAATATGGGTTGAAAATAACTCTGAGCTTCAGTTCACAAAATGTTACCTATGCTGGTTTCTTGGTCACGTAAGATGCAGGTAAAAAAAAAAAAAAGAAATCAACAGCAACATCTGGTGTGCCAACGTGACTTAGAGAGAGATAGCGTGTCAGACTCGGCAAAGTCCCCACTTGATTTCAGCAAGTAGGCCCCTCGGTATTTTGTGTGTTGTTCGGTTCTGTGGGGGTAAGTACAGAACCCCCTCCTACACCCCTTTCCTTGTCATTGTCCTCTAAGTGACCCCAAGTTAGGCACACACTGCCCAGAAGCATACACCGCTTCTCGGCTCCTCCTTTTACTTTCGGTTCGCCCGGCAAGTTCACCTAAGGGACTGATCATCCCAGAATTCAGAACCAAGTCATCTTCCCTCACTCGAGAGAGGTGACGCTCCAGAGACACTGTGTGGGCATACAGCCTTGGCCTAATGAATCAAGGAAGTCCCCCACTAAGCACAGGACATACGTACAATCTGATACACCACTGTCTGTCTAAGGTAGGGAACCCCTGCAGAATGCCATCAACACCTGAGGTGCTAGGAATTTGCATTGTTATGGCAGCAGTGCTGTGCGTGTCTTTCCTTTGGCAGGAGTTGGCGTGGCGCTCAAACATGGGAAAGATACTCCCCACCCCGAAGCACACACAGATTACCAAACAGAATGAATCTGTGAGTGATAAGAACCTGATACTCCAGGTCCCTGTCTCACAGACACCAGTTGATGACTTAGGGAGAGAGAGCTCTGACAGTGAAAATGACATGACAGCAGACAACACAGCAATGTCTGGTCAGCCACCCCCCAAATACTCTTGGGATAAACTTACATGACCTCGAGGCAATAACCCATGCAAGGTCATCCATCTGCAGCCAGTGAGGATCCCCACATTTGTGGCAGTCCTTGGGCACCCCAGGCTCTCAGGGCAGCTACTAGACCCCATCCCACCTGCATGTTTGCCATTAATGTAGGAGCAGATGCAGAATTCAAGCCCTGGATTCCAATGCCTGTAAAAAGGCTTCTGCTAACCAAGGGTCGAGGATATGCTTGTGTCTTTCCAGAGAATGCGGGACAGCCCATTTGGGTACCAGCCAGAAACATCAAGCCTGCAACTGACAGCCAACCAGAACCAGCTGAACAAGACTGAGAATCTGCCTTGTTAGCAGATGCACCTGCCCTATCATCCTACCCCAAGAAACTGCCCATAGCCACATCCATTACTGCTTTATACCCCACTAGCTCTGGTCAGCCACTCAAATGCCCCACAGCCTGCATGTGGTCATGCCATTCCTGATTACCATTGTTCCTCATTCCTACCCCCATCTGAGCAAGCACTCCTGTGGTCTCCCGTTTTGAGTGCTGGTTAGTCAATGACAGGTAAGATCCCCTGGGTGACAACCTAAGACAGGCACAGCTGCATACGGAGACCACATGGAAACAGGGTCAACAATGGTATGGCCAAGAATCATGCCTCCTGTTGCTCGAAAATAAACGAAAAGGGGGAAATGTGGTGGAATGAGGTGAAAAGGTCATGCCAAGATGGCCACTGACAACAGAGCCTGACAACAGGCCATGATTGGATGGCTTCAGAAACCACATGACAACAGAGCTTGACTGGCAACAGGCTGTGATTGGATGGTTCCAGAAACTGCCTGGCAACAGGCAGTGATTGGTTAGGGCATAGACCGCCCCTTGACTAGATTGGCTGCCTTGGCTATATAAGCAGCTGTAGCAACTGAAATAAACGAGTCTGCAAGCTGCTTGCATCATGCCTGCTTTCACCCAACTCCCAGGGTCTGTGTGGTGACTCCGCACCTCTTGCCCCCACCATGCTCCTCCTCCTAGAAACGAATCCACTGCAACATCGGTGGGTACCAAGTAAGGAATGTGCTCTGTACCACCTTTCTAATTTTCTGTAAATCATAAATTACTCCAAAACAGAAAGTTCACTTTTTAAAATAAAAGGTAGAAATTAACTATGATGAGACACCACATCTTATCTCTCCCCATCAGGAGCTCTTAATAGAAAAGTTGGAGATTCAACATTCTGTAACTTCCCACAAAACAAGAGGTAACTTTAAGTTTCTTAAAGACACCAAGTCGTGGTATTTATTCTGTCGTCTTTCCAAATGCCCTCTGCTGCTCACTTTCAAGAAAGAGTGACGGAGGCAGGTGAATGGCCCAGGCACGCGTTTCACAGCTATTTTCTTCTTCCCTGGCCCACATTCTCCTCCTTGGACACAGTCTGCCCCTGTGGAGGAGGCCTGCAGCTCGAGAACTTGGGCTGTGATGGAAGAAACAGGTGTATTTTTAGGGAAAGAGGCTGTGCTGAAATATTAGAAAGTCCATTTGGCCTAGATAAAAATCACGTATTTCAATTCAGCTTAAAAAATAAAGTTAATATTTTGATCTCCATCTGTTTCATTTCTATATTTACTTTTCCTTTGATTAAGAACTTGGAAGTGAGTTCTACTTTGCTGGGAAGAATTTGGCCTCGATGCAGTGATCACGTCAGACTTTTAACCCACTTTACCCATTTCTGATTCCTTTGACCAATCCCAGTTTGACTGAACATCTTCATTTTTTATGCTAGATTCACACATAGCAATGTACATACATGCCTAGAGTATATACAGCATTTCGTTTACAATCAGAATGCAGAAGAAATAGGGAAAGAAAAAAATTCATGCTATTCCTCTTTTAAAGAAAAAGAAGAATTATTGGACAAACTGCATGTCTTTATGCTATGCAAATGAAGCTTTACAGTTTACATACATTTGGGAATGGCTAAGCGGTGACAACACTTGACGTGTACTCTCTTTGCAGCTTTCAAGGGCATATATGTTATCAGAGCAGTCATGGTGATTTGCAACAGGCCTCTTTGAAGTATTCCTCCAAGGAACTGACACTCAGCGTCCTTTGCCCAACATGCTCCCATCTTCCCTGGCCTGGTCTGACTACTCTCCCCTTTTACATATTTGGATTTTTTATCTTCCACATGCAAGTGAGATAATATAGTATTTGTCTTTTCACTTGGCTTATTTCATTTAACATGTCATCTGTTACATAAAAATGACATAAAACCCCTCTATTTTTACTGCTGAGTTATGTTTCATCGTGTGCATATGCCACATTTTCATTATCCGTTCATCTATGGATGAATATTAGGCTCTCTCCATGTCTTGGCCATTGTGAATAATGCTGCAGTGAACGTAGAGTACAGATATCTCTCTGACATACTGATCTCATTTTCTTCAGATATATCCAGTAGAAAGAGTGCTAGAATATATGGCAGTTCTATTTTCAATTTTCCATGATGGTTGCACCAATTTGCATTCCTACCCAGTGGACAAAGTCTCCTTTTGTCAGCATTCTCATCAAGACTTGTTGTATCTTGTCTTTCTGATAATGGCCACTCCAGCAGATGCAGATAATATATCACTAGGATTCCACTTTGCAAGTCCATGATGATTTCTGTTGCTGAGTAATTTTTCATATACTTACTGGCCATTGTATGTATTCTTTTGAGAAATCAGGTTTTTCACTTGTCATTCTTTAAAAGAAATAAAGTTATTTTCTTGCTGTTGGCTTGTGTTGTTTAAATATTAATTCTTTAAGACGTATAGTTTGCAAATATTTTCTCACACTATATAGATTGTTTCTTCTGATCATATTTCTGATGTTACTTTCATAATGAAATATGAACTGTGCTATCTTCTAGTCCCTGGTAGATATTTTTCTTGATTCTTTTTTTTTCTAGATATATACATACTTACGTACATTCCTGTATAGATTAGATACAGTATTTCTTTTACAATCTAAATGTTTACTTCCAATTGCATACATAATAGATTCAAATTTAAAGAAAGACACATGATAAGTGCTTTGCAGAAGACATAATTAAAATACAGTTCACATGTGAAATATTATTTAA
This sequence comes from Oryctolagus cuniculus, assembly GCF_964237555.1. Classification (NCBI taxonomy): domain Eukaryota; kingdom Metazoa; phylum Chordata; class Mammalia; order Lagomorpha; family Leporidae; genus Oryctolagus; species Oryctolagus cuniculus. Next base: position 196,790,932 of record NC_091433.1, read on the forward strand.
TAGAAGAGATAAATTACAAGAGAATTCCAGTCAAGGATATTTATAACTTTCAGGTTTACATTTAGTTCTTGGAAAATCTCAGTAAACACAACTTTAAGGATATTATATTGTAATATTTCAAAACAAAATAATATTTCTAAAGAATGTAAGTGTGGGTAGAGCTTCCACCTGCAGCACCAGCAGTAGGTTCAAGTCTTAGCTGCTCCACTTCGTATCCAGCTAATGGCTTGGAAAAAGCAGCTAAAGATGTCCCAAGAACCTGGGCCCTGTCACCCACATAGGAGACCTGGATGAAGCTCCTGGCCCAGCCTGGGCTATTGCAGCCACCTGGAGGCCATCAGTGGATAGACTCTCAGTATCTCTTCTCTCTCTCTCTCTTCTGACTCTTTCAAATAAATAAATCTTTTTTAAAAAGAATAAAAGTGGTAATCCATAAGCCGTACTTTGGAAATTTATATTCATTAAATAAAAGTTAAAAAAAAAGAAATATACAATCAGAAAAAAAAAGAATAAAAGTGAACGAACAAAAATAAAACTTTAAGACCTGCTGTGAGCTCCTTAAATCTGATAACTTTTACTTATGATTCAAAAAGTCAGTAGACAATTATTTTGTAAGTCCTTAGAATTGACACCTAAGGCTCTGCTTATGCACATTTTTCATCATTTGTTTGATAAATTTCTCTAACCTGACTCCTGCAGAAGCAGTCTATGAACAAAAGTAAACAGTAAGTATAGTCACTGTAGATGTAGCTGGAGGTTAGTATTAGAGTTATTTTCAAAAGAATCATGAGAACAAAGCAAAAGTGTCTGAAATGGGCTAGCAGAAAGCAAAGTGTTGATGAGCTATGATGTAGAGCCAGACATGGAAACAGCATCAAGGCAAAAAATCAAGAGGATGACAAGCTCATATTCTGTTTAAGGCATCAGTGTTTGAATCTGAGATTTGTATGCCCTTAATCATTATTTAGATAGGGAGAACCTAGGGGAATACAAACAAGTGGTGAAACTGAAACACACTTGATACACTTGACTTCTTGCTCTGTTTTTCTTCTGATGACTTCTTGCTATTCTTACTTGCATTCTTGTTAAAAGAATTGTATCAGTGGATTGCCATGATTTCATTGTTTTCCGTTTGTATACAATCATGGAACAGGGGCCGGGCAGGGAGCTTCTGTCTACCAAAAGCATGGTGCAAATGCCACTGAACTCGATTTCATCACCAGCTGATGTTGGTCCTGTGCAGTTTCCATTTCTTTGCTGAGTGACAAGAAGGCCTTCAGAACAGTGCCATAGTCGTCTCTGAAAGAGAGGTGGTCAGGAATGGTTAGGTTGTGGGTCTAACAGATCCTACAGGTACAAACTTGGGATTCATGGGATGAAAATGTAAAATGTCTTCCAATGTTTTTCCCTAGAGATTTGTACCCAGGAGCAAAGCCTGCAAGCACAGTGAGCAGAAGTGCAGACACGGGAGAAGGCATCTCGCACCATCCTTGTCTTTCAATTCTTGTCAATTTGCATCTGATTTTTGTGACAGAGCTGTAGGTTTATTGAATATTTTCTTTGTGAAGATGCCTTGCTTTTTTTTGTAGCACTATGACATTTCAGCAAGACAAGGGATGCAGATAATATTGCCAACTTTGCAGCAAAATATCACATTGACCTCAACACCCAAATGTGAAGATTATAGCAGCTTTTTCTATATTATGAATAAGTACTTGAGAAAGTAATTTATGAAGCTCAAAAATCTACTGAAATTCCATAAAAATATTTCAAATATTGATGTATAATGCAAGATCTTAAAAATACATATCATGGCATTGTGGGCAACTAATAAAATATTCAGCATTTCTTCTTAATCTCTTAATCAATACTAGTTTGAGATTAAAGTGATGAATTCTGAAAGAATTGGAAGTATGCGTTTATGATTAAGGTCAAATATTCATTCTCACACTCTCAGACAGAGTTCATTTCTGACATGAGGAAAGGAAAAACTACTTCCTTTAGCAGCAAACAATGCGGTGGAAAATCTAGCGCTGTGTCTCCTCCTGGAGTACAACTTCCCTGTTGGGCCAAAATGCACATAGATTGCCAGCTAATGTCGTTGAGCTCATAGCAAAATGGCACTGTCTATTGTTGCCTTTCCACAACTCAGTGGCATTCTATCATTTCTTCAGGGTCCAGTTTCTTCAACTGGAAAACACAGACCTGGCTTTTCCTGTCATAAGCAGGGGCACTACAGAGATTACTAATTTTGGAAATCACCATACAAACAAGCTTCAGGAACCATTGCCTTTCTTGTGAGCCATGCCCTTGGGAGGAGTGGAACAGGCAGAGGTCCTTGCACATCTTCCATAGAGCTACTGACAAGAGCACTGGGTGGGCCTTTAAGAACATCTGTAAGGTGACAGGTTTGGATAAATAGTATTTCCCCCTTTCTAGTGCACATAACACAAACAATGATTCTCAAATGCTTCTGAGAGGCTGAAAGTGGTAACTCTGATGGCACTTCCTCATTTCACCTAAATCGGAGTTTTGGGCCTTGAAGGAAGGAAAGGACTTTTACTTATTGAGAGTAAGGTAGGTATTTCCATGAGAAAATCAGGATAAAGGGCCGGCGCCGCGGCTCACTAGGCTAATCCTCCGCCTAGCGGCGCCGGCACACCGGGTTCTAGTCCCGGTTGGGGCGCCGGATTCTGTCCCGGTTGCCCCTCTTCCAGGCCAGCTCTCTGCTGTGGCCAGGGAGTGCAGTGGAGGATGGTCCAGGTGCTTGGGCCCTGCACCCCATGGGAGACCAGGAAAAGCACCTGGATCCTGGCTCCTGCCATCGGATCAGCGCGGTGCGCCGGCCGCAGCGCGGCGGCCATTGGAGGGTGAACCAACGGCAAAAAGGAAGACCTTTCTCTCTGTCTCTCTCTCTCACTTTCCACTCTGCCTGTCCAAAAAAAAAAAAAATTAAAAAAAAAAAGAAAAGAAAATCAGGATAAAGCCTATCAAAGAAAGAGACGCTAATCCTTTATTTCACTCCTAAATCAATTATTCATTTACTCAGTCAGTATTGAATATTGCTAAGTATTGGAGAGAGCAGATTATAAAACACAATATTTACCCTTTATTATCAGTTTGTTCTAAATAATAGTGCAATGTCATTTTTGCAAAAGCACAGCCAGTTGTTTAGGATGGCTTGAAGACATGATGCTAATTAATCAGAACTGAACCTTCATGATCTTGAATCCTAGTGACTTAGTGATTTGTGCATTGTATGCTGCCTCCCTGGATGTGCTCAGACCAAGAAGCCTGGCTGGAAGTCCGCATAGAGATAGGTGACTGCACTTCTGCTTCGAAAATCCTTCCCAGGTGCTGCTGGGAAGCACCCAGCCATGCCATTAGCTGACTCTCTCCCATTTCAGGAAGGAAGTACCATCAGGTCACATCCCTTCACTCTGGGGAAAAAGAAAGCAGCATTCCTGTTTCCACTCTCCTACACTGCCCCTCCCTGATGCCAGGCAGGGGTCAGGGGCCAGCCGTGGGGGCTGTTCTTAGAGAAGCACTGACAGGTGCTTTGGCTGAATGCTGGCTCTGCCACTTAAGTGCTATGACCTTGGGCTACGCAAAGGATCTCCATGAGCCTCCATTACATCAGTTGCAAAATAGTGATGGTAATGCTACTTCCATGGGGGTTGTGGTAAGAATTAAGTGGTCCTGTCTTGTAGGGTCTTTATACAGTGCCTGGTATAGAAAGTGAATGATGTATCACTCTTACTAGTAGTACTGGGATCTACACTACAGTGTTAAACAAAGCCTGAATGGAAATCAGGAAGAGGCATGTTGAAAACAAACTGAAGCCTGAGGGCTGAGTGGTGAGGGGAAGGGGAGACGGGGAAGGAGGGGTACTACCAGCTTCCAAGCTCTGCCTGCAGTCCTGCTCCTCTCTGGTCTCTCACTGTCCTTGCTCTCCTCCAGTCCACACTCCAGCTACCTGGGCTTGCTTCAGGGTCTGGCCCACTACCCCCTTGCAAATTCGACCTTTATACCTGTTGTTCCTTCAGTCTTCAACAGTTTCTTCCCTTCTGGCTCTTCTGATAGAAACCGCTTAACCTGTCCGCCTTTCCTGACCTCCTGGTTACTTCATCCCTGCTTTCAACTCACCATACCCCTGCAGGCCTCTCTTTAACTGCACAGGTCACTTGGGTCACCACACCCTGACTTGAGAATTTATGTTAATGCTCCCCTCCAAATTCTGTCATTTGCATAGTGAGCAGAGAACCTCCAGCTTCCCTAGGTGAGAGATGTGAAATATTTGTCAAAGAATGACTGACACTACCTTCAAATTCCAGCTCAAAACTCCTCCCCTTCTTGATCTTCCAGTGAGTTTTTGTGCCTTTTGACACAGATGCTCAGTAGCACTGTGACTTCTGCAATAGTTAATTGTGGAAAGGATTTTTCTGCCATCCTAGATCATAAGCACCCCTCAAATAGCATCTACTTTAAAGATAACCATGCTTGTTTTTATGCCAATCCAATTAGCCACTCACGTATAGTTTTTTTTTTTTTTAAGTTTTTAATGAATGCATTTTTTCATAGACACAGCTTTAGGAAGATAGTGGTTCTTTCCCCCACACCCACCCTCCCACCCCAACTCCCATTCCACTTCCCTCTGCCTCTCTCATCTCCTTCTTCATTATGGTTCATTTTTAGTTTGACTTTATATACAGAGGACCAACTCCGTGTTAAGCACAGATTTCAACAGTTTACACCCCCCCACACACATACACAACATATAGAATGCAGTTTGAAAACAATATTTGTAGTCAATTCTCATTGTACAATTCATTAAGTACGGAGGTCCTATATGGGGAGTAAGTGCACAGTGACTTCTGTTGTTCCTTTAACAATTAACACTCTTATTTGTGACGTCAGTGATCAACCGATGCTCTTGCCATGGGCTGCCAAGGCTGTGGAAGCTTTTTGTGACCGTAGACTTCATCGGTACTTGGACATGGCTATAAGCAAAGTGGAAGCTCTCTTCTCCCTTCAGAGAAAAGTACATCCTTTGATGGCCCTTTCTTTCCACTGAGGTCTCACAGAGATCCTCAGAGATCCTTCGTGCAGGATATTTTTTCCACCGAGTCTTGGCTTTCCATGCCTGAAATGCTCTCACGGGCCTTTCAGCCAGACCAGGAAGCCTTAAGGGTCACTTCTGAGGTTAGAGTGTTATTTACAGCGAATGTCATTCTAGGAGTCTGCTGTGTGGACTGCTTTCCATATTGGATTTTCCTTCCTTTTTAATTGTGCCTATTAGTATTATCAGGCACTTGATGTTATTTATATGGTCACTTTTACTCTTAAACATATATGTACGTTGACTTTAATATTTAATATGATCATTTTAACAGGTAAGATGGCATTTATACCACCCATTTGGGTGGGTTTGCAGTCCCATGACAAGTGTTTAGGCTGTGCCCTTAGAAGTCAGTCTATAGGGCTGTATGCAGAACTGTACTGCTTTATAGTTATGGACTACTTCCTCCCTCTCTTATTCCTCCTCTTACTTACTGGGATCTTTTTCCAAGTGACTTCTTATACATATGATTAACTCTATGTGACATAAAGAGTTCAGCATATAGTATGAAGAAGAGAAAAGAAAAAGAAAGAAGAAAATAAAGAAAAAAAGGAAATACAAAATAAAAGTAACAATAATAAACTATCCCTCGACAGTCAGGTCAAGGACTATTCAAGTCATTGATTCTAAAGGTGTCAATTTTGCTTCTATAGCTTTCATTTGAGGCATGCTATTAATTCTCCCAAATCAGGGCGAACATATGGTATTTGTCTCTTTGGAACTGACTTATTTCACTAAGTATGAAGTTTTCCAGCTTGCTGACCAGATTTCATTTTTTTTACTGCTGTGTAGTATTCTATAGTGTACATATCCACAATTTCTTTTCTTTTCTTTTTCTTTTCTTTTTTTTTTTTTTTGACAGGCAGAGTGGACAGTGAGAGAGAGAGAGAAAGGTCTTCCTTTTCTGTTGGTTTACCCCCTCAATGGCCTCTGTGGCCAGTACACTGCACCCAGTACACCATGCTGATCCGAAGGCAGGAGCCAGGTGCTTCTCCTGGTCTCTCAGGCAGGTACAGGGCCCAAGGACTTGGGCCATCCTCCATTGCACTCCCAGGCCACAGCAGAGAGCTGGACTGGAAGAGGAACAACCGGGACAGAATCCGGGGCCCGACTGGGACTAGAACCTATGCCGGCACCACAGGTGGAGGCTTAGTCTATTGAGCCGTGGCACCAGCTTCCACAATTTCTTTATCCAGTGTTGGTTGATGGGCATTTAGGTTGATTCCATGTCTTGGCTTTGTGAACTGAGCTGCAGTAAACATGGAGGTGAGGATAGCACTTTTGTTTACTGTTTTCATTTCCCTTGGGTAAATTCCCAGCAGTGGAATGGCTGGGTCATGTGATATATATAGCTTTATAAACGGATGGCACCATGGGAATATTGGTGTGCCAGACAACACAGTATTGGTGAACATGCCTGACTTGCAGTATTAAAAAATCATTTACAACAACAAAGTCACAATTTTATGATGAGATGGTTTAAGAAGGTCTGGAGGGTCGTGGAAGCTCCCTTAAAGGGGCTTACATTCAGCAAGCCTTCATAATTTGTGTAGTGTTGCACTAAACAGAGGTTAAAAAACTTTGAGATACGTTACTCTAGCACTGCTAACTTTGTGGGTGGTTGGGAACACCAACACCCCTGTCTTAATTTATTTCCCCACTGGATGCATCTGCCTGCCCTAAGTCAGCACAGGGAGGCAGGTGTGAACTGGAGCTCTTCCTCCTGCTTATGGTGCTGATGAACCCTTTCCTCACTTGGAAATGGCATGAAACAACCTTCCACGCCTCCGTCAACTTCTGCTCTCGGCAGATCCACTGACACAGGAGACGATCTGCATCTGCAGGGAACAGCACAGCAAGGAGTCACTCAGAACAAGGAGAAAACAGCTTGGTTTTGCAGATTCCTGTCTTCTCAACAGGAGGACATGATGAGCAGTATTGATGTATCATCTGAGTAAGGAAATCAAAACTTAAGTAATGGAAAAGCAAGGTGGATGTATTCTGGGAAGAGGGGGCAAGGATACCTGGGCATTCAGGTCCCAAGTCCAGGGATGATATCCTTCTCTGTATCACTGCGACCCCAATGTTTAGTAGAATAGCACTTTGCCCAAGATTCACATGTGATCAAATCAGTAACTGAAGAGTGAGAGAATACCTAACTCATGTGAAAGTCATTGCACCTGAAGCCAGTGCTTGCCTAATATTTGTTGGATAAACATTTGAGTGAATGGTCAGCATAATCTCCAGAGGTGCATAGTAATTGTGATGCATTGCCAGAGCTGTAGTCCAGTTCTTCTAACTCTCAGTCTACTAATTTGTCCTGCTTGCTTACACTGTTATGTGAATCAACATGGATAAGCAAGCAGAACTTTTCATCCAGAATAGATTTCGCTGTTGGACCCTTGTCTAAATGTTAACATACTTTTTATAGAATGTGTACTCAGAGCAGGTACAGTATCTTGTACATGTAAAATTTAGTAATTGTATTCTCTCCCGTATCATCAGATAGGCAATATTGCTGATTCTCCAAGTTACAGAGCCTTGAGCAGATTTCGGATTTGAGGTAAAATAAGTTGTGCCTCGAAGCTGTACAATTTAGAACAGCTGAAAAATACAGCTACAAAATCATGCAGACAGATGAGCAACTAATGAGGTGACTGCAGCTCCTAGACCAGGTCTACTTCCATAACACTAATCATGATACTCAGAAAGCTCTAATCCCAAGAAGAGTGGGATCCCACAGAGGAACTGCTGGGAGGATGGTTCAGGTGGTGTGGCCAAGAGCAAAGTTGAAATGAGAAGGGAGCCTGAATGATGGTGAGTCTGTCTCACAGCCTTCATTCCCAAGCCTGGGAACTCTGCCCACCTGCATCTCCCTAATTGTCTTCCATGACTACCTCCATCGTTCACTGATGTTTGATCTCTTGGTTTACCCATCCTTCTTCATCTCACAAGGATGCAGGCACAGTCACGGGTACTGATTGTGTGCCATCATGTGCCAAGAGAAGCTGGGACTTTTCTGAACACATATTCTGGCTAGTTCTCACCAGCGGATTTCATTCCTGTTTTCAGTTTTGTTTTTCTTTTTCCGTGTTATGATCTCTTGTGCTGTCAGGTAACATACAACCCATCCCTTGCTATTCTGGTGGCCCATGTGATGCCTGTTCCATCCCCCTTTGGTTGGGGACTGCTGCCCAGTGTTCCTTCCATCTCCCAACACTGCAGACTAGGCTATGAACATGCATGATGCACCGGACCGGGGAGTACCGAATAGCTCTGGTTAATCCCCTTCCATTCATTCTCCCAGCAAGGATGCCTGCGGGTTCCTGCATTCCACACGCTGCCCTTAGGGGTAATTAGTCAATCATCTAATGCTTGCCCATCACACAGAAGTAAAAATTTTATACATATGCATGTGTGCGTATATGCATGCGTGTGATATTTGTTTCATTTCTCTTTTTCTCACACAAGTATGTTTTTATGTTGATTTGTATGTGTACCAATATTTTAAATTTTTTTCTTTTGGAAATTTTCTATTCATATAACTTGTCAATTGTTTCTGCTATGATACTAGATTTTCCTCACTGTTAGGAAATGGTTGAGTAGTATAAATATTTATAGCACATCAGTGTTAGACAAGGTGATTTATTCCTTCTTTTACTTCATTAATTAGCTTTGTCCATTGTGTTACTTTTAAAAAATAAACATTTGATGTTTAAATCATTTCATATGTTTTTTTATTTTCAGTTCCTGCCTGTGAGGTTTTAGAATTCTCATCACTCAACCAATTTTCAATGAAGTAACAATTTCTTTTACTTAACTATTTTGTTTGCCTTTCACATGCACTATTTAATTTTCCCAGAACCCCCCCTTATCTATGCAGTTATATTATTTACTTTCCTCCAATAACAAGTCAGCTTTTCTATTCCATGTCCTAAACAACATAGTGTCTGCCATTAATTTTTGTAACATCTTATAAACAAAAGTACAATATAAAAAGATTTGGTAAGCCGGCGCCGCGGCTCACTAGGCTAATCCTCCGCCTTGCGGCGCTGGCACACCGGGTTCTAGTCCCGGTCAGGGCGTCGGATTCTGTCCCGGTTGCCCCTCTTCCAGGCCAGCTCTCTGCTGTGGCCCGGGAGTGCAGTGGAGAATGGCCCAAATACTTGGGCCCTGCACCCCATGGGAGACCAGGATAAGTACCTGGCTCCTGCCATCGGATCAGTGCGGTGCGCCGGTGGCAGCGCGCCGGCCGTGGTGGCCATTGGAGGTTGAACCAATGGCAAAGGAAGACCTTTCTCTCTGTCTCTCTCTCTCTCACTGTCCACTCTGCCTGTCAAAAAAAAAAAAAAAAGATTTGGTAAGAAGATTTTCAAAAGAGATTTAATATGCCTGGTGAAGATTCAGGGATTGAGCTTTGGCTTATTGGTTGTAATGCCAATTGGTGCATCCACATCTCATATTGAAGACCCTGGTCATCTCCCAATCCAGCCCCCTGTACTTCTAGTACCTGGGAGGCAACAGGTGATGGCTCAAGCAGCTGGACCCCTGCCACTCAGATGGGAGACCCAAATTGAATTCCTGGCACCTGTCTTCATGCTGTCCAGCTTCAGTTGTTGTGAGCATTTGGGGAATAAACAATTCAAGGAAACATTCTCTCTCTTACTCTCTCTCTCTTTCTCTCTCTCTTTCTCTCAAGTAAATTAACTAAATGATTTACCATTTGTAGAATGAAAGGGAAGAGCAATAGATAGAAAAATCCTGACTTAAGTGCATTTGGGAACAAAATACAAAATAAAATATTCAAATATCACTATTAATCTCCTCAAAAAGTTTCAGATACAGTTTGAAAAGAAAATGAAAACATATATCATTATGAGAAAAAATCAGAATAATAGCCATCAGGCTATAATCAACAAAACAAAGACAAATTAAATATGTGGTCTTCACTATAGCATCAAGAGAAATCCACAAGAGTATGAAATAGACAAAGAACTGAAAATAATAATAATAAATACAGAGAAATAAAGACGCTACCTTGGATATCCAATATTTATGCCAGAGGATTTCCCCAAAAATATACATTGACGATGAATGCTGAATGAAAGGAAGTGTTCAAATAAATAACAGAGATAATTTCCAGATGTAAGAAGCTATAAAACTTTTATTTCTGATAGAAAATATTATAATTGGTGGCACTAGCTTTAAAGAATAAGAAAAAAAGGACACTTCATTAGAGAAATCCTTTAAAAATATCAAAACACCTGGACAAGTTTTATTTTTTTCTAAAAGCAAGCAAATAAGAATACCTGTACCAATCACATCATCTATGGGAGCAGAATGGCTAGGTCATCCCTCATGGGCTGGATACAGTACAGCAAGGAAGAAAAGTCTTCAACATTCTGAAGGAATACTGTTTTGAAGTCTCTATCAAATGTGAGACTGAAAGATATCAATATTTTAAAATATTTCCAACAGGAATGGTCACTGTTTTAAAACTGCAGGTTCAGAAAACACTTGATTGCCTTAGGAGCATAGCGACATGCAGAGCTGTGTCTTTCACAAACAAAAGGCAAGCAATGGTTATTTGGCTGCAGAATTTAAACAAATGCAAGGATGTAAGAAAAACTGCCTATTACCTGTCAGAAGCGAAAAAGAGGAAATGGAAAGGCTAATTCAATAGAAAACACTGCCAGAAAATTCAAGGTCCAAACCGAAAGCCTGGGAGTACTGGCAGTGTGGGAGGAGTTAGATCTGACTCCTTGACCAAGATCTCCTGAATCAGAGTCTGTTCAACTGTGTGTGTCTCACACACTTCTTCATAAGAAAAAACAATAGAACGGATTGTATTTTGGATTTGACAATGTACAAGAAAATTAATTTTTGACACCAAATCATTCTTTCAAGGGGCATCTTGTTGACACTGGAAATCAAAAGGATAAACGCACTCTTTCACCATGTGGCCCTGTCAGAAACAGTATTGTCTGGTTATGATAATGTTTTCCAATTGAAAGCTAACCTGTGGGTGTATCAGTTTATTTATTGTATAAACATGGAAATATGAAGCAGTATAGAAGAAATGGATACCAATGTAGCTGGCAGGAATGGCAAAATATAAATGACAAATAGTACAGGAAAAACGGTGTGTAGTATGGCTATGTATACACCAAAAGAGACTGCCATCTAGGAAGATTATTTGTCAATATTATTTAAGCTGGCAAAGTTAACTAACCGAAGATCTAGGGTTATTAAGATTAATTACCAAAACATGAAACAAAGAGAAGAAGGTAGGAAAAAGGCAAGAAGGTGTCTGTACATTTGACATCTATAGCAGTGGGTCACGACAGTCTAAATATGAACACACAAAAGGTAAAGCTTATTTTGCCTAAGGCATTTATATATTGAGAATACAGAGAAGAGAGAAAAAGAGAGAGAGAATGAGAAGGAGCGAGCTGTTAAAGGAACATTCTCTCTGAACAGCATCATGCTAATTGGCGTATTCATGCATTACAAGTTGTAGAGTCATAGGAAGGAGAGGAAAAAGGGTGACTAAGGACATCATACTCACTTTGCTCCTGCTTTGTAATGCACTTATTTTGTAATTCACACATAATACATACATGGCTAGACTTTACCCTAGGACCCAAAAAAGAGTCATTCCAGATAGCTGCATTTGCCCAGGGAGGTATTTGCTATCAAACAGTATAATGCAACCCATAGCTTTTAAGTGACTTTTCTTGTTTAAAACTCTCTGTGCATAAAAACTGCCTGCTACTGCTGGCCTCCAAGAGCAGTCAATCCTGTGAGTAGGCTACACTGTATTCTGCTGTGGCCATGGAGCTTAATCACTTATGACACAGAAGTTAATTGGAAGATCAGCTGGGAAAGTAAAGATGTTGGAAATGTCCAGCATGTTTCCCCTGTGAACAAAAAACTAATCTATTTTTACTGTGGAGCTGGGGATGACTGTATGTTTTTAATATACTTTATTTTAAAGACTGGGAAAGAATATTACCTTGAAGATGTAACATTACAAAATGTAGTTCACATAATTTTTTGCCACCCAAGTTTAAAGTTAAAGAATTTAAACGAATCAAGCCACTAAGCCAATTCTAGCATTACTTTCCCATCATACTTAATTATAGAGCCCCAAGCTCTGACTTCTCATCAATTAACCAAGCTGTTATCTGGACCCTGAAAAACTCTACCATGTGTTAATCAACACATGTGATATACGAAAGTAGACTTTCCTGTAGTCTCTGGGCTGAAAACCAAACCAATAACAACTATTAGCTTCACCCTATTCTGCTTAAATACATATGAATGATTTAATTAGTTGAATCTTAAAAATTCTGCTGACTGACAAGGAAAAAAAATACTGAAGACTTGCAATAAAGATGATGTTAGCCCCTGTGCTAAGTAAAACAGTTCCACGAATGGATGATTGGAATTCATCAGAGAATTTGGCAAAGTTGCAGGATGGAAAAACAACGCCCACAAATCAATAGCATTTGTATACACAAACAATGCCATGGCTGAAAGGGGACTTGTAATATCAGTCCTTTCACAGCATCTATGACAAATTTAAATACCTTAGGATAGATTTAACCAACAATGTGAAATATTTCTACAATGAAACTTTGAAAACATAAAAGAAAGAAATAGAAGAAGATGTACAAAATGGAGCAATTTTCTATGTTCAGGGATTGGAAGAATTAATACCATCAAAATGTCCATACTACCTAAGTAATTTACAGATTCCCTGTGATTCCAATCCAAATACAAAGGACGTTCTTCTTAGATCTTGAAAATACAATCCAAAAAATCATAGAAACACAAGAGATTCCAAGTATCTAAAGCAATTTTAAACAATAAAAACAAAGCTGGGGGCATCACAATATCAGATTTTAGGACATACTACAGCAGTGTTATAATTGAAACAGCCTGGTACTGGTACAAAAATAGACATATGAACCAATGGAATGGACTAGAAACCACAGAAATTAATCCATGAATCTACAACCAATTAATCTTTGACAACTGGGATAAAATCATTCTTAGAAAAACGACAGTCTCATCTATAAATAGTGTTGCAAAAATTGGATCTCCATAAACAGAAGTCTGAAACAAAATTACACCCTACCTTACACCCTATGTAAAAATCAACTCACAGTGGATCAAGGACCTACACCAGCACTTGAAACCACCAAATTACTAGAGGAAAACATATGGGAAACACTGCAAGACAATGACACAAGAAAACACTTTTTGGATAAGACTGCTAAGCACAGTCAATGAAGGGTGAAACAAGTATTAAGTCAAGAGGCAACTGACAAAATAGGAGACAATATTTGTAAACCATCCATCCATCCGACAAAGGCTTAATACCCAGCATATATAAGGAATTCAAGACACTCAACAAAAAACAGAACATACAATCCAATTAAGAAATGGTTGGGGCTGGTGCTGTGGTACAGTAGGTTAATCCTCCGCCTGCAGCACCGGCATCCCATATGGGCACTGGTTCTATTCCTGGCTGTTCCTCTTCCAATCCAGCTCTCTGCTGTGGCTTGGGAAAGCAGTAGAAGATGGCACAAGTCCTTGGGCCCCTGCCCTCACATGGGAGACCAAGAAGAGGCACCTTGCTCCTGGCTTCAGATCAGCACAGGTTTGGCCATTGCAGCCACCTGGGGAGTGAACCAATGGATGGAAGATCTTTCTCTCTGTCTCTCCCTCTCACTGTCTGTAACTCTATCTCTCAAATAAATAAATAAAATCTTTTTAAAAAAAGAAATGGTCAGAGGATATGAGGAGGCATTTTTCAGTAAATGAAATATAAATGTCCAATAGGCACATGAAAATGGCCATCAGGGCATATAAAAAAGGCATATAAAAACCAAATTGAGACTTCACTTCACCCTAATTAAAGTGGCTAGCATCCAAAAATCGAAAAATATCAACTGCTGGCAAGGACGTGAGGAAAAATGTACCCCAATACATGGCTGGTAGATATGAAAACTTATACAGTCATTATGGAAGACAGTATGGAGATTCCTCACAATTCTGAAAATAGATCTGCTATATGACCCATTCATCCTACTCCTGGGAATTTACCCAATGAAAATGAAATCAACAAATGAAAGAACGGTTTGTACCTCCATGTTTACAGCAGCTCAATTCACAATAGCTGAGATATGGAATCAACACAACTGTCCATCAACTGATGACTGGATAAAGTAAATGTATTATATTTACATGGTGCAATACTACTCAGCCATAAGAAAAGTGAAATCGTGTCTTGCAATAAAACGGATTCCAACTGCAGATCATTATGCTTACTGAAATAAATCAGACCCAAAAAGACAAATATCATAATTTTTGTCTGATTGAGTGTACCTCAATTTTTTGAGTACAAAAAAAAAAAAACTTAAAGTATATCAACCTAAGCTGACATTTTGTGATTTGATTGTTGTCTATAACCCTTTTGTGTACCCCATGTAAAAGAGCAGTCTCTCTACTTTTCATGTGTAGAGCTCTTTGCTTATAGAATCACGATTCTGTGGTTATAAAGCAAATTGAAAGTGTGTCATCACAAAAGATTAAAAGAAAAAAGAAAGTAAGGGAGGAGGAGGGACAAAGTGAGGGAAGTGCATTGTATTCTTGGAATCATATCTATGAAACACATGAAATATGTTCTCTATATGTTAATACATTTTTTAAAAAAGGTCTATTTGTTTTCTTCAAGGAGGACATTTTTTACTTTATTGATCCAAATGAAAATCAAGCTTTAGGACATTTTTGTAGTTGGAAAAGGATTGAAATTTAATGTTATACAGACTAAAGAGATTTGAATAAGCTTATTTCATAGAATCCAATATATCTAATAATAGAAGTAGTTATATGGACCTCCAGATGTGATTCTGACACTTAATATCTGTTATTACTCCCCCTTAGTCCCCTTATCCATAAGATGGAAATAAATGATCATAGGGATATTGTGATAATTCAATGACTTTAAGAGAAGATGTGAGTTAAGTGCTTATCCAGGTACATGGCAGGTCCTAAGCACTCAGTACATAGAAGTTATCATGCAGTGTGAAAAAGCCATTGCACAGGGCTCTTCGTTTGTGACAGTGACAGAGCAGCTGTTAGGAATACGTGATCCCAAGATCGACATGCAGGCTTCGCAGGAGAGTCGGTCTTGCTGCCAGGTACATGGACGGGTGGGTGTTATCAGGCACTCACTGCAGAACGTCCTGGCCCTGGGGCCTGCCATTTGAGCAGCGTCTTCCCCTTTAGAGTATAAGCACACTCTGGTTAAGAAGAGCATTGTGTCATTTCTTCCTCTTACCGGGATGCACAAGTGACAGAATGAGAAACCAAACATGGGAATTAAGACCTGGGCATGTCGGAACATTTCAGGCCACTGCACACACAACAGCAACAGAAGAAATGGACTCAAGTCAGTTTCCATAACAAACAAATTCCTTTTAAAACAGATAACTGAGTGATGGGATGTAATTTCTTTCTCGTACAATCAGCTTCCACCAAACTTGTATTCTCAGCCAGGAAATTATAAATAGCTTTGGAAAAGATTGCTTTTCTACAAAATCTGAGTGGAACAAGCCCATGGCACACAGTGTCCCAGGGACAGCCTACTCCATTGTGTTGACCGCAGGCAGGTGCCCTGTTTCAACACAAAGCAAAGGTTGTCTTTGATCTCAGCAGGAAGGGACCTTTCCAGTCACCATAGGAAGAGATTTGAAACAGCCGTATTTTCAGCTTTATCTCACAGTTGTAAGGGGTGATTGAGTGTGCATGTACGTCTGCTTGTGGAGGTGGCAAAGAGAAAGAGAGGAGGGGGGAGAGAGACAGACAGATGCACAAAGACAGACAGATACGCAGATACAGACAGAAGAGGGAGAAGTGTCTCTGGATACTGGATATTTATTCAAAAATCTTGTGCATTTGGGCATATTCATATAAGGGAATTGGGCATGGGTTTAGATAGGGAGTAAATGAACTTGGAAATCTTCCACTTTCTTTCTTTAGCCCTGCAACACCTTCACTGCCCTCCCTTGCATGCTGATCTACCACCACCACTTTTCCTTAATGCACATGAGTCTCTTCCCCAACAGGAAGGAGGGGATGCAGTGAGCAAGTGTACATGGAGCTCCAAGTATAGAGGCCATGGTATCCTCCCAGAAGCCCTGTTGTGCACGAAATCGGCCCAAACCCCACCCTGCTTGTATATCAAATAGGGCACTAACACTTGCACATAAAGGGGGCTGGTGAATGGGAGCACCATTTGTTTTTTTGTTTTTTTGTTTTTTTACTTTCTCTTAGGTTCACTCCTTACGGGTAGCCCTCTGTTTCTCTCTGATGTGGGAAGGAAATAGGCAGGAGAATTAGGAAGGAATTTGTCAGCTGGAGTATTTTCTCATAATTTGTGCTTCTAGCCCTGTACTGTAACCTGTGAATCCAATATACCCACTTTGATTAAGCACCTGTGCCTTGTTCAGGCCCAGGAAAGAGGAGATGCCATAATAGCAGTGTGGAGGTTAAGCTGAACATGGAGGTATGATGAGACTTCCAGAGGACTTCATGCCCAGTAAATCCCACCTAAACTCCAGCCTGTATGTGTTGTTCACTTAGGTGCCACCCCTACTGCATAAATGGAACTGCTACACATGCAGTTTGCTGATTTTGCCTTTTGGCTCCATGGTCCTTGTCAGTCCTTCTCTGGCATCCTCTGAAGCTCTACGTAGGCACCTCTGTAGGCCGCACACCTGATGAGTTCTCTCCATGTGGGGTAGCCACACTCACACACGAATGTGTGTTCACCCTCTCATTTTGCACCTTATTTATGCCTCTGCTTTGAATTCTCTTTTTAAGAATTTATTTATTTATTTGAAAGGCAGAGTTACAGAGAGAGGGAGGGAGAGACAGAGAGAGAGAGAGAGATCTTCCATCCACTGGTTCATTCCCCGAATGGTTGTAATAGCCTAAACTGGGCCCATCTGAAGCCAGGATCCAGGAGTTTCTTCTGGGTCTCCCATGTGGGTGTGGGAGCCCAAGCTCTTGGGCCATCTTATGCCACTTTCCCATGTTTATTAGCAGGGATCTGGATTGGAAGTGGAGCAGCGGGGACTCGAACCGCTGACATATGGGATGCTGGTGCTGCAGGTTTACCTGCCATACCACCGTGTCAGCCCATGTTTTGAATACTTACTTCTGTAGGGGCAAGAACTTGTAATGAAAATTGGGATACAAACCCCATAACGTCTCTAGCCCTCTCATCAGGAGCTTCTCTCCTCATGGGAAGACCCACACTCACACCTCAATGCACACTCACTCTCACTTTAAAAGAATCCTGCTCTCATTGTTGGACTTTACGTATGTCACTGCTGAAATCTGATCTTACTTGGGGACAATAGCCTGGAATAAAACTGTGGAATGCATTCCCATGACAGTATCCTACAGCAATAGTTAATGAAGAAAACGGAGAGAATAGTGAAATGGAGTTTTATCATTAAAGATAATTGTCTCCTAAAATTCAGAACAAGGTTTAAAGAAAGAATTAGGGGCCTCACAGACAAGAGGGAATCCCAGGCACATGGAACAGGTGAAATTGTGGCACTGCTGATACCTGGATTGAAAACCTCATCTCTGTGGAAGGTGCTCTACCATGATATAAGCATGGTGTGTAGATAGTTCCACCTCTCTGCCCAGGCTGTGAGCCCAGGAATTCTGTTTTCAGATCTGCTCTGGGCTCCACATTCAGGGCAAATAATAGGACGTTTTCACGTGTGCTGCTGCTGGCCTTGCTGTAGAAATTGAGGCTCTCACAGTACTGCTGCTTTTCAAGGCAGATTTTACAGATTCACAACTATCTTGTCCATTAAATTCTGTGATGATTATTTTGTGTGCTGGAATTCACTGGCACGCCATTTAAGAAATATAAAAGCAAAGGGAAAGACACATTTTGCCCACTTGTCGGAAGTGTGTGAAGAAGCAAGGTAAGTTCTTAGTAATCTTTTGGTAATAAAAAAGCCTGTGGGTAGAATAATAACCTCATCACACCAGTTAGCATTCTAACAATCTTTGAAGTTATTTCAGTACTTTAGGACCCAATACTCCTAGTGTCCATCCCCTTATAATCTCTCGCCAGTGGCCTTGGGCCACTTGCTGGCAGCTCTGAGCTGTCCAATTGAATATTCGAAAGGGGGTGGAGTTTGGGGCAGGGATCAAACAGTGCCCATTTCCCTGTCCTTTTCACGACTTCTCAGAAATGTCATGGTGTGAGGTGCAAGATGGGAGTGGGAGTGCCTTCAGAGTAATTTTATTGTAATGCCTTAAAGATTCTCAGGGGGACACGCCCTGCAGTCATATTGGATATTTCAGCCAGCACCAGCTGGAACTTTCTGCTACTCAGCAGGAGGCTGGGGCTTCTGGAGCACGGGAGGCGGGATTGCACAGTGCACAGGAAGGGACACAGGTTTTCCACAGACAGGACAGGGAGCTTGGATGGTGCCCAGAAGGGAACTTGTCACGTGGTCAGGCCAGGCCATTAGAATGGCGGGTGAGTCAGCCACGACTGATAAAATGATCGAGGGATTCTCCCCAGCATCGGGAGAAAAGTCTCAGAGGACCCGAGAACGCCAAGTGACAAGCTTCTATGAAGGACACTGTGTGGATGCCTCAATCAGTTATCCAGTCAAAGTCATCACTTCTCAATGTCTCTCCCAGGCAAATCACGAGAACTCCTTTTCCAGCCTGGAGGAAGCCCTAGACAGTCAGCTTTGAGTGAGTCCCTCTTTCAGGGACCCGGCTTTACACACTCTTCCTTGTCCACGCTCCTAACACTCCATGGTCCTGAGACACAGGAGTGAGCAATTAGAACTACGGACTCCTGTAACCTTTCCTAAGATCTCATCTGGGATCTTCAGAAAGGGTGAATGAAGATGTACTGCCCTGCCCCCTCCCACCTCCTCGGAAATCCTTGTTCTCCACAATAATCCACTAACAATTAAAAACGCAGGGACCTGCCAGCTGAAAGTGGTTAGCACAGCTTCTGGTATTAAAGGCTCAGAGGATAGGCTTGCGGAGGCAGACCTGACTAATCCCACTTCACCTTTTGGCTCTGCAAATGTTGTTCTTGTTCTGTCTTACTTTCATGGAAAGTTGTCAATGTGTGAGGCTAGAGGAAGGTGTTGGAATAATTGAAGCTTCATGGCCAGCAGGGATACTCAGTGTTGCCTGAGGCTCCCTGATCAGACCCAGACTCTGAGCATCCTTCAGGTATTGAACCAAAATCTGCTCACTCGCTCACTTTCTCTCCCTCCCTCCCTCCCTCTCTGTTTCCTGTTTACTACCCCTCCTCACTCATTCTCAAATGTCAGGAAGGCAGGGGAAACTAGAGGTGGAGTTTTATCCTCTTAAGCTTGCAACAGAGAGGCCTTACTTCATTAGCCCTTTCAATCCTGATAAATTTTTCTACCTTATTTGCAGTTTATATTTTGTTGAACATTTTTCTTCAACTCTTATTATTTTTTTTTGGACAGGTAGAGTTAGACAGTGAGAGAGAGACAGAGAGAAAGGTCTTCCTTCTGTTGGTTCACCCCCCAAACAGCCAGCATGCTGCACTGATCCAAAGCCAGGAGCCAGGTGCTTCCTCCTGGTCTCCCATGCAGATGCAGGGCCCAAGCACTTGGGCCATCCTCCACTGCCTTCCCGGGCCACAGCAGAGAGCTGAACTGGCAGAGAAGCAACGGGGACAGAATCCGGTGCCCAAACGGGAAATAGAACCCGGGGTGCTGGTGCTGCAGGCAGAGAATTAGCCTAGTGAGCCACGATGCCGGCCCCTCTTCAACTCTTAACAACAAAATTATCTGACTCTCTGCCTCTTTTTTCCATGATATATTTAAGCACACAAGTAATGAGATCATATATCAATAGTATGTGTTAGCCCTTAGAATCAAGGTTTTTCTGTGCTGTTGTAACCCCCTAGTTAATTAAAGTGTTGTGCATCTTGGGGGAAAGGTTTTTGTGTTTTCTCTTGTCTTTGTAGAGTCTTGATTACTTTGTTGTGCCCACATCATCGGATCCCCAAATGCCGCCAGAGACTTGAACACACCAAAATGCAAGAGAAAGGTTTATTTTGGAAGGGACCCGGTCTACTCAACCACGCAGCGGAGGGCAGAGGAAGGCCCCAAGCCGTGCTTGGGAGCTTCTTTTAAAACCGGGTTATGTCATCGAGGGGTGTGGGGTAACCGTGGATTGGCTGGGGTCACCTCTGGTACTTCCTGATAGAATGTGGTTGTTGGATTTCCTTATTTGGTGAATGCTGGTAAGCTGTTCCATTGTAACTTTCGGTTTCCCCAGAGTGAAGCCGCTTTTACTAGCAGTCCGGCCTGCCTCTCCGAATGGAGGCACTTTTTTGAAACATAGTTACTCCGGCCCTTCACTTCAGAGAACCAAGTCTATTTTTAAGATTTATTTATTTGAAAGGCATAAATACATAGAGAGGGAGATCTTCCATCAGCTGATTGACTCCCCAAATGTCCACAAATGTCCATTTCAGGGTGCCTAAAATGGGGTCCCTACTGACAAGGTGTTACTTCAAATGAGACATGGTTCTAGAGTGGCTTCATTCCCCATTTATTTATACTAGACATGGGTAGGTCTCAGAGGTCAAGGACATGAAGTCAGCATCCCAGGGCATCAAGTATGAGGTAGAGGCACAAGCCAGAGTGTCTACTCCTGTCCTCTCCTGTGGGCTCCAGGATGCTCTGCTCCTACAGCCCAGGAACTTGAGGGAGGTTTCAAGTGGGCAGAGGCCAAGCAGTAGGGATGATATGGTTCTGGTCCTCTCATTTGGGATGGCTCATAATCCATCATCAGCATGCAGTTCTTCGGAGAGCATCATCAGGAACTGAGATTATTCTGAAGAAAGAATGCCTGGTCTTTCAACCCCATAGTTTGGCCATATTACAAGCTGAATGACTTAATGACCTGGCACACTGAGGGAAGAACTGACTATAACACCATCCCCCACTTGATCTCGTACCTGCAGTGCAGGGAAATGATCTGAAATCCCTTATGCCCAAACATTTTCGCCATGCAAGATAAGACACACATTTGTCAAAACTATAAGGTAGACACAGCAATATTAGTAACAATTACCCTCAAGATCTCAGTTGTCCCCTCCCTCTGCCTACTATGGAGCATGACAGTCTACACTGATCCCTCTAGCTACCACTCCTGTTCTCATCCCCGCCCCGCACATCCAGGACTACGTTTTATTAAGGATACCCAACTGCTGAATTGTATTATACCCCTCCATGAGACTCCTGGCTGGTTCAACAGTCCCACTCATGTCGAGATCCCTTCTTTCTTGCAGGATCTTACACAGACAGAAGGAGACTTGGGAAGATTGTCAGATGCCCACGAGAGATACATGAGGCCTTCCTTCTCTTGGTTCACCCCCTAAATGGCGGCTATGGCTGGTGCGCTGTGCCTATCTGAAGCCAGGAGCCAGGTGCTTCCTCCTGGTCTCCCATGGGGTGCAGGGCCCAAGGACCTGGGCCATCCTCCACTGCCTTCCTGGGCCACAGCAGAGAGCTGGACTAGAAGAGGAGCAACCGGGACAGAATCTGGCACCCAAACTGGAAATAGAACCCGGGGTGCCAGTGCCGCAGGTGGAGGATTAGCCTAGTGAGCTGCGTTGCCGGCCTGGAGCTGCATTTTCTGTCCTCCTCTCAAATGCGAGTCTCACATCCCAGTATAATAACCAGGGGAGGAATCTCAGGAAAGACCCAGCCCTTACGCTTAAGTTTTTACACAAACCCTCCTGATGATACCAGAGACCCCAACACTGCTTCTTGGGAGAGATCTCTTAGCTTAGATGGGAATTGTTATCCTCATGGCTCCAGGGAAATCTTTATACCTTCGCCTTATTAAACAGAAGTAATCCAGAGATTTGGGAAACCCAGGAAAAAGATGTCTTTGTAATAATTACCGAATAAGTATGTATTCATCTGAAGGATCCCTCCTCTTTTCACATCATAAACAATAGTTCCTAAAGACAGAGATGTAACCAGCATTAAGAGCCACACTAGATGATTGTATTAAGATGGCAGAGTAGGGAGAGAGTTTGCTGCTGTAGTCTAGGCAAAGATAGTTTAAAAAATGGAGAGAGTGTAGTCTCAGGGAAGAGTTAGGGAGAAAATGGCAGAGGCAACTTCATACAAGTTAGAGAGACACTGTGGACCTAAGTAGAGGATGCAGATGTGCACAACTCAGAACCTCGACAGCTGAGAGCCTAAGCAGAAACTTTGGAAAGTGAGGTGAGACAAGACTACAGCAGCCCAAGCCCTGGTGATAAGGCTGCAGGAAGAGGCTGGATGGATTCCGGCTTGGAGCCCTGTAGGTTATAGTGCACCTGCCAAACTAGAGGAGAAGAAAAAAGGGGGGGGGCAGGTTTCTCCATGATCATCCAACAGTGGTGTCCTGTAACCAGCTGATAAAGAGCAGACACCATTGTGGACACACGTAACAGCTGCACCAGCTCCTGTTCATACCCAGCAATGAGCTGAGTGGAGACTCCTGAGTCTGGCAAGGAGAACTGCCAGGGGCCTGTGTGCTCCTGGCTGTGGGAGGTTTGTGTGATGGGTGTTGCTGGGACTTTGGGCAGTCACTGTGGAGAGCTCCACATGCCCAGGGCTCCCGGTTACCCAGTGAGGGACATTGATGGGGTCAATCCCATTCAGAACAGCTACAAAAAATCAAGTACCTTGCAATAAACTTAACCAAGGATGCCAAAAATATCTACAATGAGAATTACAAAGAATTAAAGAAAGAAATAGAAGAAGATGCCATAAAAATGGAAAAATCCTTGACGTTCATGGATTGGATATCATCAAAAAGCAGTCTTCCAAAAGCAAGTTAGAGATTCAATGCAATACTAGTCAAAATACCAAGGACATTCTCAGATATAGAAAAAATGATCCTGAAATTCATATGGAAGCACAGGAGACGCCAAAGAGCCAAACAACCTTATACAACAAAGCTGGAGGCATCACAATACCAGATTTCAAGAGATACTACAGGGCGGTTATAATCAAAATAGCCTAATAATGGTACAAAAACAGATGGATAGACAATAGAATGGAATATAAAAGCCAGAAACCAATCAAAGCATCTACAACCAACTTATATTTGACAAAGGAGCTAAACTAATCCCTGGAGCAAGGACAGTCTCTTCAACAACTGGTGCTGGAAAAACTGGATTTCAACATGCAGAAGTATGAAGCACAACCTTACACCTTACACAAATATCCACTCGAAATGGATTAAAGAACTGAATCTATGGCCCAAGACCATCAAATTATTAGAGAACTTTGGGGAAACCCTATGAGACATTGGCACAGGCAAAGAGTTCTTAGAAAAGACCCCAGAAGCATAAGGAATCAAAGCCAAAATTAACATGTGGGATTACATCAAATTTAGAAGCTTCTGTATGGCAAAAGAAACACTCAAAAAAGTTAAGAGGCAACTGACAGAATGGGAGAAATTATTTACAAACTATTCAACTGAAAAATAATTAATAACTAGAATATATAATGAGATTAAGAAACTCCACAGCAACCAACAAACAACCCAGTGAAGAAATAGCCAAAGATTTAAACAAACATTTTTCAAAAGAGGAAATCCAAATGTCCAACAGACACATGAAAAAATGCTCAAGATCATGGACCGTCAGGGAAAGGCAAATCAACCAAAATGATGTTTCACCTCACCCCCATTAGAATGGCTTTCATAAAGAAATCAACAAAAAACAAATGCTTGTGAAGATGTCAGGGAAAAGGTACCCTAATCCACTGTTGGTGGGAATATAAATTGGCAAAGCCACTATGGAAGAGAGTATGCAGAACCCTAGAAATCTGAATATATAGACATATCATACGACCCAGCCATCCCACTCCTGGTAATTTACCTAAGGGAAATGAAATCAGCATATGAAAGAGTTATCTACATCCACATGTTTATAGCAGCTCAATTCCCAAAAGCAAAGATGGAATCAACACAAACGCCCATCAACTGAAGACTAGATAAAGAAATTATGGGACATGTAGACCATAGAATACTATGCAGCTGTTAAAAAATGAAATATGTCCTCTAAAAAAATGTAAAACCTGGAAAACATCATACTTTGTGAAATAAGCCTTTCCCAATGGGACAAAAACTACATATTCTCCCTGACCTGTCATAACTAATAGAGCACCTAAAAGGCAATATGTAGGAATGAAGCTGAAACTTTGAGGAACAATGACTTGTGTAGCCCTTGCCTTGACTGTTGAGGAACAGTTTTTTTTTTTTTTCTTTCATACTATTTGTTGAACTCTTAACAGACAGTTAAATATATGTGTATAAAGTCAATTGAAAATATACCTCAGTAAAAAATAAGAGTGGGAATAAGAGAGGGAGGAGGCAGAGGGTGGGAGTATATGTGAGAGGGAGGGCACAGTGGAGAGAATCACCATGTTCCTAAAGTTGTAATTATGAAATGTATAAAGCTTGTAACTTAAGTCTGTATAGTTCTGCATACATTCCTACAGATTTACTCAAAGGGTACAGTTAAAAACTTGCCATGGGACCCTAAATCCCCTTAAGTTAGGTGGTAAAAATACCATCCTAAGTGTTAAAGTGATCATGTGGAAAGGATTAAATGTCTGGTGATAATAAGAGATAGAAATAAAAAGTTCACACAGCAGACTTATAGAATGGCAATTGCTTTAAGTAGCACTCTGACCTCATAATCGGTCCTTAAGGCATTATGCTCTGGCCGAAAAGCCCCTGAGAGCATTCTTGGCATGGAAAGCCAAGACGCTGTGGCAAAATTGTCCTACATGAAGGACCTCAGTGGGGGAGACTGCAGTGGAAATAAATAGTCATCAAGAAGGAGGTACTGTTCTCTGAAGGTAATAGAGAACTTCCACTTCGCTTCTGGCCTTATCTTACTGCTGATGGCAGCTCATGTCAATAGCCTGGGATGATCACTGACATCGTAATGGGAGTGTTGATCGTTAAATTGACAGCAGGAGTCACTGTGCACTACCTTCCCATGCAGGACCTCTGTCCTAGGAGAGTTGTATTGTAGTTGTGTCTAAGTGCTCGCAGGAGACACATAGTTCTCAGGTGCTTCTTTAACGTTAATTAAGTTTCTAAAAAAAAGTTAAATTTATTTCAAGATGCAATGACTTTGAACATCCCTTGTCTTGACCATTGAGGAACAGTTTTTTTTTTTTCATGCAAATTCTTGAACTTTTTACTTAGTATAGAGTTGATCTTCTGTGTATAAAGTTCATTGAAAATGGATCTTAATGGAGAATGGGACTGGGAATAGGAGAGAGAGGAGGAGGTTAGGTGAAAGATTGCGTGGGAGGGCGGGTATGGTGTGAAGAATCACTATATTCCTTAAGTTATACTCATGAAATACATAAAGTTTGTATTACTTAAGTAAAAGGTTTCTTTGTGAGGGAGAATAATTTAACAAATTCATAGTAGAAAACTGACATCAAGACAGCAGGATAATAAAGCCATCCTAATAAAGCCATCCAACAGTACCTGAAGCACTCCAATCCTGGAGTTACAGCCCATCCTTTGTACCAACTAATAAAATATACCTAGATGACAGGGACTCATATTTTGACAAGGGACCCAGAAACCCAAAAGTCCTTTATCCAATTTACACTGGTCTTACTCATTGCCTAGCTTTAAGCCTCCTAGTGAGCAAATTCTTCAGTCTCTATGAAATAGAAAAAGTAAGCCTTTAGGAGTGTTTACTCAGTTTAAGGGACAGTCTTGGCAGCATGTAGGATATCTTAGCAAAGAACTTGACCTGGTGGCCAAAGGGTGAACAGCTTCTCTCTGGGTGGTGACAGCTATCTCCTTCCTAATACATGAAGCCAATACACTCACATTGGGACATTATCTAATAGTGTACACCCCCCATAACAAGACAGAACTGGGTGTGTGATAGTCACCTAAAGGAAACGACCAAGAACTCTCATCTTCCTGCTGGCATAAGTGGTCAGACTTGTTATCTCCAACAGGAGCCCTAAACCTGAGCAAGGATAAAAGGGTAAATATTTAAATCAGTCCTAAATAGGCCTACCTAGTTCTCCATTCTAATACAGCTATCTGGGAAGAAAGGCACTTACCCACCACAAATGGTTCCCTGTCAAATAATACCAGGAAATAGACTTGTTGTTATATGCAGTGTTCCTCCATCTGGAAGAGGCAGGAATACACTTTAAGGGGCACCAAAAAGGAACACTGAATTGGCAGATTTGACAGGCAGATCATTAGCCAAAAAAGCTCCTTCCTTTGAGCTTTTACAGACACATATTTTTGACAGGCAGAGTGTACAGTGAGAGAGAGAGACAGAAAGGTCTTCCTTTGCTTTTGGTTCACCCTCCAATGGCTGCCGTGGCCGGGCGCTCTGGCTGGCGCATCGCGCTGATCCGAAGCCAGGAGCCAGGTGCTTCTCCTGGTCTCCCATGCAGGGGCAGGGCCCAAGCACTTGGGCCATCCTCCACCGCACTCCTGGGGCCACAGCAGAGAGCTGGCCTGGAAGAGGGGCAACCGGGACAGAATCCAGCAACCCAACCAGGACTAGAACCCGGTGTGCCGGTGCTGCAGGCGGAGGATTAGCCTAGTGAGCCGCGGTGCCGGCCTTTACAGACACATTTTTTAAAAAGATTTATGGTCGGCGCCGCGGCTCACTAGGCTAATCCTCCGCCTTGTGGCGCCGGCACACCAGGTTCTAGTCCTGGTCGGGACACCCAGGGAGTGTAGTGGAGGATGGCCCAAGTACTTGGGCCCTGCACCCCATGGGAGACCAGGAGAAGCACCTGGCTCCTGCCATGGGATCAGCGCGGTGCGCCGGCCGCGGCGGCCATTGGAGGGTGAACCACCGGCAAAGGAAGACCTTTCTCTCTGTCTCTCTCTCTCACTGTCCACTCTGCCTGTCAAAAAAAAAAGATTTATTTATTTTACTTGAAAGTCAGAGTTACACAGAGAGATGAGAGGCAGAGAGAGAGAGAGGTCTTCCATCGCTGGTGCACTCCCCAATTGGCTGCAATGGTTGGAGCTGCGCTGAGCCAAAGCCAGGAACCAGGAGCTTCTTCCATGTCTCCCATGCAGGTGCAGGAGCCCAAGGACTTGGGCCATCTTTTACTGCTTTCCTAGGCCATAGTAGACAGCTGTTTGGAAGTGGAGCAGCCAGGACTCGAACCAGCAGCCATATGGGATGCTGGCACCGCAGGTGGCAGCCTCATCCTCCACGCCACAACGCCAGCGCCTTACAGACACCTTTGATTTGAGAAAACTCCATACAAGAGGCCACACTACTCCCCTGAAGTGACCCAAGAGGAACTTTCTAGGGCTTATATTCTCTGGCCCAGAGGATGATGTCAGTCTGAAGGAGGAAGGACCTATTATCCATTCATCTGCCAGTGGAAGACATTTAAAATTATTTCAAGCTTTTGACCTGGAGAAGGATAAGACTATACAGTTGTCCCAGAGCATATTTATGGGAAAGGACTTTCTCAGGACTACAAAATAAGTTATAGGGAATGTGAGCTTTGTCTTAGGAACAACCCCTTAAATCTAAGGCTTTCTCTCCCCAGAATACAAAGAAAAGGCAACTATCCAGGGAGGGGTGGTAACTAGATGTTCGCAAGCCTGAAACCAACGTTTCCATTATCGCTGGTGTGAGGAGATGCCTTCACTAGTTGGTCGGGAGCCTTCCCCTGTAGAACTGAGGTTGCTGAAGCAGCAAAGGTGCTGATCTCTGACCTAGTCCCAAGATCTGGAGTTACTAAGAGCCTGAAAAGGGACAATGACACCTGCTCCAAGGCAACTGTCTCTCAGGGAGTCTCCAAGGGGTTCAGTACACCAGTGTCATCTCCTTCATGCCTGGAAGTTCCAAGAGACCCACCTCAAGAAGCTACCTCATCTGTCTCTCTCTCTCACTGTCCACTCTGCCTGTCAAAAAATTAAAAAAAAAAAATAAATTTAAAAAAAAGGCCGGCGCCGTGGCTCACTAGGCTAATCCTCCGCCTAGCGGCGCCGGCACACCAGGTTCTAGTCCTGGTCGGGGCGCCGGATTCTGTCCCGGTTGCCCCTCTTCCAGGCCAGCTCTCTGCTGTGGCCAGGGAGTGCAGTGGAGGATGGCCCAAGTGCTTGGGCCCTGCCCCTGCATGGGAGACCAGGAAAAGCACCTGGCTCCTGGCTCCTGCCATCGGATCAGCGCGGTGCGCCGGCCGCAGCGCGCTGGCCGCGGCGGCCATTGGAGGGTGAACCAACGGCAAAGGAAGACCTTTCTCTCTGTCTCTCTCTCTCACTGTCCACTCTGCCTGTCAAAAAATAAAAAAAAATAAAATAAATTTAAAAAAAAAGAAGCTACCTCAGTAAAATCACCTTTGCCAGCCCTCTGTCCTGCCCATAGCTTTAATGCATATTGGAAATACCCCCTTAAACTTAGGTTTGAGCCCTTTGAAATACTGTGTGAATGTCCTCTAATTACTTACGATCTCCTAATGGACATGCCATCTCACACATGATCATATCAGTCACAGCACTTTCCAGATTCCAAAATGCCATTCAAGATCTCCCAAAGTTTCAGCCAGAGGACTGGGAAGCCCTAAATTCACCCCAGCAGGATGCAGTGTTACTCATGGCCCTTCCAACCTCACTCTTTAGAGGAAGTCAGGGCGGAACATATACTGTGATTCTTCCTACTCCCATTGTAGTAAAAGTGTTTCGATTAGAACCTGGGTCTACCATTCCTGAGTGAAAGCCTGGGTTTCTGAACCAACTTTCAATTTAACCCCTGAGACAATGTTGACACCTCCAAGGAAGCTGGACACTCCTGGCAAGCCACTGAAGAACTCAAACTGATTTTTATAAAGATAAGTAAATCTGATATGCACAGTCCTCCCCAGCTTTTATCCCTCAATCGCATCACCAAGCTGCACTTACTTGGAGAACAGCCTTGCTACTTGGGTTATTTCTTTTCATCTTATTGTTTACCTGCTTGCCTCCAGTTACATTATGGTGCTATGGTTTTAAACATGCTGACTCTACACAACACAGTGAGGGCTCTCTGGCATCCCCTTTATTTCAGGGGACATGTCCATGACTACCCCTTATTAGAAAGACCCAATAGTGGGATACTCTCTGTACAAAGACTTCTTTTAGTTTGTCAGTATCCTCATCACGGAAACATCATTTTAAATCTCACTCTCACAGTTTATGTGGGATGAGATATCACAATAAAGGCCACCAAGGATCTACAAACTTTTTTTAACTCACTGGGATTTAAGGAATTGCAAAACCATCAAACATCAGACATCTTCATCAACAAGATGGAATATGCACATTATCAAATGGAATATGTTTATTTTTGATTAATAGCTCCTACTTGATGGGAGGGAACCTTTATAGATTTCAAAAGAAAATATCTGGCTCATAAATAGCCTAAGCAAACAAGCAGGCTCAAGTCCTAGGCTGCTATTATCTCTCTTGTCCGCTTTACAACTCTGACATAAGGAAATGGATTTATCCCTAAGTAAGCCTGATCTGCATTTGTGTGATATTTCTTATGTGGCGGCCCTGTGTACTCAACCTTCTTATAGGGCTTTTCTCTCCTCATATGGAGACGATCAAACTCCAGATGTTCCTGTCTTCTACCAGGGACTCCTGGACACAGCTCAGCAGGAAGAGTGCAAACTCCTGTCTGCAAGGTCAGCCCTCTGCAGCTCAAAGTAGCCAGAGTGGTCATCATCCTTTCTTGCGAATGGCAGTTAGGGTTACCTCATCATGGTGAGGATGGCAGACAGATTCCTGGCTAGGTAGCCAGGGAACAGGCGGTCCCCTCCCCATCATTTGGAGATGAGTCTCACAGGACCTGAGAAAAGCCAAGCCACAGGTTTCTGTGAAGGACATCTGTGATTGGAAACAAGTTTCAGACAATTAACCAATCAAAACCATCATTTCTCAATGCCTGTTCCAGACCAGTCAGGAGAACTTCCTCTTTTACAGCCTGTAAAGAAACCTCTAGACAATCCTCTCTCGATGGTTCTCTCCTTCAGGGAACGCTCCTGGCCACTGGGAATACTTTGCTTCTTTTAATAAACTACTTCCGCTTTACACTCACCCTTCCCTATGCTCCTAATTCTTCATGGTCATGAGACATGAAGCCAAGTGGTAATACCAAGAAGCAAAGCACAAATCACCTGGAACTTCCAGTCACCTCCCTGCAGGAGTTGTTGAGGATCTGTCCAGCATCAGTCCAGACCCTAGCTTCTCTCCTAGCCATCTACATTCACATAATGATTAGGCTGTGTGGAATTTTAAATGATACAGAGAATTTAGCATAGATGAAAGTTTGGTGATTGAGACTCCCTATTGGCACTTGTATTCCAGCATTTCATAAAAATACTCTCAGATTTGAGCCTGAATGGCATGTAGCTCTCAGTATTAAAAATAAATAGAAATTTTAGTCAGAAAAAGAGAGAGAGAGAGAAACAGAGAGAACCCATTATCATTCTTCTATGATGCATGACCATAAGACAACGTGGCATGTCAAGTCTGTGTCTACAGCTGAGAAGCAAACAGGTCAATGCTTTCTGCCAAAGTTTATGCCAAGAACACTAGGGAGCAGTTAAAGGACCGATCTCAGTGCCTGACATTCAGGTGAAACTAAATGTAATCTCCATGGCTTTTGAAAAGGAGATACTAGTGACTTTGAGTCTAAAATGACAAGACACAATTCCCCACCTTACCTGGAAGAATGCATTTCCCAGGCATCCCAGAGGTGAGTGTTAGGACGTGATACTCAGGGGACGCTGCTCAGGTGAGTGCTTTGCTCCTTCAGCAAGCTGGGGGACTGCACCACACTCCTGAGCAGAAAGCACCCTGGGACTTCAACTTGAGGGCCAGGACCTAAGAACATGGTATTCTGAGAGGACGGCACTTTTTTCATACTTTTATTTTTTTTTAAACTTTTATTTAATGAATATAAATTTCCAAAGTACAGCTTATGGATTACAATGGCTTCCCCCCCCCATAACGTCCCTCCCACCCGCAACCCTCCCCTTTCCCACTCCCTCTCCCCTTCCATTCACATCAAGATTCATTTTCGTTTTTCTTTATATACAGAAGATCAGTTTAGCATACATTAAGTAAAGATTTCAACAGTTTGCTCCCACACAGAAACATAAAGTGAAAAATACTGTTTAAGTACTAGTTATAGCATTAAATCTCAATGTACAGCACACTAAGGACAAAGATCCTACATGAGGAGTAAGTGCACAGTGACTCCTGTTGTTGACTTAACAAATTGACACTCTTGTTTCTGGCATCAGTAATCACCCTAGGCTCTTGTCATGAGCTGCCAAGGCTATGGAAGTCCCCTGAGTTCACTGACTCTGATCATATTTAGACAAGGCCATGGTCAAAGTGGAAGTTCTCTCCTCCCTTCAGAGAAAGGTACCTCCTTCTTTGATGACCCATTCTTTCCGCTGGGATCTCACTCGCAGAGATCTTTCATTTAGGTTTTTTTTTTTTTTTTTTCCCAGAGTGTCTTGGCTTTCCATGCCTGAACTACTCTCATGGGCTTTTCAGCCGGATCCACGTGCTTTAAGGGCTGATTCTGAGGCCAGAGTGCTGTTTAGGACATCTGCCATTCTATGGGTCTGCCGTGTATCTCACTTCCCATGTTGAATCATTCTCTCCCTTTTTTATTCTATCAGTTAGTATTCGCAGACACTAGTCTTGTTTATGTGATCCCTTTGGTTCTTAGTCCTATCATTATGATCAATTGTGAACAGAAATTGATCACTGGGACTAGTGAGATGGCATTGGTACATGGCACCTTGATGGGATTGAATTGGAATCCCCTGGTATGTTTCTAACTCTACCGTTTGAGGTAAGTCAGCTTGAGCATGTCCCAAATTGCACATCTCTTCCCTCTCTTATTCCCACTCTTATATTTAACAGTGATCACTTTTCAGTTAAGTTTCAGCACCTAGGAAGAATTGTGTATTGATTACAGTATTCAACCAAAAGTATGTTCTACGCATACTCTTATTTTTAATTTTAATCAGTTCTTCACAGATTCAATGTGCTTTGTAGATGCAACACTAAGAACATAATGATATGTCTCTCCTCCCTCTCTCTCTGTTTTTCCCTCCCAACTTCATTCCTTCTCCCTTTCTGTCTTTTATTTTTTTAGCTTTAAGATAACATATTTTAAAGTTGCATTACAATAAAATGGTTTAATAATTCACCAAATAAGAGTTTAACAAGTAAAAAGCAAAAACAAAACAAAACAAAACAAAAAAACAAAAAAAACTAATGTATTGGGAATATGACAAGAGATATAAACAATAACAATGAAAAAACGACCATTTTGCCCATATATATCAAAATTTGACAAATAGATTGTCAAAACTACCGTAGAAAAACATTCTTAACCATTGTTTGACAAAACTGTAAAACAAAGTTTTACCAAGCTATGTTTGCAGCAAACCTGACACACGCAGACACTTTTTCTGGATTCTTGCTTTCTTTTAGGAAGTGCGTATGAGTGACCAGCACGGTGTGTGAGCTGGGTTGGCAGCTGTGTACAATGCAAGTCAGAGGATGTGAAATGTGACGATGCAGGCCAGCTGCCAACCAGCCCTGAGAAGAGGACTTAGATAGAGATACTTCACCATAGAGCAGGACTATTAACAAGGAAAAAAAAATGAGGACAGGGTGTTTCTCTGGTGACAGGCCTGGGTGTGCATCAGGGGAATCTGGCTGGGTGGGTGGCATGCCACAGCCACTGGGAGGACTGTCTACAGTCCACACAGAGAGCTGTCAGAGCACAGGGAGTCAGGAGTGACCAACACAGCTTCAGTTCTGCTGCCCAGCACTTTGCATTTGCTCAAAGATCAGATGTCTTCCTGTGTCTTTTCATCCTCTCCTCTTCTCTGCACCCCTCCCTCCTCCAAGTACATTTGCTTAATTCTGGATTTTCTTCATGGACATATTTTTAAAAAAATAATAATTGTGTTGTCATGTATTAGGATTCTCCGGCGAACTTGTGTGTTGGGGTGTGTGTGCATGTGTATCTGTGTATGTATGTGAGTATGTATGTGTGTACATCTGCGTGTGCATGTGTGTACATGTGTCCATCTGTGAATGTATACGTGTGCATGTGTGTCTGGATATGTGTGCAAGTGTATGTGTCTATCTGTACGTGTGTGCATGTGCATGTATATGTCGAGAGAGAAATCAGGGAGAGAGGGAGTTTAAGGAATCAGTGGATATGATTATGGCGGTGGCAAGTCCCATTCCTGCAGGATGGGTCCCAAGCTGCCCACCAGGTGACAGCTGCTGAGTAGCTCCTGTCTGGGGAGCAGTGCTGGTGAATCTTCTCCAGCTCAGGGGAAGGAAGTTGTTGTTATTATTATTATTATTATTGTCATTATTACTATCCAGGCCTTCTGCCGATTGAGTAAGACCCACCCACATCAGGGAGGGAAATCCGACTTACCTAAAGTCTGTGGTCTTAACTGTTGATTTCATACAGAAACTCCCTGCCAAAAGTCGACCAGAACAATTTTTTGATCAGATATCTGGACACTGTGGCCTGTTGAGTTTAATTTAAACTTAACAGCTCCCATAAAAAGTGAGATTTGTGCCATAATGGGCAAAATATTGACTGGGGGACAGGCGTTTGGCCTAGCAGAAAGATACCAGTGCCCCACGTCAGTGTGCTTGCGTTATGTTTCCAGCTCTGGTTCTAGGCTCCGGGTTCCTGTTCATGCAAACCCTGGGAGGTAGCAGTGATGACCCAAGGAAATGAGTCCTTCCCTCTAACATAGGAGAATTGGGTTGAGTTAACAGTTCCCAGCTTCAGCCTGGCCCTGTCCTGGTCATTTGGGGAGTGAACCATGGATGCAGTGGAATCTCTCTCTCTCTTTTTCAAATAAATAATAACAAAACAATTATAAAAATATTTACTAGTGAAATAGAAGACAATGACATAACATG
This sequence comes from Oryctolagus cuniculus, assembly GCF_964237555.1. Classification (NCBI taxonomy): domain Eukaryota; kingdom Metazoa; phylum Chordata; class Mammalia; order Lagomorpha; family Leporidae; genus Oryctolagus; species Oryctolagus cuniculus. The sequence continues at coordinate 196,825,163 of NC_091433.1, forward strand.
GCAATGTTTACCTTTTTAATGTACATTAGGCAAGAACATTTCATTTGAAAGAAAAGATGGTTCTACATTTCTCTACACAAATTCCAGACTCTTTTGGGTAGTTTTGGAGCTTCCCTGAGTGAAGCCATTTTTATAGACTTACTTCACAGAGCCTGTGTCAGAGAAACACAAGTACACAGGGCAACTAAACGTTCACCTCAGAACAGCCCTTGGACAATTCCCAATGACATCTTTTCCTTCTACAAATGGGAATACTAAAGTCCAGGCACTGACAGTGACGGATCTGAGGTTGCACAGCTGACTACTGATTGATTCTACAGCATCCCAAGGTACATCTCTCTCATGTTTCCTATGCATTATAAAGGAGTCTCCAACTAAAGACAACAAAGAAATAAAATGCAGATATCACTCTGGGTGCCTTGACTCTCCTCCACACTTGGCAATGCAATCAATAACAGCCCCAAGCAGGCAGACACAGACAAATATTATAACTGACAATAGGAAAAAATAGAACATCTACAGAAAATCTTGACAGATGCTTTTCACTAGGATCAGCATGAATTTTACCTCACTGTCCTCATTTCAAAGAAAATAGTCTAAGAAAAGAGTAAATTTAAAAAACAAAACATCTTAAGTATTTGCATAATTATCCCCTAATGTGAGGACAGGTGCAAGTTGAATGGAGAGACCAGAGAACTTGGAGAGGGTGGGGGAGGGAGAAGTGCGGGAAGGGAGAGGAACCAGAAAAAGGAAGAGGAGGTGGGGAGGAGGAGACAGAGCTGGGCCAGCAGAAATGGTCTTACACTGGAATTTTGACCTTCAGTAGTTTAGAGGAAGCAGTAAATGATCTCTCGGCATTTTTTGCCAGGGTGTCTAGCTGAAAGAGGAAATAATACAAACCCTGGCATTCTACCATGTGATGTGTGTCTTGTCATGAATCCAAGTAAGTCAGCATTTAATTATGATTAATGTGACCATGCTCTGATAGCGCCAACTGCATTTTGGGCTTTTCGTGGTAACAGAAGCTGTCACTGAGCCAGCTACCTGGATGTCTGAGCTTAAATGGCCATGCTGACACCTGTTTGCCCACGTGAGAATGAGTGTGGGTCTGGGACTTTTACTGCAATGCTAGCATCTGGACCTAGGAGGCTTCACCCTCCCAGATGATAAATGGGTACCTCAGACTGCTGTTGAAATTAAAATAATTACAGAATTAAACCAGTAGTATTAAGTAGAACAGACAAAAAAAAATACTAAGAGGGATAATGTATTAAGTTGTTCATTAACAGTCAGGGCTATGCTGATCAAGTCACCGTTTCTCATAGTGTCCATTTCACTTCAACAGGTTTAATTTTTGGTGTTCAGTCAGTTGTCACCGATCAGGGAGAACATATGGTATTTGTCCCTTTGGGACTGGCTTATTTCACTCAGCATGATGTGTTCCAGATTCCTCCATTTTGTTGCAAATGACTGCATTTCATTGTTTTTTACTGCGGTATAGTATTCTATAGAGTACATATCCCATAATTTCTTTATCCAGTCTACCGTTGATGAGCATTTAGGTTGGTTAAAGGTCTTAGCTATTGTGAATTGAGCTGCAATAAACATTAGGGTGCAGACAGCTTTTTTGTTTGCCAATTTAAATTCCTTTGGATAAATTCCAAGGAGTGGGATGGCTGGGTTGTGTGGTAGGGTTATATTCAGGTTTCTGAGGAATCTCCAGACTGACTTCCATGGTGGCTTGACCAGTTTGCATTCCCACCAACAGTGGGTTAGTGTCCCTTTTTCCCCACATCCTCGCCAGCATCTGTTGGTAGATTTCTGTAATTCTGTAATTAATACACAGTTATTCTTAAGTGTTGAAATTTAACTGGAATGTGATCCCTGTTAAATATAAGAGTGGGAATAAGAGTGGGAAGAGATGTACAATTTGGGACATGCTCAAGCTGACTTACCTCAAACGGTAGAGTTAGAAACATACCAGGGGATTCCAATTCAATCCCATCAAGGTGGCATGTACCAATGCCATCTCACTAGTCCCAGTGATCAATTTCTGTTCACAATTGATCATAATGAAAGGACTAAGAGTCAAAGGGATCACATAAATAAGTCTAGTGCCTGCTAATACTAACCGATAGAATAAATAAAGGGGAGAGTGATCCAACATGGGAAGCGAGATACACGGCAGACCCATAGAATGGCAGATGTCCTAAACAGCACTCTGGCCTCAGAATCAGCCCTAAAGGCATTCGGATCTGGCTGAAAAGCCTATGAGAGTATTTCAGGCATGGAAAGCCAAGACACTCTGGCAAAAAAAAAAAAAAAAAAAAAAAAAAAAAAAAAAAAAAAAACAAACCCTAAATGAAAGATCTCTGTGAGTGCGATCCCAGTGGAAAGAACAGGAAGAACAGGTCTTCAAACAAGGAGGTACCTTTCTCTGAAGGGAGGAGAGAACTTCCAATTTGACTATGACCTTGTCTAAATAAGATAAGAGTCGGTGAATTCAAAAGGCTTCCATAGCCTTGGAAACTCATGACTGGAACATAGAGAGATTACTGATGCCATAAACAGGAGTGTCAATTTGTAAAGTCAATAACAGGAGTCACTGTGCACTTACTCCTCATGTAGGATCTCTGTCCTTAATGTGCTGTATATTGAGATTTAATGCTATAACGAGTACTCAAACAGTATTTTTCACTTTGTGTTTCTATGTGGGTGCAAACTGTTGAAATCTTTACTTAATGTATACTATACTGATCTTCTGTATATAAAGAAAATTGAAAATGAATCTTGATATGAATGGAAGGGGAGAGAGAACGGGAAAAGGGAGGGTTGTGGGTGGGAGGAAGTCATTGGGGGGTAGCCAATGTAATCCATAAGCTGTCCTTTGGAAATCTATATTATTAAATAAAAGTTAAAAAAATAAAAAATAAAAAAAATAAATTAAAATAATAATCAAAGTAATGAACCTGTAAAGTTCTCCATTAAGGAAAATCTAAGACCATCAATACCTTTGGTGAGTTTAAGCAAGGAAATGATTAAATTACAAGTAAAGCAAACAAATATCTCAAAGTGACAAACAAAACAAAAACACCAGACAACATCAGAACAGAGCTGACTAACCTTTTTGTCACATGAAAACAAAGCTGGGGTTGGAGCTGGGGACATAGGAACATAAGAATTCTCCAGGGAAGGACCCAGTGAGGAGAGTAGTAGGTGGAAAGACGAAAGCTGGGGGACAGGGAAGCCCCCAGTCAGGCAGAGGCTCTGAAAGGGAGAACTCAGTAAACAGAAAGGAGGAAAACCACTGAACCATATAATGCAACTGTCTCACTGATATAAACAGCCAGCCATTTTCCAGGAAAGAAACACTGACACAGGCATATTTTTTTTTTTTATTTTGACAGGCAGAGTGGACAGTGAGAGAGAGAGACAGAGAGAAAGGTCTTCCTTTGCCATTGGTTCACCCTCCAATGGCCGCCGCGGCCGGCGCGCTGCGGCCGGCGCACCGCGCTGATCCGATGGCAGGAGCCAGGAGCCAGGTGCTTTTCCTGGTCTCCCATGGGGTGCAGGGCCCAAGCACCTGGGCCATCCTCCACTGCACTCCCGGGCCACAGCAGAGGGCTGGCCTGGAAGAGGGGCAACCGGGACAGAATCCGGCGCCCCGACCGGGACTAGAACCCGGTGTGCCGGCGCCGCTAGGCAGAGGATTAGCCTAGTGAGCCGCGGCGCTGGCCCAGGCATATTAGCACCAGGGCTTAAGTTATTGAACCTCCAGAATAAAGACCAAGTTACTCAAAAATTCAGGAAGGAAAGCTAGTCATTTGCAGACCACTCATATTTTTGACATTCTCAACAAAAGGATAAAATTTACAAAGACTACTAGGAAAAATGGGCTCTCACCATGATATTCAATCATGTATTTGCAAGATAAAGGCAACCAAAAAACATTCAGACCGGAAGGAATTTGAGGATACAGCATTCAGGAGCCTGTCAGAGAGGCAAAGAAAATTGGTGACAACAACCGTTCTATCAAAAGCGAAATGTAGAAGCCATGGCAAACGTGCATGTGCAGCACAGAACATCAGACGGCAGCAGAAGAAGACACGCACGGCTCTAGAAAGACAAGTGCTACCAGAAGCTCTGTGAAAACGCTGGCCAATGATATAGAACTGGAAAAAAATAGAGAAACAGAAGGCAGAAGATGAGCATTGAACCCAACTGAATCTACTCCTTACAGCAGCCATAGCATAAACTAATTAAGTATTGTAAGACTTGAAAAGCTGAAACCAATGAATTAAGAACAAGTGAAAAGTTGTCTATAACCATGCCTGTATATTTAATTAGTAACTTGTTTGAGCTATTTTTTTTGTTAAGCTGAAATCTTACTTGAATATTTTTAAAGTCCACACTATGTTGCCTCATATTTCTAAACTTAGGTTTTGTAGTTATTGTTATTTCTTTCATACTTTTAATCCACATATAAATAAATAGATATCATTTCTGGGAGAGTCAATATGAAATTTTTATCAGTATTATGTTCTGTATTGCTTAATTTAAAAATAAACAGGGTGAAGTAAAATAAAAAATATTATTTAAAACTCTGTAAATAAAAAAGGAGCTACTAGTAGGTTCTTTTTTGTTGTTTTGTTTTGCTTTAATTTTATTTAATCAATATAAATTCCCAAAGTACAACTTTTTGATTATAGCGGATTTTTCCCCTCATAATCACCCTCCCACCCGCAACCATCCCATCTCCCGCTCCCTCTCCAATCCCATTCACATCAAGATTCATCTTCCGCTGGGGCTCAATAGGCTAATCCTCCACCTGCGGCACCGGCACACTGGGTTCTAGTCCCTGTTGGGGGCGCCGGATTCTGTCTCAGTTGCCCCTCTTCCAGGCCAGCTCTCTGCTGTGGCCCGGGAGTGCAGTGGAGGATGGCCCAAATCCTTGGGCCCTGCACCGGCATGGGAGAACAAGAGAAGCACTCTAAATAAGAGTGTCAATTGTTAAATCAAAAACAGGAGTCACTGTGCACTTACTCCCCATGTAGGATCTCTGTCCTTAATGTGTTGTACAATGTGAATTAATGCTATAACTAGTATCCAAGCAATACTTTATACTTTGTGTTTCTGTGTGGGTGCAGTCTGTTGAAATCTTGATTAGTATATACTAAATTGATCTTCTGTATGTAATTGCAGATGAATCTTTTTTTTTTTTTTTTTTGACAGGCAGAGTGGACAGTGAGAGAGAGAGACAGAGAGAAAGGTCTTCCTTTGCAGTTGGTTCACCCTCCAGTGGCCGCCGCGGCCAACGCGCTGCAGCCGGCGCACCGCGCTGATCCGATGGCAGGAGCCAGGTGCTTCTCCTCGTCTCCCATAGGGTGCAGGGCCAAAGTACTTGGGCCATCCTCCACTGCACTCCCTGGCCACAGCAGAGAGCTGGCCTGGAAGAGGGGCAACCGGGACAGAATCCGGCGCCACAACCGGGGCTAGAACCCAGTGTGCCGGTGCCGCAAGGCAGAGGATTAGCCTAGTGAGCCCAGGCGCTGGCCTGAACTCAGTTTCTAATTTTTTTTTTAATTCCTCCATCGTTCAGGGTCTGCAAAGAGCCTATTTCCAAATCAGGATGCATTCCCAGGTACCAGAGGTTAGAACTTCAACACATGTTGTGTTCAACTACAGCAGTTAGAATTTAGGTTGAGCCAGCAGTTTTTTCAACCCACAGAAATGACAATCTGATTTATTCAACCTGACATATTCAATTACTAATGCGTTCAGGCTTTACTTTATGAATTCTCTTTCGAAAGCCACACCTAGAACTTACAGCAAGCTACTGAGCAGATTTACTCCTTCCTGTAATTCCTTTGGCTAAGTTTGCCAGACACCCAATCAGCTATCAAGATAGTCTTTGAAAATTTCAACCTTGAGCTCTTTTCTCATTGACACTAGATATGTGAGATTGACATTCCTTGTCTTTTAAGCCTTGTCATTGATTCCGTTTCTCAAGCCTTTTCATGGAGTAGGGCAAATTGTACTTCCTGATTTCATTTGCTCCGGGAGACAGGGAAATTCTCAAATCTGAAAATACTGCCAGGTCTGAAACTAAATGCATATGTACATTTTCTTAACTCACAAAAGCTCCTGATACGGAAAAAATGAATGAAGGAAGCTAAGTTTTATCCGAATATCCCCCCTACTCAGAGCAGCACTGCATGAATGAGTGTGGTAAAATGTTGACCTTAATTTCTGTTATCTGGGTATTTGCTTCAAGGGTCAATCAAGGGGCTCACAAATTCTGTGCTAAAAGCTCACTGTCCAAGTTCACCAGAGACATGAGTGACAGTGCTGCTTGCACCTCCATAATGCAGGTGAGCACAGTGAAGATAAGACGGTTTGCAACCAGATAGTTCTTAGCAAACAAGCTAAAATTATGCCTAGGAGGATGGAAAACTCTGTGCTGTGAAAACTGGATTCCACAAGCTGAAGTATGGAACAAGATCCCCACCTTACAACTGTCGCTCCCCCTCTTCGTGGAGGAATGACACAGGACCCTGCACTGTTCTTTTGTCTGCTCGGCCCTCCCCGGGTTCGCTGCTGGTTCTTCCCGGGTTGGCTACTATCCCTTCCACCTCCGTGGAAGGGCAGTTCCCCCTGGCCACATTCCCCACTTCCGCAGGGGAGCGGCACACCGCCGGCCGGCTTTCTCGGGGGCTGCACAGGTGTTCCTTCAGATGTTCCCCTTAGATGTTCCCCGTGCATGCCGTCTCTCTCCTCCTTTATAGTCCTCCTCCGCCAATCCCAACTCGGCTGCCCACACGCCGAGTACGCTGCTCTCCTCCAATCAGTAGCAAGTCCTACAGTTTATTGGTTGAACTGGAGGCAGCTGTGCGGAAGCTGTTTACTTCTCTCCCAGCGCCATATTGTGGGAGAGCAGATGCATAGAATAAGTCTTAATTCCAGTAACGCAGTCTAGTCCGAATTGCTCCCCACAGATCCCCCTTTCTTTTTATTTTTTGGCGTTGATATGCGCCTGTCTTCGGTGTTCCGCGGCACACACTCTGCTCTGCTTGCTAGAGTTGCCACAGGTTCTTACAAGTCCTATCAATCAGGCAAACCGAATCCGGGTCCTCTCTTCGCCATGTTGTGAGGAGGTTTTTAGGCGCTGATGCGTGCCTGTGTTCGGTGCCCTGCAGCGCATGCTCTGCTCTGCCTGCAGGGGCTTACAAGCCCTAACAATCAGGCAAACCGAATCCAAGCCTTCTAATTGCTGTATTGTGGGGAGGCCTTACTGATGTTAATTCGTGCCTGTCTTCGGTGACCTGCGGCGCATAAGCTGCTAGCTGCCCGCAGGTGCTCATCGCCTCACTTAATCAGGCAGACCGAATCCAAGCTCTCACATTGCAGTGTTGTAGGGAGGCCTTTCTATTTCTCTATTTCTCTATCTCCGGGCATTCCTATTTCTCCCATTTTACTTCTATCTTCCAGCATTCCTATTTCTCTCCTTTTACTTCTAAACTTCTGTTTCTCTTATCCCTGCGGCTTCCCGGCGGTGCCCGCCCCGAGGCTGCATCTCGGCACCTCGCCCCGCGGCAGCTTCACGGCTCTGCGCGGCTTCCCGGCGCCTCGCCCCGCCGGCAGGCTCCCGGCTCTGCACGGCTCGGCTTCGCGCGCACGCTCCGCGGTCTCCATGCACTTCGCGCCCGCACCACGGCCTCGCGCCGGCCCAGCATTCCCTATCTATTCACGCCCCGTGCTCTCTCTGCACGCGGCGGCTTCCGCGAATGTTTCCGCCACCACCGGCATTCAGTCCAAGTTCCCCGGACTAACCTGGCGAATTTCAACCTGGCGGCCCACGTCTCTGCCTCTGGTTCCAGATCTTCACCTCTTGCTCCCCGGGGTGACTTGAAGAATTCCAAGGTGGCTTATGTCTCCGCCTCGGCCTGCACTCGTGGCTTCATCCTCCCTAACATTTTTCTCTACCCGGTATGTTTCCTTAAGTTTTCTTCCAACAATATTCCTCTCATTTCTCCTGGCTACTCCCCACAGTCCGTATCCAAGTCTAAGTTTCTTCTAGGTTTCACTTTCACTTTCAACCTGCAGTCCGTATCTAAGTCTAAGTTTCTTCTTGCTTTCACTTTAAATCCTAACTTCTTTCCCACAGTCCATATCCGAGTCCAAGCCTCCTCCAGGTTTCACTTTCGCTTTCAATCTCCTAGCTTCCCCGCCATAGTCCGCATCCGAGTCTATGAAAGCTTTCACTTTCGCTTTCAATCCTAACTTCTTTCCCACAGTCCATATCCGTGTCTATGCCTAGGCTTTCAATAGCTTCTTCCGGCACCTAGGCTCTTTGCTAGTCTCTCTCTCCAGTATTTTTCCACTTCTTTCCACTTCTTCCCGTTTCTTCCCACTTCTTCCCTCCTAGGTTTCCTATCCGAGTCACGGCACCATTATGTCGCTCCCCCTTTTCATGGGGGAACGACACTAAACCCTGCCTAGGCTTCATATCCGAGTCACGGCACCATTATGTCGCTCCCCCTCTTCGTGGAGGAACGACACAGGACCCTGCGCTGTTCTTTTGTCTGCTCGGCCCTCCCCGGGTTCGCTGCTGGTTCTTCCCGGGTTGGCTACTATCCCTTCCACCTCCGTGGAAGGGCAGTTCCCCCTGGCCACATTCCCCACTTCCGCAGGGGAGCGGCACACCGCCGGCCGGCTTTCTCGGGGGCTGCACAGGTGTTCCTTCAGATGTTCCCCTTAGATGTTCCCCGTGCATGCCGTCTCTCTCCTCCTTTATAGTCCTCCTCCGCCAATCCCAACTCGGCTGCCCACACGCCGAGTACGCTGCTCTCCTCCAATCAGTAGCAAGTCCTACAGTTTATTGGTTGAACTGGAGGCAGCTGTGCGGAAGCTGTTTACTTCTCTCCCAGCGCCATATTGTGGGAGAGCAGATGCATAGAATAAGTCTTAATTCCAGTAACGCAGTCTAGTCCGAATTGCTCCCCACAACAACCTAAACAAAAGTCAACTCACAGTGGATCAAGGATCTAAACTTAAGGCCTGAGACCATCAAACTGCTAGAAGAAAACAAAGGGGAAACATTAGAAGACATTGGCCTAGGCAAAGACATCTTGGATAATACTCCAGAGCACAGGCAATAAAAGTAAAAATAGATGAAAATCGACAAAAGGGATTATATCAAGCTAAGATACTTTGTCATTTCCCTCACTGCTTTTATGATTAAGAAATTACAGAATGTTTAAAATAATCAAATGAAAGAACAATTATCTTGCCCAATTTCACACTTGTCTCTATTTGAGAATTTTCTCAGCCCACCCACGAACTCCAAGACCTTAATAATCCACTTGGAATACATAATGTAAATGCAGGGGATGCCTCCATGATAACACACCCAAGGCATTCTAACACACAGAAGGCACCAAATAGACTCTTAGGATTGCTGCACTGAACATCATCCTACATAGCAGTTCTTTTTTCAATTCAGGATATTCTTATATCTACAAAAGGTCTATTTTATAACATTATAGCTTTACTGTTATCCTCAAATATGTTAAAGAAATACACACTTAAGACTATTGGAATATATTTTTTCTGATGAAGAATAATCAAAAATATGTCACAAGTGCTGCAATTCAACATGATTTGACTATTCCTGTCAGTAGTTAAATAAGGAAATAATTGAAAGATAGATTCAAAGATTTGAACAAATATGTAAAACACATCAAAGGGAGCACATAAGCAAGTCTAGTACCTGCTAACACTAACCGATAGAATAAATAAAGGGGAGAGTGATCCAGCATGGGAAGCGAGATACTCAGCAGACTCATAGAATGGTGGATGTCCTAAATAGCACTCTGGCCTCAGAATCAGCCCTAAAGGCATTCGGATCTGGCTGAAAAGCCCATGAGAGTATTTCAGGCATGGAAAGCCAAGACACTCTGGCAAAAGATCTCTGTGAGTGAGATCCCAGTGGAAAGAACAGGTCTTCAAAGAAAGAGGTACCTTTCTCTGAAGGGAGGAGAGAACCTCCACTTTGAATATGACCTTGTCTAAACAAGATAAGAATCGGTGAACTCAGAGGGCTTCCATAGCCTTGGAAACTCATGACTGGAGCATAGGGAGATTACTGATGCCATAGACAGGAGTGTCAATTGGTAAAGTCAACAACAGGAGTCACTGTGCACTTACTCCTTATGTAGGATCTCTGTCCTTAATGTGCTGTGCATTGAGATTTAATGCTATAACGAGTACTCAAACAATACATTTCACTTTGTGTTTCTATGGGGGTGCAAACTGTTGAAATCTTTACTTAATGCATACTAAACTGATCCTCTGTAAAAAAAAAAAAAAAGAAAAAGAAAAAAATTATCAACTCCCAACTTGACTTTCACTGGGATTAAACATGACAATAGGTCTGATCTGATTTCATCATCATTAAAAAAAATCATCTATTATTTTTCACTTTATGTTTCTGTGTGGGAGCAAACTGTTGAAATCCTTACTTAATGTATACTAAGCTGATCTTCTGTATATTAAGATAATCGAAAATGAATCTTGATGTGAATGGAAGGGGAGAGGGAGTGGGAAAGGGGAGGGTTGTGGGTGGGAGGGACCGTATGGGGGGGAAGCCATTGTAATCCGTAAATCGTACTTGGGAAATTTATATTCATGAAATAAAAGTTAAAAAAAAAAGAAAAAAAAACACATCACTGCTTCATAGAGTCACAACCTATAAATTGAAAATTATTATCAATAAGAAATTGGTTAATTAAATTGCAGAACATTTATGTAATGCAATAATAGAGCCATTTAAAAAAGATAGTTACTGGGCCAGCACTGTGGTGTAGCATGTAAAACTGTAGTCGGTGCCTTTGGATTTGTTCATCAGCTCCAGTCCTGCCTGCTTCACTTCCAATCCAGCTCAGAGGACGGCCCTAGTTGTTGGGCCCTTGCACCCACATGGGAGGCACATAAGAAGCTCTTGACTTTTGGTTCCAGACTTCCACCTGGCCCAGTTCTTTATGTTGCAGCCAATTAGGTAGATAATCAGCAGATGAAAGATTGCTCTCTCTCTCTCTCTCTCTCTCTCTCTCTCTCTCTCTACCTCTTCCTTTCAAATAAATACTTAAAAAAGAAAAAAAAAGTAGCTACATTCAAGGGATTAAAAGTAGATTAAAATTTTGCACAAAGTGAAAATTTGAAAATTTCTATAATATACACCTGTGGTAAAATCATTTAAGCATGTATTAAATTTGGGGGGACTCCATTTGACTGCCAAAATTATGAGTAAATTTTATATTTTGCTTAGCTACATTTTTTACCTATGAATGCTATTTTTCAAAAGAGGAAATCCAAATGGCCAACAGACACATGAAAAAATGTTCCAGATCATTAGCAATCAGGGAAATGCAAATCAAAACCAAAATGAGGTTTTACCTCACCCCGGTTAGAATGGCTCACATTCAGAAATCTACCAATAATAGATGCTGGAGAGGATATAGGGAAAAAGGGACACTAACCTGCTGGTGGTGGGAATGCAAACTGGTCAAGCCACCATGGAAGTCAGTCTGGAGATTCCTCAGAAACCTGAAGATAACCCTACCACACAACCCAGCCATCCCACTCCTTGGAATTTACCCAAAGGAAATTAAATTGGCAAACAAAAAAGCTGTCTGCACATTAATGTTTATTGCAGCTCAATTCACAATAGCTAAGACATGGAATCAACCTGAATGCCCATCAACAGTAGACTGGATAAAGAAATTATGGGACATGTACTCTATAGAATACTATACAGCAGTCAAAAACAATGAAATCCAGTCATTTGTAACAAAATGGAGGAATCTGGAAAACATTATGCTGAGTGAATTAATCCAGTCCCAAAGGGACAAATATATGTTCTCCCTGATCGGCAACAACTAACTGAGCACCAAAGGGGAAACCTGTTGAAGTGAAATGGACACTATGAGAAACAGTGACTTGATCAGCCCTTATCATGACTGTTAATGTACAATGTAATACTTTATCCCTTTTAGTATTTTTTTTTGTTCTAGTACTATTGGTTGAACTCTGTAATTAACACACAATTATTCTTAGGTGTTAAAATTTAACTGAAAAGTGATCCCTGTTAAATATAAAAGTGGGAATAAGAGAGGGAGGAGATGTACAATTTGGGACATGCTCAATTGGACTTACTCCAAATGGTGGAGTTAGAATCGTGCCAGGGGATCTCAGTACAATCCCATCAAGGTGGCATGTACCAATGCCATCTCACTAGTCCAAGTGATCAATTTCAGTTCACAGTTGATCACACTGATAGGTCTAAGAATCAAAGGGATCACACAAACAAGACTAGTGTCTGCTAATACTAACTGATAGAATCAAAAAGGGAAAGAATGATCCAACATGGGAAGTGGGATACACAGCAGACTCATAGAATGGCAGATGTCCTAAATAGCACTCTGGCCTCAGAATCAGCCCTTAAGGCATTTGGATTTGGCTGATTCTGTCTTGGTTGCCCCTCTTCCAGGCCAGCTCTCTGCTGTGGCCAGGGAGTGCAGTGGAGGATGGCCCAAGTGCTTGGGCCCTGCACCCCATGGGAGACCAAGAGAAGAACCTGGCTCCTGCCTGTGGATCAGTGTTGTGTGCTGGATGTAGCGTGCCAGTGGCAGTGGCCATTGGAGGGTGAACCAACTGCAAAGGAAGACCTTTCTCTCTGTCTCTCTCTCTCTCACCATCCACTCTGCCTGTCCAAAAAAAAAAAAAGAAGAAGTAGGTACCTTTCTCTGAAGGGAGGAGAGAACTTCCGCTTTGACTATAACCCTGTCTGAATAAGATCAAAATCGGAGAACTCAAAAGGCTTCCATAGCCTTGGCAACTCATGACTAGAGCCTAGGGAAATTACTGATGCCATAAACAAGAGTGTCAGATTGTTAAGTCAACAACAGGAGTCACTGTGTACTTACTTCTCATGTGGGATCTGTCCTTAATGTGTTGTTCAATGTGAAGTAATGCTATAACTAGTACTGAAACAGTATTTTACACTTTGTGTTTCCGTGTGGGTGCAAACTGTTGAAATCTTTACTTAATGTATACTAAACTGATGTTCTGTATATAAAGATAATTGAAAATGAATCTTGATATGAATGGAATTGGAGAGGGAGCGGGAGATGGGAGGGTTGTGGGTGGGAGGGAAGTTATGGGGGGAAGCCATTGTAATCCATAAACTATACTTTGGAAATTTATATTTACTAAATAAACGTTAAAAAAAAAAAAGAAATAGGACTCTGCAAATAAAAGTTTTAAAAAGATATATAAATGAAGACTTCACCATTTTGGACACATTTAAGTGTCATGAATAAGGTTAAGATAATAGATAGAATTAAAAAAGGGAGAATGTCTGACATAGGAGGCAGTCCACATAACAGACTCATAGAATGACAATCACTTTAATGAACACTATGACCTCAGAATCAGCCCTTAAGGCTTTCTAGTCTGGCTGAAAAGCCCATGAGAGCATTCCAGGCATGGAAAGCCAAGACACTGTGGCAAAAAAATGTTCTACATGAAGGACCTCTGTGAGTGAGGCCCCAGTGGAAAGAAGTGGCCATCAAAGAAGGATGTACTTTTCTCTAAAGGGAGGAAAGATTTCTACTTTGCTTATGGCCTTGTCCAAATACTGACAGAGTTTGTGGACTCAAAAGGCTGTCATAGCCTAGGCAGCTCATGACAAGAGTCTCAGGTGATCACTGACGTCATATATAAGAGTGTTAATTGTTAAATTAACAACAAGAGTCACTGTGCACTAACTTCCCATGCAGGACCTCTGTCCTCAATGAGAAGTATTATGAGAGTTAAGTGTAAAAGATTTCTGTTTGTGTTTTTGTGTGTGTGCAAATTGTTGAAAACTTTAAATAGTACAGAGTTGGTCTTCTGTGTACAAAGTTAATTGGAAATGAATCTTAATGGAGAATGTGACTGGCAAGGGGAGAGGGAGGAAGAGAAGGCGTGGGAGTGTGGGTGAGAGGGTGCGTATGGTGGGAAGAATAACTATATTCCTAAAGTGGTACTTATGAAATTTGTATTACTTAAAGAATAAATTAAAAAGTCAAAAAAAAATGTGCAGTGGAGTGTGTGTCAGTAAGGGGTGAATGTGTGTGTGTGTGGTGTGACTATGTGCTACTGCAAGTGTGTGGGGGTGTCTGTGCAAATGTGTGAAGTAGTGTGCAGTGTGAATGCTTACTTACATGTATGTCTATGAATTCACTATCTTGTTGATGGCCATGATTGGCACAATGGCTGAGGTAAAGAGTTTGTGTACAATCAGCAGTGCATCTGCACAGTGTGTGTTGTGTGGATGTGCTGCATGGGGGACCGTGGGTGTGTTTTGTGTATGCCTGTTGGGGTGCACACACAGAAGTGTGCCCATGAGTGTTCTCCAGTTAGCCCACTGCAGAGGTGTGCAGAGTGGCTGCCCCTGAGGGCGTAGGCGGCCAGGCAGATCCTCACGGTGATTCAGACTCCCTGAGTCAGAGGCAGCTGGAGACGCACGCACACGGGGACAGCACCCCCTGCCTTACGCATCGACACTGGCTTCCTTCCAGGGAAGAAAGCACAGGGCTGTGCACAGAAGCACAGATGACATCAGGTAACTGAAATAACAAGTCAGTAACAGGCTGTTCCACAGATCAGCGTGGAAACGTCCATGTGAGTATGATCCCAACCTCAGGTTCTCTGACTCCCTTGTAGTAGAAATTGACAAGTGCCAGTGTGCAACCAGGTTTAATGGGGGTGCCTGCTCCAGTGCAAGGGAGCCAACGAAGGGGGAGAAGCTTCCACTGGCTAAGGGACTCTCATCTGGCTAGGGAGGTGAGGCTGCCCTCTCCAGCCCTGGTCTGCCCCCCTGGGCACGTGACCTCCAGTTTGGGCATAAAGGAGAAGCAGGTATTTTCTTGCAGTTGGAGTCTGGGTACCACCTGCTCCTCGTTGGCTTGTGGCTGGAGATGGATCATGTTAAGCTGGGAGGGGCTGACTTGAGTGACTCCTGCTTCTGTCCTGTCTCCATACTAGTGACCCAATGTCTCTGGCCTGTCTCAGTCAGAAAGCTACAATGACGCCATGCAGGAAGCTTCTCTCTACAGAAAATGCAGGGCCTTTAGTTGTTCCTGCCATGAGAGTCGGAGCTGTGGACTTTGGAAGAGGGAAGTGGGGCCAACATCCTATACAGAAACAGAGAGGGGGAGAGAGCAGGAGAGGGAAGGGAGAGGGAGAAGGAGGAAGAGGGGGAGGGGGAGGGGGAGAGAGGAGGGAATCCGTGATCCCCCCAAGCATGAGCACCTGGGCTCACATCTCAACTATGCACTTTCCACAAGTCTCAACTTCCTGAACTGGTGGTGGTTCTGACACTGTATCTGTTTACAAAGACTGTTCTCACCTGGCCCAAGTGCTGCTACTCTCCCTGAGGGCATTGCCCTTGAAAATAAGTGGCCTTTTGAACACACGGGAACAGTTCAGATTTCTGCCCTCTGCAACTTCATATCCTAATTCTTGATTCATTTCCTCTGCTGTAACCTCTCTTCAAACAAACAAACAAACAAACAAAGCAGACCCAACTTTACCCCTGGATTGGATTCACTGCAGCTTCACCCTCTTCAGAACAATAACCCTGTGCCACTGTCCTCAAAACACCTGCTGTCAGAGCATCCTCTCCCCACGGCCACTCCCCTGAAGCAGAGGAACTGTACCTTGCCACGGGACTTTGTGATGTGTGCATCATTATATGTTGCTTCCAATTCACTTATTTTTCAAATAGCTACTTCGTGCTGAGTATGTGCCAAGTAGTATTGTAGGTATAGAAGGAAAGAGCTGTAATCTCCAGCCTCATGATTGGTGGAGGAAGATATTAAATAAATGTGTGCATATCTACTGAATACCAACGGAGGTAAGCTTTCTGGAAATAAAAAAAGTTTCAGGGCCTCTGAGAACCTGTAATAGATCCCAAAATCACCTTCTGTGGTCCTAACACCCAGGACTCTATTGGGAGATAGGGCAATTCAGAAGTGATCAAGTTGAAATTACATCACTAAGGTGGGAATTAATCCCCCTATGACTGGTCCCCTTGGGAAGAGAAGAACCCAGAGTGGTTGGTTAGCCTTGTGGCTAGGACACAGTTAAAACACCCACATTCCATATTGATACCAGGTTTCAGTTCCTAGTCTGACTTCTGCTAACGAAGAACCTGGGAGGCCACCATGGTGCCCCTACCATCCACAGGGGAGGCCTGGATTGGACTCCTGACTCCCAGCTTCTGCCTGGCACAGCTCTGGACGCTCAGACATCTGGAGCATGAATCAGTGAAAGCGAGTTCTCTTTTTTCTGTCCATCTCCCTCTCTCTGCATCTTGGATAATTTTTAAAGGGGAAATTAAGAAGCAGATACACCAGAGTGATGGCTATGTGAACACAGGCAGGGGGCAGCTATTTACAAGCCAGGAAGAGACGTCTGGGACAGAACAAATCCTGCTGACACAACCAGGGACTTTCAGCCCCTTGACTTGAGATCACTCAGTTCTGGTGTCTGATTTCTCTCTTCTAAAGTCCTTTGCTATGACAACCTTTGCAAGCAAATACAGAGTCTGCATTCTGGAATTCTGGTTTTAAAGCAACATTCAATCCAATTTGCCCCTAACGATCCTGGTTTATGCCTGTTTTTTTCAGCACACCTATTCCTAACGCCCCCATTAATTCATAAATATCCTGGCTCAAATGATAAAATGCATGGCCCATTCTACATCATCTCAACTATGAGCCTGAAAAATGGTTTTCTGAGAACTGGATATTTGATTTTTCAGTCTAGGTGTGTGTAAGATTTAGGCCAACACAACAGAAAGCAAGTACTCTACACAGTGGGAATGGACATGCAATTGATGGTTCTGAGTTGAGGACAATGCAGTGGAAGAAGAGTGAGGCAGGACACTGGTCAGGGAGACTGGGAGCAGGCTGCAGCCAGGCCAGGCTGAGGCTAGGGGAAACAACCAGTGTGTTCACAAGACCAGGGAGAGATGGCCCAGATACTTTTGTGAGGGTCTGTCCGCTAAAGCACCTCTCGTTTGTTTTCTAGTCACCAGTTAAAGCGTCGTGGAAAGAGCTTGGGTCAGGCTCCTCTGTGAGCGTCCTCCTCCAGAGTCTCCTCACTGTGTCTCCTGCTGTTCACAGACTTGTGCATGCATGTCCACATTTGCAGCCTGTGAATTTACTCACATCTTCAAGGTTCCCTTTGAACGTCCACTTTTCAATTTCTCCTGTTTTATTATTTGTGGTGTTTCCTTCTCTCTGCTCTTTCCCCTGGGATGTGGAGCTCAGCTTGTCCCCTCGCCCTTCCGTTACTTGCACCCTCTCCTATCTAGTGCCCGTCTCTTGCTTCTAACACTTCTGAGGCAGCTACATGCGGAATCCTGCGTTCCTAACACCTTGGGCATCCACTGCCCAAACACTGCAGTTTTCAGTTAAACTTTCCCTGTATCTGCATCACATTCAGTTTCTTTGCCACCAACAGGAAATTCAGCTTTTTCTCACAGCAGGCCCTCTCATTATAGGTCTTGTTTCCTTTTCTTTATTTTTTGTGGCATCTCTTTGGATGTTACGGTCTTTCATTTTAGACTCTTATGGATGGTGTCATTTCTTTTGGACAAAGTGATTGGCACTTTGGATTTATAACATTAATCAGGGAAACACAGAGAAATCTAACAGGTGAAAACTCTTGGATTCTTTTTCCAGTCTGTGGTTTAGGAGAGGGGAACACAGAAAAGAAGGGGTGGGAGAGCGGGTCTAAGGAAAGCCCCCACCCCACCCCACCCTGCCCCCGCCCTAGATGAGTGGGAGGGAGATGCTCCCTGTCCCCTGTCTCCTCTCTGCAGCCACCAAAGCTCTGCTGTGTTGATTCCCAGGGCTCCCAGAACAGAGGGCTGCCGGCTGGGGCTCACACAACAGACTTGGATGGATTCCCAGCCTGGAGGTTGCGTTCACGATCAAGGTATCTTCAGGCTTGGCAGACACAGGGGCGCTTAGCTCAGAATGCCTGAAAGACAACAAGTAGTAGAATGCCTGCATTCCTTCTGAGGCCTCTCCCTTTGTCTTACAGAAGGGCACCCTGTCCACTCGTCTTCATGTGGCCTTCCCTATGTCCACTCACCCCTGTGTCTCTCCTCTTCCTTATAGATAGAGACAGACTCCTGTTGGATGAGACTTCCATCCCATGGCCCCCATTTAACTTCAGCTTCCTCCTTGAAGTTCTGTCCCCAAATACAGTCTGATTCTGTGGGCGTGGGTTTGGGACTTCAGTAGAAGTCGTTTAGGGGGATGTAGGACATAGCACTTGAACATCCTAACTGCTCATTCATGTATGTACGTGGTGTTTCCTAATTAGTGGTTGAGTAAATGCTGCACTAGAAGCAAGCTAGAGCCTGAGGGGATAGAATAGGAAAGGGACAGATGAGGCCCCGACCATTGAGCCTGAATACTGCCACTATATATTTCTGCAGTATTAGGAGAGGGGAACACAGAAAATACTGCATATTGAGCCTGAATACTGCCACTGCCTACATGCTGGAGGCTGCTTTAGACCACTCAAAGGCAGTCTTAAACAGCTCGCACCCCTCACCGACAAGAGCACCAGGGAGAAGTGGGGCTCAGCAGAGCGCCTTGATCACCTCTGCATGCGGAGGAACTTAGCATCTGTGGGCCCCGAGGCAGTCTGGTGGCAAGGGAGTAAATGTGCTGCTTGGGATGCCTGAATCCCATTGGAGCATGCCTGGCCAGGTCCTCACTGCTTCCCATTCAGCTTCCTGCCCACATGCACCCTGGGAGGCAGCAGATGATGCTCAAGTACTTGAGTCTGTGTCCCAGATGTGGGAAACCTTGACTGAGTTTCCATCCTCTGGCTTTGGCCAGGCCTAGCTCCAGCTATTGTGGGCATTTGGGGGAGTGAACCATTGGATGGAAGATTTCTGCCTCACTCTTCCTGTCTCTCTGCCTTTTTAAATAAAATGAGTAAGTAATTTAAAAGAAAATCTGTGGGCAGGTGCAGAGAAATACCACTGAAGTGAGACACAGGATCCCTTCCTTACTGCACTTTTCAGAGTCATCTGTCATAAACACATGCACTGGGAAATATTTATAGCCATTTCTTAAATTACAATCTTAGGCCACATTCAGAAGAATTTCCCAGATGCTTAAAAGTCAACTCTTGGGTCTCAGCCCAGATCAGTTAAATTTCATACTGAAACGGAGGCCTGAGAATCAGCATTTCAAAAGTAGCTTCCAGGCCAGACTTAACTGGTGCACATCAAGACCCTAGCTTAAACTCTCTCTCCCAGAGATTTCTTTTCTCTCTGCTAACCAGGCACTGTCTTCATTGCTTCTATGCGTTAGCTAATGAACCGGCATTAACTAAGAGCAATAGGCAAATCTTACAGCATCTGATATTGACCCATACTCTCTACATGTGCCACTTACTTTGAACAAAATTGATTTTATCCTCTTAGGTCTCAGGACAGACACTGCCACAAGATCTTCTTTGATGAGCAACGTAAGAAAACCATTGGTCAGTATAGGCACAACCACGCAGAAACTTGTCATCGGCTCTGGAGTCCAGACATCCCGGTCTCACTGCAACTTGATCTTTGTGAGATCAGCAGAACCTCACTCAGTACTGAGCAGCTGCTAACAACATACGTGTCATCACAAGAACACAGCGGAAATTCTGCTCTGCCATTTGTCTTTGAAGTGGCATCTAATAAGATGTTTGCCCAGTAGAAGCCCTCTTTACTGGAAAGTGATTCCTGTGAACACACTGCATCAGTGAGCTAGGAGACAGCTGGGCCAGACTCTGGGGTTCTACAGTAGACAACTAGCAGGTATACCCAGGACTCCCCAACTAGCAGGTATACCCAGGACTATCATACACAGGGAAGCTTAGCTTGGAATCCCCCAAAAGCAGCAAGTTGTAGGCTGCCTGTATTCCTTCTATTTTATTCAGTCTATTTTCCTATAATGTTTTTTTAAAATTTTCTTTCTTAGTTCTTAATGATGTTTTCTGCACTTTTAATGACATCTGGAATTTTAGCCCACTTTTTATAATGCGTGTGTTTTAGTTATAAATGAATATTGTTTTCACAAAGAACTTTACTGCTGTTATGTTATTAAAAAATAGAAATGAAAGATTTCTCAAAATGTACCCTATAATAAAATTTATAATACTATGTTAGAACTCACAATTAGGATCTGCAGCACCATGTTCAATCAGTGCTGTTCTATTGGATTCCCATAAAGGATTAATAGAATTACCTGTTAGCTTCAAATTAAAGGGACAGAAGAAGCACAGATTCAGATTCAATGAGACAAAGGCAACCCCAGTGCACCTGGGTGCCAGAGATAATCAGGCCAACATTAGCTCATTAAGGAGGGCATTGATCCAACACGACTGGTGTCTTTGAAAGAAGAGGAGATTGGACAGGCATTTAGTCTAGCAGTAAAGACGTGGATTAAGACACCCACTTCCCATATTGAAGTACCTGGGCTTGATACCCTGTTCCAGTTGCTGATCTAGTAATTTTTAACTCGATCCAAATTGTAAAATAAATTGTAGTTGCTGAGCTCTGTTACCTGCTCTTTTTTTAAATTAATTAATTTATTTGAAAGACAGTGTCACAGACAGAAAGGGAGAGAGAGAGAGAGAGAGAGAGAGAGAGAGTCTTCCATTTGCTAGCTCAATCCCTAAATGGCCCCGATGGCTGGCGTTGGACAAGGCCAAAGCCAGGGGCCTGGACTTCATCTGGGTCTCCCATGTGGGTGACAGGGGCCCCAGAACTCAGGCCTCTGCTGCCTTCCCAGGTGCAATAACAGGGAGCTGGATGAGAAGCAGAGCAGCCAGGACTCTCCGGCACTCATGGGATTCTGGCTTCACAGGGCCATTCAACCAGCTGCGTAGCAATGCCAGCTCTTGTACTGTGTTCTCATAGCTCCCCCTGTGGCTTTCTTTAGCCCACCCTTCTGTGAATCTTGCTGGTGACAGTGAAATTATTTGCTCACCCAGGAATTTGGATAGCATTGAGGCTCACCTCTCAGGTGGTTCCCTAGCCTCTGCGGATTTCCTCCCAACTCCCTGCTTTGGCTCCTGCTTTCTGAATCAGTCACCTACGTAGTGCACAAGGGGTCTTGTTGAGAAATGTATCTAACTGCAATTTTGTCTCCAGTTAACTCTGCCTTTTTATATTATAGTCCTCTCAACTCTGCTTATTTTATTAAATGTATTTTATTGTCACACGATGAATATTCCATTTTTTTTGACAGGCAGAGTTAGACAGTGAGAGAGAGAGAGACAGAGATAAAGGTCTTCCTTCTGTTGGTTCACTCCCTAAATGGCGGCTATGGCCGGTGCGCTGCGCCTATCTGAAGCCAGGAGCCAGGTGCTTCCTCCTGGTCTCCCATGTGGGTGCAGGGCCCAAGGACCTGGGCCATCCTCCACTGCATTCCCGGGCCACAGCAGAGAGCTGGACAGGAAGAGGAGCAACTGGGACAGAATCCAGCACCCCAATCGGGACTAGAACCCGGTGTGCCGGCACCGCAGGTGGAGGATTAGCCAAGAATATTCAATTTACTTGCAATTCAAATATTTAGGGAGCTTATACTGCAAACCTGGGTCTCACGCCTGAGGTTCTTATAATGCTGGATTTCTCCTTTCAAGACGTTTAAATTCATCAGTATTTCCCTGAGCTGGTCCTATGAACTATATTATTTATTGGTGAGGATGTGAAGTACCCCACAACCCCCAAACACACATGCTTCTAATCCCACCACAGCAATGTGGGTTGGGCAGTGCCTTAGGCCAGGACTCAGACTCAGCTCTGAGACTCTGCCTTCCTCTCTCCGTCATATGCTTTGGAGGCTTCTGTTACTCTTTCCAGACTTGCTATCTGCAGATGGTTTGCAAGATCAGCGATGCACTTGTCTAACATTATCAGAAGCCAAAAATTTATTTTCACCTTTGGAATTAATCAATTTTATGATACGCCTAAAATGTTTTTGTGTGTGTGTGTATGTGTGGCTGTGCATACATGAAGAGTGCATGTGTGTGTGTTGCTAACACTACTTCGGATGTGCTGAGCTTCCTACGTCATCAACTGATACTTTTTAAATTAATTTGGAAAATTTCATGCAAGATACCTTCAAATATTTTTTCTTGTCTGTTTTCTTAATGACAGGATTATGTTCATCACCATGCCATTGGTGATGTCATCGTTGTGCGAACACTCAAAGATGGTGCAACTTACTGAACACCTGGGCTGCTGGTTTAATCCCCAGATGTACACAACAGCTGTTGGTAAGGGCCAGGAGCCAGAAACTCTTCTGGTTCTCCCACATGGGTGGCAGGGACTGAAGTACTTGCGCCATTATCTGCTGCTTCCTATTGCATTGGCAGGGAAACTGGATCAGATGATGAGCAGCCAGGATTAAAGCTGAAACTCTGATATGGTATGTATGCATCCCAATCAGCAGCTTAACTCCCTGTGTGGAATGCCTACTACTCCAAAATATAAAATCATATGGACCTGCTGTTGTCTGCATAGTCCACTCTCAATTGAAGCACTGTTATGTTGCACAAGATTATATTTTTTTCTTTATATTTCCCATAATTCTAGACTTTGTCTTTAAAACTACAGTAAATTTAACAGATGAGCATGGAAAGCACTAGAATAATTCTGTTTTCCTTATAACCTTTCTTTCATCAATGGACATTTATACAAACCCTGTGATATGCAGGTCCCTTCCTCATACTTTAGGAGTTAAGTATCCATTATCAGAAATCAGAGCCAGTGCAGGTAGATGGGGAAGTTTTTGTTGTCTTACAGCAGACTTCAAATGACGTAAGAGGAACTTGGATGCTAATTATTTCTGTGCATCAGAGTTCATTTTGTAGGAACCGATGTTTGTCCTAGTGGTGAAGACACTCTCCATATTGGAGTACTTTGATTTAATTTCCAATTGGGCTTCTGTACCAGCTTCCTGCTGTTGCAGACCCTGGGAAGTGGTGGTGATGACTTGAGTGGTTGAGTTTCTGCCAACCATGTGGGAGATCTGATTGCATTCTTGGCTCCAGACTTCAGTCTTAGCACAGCCCTAGCCTTTGCAGGTATTTGAAATTCAATCCCATCAAGGTGGCATGTGCCAATGCCATCTCACTATTCCAAGTGATCAATTTCAGTTCACAATTGATCATAATGAAAGGACTAAGAGTCAAAGGGAGCACATAAACAAGTCTAGTATCTGCTAACACTAACCGATAGAATAAATAAAGGGGAGAGTGATCCAACATGGGAAGTGAGATACTCAGCAGACTCATAGAATGGCAGATGTCCTAAATAGCACTCTGGCCTCAGAATCAGCCCTAAAGGCACTCGGATCTGGCTGAAAAGCCCATGAGAGTATTTCAGGCATGGAAAGCCAAGACACTCTGGCAAAAAGATCTCTGTGAGTGAGATCCCAGTGGAAAGAACAGGTCTTCAAAGAGGGAGGTGCCTTTCTCTGAAGGGAGGAGAGAACCTCCACTTTGACTATGACCTTGTCTGAACAAGATAAGAGTCGGAGAACTCAAGGGGCTTCCATAGCCTTGGAAACTCATGACTGGTGCATAGGGAGATTACTGATGCCATAAACAGGAGTGTCAATTTGTAAAGTCAACAACAGGAGTCACTGTGCACTTACTCCTCATGTAGGATCTCTGTCCTTAATGTGCTGTACACTGAGGCTTAATGCTATAACGAGTACTCAAACAGTATATTTCACTTTGTGTTTCTATGGGGGTGCAAACTGTTGAAATCTTTACTTAATGTACACTAAACTGATCTTCTGTTAAAAAAAAAAAAAAGAAAGAAAAGAAACTATCAATTCCCAACTTGACTCTCACTGGGATTAAACATGACAATAGGTCTGATCTGATTTCATCATCATTTAAAAAAAAATCATCTATTATTTTTCACTTTATGTTTCTGTGTGGGAACAAACTGTTGAAATCCTTACTTAAGGTATACTAAGCTGATCTTCTGTATACTAAGATAATCGAAAATGAATCTTGATGTGAATGGAAGGGGAGAGGGAGTGGGAAAGGGGAGGGTGGTGGGTGGGAGGGACGGTATGGGGGGGAAAGCCATTGTAACCCATGAGACGTACTTTGGAAATTTATATTCATTAAATAAAAGATAAAAAAAAAAAAAAAAGCAAATCAGCAAATAGGAGCACTCTCCCTCTCCCTCTCTTCTCTCTCTTAAAAATATTTTCAAAAAAATTCATTTTGTAATATGAGTACCAGTCTGGTTTTAAAATATCATGTCAGGGGCCAGCATTGTGGTCTAGCAAGTAAAGCCACAGCCTGTAACACCAACATCCCATAGAGTCACTAGTTCATGTCCCCACTGCTCCACTTCTGATTTAGCTCCCTGCTAAGGGCCTGGGAAAAGCAGCAGAAGATGGCCCAAGTGCTTGGGCTCTTGCCACCCACATGGGAGACCTGGGTGAAGCTCCTGGCTCCTGGCTTCAGACTGTCTCCACCCTGGCCATTGTAGCCATTTGAGAGTGAACTGGCAGATGGAAAATCTTTCTCTGTCTCTTCCTCTCTCTTTGGAACTCTGATTTTGAAATAAATTTAAAAATCATAAAAAATTAAATTAAATTTATATAAATAAAATATTTTGAACATCAAGCTGCCTTAAATCAGGAAACACCTCTATGTGAAATTATGTATTCGAGTTTATGATATAAAAAATGCAAGAATGGAATATGTGGAAATATCTTTTGTCAAAGTTTTGTATCAGTTTGGGATGAAGAACTGACCTGGAGCTGGTGCTGTGATGGCGAGGGTAAGACCACCACCTGTGGTGCCAGCATTCTATATGTGCCTCAGTTCGAGTCCTGGCTGCTCCACTTCTGACCCAGCTCCCTGCTAATGTGCCTGGGAAAGCAGCTGGCAATTTCCCAAGTTCTTGGGTCCCTGCATCTTCCTGGGGGACCCAGATGAAGCTCCCAGATCCTGACTCAACCAGCCCACCTTCAGCCATTGCAGTCATTTGGGGAGTGAACCAGTGAGTAGAAGATAGCTCTCTCTGTGTGTCTCTCTCTGTCTGTCTCTCCCTCAATCTCTCTGTAACCCTGTCTTTCAAATAAATAAATCTCTAAAAAAGCAATGACAAACATTTCCTTTTAATATTACGATTATTAAAATGTGTTATTGTCTATAGTGTTCGAAGTGGGAGTATGGGTTGTTTTTATGGCCTGGGACAAAAAAATGTGTACTCAAAAACCACCTGGTATTGGACTTTTGCGTTTATCACAGGATCTGTACTCCAGGAAATAGCATCACAGTGGGAACAAAGTAGCCGTTTCTTTGAGCTCTGTGGCGTATGTGCCTTAGGTCCCAAAGCACTCTCTTCAAGTACACACTCACACATTGGAATGAACGATAATTTTCAACCTCAAGGAAAAACACAGTAAAGAGAAGAAAAACAGAGAAGATGAGAGTTTGTAGAAATTAAATCCGTAGTTGAACCAGCTAGTGCCACAGTACTACTGCTTTTCAATTGTCCTGCTTTGTCTTGTGCGCATCCAGGCAAGTCCACCTGTTACCAGCTTTGTGGACACTGGAGCACGTTGCCCTGTGAAGCAGTCTGCTTACTCAATGTTTTTTCATTCAAAACTAAACTTACTATTGGTTATCATCTCAAGTATGAAGTTTGTTTTCATGATTTTTTTTTCTACAAGATAATTCATCTACATTAAAATCAGAAGATTCCATGAGTTCTAATGAGCACATGATGCTAAACACAATAACTACTTAAGCTAATTCTAGCAGTAAAACTTGTCCAAAATACACTCTACTCAGACATTCTGACTGTGTTCAGCTAATCACACGGTAATTGTGGAGGAATTATTAACTATCACGCTAAGATGGAATCAGATTGACATGTGAGAGACATCTATATGCATGTTCTAATTCAAAAGATGCTTGGAGAAAACATTATTTAGTAGCGAGTCGGGATTTTTGTTCAAGATTTCCCAGGATTCCTCTTTATCTTAAAAAAGGCATTATTATTATTATTATTATCATTATTATAATTAAAAGGAATTATTATCATTATTTTAACCACTGACACAGTCAAATTTAAGGAGTGTTAAATGAGAAAAGCCCACGATGATGCTGTGCTTCTTGATGGAAGGCACAGCAAAGATGAGTTTTACAAATGACTGAAATAACATTCTGTCTGAATATGTTATGCATAGAAAATGTATAGCCAATGATGATAGTGTCTGAAGAATTTTATCAACTCTTTGAGTTTAAGTCAATGCTTCTCATCTCGTTATCTCAAGAAAACAGAAGTGAACCTTCCTGAAATTAGCGTGCCTGTGTGTGCACTAAATGGTATGTTTATTCAAGAATGAAGAAGTCTTGTCTAGTTTTTTCCTCTTGGTATCAGTAGGTCTCCTTACTTGGCACCACATTCATGCCAATCAAAGACGTGGATAGTTCAAGTTCAGGGAGAAACAGGAATTGCAGCTGCATACTTTGTGCTTAGAAATTATCGCTGCAGTGCCAGCTCCTGGAAGAAACAGACTCGGATTTTGGCACGTTCCAGAGAGGGCAATTGTTCAAAGAAAAATTTTAATGCCAAGCACTCAGGGTAATGTTATGTAAATAAGCAATAAGACTTACTGGCACTTTGGCTGTTTCTTATTTTTTATTTCATTTTCTTTGCCTTAAAAGTTTTTACTTTTTAGAGTTCCATACCAGCTCATTATTTCCTCTTGGCGCTTTCTTTAAGAGAGGCAACAGCTGCATAATATTGATAAACTCCAAGAAAGCTAAAATACACTGCAGCTTCCATGACTGTAATCTGAAAGGACGACATATCGAAATTACGAGCTGGCAAGATTTCTGCTGTGAAAGTTCCGTTGTTCATCGTTCTTGTGAATTGAAAACACAGAGCTGAAAGCATGGTAATTATCCCAAAATATCTTTATTCTAACATTATGATAATCACATTTAGTAATTATAATTGAATTTGATAGTAAAAGTCAGATTTCAGAAGGATGGTCAAGATGAGTCCATAAAATATATTGGTCCATAGCTTCATTCCCTTTTTAAATTTCATCCAGCATTTTTCCATCCAAACCCAAGCCATCTGTTGATGTTTTATTAAACAAATCAGATCAGGCAAGGCACAGAATTACCAAGGATAAATAGTAAGTGAACAACGAAAAGGAAATTATACAAAGATTTCAAAAGTAAAACCAAAAACTGGAAAAAAGCAACAAATCAAATTATAAGAAAATATCTGTAACAAGAGAAATAAAGTTTTTAATTGATAAGCAACTCCTAAACATTTAGAAAGCTAACAGAAAAATGGATAAAAGCCACTCATATTCAATTTTTAAAAACTGTAGTCAGGCCAGCGCCGCGGCTCACTAGGCTAATCCTCCGCCTTGCGGCGCTGGCACACCAGGTTCTAGTCCCGGTCGGGGCGCCGGATTCTGTCCCGGTCGCCCCTCTTCCAGGCCAGCTCTCTGTTGTGGCCAGGGAGTGCAGTGGAGGATGGCCCAAGTGCTTGGGCCCTGCACCCCATGGGAGACCAGGAGTAGCACCTGGCTCCTGCCATCAGATCAGCGCGGTGTGCCGGCCGCGGCGGCCATTGGAGGGTGAACCAACAGCAAAGGAAGACCTTTCTCTCTGTCTGTCTCTCTCACTGTCCACTCTGCCTGTCAAAAAATTAAAAAAAAAAAAAACTATCGTCAGTAGAAAAAACTCACCAATGGGCAAAGCTACATGAACAAAACATTTTCATCAATAGTATTGACGGTACAGACAGCCAGGCACCAGTAACTCATTTTCCCAAGCATTCTGGAGGGCACACTGTTGACATGAACTTAGAATTTATTGAGATAATTTTAACACCTATGACTTTCCATCCAATAATTGTACTTTTAGGAATCCAGGGTGAGCAAATATTTAAATAGGATGCTCACTGGAACATCATACACACAGATAAAGGCATCTGCTGCAAGCTCATGAGAAATGAGTAGCATGAAAAAAAGCTAAGCATGGATTTAAAAATTGTGAGAGGCATCTGGGCTCGTGCTTGTCAAACCTGCGACACACATCAGACAGTGTCTATGTCAAGCCTCCTCTCCATTCCAGAGAGCAGCTTTCTGAAAATGCACACCCTGGGAGGCAGCAGCAGTGGCTCCAGGAGTCCTTGGGCCCCTGCCACGGAGATGCTGAGTTTCCAAAGCCTTGTTTCAGCTTGGCTTAGTCCTGAGAGTTTGGAGGTGAGCCAGCAGATGGGAGCTCTTTGTCTGTTCATCTGTGTGTCTGTGTCTATCAAATTCATAAACGAGTAAGATTTTTTTTTAACTTTTATTTAATGAATATAAATTTCCAAAGTACGATTTATGGATTACAATGGCTTCCCCCACATACCGTCCCTCCCACCCACTACCCTCCCCTTTCCCACTCCCTCTCCCCTTCCATTCACATCAAGATTCATTTTCAATTAACTTAATATACAGAAGATTTTTAAAAATATTTTGGAATAAAATAAATGCATATTTTAATTCTACTTTTCCAAAATCAAATTTTTAAGTCCCCTTGAAGTTGTGAGAATCTTCAGGTGACTTGAGGGTCTGACACTAAAGCAATGGTGGCAGAACTATATTTATATGCTGGAATATTACACACCGATTAATGAAAACAAATTTTTTTAAAGACTCAATTAAATAAACAACAAAAAAGAAAGATGTAAGGAGTTCAGCTTCAAATGTGTTGATTTTTTTTGTTTACAGATTTTGAAGCAGATTTTGTCAATTGCTAATAAGTAAGATCAAGTGTGACTATAATTAGTAAAATTTTAAATTTTCTTTATCTTCATTCACATAATTAACTACATATTTCTTTAGCCACAAACAGTACCAGTCATGATCGTGTCCTTCTTTAACTTCCCAGAGCTTGACATGGCTATGACACATGGTGTAAGCATTTGATTAAAGTTTGTAATTTGATGCGTGACTGAATATACCTAAAATGAACAGGTATTTCAGATTTAAAGCATAATACAGTTAACTGTAGATTGCCTTACTTTCAGAAAAGTCACAAATACTTGTCTTTCTTTGGACCATGAAGAATGACAATTTAGAGTCGATTTAATAGTTACCAAAATCAAATATAGTGTCAAGTCAGGACTCAACCCAGGAACTTACGTTGGTGATGCGGTGGGGGAGAGCAAACCATTTTCCAGGACGCTTGGGTCCTGTGTGCTGGGATGAGAATCCAGACCTCGGTAGGAAGAAAGAACACTGAGAGACTGCAGGTGCTGGAGAGGATGGGCCGAAGGAAGAGGAAGTGGCGGGAGTGGGGTGGGGACCGGCCTGATGGGTGCTTGTGCTGGGCCTGGAGCAGTGAGCCATGCTGGACCAGGAGAAGCATCCACAGGGACAGCGGGCCCAAAGCCTAGGACTCCTTTGAGGAGGCTGAAGGTGTGAAGGCACGGTGTGGGCTGTGCGTGGAGGTGAGGGGGTGTGTGTGGCTTGGCTGTGTGTGAGGTGAGTGACAGCATCAGGGCTGAAGAGTATTTGCTGAAAGTGCCAGGAAGCCCTCTCCGGACTTGTGCTGCCCAAGGCCAGTGGGAGAGGTGGGAGTCAGGAGGTGCAGAAGGCCAGAGTGCAGCTGAGCAGGGAACACACACCTCCGGGATGGGAGCATTTCATCTGGGTGAGAGAAGACGTGGGACAAAACAGCACCTCTGCAGGCAGCAGCATGGATGGCATTGGTGGCAAAACAACGTGGACCTCCTTCCTGCTTCTGGAATTGTCCCTTACATACTCAGTAGCACGGTCAGGTTTCCATTGCGATTATAAAAAATGAAACGCGTGCTCTGATCATTTTGTCTGAACGTTGCAAGGCTGTTCTCCTCTCCAGGGGAAGTACTTCTTGGGCCTTTATGCGTGTTTTCTGAAGGAAGAAAGAGTGGGGTGCCTCCATGAGACACCTGCAGGCATTTTCTGCTAGCTCGGCTGACAGCGGAATCCAAGGCCACACGGCCTGAATCCCAGTGCCGTTTGCCCTTAAGCAGGTCACAGAGCCTTCTCTGCTTCAGCCTCCCCAGCTGCAGAGAGAGGATAAGAGAAACAGCTATGCTGAAGGTTCCAGTGGAGATGAAACGCACTAATTCAGGAAGTACCCGGAACAGACCTAGCACACAGCACCTCCAGAAGGATAGCATCCATTCTACTGTCGTACAACATCTGCAGCGTGGTGTCTTCAATCGAAAACGCTTATTTCCCTGCTTGTGTCAGAAATACTTGATTCCATATGGCGAGAACGTCACTTATAGACACCTTTGTATCAGATTCCATGTGACAATCAAAGTGATCGACTCCGGAGAGCCCTCCTTTTAATTTTATAATTGATTCTATCTCCTTATTTATTAGTTTATGGTGTACTTTGTCTTCCCTCTCCCACTGTGCAAGCCCAGTCCTTGTTCATAGACTTGTTGTGTTCATTTCTCATGCTTGGAGTAGACCCAGAATGCAGTGCGCCCTCCGAAGTCTGTGTTGAGTTCATAAAAAGCGGTTTAGAATCCACATGTTCAATAGGCAGAGGAATTATCTCTGAGCCAAGAGACCCTTATCATTGACGGTTCAAGGAGATGTACATTTCTGTGTTCCTAGTGCTCACATTTTAAAAATTAACCAGCAGGAGCTGGCATTTTGGTGTAGCAAGTAAAGCTGCCACCTGGAGCACCCTGCCACCCACACTGGAGACCCAGGTGAAACTCCTGTTTCCCGGCTTTGGTCTGACCAGTGCTGACCATCGTAGCCATGTGGGGAGTGAACCAGCGGATGAAAGATCTCGCTTTCTCTCTCTCTCTGTCTCTCTCTCTCTGACTTCCAAAATAAATAAATAAGTATTTTTTGAAAGTAATCAGAAAACCAGAAAAATTAGCATTTGTGAAGTTTTTGCATTATTAAAATCCTTGGGGCCAACGCTGTGGCCTAGCAGGTAAAGCCGCTGCCTGCAGGGCTAGAATCCCATATGGGCACTGGTTTGTGTCCGGGCTGCTCCACTTCCTATCCAGCTTTCTGCTGTGGCCTGAGAAAGCAGTGGAAGATGACCCAACTCCTTGGGCCCCTGCTTCCTTGTGGGAGACCAGGAAGAAATCCTTGGCTTTGGATCAGTACAGCTCCGTCCGTTGCGGCCAATTGGGAAATGAACAAGAGGATGGAAGACCTCTCTCCCTCCCTCTCTCTCTCTTTTCTGCCTCTCCTTCTCTCTCTGTGTAACTCTGACTTTCAAGTAAATAAATCTTAAAAAAAAAAACAGTAAATTATTTTTGACAGTTGGGTTCTTTTTTTTAATAAATATATTTTTTTAGTTATTTATTTGAGAGGTAGAGTTACAGTGAGAGGGAGAGACAGAGAAAGGCCTTCCTTCCATTGATTTACTCTCCAGGTGGCTGAAATGGCCAGAGCTGCACTGATCAGAAGCCAGGAGCCAGGTGCTGCTTCCCAGTCTCCCATGCAGGTGCAAGGGCCCAAACACCCTTCCCAGGCCATAGCAGAGAGCTGGATTGGAAGAAAGGCAGTCGGGACTAGAACCAGAGCTCATATGGAATGCCGGAACTGCAAGTGGAGGATTAACCTACTGCACCCCGGAGCTGGCCCCAACACTTGGGTTCTTAACATGCATGATGTACAACACACACAGCAGTAAAAGATTTGCTTTGGTTTAAATTTCATCACTCTTACACAAAGGAGTGGCCAACAGAATCCCCATGCAGAAACGTTCCTAGACTCACCCCTGAACTCAGGCAAAGTCTTACTCTGCACTGCCCCGAGGCTACTGGACACAGGACTTCCCTCATCACAGGACACTAGATAAGGCCAGCCCAGCACCACAATTAGCAACACAGGCATTAGCTCTTTGCCACGCAGACCCTCTCACAAGCTTGTCACACAGATTCCTTCCAGGCTTAGCTGTGTGGAACCTTTGTTGGATAGAGGGACAAACCCCTCCAGCATGCAGAGGAGGTGGACACTCCGCAGGCTGAGGGCTCTGGGGTACAGCTGGGCACTGCTGCTTCCCCCTCACCAACCGCACGCCCAGGGCAACAGCGTCCTGGTGCAGCCCCCAGCTGGGAGTAGCAGTCTCAGCAGACCTGTCTTTAAACACTCATCTTGTTCCTTATAGGATGCCCTGGTGGACGCACAGTGAAGGACCAGGGCTAACACACATTCAGGATGAGTGCCTTGCCTTAGGAAAAAGGAGACGAGAGCAACCAGGAAAATAAGGAGCGTTTGAAAACATGGAAGCACTCGGACACCCTGGACTCATTTAGTTGTCATGTTTTCTCCTTTCTCCTATAGAAGGGGTCACCAATTCTTAAGTTTGATGACACCGAGAAGAGTGAGGAACTCTGAACAGCAGCTCACTTACAGGTGGAAGACAGAGACGTGGATTGTGATGGAGAAAGTTCTGGGCAGCTGGTTGACAGCTCTTGAACATAAAATAGACTAATAACTTTCTCTTTTTCTCCCTCGCTCCCTTCCTTCCTCCCTCTTTCTTCCCTGCCCTCTTTTCTTCCTCCCTCTGCACCACCCCCTTACCAAGCCCCTGGCAAAAGCTTCAAGCTTAGCCTTTTTGTTCTCTTTTGGGAATGGTGGAGTAGACGTGAGCTTCGTCATCTCCTGGGGAGTGTTAACTTGGCTGTCACTCGACAAAATTAATTAGCCAGACAGAGGCAGGTGCCGCCTCTGCTCACAGACCCTGGTGCTCAGGATTGCAGACTACAGCTGTGGTTCACAGTCATGGTGCTAAACGAGATTCCAGGGCTTCTCTAGCTTTTTTGGAGACACATTAATGACAATTTGCCTTTCAAGCAAACAGCCAACAGAGGCAATGCTAACCTCACATTGCCACTGCCACTTTGCTGAGGACAGTGGCCTTTCTTGTCCTACTCAGCAGGTGGCTACTACAACCAGACACAGGGGCAGAGCAATCCTAGTGGGACTTCTAAAACACCTGTGAAGTTCCTAATGAGTAAGGGGGCTAAAAGGGCTATTTAATGCCTTCATAACCCATATCTCACAAGACGCTTGTCTGCCGGGATTGTGACAGGTTAGAAAAACTACACTTCTTAGGCAGACCCGAGGCACTGACGGAAGAAGGTATTTTATCAAGGACAAGAAAAGATGATATTTTCAGGCAAGAAAACAGGGGTTTCATTTACCCGTGTTTTAAAAACAACAAGCGAATTGTCACTTTTGAAGTAATATGGAAAATTATTAAAGGCAGAATGATTTAAGAAAAAAAAAGATACAGTGCAAATGGAATAGAGAAATCAGGAATTCTGGGTTTAATTTACTTCTGCCTGAGCCCTGAGTGGATAATCACTCTGAGTTTGCCTTTCTTTAACTGCCAACTAAACAGGTTTAACCATATATGTTCAATGATTCTGAATAGTCCCCAGCCCCCCTGTATTGTGACCTTGCTAGCACACTGCTTTGCTGCATGCAAACCAGGCAGCATTCCCAACTCTGCTTATGTCAGCTAGTGTGGAAGCAGATGATGACAACCATTCATGTCATAAAAATAATAATATGTGTAGGATACGCATATATTATACATGATGTGTCACTATAGATCATGTATGATGTGTACAGTTCATAATATTATGCCTTATATACTAAGAATGCATAATGTATATTTTATATACTGTATAACATGTAATTACATATAATTATTTGAATCAGATCATAAAACCTTCCAGGTTGTAGAACACACTCTGCAATGGATCTCCTGTACATGCTGGAGAGTCCTTTGAATGTTGCAATTTAAACAGCTGCATGAGTCTTACTTTCTTCTTTCTCAGTTTGAAATGCTCACGCCTTCCTCGTAACAAGCCCCTGTGGTTGATGTATCTGTAGATTGTCTTTTCGTGATATGTTAGAAAAAACATATTGCTCTAATGTTTAAACACCTTGCTAAGCTTGAGCTAGGTAGGAGAACCATGAGGGGAATCCACACCATTTTGTGGAGCAAGATCTGAAGGTATCAGTGGTGTTTAATTCAGAAGAAAGAGGGAAGCAAACCTCAGCATGCAACCAGGGCACCAGGAGAGCTAGCACTGAAACCGGAACCAGCCCTGAACTCAGTCCCAACTTTTGGAGTCTTTCAAATTGGGCAAAATACTTATCCCTGCTTCCCTGGTTACTGAGAAAGGGGACTGAGATTATTTCCGTTTGGTGTGCCATCTAACACATGACAATCTTCCCTACTTAACAGTATCTTAAGTATGTTTTTAAAGGAGTAATAAAGTGAGCTTAGATCTTACTCTTTACTCATCAAAGAAATGCACTTACCATTTGAGAAAACAGATGTAGAACTCACTGCCTCCTCACAGGAAAACTCGCCCAGGAGGCTGCTCACTTTGCAGAGTTCTTCCTGTGACTGCCCCAGTACAGCAGTGGGCTAGGTCACCTGTAGAGTGTAGTCTGGCGCGTAAGGAATTCAGTGCCCACCACAGCCATGAAGATAGCTGCTGCGTCACAAGGTGAACACTAAACCTTTATAAAACACAAATCTGAAAAGGTTAGTCTTTAAATCCCTTCATTGACTTCCCTGGAGACATCGCAAAAGTGGAATAAAACATGGCAAGACTCAAGATGAACACCCCTAGATCTAGCCGCGCAGAGGCATCAGAAGCTATGCCTGGTACTCATGGGCCACCTGGCTCCTACTCCAGCAGGGGTCTTGTTGCCTCTCCTCACTGATGTGATGTCTGGGTGGTCCAATCCACACCCTCCTGGGCTTCATTTATGATGTCCTCTACCCCAGAGACTTGGTACCTATAAAAACTTCCATCAAAGAACACATATGACTATATTAAAACTGGGGGTGTATAGATACAGTCGGTATTATTTTGAGTTTCTTGTTTATCATGGCTTGTGTGCAAGTTATACTCTCAATAACTTAAAGGAATGTGTGGATGAATCAATGAATTAATGCATGTATGGAATGTGCATGAGGTTGGGAAACCAGCGTTAAAAAAAGCATGACTTAAATTCCATAGTAACAAATTTTTCTAAATATGTTTCTATGAAAGCTTCACAATGCATAATTTTAGAGCCAACTCTGCAATTTTCATACCAAAGGACAGATTTATGACAAAGGAAAGAAGAGAAAAGGAATCCTTGGCTCATCCCGACACACACACACAAGGTGTGTGCTGACATACTGCACACAAGAATGTTTTTATAACACTACCAGACTTCCTCATTAAAGCACACCAGATGAGTCTGACTCCAAGATAAGCTCAGTCAGTGCAGAAAGGAGAAAATCAGTGTCCCTCTCGAGCCAGTGCCGTCTCCAGGAGAGAAACCACCAACCCTGAGAGTAAGGATGGCCCTTCCATCTGTCAGACCCAGGCTGATGCCTTCTGTTATATAGCCACACTGGTGACCATGGGCTCAGCACTGACTACACACCAGACTGTTTCCTGTGCTTGCTACACCTTTTACTTTAGTCTCAGAGCAGCCTTACCAGAGAGACATCGTCACCCCCTAACCAGCGGTGAATGGAAAGTGACTCTCGCAGGCTTGGCTCTGAAATGGAGCCCTCACACTGGCGGTGTGGATGGTTATGGTTAGTCCCAGGGCTCTGCTCCTCATTGACTGGCACAGTTATGGCACCTCGGTGCTCATTTGTTCTCCAGCATTTAGAGGAGTAAGAACCACAAAACTTTTCCTAGGTACTCACTGGCTCCTGTTTGTTTTCTTTCTCTCCTGGAATGAGGACTGGCCAAATTGCTCTCCTAAGAATACTGCAACTGTAGATAGCATTTTGTCATGGGTGAAAAACTTTCACAAGTGGCCGCATACCCAGACACTGTGATCATTTGTTTGCACAGGAGTGATGTGGCTCAGACCTTGCTGTCAGGAGGGTGAGAGTCTGGATTCTACCGTCGGTCAGTTCCCCTCGGCCTTGTTTGCCAAGAGGGAGGCCTGCTCCCCTTGGATGTGGGAACGTGAGGATCACCGCTCAGAGCCCTGTGGTCAGCACCAACATGGAGATCACAGATTTTGAAAAGGGCAGCAATGAACTGACTCTCGTTTCAAGTGTTTTTGTTTGATTTTATTCAATTAAAATAGGAAACTCATTAATTGATTCAAGTCTGAGTTATGGTAACAGCTGGGAAAATTATTCCTCTGTCTGCAACTGTGTGTCTTTCTAAATCATACAACTGTGGATAAAAATGATCTTTCTAAATGCAGATGCAGCCATTTCCTGTTTCTGATTGAAACGGGTGGGTAAATTTACTGAACTCGTCCACAGGGCCTTGGAGCCCATGAGACCTGACTTCTCTGCCCGCTTTATGATCTCACTTTGCTTCCTTGTACCCCTGAAGCTGGGACCCCTGCTCAGGGAATGCCTGCTCCCCAACCTGCTTGCTGTCAGAACCCATTTCAGAGGTCACCCTTTTCAGAAAGGCTATCGTGCTATCAACAGTCTGAGTTGTAGCTGCCTCAGATGCTGGGAGCGAAAAGTGTGAGCTGTGTGGAACCTCTGATCGGGGATACAGCACGTGGTACTGATAATCAAGACAACCCGTAGTGGGGAAAACTGTATGAGCACGTCAGTGAGGCACAAGAGAGGATGAAACAGCAGAGTTTGCTGGGCTTTCGCCGGATACCAGAGGACAGCCCCAGCCTGACCTCAAGAGAGGACCAAGGCAGAGTCTAGCAGAGAACAAACAAAAACCCTAAAATCAGCCTCAGCGTGCGGCAGAGCAGATAAAGAAGACTGTAACCTGCATGTGGGGAAGGAAGGCAAAGGCATTATTTTTTGTTAACTTTGACGTTTGAAGTTTTTTAATTTGCTCTTAATTTATATTGCTAGAACACTGTAGCTTTTGGATATACGAAAGGACTTAGAGAAAACTATTTTAAAATATAATAAAAATATTGAAAAGCAACTAAGGTGACAAGTTTTCCTGATGTAGACTGAGGGCATAATACTGCAAGACTTAAGGGATTTGACACAACCAGAAAGCCAGGTCTGCAGAAAATGAACATAAGAAATCAGTCAGAAATAGCCCCTTGCATAGAAGAACTTCATGCAGTAAAAGTGAACATTAACATAGGATAAGTGGAAAATCACTCAAGTGGCTTCATGTTAGTTAGCATTTTGGAAAATATATTTTTGTACATTTACGTCATGTAATAACCTCAATTCATTTTTCAGAGCTAAAGAGAGTTAACTCTCTCTTTTGCAGAGAGAATTAGGTTTTTTTTAAAGAGAAAAAATATATCCAGTACTTGGCAGATTAAATGGGTGGAGAAATTGATCCAATGACTAAACATCGGTTACAGACAAAAGCCTTGCTTTACAAAATATCAAGGTAGGTGTTGGAATGAGAAAAACTACTGGAAAACAAACAGCAATGATGCACCCTCCAGAAACAGAACCAGAACTAGAAATTCTACTGTGGGTGCCTCCTGGCATTCATGGGTAAATAGATGAATAAAGAAATCTGTAATCAACTTTCACAGATAATATAACATTCTGAATTAAACTGGGTTTCCCAGGCATGACATCATTAGGAACAAAACTAGTCATGGATACATTGTCACACAGATCAATGGAACAGAACTGGGAGATGAACTGCACCAATCAGTCACATATTCCTGCATAGTGTGCAAAAACAATTCAACAGAAAAAAAATAACACTCAGGAAATTGTGCTGGGCAAATTACATGTATGTAGGCAAAAATTTTGATTAGGGAATTAGATCTTTTATGCAAAGTATGCTATTTAGTTACAACAAAATATTATCCAGCCTTAAAAAATTAAGAAAATTCATAGATGTACAACAACATATGTGAATCTTGAAGACCTACCAATTGAAGTAGGCCAGTCACAAAAGACAAATATGCCTGGGGCCAGCACTGTGGCTTAGTAGCCTAAGTCTCTGTCTGTGGTGTCGGAATCCCATATGGACACTGGTTCATGTTCTGCTGCTCCTCTTCTGATCCAGCTCTCTGCTATGGCCTTGGGAAGCAGTGGAAGATGGCCCAAGTGCTTGGGTCCCTGCACTCATATGGGATACCTGGAAGAAAATCCTGGCTCCTGATTTCGAATAGGAAATCAGTTTCTGCCCCAGCAGTTACAGCCATTTGGGAAATGAACCAGAGGATGGAAGACCTCTCTCTCTGTCTTTCCCTCTCTCTGTCTGTAACCCTGTCTCTTAAATAAATAAAATAAAATAAATAATAAAATCTTTTTTAAAAAGATAAATATATCTGATTCTAGTTATGAGTAAGAGCTAGTAGGTAGAGCAATGAAATTCATCAAGGCAGAATATGGTGGTATCTAGAGATCGTGTGGATAACAAAAAGGAAGATCAGTTTTGTGAAAGGAGAAGGCTCTGTAGTGTCTCCACGTGTGAACATACTTAGCACTACTGAATGGCAGCTAATGTGGTCAATTTTAATTTTTTATCATCATAAAAGATGCTTTACAAATGAAATTAGACCCTATGTCACATCATTTAAAATTAGCTTAAAATAGATCACAGAGAAGGGGAGCTTACACTGTTACATTTCTAGAAGGAAACTTAGGGGAACTGGGCTGTTGTTGGGCAAAGCGTTCTTATGCATGAAATTCAAAGCACAAACCACAAGGCCAGGAAAATGTTGATAACCCATTAGGCATTCTTCACTATAAGTAAGAATATTGGTACTTCAAAACCTACTGAGGAAATAAAAAGTCAAGCCAAAAACTTTGTGCAAATACTTGAAAATCTTGTCTGATAAAGAACTTGTGTATAGAGAACATGAAAAACTCTTTCAACTCACTTATAAGGAGAAAAACAGCAGAGTTTTTAAAATACTTAAATGATTTAAGCAGAAATTTCAACAAAGAAGATGCACAAAAGGTTATAAACAAGTATTAAGGATCCCAGAATCATTATCCATGAGGAAAATGCAAATGAAAACTGCAGCGCGATGCCATTATATTCCCACTACAGTGGCTATAATAATAACAGCAACAATAATAATAAAAAATAGATAATAATGAGGGTTGGCAAGAAGACATTGGGGCTCTCATATGTTGGCTGTGGGGATGTGACTGGCATAGCCACTTTGGAACACAGGAAGGCAATTTCTTCACACATTAAACAGGCACTTACAATTAGACACTGCAATTCCCTTCTATTATTATCACCCTTTAAAAACAGCCCCACCTCCCCACCAAATAATTTGTTCTGAGGTGGGAACTGAGGGTGCTGCACAGACAAGAAGGCGTGAAAAGATAAGGCAGAAGCAGGGCTTCCCAGGGATGGCAGCCATACCTCAAAATTGTCACACAGTTTGAAGCTGGCAAAGGAGCCTGTTGGAGGTTTCACTGTGGTTAGGGTGGGGTCAGAACGGGGCCTCATGTTGGGGTAGGGACTGGCGTGGTTTGAATTTCCTGCTGGCATCAAAGGAGGGAACTCCAGGTTTTCTGATCAGATTGCCCATAAGTAGGACACAAGGGACAGAGGTGTGCATGACACTTACACCCCGTCTGGGCAGGCATTTGGCAAGGTGGTGAAGAAGTTAAGTTGCCTGCATCCCATATGGTAAATACCGGGTTCATGTCACGGCTCCACTTAAAATTCGTTTCCTGTTAATGTCCATCCTGGGAGACCATAGGTGATATCTCAAGTAGCTGGGACCCTGTCACCCACATGGGAGACCTGGATGCAGTTCTTGGCCTGGCTTTTTACTGGCCCAGTGCTGGCTGTTGCAGGCAGAGGAGTAAATCAACAAATTTAATCTCAATCTCGCTCTCTCTTTCTCTCTAAAAAAAAAAAAAAAAAAAAAAAAAAAAAACAAAAACAAAAACAAAAACAGAATGATGGCTGCACCATGCATTACTGAGAGGTAGATGGAAAATATGGACCATGCCCATTTTGAACTGGAAAGCAATTATTTTAAATGCAGGTAATTTGATAAAAAATCATTATTTTCTTCAATGTGTTTTGGGTCAGAAATCCGCATTTAGAAAAATCTATGCATATTCTGGCAATTTGTGATTCTGCACTTGTATCCTTTTTCTCTCTTTCCTTATGAAAATGTCACGCACAGGCAAGGAAGGGGAAGCAAGCATTGGGGCTGATGTGGCGCAGTTGAGCAAGATGCTGCTTACGATGCCACATCCAGGATCGGAGCACTGTGCCAGTCCTGGCTGACGCGATGCCACATCCAGGATCGGAGCACTGTGCCAGTCCTGGCTGACGCGATGCCACATCCAGGATCGGAGCACTGTGCCAGTCCTGGCTGATGCAGCCTCGTGCTGATGTGACCAGGAAAGCGGCAGCAGATACCCAAGTGCTTGGACCCCTGCCACCTCGTGGGAGACCTGGATGGAATTCCTGGCTCCTGGATTCTGCACTGCCAACCCAAGGTTTTGCTGCCATTTGGAGAGTCAACCAATAGATGGAGAATCTCTCTCTCTCTCTCTCTATCTCTCTCTCTATCTCTCTCTCTATCTCTATCTCTATCTCTATCTCTATCTCTATCTCTATCTCTATCATCTCTATCCCATCTCTGTCACCTCCCCCATAGATCTGCCATTCAAATAAAATTAAGAATCTTAATGTTAAAGAAGTGAAAGTTCTCCTGAGTCTCCCAGATGTCATGATAGCACCGAATATGTTAGCTCAGTATTATGTCTGACACCACAGGACATGAGAGACGAAATCCTCATTAAAAGACAGCACATTTCTATGCATCAAATACAGCATCTGGAAAATGTAACTTTTAAAATACTTCTAAAACACAAATGCAACATGCGTGAATCTTGAAGACCTACCAGTTGAAGTAGGCCAGTCACAAGAGACAAATATGCCTGGGGCCAGCACTGTGGCTTAGTGGCCTAAATCTGTGTGTGGTGTCGGAATCCCATATGGACACTGGTTCATGTCTGGCTGCTCCTCTTCTGATCCAGCTCTCTGCTACGGGCCTTGGGAAACAGTGGAAGATGGCCCAAGTGCTTGAGTCCCTGAACCCACATGGGATACCTGGAAGAAGCTCCTGGCTCCTGGCTTCAAATAGGCCCACCTCCAGCCGTTACTGCCATTTGGGGAATGAACTACAGGATGGAATATCTCTCTCTGTCTTTGCCTCTCTCTGTCTGTAACCCTGTCTCTCAAATAAATAAATAAATAAATAAACTTTTTAAAAAGACAAATAGATCTGATTCTACTTATGAGTAAGAGCTAGTAGGTAGAGCAATGAAATTCATAAAGGCGGAATGTGATATAGTGGTTTCTAGAGATTGTGTGGATAAGAGAAAGACAAGCTACTAGCAACGACTCAAATCTCCCCTAGAATGATGAGCCTTTAGTCAGCGGCAGTAGAGGACTTCTTGTCAAAACTTCAGCTGTCCCCATGTTGTCTTGGCAAGCCTTCTCCAGAGAGGCCCGCATCTCAGCTCACTTTCCCTCTGGCTCCCTGCTTTCTGTGTTGCCACTCCTGTACTCCTAACATCACCTATATACACACTGGAATTTAACTCATTAACAGTGGTTCATTTTACAGTTCATCCGCATGATTGCCTAGGTTTCTCTCTTGTCTGGATCTCAATTGATAACATATACATAGCAATGTACTTTATCACAGACACATATTGGAAACAATCAAATACGCGTCACCAGAATATATAATTGAATTGTTTAGATATAATAACGTAGAGCACAGTGAAAACAAACCACAGCTAGACATAGACATAAGTGAAACTGAAAGGCATCGTTGAGAAAGCACCAAGGGAGACTTAAGAATATTTAAAAACTGGAAATATCAAGTAACACCTTGTGCAGAGAAGTATACATCCATTTCAAAGCTAATCGACATGCAGGCAATCCTAAATTACCTGTTAGGCAAGGTGGTGCATGTGATTGGTCAGGGCTGCCAATATTGCTTCACTTCTTAAGCAGAATACAGTTTATAGTGCTGCTGGTTGAGTACTATGCTCTTAAAATGTGTGTGTGCATAATATTCCATCTTTTTGTTTTGAATGTGTATGGGTAGGGCAAGATTTTCTAAACCTAAAATTGAGAGAAGATATCACAGAATATATCAACACCAAAAGTACTGTTTGGACTTGTATGTCAACAGTCAAGCATATTACTGCAAGT
This sequence comes from Oryctolagus cuniculus, assembly GCF_964237555.1. NCBI lineage: Eukaryota > Metazoa > Chordata > Mammalia > Lagomorpha > Leporidae > Oryctolagus > Oryctolagus cuniculus. The sequence goes on from NC_091433.1 coordinate 196,867,458, forward strand.
CTGATAAATGAATAACTAGAATCGCAAACTTCACACATAATGAATATAAACCCAAGGTAAAGAAAACACGCAGTGCCATGACACAACTGTATTCAGACATTAATACATGAGTTTAAAGTATTTGATAATAAACATAACGCATGTTCCATTGCTAGTGAAGCCACCGATACTCATTTTTAAAAAAAAAAAAGATTTAAATAAAACTTAAAAAAAAGATTTATTTATTTGAAAGGCAAGCTTACAGAGAGAGGGACACACAGACATACACACACATACAGAGAGAGAGAGAGAGAGAGAGAGAAAGCGATCTTACATGCTCTGATTCACTCCCCAAGTGGCCACAATGGCTGGGACTGGACGAGGCTGGAGCCAGGATCCTGGAACTCCATCCAGATCTATCACATGGGTGCAGGAGCCCCAGGACTTGGGCCATCGTCCGATGCTTTCCCCAGAGCATTATCAGGCAGCTGAATCAGAAGTAGAGCACCTGGGACACCGATTGGCACCCACATGGAACACTGGCAGCACAGAGGGCTTCACCCGCTGCACCACAATGCCAGGCCCACATCTGTACTGACTGATGCGAAGGTGCTTGCATCCTGATTTAGCTCAGTGTGAACAGAGTGAACGCGCACTGACTCCAGCCTGGGAAGGATGTGACTTGCAGCTGCTCAGAAGACAATTGTTATCATGAAATTACTTTCTTAATTTACTTATTGTTTTATTTGAAAGGCAGAGAGAGAGAGAATTTCCATCTTCTGGTTGGGTCTCCAAGTGCCTGTAATAGCCAGGGCTGGGTCAGGCCAAAGCCCGGAGTTCAGAATTCAATCCAGGTGGCAGGGAGCCAAGTACCTGAGCCATCAGCCTCCGTCTCCCTGGGTGCACCTTAGTAGGAAGCTGGATTGGGCAGAGGAGTAAGGACTTGAAGCAGGTGTTTGGGTATGGGATGCTTGTACCCCATGGAGCAACTTCACCATGGTGTCAAATACCTGCCCCCAGGAAGATCTCAAATATTTCAAATCTTTACTCCAGTCAGTGCATTCGATGAACTGATGATTTGTGTGTGAACACTTACAAGTAACCTGCATGCTAATTCAAACAGGACGAAACTTCTTGTCTTGACAAAACAGTGAAGGCCTATGCATGCATGTAGTAATACAGTTGCTTAACATGCTGATGAAAAATGATGTGAAAAATTATGATATCATGTTAGTCTCACTAGTTTTATAGCATTTGACCACACACTGTACAATCCTAATAGTAATTTTAAAAACTGAAAATGTTAACTGACTTAATTCTAGATGAAGAAATTTGATGTGACGGGTTTCTTTAGTTAGTATTTACATCATTATCTCTAACTTTTTTGTATTTCCAAAATATCCTTACCCTGGTCTTTCATTTGACATTTTTATGGAAAAACAAGAAAGCAGAAATAATGCTAGCACCAGCATAATTATCTGTCTGCCAAAGCCTCCTGATATTAAACTGGATTAAAACCAGTATTTCGTCCAACAGGAGAAAAGAAGACACCCAGGAAATAAACAGAGCAGGGGCGGCGCAGACACTGACTCCTCCCAGCTTCACAGCTGTGGAAGGCTGTCCTGAATGAGAACAAGTCGATGGAAACCACTGTACTGCGGCACTCTTTTGCTTTCCCATCATACCTGCTACAAAAACATGCCTTCATCCTCAGTCAGGGTTCAGTTCCTGCACCCAACCAGACAAGGACTTTGCAGGGAGGGCTCTCTGGCCCAGCTCCAGAGACAGCACCAGAACCAGAGCCAGAATCTGCTTCTGGGCTGCATAGGTACCTGGCTGCCTCTCTCTGTGCTTACCCAGCTTTGGGAGAAGCCGGGCAGCAGGTTTCTGTAGTGACTGCTTCCTGGGCCCTTTTTTGAACTTGGATGTTGCACAGCTCTTTTGCCCTGAAAACTGCCACAGATATAAACTGAAGAGCCAAAGTGACTCTATTTTGAAACAATAAAAAGCAGCCTCTGTTTCCCATAGCAGACCCGAGTCCTTGTAAAAGCAGGCATTCAGGCATTCCGGAGATATCAAAGCTTACCAAGGACAGCTAGCTCAGCAGACCAAGGGCAGCTCAGTAGCGATTACCAAATGAGGTAACTCCCTGAACCCAAGCCAAACGGAGACCATCCCCCGCCCACTGCCCTGCCCAATCACAAAAGGCCCTGCCCAATCACAAAAGGCCCTGCCCAATCACAAAAGGCCCTGCACCCTAAGCCCTTGCTGAGGTATCTTCCCTTTAAAAGCATCCCCAAACAAAGACCAGGGCCTTCCTCTGGTCTCCGCTGAGCCGGCTGGTCAGATGAAGTCCCTGCCGTGGCTTGTACTTTTAAAATAAACCTTGCTTTTGCATTTGATTGGGTCGCTGATAGCTTCTTGGGGATCCACTTATCTGGGCATTACATAAACCACAGCACTGGAGATGGGTTCTCAGTTTTCTTGCCACTCAGAGCTGTTCTTACAGCTACAAGGAACTTTGTGGTCATGATCACACAGTGGTTACAAATGTGTAGAATGGTGGAAGCCCCTGAGCAGACAATACCCTGGCTGGGGAGGTAGCTGGGCGCTCCCCATGCTTGGCCAGCTTGGCCAGCCCCATGGGGACAATTCCATATTAGAAAATACAGGCATTCCATTTTGTGCAGGGCTGGAGCCATGTGGACTGCCAGTAGGTGGCAAATTCAGGTATCTGGTGTAGAGGGGTGCAGGTGTGGCAGGCAGGATTGCCTTAGCATCAGCCTTCACATCCCACCCAGCAGGAAGGCCCTCTGGTTCTGGGATCCAGGAGATTGGCTTGCAAAGCCTAGGGCAGAGGAAGAAGGTGTGCACAGGTGATACCTATCGCAGCGTCTTCCCTGTGTGAACCAGACCGAGAGGTTATCTCTCCACGGAGAATGCTGGCTGATACAGAAGTGGGTCAAAGCCACTGCATTCAAGGACATGAAGTCCTGGTTATGTGACCACAGCGGGTGTCTTCCCACAGCGCCACAGGGAAAACCCAGCCATTCACCCAGAGAACAGGAATGAAAAGAAATCTCACTCTCCATCTCCACTTTGGCTTTCTCCCCTTGGGCACACACATGCACACACACACAATGCATGCTTGTCTCTCTCCCTACAGGCACACTTAAACACACTCATGCTTCTTCCTACACACACACACACACTCAAACATGCACACACACACATACATGTCTTTCTCCCTACACACACACTCATGTGTCTCTCTGTACACATACATACACACACATTCACAGTCACACACACACACCTCTCCCTATACTCACATTCACAAACACACATAGAGTCTCTCTCCCTACACATACACTCTCATGTCTCCTTACACTTGCACACACACATTCCCTTTCCCTACACACACACACATTCACACACACTCACTCACTCATAGAAACCAGCACCACATGCAGGCATCCACTGATAGAAAAGCTTTCAGGCTGACAGTTGGTGGCAGACTCAGGAAAACCGAAGTGCAGGGTGTGACTTCCTGGATGAGTGTCCTCTGCACTTGCCCTGTTGCACAGGGATGAGTCTGGCTCCCTCCTCCCAGAGCTCATCCACAGAGCTCTCTGCACAGCTGCTCTCGCCCCAGGCAGGGATGGAGGAGGGCAGACTCCCAGGGAGGGCATGCTTGTCCAACTTCCAGGTCTTTGTGTGGCTCCACCCACAGGGAGTCCTTGGCTGAGGTTGGCCAGGAAGGTACCTGTGCACACAGCAGTGGCATAGGGAGCCTGGACTTCCACACCCTGGACCAGGCAAAAATCATCTGAAGCCACTGCTGCTCAGCCTGGCCTTGAAGCAGAAAGCACCTGGAGGAAATGGCTGGTGACAGGCCCTGTCCTTCAGCACAGAACCCAGGAGCAACCTGAAATCTGGAGCCCTCGTTTGTCTCCTCGTTGTGAGCGAATCTCATTCGCTGGACCCTCACTTTCTTCTTTCTTGTATTTTATTTATGTTTCATTAGGGCACAGGCGAAGTGCCCATCTCCAATGTTCCATAATTTTCTATGATTAGAATTTTATGTTTGTGTTTCTATGCTTAAAATGTAACTTTGGATGGGAGATACTTCGGGCACAGATAAGAAATAAAATCCAGTTCTTCCATTCTCTGCCTAGGGATGGCATTAAATTTTTTAAACCCCAAAGTTCCATCTATGAAGCTTGACATTTTCCCCCACCTCATTCAGGTGTGAAGAGCAAATCTGACATGAGTATCAGCCAGCTGGTGGAAGTCAAGAGTCAGCAACTTGGGGATGCTACAGCGCAGACAGCTCAAATATTTCTGCGTTGCATCCCAGGGGCCAGCGATTCGCCTGTTGTTTCCGTGTGCTCAGTAGTTTAAAAAATCGATGCCATGAGCAGAGGAGATGTGAACTTCAGAGGAGCATGGTGGAGGAGGCAAACAACCGACATCCTGGCAGAGCCGAGACTGACGGGGAAGTCACAGGGTCTGCGGCAGCCAACAAGAGTGGCTGCAGTCATTTCGGGACTAATGAGGAACTAAGAGCTCTCCTGAGGGAAGTGGAAGGAAATTAGGGATATGCACTAGAATACGCAAAATCTTCTCCCACAGCCATTGAGGGCTGCCTGCTGGCAAACAACACACATAAAACCGTTATTTATGCCCGTGCTAATCCCCTGGGCACAGGTGGAAGCCCAGCAGTCTGAAGCGGAAGGCTTGCTCCCCCTTAAGTAATGTGCCCGTGAGATGCACAGTCTCCCGGACGTCAGATTTACACAGTTGCTAGAAAGATCTGAGAGTGTTTAGACACTTTTATTAGCTTTTAAATGAAGTTGGTTTCTCATTTCCTACACAGCTCAGAGCCTGGAGCCCATAAATGACTCTCAGATTCTCCCACTCTTTAGTCCACCTTGTTCCACTTACCTCATGAGAAAAAAAAATAAAAATATACAGAAATGGGGGAAAACGACTTTCTCAGGCAATTTTAAGGCAAAATATTTGATTGAGAATAATCCTAACTTTATCTTCCTGACCACATCGCTGCATGCCCAACAGGTGGAAAGACTGAAGTCTTTACTTCTCAGAGGAACGGGATGGAAGTACAAATTTCTATTCAGAGTCGTGGTTCACACAAGCTAACTGGGGAGCACACAGCATGATGCTCTGCCCCTCCCAGGGTTGCTCCATGTGCTTCTCAGGAAAGAAGGCGAGAGGGGCTGACGTGCCCCAGTGACGCAGTTGTGGTTTGACTTAATGTCATGCATGATTTTTATGTCCTGTCCAAATGTCCTTTCTTAACTTGCTTACTCTAAATCCAGAGGATTATTCCCTGTGGACTACATTTGTAGCAGATTGCACATCATCAAAAAAATCCACAATTTTAAAGAATAATAAAAATGCATGGCTTAGAATGGAAAGATTTTTCTGAGATTTCCATGTGCACAGGAACACAATTGAATCATGGGCATGTGCTGACAAAAAGACATGCACTTATCTGTCACTCAGGTCCTGCAAGATCTCCATTGTTGGGTGTGGGTGTCATGCAATCAGTCCTTCCCAATCCACTTTCAGCAGAGGTCTTCAATGAGCACATGTATTGTTCTACTCATTCATTGATCATGTGTTCTTTCCTGATATATCAAATAATCTTCATGCTTATTTTTTTATTTTTTGACAGGCAGAGTGGACAGTGAGAGAGAGAGACAGAGAGAAAGGTCTTCCTTTGCCGTTGGTTCACCCTCCAATGGCCGCCGCGGCCGGTGCACTGCGACTGGCGCACCGCGCTGATCCGATGGCAGGAGCCAGGTACTTATCCTGATCTCCCATGGGGTGCAGGGCCCAAGTATTTGGGCCATCCTCTACTGCACTCCCTGGCCACAGCAGAGAGCTGGCCTGGAAGAGGGGCAACCAGGACAGAATCCGGCACCCCAACCGGGACTAGAACCTGGTGTGCCGGTGCCGCAAGGCGGACGATTTGCCTAGTGAGCCGCAGCGCTGGCCTATCTTCATGCTTCTAAGGATTTCCTTATGATTTAAAGTGAATCCTACTCATTCAGATGAGAAAAAAGTTCAATATAAATTGAGTGGACTGTATTGGTTGCAATAACAACAAAAAAGTGCTATTGTGTCACAGGGAGCAGAGTGGTTCCTGCAAGTGTCAGAGAGGGTAGGCCATTCCTGGGAGGGAGAGCAGGGTGCACAGTCACAGACACAAAACCCCACAGGGAAGTAGGTCCCTAGACTGCCTGGGAATGGGAGGACCTCATGATATCTGTCTCTACCACTTTTCTCTGGGCTGTTAGGTACTGTTAAGCCTGTTACTGTTCATTTCTTGAACAATTAATTGCCATATTTAAGATGTGTTTACTTAGGATGTTAGGATTTTGGAGAGTAAGGCTCTTGTAGCTCTTCACATTAATTAAATGTTATAAAATTGTGATTATCTTCAATAATTAACATTGACCATCATCTACTTCTTTTACAATGAAATTGTAATGTTTGTCAAATTGGACTCCCAGAGTGGCTTAGCAATGGAAACCTTGACTCAAGAGTCATTCCCAAACCCTCTCTTTCTGATACCAAAACACAGTGCCTGTGAAGCATCAGTGTGTATTCTGCCTGCTCTCTCTCTGTGTCTAGCAATACTCACATGGAAAGAATTGAGTAAACAGAAGATTTCAATGAAGTGCTCGTCACCCCTGCATTTGTTCTAGAGCTATACATCAAGAAAGCTGTGAATTCAGCTATATTCCTAGCACAGAGAAGATATGGAGGAGAAATATAGAATGTTGCCTAGGTTCAAGTATCACCTCTACTCTGGATCCTAGCTTCCTGGTAGTGCACACACTGGGAAACAGCATGGCTCAAGGAGATGGGTTTCTGCCACCCATAGAAGACCAGCATGGATTTCCAGTGTGTCGACTTCATTCTGTCCCTGTCCCAGATGCTGCAGGCATTTGGAAAGTGAACCAGTGGATGGGAAACCTGTCTTTATATCCCTGCCTTTCAAATGAGTTTAAAAAATAAATTAAAAAAAATCAAGGGAATGTGTCATCCATATCTGAACATGGAATATTTAGCTCCTTTATAATATGGAGTTTAATGTCTAATTTTAATGAAGAATCTGCTGAAATATGGTGTTTCAGATAATTTAATTGGAGTAGAAACAAGTGCAATGCAGAGATAAGCCACATTGGAAATAAGATCTGCATCTATATTTGTCCATTCTCTCATCCACTGAGTCACAACAGGATGTGGAATATGAGTTCTCTTGCTGCTTATGAGTTATGCCCAAAGACACAAAAGAAAGAAGTAGAAAAGCATCAGGTTACTCCAGATTTTAAGAGTGACATGGGACCACTCAGTAGTAGGTTTACAGACATCAGAGCTGTGCTTCCCATGAACAGCAACTCCACAGGAGATGAGCACAGGTGCTGAAAAGGCAGGGGTGTGTGCAAGCAGGGAGCAGGTCTCCTTGTGCGACTCAGAGACACCCACTGTGCATCACGATCAAGGGTGGCTGAGCAAAGATGATGGCCACCTTCTCATCACACCAGTCCCCTGGCATTTAGAGACTGTGGAAAGGAATCCTGAATTTCTGTTCTTCACTTTCATAAGAAGAAGAAAAAGAAAGATTGATAGAAGGGCAAGATATAGAGCTCTGCAAATGAAACCCCTCATCTCTGAAAAAGGATGGGAGCATGTACCAGGTGTGGGACCAATAGGTGATGCCATGTCAAGTCTAGAATGGTCATTAGTGATGGGCGGAACCAACTGAGTGAGGGTGACAATGTACTCACAAAAAGCCTCCCATCACCCATGCATAAATCTCTGATGGGCCACACAGAACCAGAACCCCATCAAGGTTCTTTCCTTCCTAATAGTTGATCAGCTGCACAAACAGCTCTCATTCCTGTAACAGCTCCCCATTCCTACAAAAGGCAGAGTAGTTAGGGAAGAGGAAGAGCTGTCTCCATATGAGGTACCCCTTCTCAATTTCCAACTGCAGAGTTCAGAGAAATAGCATGCACTAGAGCACAACTTAAATTACATGTGAGCTTGCATTTCTAAAACTTTCAGAAGTGAAATTGGACATAAGTTCATGTATTATGTCTAATTATATCTTGAAGACTGGAAAGTGCATTAAATATTGCACAGTTGAAAACCAAAATGGAAAAACAGAATAAATGTATAACCACAAGAATATCAACGACATGTCATTTCAAAATATCTATTTATGCTGACATTAATCCAGGTTATAAGTGTGTACAAGTAACACCTCCAGGTTCTTATCTTCTGAAATGTAAGATCTCAGTACACAGATAGGCAATGGCGATGCAGCAGGATAAATTCACGGTGCACTATGTATTATTATAATGGGTAGAGAAGCCTCAGCAGAAGTAGGAGAATGTATCTTTTGGGTAAGGCATAGGGATGGAAGTAAATACAAAAAGAACTAAAGGAAAGGGCTCCTATATGAGGGGCCCTGTCGGCTGAATTTTAAGAATTAAGTGGGCTTTGTTTGCTTTCTGAGAGAATACAGAGAACAGAATTCAGCAAAAGGAAAGGCAGAGTAATAGACAAGCATAGTTCTCAGGAAATTGCACATAGTTGTTTCAATGCTATTGGGATCTATCAGAGATTGTCTGCTAAAGTGTGTAAGGAGGAGTGAAGAAGGAGGTGAGCTGTGTTGGAAGGGTCTGAACAGTCTCACGTTGGACGATTATCTCATGAGTCTCCACAAAATTTGAAGGATCCTTCACTGCAAATACTAATTCAGACTGAACAGAAAGGATCATCTAAGGGGATAATAATGACTACTAAGAAACGCATGTCAGATCCACCTAGGATTTCAGGGATTCCCTTCTGGAGTAATAAACTGGCCCTCCATGTGAAAACATCTGCAAAGAGGAAAAACAAAAATAGGAATGTGTGTTAGAGTGCTGGCCCATGTAGTCAGCATTCAAATCTATGTATTTCAGAAGTGAGTAATTGCTATTCAGAGTTAATTAGGGTAACTTCATGGAACCATCTGTTGCTAAGACCAAGCACCTGATGACAATGCCACAATGATGAAGACCGAACATACTAGGTGGGTATAAGAAAATGTTGGAGGTCCATTATAAACAGAGCGGACTTGCAGATGTAACAAAACTCACTAGGCCAACAGGATGCTATGGAGTAGCCAACGTACAAGAGGAAACGCAACTACAGAGAAGGAAGGAGGAAGGTATTGCTGTAACTTAGGCCAGGTTCAGAAGACTGTACACCAGTAGTACTCAGCTTATGAGGAAGCAGGGGAGGGACTCGCATGCTAGGATATAAACTGCTTGCTGTGATTTCTCTGGGCAAGCCTGCTCATCAGACACCCCGTCTTGCAAGACTGGTAATAAAGTCTTACTTTTGCTTCACTTCCTAAGTTCGAATTCTTCTCCTGAGTGGACAGGTAAGGATATTTCCCACAATGGGTTAAAGAACCACATCAGTGATGTCATAACTACTCCAGGTGGGTTTTCTTCCTGATTTATCAATGTGTTAAAGAATGGGTCAACACTGGGATTAGATTTCACCACAAAAAGAAACATGCACAGAAATTTTACTTAATTCTTATAAACCCTTGAAATGGTCTTTTTCCTAATTTGTCAGTCCACCCCCATACAAACAATGTTTCCTATTCAATTGGCATTTATTTATTTCACATTTATCTGTAACTAACAGTATATTTAGATACTGTGTGAAAGATAAAGACCGTGTATAAGATCGTCCTTACAATTTGAGAACTTACAAACACATTAAGCAAAGTACAACCTCTACAGAGATAATTGTTAAACATGGCAGATGTCCTAAACAGCACTCTGGCCTCAGAATCAGCCCTTAAGGCACGTGGATCTGGCTGAAAAGCCCATGAGAGTATGTCAGGCATGGAAAGCCAAGACACTCTGGCAAAAAAAAAAAAAAAAAAAAAAAAAAAAAAAAAAAACCTAAATGAAAGATCTCCATGAGTGAGATCCCAGTGGAAAGAACAGGAAATTAAAGAAAGAGGTACCTTTCTCTTAGGGAGGAGAGAACTCCCACTTTGACTACAACCTTGTCTAAACAAGATAAGAGTCGGAGAACTCAGAGGGCTTCCATAGCCTTGGCAACTCATGACAAGAGCCTAGGGTGATTACTGATGCCATAAACAAGAGTGTCAATTTGTTAAGTCAAAAACAAGAGTCACTGTGCACTTACTCCTCATGTAGGATCTCTGTCCTTAATGTGCTGTACAGTGTGATTTAATGCTATAACGAGTACTCAAACAGTATTTTTCACTTTGTGTTTCTGTGTGGGTGCAAACTGTTGAAATCTTTACTTAATAGATGCTAAACTGATCTTCTGTATATAAAGAGAATTGAAAATGAATCTTGATGTGAATGGAAGGGGAGAGGGAGCGGGAAAGGTTAGGGTTGAGGGTGGGAGGGAAGTTATGGCGGGGGGGGGGGGGGAGCCATTGTTATCCGTAAGCTGTACTTTGGAAATTTATATTCATTAAATAGAAGTTAAAAAAAAGTTATGAAAGTATTAGATACCAAAAGGAAGGAACCAGACAATAGAATTTTTAAATATAGTTGCTAATTTCTTAACTTTCTTGGCCACAAATTGGTTTCAGCTTCTTTAAAACTATTTTGTGAGAGACGTATTCTGATGATGTAATAATGAGGTACAAAATGTATCACTATGGAAATTTGATTCTCATAGTACTTTGAGTTCTTCTTTTGATCATCTTTTATTCATGGGAGACTGGTTGCTCTAGTGGTACTGATCAATCTTGACAATAACTGGCTAGAATTAATCAAATCTCAGGACAGTTAGCAGAATGCTACCTCTGAGGGGCCAGTTAGCCAAACAGCACTCACCATGCCCTGTAGCAATTCCAGGAAAGAGTTATTTTTTCTACAAGCTTGCATTTGCATAGATAGTTCTTCTACAAGCTTGCATTTGCATAGATGCGTACTCTGTCCTCTAGAATGTTGCTGCTTTATAACATGGGAAACTATCAGAGAATAAACTAGAAAGCAGCTCCTAAGAGGGGTTCTGGACCAGTCCATGTAAGCACCAGTTTAAGACTAAGCCCCTGATATTATCTGGGTCTCGGCTACCTTGGTTGCATCCAGATACCAAAATGGTTGCATTCTAAAAAAAAGAAAAAAAGAAAGAACGAACGAAACTTCTGATGTCTAGCAAGCAGCAGAACACTTAGAATATCATAGCTGTAAGTTGTGTTTTTAATATTTATTTATTCACTTGGAAGGCAGAGGCAGAGAGAGAGGTCTTCCATTCGCTGGTTCACTCCCCAAATGGCTGCAAAGGCTGGAGCTGTGCCAATCCGAAGCCAGGAGCCAGGAGATTCTTCTGGGTCTCCCATGTGGGTGTAGGGACCCAAGGACTTGGGCCATCTTCTGCTGCTTCCCCAGGCCACAGCAGAGAGCTGGACCAGAAGTGGAACAGCAGGGACTTGAATCAGTGCCCATATGGGATTCTGGCACTGCAGGCCATGGCTTTTCCCACTGCACCACAGTGCCGACCCCCAGCTGTAATTTTTAAATGTAAAAGTTACAAAATTATTTTCATAAAGGAGATACAAACCAAGATCAAAATAAGAGAAAGCCTCTGAGTTCAGTTTGCATTAACATTTCTTACTAAATTTATGCTTATTTTATTGGAGCAGAAAGAGAATTTTTGTGACAAATTTTTATCATTTTCTAATTACCATCTCTGATCAGTAGTAAGAACATATTTTTATGAAAATTAACTTTCAAAACATATAAATTCTAAATGATCAAGATACATTTTAGAAAATATAAATAAAATCCTAGCATTTACAGTGTTTCCCAAAATAAGGTGATTTTTAAAAATACTTGAAAATTTGTTAAGGGACATGATTTTAAGTGGAGTTAAGTGTTTCTAAAAATATTATTTCATTATAAATTAAACTCAAAATAACATTAGGATGCAGGTGTGATGGAGCTCATTTTGTAATACGTAATTCTGGGGTCTCAGGAGCACATCCATCATGGCAGGCAGAGGAGCGACATGGTGCTTCCCAGTGATCACATGGCAGTTTGGGGCTCTCCCAGAATGTGGGAGGCTGGGACTCAGACCACAAGCCCTAAGGCAAGATGGGGGTGACAAGGGCTGAGCATGTGCCCCCTGGCATTCTCTGTGTGTTGCTGTCGCATTCTGGGACTCCAGTGACAGAGAACCTTGTTCTTTCTCACAGAGTTGTCCTAGCAGTGCAGAGACAGAGCGTGTGCAGTGGCCAGAATGTGATCAGCTCCCAGGGCCAAGAATCAGATGCTTGGGGACCTGTAGGCTTCCTGTGTGTGTACCTGCTACAAGACTCAGACCTGCTAGAATCAGGAATGCTGGAAAGAACACAGAGTTTTACTCCTGAGGTTGATTATTCCTTCTCTTTTCCTCTAAGTAGGCAACAAATTGTTTTTCTGGTAAATGGGGTGATAACACCTATAATGTTCTTCTAAGATTAGACATAACGCAAGCATCACAGCGCAGTTGGTGCCAGGAGTTGTCATTGCAACATCACTGTGATGAGCTCAGAGACTGGTCTGGCTGAACCCAAGCACTGATGATGGTGTCAGCACTCATAACAAAGACAATCTGACAAAGGATAACTTACATCAAAGCCGCCACGCTTCCTGACACATCTTGCTTAACGCTAGTTGTGAAGTTGAATTTTTTCTTGGAAAAGTTGCCAGGCCCTGATTAATGTATCCGTACCTGTAGATTAAAGTCCACAGACTTAGGTTCCAGAACTTGAAATAAATACTAACATTGAGATGATTGAATGGATTATTAATTTAACTTTGCAAAGCAGACGTGTATTTCTTCTTTTTTTAAAGATTCATTTTATTTATTTGAAAGACAGAGTTACAGAGAGAGGTAAAGACAGAGAGAGAGGTCTTCCATCTGCTGGTTCACTCCCCAGATGGCTGCAATGGCCAGAGCTGCACCGATCTGAAGCCAGGAGCTTCTTCCTGGTTTCCCACATGGGTGCAGGGGCCCAAGCACTTGGGCCACCTTCTACTGCTTTCCCAGGCCATAGCAGAGAGCTGAATCAGAAGAGGGGCAGCCAGGACTAGAACCCACGCCCATATGGGATGCCGGCGCTTCAGGCCAGAGCTGTAACTCGCTGCACCACAGCGCCAGCCCCTGTATTTCTTTTTAAAAACATATTTGGGAGGGCTGGTGCTGTGATGTAGTAGGTTAAGCCTCCCCCTGTGGCATCGGCATCCCCTATGGGCATTGGTTTGTGTCCCAGCAGCTCCTCTTCTGACCCAGCACCCTGCTAAGGCCTGGGAAAGCAGTGGAAGACGGCTGAAGTGCTTAGGCCCCTGTGCCCACAGGGGAGACCCAGAACAAGCTCCTGGCTCCTGGCTTCAGATCAGCCCAGCTCCAGCCATTGCAGCCATTTGAGGAGTGAATCAGCAGATAGAAGACCTTTCTCTCTATCTCTCCCTCTCTCTGTCTGTAACTCTGCCTCTCAAATAAATAAATAAATTCTTTATAAAAATTCGTTGCTTCTAAACATGATAGACACTATAGGCTCAGTTCATGCTTAGCTTTTATGAACTTCCAGAAAAAGTAGAGATAAACTTAGAAATTAGCCTGAGTTATAACAGATTGGGGCCAAAACTGATTGAGTGAGCAAATAATGTGAAGGACGCTGAGTGGGGAAGATTACAAATGAAAATCAGAGGACACAGAACATACAAAATGCCACTGTAAAGTCAGCCACCAATGACTGAACAGGGATATCAAGGAACACGTGGACACCAGCAGGGGACCCACCGAGAAACTGAACATGGAAATGATGACAAAAGGCAGAGAATATCAAAGCGGATGCAAATGTTGGCAAAGGAAAGGGACAGGCAGGATTCTGCTCAACGTTTTAGCCCTGGGGTATTGTCAGGGTTCACTCTAACGTGTGCCTTGGGTTCAGACACAACTGTGTGGTTCTAGTCCCAAGAGTGTTTCTCACCTCCAAGTTCTCAGTGTGCGTGACTGGGCCACCAGCTGTGGAAGTTCAGTGTGCTTGTGCATGGAAAGGAGCAGGCGTAGCCACTGACATGGAGGACATGTCCAACAGTGAGGACCTCCAAATGCTGAGGACAAGGTGTGCTCTCCCAGCCCTGATTTCTGCACATTTTATCTATGAGAACAGCCAATGCCTGTTTTATCTGGTCACAAAAATTATCTGGTAATTAATGAAATGCTAATCTTCAACCATTTATAAAATATTAATTAGCATTTAAAAACCATGGATTACTTATAAACATAAGAGAATTTTGATCTAATTTAAGTAAATTGAAAGGCTGAGATTTAAACATTAATTTTAAAATTTTAATTTATGTAAATATTTTCAGTTGTATTTTATAATAACATAGTCTCATTTACTTGACCTGGTAACTTTATTTTTTTTATTTCTTTGAAAGCTCACACAACATATACACATGTTTTTAAATACTAGTAGTAATGTCCACATTTTTTTATTTAACTTTATATTTCTTACCATCAACCAGCAAACAAGTGCAGAGAGTGACATAGCTATTCATTATAAACCATCCATTTTAAAATATAACCTAAAAAATCCTTAATCAGATTCATAACTATGATAGCGTTTTAGTCTTCCGGTCATTTTTTCCTTTTGTTGTAAACATTTTGATTTTTCAGGGAGTACATAGATGAGGTCAGCAGAAATCTAAGGAAGTAGAATCAGATCAAGGTCTGGTGCTCTGCCTTTTACAGCTCCAAGCCAAGTGGCGTGACATCCTGGTGGATAGACAGGCAGACACTGCAGGCCGTGACCTTGCCATAAAGAGTTTTGAATGCCATCGATAAATCTCTCCCTAATTAACCTTCCAAGCAGCGAGCAGAGTGCAAAACAGCTGGTTAAGTTTAGGTAAAGTCACCATAAAAGAATGTGCACAATTAGAGCTATTTTGGAAAGGACTGGTGTATTTAGAAATATTTGCTGTTATAGTTCCACTTGGTCAACTACATGAAGTGGCCGTGAAAATTCTTCAAGTTATATTTGTGGGGACATACACATGCATTCTATTGAAACCCACAAGCAGCTGCAAGGCATTACAAAAAACCTGCATTAGCTCCTGGGTAAGGGAGAGACGGGTCTGGTTTGACCAGACACATTTTGATCTTGGACAGATATTCATGGATGAGCCTTGAGCCTCGGTTGCTTAGTTTAAATTATATAGGATAGGATGCCTGTCTCACAGACCTGTATATCGTATTAATTGCAGTAGCATACTAGAAAATTGTCTTTAAATTTTATGCTTAAGCAAAGTTTTCTGACATTTAAGGGATTATAGATTATATTTTAAACTTCAACATCTTAATATACTAGAGGAACTAACTGCAAGAAGTATCTAAGGTAATTTAAATATTTCAAATGTATTTACTGTGGCCTGCATACCAGGTCAAACCTCCGCCTGAGGCACCAGCACCCCATGTGAGCACTGGTTAGAATCCTGGCTGCTCCATTTTACAAAAGCACCTGGGAAAGCAGCAGCAGATGGCTCAAGTGCTTGGACCCCTGCATATATGCACCTTTGTGGGAGACCAAGAAGCAGCTCCTGGCTCCTGGCTTTGCCATTGCAGTCTTTTAGGGAGTGAACCAGCAGATGGAACACCTCTCTCTCTCTCCCTCTCTTTCTCTCTCTCTAATTCTGCCTCTCGAATAAATAAATATATCTTTTAAAAATATATTTGTTTTAGGCCAGCGCCACGGCTCACTAGGCTAATCCTCCGCCTGCACTACCTTGATTTCTGAACCAAGTAAAGACTTACAACCAAAAGAAAAGAGGTATCAACTGATGTTTGTGCCTCTAAACAAAATATTTTTTTTTTTGACAGGCAGAGTGGACAGTGTGAGAGAGAGACAGAGAGAAAGGTCTTCCTTTTGCCGTTAGTTCACCCTCCAATGGCCGCTGCAGCCGGTGTACCGTGCTGATCCGATGGCAGGAGCCAGGTACTTCTCCTGGTCTTCCATGAGGTGCAGGGCCCAAGTACTTGGGCCATCCTCCACTGCACTCCCTGGCCACAGCATAGAGCTGGCCTGAAAGAGGGGCAACCGGGACAGAATCTGGCGCCCCGACAGGGACTAGAACCCAGTGTGCCGACGCTGCAAGGTGGAGGATTAGCCTAGTGAGCCGCGGCGCCGGCTTCTAAACAAAATATTACCAAGTAAAATCCGACAATATATAAGGTGATTTATACATTATGATGAAGTAGAATCCATTTAATAATGCAAAACTGGTTCGCATTTGAAAACAAACAAAAAACAAGTGTACCTTACCTTAATAATAGATTTTTTTTAAAAAAAGATACATTTATCTTATTTAAAAATCAGAATTATACAAATGCACACACACACAAAGAGAGATAGCAAGAGAGAGAGAGAGAGAGAGAGAGAGGGAGAGAGAGAGAGAGTCTTTCATCTGCTGGTTCACTCTCCAAATGGTCTCAAAGGCCAGAGCTGGGTAGTGTTGAACTCAGAGTTAGTTTAAAATTATGTCTTCCTAGTGTTGAACTCAGAGTTAGTTTAAAATTATGTCTCCCTTGTAAATCTTCTGAAAGAGTTTATGTACAGTTTTTGTAGTTTATTCCTTACATATTTGGTAGAATGTACCAGTGACAATGGTACTTCAAACACTTCATGGGAAAACGGAAAATTAACAGGTTTAATTCGGATGCAGTGTTTTGAATCCAGGTCTAGTTTTTTTCCATCGTATACATTTTCTTTGAACTTCTTGAACACTTACTGTGAGAAAATTTTGAAACATTCAATTTTAATCTGTTGTTTCCAGATAAAGTTTAATACTTTGATTATTTTAAGGAATGTGCCCAATTCAGATAAAATGTTGTTCGTATAAAGTTTTCACAATATTTATTTATTCTTTTTAACATTTTTAGAATTGTTTTATTCCTATTACTGGTTTTTGTTGTTTTAGAGTCTTTCGTCTTATAGCTAACTAAAAGTTTATCGATAATCAATCTCAGAAAATAAAATTTTGGTGTAGTTTTTTTTATCTCACACTTTCACTTTTGTAATTTGCTCATTTCTGCACCTGAAAACAGTTTTATTCTCTCCTTTTTCTGCTTATTTGAGGTTAAATTTGTTCTTCCTCTTCTCATTTTTTAGGCAGAGACTGAGGTTGTTGATTGGGGACATTTCTTCTTTTGTAACATAGGTGTATAATGCAATGAATTTATAATAAAACATTAAAATAACATCATATAGCAATTTAAAAAATGATTATTCATTTACTTATTTATTTGAAAGAGGGTGACAGAGAGAGAAAGACAGACAGACAGTCAGAGAGCCAGATCTTCTGTTCGCTGGTTCAGTTCCTAAACGTCTGCTGCAACCAAAGAAGAGGTAGGCTGAAGCCAGGAGCCAGGACCTCCATCCTGGTCTCCCACGCGTGGCAGGGCCGCAAGTTCTTTGGCCATCACCCACCGTTTTCCTGGTGCCCCAGCCAGCAGCTTGATTGGCAGTGCAGTGGCCAGGATGCTAAGGGGCACTCTGACATGGGCTGCTGTTGTGGCCAGGCAAGCAGCAGCTTAACCTACTGAACCACAGTTCCACCCTTGTATACGACAGTTTATATGACTGCTTCCAATTTTATAATTTTCAAAATATTTTATAATCTTTTCCTTTGGCTATACGTAATTTTGAAATGTTATTTAATTTCCAAAAATTTGGTTTTTTTCCAGATTTCTGTCATCCTATTTTATTTCATTCTGTTGTAAAATTGATAAATAAATGAACAAAGAAAATCTATCTGACTTAAATATCTGATCAGGATTGTCTTATGCTCCAGAATATGTAGCTTATCTTATTTCTTCCTTTATTCAACACTTATTTATGGACTCAGCACCAGGTGTGAGGACCTTCTGCAGGCCCAGATACGTGGTACTGAACATAACAGACAAAAACACCCACCTGACCACAAACAGAATGTGAATACCACAGCATGAAGTGGTTCTCAAATTTATTTTACATCTTTCCAAAGGATTTAGTAACAATGATTAAATCCATTACAGAAAACAATGCGAAATTCATGACAAGACTAATTCCTGGCTTCATGCCAAAATCCAGAATAAAATGCTTTTAATTTTCTGGCTATTTAAAAATCTACTATCAATACTAATATATTTTTCCCCTACTTTAAACTTCAAAAGATTATTTATTCTGTGTTTTTTGTAGATTTGAGTATTTTATAAATGCTTACTGGGTCAAATTGGTACGTGATGCTGCTCAGATTTTGAATACCCTTCATTAATTTCCCTCTGGTTCTTCTATCACTTGCTGAGAAGAGGATGTTGAAATTTCTGTTTAATTATGATTTGTCTATTTCTTTCTCATTGTTTTTGATTTATGCATCTGTTGCAGGTTATAATTTATTATGTCCTCTTCGTGTAACAATTTCTGTAAATTATGAAATGATGCCCTTAATAATACTCTTTGTTCTGAAGTCTACTCACCTAATTTATACAGCAATTCAAGTTTTCCTTGGAGTCAGATTATCATGCATGATTTCTTCCATTTTTTTTAATTGGCTTTTTTCTTTTTATTTTTATGGAATCCTTGTAAACAGTATTTGAGTTTTGTATTAAAAGAAATCTATTCTGATACTCTCAACCCTTTAATGAGTTCTTTAATCCATTTACTTTTCATATGAATATTCATATTATTTTGTTTGTCTAACACTTTTTCATTTTTTTTCTTACCTTCCCTTGCTGTGCCTTTTTCATTGCTTTTCTACTTACAATTTAAATTCATACATTTGTTGTATATAATATATAACATATATAATATACATTATTACATGCAATTACTATATTCCTCAGTGCTGCTTTAAGGCTGAATACACAAATTTCATTCAACAGGGTCTCCTTAATAATACCCAGTGCTGCTCACATGTAGTGAATGAACTCTGCCACATTTTCTATTCCCCACAATTTCAGCCCTTGCAGACAGTCTTTACAGTAAGCATCTGCTGGCATTCTTCATTCTTCTGATCATGATAATGTGCCACATAATTGTTCTCTTGTATTACTGCTTCTAGGAAATTTGATTATGATGTGTTTCAATGTGACATTATTCATATCACAGGTATCTGGGGTTATTGATCTTCTTGTGGTATAGATTTGTAGTTCATATCTTATTTGGAAAAAGTGTTTATTGTAATTTCTGCAAATATATTTTTGCTGTTTTCATACTTTTCTTTGCAAATTCCAATTACATGCTAATATTATGTCATGTAATATTTTATTTTAAAAAATGTATTAATTTGTTTATTTGAAAGGCAGAGGCAGAGGCAGAAAAAGAGAGCAAGGTCTTCCATCCATTGGTTCACTCCCCAAATGGCTACAATAGCAGAATCCAAAGCCAGTAGCCAGGAGCTTCTTCTGGGCCCTCCACAAGGGTGCAGGGGCCCAAGGACTTGGGTCATCTTCCACTGCTTTCCCAGACCATGGCCAAGAACTGGATTGGAAGAAGAGCAGCTGGGACTCGAACCAGCAGCCATATAGGATGCTGGCACTGCAGATGGCAGGTTTACCCTCTACGCCACAGTGCCTGCCCCCATGTAGCATTTTCTTGTAGCTCATTGAAGTACTCAATTCAGTCGTGTGTGTGTGTGCTTAGACATGTTTTATGTCTGTCTTCATGTTCTCCAATATCTTCTGTTTCAGCAGTTATCTTTTGTTAATCTTTCCAGTTTGACTTTAAACTCAGTCATTTTTTGTCTGGAAGTTGGATTGGATATTTTTGTGTATCTTCTACAGTTCTGATACCCATGCTCAGAGTTTCCTCTGCTTTCTTTGAGCAAATACAATGTAGCCGTAACCATGTGTAAAATGACCTTGTCTACAGTTTTCTCTTCTATTTCACCTCCGTGTCTATTTTCATTGATCCATTTTCCATGAATTGTTCTTTTCTGTTTGTTATCATTCCCAGTACTTTGACTGGATGCCATGCATTTTGGCCTTTATTATTTTTTGTGTTGAATGATTTTATATTCCTATTGAAATCTGAATTTTTTTCTAGAGCACAGTTCCTTTTTTTGAAAGATGTATTTATTTATTTGAAAGGCAGATTACACAGAGAGATGAGAGGCAAAGAGAGACAGAGATAGACAGAGAAGGGGTCTTCCATCTGCTGGTTCACTCCCCAGATGGTTGCAATGGCTGGAACTGCGCGGATCTGAAGCCAGTAGCCAGGAGCTTCTTCTGGGTCTCCCACGCGAGTGCAGGGGCCCAAGGTCTTGGGCGATCTTCTATTGCTTTCCCAGGCCATAGCAGAGAGCTGGATCAGAAGTGGAGCAGCAAGAGCTTTAAGTGAAACCCATATGGGCTGCTGACACTGCAGGCGGTGGCTTTACTTGGTAGGCCACAGCACCGGTCTCAGAGCAGTTTCTTTTAAGCAGTTTGATTCACTTGGGTGTTTTCTTAAATTTTTTTTTCAGATTGTTGGAGTCACTAAAGCATTAATTCTAGAACTAGGGGTCTATCACTAGTGAGGAAAGATGCTTCTGTGTGCACGACTCCATGTCCTGTGCATTGTGTGGCTTGTCAGCATATCTGATTAGTTGAGAATGGAAAAGAACCTCTGCAGCTCTTGAGATCTAATTCTCCTCTATTGCGTGCTCTCTCTCTCTCTCTCTCTCCTACCTGCAACTGTTTCTCCTCTGATATTCTGAAAGACCCTTGAAACAAGGAGACCTGCAGGTGTGTCCTGGGCAGCAAGGTGGTGTTGTCATACACAGCTGATCATGCTTGATCCCCATCCCCCAGGGATCACTCTCTATCCTACTTTGTGTCTAGTACTTAAACACTGTTGTTTGGTATGTTTTGCAATTATGTAGCAATTTCAGGTTATAGGATGAATCTGATCCCTGTTATTCCTGGAATTCAAAGGTTTAATTCACTTATTTCTAATATATTCATTTATTTTTGTTTATATGTTCATTTAATACTATAAACTTCCAACTGATTAGTACATCATTAGCTTATCTCATAGATGAAGACTCATGGCACCGTTTTCTGCAGCATCATGTTAGTAAATATTGTAGGATTTATGTGTCTTATGTTCTTGGTTGCAGTACTCAACTCCGCCATTGTAATATAAAAGCAGCAATTGTCAATATATAAATGAGAAGATGTCACTGTGTTCCAATACAGTTTCATTACAAAACAGTCGGTGAGCTGATTTTTATCTTTTTTTTTTTTTTTTTTTTGACAGGCAGAGTGGACAGTGAGAGAGAGAGAGACAGAGAGAAAGGTCTTCCTTTGCCGTTGGTTCACCCTCCAATGGCCGCCGCGGCCGGCGCGCTGCGGCCGGCGCACCGCGCTGATCCGATGGCAGGAGCCAGGAGCCAGGTGCTTTTCCTGGTCTCCCATGGGGTGCAGGGCCCAAGCACCTGGGCCATCCTCCACTGCACTCCCTGGCCACAGCAGAGAGCTGGCCTGGAAGAGGGGCAACCGGGACAGAATCCGGCGCCCCGACTGGGACTAGAACCCGGTGTGCCGGCGCCGCTAGGCGGAGGATTAGCCTAGGGAGCCGCGGCGCCGGCCTGATTTTTATCTTAAAACCATAGTTCAATGATGCCTGCCATCAATAAGAACATTCATTTTTTTACTCCTACCGCATTCACAACATTTTGATTCTGGTCTGGTATTTCCCTTTTCGTTTAACACTTTAATAGATTGTTGTTCTTGCTATTGTTCTCATCAATCTCGAATGTTTTCACATTATGAGCTGAGATGATTGTGTGTGTGATGTGTATTACCTGCAATTTATTGGCTTTTCCTTAGTGGCTTAAGATATATTTAATTTTTCATTCACACACATTTGTTAAAAAACACTTCCTATTCATGGGTTTCAGAAATCAACATAGAACTATGATTTTATGACTTTTTTTATTATTTTACTTTCTTGCTGATTTCTTCTCCATTCTTTCTGAAGTTGGCAGGGGGCTGGTGAAGACTGTGAGTAGTACAGCTCCATTGTTTGCACCTCCTGTAGGTTTAGTGCAATAATTACTGGTCTATCCTTTTAATAACAGTGTATCTTGTTGTATTTAAAGTCTATGAATGTCCTTTCTAATCTCTGTGAATTGCTTTTTTTTATTTGACAGGAAGAGTTAGAGAGTGAGAGAGAGAGAGACAGAGAGAAAGGTCTTCCCTCCGTTGGTTCACCCCCTAATGGCTGCTACAGCCAGCACACTGCGCAGATCCGAAGCCAAGAGCCAGGTGCTTCCTCCTGGTCTCCCATGCAGGTGCAGGGCCCAAGGACTTGGGCCACCCTCCACTGCCTTCCTGGGCCACAGCAGAGAGCTGGACTGGAAGAGGAGCAACTGGGACAGAATCCAGTGTGCCAACCAGGCCACAGGTGGAGGATTAGCCTAGTGAGCCACGACGCTGGCCTCTGCAAATGTCTTTTAATCTTAAAAATATATATATAATATATAAATATATTTTATATAAATACTATTAATATATGAAATATATATATATATAAAACATATATGGCCATGTCAGATACCCAAATCATGACATTTGCCCTCTGTTTTGTGTTTGACTGGTTTACTACTGTCTGACTGGCATTTACTCCTTTGATATTTGTGCTTTGAGTTTCTACCCTCATTCACACACACACATTCATGTATATTTAAGCATTCATGTAGATACACATATATTTAAGAGACAGAGAGACAGGGAAAGAAAGACTGACAGCCAAAGTTCCCATCTGCTGGTTCAATAATTCACTCTCCAGATAGCCACTGTATGATGTTGGCCTGATGTCCGAGTCAGGGGCCAGGAACTCAAGCCAAGCCTCCCACAAGGGTGGCAGGAGCCCAACTACTTCAGCACCACTACTGCCTCCCAGGGTCTGCATTGGTGGGAAGCTGAAGTCAGGAGCCAGAGCCCGAAACTGAACACAGATATTCTATCATGGAGAATGGGAGTTTTAACTGCTAGACTGAAGACCCTCTCTAAGGGTTTGTGTCTTTTCAAAGACTTGTGTTAGAACTTGTTTTCTTAGACAATTGCGAATCTTTTGTTATTACTTATTTTTATTTTTATTTATCATATTTCACACAAATAAAGTTTAATGTTCTGTGCATATTAGGTTGCATTGTTCACTAGCGGTTCACTTCCCACCAACAATCCTTCTCCCAATCAGTTCTTATATGATGATCAAAGCAGGACATATCTTCTTGGCTATGCAGAAAGACTGCATGACCTGCCTGAGTCTTGAGTCTCAATGACGTTTTATTAATAACTTTCTTTCTCTGTCTATATCCATATATATATGCATATACATACATAAAGCAACTAATGCATAGGCAGTTTAGTTATTTGTTGCTTTATTTTCCACTTCATCATCTGGTTTAATATTTATAATGAAATGTAATTTATAATTCTTATCTAAATTACATCAGCTGTCTTGTTACATTTTTGATCTAATAATCCGAGTTTTCAAATGCTAAATATTGTATTTTAATAGATTCTGCTAAGTTCTTTGAGAATATTTGAAATATTTGGTAAAAAGCTGATCTGTTTCATACACATGCTTTTTCATACGTCTTGGTTTCTTTGAAGACATTCCCCTGCTCAGCATTACCCCTTCCTTTCTCGTATAATAGTTTTGCATGGGATTTCACCACAATCCTTTGCCATTCTCAGATTTAATTGTGATTCATATTCTTGGACTCCTAGAACATTTTGAGCGTCCTGTCTATAAAACTCCCTTTATTGTTTTCCTGAAATGTTCAGAGATGATCTCCTTTTAGAGGTCAAATGGCTTTGCCTCTCCCGCCCACCATGTGTTCTCCCTGTCCTTGGTGCTCACCAATTAGGCTCATGATTCTGAGTCTCCTCCTAGTAGTCTTGCTTTAGGGCTAGCCTTGTCCTTGGACAGAGGTGCAGGTCGCTACTTCTGAGAGTTCTAGGGTCCGGAATCTTCCAGTACCGTCCAGCCTTCCTGTGCACTCCCTCCAGGGGACAGAGCCTGAAAAGTACCCTGTCTCGGCCTCACCCTCAGATTGCTCCCCTAGCTCTACCCATGACGTTCTAGGCAAACTTCCAAGGCTCTTCTTCTCATGGATTTGGAAGATTACTTCTTCCTTGTCCCAGCAAGTCTCCCAGTTCAATTCTTTCAGTATAAGTCTCCTTTCCCTTGCTATTGAAAGCACTTCAGAAGCCAGCATTTGGCACAGCAGTAAGTTATCACTTGGGATGCCCACATTCCATGTCAGCATGTCTGGTTTGAATCCCAGCTCTGCTCCTTTTCCCAGCTTCCTGTCAGTGTGCACCGTGGGGGGCAGCAGATGATGGCTCAAAGTACATCGTTCCCAGTCAGCCGCGTGAGCGATTTCGATTAAATTCTAGGCTCTTGATTTCAGCCAGGGACAGCTCCTGGTTGTTGTGGACATTTGGGTAATGAACCAGGAGATGGAAGCTCTCTCTCTCTCTCTCTCTCTCTCTCTCTCATATAAATAAATAAATGCAAATATAAAAGAAATCAAACAGAATTTGTTGTGTTTTTTTTGTGAATAAACTGTGTTTCAATATTTTGTTGGAATTTTAAATTCTTCTTTATCTGGTATAAATTGTTTTTACCATTTCCAGAAATAGAACCACTACTTTATTACTTATTTTTTTAAAAAAGATAGATTTATTTATGTGAAAGGCAGAGTTACAGAGAGAGAGAGAGAGACAGAGACAGAGACAAAAAGACAGAGAGATCTTCCATTCCCTGGTTCACTCCTCAGATGGCCACAATGGCTGAAACCAGGAGCAAGGGGCTTCTTCCAGGTGTCCTACATAGGCAACAGGGGCCCCACAGGTTGGGCCATCTTTCACTGTTTTCCTAGGCCATTAATAGGGAACTTGATCAGAAGTGAAGAAGCCAGCACCCAAACCAGTGCATTTATGGGATAGTGGTAATACAGGCAGTGGCTTAACCTACCATACCACAATGCTATTTTTAATGTAAGATTGTTAGGTAGAGTTTCCTTAAGACTAGTGCTTTTTTTTAAAAGATTTCCCGAAATCAAAGCTACAGTAGGAAGACAGAAGAATTTGAGAACTATATGCCCCTGGCCATGGAACCCTGGGAGGAGTTTAATGGCTGTTCTTACAACTGGATTCAATTGAATGTGGATATTTATCTTTGCCTGTCACTCATGGAAGATGAGGATGCAGAGATGAGCGTCAGACAGGCACTGGGCTAACTTAAAAGCACATCACAGTTGGAGTTGGACCATGGATATTTGGCGATTTGAGACACGAATTTTCACCAGAGCAGTATCAACTCTCACAGACTGGTGACAGGTGATCAGGGCTGTGCAGAGGACTTTTGGACTGAGAGGACTTTTTTGGTTAATGATAGATCATGTTCTGGTGGGTGTCAAAATGTAAACAAGGAGAGTTGAACACAATGAAATAATTCAGGAACAGATCAGATAGGAATGGCATCAAAAGTTTTGAATTTTGTTTCTAGTTGACCCTAAACAATTTACAATGTTATTGGATTATACTTTGTGTCATTTAAATATTTTATGATAATAGCACCTATGCACCCACAGTGGTGTGAAGATTAGATGAAAGCATATAAATGCTAAATAATCAGGTTATCTCTGACAGGCCTAAGCCCATCCCGTGCAGCACCACATACACAGACACACACGTGCACACACACACACAAATGCACACATATCCTCCCATGCACTACGATGGGAAAAGTGGTTGAAAATATCAACATTGTGATGGTTATGACTCCAGACATTCCACAAGTCTAGACCTCCCCAGCCTCTAGATCAGCAACTTTAGAAAGAGAATGTCAGACTGGTGACAGAGCTGTCACAGACACACCCTAGATTCAGCTTATTAAGTGGATGTGTTCTTCACAGACTGATTCATCCACTGATGTCCAAAAGCATCTACGTAAATTGCCCCTGAGGAAAGACAAGAGCACTGCCAGCTTTGCTGTGGCTTCACACACACACACACACACACACCCCAGCTGGATGCGCTCACAGAAGACTCCCGCCAGTGAGGCCTGGGAATCTGCATTTGATTTCATGTTTGGGTGATGCTGTGTGGAAAACGCTTTGACAGAAGCTGCTTCTCTCAGGGCTCACAAATCTTGCTGGTAGAGGGTGTGCTTGCCTTAAATGGTAACCAGGAGCTCCATGCAATTTGTAATGATAACTGGGATAACGAACGCACACTGGAGTCAGCTATTACCAGTGGTAATTGGCGCACCTTTCATCTCCTGTCAGGCAGAGTGGTTAGGATTAGGACCAAAAGGCAGCTATCATCCTGCTCATTTCCCGACTCAGACAAAAGGCAAAAAGAGGTGCCTGTCTGTGCTGATAGGTGTCTGATCAAAGCAGCTGAACGCCGACAGAAGGCAGCCAGCCCCAGCAACCTGACTACTCCTTAATGCGACTTTGCCTTTGATCTACTGGCAGCCTAACCGAGGATCTACTTATGTGAAAAAATAATAATAATAATCACGCTTGTGAGAGAACAGAAGCAAGCGCCATTTTCCATTCTGATGCTGCCTTTGCAGTGTGATAAAGCTAGGAAACGCAGACTCCTTGTGTCCAGAGGGGGTTGCCTCTGTGCAGTTCTCTTGATAGAATGCCTTTGAACCGTCATCCAATAACTTCAGCAATGAGTAGGGTCAGAATGTTGGAACAAAGAAATGATCATTCTTGAAGGTTTAAAAAGAGCCTGAGGTAAAATTGTCACAATGTGGACATCTGCATTTTGTCTTTCAGCCAAATCTACAGCTTGTAGGTATGTAGATGGAGAATTAGCCTTGAGTTTAAAAGATTTGGGTCAAAACTCTGGCTTGTTTGGTTTTAACAATGTGACTGTCTACACATTCTCAAGTCATATGGGTGAAAGGGCTATGAAAACTTCATGTAAAATGGAATTAAAAGATGATTTTCCAGAGCACGTGTTGTAGTACAGTGAGTTAACCTGCTGGGACACCTGAATCCAGTATTAGAGTGCCTGGTTTGAGTCCTGGCTGCTGTGCTACTGATCCTGTCTCCTGCCAATGCACCCTGGCAAGCAGCAAGCAATGGCTCAAATACTTGAGTCCCTGCTACCCATGTAAGAGACATGGATGGGGTTCCTAAAGACTGGCTTTACCTTGACCCGCCCTGGTCATTGTGGATATATGGATATTTTCAGTAGGTGGAGGATCCCCCCCCCCTTTTCCTCTTTTCTCCTCTCCTCTCCTTTCCTCTTCCCCCTACTCCCCCTCTTCCCCATCTCTCTGCCACTCTGTCTTTTAAATAAATAAATAAATATTTTTTAAAAGGTGAAATGATTTTTCATGAATTTTCTGAAGCCCTCTAAAGCTTTAGATTCAGCCTCTGCCAGATAATCTATGGATCCATTCCTGTGTGTCTAAGTCACTGTGACCAGTGGGTTTAAAAATGCCTGGAATGTAGTTGCTAGAAGCAATGGAATCTTTTGGCCAGAAATTCATGAAGGCAAAAGTTAATATCATTTAGCCCCATCACAGTTTTCTTTCTTTTCTTTTCTTTTCTTTTCTTTTCTTTTCTTTTCTTTTCTTTTCTTTTCTTTTCTTTTCTTTTCTTTTCTTTTCTTTTCTTTTCTTTTTTCTTTCTTTCTTTCTTTCTTTCTTTCTTTCTTTCTTTCTTTCTTTCTTTCTTTCTTTCTTTCTTTCTTTTTGACAGGCAGAGTAGACAGT
The DNA here is from genome assembly GCF_964237555.1 of Oryctolagus cuniculus. Lineage (NCBI taxonomy): Eukaryota > Metazoa > Chordata > Mammalia > Lagomorpha > Leporidae > Oryctolagus > Oryctolagus cuniculus. The sequence goes on from NC_091433.1 coordinate 196,895,284, forward strand.
GAAAGAGAGAGACAGAGAGAAAGGTCTTCCTTTGCCGTTGGTTCACCCTCCAATGGCTGCTGCAGCTGGCATGCTGCGGCCAGTGCACCACGCCAATCCAAAGCCAGGAGCCAGGTACTTATCCTGGTCTCCCATGGGGTGCAGGGCCCAAGGACTTGGGTCATCCTCCACTGCACTCCCTGGCCACAGCAGAGAGCTGAACTGGAAGAGGGGCAACCAGGACAGAATCCGGTGCCCCAAGCGGGACTAGGTGTGCCGGCGCCGCAGGTGGAGCATTAGCCTACTGAGCAGTGGTGCTGGCACCCATCACAGTTTTTAAAATTATAAAATGCATATAATAATTACTATATGTGTGATTATGATGGAATGAATATATAAAAAAGACTTTAGTGTCTAACACATTGTAAGAGACCTACAAATGTTCGATATGTCTGTGGTTGTTTCTATTTACTATCCACTTAGAATTTGGATGACAAACTCACCCTCAAGGAATTGCTGTGCTGTATTGTGCAACATTCTGAACATCCCCGTGAAGGGTCCAAGGACTCTTTATCTAGGGAAGGAAGCTCATTGAATGAATAAATTAATTAATTGATTAATTAATGTTAAGGAAGCAGACACTTAGATCTGACTCAGGAAACAGAATAGTGTAGGGATAAATATCAACAAAGACATGCATGTGTCTTAGTAACTATAAGTTCTGCAATCTGTCTTCACTCAGTGTAAGTAGGCACACACACACAATTGCACAAATACAGACACAGACACATTATCAGGGCACAATCTTTTACCAGTATGAAAGACTCTTAACATCTTTATAACTCCCAAGAGTTCTGTTATTCCTCTTCACAAATGGGAGCCCTATTAAATTTCAGAGGGCAACTTCAGTTGATTTTCCCACTGGAGTGTTAGAAATTGCTGCAGCCTGCACCGCGGCTCACTAGGCTAATCCTCCACCTTGCGGTGCCAGCACACCGGGTTCTATTCCCGGTCGGGGTGCCGGATTCTGTCCCGGTTGCCCCTCTTCCAGGCCAGCTCTCTGCTGTGGCCAGGGAGTGCAGTGGAGGATGGCCCAAGTGCTTGGGCCCTGCACTCCATGGGAGACCAGGAGAAGCACCTGGCTCCTGCCATCGGATCAGCGCGGTGCGCCGGCCGCGGTGGCCATTGGAGGGTGAACCAACGGCAAAGGAAGACTTTTCTCTCTGTCTCTTTCTCTCACTGTCCACTCTGCCTGTCGAAAGAAAGAAAGAAAGAAAGAAAGAAAGAAAGAAAGAAAGAAAGAAAGAAAGAAAGAAATTGCTGCAGAGTTAATGCTATTCGTGTTCACTCCTCATGAGTCAGGGCATGGATTTGTGAGACATGGAACTAGAATCATGGACACAGCCTATAGCCAGAGATGTAAATTCTTCTCTGTGAATTCTAAAATTTCTAGAACTTCCCTATCCTCTATCACCTCCCCGAGGAAGTCCTTCTCTGTTCACCAGACACCACCCTAAAATGCCGTGGAATATGATGCCAGGACTCAGGAGAGGCCAAACTCTTGCTTTTTTTTTTTTAAGATTTTTATATTTATTCGAAAGTTAGAGTTACACAGAGAGAGAAGGAGAAGCAGAGAAAGAGAGGTCTTCCATTTGTTGGTTCACTCCCCAGTTGGCCACAACAGCAGGAGCTGTGCTGATCCAAAGCCAGGAGCCAGGAGCTTTTTCTAGATCGCCCACATGGGTGCAGCGGCCCAAGGACTTGGGCCATCTTCCTCTGCTTTCCCAGGCCATAGCAGAGAGCTGGATCAGAAGTGAAGCAGCTGGGACTCAAACCGGTGCTCATATGGGATGCTGGCACTGCAGGCAGCAGCTTTACCCACTACGCCACAGCGCCAGCCTCCAAACTCTCGTTAAAACATGGGTTACAAATATCTGATGAGCAATGTGTCCCCTGACATCCTGCCCATACTGTCTACCTCATGCCCTCGTTACAGAGCCTGGCCCCACTGGATACTGATAAATAAATGTATATCTCAATGGATAATTAAAAAATATAAATAAATATTTCAAGAAATTAATGCCTAGTACAAGCGATGAAATTTGCATAATACACAATCACTGTCTTTTGAACGAATAATTCTTCCTATTACTCAGAAAAGTGTATTTAATTTATAAGTAGATTTTCTCATTTATTTGGGTTTGTCCTTTCTCTTTGCAATGGAATAATATTCTCTTTAATGGCAGGGAGGCTGAGACACAGCATTTCTGATAAGTACTTGCAAGTTTACTCAGTGTTGGCACAGGGAACTCAACATCATGGAAGAAGGACTCTTGTTCTGACACTGAGTGGTCCAATCTGCTTTCCGAGGGTCACCAGTCAAGATGGAATTTTGAACTGAATTCAGGATCTTTGGTAAACGTTCAGAGAGTTGCTCAGATAACCATTGTAATTCTAAATGAATTTATTAATACAGATTTCTGTATTCACCTTGGGTGCATTTTCTGAGTGGCCCATTCTGGCATGTGGAGTAGCTCTGCTTGCAGCCTGTTCGAATTTCTGAGTTTAAGAGGAAATTCTGGTCAACTCAGCTCTGGTGTGCATTGCTGCTTCGTGCCAAAGGCATCTCCCCAGATGAGCTATGTCCCCATGACACTTGTGAGAACGAGGCGTGGCTGGGCTTACTCAGTTGCAGCTCAAAACCCTTCTTCGGACAATAGATCTTACCCCACATTTCCTCTCTCTCAGTGATATGTGAGAGAAGACAGCAATACTTATCTTTGAATTTATTTCTGATGGGGGAGACAGCGTGGGCCTTCTAGGAATGAGCACTTCATCTATTGGGGTCTGTGGTTGGATGAGGGGCAGGGGTTTTGAACTTTCACAGTTCCAAGGACACACACAGAGTGTTAGATGATGACCCCTCACACATTCACCTCCATGAGGGCACATAGGATAACCACCAGCCTTGACATATCTGGAGTATGCATCTGCTTAATATCAGTATGTCATCCTTAATCACACCACCTAACAGAACCAGCACCCAACCTCCCTGCTTTCTTTTTGTTCCATGGTTTATTAAATGGGTTTATTCCAGGTTGGCAAAAGCAGGGGAGTGTGAATGGTGGAACTGCAGGGGCAGGGCCAGTGATCTACTCATGGGAGCTCCTGGCAATAGGGGTCTTTTCTTCTCCATCTCCCTCGTCTTCCTCTTGCCTCATCTTGTCTTCATTCTCCTACTCCATCTTCTCCTACTGCTTCTTATTTCAATATCTGGATCATGAATCCACAATATCAGTGTGAAACCTGCTTTTGCTTCTCATCAGTATTTTTTGTAACGTGGGCACTGAAAGGGGGCAGGTGCAATGAGCCCAGGGTACACACAGTTCACAGGCCGTGCCCTTTCTGTGACCTCACCCTGATTCCAAGCTGGAAGCCCCCATGGAACCAGTGGAGACATGAGAGCAAGTGAACGATGACTCATCAGCTTCAAACACATCCTCCATGCTGGGAAAGGAGAAAGAGGATTTAGATGTCCTGAAAACTGGGATCAAGGACTTGTCTGTCTTCATGGTGGCCATGAGAATTTAACAAACCGTCCATCACCTGCGTGTCTCCATCTCGGAAAGCAAAAGGCACAGGGCCCTACACCTGAAGATTGGAAGCTGACCACCAGCTCCTCTGTTTCACTTTTGCATCTGCAAAGCAAATGTCAAGTGGCTGATCTGGGAGACACGTTTCCTGGATAATTGTCCTGGATGGTTTTCTTTTCAATATATTCCTGGTCTCTGGGGTATCAAATGACTATTTATAAAATACTCTACTTCATGCAGTACATTTTATCATTTATAGAAGGCAACAGCAGAATGAGTGTGACTCTCTTGGTCTCAAAGGAAAGGCTCTGAGTGTAAAGGAGAGCCATGTGCATGTGCATGTGTGTGCATGTGTGTGCATGTGTGTGTGTGAATAGCAATGAAAGTCATTCAATGCAATGACAGTAGAGAGTGTGTATCTGGAAGAATTAGCTTCTCTGGCAGATAGTACCAACATCTGCATTTTCTTAGCAAAATGATTCTTCCCTGTGATGGTTAAATCTCTGTGTCCACTTGGCTTGGCCAATGTGCCCAGCTGTTTGGTTTAACACTAATATGGATATTTCTGTGAGAGTGTTCTGGGATGAGACTGACATTTATGTTGGTGTAATTTGAGAAGAGCAGTTTCCCTTCCCCATGTGGGTGAGTGTCACCCAATCAGTCGAAGGCCCAAAGGGAGAAAATGGCAGAGTTCCATTTACAGGAAGTAACTCTACAACAGTCAGGCTTCAGATTTCTCTCTGTGTCTCCAGCCTGCAGGGTCCTGTAGATCTCACCATTCTGCATAACCACATCAGCCTCTCTCTCTGTCTCTCTCTCCTCTCTCTCTCTCTCTCCACACACACACACACACACCTCTCCTTGGCTTGTTTCTCTGAGGCTGATGAGACAGTTACCTACATTTTCAGAGTTTGTACATGATTGGTATCTCGCACCAACTACACTACTTTATACACATTAGTGATAACCAGCAGTTTCCCAACATTTTGTCCCAGAGGCAGGGAGGGTGGAGAGGATTCTCTAGTGTCCTGAGCCAAGACACAGGAATTAGATCCAAGTCTCACATGGCTTACAGAGGTTCAAGAATTCAGGCCATCTTCTGCAGCTTTCTCAGGTGCATTAGCAGGAAGTTACATAGGAAGCGGAGAAGCCAAGACTTGAACTAGGACTCCTAAATGGTATGCCAGCATTACAAATGGTGGCTTAACCCACTGGGCCACAGTATTGGCCCTGGGTTATCAATTTTCTAGTAAGGGAATTTCACTCATTTGCTTCAATGTCCTATCATATTGTCAAGGTGACTGACATTAACATGGTAGGAGGAAATTGTCTTTCCATTTCCTCTGCCACTTTTCTAGAGAACTAAAGGGAGTGTGTTGTTAAATAAGGTTGAAGCAAGTTGACAACAAGGCAAGTGATACTGTTCTGAAGGGAGAGAACTAAGTGAAGTTTTAACAGTTCATTTAAGTGAGGGATTCCAAGACACGCAGAGCACCCTTGGCAAGTAGCCCTGTAATAAGCAGAGACTGGATAAAAGGGGATAAGGGAAAAGTGCACATTCATTTCCAAGGTTTGAGTTTTGAACATGGATAAGGAAGGGCAGGTAGAGTCTGTGTAAGTAATCCCAGTTTCTCAAATCAGCTGGGATTCACTTTTAAAACACTGTGCTCTTCCAACTTTTCTTCTATTCTCACCTGCAAAGAAATGAATTGTAGAAGACTTTGAGATGTATTTACTTAATATTTGTAAAGAATGCTATGATCCTCAAAAGAAATATATTTTGAGGCTGAAAAGTAAGTATAAAGAATAACAGATAAGAAAATGTTATAACTTGACTTCAGGATGAACTACCTTTTCCTGAGTAAATTGGTTTTATCTTCTCCTTGTAGACCCATTTGTAAACATGCAAATGAATTCACTGAGGAATATTGTTCTTATGTTCAATTCATTGTTCCTTCCATGATTTGAGTGAAGTCTAACGGTCAGGGTCTCTAGCCGAGTATGGTCTTCGAGGACAGGTAGTATCCAGGACAATCCTAGTCAGTGAAGGCAGAATGCATTGAAACAGAATTTGGTCGCACAAAAGAGCAAAGTCCAACAGAAAGTTTCCAGGCATTGTAAGTCATAGTCCTGAATCTCTTCTTCCATATCACCCATCTTCTCTCACTATGCAAGAAGCCAGCATCTCCTTTGGAAATCCGAACAGATTGCACTTCCCCTAGGACTTTTAGAAGTGAAGCACCCCAAACATTTCATTTGATCTTGAAAAACTTACCTCCTTGATCCTCGTCGTTGTTGTTTTTAATCTGAAAAACAAGCATCTTGTATTAAATAAACTCTAGGATACTTTCCAGCTTGGACATTCTCCCCTCCTAAACCTTTCCTCATCACCCTTCTTTCTTTTCCCAATTCCTTCCTTCTTCTCTCCTCTCCCATTCTCCTCAAACAGTTCCCTATGCTGGGTTCAGGCTGGGCCCATTATTATTGCATGTTCACACACAAAATACCAGCAAAATGCTCATGCCATTCACTGACAATTCTTCTGGAAATACTACACACACACACACATACACACACCACACATGCACATGCATGTCAACTAACGCAGATTTTCAGAAACCTCATCTGCTTGGGTGGTCTTATTTCAGAGACTAACTGTAAGGACAACATCTGGGTTACCGATCCAATTCCTTCTTACCTGAGAGTCTACTATTCATTGCAATAATTGTGATCCATAAGTTCACTCTACATCAAATTCTGTGCTGCCTTATTATGTATTTTGCATAAGAGTTTGTTTTTAATTAGTATATGTGATTTTTCTTTCAGTCTCTGGAGATATACAAGATGTCCACCTCACAATAGTCACTGGACCCAACAGCTGCCTGTCTGAGTGTACTGAAGGCAATTGAGTGATATGCAAAAGCAATGTCAAGTCAACGGGAAAACTGCAGACAGCAACCGGGGAGAGGAGATGGGTTCCCACACTGAGGGAGGATTTTGCCTCCTTTAGAAATTCTCTCAGGGAAACCAGCCTGTTGTTTGTATCTCCAGTACCCAAACCGTATCTTTTGTAAAAGCCAGTGGATTGCTCTCTGGAAAAAGACCCCTCCTTCTCTGCAAGGGTTTTGGTGATCCTCTGTCTTAGTCTACTCAGGCTGCTACAACAAAATAATGTAAACTAGATAGGTTATTAGAAACAGCAATTTATTTCCCCCAGTTCTGGAGGCTGAAGTCCAAGTTCAAGGCACCAGAAGATTAGGGGTCTGCTGACGGCCACCTTGTGTTTCATAGAGGACGTTCTCGTGCTGTGTCCTCACATGGTGGAGGGTGTGTGCAGACTGTCCTGGCCCCATCTACAAAGGTACCAATCCTATGCATGAGAGTGAAGATCCAATCACATAATCAACTGATCACTTCCCATAGGCTCCACCTCCTAATATCATGGCACTGGTGATTAGCTTCCAACTCACTCCTCAGGAGGACACAGACATTCAGATTACAGCACCCTGAATGGGATGCTTTCTAATATTACCTCTGTTTACTGAGCTGTCTGTGACCCATGCTGCCCAACTGCACACTCTTTTCAGTGAGTACAGTGATGAGAAGCAAGTATTTAATCAGTCATGCAGAAGCCACTCAGTGGCTCACCCTGCTGTTTTTTGGCATCTAGATCCCCAGATCAGCTCAGGGCCTGTACTCCTCTGTATCAGACTTTTGTCTTTTCTTAACCTCTATGATCTCTTGTGTACTTTTCTAATATTTATTTGTTTCATAGTTTTTGAATGTTGTTAATAAAAGTGGCTTTTCTTTCCATAAGGTGCATCTACAAATTTTGCTCTGCGTTCAGATGTTTAGCAGACAATTTTAACAGAGCACGCACACCACTAACTTTGTAGCCCAGAATGCCCACAGGACTGAATTCCAGGCTGCAGTAGCCTCTTCTTATAAAAAGGACAATCCAGACATCCTGCAGCTACCTGGATGTCCCATTATTGATTTTCAAATGTCAGGCAGGCTTATGTTTGAAGTTTGGTGTTCAATAAATTCAGTACTTTTGCACTCTGAATGACTGGGGAATATTATTGTTCTCTCAAGACTGATTATCTGAAATAGCAAGCCATTCAGCCTTTCTTCCATCCTCACCCCAAACTGAGAGATAATTCCCAAGCAGCAGCCTCTCTCTGTTTCATGTTAAGTACTCCATGAAAAGAACGAGGTGAAGGCAGACATCGAGGATCCAAATTCTATGCATGACTTTAACTCAAAATAAATCACTGGAGCCCCTTGCATTTCATGATGCGCACGTGTAAAGCTGGAATTACAGACCCCATGAGAGTGGAGTAGTGCCTTGTCTGCAAGCATTATTGTAAGCACATACGTTAAATATCATAAAAACACACGTATTTTAGTGAATTTCCTGAGAAATAGAATGTGGTATCAAGTTGCAGGCTCTAGATCCCTGGGAATTTGGAAAGAATGGTTCACAATAAAGTAATAGGATATTTTCTATTGAGAAATTGTATAGGAAATACGTGTTAGAAAATAAGTACTCAGTGAACCAGAATAAAACTAAGAACATATGGTGTTGTGGCCGGCCCTGTGGCATAGTGGGTAAGGTTGTCGCCTGCAGTGCCAGCATCCTATATGCTCCACTTCTGATCCAGCTCTCTGCTGTGGCTTGGGAGAGCAGTGGGAGATGGCCCATGTCATTGGGCCCAGGCACCTGCGTGGGAGACTTGGAAGAAGCTCCTGGCTCCTGACTTTGGATCAGTACAACTTCAGACTTTGCAGCCAGTTGGGTAGTGAACCAGCAGATGCAAAACCTCTCTCTCTCTCTCTCTCTCTCTGCCTCTCCTTCTCTCCCTATGTAACTCTGACTTTCAAATAAATAATTTTTTTTTTAAAAAGGAACATATGGTGTTACAAAAACCACATCATAACATTCTGCTTCAACTCTCTCCTCTTAGCAAATTAGCCTATCCTGCTATAAAATCTACTAAATTTACAATTACTTTTCTGGAGAAATGGAATTGCAAATACTTATTCATTTCCTGGGGACACTGGATGGAGTTTGTGGAGTTCAGATGGAGCAGGGTAGGCAATGTCTTGATTAAACAGATGCTACAAAATTGAACAAAATGCACACCAAAGGCCACTGAGGTGTCAGCTGGTATAACACATTTCTAAAGGTGTTCACTGTTTGGTTTTGCTTGTTTGTATATTGCTTCCTTGTAGAAAATATGTGTGCCAAAATAGATTTTTGTTTATTGTCTTACTTTATTAATTCAACCATTTAATTGTACAATGAAACTAGGTTTTGTGGGAATTACAGGAAATCATGGTGACAAATAAGAATCCCCTATTCATTGTTACTTAATGTGCTTGTTTATTTATTTATTCAACCAATATTTATGGATTGCCTTGAGTTTATACTCATGAATGAAACACTCCAAGTCTATGAGCTGCTGATGTCCAAATTGCAATGAAGAGAGAAAGAAAGCAACAATACTGAGAGAGATCTGTATCTATCTATCTATGAAAAGAAAGAGAGAGAGATAGAGAGAGAGAAATTTGAGTTCTATGACAGTGAATTCTATGGTGCTACTTTAATCAAAAGATCCTTGCCAACCTGTAAGCTTTCACCATCTTTCCCTGCAAAATTCAGAACCTTATATAACCAAGTGCATATTAAACCTGTGCTTATTTCGAATAGTGAACAACCTTGACTTGTCTGAACTGAAAGGGTCTTTCCACCTGTTCAATGAGCGGTGGTCCAGCTGGAGACAATACATGTGACTACCTTCAGTGCAAGCACAGCCAGTGAACCCAGTCATCTTAGTAACCGTTATTCACCCTGACAGTGACTTAGCTGCCATGTGGCCATCTCAGAGGCAAAGGAGAGCAGACGTTGGACAGCAGACATAACTTCAGAGATTTTGACCCTAGGTAGTCCATTCACCAGGAATAAAGATTAGTTTAACCATAGTTATTATAACCTATTTTAATTGAATTTTCATCGGGCATGGACTCAATTCACACTCAGCGCATTAGGCTCATGGTAGCACCTTTTGTTTATTGAGCACCTTAACTCCCTAGCCAAGGAACTAAGAAAATAAGTTGAATACTTTCCCCAATAAAGGTAATTTAAAAGCTCTCCACAGATAGATTGTACTTGTTGTTTCTACAGTCACTCAGTTACATAGAACCTCAACAAATTCACCTTCAGTTACAGGAGCTATCAGCAACTGAGCAGGACAGTGTCAGTGTCTCCATCTCTGAGATGTCACGTGCGTTTTAGATAGCTGTTCAAAAGTAATTATTTACTTATTTTCATCTACTTTAAAGAGAATGAGATTCATTCCCCCAAGTTCCCTCAGCAGCAAGGGCTGACCCAGGCTGAAACCAGGAGTCTGGAACTCAACCAGAGTCTCTCGCATGGGTGGCAGGAGCCCAGGCACTTGGGCAATCATCTACTGCCTCTCAGGATGTATATTAGCAGGAAGCTGGACGGGAAGCAGAGTAGCTAGGACTCAAGCCAGCACTCTGATACATGGTGCAGGCAATGAAAGCAGTGCCTACCATGTGCTATGCTGAGTTTTAGATAGTTCTGAGAAGCAGATGAGGATACCCAGAGTGATGGGTCTAAGTCAGGTCTGCCTGCCATCTTTACAGTTACTTGCACATGGGACTAATTCTGAGTATTTGTCATGAAAAGAAGATGGTACAAGAATCCATAAACCACATTCTGTGTATATAGGATTGTGCCAGATGCTAAGAGAGGGAAGTTGTGAAAAACAGAAATCATCCACTGAGGTCTTCAGGTGCCTGATGAATGCTCCCCTAGGTTCAGAAAAGGCCCCGGAATATTTCTTGCCTGAAATATCTATGAAGCTCCCTGAAACCCTCCCCTCTAAACACGTGAGCCCATGAGCCACTTCCTGCACCTGTCCTGTCTGGTTCATTCACATCCCTCTCCAAGGATGTCCTTATCCCATTTTCCATGAACAATGTCTCATCCTTCAACACACAAGGCCAACTTGATCATTTTCACTAGATCTTCTGTCTCACAGAAACAGCATTCTCCCCCATACATGTGCACTGCTATGTCCTGCACACTGTTCTCACACAGATGGGAACATGGTGAGTAGCACACTTATTGGAGTGTCTTCCTCCTCAGCTTTGAATTGCACTGAAATAACATCCATTTGGTTGGTCTCTATTCTGTCTAAAAAAACCTTAAAGAAAGGGCCAGATATGAACATGCTGGGCTTTGTGGCCATATGGTGGTGGTGACAGGTGCTGCACTAAGTTGTGGCTCAAAAGCAGCCAAGGGGACCTTTATTTATAAAGTCGAAGAGATTGTATGCCAGGTGGGGCCTGTAGGCCTTAGTCTGCTGACCTCTCTCTAGAGGCGGCAATGCAGCAAAGGAAATGCTTAGCCTGCACATAAACACTACAACGTCCTCCTGAAACTGGTGTGGCCTTGCTTATCCTGTACTGGCGTTTGCAAGGGGAGGTGGAGTGACAGAGGCAAGAAGAGACTAAATACACCAGTGTATCCCCAGTGAGTGTCCATCCCCGAGAGACTCATTACAGAAGCCCTCCTGGACTCGGACGATAGTGCAAGGCACGGCAGGGGACCCAGCAGCGAGATGGGTTTGCTGGTATAGCCATTCCTTTGTTGCATAACAGGAACCCAGTGGTGCTTAAATAAAGAACGGATCAACTTAAGGCATTATATATTTCAGGAAGACGATGGCCTGTGGGAAACAGGGAGGAGAAGCAGGGCGAGGAGCTGTTCCAGCATTGCCAATGACAAGTCTTCAGTTCTTTTCCAAGGAACATCAGCGAAGAGGTGCAGAATGCTTGTCACGGCATGTTTGGGAGATTTATACCTTGGAGTGAATCACTCCACACCCCTACCAACACTCAGCACTTCCTTTTAAAAAATTATAATGATTCAAGTGTATGTGAAGTAGTGTTTCACTTTTGTTCTGATTTATATTTCCATAATAAAGTTGAACCACATGTTATGTGCTCGTTGGCCTCTTTGCTTTTGAGAAAATGTATGTTTAATTTTTTCACCCATTAAACAATGAGTTGTTTATATTATCACTGTTTAACTATTTTAAAGATTTGTTTATTGGAAAGTAAGCATTACAGAGAAAAAGAGAAATAGAGATCTTTCATCCATTGGTTCATTCCCTAGGTGAACACAATTGCCAGCGCTGGGCCAGGCAAAGTCAAGAGCCAGGAGCTTCATCTGGGACTCGCACATGGTGACAGGGATCCAGACACATGGGCCATCCTTCACTGCTTTCCCAGGACGTTAGCAGGGAGCTGGACTGGAAGTGGAGCACCTAGGACATGAACCAGCAACAATATGGGACGCCAGCATTACAAGCTGCAGATTCACCCAGGATGCCACAATGCCAGCCTGAGGCATAGCTTTTAAGAGTTCTTTATAATTGTGAATTCCAGAGCCTTACAAGATACAGGCTTTGCAAATGTTTTCTCTCCTTTTAAAGGTTATCTTTTCCCTTTCCTGATATATTCTTAAGCACATGAAGCATTTAGTTTTATTGAAACTCAAGTTACCAATTTGTCTCTCTCCTGCTTCTGGTTTTTGGAGCATATACTAAAAATCCAGTGCTTACAGCACTGAGCCATCAGCCTGTTGGACGTAAGACCTCTACGTAGTTAACGCGTAAATTGGCTTGAACTAGAGGACACTCAGTTGCAGTCCACTGTTTTTGTTGTTGTTGTTGTTTTGACAGAGTGGACAGTGAGAGAGAGAGAGACAGAGAGAAAGGTCTTCCTTTGCCATTGGTTCACCCTCCAGTGGCTGCTACAGCTGGCGCTGCGCCGATGTGAGGCCAGGAGCCAGGTACTTATCCTGGTCTCCCATGGAGTGCAGGGCCCAAGTATTTGGGCCATCCTCCACTGCACTCCCGGGCCACAGCAGAGAGCTGGCCTGGAAGAGGGGCAACCGGGACAGAATCCGGCACCCCGACCGGGACTAGAACCTGGTGTGCCGGCGCTGCAGGCAGAGGATTAGCCAAGTGAGCCACAGCACTGGCCTCAGTCCACTGTTGAACTGGTTGCTTGGTCTGTGGAAAAAGTCCCACAAATATCTGATATCCCATCTCTTGCCCTGTGTGAAGAAGAAAGTAGGAAGAAACACTTTTGTTTTTTCTTATCTTAAGTCACCTTGGAAAAGCTATGAGTCATAGTCAAGACTGGTTTTGAAACATTCACAGAAGAGCTTTGTAAATGTTAAGATCAAAGAGTAAAAACTCTTCTAACATTCTTCTTAGGGAAGATGACTGATTTATGGGTAAAAAGCTCAAGTTCAAGACATAATTCTGCTATTCACACTTCTAACATTTTAGATTAAGTTATATAGCTTTTTTAACCTACTGTATCTGAAAATAAAGGCTTATATTTTAATATATATTTAAATTTTCAATCATTAGCATAACTTACATGATGTGAATTCATAAAATAATGTATTTCAGAGGAATATTGGGGCCAGCTTTGTGGCACAGTTGGTGAGCAAACACCTGCAATGTTGGCATCCCATGTGGGTGCCAGCTCATGTCTTGGTGCTCTACTTCTGATCCAGCTCCTTGCTAACGGTCTAGGGAAAAGCAGAGAAGGATACTCCAAATGTTTGAGTCCCTGCCACTGTGGCTGCATGAGGAGTGAACCGGCAGATGGAGGATCTCTCGCTCTCTCTCTTTCCTTCTCTCTCTGTAATACTGATTTCCAAAATACATACATAGAAATAAAAGAAAAAGAGGAACCCTGTAAAGACTTAAAATATTAAAATTTAATATTAAAATATTAAATAAAATACCTTAAAGATCTAAATTATTTGATAAGTAAGTTTTTGTTATTTCAGTAGAATCTTTATTTTATTCAAGAACCCAAATACACGCGTACACCAGGTAGGTTAACCACATATTTGAAATAAAATTATTTTGTAGAATTGTTGAAATGTAAATGTCTGAGTCTGTCCCTACCTTGACTCTTTTTTGTTTTAATTAATCATAGTAAATCTGAAGACAAGTGAAAGAGAGAGAGAGAAATAGAAACGAGAGAGAGGGAGAGAGGGAGAGAAATGAGAGAGACAGACAGATCTTGCATGTGGTGGCTGGCTGCCTCATTCTGATTTTTGAGCACATTTGATGAAAAGGAGTTCTTCAGACAGGGAATGGTCACTTCACACTAATCAGCCAGTTCTGACTTCAGTAACACTCTTTCTTTTGTATTCTTATTTTGTGTCTTTTCACTAACACATTTTACTTTATAAAAATGAATTTTAGGGACAGATGTTCGGTATTGCAGTCACTTGAGATGCCCACATTCTGCATCAGAGTGCCTGGGATTGTGTCTTGCCTTCATTTCTAGTCCCTGTTCCAAGCCAGTTCATCCCCTGGGAGAAAGCAGGTGATGGTCAAGTACTTGGGTCACTGCCACCGACATGGGGTATCCAAATTTTTTCTTGGCTCTTGGCTTCAGACAGGCAGAGTCCTACCTGTTGTAGGCATCTGTGGAAGTGAAACAGCACTATGGAAGATCTCTCTGTCTCTTTGTCTGCTTCCAGAAATAAATAAGTAAACAAATTTATGCACTTTAATACACAATTTTAAAACACTATCAAATAATATATCTTGGAAACTATGCTTCTTATTTTGAAAGAAATGCTATTTTATAATTTCCTCACCTGGAAATCGTCTCTTTTTAGAATGAATAATGTTAAAATCTACTTTAACATGGATATTCAACTTTCCTTGTCTGAATTTGAATAGCCTTGTAAAATTGTATTTCTTACCTTGATTCTATTTTATGCACAAAACTTATTCTATATGCATGTCTAGAGAACAAGGTGACCCTATTCATCTTACATTTTTAGATTAGGAAAATTTGCCGCCAATCAATTACTTTTCACTGAAAGAGTTTATTGCTATTCAATATCTTCATCTTCCTTTTAAAACAGCACCAGACACCCAACTTTTACTTTGTATATGCTGTCTCTGAGAATGGTGCTACAGGGTTTTGGATACAGACACACTGAATCAAGAGAAGGGGAAGTTAAACCATGGAAGCCAGAACAGAACCTTAACTTGGGAAGTCCTTCTCTAATTCATTCGAATATACAGTTAGCTGTACACTCTTTCCACTACTATGGGCATTGCCACAATAGAAAGTCTATGAGCTCCGTTCAAATTGTCCTGGTCTAGTCTGTGCATATGCTTAGGAGTGGTCCCAAGACAAAGAATCCACCGCAACATTTAAGGAGGGGAAAGTTAGAGTTGGAGGGACAAACCCAAGGAGGCCCTCCCCTTGCTCCAGACGAACCCACCTATGGCCCTCAGTTTCAGAAGCCCCTATCCCTTGAATGATGAACATGCATATTTTGCATTTAAACTTCAAAATGGTTGTGTTGGTATTGGGTTGGCAGGCTAATGTTTGGTATCTATAACCGTCAAACAACAAATCTGACTGCTATGTCAGCAGGCACTGACATCTGTTTCCTTCTTGAAATAGTGGAAAAACCAAAGTTTATTGTTTAACATGGGGCAAGAAGTCTCTGAGAATAAAATTGTTTTGTTTTTCTTTCTTTCTTTTTTTTTCCCCTTTCTCTAGGTATGTAGGTAGGATCCATACCACATTCCACATCACTCCCTCACTGTACTCATCATCATAAAAAAAGAAAGAAAAGAGAAAAATATAAATTTAGTAAAGCAACTAGCACTGAAAGCCTCCTTCTACAATATCAGCACTTACATCCTATAATGAATATTCTTTTTATTCTCCTGTCTTGCAGAATTTCTACCACAAAATTAGTTGCTAAGAATTGGCCTGAGATTAGGGTATTGTGAACTGGAGTACTCCCATCATTTAGAGACAATCTTACCCTGAGCATTCATGAAGCAGGCCTTCTCCCGCGGCTTCTCCCTGGTCTTGAAAATAGATACTTGCAAATTAGAGCAGTTGGGTCATTTTTTTCTTTTACTTTAATTCCCAGTTAATCTAAGACTAAAATCGCTCCAAACTAATGGAAGATTTTTTAAATCATCCCTATTATGTGTCTACTACATTGAAATTTCCATTAAGTCAGCTACACCCTCCTAAGTCTATTGATAACAGTGTCTGAATGCTCTCTGTGAAAAGGCCTTCGAGACTCTAAATTATGACAGTTTTCAGAAAGAAAGGAAAAGCATGCGACTCTGTGAGCCCAGGTGTATTCACACACACCAGAAAATTGAAATCCAATTCCAAAAGCAATATTGGAAACAATTTGAGCCTGGATCCAATCTGGTCAGGGCTGAAATAGCACAAAAAATGATTCTGAAGATGAGTCCACCATTTTTTCAGTCCATTCCATATGACTGGGGCCATCAATATGGAATGAACTGGAAAACTCATATTAAATTGCTATTCACATCATTTCAGCCAGATCGGTGGCTGAAAGTTACTTCCAACGATTCCATTTAAATAAAATAGTGCACAGAAAAGTTAAAGAATTAATAGGAAATAAGCTAAAAATGTTCTTTCAAAATATAGTTTAAAAAACTGCCACCTAGTTTTTATTATTATTAAATGATAAATAGTAATTTCTATTCCAACCACAGCTCTGCCTTAAACATTCTTATATTGTTGTGATTTATATGCTGATTGTGTAAGTATATTGCATTTTATCCAATAAATTCATTCCTGTAAGAGTATGGTTATCATTTTGAGGATAGATTTTTCACCAAACACAATGTTACACATACCTTAATTGATAATTGAGCAAAACAAATTTTCCTTTTGTAAAAGAATTATTTTTGACATGTAAATAATCACTTCTTTGTGTTTTATTTAAATCTTAATTCTATAAAATCAGTTAACAATTCCTGAGACTCTTGAAGTGGGTTGTCCAGAACCTTTGGGAAAAGACCCAAATGGATAAACTTAGAGGTGAAAAGGGGGAGGTATCAATAGATACCATAGAAATAAATGGAAGATTTATAAATTACTACAAAGAGATTTTTGACAACAAATTGTGAAACATAGAACAAATAGATTTCTGGACATATATAACCTGCTTAAATTAATCTAAACAGACCAATAACCAAGGTGGAGATTAAATAAGTAATAAAGGCACACCCAACAAAGAAAAGCTCATGTCTGGATGGCTTCATTGGTGAGTTCTATCAGACATTTAAAGAATTAACTCCAATTCTTCTCAAACTATTCAAAACAATTGAATCTTCCCAAACCCCTTCTATGAAAGAAGCATTGCCTTAATCCCCAAACCTGACAAAGATGCAACAGAGAAAAGGAGCTACAAACCAATTTTCCTGGTGAACATAGATGCAAAATTCCTCAACAAAAATGCTATCCAATAAAATACAACAACACATCAGAAAGATCATTCACCCAAAGTGGGATTTATCCCTGGTTTCCAGCAATGGTTCAATATTCACAAACCAATCACTGTGATACATCACATTATCAGACTGAAAAGCAAAAACCATATGATTATCAAAATAGATGAAGAGAAATCATTTGATAAAATACAACATTCTTTCATGATGAAAACTGTAATCAAACTGGTATAAAGGAACATTCCTCAACACAATCAAGGCAAATTATGACAAACCCATGGCCAGCATCCTATTGAATAGGGAAATGTTGGAAGCATTCCCACTAAAAGCCAGAAATAGACAAGGAAGCCCATTGTGACCATTGCTATTTAATATAGTCCTGAAAGTTTTAACCAGAGCCATTAGGCAAGAAAAAGAAATCAAAGGGAAGCAGGAAGTCAACTATCCCTATTTGCAAATGATATGGTTCTATATATAGGAGATCCAAAAGACTCCATAAAGAGACTATTGCAACTCAAAAAAGAGTTGATAAAGTGGCAGGATATAAAATTCAAACACAAAAATCCATAGCTTTTGTATAAACATATAATGCCACACATGGCAGATAAAGAATTTCTAAGATTAATCCCACTCACAATACCCAAAAAAAAATCAAATACCTTGGAATAAATTTAACCAAGGACATCAAAGAACTCTTTTATGAGAATTATAAAACATTACAGAAAGAAGTAAAAGAAGACACACAAAAAAATGGAAAAATCTCCAATGTTCATGGATTGGAGGAATAAATGTCATTAAAATGTGCATATTACTGAAAGCAATTTACAGATTGAATGCAATACCAATCAAAATACCAAGGACATTCTTCTCAGATATAGAAAAATTCATGTGGAAACACAGGAGATGTTGAATAGCTAAAGGAATCTTATACAACAGAAACAAAGCTGGAGTTATCATAATACCAGAGTCCAATACTACAGGCATTATAATGAAACAGCCTGGTACTGTTACAAAATCAGATGTATAGACCAATGGAACAGAGTAGAAATTCCAGAAGTCAACCTACCCCCTCTACAGCCAACTTATCTTCGACAAAGGAGCTAAAATCCATCACTGGAGCAAGGACAGTTTCTTTAAGAAATGGTGCTGGGACAATAGGATCTCCACATGCGGAAGCATGAAGGTAGATTCACACCTTACACAGTAATCCACTCAACATGGATCAGAGACCTAAATCTATGACTCTATACAATCAAATCATTTGAGAACATTAGGGAAACATGGCAAGACATTTGCATCAGCAAAGAGTTTTTGGATAAGATCCCAGAGGCACAATCAAAGCCAAAATTGACAAATGGGATTAGAACAAAATGAGAAGCTTCTGTACTGCAAAGGAAACACTCAGCAAAGTACAGAGGCAATTGGCATCATGGGCGAAATTATTTGCAAATTATGCAACTGATAAAGGATTAATAAATTTGGATATTTAAAGAGCCCAAGAAACTCAACAGCAACAAAACAAACAACTTAGTTATGAAATGGGCAATGGAACTAAACAGGCACATTTCAAAAAGTACTTAGCAGGTAAATACAAATCCAAACCACAAGGAGGTTTTATCTCACCCCCAGAAATCAACAAACAACAAATGCTGTCGAGGATGTGGGGAAAAAAGTACCCTAATTCACTGTTGGTGGGATTGTAAACCAGTACAGCCTCTGTGGAAGACAGTATGGAGAAACCTTAGAAATCCTTTTAGTATTTTTTTTTTGTTCTAGTTAATACTATTGGTTGAACTCTGTAATTAACACACAATCATTCTTAGGTGTTTAAATTAAAAAAATAAAAAATTAAAAAAAGAAATCTGAATATAGACCCTACTATATGACCCAGCCATCCTACTCCTGGGTATTTAGCCAAGGGAAATGAAATCAGCATATGAAGGTGTTATCTGTACCACTGTTTGTTGTAGTTCAAATCACAATAGCTAAGATATGAAGTCAACCCAAATTTCTGTCAACTGAATCTGATGAAAGAAATTATGGGGATATATACACCATGGAATACTGTACAGCATTATAAATTTGAAATCCTTTAATATGCAACAAAATGGATGAAATTAGAAAACATCATAGCTAGTTAAATAAGCCAGTCCCTAAAGGGTCCCCAAATAATGTATGTTCTACCTAGTCTGCGGTAACTAATGCACCTAAAAAGCAATCTATAGAAATGAAATTGACACTATGATTTGATGATTTTGAATGGCCCTTTTCTTTACTGTTGAAGAACTGTTTTTTTTTTTTTTTTGAAACACAATCTTATTTATTTGTCGTTATTAAACCTTATTTTTGACTGGACTCAGATTTAGAAGTAGACGCTCTCAGAGAAGACAGCCTACGTCTCTTGGCAATCTGTTCCTGGCGTTTTTCTTTGGCCTCCTTCATTCTCTTGGCCAAGAGTTTAGCATATTCTGCAGCCTCCTCCTTGTTCTTCTTAGTACGCTGTTTCTTCAGAGCAATTCGCCGGCGTTTGTGTTGCAGGACACGTGGAGTAACCAGACGCTGAATCTTGGGTGCTTTGGTCCTAGGTTTCTTACCTTCTTTGTTTAAGGGCTTTCTTACAACATACTGGCGTACATCATCTTCTTTAGAAAGATTGAAAAGTTTACGAATTCTGCTGGCTCTTTTAGGACCCAGGCGACGAGGCACCGTGGTATCAGTCAATCCAGGAATATCTTTCTCTCCTTTTTTTACAATAACCAAGTTGAGAACATTCAAATTGGCATTGACAATGCAGCCCCGAACTGATTTGCGCTTTCTTTCTCCAGTTCTCCTTGGTCTGTAACAGGAATGCCCCTTACTCAGCAGCAGGCGGACCCGCCCATGGGTCAAGACACCTTGCTTCATGGGAAAACCTTGTTTATCATTCCCACCACTGATCTGGACCACATAACCCTTCCATTCTTCACCCAGAGCGTCGGCAGCAACTTCTGTGGCCATACGCTTCTCATAGAAAGTACGAAGTTTACGTTCATCGTCCACTTCGATGAGTTTCTGGCAGCCAGTGGCTGGGAAGGAGATATTCAGCTTCATTTTGAAGCAGCTGACCGCCTCGGAGGCGCCAGGGGAAAGAGGCCGAAGAACTGTTTTTTTAAATATACTATTTGTTGTACTCTTTACTTAGTATAGAGTTAATCTGATGTGTATAAAGTTAGTTAAAAATAAAAATCTTAGTAAAAAATAAAAATGGAGATTGTAGAAAGAGGAGGAAGAAGGCTGGGAGTGTGGGTGGGAGGGCAGGTATGGTGAAGAATCATTATGTGCCTAAAGTTGTAATTAAGAAATACATGAAGTTTATATGTCTTTAATAAAAGGTTTCTAGTGGAAAAACAAAAATGTATCCAAAGGAAGCCTATCTCTTTCAATCTCTCTCCCGCTACTCACTGTCAAATAAATATAAATAAATAATCAATCAATCAATGCAACTTAGTAGTCTCAAGTAGAATCTTAATTCTTTGACTCCTTGAGATAAAGATTCTGTTCAGTTCTGCTGAACATTACAAAAACATAGTAAAGGAAGTAATAAAGCTTAGTAGCAAACTACAATAAAGTGCCTGGTGGCCATAAGTTCTTCATCAAAGAGAGAGAGGGCTCACTTGAAGGAAATTGGAGGCAAAGAAATCAAGGAGAAAAGGGAGGAGCAGGAGGGAGAACCTCCCTGAGTACAAGCCTGCCTTCCCCACACTTATGGGTCTGGGCTATACTGTTCTGATCTCCCAGGAATATTAGATTCAGCAATACCCACTTTGGGATCTGTAGGGACATCCTGCTTATGCTGTGAGGACCATGATCAAGTCAGAACACCTGAGTCGCTTCCGGCTCCGCCACCATCTCTGCAGTCCCATGTTAATTTTCAAAGAAAACCTCTTCAGCAGCCCCATATGCAAGTTTTCTTTGAATTCAAGGCTGACTCCTGGTGGTGAAGATTCCCTTTCTCATTCATTTTTTTGGTTCTTTTCTTGGTCTTGGATTTGTTATTATTTGGGAATTATTTTGGTCACAGTGATAGAAATCTTGCTCATACTAAGCGCCTTTGATTTAACAGAACTGATTGACACTTCAGTACACATAATTGAATTGAGGAAAGTGCAGCTCTCAAGAAATAAAGGGCAGGAATTAGGAACCTATTGATAGTTGGGACTGGTTCTCATTCTGATTGCTTTTAACTCTTTCAGGATAAACGTGCTTTCTCTGCATGACCACCAACTCAGCACCCTGATTCTGGAGTCAATAAAAAAAGTCCTTCCAAGTCTGAAAGAGTGTTCCTGGGCAAGGAAAATGTTTGGTTACATTCAAATCATAAGGCATTAGGTAAGAGGAATGAAATTCTGACAGGCTCTCTGATTCATCGGCTGTTCTCTGAGTAAGAATGGGAAGGGTCTATTTTCAGAAAAGGAAAGAAATGGGTTCTAGACAGGTTAAAAATAAGCAGACAGACTTGGACTCCTTTAGTCTATTTAGATGCACTTTCAAAATGCTTTCATCTATCTTGAGTGCCAACTCCCAACAGAAAATTTTCTTTACAATTTTCTATCTAAAAATTATTTCTCTTGGAGCTGATGTTGTGATACAGTGGGTTAAGCTGCCACCCACAATGCTGGCATCCTATATGAATGCTGCTTCAATTCCTGGCTGCTCCACTTGTGATCCAGCTCCCTGCTAGTGTACCTAGGAAAGCAACAGAAGATGGCCCAAGTGCTTAGGGCCCTGTCACTCATGTGAGAGAACAGGGTGGAGTCCCAGGCTCCTAGGTTTGGCCTGACCTAGCCATAGTTATTGCAGCTATTTGGGGAATAATATAGTTGATTAAAGCACTCTCTCTCTCTCTCTTTCTCTCTCTCCCCCTCTCTGTGTAACTCTGACTTTCAAATAAATAAAGCACATCTTTAAAAACAATGATTATTGCTCTCACCAGAGGAGATCGAAGCAAACAGAACTGCGTACTCTGCCGCTCTGTTGAAGTCTTTGGCTGCATGAAGCATGCCTGTCCCTTTCTTGTTGTTTACTTAGGAAATCAGCTGTTTCTCATTTTTTTTGGATATTTTCAAAATCCTTAGTTTGGTTAAAATTTAGATTTCTGAAAATAGTTATGTTAGGCATGTTCTATATTTTTATTGTCACCTTTAGTTATGTTCTTTCATTTAAAAAAATTCCAAGGGCAGGCATTGTGGCATAGCCAGTTCATGTCCCGGCTGCTCAAGTTTAGCTCCCTGATAATGTGCCCAGGAAAAATAGCAGAGGATGGTCCGATGTTTGGGCTGCTGCCATTCACGTGGGAGATCTGGATGAAGCTCCCGGCTTCAGCCTGGCCCAGTTCTGGCTGCTGTAGTCATCTGGGGAGTAAACTAGAGTATGGAAGATCTCTCCCCTCTGTCTCTGTCTCTGTAACTCTTTCAATAAATAAAAAAATAAGTAAATAATCTTTTTAAAAAGAGCTAAAAATTCCATTGTAAAATCCAAAGGCTATATTTCTTTGTGTAGTGACATTGAGCTCTTCAAACAAATATATTTCCTTGTCTCTACTCCAGGCCATTGGAAATCATAGTGTCTGAAGCTATGACTGGGAGTTTCTAGACTATCTAGGCATGTCTGTCAGTTTATACAACAGATTAAATGATTAGCATGAAAAATATCAAGTAATCCCTACCTTGAAATTAAAAAAAAATCTTGGAAGCCTATACTGTTTTTGTAAACTCTCATTTTTTTTCCTTATTACTTGGAATTAGTTTACAATTACCAAAATGATGTTACTTTTAATCTCTGTATTCAGTGACAAGCCACTATCAGAAACACAGCTCAAGAGATACTGATTTTTCTTCCTTTTTTTTTTTTTTTTTTTTGCTTTTTTGGTTTCTGTTAGTTGAATAAGACCACTAACATGGCCGAAGTCCCATCTTGTCACCACATACAGCTACTGTGACAGGTTAGTGGCTTCACTGGGATGATCAATGTTTCTCTTTGTCTTGCATTATTCCAGATTTCAATCTTTACCCATGAGTTCTACAAATGAATGTAACCCAAGACCATGGCTTTTCATGTAGGGATATAGATCAGGTGGCACATTGCTATCCTATCTCCACACCAAATAGCTGAATTATTTTTAAAATGACATACACACGTATTTACATGCACACATACATGTGTAAATACATTCATGCCTTAATTACAGGATAATGTGATGGAAAGGATTGACCACCTTGCAAGGGAGTGTACTTGGATGTGGTTTTCTCATTCTTGGCTCCAGCCCTCAGAGGCTTCAGTATCACTCCCACACTACAGAAACTCCGAAAAGCCTCCTATGTAATCTTGAAATTCCATGCACATGTTTTAGTTGAAATATATAATTATTCAGCAGAGTTGATTATGCTTGTGTCTCAGCACATTATCTCTGGAGAACTGCTAGATAATATGGAAATTTCTTATGAGAATGAGATACTAACAGAAAGATTGAGCAGGGGGACCTGAACCATTGGGTTTCTGTTCACCAAATTAGAATCTGCTCCCCAGTGCTCTTCCCTGTGGGGTTTCACAGTTTGGAGAAACACTGTTATATCTTGAAGCTAAGTGTCCCTCTGTTATTCACATTTTCCTACTGTTTTCCTTGCCTTAGAAGTAGGAAACCACTTTTTAATTTTTCTGTGTGTGTGATCTTCCTGCATATTGATTTTACTCTTTCAGTCTCAGAGTTCTCCCAGTCCCTCACTTTTGCTGCTGGCTTGCATCCACAAGTCCTCTCTCAGCACAGATACCAAGGATGCCCTGTGAACACTGTTAAGTCTGCTTGCAGACCCTGCCTTGCATGGTTTGTCACTCGAGGTGAAGGATCTAACACAAGTCCCATGCAGTGCCCAGTGCAGTTGACACAGCACTGCCACTGCAAAGGCACTAACAGTAAACCCAAATTAAGCAATTCTCCCAATGAAGGTATATTTATTTTCTAACTAACTGACTTTCTTCATGAGTAAAATAACTGTGGATGGCTTATATGAACTGCCTAAACTGTGTGTGTGTGTGTGTGTGTGTGTATACACACATTTATCTAGATAGGTAGATATAGATATACCAGATAGATATACTAGGTACCCAGAAACAACGTTTTGGGAATCATTTAAAAAATTCCCCAATAGAAAAACAGAACTGAATGAAAATGTATTGATAAGCAGTGTGGTTTATTTTTAAATCAATCTTCATTTTGAAAGCAGATTTTAAAAGCAAGGAAGGTCCCATCTAGATTGCGGGTGGAGGGGTTAGGTGACATCTGAGAAGGCAATGAGCAGACCTGTAACCAGGTGCAAACATTTAATCCACTTCTTGCTCAGACCCCCACCCCCATCCACTTAATAGCATGTTCAGTAGGAATTTAGACCACGGGGATTTTCCTAAGAATGGAATCCTTCAGGGAGAGAGAAAGATGCTTCAATCCATATGTTGAATACCCACGGGTTGTAATATAATTGACAGTTGATAATTTTACCACAGGTTTCCCCCCCTCTGCATCAGTCACTTATCAAAATGACATTCCCAATAAAAATTGCAAGACGTTATTCTTCCTACATTTTCTTGATTCAATGAACTCTATAGGAAGCACATCAATGCACAAAATTCCTGCTACATCCATCAAAAGGAAATCATTTGAATTTAGAAAGATTTATGGTTCCACTATGAGCTTTAGCAAAAATGACTGGTAATCCTAGCATAATTGATATATTTGATACACTTTAAATTTCAATATCAACAGATTCAGTACTATGGTTCTGGGATTCAATCCATCTGAACAGCCATCTTCCAATGGGGGCTGGAGGGACCATTCCGTGATACATAAGAATTTGATACCTACTTCTGTTTTCCCTTTCCTTCGTCCAAATTCCACTCACCACTCAAGGACCTATTAAAGCACCACTCTCTCCAGGAAGCCATCCTTGACCACATTCACCCTCCTAGACTCCTCCTCCAAAGGTTCTCCGCATGACACACACAGCGCATAGAAAGTTTCCTCCAACTTTTGTGGGCTACGTTTTCACTACTGCTTTTCAAATCATCTTGTCCTCAAACCGAAGCTTCAAGTTTCCCTAAGTATTTCTTCTACCTATCCACACCACTCTTGCAGGTTTTACCTCCAACAGAACAGATATTACTGTTTTCAGACTAACTGACTTAAATAAAAATAATGATAAGAAAGGTCCAATGCTGGAAAATTTTTTTTCATGTGTTAAGATGAACTGGCGGCTGGCGCCGCGGCTCACTAGGCTAATCCTCCACCTTGCGGCACCGGCACACCAGGTTCTAGTCCCGGTCGAGGCGCCGGATTCTGTCCCAGTTGCCCCTCCTCCAAGCCAGCTCTCTGCTGTGGCCAGGGAGTGCAGTGGAGGATGGCCCAAGTCCTTGGGCCCTGCACCCCATGGGAGACCAGGATAAGTACCTGGCTCCTGCCATCGGATCAGTGCAGTGCGCCGGCCGCAGCGCACCGGCCATGGCGGCCATTGGAGGGTGAACCAACGGCAAAGGAAGACCTTTCTCTCTGTCTCTCTCTCTCACTGTCCACTCTGTCTGTCAAATATACATACATACATACATACATACATAAATATTTAAAAAAAGATGAACTAGCAAGCTTGGTTTTAGTCATGTTGGTCAGACAGTTATCTGATTACTCATTTAGAATCATTGCTTTCAATGCCAGGGGCAACTTAAAATTTATTATAAAGGCTGACACCATGGCTCACTAAGCTAATCCTCCGCCTGAGGTGCCGGCACCCTGGGTTCTAGTCCCGGTTGGGGCACCGGATTCTGTTCCAGTTGCTCCTCTTCCAGTCCAGCTCTCTGCTGTGGCCCAGGAAGGCAGTGGAGGATGGCCCAAGTGCTTGGGCCCTGCACCCACATGGGAGACCGTGAGGAAGCACCTGGCTCCTGGCTTTGGAGTGGCACAGTGTGCCAGCCATAGTGGCCATTTAGGGGGTGAACCAACAGAAGGAAGACCTTTCCGTCTCTCTCTCTCTCTCTCTCTCTCATTGTCTAACTCTGCCTGTCCAAAAAAAAAAAAAATTGTTATAATGCAAACAAGCACAAATAAACAAAAACTACCTCAAAGCATATGTGAAAACCCCCTTTAAAGTTATGCTGCAGCTGGTTAAGTTACCGTTTGGGACATCCACATCCCATAGCAGAGTGCCAGCTACTCCACTTCTGATCCAGCGTCCTGCGAATGCACCCTGGGAGGCAGCAGAGGATGGCTCAAGAGCTTGGGCCTCTGTGCCCACATGGAAGATAAGATTGAATTCCAGGCTCTTGGCTTTTGTGTGACTCAGCCCCATCTGATGTGGCCATTGGGGAGTGAGCCAGCAGATTTGGGATATTCTGTCTCTGTCTCTGTCTGTCTGTCTCTCTCTATCCTCTGTCCTCTCTCTCCTCTCTTCTCTCTGTTCTCCATATTTTTTCTGCTGCTAGATTTTAAGATCGTTCATTCAGAGGACTCCCCTGCCAGTCTCCAATGGCTCTCTTGCTAAATGGAAAGTGATTAAAGCATATTCTGCATTCCTCAAATTATTTGCAATTAAATGTGATTTATCACTACAAACATAAAATGGTCACCATGATTTACAAAAATGTTATATTCTTTCCGTCATTGAACACTGATGTTACCTCTTGCAAGTACCACACACATACACACACAACACACACCACAATGCTTACATAAACATGGTCTTACACTTTGTGGACTGAAGTTTTTCCCTCCTAACATTGCAAACTTTCTTATAGGGAAAAATGACAGCTAAAGCTGCTACCTGAATTGCCAGCATCCCCTGTGGACACCAGTTCCTGTTCAGGTTGCCTCATTTCTGATCCAGCTCTCTACTAATGTACCTGGGAAGGTAGTGGACGATGGCCCAACTGCTTGGGCCCCTGCCACAAATATGGGAGAACCAGAATAAGTTTCAGGCTCCTTATTTGGCCTGACCTAGCCCTGGCTGTTGTGGCTATTTGTAGAGTGAACCAGCAGATCAAAGATCTGTGTGTGTGTGTGTGTGTGTGTGTAACTCTGCCTTTCAAAGCAATAAATAAATCTTTAGAAAAAAGACTTTGTGACCCACTGATATTCATTTTTCTCTATGAGAATTACAGGAATATTTAAGTGACTGTGTGTTTCCTAGGGGTGGGAGAAGGGTGGTTCATGGGATCTATGCTGAAAGGCACTCAGGAAAATACATCCACTTAATTTAACAACATTTGCTGAAAATCTGCTATGTACAGGGATGTCCAGATGCTGGGCAATACAGCGTTAAACGAATTGTACTTGAACTTGTGCTTAGCAGCTATTAATACAGTAGTTATTGTTATTGCTTAGCCAATCCTACACATCAGTAAAAATCCCGTTCACTGCAACCTAACAAAACATTTTAACTTGTGAAAATGAAAATTAGTTGGATAGTGAATGCTTAGAGGAATCACTATTATTATTTGCTAAAAGCTACCTATTTAATGCAACAATACCATTTACCATTATTCCAATATTTGGAATAAAATAGAATCAATATTCAAAGCTAGGCATCAGTATGTACCTGTGCTATTCTTTCTTCTTAAGTGATTTCTAGTCCATCACCATTCTTTCTGTTCATGACCAAGTTACCACCCACTTAATATATGATTGCCAAAACTGAACAAAATGGAGAAAGAAGTATTTTCAGTGGTCACTGTCATCTTTGATTCCGTTCTCATGCTAAACCTGTATACTAAACCTATAAAGACCTATAGAAAGTCAAGAAAGTAATGTCAGAAAGATAAGAGATGATGGCAAGAGAGCTTCAGCCCTGCCTTGCTCTAGGACCTGTGTGGTTTCCACCGTACCTGTTCTGTGTCACCAACATCAGGGGCAGTGGAAAGGTGAGCCTCACCCTTGCAAACCCTGGCTGATCTGTGGGAGGAGCCGATGTGGCCATACATGGCTTATGGTAAAGCAAGATGAGAACTGCTGACGTCTGTGCTGGGATCCATCCTACAGGCTCCTGTGCTTAAGATTTGTCACTCTCATCTTTGCATGAAGTTTCTTGTAATACATTTCAAAAGTAAAGAAAGTTCAAGCACTAAAGTGTGTTTTTAAGTATCTAATTTTTCTTGATCTTGACATTGAATTTGGTAATACTTTGCTTAACTAAGAAACATGCCAGCATTGTATTAATTATTCAACACTTCCCAGTCTTCTGCAAGCTTTAATTAGTGAAAGAAGTTTCCAAGACAAGTTATAATTTGCATGCCAACAAATTTGTTTATAAATTACACAGTAAAGGTAGAATTTGGTAGCACATCAGCTTTCTGCACATGGCACATTCATTGCACTGCCAGAGCCTCTGTCTTATGTGGAGGTGCAGCCCTGCATCCTGCAGGACACCCTGCTCCTCTCTGGGTCTCACCTGGCGTCTGCAATGACAGCTTTTTTAGATTCATGTTGTGCTGTTAGTCTCCATGGATTAGAATAATATCCTGATTCAAAAGTCAAAGAACATCTTTCCAAAAATTGTATCAATATCATAGGTGTGATCTTAGATTATTTCTACAACAATGAAGTGGATTTGACTTGGCTGAGAAGAGTCCTGATCATCAGTAAGCAACACATATAAAGTCAGATTAATTGACAGATTTTGAAAGTCAAGCTTATTTCAGAGAAGAGTTGACTTGAATGAGATCATCATTGCCAAGGTGTGAGGACCTAACATTCCACACTGGCAAGTACTTTCTTTATTTACCTGTTTTAGCAAGGATACATTTCTTCCTGTAAAAAAAGTAATTTATTTTTGTTTATTAAAGCATTTCATTTGGATTACAAATAATTCTTGCCCTCATAAGAATGGATCCTCCAAAGCAGTTCATGCCTTTGATTCCAAACTATGCTTTAAAAAGTGTTTTCTCAGAGGTAGACATTTGGCCTAGCAGTTATCATTGGTGGCGCTCACATCCCATATGGGAGTCCTGAGTTCAAGTCTTGGCTCTATTCGATACCCAGGTTCCTACTATTGCATACTCTGCATTAGCAAGTGATGGCTCAAGTACTTGGGTCTGTGCACCTGGTCCAGGCCCAGCTGTCACAGGTATTTGAAGAATGCACAGCAGATGAAAGCTCTCTCTCCCTCTCCCTCTCTCTCTCCTCTTTTCAAGAAAATAAAATGAATTAAAAGATAATATTTCCTCAGCCAAGTTATGGACTTACTGAGCATGGTTTGACTTAGGATTTTCGTCTTTAAGATGACATGACAGTGACAGTCAGTAGAAATCGTATTTTGAGTTCTGAATTTGAATTTTTCTCAGGCTAGCATGGGGCAGTCCAATCCTCTTCTGCGATGTTGTCAACAGTGGTCAGCCAGTTCCAGGCCAGCTCCATATTCATGAGAGGAAGTCACTGACACTGCTGTGTGCTGTGCGGCCAAATTATGATGATTGATAGGTTAGGTGGATAAAAGGCGGTTTTGACTTGTACAATTTCAGTTTACAAGATGTTTATTGGTAATTTTCCCTGTAATAAATGGAGACTACAGATGAGATGATAATAATACAAACTTCAACTTATTTCAAAGCTAACACTAAGACTGTGTGTGTCCACCATTTCCGTAATCTCCTATCATCCAGAGGGGTTGTGCCTGGATGAGGAACCAGAGACCTTAAAATAAATACACAAACCACAATCCTGGTTTCTTCTGTGGTTTACTAATTCTTCTGTGGTTTGAGAACTTCAGGTCTTCATGGGCCATGAGAATGGCACCAAACCTTCAGAGCCCCGAGGTGGGACGGCCATGCTGCATACCCCTGAAAGCCACATGCAGTTCAGCAGGAAAGAGGCTCCCACAGTGCAGTATGTGGGAGCTTCTCTCCACAGGACTCTGAAGTGGACAAGCAGTCCAGAATGGGAAATGCCCTAGAGGTGAAATCCAGACACTATCACTGTTTCATCCGCTCACCTTTGCTGGTAAGGATGGTGTTTTCAGGGTCCCAAAGACGCAGGAGGGAGCACCTGGCTCTTCCTCTTCCTGTAAGATCCAGGAAAGCACCTCCCTGGTGAGGACGCCCTCCAGCCTTCCACTTGCTCAGAGTGATCGGGGATACCAGAAATCCCTGCTTCCTTCTCGCATCTTTGCGCAAGCCGTTCCTCCAGAGTGGCGTAGTTTATGTGTTTGTCTTTTTCTTGTCTTTTCTACCTTCCATTTATGACAAATTCCCAAACTCTTTTTCTGATAAAAGGTTGAACATTTTCTTAAAAAATTTCTCATTGATATCCCAGAGTGAGGTGTGTTAAATTTGTCTTACAGCCACGGTAGTCAGCATGCTCACTATCGAAGAACGAAGTCAACCAATTGCAAATGCCCAGGCATATTAGTGAGAATGGATCCCTTTATAACACCAAAAGCAAACAAAAACCTCCTTGGAGGCAGTACTTCCAGTATGGAAAAGTTAGCAGTGACCTTGGACAGTCTTGGCAAAATCACCTCACCAAGCTGACAGTGGACTAAGAATGAGAATTTATATAAAACCATCAAGACTCTACAATAAAATTGGGAACCCGCAGCATGCTTGCCTGAACCTCATCTGTCCATACTACGCTGGGTCACTCTTGTAGCTCCACCGACAGGTGCTGGTAGAAACTTAGAATGCTGCAGCCACTTTGGAAATAGTATGTTGGGGGCTGGTGCTGTGGCACAGTGGGTTAAAGCCCCAGCCTGTAGCCGCCAGCATCCCATATGGGCGCTGGTTCAATTCCTGGCTGCTCCTCTTCCAATCCAGCTCTCTGCTAAGGCCTGGGAAAGCAATAAAGATGGCCTAAGTCCTTGGGCCCCTGCACCAGCATGGGAGACCTGGAAGAAGCTTCTGGCTCCTGGCTTCGGATTGGCACAGTTCCAGCCCTTGTGGCCATCTGGGGAGTGAACCAGCAGATGGAGGACCTCTCTCTCTGGTTCTACCTCTCTCTGTAACTGTTTTAAATAAATAAAATAATTCTTTAAAAAAAAGTTTGTTGATTTCATTAAAAATTATACATAAACTGACCAATGACTTATGAATTCTACTAACTAGGCTTTGAAGTAAAATATACATTTCCACAAAGTCTTGCACATGCATAGTCAATAAAGAGTGCTACATAATCACTAAAATCTGGAAAGATTCTGAATACCTTTTTATCAATGAAATAACAGCATGTGTGATAGTCCTTCAGTGGAATACTATTCAGCAATAAAGAGAAAGTAACTACTGAAATTTATTGCAATATGCCCCCCAAAAATATGACGGTGGTTGTAAGAAACCAGAAGCTCAAGTGTGTATGCTACATAATTCCATTTTTATGGAATGGTCATAAGTGACAGATCTGTACAGCCTGAAAGCAAGGCCGCATTCTCTTGAGGTTGGGTTCAGGATCGACTGCAGGTGGACAAGGTGACATTCCAGCGGTAATTGAAATGCTCTAAACCTAGACTGTGATATGGCAGCACAGCTCAATCTACTAAAATGAAAATAAATAAATAAATAAATAAATAAATACCATTCAAATGTATACCTGCAATGAGTCAGTTTTGTGCTAGGTAAATTATGCTTTGAGAAAACTGTAAAAATAATGAAATGGTCAGCAAGGTTAGCATATAGGACAGCTGAGATGATAAACAATGAACTGGATAATTATTTAAATGACATGACAGGTTCTGGGGTACATTCCGTTAGCCCCTGTTTTCATGTATATTTAAAATTTTTCACAAGAAGTAAAGTAAAAAAAATAGCATGTCTTTTTTTTTTTTTTTCCTTTTCAGGGAAATACCAACCAGCAAACAAGCAAATAATGCGGCGCTTCCTCCAGGAAAGGACTGATTGTAATCCGCGTAACTCAGCATTAGCGTGCACGCATAATTAGCTGTCTACTAGGCTTACTGAAGAGCTGGATCGTCTGTATGCAAATTATCCAGACTGCATTTTCCTCGTTATTACATTCAGACAGTCGCACTTACTGTCCCCAGACACACTAATAAGCACCTTGGCTACCCGGGAGGGGAGGGTTGGAATCTCTGACTTAGAAATTCTTCTTGAAATTTCTAGGGAGAACATGAAGGAGACAAGGAGAACACATGCTTACTGTTCACCCAATGTGCTGAACATGTTCAGTTTGAATTGCACTGTATTTATTGTTCATTTTCTCGTTTACTTATTCTTCATTTATTTTTCATAGCATAAAGTGTATATGCCACATAACAGCCTTGAAAAGAAGAATGAAGCATCGACACATTTTCTAAAATCTTCTAAAATCACTCCAATAATTAGGTGATTTATTAAGCCAGACAGACAGTTGATTGAATTTTATACGACCACCTGCAAAGCAAATGGTTTTTCTAAAACATGTGTATGTACCTTCAAATATGTGTTTGTTCTTTTTACAGCAGACCTCCTGCAGTGTGGACTGAGTGTAGCAGAGTGTGCAGCAAGTGTAATGCAGTGTGGATTGTGTGTAGTGCACTGTGGACTGAGGACAGTGCATTGTGGGACTGCAGAGTGCAGATGGCTTTGCTTGGTTCGAATTGGGATACAAGGGAGGGTTTACCTGTCAGCTTCAGGTTTGCTCCTTCTTTTAAGAAACATCTACTGAGTCCCTACATAGTGGTTAACACTACCCGATCACGGTACTACAACTGAAAATGAACACCTGCTCTCCCTTAGAGCATGTCAAAGCTTATGTTCATCTTGCTGCAACATTCTCTTTCCAGGAAACACGGAATCCTTGGAAAAGCTTCACTGGTAAGAGATCAAATAATTATAAAATCTCCCTAAAGTGACTCTTTACCAAAAGACAACTCCAGAGTTGAGGAAGCTAAGCCGGGACCTTTTCGTCTGTAAACATTTCCTTCCTCAGGTTCATGGTGAGGCTAGAACACGTGGAAGGGTGTAGGGAGCAGAGTAATAGACTTCTAAATAGGAAGCATATTTCTACTGATTTTATTATGCAGACACAGCGTTTCTTCACAGGTTGTCTGCTTATTAATGCAACAAAATTCAGGCCAGACAATTTGCATCAGTTTTAATTTTAGTATAAAATATACTAAGTAAGTAGTTCATTCTGTATACTCAGAATGAAATACAGTAAGCATCCTCCTCCATGAGTCACACAATAATAAGACAACATGAAGTGCCACAATCACTATCAATCTGGTCAAACTCAAATTATTAGAGCCACGTAAAACACTCTGGGCTCAACATTGACGCAAAGCTTACCTCATCTGATGGATGTTGGTCTAATTGAAAGTGCACTGCTCTGCCCTGAAGGCACGGTGGGTTCATTTAATGTTAATTAATAATCAGAGCTTTAGAAAATTATTAAATCTTCATAATTTCAGAATCACTAGCATTGTTCTTTCTTGTCTCAAACTTTTAAAGAATTCAAAGGGGCATATAGGTCTGATACAAGAGTGCTAATGATTACTCTTTGAAAATGAGGCAGAATTGGATTCAATTCCTCACATTGAAGCAATGGCCATTTTTCAACATATCACCAATGTAACATATACTCTCGAGCAAGTCTTACGTTGGTTTCTAAGTTTCCATAAGCTTGGCATTACAACTAAAGATCTGTAAAATTTAGGATATTTATAGATCTTACATATTAAAATGCCTCTAGGAAAAAATAATTTAACTAGTTGAGAACATTCCTTCTTCACTTGATTAAACTGAATGTATTTCCAACAATTTTGCTTTTGTTTATATTTACCTTAAGCATTTATTTACATTACCAGAAAAACTAAAATTAAATTAAAAGCTGACAATTCTTTTTAAGCCTTGGTCTTTTTTTTTTTTTTTTTTTTTTTAATTTCTTTGCAGTTCTGGAAGACAGAACTCAGGGGATTAAGTTATGGGACTCATCCAAAAGTTCTGCCTAAGGCTATCTCCTCTCACTCTTCTGTGTCTTCCAATACAATAGTTCCAGAACTTTCTATGTTCCTGTCATTTCCACCCTTGAACTGTGTGACTTCTCCCTAGGGATGAAAGTTGTGCTGTATTGCACTGCACTAAGAAAGCTGAACACTTCAAATAAATAGAATAGACTTAACTGGAATAGATACAGCAAGAAAAACTTCATAACCTCACTCCTCTAAAATAGAAGCATTCTTACTTTTGCGTTTTTTTTTTTTTTGTTTTGTTTTGTTTTGTTTTGTTTTTTGTTTTTTGACAGGCAGAGTGGACAGTGAGAGAGAGAGACAGAGAGAAAAGTCTTCCTTTGCCGTTGGTTCACCCTCCAATGGCCGCCGCGGCCGGCACACTGCGCTGATCCAATGGCAGGAGCCAGGTGCTTTTCCTGGTCTCCCATGGGGTGCAGGGCCCAAGCACCTGGGCCATCCTCCACTGCACTCCCGGGCCACAGCAGAGAGCTGGCCTGGAAGAGGGGCAACCGGGACAGAATCGGCGCCCCGACCGGGACTAGAACCCGGTGTGCTGGTGCCACAAGGCAGAGGATTAGCCTAGTGAGCCGCGGCGCCGGCACTTTTGCATTTTTAAAAATACACATTTTGAGGTCGGCGCTGTGCTCACTAGGCTAATCCTCTGTCTTGCGGCGCCGGCACACCAGGTTCTAGTCCCGGTCGGAGCGCCAGATTCTGTCCCGGTTGCCCCTCTTCCAGGCCAGCTCTCTGCTGTGGCCAGGGAGTGCAGTGGAGGATGGCCCAAGTGCTTGGGCCCTGCACCCCATGGGAGACCAGGAGAAGTACCTGGCTCCTGCCATTGGATCAGCGCGGTGCGCCGGCCGCGGCGGCCATTGGGGGGTGAACCAACGGCAAAAGGAAGACCTTTCTCTCTGTCTCTCTCTCTCACTGTCCACTCTGCCTGTCAAAAAAAAAAAAAAAATTAAAAAAATACACATCTTGATTGATGTGTGTCCATTGATGATAAGCTGTCAATACACAAAGAGCACATTTCCTTTGCCTGATGAAAGAATTTGGAGAAAGCACAAGTAAATGGGAAGCTATCCTGTGTTTATGGATGGAAAGATTTAAATTTTATGATGACAATAATCCTCAAAGGTATCTACAGGTTCAATACATTCCTTGTCAAAATATCAACGGCATTTTTTTAAATAAATGGAAAAGTTGATTTTAAAATTCATGCCAGAATGCAAGTAGCCTGTATTGTCAAAAATTACCACAAAAATAATAAATTGAGAAGACACACTTATCTGTTTCAACCTTCTACAATTCTGTAATAATCAAAACCATATGGTACTGGAATAAAGACAGACATATAAGCTAATGGAATAGAATTGACAATCCAGAAATAAACCATACACCAAGGTAATAGATTTAGGCAATTGATTTTCAACAAGCATGCCCAAACCATCCACTGGGAAAACAGACTTTTTATTTATTTTATTTTATTTTATTTTATTTTTTGACAGGCAGAGTTAGAGAGAGAGAGAGAGAGAAAGAGAGAGAGAGAGAGAGAAAAGTCTTCCTTCCATTGGTTCACCCCCCAAATGGCCACTACAGCCGGCGCGCTATGCTGATCCGAAGCCAGGAGCAATGTGTTTCCTCCTGGTCTCCCATGTGGGTGCAGGGCCCAAGCACTTGGGCCATCCTCCACTGCACTTCCGGCCACAGCAGAGAGGTAGAGTGGAAGAGGAGCAACCAGGACAGAATCCGGCACCCCAACCAGGACTAGAACCCTAGGTGCCGGCACCACAGCGGAGGATTAGCCTAGTGAGTTGCAGCACCTGCCGAAAACAGACTTTTTAACAAATAACTCTAAGACAAGCAATTATTTTTATGAGATGTTCATTTCATTTCTGAGGGATTTTGTTTTTTTTTTAATTTTAATTTTATTTTAATTAATTTTTAACAGATTCAATATGATTTGTAGATATGAGTACAGTCCTTCCTCCCTTCCACTATCCCTCCTGCTCCCCTTCCTTCTACCTTTCTTTCTTTCTTTGTTTTTTTTTTTTAGATTTTGAGATAACATATTTTAAAATTACATTTCAGTAAAAATGGCTTAATACTTCACTGAATAAGAAGCTTAACAAGTGAAAAGCAAAAAGATCCTAGTTTAGTGGGAATGTAGATAGCTGCTATAAACAATAATTGAATGGAAAAATGACCATTTCAACAATATACAAATTTTGTTTGTCAATTAGTCACTCATAATTTCTTTCAATGAAATAGAACTAATGACAATGCAACATCTAAATATTTCCTGTGTGGTTACAAGATAATAATTAAGTTCATTTAGATTGTAAACCATTCCCATTCAACATTTTATGCATAGGAATACTTTATGAAGAGTGCAATGCAAATAATTACACATTACATTTTTATACTTTATTTTTATCTTAACAAACAAAAAATTAACTCAAAAAGGATCCATAACTTCAATATGAGGACCAAAAGTATAAAACTCTAAAAGGAAACATAAGGCCAAATCCTCATGGCCTTTATTTGACAACAGTTTTTTAAAATATGACTCCGAAATCCAAGAAACAAAGGGAAAAGAAATTATGTTAGACTCATTGAAATTTAATTTCCTTTCAGAGTAAACTGCCGAGAGAGCAAAGACAACTGCAAAATGACATGCAATGTTTCAAATCCTACGACTGGAAACAAACTACTGTCCACAGTTTATAAAGAAATTTTATAGGGGCTGGCGCTGTGGCACAGTGGGTAAAGCTGCCACCTACCATGCAAATATCCCACACAGTTGTTGGTTTAGGTCCCAGGTGCTCCAGTTCCAATCCAGCTCCCTGCTGATGGCCTGGGAAAAACTGTGGAAGGACACATGCTTGGGCCCCTGCACCCATGTGGAAGACCCAGATGGAGCTCCTGGCTCCTGGCTTCGACCTGGCTCAACTCTGGCTATTACAGCCATCTGAAGAGTGAATCAGTGGTTCAAAGCTCTCTCTCTCTCTCTCTCTCTCTCTCTCTCTCTCTGGCTATCTTTCCTTCTCTCTGTAACTCTGGCAAATAAATAAATCTCCTTTTTAAAAAATTTAAGGTCTACAAGTTCCATGTATTTCATATATACAGATTTAGGAACATAGTGATTCTTTCCATCCTACCCTCCTTCCTCTCCACACTCTAACCCTTCTTCCTTCTCTCCCTTACTCCCACTCTCAATTTTTGCAAAGATCTATTTTCAGTTTACTTCATACTCATAAGGTTAACCTTACACTAAGTAAAGAGTTCAACAAATAGTATTAAGAAAAAAACACTGGTCTCAACAGTAGAGACAAAGACTGTAAACAATCATTGAGTCTCAAAATGTCCATTTCACTATAATATATTATATTTTACATGGTATTTGTCTTTTTGGGACTGACTTATTTCATTAAGTATAATGGTTTCCAGTTGCATCCACTTTGTTGCAAAAGATGGATTTTCATAGTGTACAATATCATAATTTATTTATCCAGTCATCAATTGATGAACATCAGGGTTGATCACATATCTTAACTATTGTGAATTGAGCTGCTATAAATCTTTTTTAAGCAAAGAAAATGTATAGTTCAACAACAAAAATAAAAACATTTTAAGTGAGCAAAGAATTTGAATAGAGATTTATTAAAGAAAATACAAGTCACCAAGAAGTGCATAAAACCTTTTCAATTCAATTAGTCAATAGGAAAACACAAATCAAACCAACAAGTAACTGGATCATGCTCACTAAGATGATCATAATAACAAAGAATGGAACAGAGCAAGTGTAGGAAGAATGAAGAAACTTTGGAATCCTCATGCATTGTTTGTTGGAGTATAAATTGGCACAGCCACTGGGGAAGACAGTTTTGTGTCTTCTCAGTAAGTTAAGCCAGAACCTTGACCTGACTCTGCAATTCCACTGCTAGGTCTATACTGAAAAAGAACAGAGAACAGGCTTTCAAACGAAAACCTGTACATGAGTGTTCAGAGCAGCTAGAAATAACCTCAACGTCCATCAGCAGCAGAACAGGTAAATAAAATTAGCTCAATCACAATAAATACAGCAATCAACAATGAAATACCAACACCTGAAAAGTATTACCGTGAAGTTAAGCAGATACAAAAGGACAAATATCACTTGATTCAATTTTAGTGAAGTACTAGAGTCATAAAGTTCAAAGAGTAGTGGTTGCTGAGATGTGGGGCAGGAACTGGAGTGACTGCTTGAGGAGCAGGGGATTGTGCCTGGGGGTAATGAAAGAGCTTCCGAACCGGAGAGTCTTGTGGCTGGCTGCAAAGCACAGTGAAGAAAAAAAATTCTAATCAATTGCTATTCTTTAATACAGTTACAATGGTGAATGATATGTCACCTGTATTTTACCACAATAAAGATACTTTAAGAAAAAAAATAGAAAGCATTTATTAAGCAAACTGCCACATGCAGATTGCGATAGGGATACGGAGCCCATCCTAAGGAAACAGCGTTGTATAAAATTCAGCCCTCAGCCTGTGAAATGCAAGTTGTGCCCTGAGGAAGCAACACATAAACCAGGATAATTGTATGTTACCCATGACTTCAGATATGGGTTAAATTGCCATGGGTACACTGGAGCAGGAGTGCTTTGAAATAGAAACATCTGCCTTGTATGGAAATAAATGAAAGATCAACCACACACCACCAATGATTTGAAGTTACTCTGAAACCATCTCTTGCTGGAAGACTGACCCTCCTGCAAGGAAATCTACAACTTTCTTAAGCTTCTTGTTCACACTTCAATTCCTCCATAATGGAGGAACCTGCTCAGGAGTTCCATCTTGGGCACACATCAGGCCAAAAATGTCTGGACAACCGTACTTGCCACACAGCAGGACAGCAAATTTCAAATCATCCTGAAGACCAAATGATTCCCCAGACTATGTGCATTTTTGAGAGGTATCCCCAAACATCTAACCATCTAAAGACCACCTTTATACCTATAAAGCGACGATAGGTGTCAAATTCAAAAGCACTGTGTAAGCATGATCTGGAATTAATTTCATTGGGAATAAAAGACAAGTGGAGAGGAGTATGGTCCCAAGAAATTATCTCTAAAACACACCACTCTGCCACCCAGCATTGCACCAGTTTCCTTGAGGATTTTACAGCACACACGTTGAATTGTCCGTTAGTCCTTTAACTCATTGAAATATTTGAATCCATTGAGTTTTTTATTTTTAATGAAGAAAGTTGTCTTTCCAAGGCAATTTAGCAAACTGACCATCTTCTTCATCACCCTTGTACTTTCACACATCTCCCTGCAGCGTAAAGATACTAAAGCTCAGACATCAATGCCCCAGTTGAAGGCAAAACACAGTAGTAAAACACATGGATGTGTTGGCATAAATTTCTGAATACAGAGTCCAAGTGAGCTCTTTCCTGAACTGTATGCTAAGCCCAACACTTCACCTCTCTTAACTCTACTTACTATATCTGGAATTTGAATGCAGTTATAATCTTGGGTTTGCTTAAATGGCATAAAGCAAACCACCTGATACATAAGTAAATTTAATCTCATAATTCTGAGTGCAGGATGTGTAGTCAGATGCTTGTGTTTAAATTTCATTCACCGTTTACTACAAGTGTGTCTTGGCCAAACACATGCACTTCTGCCTCAGACTCCACTCTTGGAAAATGGTTGCAATTATATTTTGCCCCTTCCATACTTATGTTAAGGGGCTTATTAGTGAACATTAGTGAAGTACACTTTAGGATACGATCTAGCACAGGATAGGCATTAAAACATAGGAAGCTACTGTTACATTAATTAGGAACTAAATTTTTATTACTCAATTGTTTTCTAAGTTTTATTAATAAATTCCTTTTATTTTTGAGACTATTATATTGATGGTCCTTGACATTAATAGCATATCAAATAGTATTTCAAATACTTTCTTGGAATTTTCAAAGTGACAGTGATGCCATTTAAATACAGAGAGGCTCAACCTCCAGTCAGTGACACTGGTGAGTGGACAGGAGTCTGTGAAAATAGAATGCTCCACATGGCCAATTTCTGAAAGGCTCTGTTATTCGTGAAAATAATTTCAGGCCGGAGAATGCCATACTTTGTATACATAAACAGTATTTGTAAAAGCGGAGGAAGTTTCTACAATCTCAGCTAGTCTAATACTCTACTTTCAAAGTGGATTTTTATGTCTACCCATCGTTAAGTTGTTGAAATACAGATTCTTAAAGCATTGAACTACAGTTGCTTGTATTCTGGTTGTGAATCACTTTTTAACCTATTTTTTTAGATTTTTATTTATTTGACAGGTAGAATTACAGACAGTGAGAGAGAGAGAGAGACAAAGAGAAAGGTCTTCCTTCACTTGGTTCACTCGCCAAATGGCCGCTATGGCTGGCACTGCACAGATCTGAAGCCAGGAGCCTGGTGCTTCTTCCTGGTCTCCTGTGTGAGTGTAGGGGCCCAAACACTCAGGCTATGCTCCACTGTTTTCCCGGGCCACAGGAGAGAGCTGGACTGGAAGAGGAGCAACTGGGACTAGAACCTGAGCCCATATGGGATGCCGGCGCCACAGGCAGAGGATTAACCTAGTGCGCCACGGCACCGGCCCCGTGATTCATTTTTTTAAATTCTATATTTCAGAGGCAGTGAGAAAAACTCACAGAGAGGAACAAGAGAGGCTCCCTTTTTAAATATTTATTTATTTATTTTAAAGGTGGAGTTACAGAAAGAGAGAGAGAAAGAGAGAGGAGAGGGAGGGAGACCCACATCGCCACAACGTATGAGGCTTTGCTGGCCCAAAACCAAGAACCAGCAGCTTCTTCCAGGTTTCCCACATGGCTGCAGGTGCCCAGCACTTGGAGCATCTTTCCTTGTTTTCCCAGGTACATTAGTAGGGGTTGGAATGGAAGCAGAGCAGCCCAGTCTCAAACTGAAGGCTCTCTTTTTAGCTTGTTCACCCCCCAAATACCTAAAATGGCTAGGGCTGGTCCAGATTGAAGCCAGGAGCTAAAAACTCCATCTAGGTCTGCCACATGGGTAGCAGGAATCCACTTCCTTGAGCCATCACTGGTGTTGCCCAACATGTGCCTGAACATGGAGAGCTGGAGCCTGGAAGCCAGCACTTCAGTGTGTGACTAACTAACTGCCTTCTTAACCACTGAGCCACACGCCCACACCTCAGCAACTTGAGAAAGCGTTAAACAGTGTAACATAGTGTGTGGAAGCTCGCGAAAGGACAAGTATAGATGTATATTAATGGTGACATACAAAACTGGTCTGTGGGAAAATTCCAAGTACTGAGGGAAATTTTGATAATGTGTGTAGCAGAGTCCAAATTGATAATGGCACAATTATTTAAATGTTTAATCAACCAATTTTCTATACTCTACAGTGTAATTTAAAAACTCATGGAAGTGAAATTAAAACATAAATTTATTTGGCACAGATAATTTTGAAATCCAGACACACAAGAAATCTTCAAAGGGTTCATTAAAAAGGCAGAATATTAAAAAAAAAAAAAAAACTATGCAGGAGTTTCAACTTTTTCATCCAGGTAAATTTGTCTTTCAGTTTGTTTCCATGACCTTTTTGAAGTTTTGTATCTTTTGTATTTGTCGAGGTAGCTTAAGACTAAGCCACCATTTGGGCAGGGTTTGTCACCAGAGGCTCATGGTCACATTCTGAAGGTTTGGTCTCCAGTGTAACAGATTGGAGGCAGTGCATCTTTAAGCGGTTGAGCCCAGTGGAAGGTGATTAGGTCATGGGGCAGCACCGCAGGAGGACTCATGGCAGGCCGCTGGCTGTAGGTTAGGTCTTCTGAGACTGGGTTGGCTGCTTAGAAAACCTTGTTACAAAGCAATCTCAGCGCTAGAAATTTGCCATGGGAATCCAAATCCCATTAAGTTGGCATGTACCAATGTCATCTTACTAGTTAAAGTGGGAAGTAACATAAACAGACTCAGAATGGCAAATGCTCTAAACAGCACTCTGGCCTCAGAATCAGCCCTTAAGGCATTCGGATCTGGCTGAAGAGCCCATGAGAGTATTTTAGGCATGGAAAGCCAAGACACTTTGGCAACAAATGACCTAAATAAAAGATCTCTGTGAGTGAGATCCCAGCAGAAATAACGGGCCATCAAAGAAGGAGGTACCTTCCTCTGAAGGGAGGAGAGAACTTCCACTTTGATTATGGCCTTGTCTAAATAAGATCAGAGCTGGTGAACTCAATAGGCTTCCATAGCCTTGGCAGCTCATGACAAGAGCCTAGGGTGATTACTGATGCCATAAACAAGAGTGTCAATTGTTAAATCAACAACAAGAGTCACTGTGCACTTACTCCCCATGTAGGATCTCTGTCCTTACTGTGTTGTACTATGTGAATTAACAGTAAAACTAGTATTCAAACAGTACTTTATACTTTGTGTGTCTGTGTGGGTACAAACTGTTGAAATCTTTACTTAGTATATACTAAGTTGATCTTCTCTATATAAAGATAATTAAAAATGAATCTTAATGAAGAATGGGATGGGAGAGAGAGTAGGAAATGGAGTGGGTTGAGGATGGGATGGTAGTTATGAGAAGAAAAACCACTATAATCCAAAAGTTGT
The DNA here is from genome assembly GCF_964237555.1 of Oryctolagus cuniculus. Lineage (NCBI taxonomy): Eukaryota > Metazoa > Chordata > Mammalia > Lagomorpha > Leporidae > Oryctolagus > Oryctolagus cuniculus. The sequence goes on from NC_091433.1 coordinate 196,937,813, forward strand.
CCTTTTGAAATTTATAATTATTAAATAAAAGTTTTCTAAAACAAAACAAAACAAAGCAATCTCAGCTTGCTGAATTCTCTGTCTTGTTCCTCTCATTGCCTGGTGGTCTCTGTCACTCATGTCCCCAGCATGAGATGACATCATCATTTTGCAATGCAGTGTGAGGCATTCTCCATATGGGGAGGCCAAAATGCAAAGTTACTGACCCTAGAAATGTGAATCAAATACATTTTTGTGTGCTAAGTCTCAATATTTTCTTACAGTAACACAAAATGGACTAAAACAGACCATACTATGGATTAATTGAAGTTCTGAAACTATACAAATACCTCCTAGCCTAAACATAAATTCATTTAACATCTTCATTTTTATTATAATATAACAACCTGAGGTCGTAATCTTACATCAGTAATGATAAAATAATAAATGCTAATATATGAGAAATCCAGAATCAAGTCAAATTTTACTTGTTTTACATGTATTGTTATTTGTAAGAATGGTAAATCCCATTAAAATGTCTTAGCATCTCTTTTTCAAAACAGAAGTTAATAAAAAAGTACCATCAGATGCCAAAAAATTCTAAGTTTCCAGCAAGAGTTGTCACCCAAATGAGGGACATTTGGATTTTGTTATTCAGGATAAATAAATTGTATGTGTTGGTTGATTTATCAAATGATCACTGACCTCTATTCAACATTTGTTTTTACAAGATAGTTAACCTATGAGAAAAAAATTGCACATAAAAGATGGTAATATCAGATAGATATGATGAAAACACGGGTACAAGAGTAATTTATGTCACTGTTGGTTTTCAAAGGAATACGGCAGAAGAATAAGAATTAAAAATGTGATTTATGTCAGGTGGAATTAACTAATCCTTTTAAAGTCAAACACAATTAGCTTGGATTCCATCCCATGAGCACCAGGTTACCCTCTCCCTTACTGTTTTGCTCTCCCACAGCCACACCAATTTGCTTCATAATGAGAGCTTCCTCACTTTTCCTCTCACATCTACTGACACAAAACTGGTGCGTCCAGTGTAATGTGCAGTGAGTGTCCAGGAAATGGACAAGGTCTGCGTACAGCACACGGTGAGTTTGCAACACTCTGTTTTGTAGAATTGTGCAAACAACAAACAGATATTGCTGGAATCTCTGTTCTCTCATCAAAAAGAACATAACATCAAATACTGGAGATCTCTACCCCTAAAATTCTACGGGATACCTTGCTGTCAGGACCACATGTCCAGTGGTCTGCAGGTGGTCAGGACATCGCCACTCCTGCTCTTCAGTCTTACCTTTCTCTTGTCACTGTTTGCCACAGCTCACACATCCTGGCTTTTGCAGAACAGTGTGGGAAGCAAAACAACCTGCCTTCTCTAGGATCTTTATTGCTGAATTCAAACCAACTTGAGTCTTCCATGTGAGTTTATGGCATTTGTTGAAGGCCTACCATATGCTATCTTCTTCATACATTGGATTCTCACAATTCCTGGAAGTAGGGTCTATGTTTATTACTCTCTTTTTTTTTTTTTTTTTTTTTTGACAGGCAGAGTGGATAGTGAGAGAGAGAGGGAGAGAAAGGTCTTCCTTTTCGCTGTTGGTTCACCTTCCAATGGCCGCCACGGCCGGCGCACCGAAGGCAGGAACCAGGTGCTTCTCCTGGTCTCCCATGGGGTGCAGGGCCCAAGCACTTGGGCCATCCTCCACTGCACTCCCGGGCCACAGCAGAGAGCTGGCCTGGAAGAGGGGCAACCGGGACAGAATCCGGCGCCCCGACCGGGACTAGAACCCGGTGTGCCAGCGCCACAAGGCGGAGGATTAGCCTAGTGAGCTGCGGCGCCGGCCTATGTTTATTACTCTTACATAGTAGGGAATGGAGGTCACATTAGCTAACATCTAAAATGGAGAAATGACATTTCAAAAAGAATGCTATTTATTTTTATTTAAAGAAAGATATATATATATATACACATATATATATGTATATATACACACACACACACACACACACATATAGAGATGGCAGAAGGCATCATGTCAGAGGAAACACTGAGTACCTGCTGATGTGGCAGACACGCTGCTAGATACTGATAGAGCTGTCAACAGCAGAGGCGCTGCCTGGAGGAGGAGACACACGAAGCGGAGCGGCCTCCAGTGTGGGGTGCCGGCATCACAAGCTGTGGCTTAACCAACCCGCTGCACTGCCACACTCACCTCACGTTCACTGACTCTCTGACTGAAGTTTCTGTGATGGATCTAAGTTTATTGGAAATAACTTTTGAAAATAAAATTTGGTAAGTATGCTTCTTGCAAAAAAAAAAAAAAAAAGATAGAGAGAGAGAGAGATCTTTCATTGTTTCACTGGCAGATTCACTCCCCAAATGCTTGCAATAGGCCAGGCTGAAGCCTAGATCCCAGAATTCAATTTGAGTCTCCCATGTGGGTGGGAACGACCCAGGTAACTGAGCCGTCACCTGCCGCCTCCCAGAGTGTACTATCAATAAGGTGAATAGGAAGAAGAGCCAGGGAGGGCTGGCACTGTGGCTCACTTGGTTAATCCTCCACCTGCGGTGCCGGCATCCCTTATGGGCACCGGGTTCTAGTCCTGGTTGTTCCCCTTCCAGTCCAGCTCTCTGCTGTGGCCCGGGAAGGCAGTGGAGGATGGCCCAAGTGCTTGGGCCCTGCACCAGCATGGGAGACCAGGAAAAAGTACCTGGCTCCTGGCTTCAGATCAGTGCAGTGCCAACCATAGCGGCCGTTTGGGGAGTGAACCAATGGAAGGAAGACCTTTCTCTCTGTCTCTCTCTCTCTCACTGTCGAACTCTATCTGTCAAATTTAAAAAAGAAGAAGAAGAAGAAGAGCCAGGGAAGAAACAGAGGCACTCGGATAAAGGATGTAGTTGTCCTTAGCACCAGCTTAAATGATAGACCAAATGCCTTTCTTGGCATTTTTGCATGTTTCAAGTCACAGATGGGAAATGCAGTCAAGATTTGAATCCAGGTCCACATGTCTCAAAAATGCAAGGCATCATTTAATGTTAATTGATGTTTCACAGATCAGAAAACAAAGAATTTTTTTTTTTTCAGAATAAAGTTGCCATGTAAACTAAAGTGGTGCTGATGCCATGTATTTTCCCTAGACCATAAAGGAGGAAAAATCAGATATAGCCGAGTGTGAGTCCTGGATTTTAACTGTCCACGTCCTGGATATTCCAGGTGTGATCCTCAGATGAGCAGCTGTAGCCACATGTGGACCTTGATGTCAACAACAGAACTGAGGCCACATGCGGGAGCTGCTGAGTCAGACTGCATCACAGTGAGTTCCGGAGTGAGCCCTCAGCACTTCTAAGTGTGGGGAGCAGAGGTTTGTTATTCCACATGGTCTTTGAAGGTAGAGTACTGTGGGCATGCTGACTGACAAGCACACATCCCATATCCAACGCCTGGCCTTAAGCACCGACTATTTCAAGCCTTCTGCTCACATACACTCTGGGAGAGAGCACATGGTGGCTGAAGCATTAATCCCAGCACCGTGGGAGACTCGCAATGACTTTCTGGTTCCTGACTTTGACCTGACCCAGCCCTGGTTTTTGTGGGGAGCAACTGGGAGCAACTCGGACTAGACTAAGTTACTGGAATTAAGACTTATTCTATGCATCTGCTTTCCCACAATATGGCGCTGGGAGAGGAGGAAACAGCTTCCACACAGCTGCCTCCAGTTCAACCAATAAACTGTAGGACCTGCTCCTGATTGGAGGAGAGCAGCGTACTCGGCGTGTGGGTAGCAGAGTTGGGATTGGTGGAAGAGGACTATAAAGGAGGAGAGAGACAACATGCACCAGGAACATCTATCTGAAGGAACATTTAAGGGGAACACCTGTGCAGCCCCCGAGAGAGCCGGCCGGCGGTGTGCCGCTCTCCCGCGGAAGTGGGGAATGTGGCAGGGGGAACCGCCCTTCCACGGAGGTGGAAGGGTCGGTGGCCAACCCGGGAAGAACCAGCAGCAAACCCGGGGAGGGCCGAGCAGATGAAAGAACAGCGCAGGGTCCTGTGTCATTCCTCCATGAAGAGGGGGAGCGACAGTTTTGCAGGCATTTGAGAAAAGTATCCTCTCTCTCTCTCTCTCTCGTCTATGTCTCTCTCTTTCAAATAAGTAAGATGAATAAAAATATTTTTAAAGGAATGTGTACCCGTCATTCAAAAATTCAGAGGTTTCAAATGAAATGGCAGTTGTCACAGGAAGCTGCTATAAAAACAAACGAGACACCACATTCATGAGCGCGCACATCCGACTCTCGGGTAAACAAGTGCACATTTTGAAAAAGAGATTCCTAATTTGCTGCTGTAGCTATGGTTATAGGATTGGTGGAACCACCCACAGCCATTGACAAAATCTAAAAAGGAAAGAGTAGGAGAGGCTCATCTGCCTCACTCCTTGCCTCTCGCGTCCCTGCCCACGGGAGTCACGCTGTGTTGGACGGTGGTCCTCCTGGGACCCAGCCGCGCGGTGCTGGAATTAGACCAGGTGCAGGTGCGGCCCCTCCCACACCCGCCCGCTCGCTTACCTCAGCTCTGCCGCAGGCTCCCTTTCTATCTGGGGACGGTGACTCAACTCGCACCGATGAGTAATTCTCAGCTCCAGTGACGGCATCCCGCCTTCCTAAGGCTGAGCTCAAACTTTCAACATCTCTGTATCCTGTTTACTTTTCCCCTCTAGAAAAATAAAGCAAGGTTTTTCTTTTTTTTTTCTTTTAATATTGACGCTATAGAGGCTACAATATAAAGCACAATTTTTCAAAATATAAAGTTCATGAACTCTTCTTGATTTTTGGGTTTCTTACTGAAACTCAGATTCTGGTCAGGGCTGGGCTGCAGAATGTGGGACTCTGAATCTACTGAGCCCACGCTGGAACAGTTACTGACTCTGATAATGGCTTGCAAAAGTTCTCAGAACTGTGCTCGGAAAAGTAATTAGGAAGTAAGTATCAAAATCCTTCAAATTATTTTGGATACTGTGACTTCATTCCTAAATGAATTTGTGCTGATAAAGACTCAGAAATATCTACAAATATATTTACAAAACTGTTTCCCTTACCTTAAAACATGGCAACAACTTTGAAATAACCTTAAGGTTCACAAAAGAGGGGTTGGACAAAAAAGAAGAATAAAGTAAAAAATAGTTTCTACATGCAATCTGAATACTTTAAATAGTAGGTAATTTGAGAAAAATGTGTTGGTATGGAAAGGCATTCAAAATATAATATAAAAAGAAATGCATTCATTAAACTGTATACTGAGGTTAACCCATATTTTAGCACCTTATCTAGATGGTTAGAAAATTTAAATATGTATAGGTATCAGAAGAATTTGCAGTAAAGCAACACAAAGATTGAATCTGGGTTGTTATAGTAAGAGTAATTTCTTGTTTTTTTTTTTTTTTTTTCCTTTTTTTTTTAAAGTATCTAAAATTCTCAAAAAAAAAAAAAATGTGAGTAGGTGTTACATCCAGCAGGTTTGGCTGCCAGTCCAGAAGCCCACATCCCATGCTGAGGCACCTGGGATCCAGTCCCATCCTCACTTCCCATCCAACTTCCTGCTAATGCACACCTGGAAAGCATTAGGTGATGGCCCCTCCCACCCACATGGGGGACCCAGATTGACTTCCTGGTTGCAGACTTTGGCCTGGCGCAGCACAGGCTGTTGTGGACATATGAAGAGCAAGCCAGCAGATGGAAGATCTCTCTCTCTCTCTGTCTGTCTCTCTCTCTCTCTCACTCCTCTCTCTCTCTCCTCTCTCTCTCTCTCTCTTGCCCTTTCAAATAAGTAAAAATAAAATTTAATTTAAAAAATTTGCAAAAGAATACAATTAATAAATATTAAGATACCTTAATTGCTCATCTATGGAACACATGCTGTTTTAAGTTTTTTCTACATTCTATATCACATGTAAATCATTTCATGTGTTGCATTATCATATATTATTATAACTTAATAACTTTTATTTGTAAATTTTAAAAATCTCCTGTATGCACCCATCCATACCCCATCCAGTGCAAGCCTCAATGGTATCCCACTCTCCGCTTATTCTAACTCAAGGTTTTCCACCCTGTGCCACTCCCTCTTCCTGGCCCCTTCCTAGTCAATGGAATAGCTCATCTGGTCTTTAATGCCACACTTTGAGGAAAAGGTGCCTCGATGTTGCTTGGAGGTCCTGTGTGGGAGCCCCTGGGAAGGCATACACAGTCCTGAATAGACCTAGAATCTCAGGCCCCAGTCTCTGGCAGGAGGAGTGAGAAGGAATCCTATGTCACGGAATCTGCACTACAAATACAAGGCATTGGCAGTAGGGGCAGAAGAGGCCAAGGTGTGTTGTGGGTGAGGTGCTGGGCTAGGGTGAGGCTGTTTTATACTTTGTGGAGCCTACAAGACCATGTGTGACTGGTGTTTCTGGGTCCTGGCATCCCCAGTTTACTCATGGTGGGACTGAGGCACAGAAAGTGAAACTCAGGGCTGGGGAGCGGCTGAGCTGGTGCACAAGTCCACGTCTTCTGGTGGGCTGTCTTACAGGTTAAACCTGAGATGCTCACAGTTAAAGGAGGAGGTACTTTGGTAGGTGTGAACTTTGGATAATCAGTAGTTATTTAGGGGAAAGGAGTAAGTGTGTACCATTCAGTATCTGAAATGCATTTACTTTGACTTGTTTTCCCTCAAATGCTTGTCTTCTCTCAAATTCATAGGTTGAAATCTTAAACCCCAGGGAGATGGCGTTTAGAGATGGAGACTTTGGGTACTCATGGTGGGTAGATTAGACCATAGGGTGTGCCCCATGGTGCAGCTCAAGGTTGGAGAAGACTGGCAAGGGAGAAATTCCCTTCTTTTGCTATGTTCCTGCACTGAAGAAAGACCCTGTAATTGCATACCAAAGTAGGCAGCAAGCAAGCCAGGAGGTGCCTTCCCCAGGAACCAAAGCAGCAGAGACCTTGATCTGGAACCTCACCCTCCAAAACTGTGAGAAATGAATTCCTGCCGTTTAAATGATTCAGTCAATAGTATTTTGTTATGGAAGCCTGATCAGATAGCTCCTTTATATTTTAAAAATAAAATCATTCATTGCTGATATGAAATTAAAAATCAATGAGCAGGCACTTCTTGTTATTTGAAAAACAAAGCATTTATCTAATTGCCCCTATCTCACACATGAATCACAATCAGTAGAACTTTCAGAATTGTTCCATATTTTCCAAATATCTTGAAAGTCTCAAAATGTTTCTCCAATGTCCTATGTTTACTAGAAAGATCTGGAATTTTATGATGAAGAATTAACTTATTTCCAACAATCTTCAGAACATTCATGGGGCTCCCTTCTGCTTTCTTCTGTGTGAGAACTTGTTGGGGAGGGCCAAGGGTTAGACTCACAGAAATAAATGTGTGACTAGCTATTGTCTGTGCATCAATCTAAGGTTTTCTCTTTGTTATGTTAGAAAAGCAATTTTCAGACTATTTTTTGCATTTTCTGGCCCTTTATGACCTTCGTGTTTAGCATGAATGATTATAAATTGAACACAACTAGCCTTATCCTTCAATGCCTAAATTCCTAAAGATAGTAAGCAAAGGAAGAGTGAAAACCTTCATGGAAAGATTCTTCATTTATTATTCAAGGGAGAAAAGGCTCTAACAGATGTACTGAATTTTGTTATGTTTCTATGCTTACTGTCCTGCATGGTGGATCACATACTGTTTAACACATAAAACCTACATAGGAAAAGCATGAAGCACACACAGCTGCCACGTGGAATGTGCCTTGCACCTGCATCCTCTTGAACCACTCCTGGATGACCCCTATAAAGCGCTTCCACAGACCACACATGAGCAACCCTGTTCCTGGTGATGCCCCACAAGTAGAACCAAAGTGAGAGACCCTTTGCTGTATGTGTGATTCACTGGGCCTAAATGAGGATCTACATGGGTAATGGGCATAACACCAAAACAGATACCAGGTTGAGTGTAGGCAGCATGTCAAGCACCTGTTTTATTATTTTCACACAGGGGAGGAAAGAACCTGGGCATTGCTGCAACATTTGCTTAAAAATTGTATCTCAACTTGGCATTGCATTTAAACGTTATGAACAAAGTACTTCAGGGCCTTTGCAACATAGGTAAGGACAGCATTTCAGGGCCTTTGCAACATAGGTAAGACAGCAACGGAGAGTGAGACAACAGAGATCAGAAAGGTCACTGAGGCTCATCAAGCAGGCAGATACTGAACCCAGGACTCTGGATCTCAGACTTAAAATGTAGTGCTTCCTACACCACTCTGAGTTCAATCCCAGGTGGGTTTGTCATGGTTCTTTGGGAAAAGAAATAATTTTGAAAGCAAAAATTGCTCTATTTATTTATTTATTTCAGTAGTGCAGATGCTGAGAGAATGAGCTCCTATCCACTGGTTTATTCCTCAAAAGCAAAGCAACATTCCCTAGTTGGAACCAAATCTAGGGGCCAGAAACCCAATCTGGGTCTCTCATGTGATGGCAGAAACCAAATAACTAGAGCTGGGGCGGGGGCCGTGGCTCACTTGGTTAGTCTTCCACCTGTGGCGCCAGCATCACATATGGGCACCGGTTCTGATCCCAGTTGCTCCTCTTCCAGTCCTGCTCTCTGCTGTGGCCCGGGTTGGCAGTGGAGGATGGCCAACTGTTTGGACCCCTGCACCCACATGGGAGACCCAGAGGAAGCACCTGGCTCCTGGCTTCGGATCGGCGTGGCTCCGGTCGTGGCAGCCGTTTGGGGGTTGAACCAACTGAAGGAAGACCTTTCTCTCTCTGTCTCTCTCTCACAGTCTAACTCTATCTGTTTTAAAAAAAAATAATAACTAGAGCTATCACCTGTGTCCCACACAATCTTCACTAGCAGGAAGCTGGAGTGAGAAGCAAATCCCAAAAAGGAATCCAATCTGCAGTCACCTTTAATAAAGAAACCAAAGACCTAACTCCAGAAAACGTTAGATTTAAACAATTGTACATGTTTCAACTGGTGAACACGGAGCATGCTAATATCTTTCCCTGAGTTCGTCATTTGGGGTTGGGTCACTAATTCAGCAAACATTGCTTGAACCTCTCCAACTGAGGGCAAAACCAGCTAAGTCATTTCTTTCCTGAACAGGGACTTCTGGCTCAAAATTTTGCTTTGAATCTGGAAAATTAAACCCATAAAACAGTTAATGGGAGACTGGCATTTGTTGCAGCAGCTAAGATGGGAAGCTTACCTCTCATATCAGAATGCTTGGCTTCAAGTGCTGGGAGCAGTAGGTGACAGCTCAAGTACTTGGGTTTCTGCCCACTGTGAGGGAAACCCAGATGGAAAACCATGCTCCTGGCTCTGGCTCCAGGCTGGCCCAGCTCTGGATATTATAGGAATTTAGAGACTGAACCAGCAGATGGAAGACTTCTCTCTGACTGTCTAGTTCTCTTTCCATCTCTCTGCCTTTCCAATAAAACTCAAACAAATTAAAAGTAAAAATAAAACAATCTATGGATTGAGCAATAAATATATTTATTCTGCCACCTACACCAAATTATTAAGCAGAGACAGACTGTGGGATGGTTGTATATAATTTATTTCTAGGACAAAACTTTGGAAAAACAGCCATGCTACATGTTCCCTTTCATATATTGTTGAAAAATAGTTCCCTTGTGATGCTGCATGCAATAGAAAGAGCCACAAGAAGAAGCCAAGAGTTTCTGAAATCAGTGGCACACAGGAGAACAAGCCGCTTACTCATTGCTGCCACTCCCTGTGCTGTTCTCTCCAGCTTCTCAGCTAACTCACAGGCAAAAGTGACACCTCTGGAGTCATCCTTTTTATGATGAAATGAGCGAAAGAACATGACTGTTTCCTTCCACCTTGTCTCAACATCACAGTTGATAACTGTGTTTGTGACTGGGTAGAAGAGTGTACCTATCACGCTGCCCTCATTGCACCATTGTTAAAGAGCTCCGGCTCTTCAAGATAAAAAAAGATATTCTGTGCTGTGGTTCACACTGGATACATTTTCAAACAGAAAGAAAGCACTAGGGGGAATCAACAGGTTTTACTGAACAGTGACAGATTTATATTCCTGAAGATTAAAAGTTGCAGTCCTAAAAGCGACCATTTTCTACCTCAAAGTCAAAACAAAACAGTTGATCAGAAGAAAATATCATAATGCATCTCCCTTATATATTGGAATCACACTGGTCCCTGGTGTGGGACTGTAGGTGCAATGCAAACAGATGCGGCTATGCAATGGGCAACAATCTAGGACTTAACCAAACACCAGGCTCTGATGCCTCAGAGAAAAGTACCCTGGGGTGGGGGCCCCTTGCAAATGAGAGCCACTCTCTGGATCTCATGCTCCTGAGTCAATGAGTTTCTTTAACCCCAAAATGTTGAAGGTCTGACTTACAAAACACAGAATTTCTCTCTTTCCACACGATTCAGTCTGCTACAGCCAGCTAGTGGCCAGGCCTGCTTTTTTTTTTTTCCAATTTTTATACATTTCATAATTCGGTTTCTAAATATAGTACTCATTAAAAATCAAACTCTATAAACTTTAATTAAAGAAAACATATTAAAAGCAAACATTATTCAAAGTACATCAATTCCCATTGATTTTATTAAATGTTGTTATTATCAATCCCTTTTAGGTAATTTGCATGCTTTGTGACTTTACAGTAAAAATGCTGTGCAATAGTGTATCATGGCACCTCCTCTCAGTTACTCCTTTACTCATTTCCTCTTGGTAGCTTCAGAGTGGCTTTGGTTAGAATATTCCCATCATGGAAATTAGCATTTCTATTGACATAAAAATTGATAAAACAAAGGTATCTGCCAGCCCAATTTTGATTACACCATGTTAGTTAAAATATAAACTCCCTATTATATAGGCTCACAGGAAAACAGAATGATGGCTAATGTAAGCAGACAATGTTCTAAATTATGAAGTTTTGGTTTGTAAGTAAGTAAAGAATCCAGGATGTCTTCTGCATTTTCTCTACTCCTCCTCTGTCAGATGTAGGCATACAACACAGAAATAAGTGCTTTATGACTTCTCTCACCACTTTCACAATTCCCTTTTCTTCCTGGTGAGTTTCTTTTCATGATTTAAGACCAAGTTTGGTAAAACTGAAAAGTGATTGCTGTTAAATGTAAGAGTGGGAATAAGAGAGGGAAGAGATTTGCAATTTGGGACATGCTCAAGCTGACTTACCTCAAACGGTAGAGTTAGAAACATACCAGGGGATTCCAATTCAATCCCATCAAGGTGGCATGTACCAGTGCCATCTCACTAGTCCCAGTGATCAATTTCTGTTCACAATTGATCATAATGATAGGACTAAGAACCAAAGGGATCACATACACAAGACTAGTGTCTGAAAATGCTAGCTGATAGAATTAAAAAGGGAGAGAATGATCCAACATGGGAAGTGAGATACACAGCAGACCCATAGAATGGAAGATGTCCTAAACAGCACTCTGGCCTCAGAATCAGCCCTTAAGGCCTGCGGATCCGGCTGAAAGGCCCATGAGACTATTTCAGGCATGGAAAGCCAAGACACTCTGGGGAAAAAAAAAACCTAAATGAAAGACCTCTGCGAGTGAGATCCCAGTGGAAAGAATGGGTCATCAAAGAAGGAGGTACCTTTCTCTGAAGGGAGGAGAGAACTTCCACTTTGACCATGGCCTTGTCTAAATATGATCAGAGTCAGTGTACTCAGGGGGCTTCCATAGCCTTGGCAGCTCATGACAAGAGCCTAGGGTGATTACTGATGCCATAAACAAGAGTGTCAATTTGTTAAGTCAACAACAGGAGTCACTGTGCACTTACTCCTCATGTAGGATCTTTGTCCTTAGTGTGCTGTACATTGAGATTTAATGCTATAACTAGTACTCAAACAGTATTTTTCACGTTATGTTTCTGTGTGGGAGCAAACTGTTGAAATCTTTACTTAATGTATGCTAAATTGATCTTCTGTATATAAAGAGAAACGAAAATGAATCTTGATGTGAATGGAAGGGGAGAGGGAGTGGGAAAGGGGAGGGTTGCGGGTGGGAGGGACATTATGGGGGGGAAGCCATTGTAATCCATAAGCCGTACTTTGGAAATTTATATTCATTAAATAAAAGTTTGAAAGCAAAAAAAAAAAAAAGACCAAGTTTGGTTGCTGCTTTTCCATGAAAGCATTTTCCTGTGTCCCAGGTGCACTCTGAAGGCCCGTGGCTGCAAGCTTTTTCAACCAACTCTGCTTCAACAGTTCCATTTTAAAATTCCATCCAGCCACTGTCACCTACCTTGACACTGCTTTACTGTGTGCTTTTTCATAGCACCTATCATTTTCCTGCACATATAAGGTTTACATTTTTATATCCATCTTAAGTTCTGTGAGTGCAAGAGAATCTTTCTCATTCATTTATATATCTCAAGTAAGTATATGAAACAGTGCCTAGAATACAGGTCACCAACAGAGTTGGGAAACGAGTGAATTGCAAGAAGCAGTGCATAGTTGGCTTCCAAAACATGGCTCATCATTTAACAACACTGTGGTCTCTGTGTGTTGCTCAAATTTCCTAAGCCTTCATTCGATAGGATATGTTATGCACACATATACACACACATCAACATGTGTGTATGTACACATCAATACATATATATCCTATAGGAGATAACATGACAAGATCTATATAACCATCGACTAGCATCCTGTACATACTCCAAAAAGGTTACTGTCACGTCCCATCAGTATGAGTCTTTCTTTTCTCACAGACCTAATTAATGCTCGTTGAAGGATTGTACATAGCATAAACTCTATGAGCATCTATTTGTCACAGTGATGAGTTGTCTCATCCCCTGCTTCAAGAAGACAGTCAGACTTGGCTACACTGGCAGTAGTGGGAGGAATCATAACGGGAGTGCAAAGGACAACCTGCCAGGAGGATAATGTGCTTCCAGGCAACTTGATGATGCTCACAGTTGCAAGCTGTGCTCTGACCCTTTACGGCAGCCTTGCCAATATCACGTGGATATATCACGTGGAACAGAGAATCACATGGTGTTTGACGTTGTGATTTCAATTATGAATGAAGTAGCAAAAGCCTGTCATCATATTTTTGATTATTAAGCATGAAATACTCAAACATCAAAACATGATTAGATTAGCCTAATTCCTTCTTTGGGTAGTTTAAGGGTTTAAAAAGTTGTTCCAATGTTGCATCCCACAAGGATGCAAGAGACGTGATGCATTGAGATGTGCCTATCAGTGGGGAGAGAGATGCTGGAAGGGTGGTGGGGATGCTTGTAAATGGTTCTTTAAGTGGGTTCAGTAAATCAGGGAGTTTGCCAATGGTTCAGCCCCACCTGATAATAAAATTCACTTCAAATGCCTTTTGACTTTCTGTTCATATGCACCCAAGACAACATTTTTTTTCTTTAAATATTTATTTATTTATTTGAAAAGCAGAGTTACAGAGGCAGAGAGAGAGGGAGGGAAGAAGGGAGGGAGAGAGGGAAGGAGGGAAGAAGGGAGGGAGAGAGGGAGGGAGGGAGAGAGAGAGAGAGAGATCTTCTATCCCCTGATTCACTCCCCAGATGGCCACAATGACCAGAGTTGGGCCGATATGAAGCCAGGAGTCTAGAGCTTCTTGCAAGTCCTTCATGTGGGCTCAGGGGTCCAAACACTTGGGCCATCTTCTATGGCATTCCCAGGCGGCAGCAGAGAACTGGATCAAAAGTGGAGCAGCTGGAACTTGAACCAACACCCAAATGGAATGCTTATGCTGCAAGTAGCAGCTTTACTCACTTTGCCACAACACCAATCCCCCCAAGAAAATTTCTTTAAAGGTAAGCCATTATGCCTCATTTTATACAATGGTATCCCGGGCATTTCATTCATCTAAATACATGGTGGCATCACTCAGGCCTAGATAGACTGAATTTCATGTGGTGTGCCGACCATAGGATGATACCTGAAAACAAATTCCCTGGAAATTTCTCCTCTTAAAGTGCAGCAAGATTGGGTTAGAGAAAGTATTTAAAGATTTTTTTAAAGAAGCACTCTTTTTCTTTGTAATGGTGTTAGTAGCTTATGAGTTGGGAATGTTTCTAAAATACTCAATAATTCAGAAATTTCTAGGAACAGGCTGTAAAGCATGACTGAATCCATAAGCCATAGATAATATGATCTGATTTTGAGCTTCCTACCTGATCCATGTGACCTGAAATTTATCTCTACTGTGCTCAAAGCAAAGCACAGGGTAATTTAATGCCATTTATCCTTAATTCACAGAGTAGAAAAACAGAAAATGGGATGAGGGGATGTGTCTGAAAACTTTTTTTTTTTAATCTCCTTGGCCTATCCAAGGGTATAACAGTGGTTTTGGGTTTGAGGTAACTCATATCATCCAAAACCTGGTGGATTACTTACTTACAAACAATACTTTTACACACGTGTAGGCGAGGAGAGATAGAAGGCCACCACTTTTACTGACTGGCGTGGAATAAGCACCTGGATGAGAAATTAGAGCTGGTCCTCCCATTGTTGGTCCTTCCCCATCCCAGATGGATGATACTATGCTTGTTTTGCAGTTATTATACCCCAGTTTGCAGAGAACACAGAGCTCAAGCCAGAGCTCACATGTGAGCAACTTATTTATTTATATTTTTTTATTTTTTGACAGGCAGAGTGGACAGTGAGAGAGACAGAGAGAAAGGTCTTCCTTTGCCGTTGGTTCACCCTCCAATGGCCGCCACGGCCGGTGCGCTGCGGCCGGCACACCGCGCTGATCCGATGGCAGGAGCCAGGTGCTTCTCCTGGTCTCCCATGGGGTGCAGGGCCCAAGCACTTGGGCCATCCTCCACTGCACTCCCGGGCCACAGCAGAGAGCTGGCCTGGAAGAGGGGCAACCGGGACAGAATCCGGCGCCCCGACCGGGACTAGAACCCGGTGTGCTGGTGCCGCAAGGCTGAGGATTAGCCTAGTGAGCCGTGGCGCCGGCCAAGTGAGCAACTTACTGAGAGCCATCCTAGGCAATAAGAAGGAAAACTGATGTGAGGAATGAGAGTCCCCAACTCAGGGCACACATTCCCATGTCCCTGCAGGCTGAGCAGAACCTGCACCAGGCTGCCAGATCACAAGGGGCTCCTCTAGCGGTTTGGCATGCAGCCAGCCTGGCTCAGCGCAGTCGTGGGGGGGGAGGACAAGCAATGTATTTGTTGGGATTCCTGCACTTCAGGTTGTGTTATCTGACCCTAGGCAGCCCCTCCACAAGCCACAGCTCCATAACTCTCACTGTACCAAAACAGGAGAGGAGGCAGTCTCTGCCCCTGCTGCTGAGGACACCGTGGGGACCAGGATGCAGCTCTGGTCTTTGATAGGAGGCAGCAACTGACACCATTCAGGTACTTGATAGGATTATTTCCTCCTTTAAGTCTTTCAGCACCTACTTTGTCATCTACAAAAAACAGGCTTGCTAGCAGCATTCACTCGGTAGTCACAGTGTAAATAGCATTAGCTGATGTCCACAAGGAGCTTACAACAGTGCATAGCACATCATAAACAATGCTCTAATTATTATAAAATAGAAAATAAGTAGTTGGTGTTCTATGTTGCTTAAATGTGTATGGATTGAGTGTATTATTTTAAATTATTGCACCTTATTATATAGCTATATTGATGTAAACAATAAAATAACAAATGTCAGATTATCATTCACATAACTGTCTTCTCAAAGAAAATTTCTTCTATAATCTTGGATATTGGTTTTAGAATGATAGGAGTTAGTAATTCTGCCTAATATAATTCTTTTTATAAAAGATGTATTCATTTATTCAAAAGAGCAACAGAGCAAGGGCGAGAGCAAGAGAGCGTGCATCCATTCACTGGTTCTCTCCTAAAATCACTGGTTCACTCCTGAAATCACTGGTTCTCTCCTGAAATCACTGGTTCTCTCCTGAAATCACTGGTTCTCTCTGAAATCACTGGTTCACTACTGAAATCACTGGTTCTCTCTGAAATCACTGGTTCACTCCTGAAATCACTGGTTCACTCCTGAAATCACTGGTTCTCTCTGAAATCACTGGTTCACTCCTGAAATCACTGGTTCACTCCTGAAATCACTGGTTCTCTCTGAAATCACTGGTTCACTCCTGAAATCACTGGTTCTCTCTGAAATCACTGGTTCACTCCTGAAATCACTGGTTCTCTCTGAAATCACTGGTTCACTCCTGAAATCACTGGTTCTCTCTGAAATCACTGGTTCACTCCTGAAATCACTGGTTCTCTCCTGAAATCACTGGTTCACTCCTGAAATCACTGGTTCTCTCCTGAAATGCCTGCAATAGCCAAGACTGAGCCAAGCAAAAGCCAGGAGCCAAGAACTCAGACTGTGTCTCCTACATGGATGACAGGGACTCAGGTATTTGACCCATAACCTACTTCATCGCAGGATACAAACTAGCAGGAAATTGGAGGGAAATTGGATGGGAGACTCAGATCTAGTCCCTGTGGTGTGGATATGGGATGCCAGCCGCCCCAGAAGCAACTATCCACTGCATCAGGACACTGGCCCCCGATGACACCTTGGAGGTGGAAATCACTTCCTAAAATTTCCCACATGCTGTCTAAACGATGTGCTATCCTCATGGGAATTTGTGTCACATCTTATGATCCCTTAAGTAGTATCTCAGAAAAAAAAATTCTACAGAACGTTTGAAGCTTATCTGCTGTAATAACATAATGCTTCTGTCTACCTGTTTGTCTTCTGTGAATGTAATTTACACCCAGGATTTTCATCCTACACAGAGCATTCTCTGGACTCTGGTGCCACAGGACATCTGGATACGAGCGCTCAGCTTCACTGGGGTCCCCACCCTTTGCTGGTCTCCCTCCGTGCTGGCCTTGCACACACCTTCCCAGGCATCAGCACTTCTGCTGTGGGTGGGGGAGAACCTTGCTCTGCCTGGCGCCCAGAGTCTGCAGCTCTGAGGCTCAGTCGTCCTTAGCCTGAGAATATTAAGGGAGTGGTGAAGTGGAGTTCACGCATGTGTTAGTATGTGAGATTCTCAGAGTCACGCCAAATGCCAGATAATTACTACAACATGCTTCTCATCAATTCTCATGTTAATATGACAGAAATACAAAGAGATTCAATGTAGTTCATAGATACAATTCTAACATAATGATACTTCCCCACCCCTCTCTCCACATCTCTCCTAGTTTTGGAGATCATATATTTTTATTTACACTGTAGAAAAAGACTTAATAAATAAACAGTTCAACAAGTATAAAGTAAAATGATCCTAATTCAGAGGGGATATAGATAAGGAGTATAATCAATAATCAAATGAAAATATCATTTCAATCATATAAGGAAAAATTTTTAAATGATCACAGATCATTAAAACTAGAGTAGTGTATCATTTTAAAGCATTGATTCAACAAAGATAAAAAACTAAGTTTGACGAAACTATATTGGCAGCAATACTGATAAACATAGGTGTTTCTTTTTTTGGTTTTAGTTTTTGATTTTCCTTTTTTTTTGTAGTTTTAGCTCTCACAAGTAAGGAAGAACTTGTGGTATTTGTCTTTCTCTGGTGTATTTAATTCAACATGATGTGCTCCAGTTGTATCCATTTTGATGCAAATGATATAATTTCATTATTTTTGTATCTAACTAATGTTGCATTGTGTCTGTGTGTGTGTGTGTGTGTATGTTCATAAAATGATGGACACCCCTATCACATAAAGCCTTGGTAATACTCTAAATGTATTGTATATTTTAAAAGAGAAAATAATGGCATCTCTTCTTTGAAAGATATTCTAGAGAAGCTCATAGTAAGAAAATTCTCCAAATTCTTTTTATCCCCAAATGCACTGCATTTGAACAGTACAACAACAATACCTCACATAGATGGTTACTGCAATAATAGGAGCTTATGTGTATGCAAGGGTATTTTCAAAAGCTTGTGGAGGATGAAAGTAAGAGATAAGTTTATTTGGTATAAAATTGAAAATCATGCAGAGTTTGATCATAGTATGATTTATCCATGAATTTTTGACAATGCTTCATATCATCCATGGATATAACACTCTATAAATAGCAATTGTACCGCTAGCAATAGTAGTAGTCATTATTCTTGTTGTTAATGTCGCCAGTAAGGTCATCATTAGAATGCATTATTTCCCATGTAGATTATAAATTGTTACAAAAGACAATTGCTGGTAAATGCTTAATATGATTTGAGTGCCCAGGACCTAGTAGGCACTTGAATACCTGAGGAAAAAGAGATTGATTAGGGAGTAAGGGAATATCATTATGTTCTTAGAATTGTATCTACAAAGCACATTGAATCTGTTAAAAGCTAATTAAAAATTAAAATTAAAAATTAAAAAAATAATAAAACTGTGCTGGATGCTTCTCTATTATCTTGCCATAATTTGAGACAATGGATGTATTTTTAAGTCCGTTAGTGAAATATGATCCTTAAAGGAAATGCAAGGAAATATATATAGTTTTTCCGGCCTTTACATGTCTCAGTCATTTGAGTAAAACATTACTGAATCTTACTCATGCTACACAGAACATAGACTTAAACTGTTACAGAGAAATCACTCAAGTGTGCATCTGGTGCCTTAGGATGTAGAAGTGAAGATGCATCTATAATAAATATGCAGATAGGGGCTGGTGCTGCGGCATAGTGGGTTAAACCTCCGCCTGTGGTGCAGACGTCCCACATGGGCACCAGTTCATACCCTGGCTGCTCCTCTTCCAATATAGCTCTCTGCTAATGGCCTGGGAAGGCAGTAGAAGATGGCCCAAGTGCTTGGGCCCTGCACCCATGTGGGAAACCTGGAAGAAGCTCTTGGGTCCTGTTCTGCCTGTTGTGGCCATTTGGGGAATGAACCAGTGGATGGACAATTTCTCTCTCTCTCTCCCTCCCTCTCATTCTCTCCCTCCCTCTCTTTCTCTCTCTCCCTCTCTGTCTCTTCCTCCTCCTCTCTGTATTTCACCTCTCAAATAAATAAATAAATCTTTAAAACTAACTAACTAAATACACCAATAAATAATTAAATGAATGGAATGTTACATATTAAAGTTATGGCTATAATCTGAGCTTGATCCAAGAACAATCCATCAAAAAGAAGTAAGAAATTCTAGTTATTAATTTGTGGTACAAAGCTTTAAGGAAAACTGTTATGCAGTAGAATAAAGCATAAACAAATTAGAAAGTGAAAACTAAAAGAGGAAAACTATTTTCTAATATTTTCTTATTCTAATGTAGAGAGAATATAGGGTAAATATTTCCAGAGTGCCTAGAGGCCTAAATATATTTCCCAATTACCTCCTTACACACTGAGAAAATAAAAAAGGAAATAAATCACAGACGTTTAACATTTCTTAACTAGGGACAGGCTGATGAAAATAAATGTATCATGGGAACTCTATTAGCTACTTGCCAAGGAAGAAAAGCTGATGGAAACATGCCCTTTTGAGACCCTAGAAATTCTGAATATCCTCAGGCCACAAATAATATGTCTTGATATAAAAATAATCTATAAAAAGGGATGAATGGAAAACAGCTTGTGGGTGCATGTACACAAGAACTGAAGCAGCCCAGCTGGCGTGTTGTATTTGTTATTCCCTACAGCTTGCATATCATAACTACCTTCACATTGGATTTCAAATCACTTTTTTAGCATTTGGGTTTATAATAATTTTATACATATATAAATACATAAATGTTGCTAAAATACTGAAGGGAATTCCCACAGACTACACCCAGCTTCCCCTAGCGCTAACATTATATTTAATTATAGTATGACAATGTAAGGAAATATGACCACTGACACATAGTATGAATTAAGCTACAACCCTTATCCAAATTTTAAAGCTGTCCGAAGCAGAGAGACAGACTTCTGGCTGGGCAGACAGGGAACCCACGGCCCATCCACACCATCTAGAGATGAGTCTCGGAGGACCTGAGAAAAATCAGCAACTAGGCTCCGTGAAGGACGTTGATGTCCATGATGGTCTTTTTAATCAAGGTTTCTCTGTGCTGGTGTGATGGACCCAAGTACCGGTAAGCTCATGTGTCATAGGGAAAGCGTCCTGTGTTTTCTGTTGTCTTTACTGAGTCTTGATTGGAAACTTGACTTCCACCCAGTTAACCAATCACTTCTCAATGTCTCTGCCTGACAAATCGTGAATACTTCCTTCTCAACAGCCTGTAAAACCCAAAGACAACCAGCTCTCAACTGTTCCCTCCTTCAGGGAGCCCTCTCTGCACTGCTAGGAAATTTTTCTTCTATTTTTCTTTTCTCTGCTTTTTTTCCCCAATAAATTACTTCTGCTTTACACAATCTTCTTTCTCCGTGCTTCTAATACTTTGTGGTCAGGAGACAAAAATCTACATGACTAGAACCACAAACTCCTACAGCATTTTGGGGGGTCTCCTCTCTGATCATCACTTCTGCCATATTTTCCTGGATAGTCAATCCTTTAACAATTAAAAACACCAGGGCCCCATCAGACAGTTAAAAGCAATTAGTGCAGCCGCCAACATTCCCCCAACTTCCAGTGCTGGGAATGTTAGTCTTGTCTGCCTCAGTGTCCTTTCATGCAAAACTAGCCAATTCATGAGACGGGTAAGCAAGGTCTTGCAGCAATTGAAGGTTTCTGGCTGAGGCAGTTCACTCGTCTTCCCTTAAGCCCCCAGTGGGATCCTGACTCTCAGTGCCCATCAGGATACGGGAATAAAATCTGCACTCCTCACTCTCTCTCCTTCCTACTCTTCCTCACTCAGTATCAGATGTGAGGAAGCTGGGTGGGATGCCTCTTGCTATAGTTGACGGAACAACATACCCCACGTACACTCGCAAGAAAGATGCCTCAATCCACTAACTTTTCAATCTAGTATTTTTTTCTCCTTTCCCTGCAGTTTACACTTTGTTGATAATTTTTCTTCAACTCCTGAATACAGGATTTTCTGATTCTCTATTGCTTGGGAGGCCTGAGTCTTAAAGAAGTTAACATCATCTGCTTATTTTTATTTGAGTGATTACTGAAAATCTGATTAGATATAGCCAACAGTTTTAGTTATAATACTCAGATTACATGGATTATTATTACTTTTACTTTGACCAAATTGCCTAAATTTTCACCAGTTCTTTAGATTTAAAGCTCTAAATTCAATTGTTTAAACTTGAGGTTTCTGGTTGGATCCACGGAAATCTCAAAAGATAAAGTTCTCAACTGCCTTAGTTTAGCTTAAAATACATTGTAAGCTTCTAAAATAATGTCAAACTTACACCGCACTTACATAAAGGACTAATGTTTTGTGCTCCAGGGCCAATGGGATGTGACTCCACAGTGGACCCATCCCCCATGACTTTGTATCTGGCATAGCTCATCCTGCATGTTATGTTGGCTGAATGATGGTGGGGGTAGCAGGGATGTATACTCTCTCCCTGGTGCCCAGGGTTTGACCATGGCCAGGTCAGCACTGAGACTGGGAGCTGGCTGCCTGGACTTCCTCCTTCCTTACAACACTCCCTGCCTAGTTTATACTGACACTAAGGGTTAGACACCTGGGGGAATGTCACTGTCCATGTAGGGATCAGGGTGGTGCACCATGGAGCGATTCTACCCCTGAGCAGCAAACTTGCATCAGGAACAGAGAGTTATATGACAGGCATGTGCAGTTACATTCTGGCTGTGCAGTTACATCTAGCTAAACAGAAAGAAAAAAAAAAAAGGTTAAAAAAGCACATTTGTCCCACACAAGCTAGCAGTCTCAGCAAACAGGACAGAGTCTTTAAAGAGGGACTTACAAAGTCACAGGTCAGCTAAATATTAAATAGTCAGGCATCACCAGGTTAAATATGCATTAAAAAGGGATGCCCAGACAGAAGGAAGGGCCAAGGTTAGGGGAAAATAAGGCAACTACACCTGCCAGTTTAACCCTCCTCAGTCATGAGTACCATGTACTCATGATCTACACAATCAAGAGTCCCAGGGCCACATCGGAAGGGGTGAGGCATAGGTAAGGGTACCTATTCCTGTTCTCAACCCCTCCCTGCTGTAGGCGCCAGGATGCTCTTCTCCTGCATTCCAGGAATTTGAGAGATACCTCAAGTGGACAGAAGCATAAACTTAGGAACATCTTTCTTTCCTGTCCTCTTATTTATTTTTTCAAAGATTTGTTTATTTGAAAGGCACAGTTGGGAGTGGGTGAAAGAGAGGGAGAGGGAGAAGGAAGGAAGGAGTGAGAGGGAAGGAGGGAGGGAGGGAGGGAGGGAGGGAGAGAGAGAGAGAGAGAGAGAGAAAGAAAGAAAGAAAGAAAGAAAGAAAGAAAGAAAGAAAGAAAGAAAGAAAGAAAGAAAGAAAGAAAGAATCTTCTATCTTCTGGTTCACCCCCAAGTAGCTTCAATGGCCACAGGTAGGCTATATCAAAGCCAGGAACCAAGAGCTTCTTCTGGTTCTCTCACATGGGTGCAGAGGCCCAATCATTTGGGCCATTTTCCTCTGTTTCCCCAGGCATATTAGCAGAGATTGGAAATGGAGCAGCTGGACTCAAACTGACACCCACCTATATGGGATACTGGCATTGTCATTGAGGGTGGCAGCTTTACCCACTACACCACAATACCAGCCTTCCTCTTATTTCAGATAGGCCATATACCAACTTTGGCATGAACCACTGGAAACTAGCATCAGTCACTGATTTGGAGTGCATCATTAGGCATATTAGGGATTCCTTTAACTCTCAATCCCTGAAGAAAGAACATCTGGCATTTTTCTGTGCCATGGCATGTCCAGGATACAAGCTGAGGGATGGAGAGAGTTGGCTCCCAGAGTGTTAACTGTAATGCCATCCTCCAGCTAGACCTCATTGGTTGCAGAGCAGAGCAATTTTCTGAGATTGTTCATGTCCAAACATTTTTTTTGCCCTGCAAAAATAAGCTAGAGCAAAACTCTGTAAGGTAGACCTATCACTATTAGTAGTAGTAATCATCAAGATTCCCATTGCCCTGCCCCCTCCCTAAACCCACCATGGAGCCTGAAACAGTCTATACCGGTGCATCTACCTACCATTCCTGCTCCCTCATGCCTCCTATCTGGAATTACCTGTTAGAGGGAATGACCCCAGACCCCTGACTTCTATTTTACTCCTTCAGTTGGTTACTGGAGGGTTCGATTGTCCTACTGTGTTCAGATCAGCTTTTCCTTGCAGGATCTTAGACAAATAAAGGGGGACTTTGGATGAATGTCAGATGACCATGAATATATATATATTGAGGCCTTCTGTGGTTAGTCCCAGGTCTATGAACTCACCTGGAAAGATGTAATGTTACTCCTAATCAGTACCCTACAGGGAATGATAAAAAAGCTACTCCCCAAGCTGCAGAAAACTTGGGGGATGAACTTTATATGACATATACATCCTTACCTGATCAAGGAGGCCAGGAACAGATGCATCCTATAGGAAACCAGGCTATTTTTCAGTAAGAGCCTCACCCTAAATGCACACAAGATGACCCTGTATGGATCCTGAATGGAAAAAAAATCATTGCTTGTATCTTACAGGGATTCAGAAGCACCAGAATGAAGCCCTTAAAGTACTCGAAGCTGCCCATGGTAGACCAAGGCTCCTCCCTAGAGAGATTGGAGGAGGCATTAGTCAAGAATACTTCCCTATCATCCAATTTCATTGAAGAATAGGCGATCTTAAAGCATAGACCATTACTCACTCAGCCTCCTATATTAGAAAAAATCTTCAGGAACAGGCTATTGGACCTGAGAGTACACGAAAAGACCTCCTGAAGATTGCCTCTGTAGTCTTTTAGAATCAGCCAGAGAAAAGGGGTGGGGAAAAGCTCTAGTAATGGCCTTATGGTCACACCAACCTGAGATGCCCCAGGGGTCTGCAAAGTGCTATTGCTGTGGTCAGGCTAAGCACTTCAAAAAGGAATGAGCACATTCCCAGCATCAGAAAAAAGCTCCATAGCCCTGTACTAATTGCAAAGTGGATCATAGGAGGGTTGAGTGTTCATAGAGACCAAGGCCTCTGGGGCCAGACCCCCTTGCTTGGATGACTCGATAGTTCATACAAGAGGCCTGGAATTCTCCTGCAGGTTCCTATCAATTAGAACACTCAGGAACTGCAGGTGATCTTAACTATCAAAGGCAATGAAGTTAAAGTTGACTCCCTCCTAGATACTGGAGCCACCATTTCTGTAAGCTCAAATCTGGTCTTCACTTTTCCCTTTGTATGACCATGAGAGGTGTCTTGGGAAAGCCCTTAGATACTTCACCCAGCTGCTAAGCTGTACCTGGTATAGCTTGTTTTGCAAACATGCCTTCCTTATCATTCTGAAATACCCAAACTCCTTCTAGTATGAAATCTCTTAGACTAAATGGGAACTGCTGCACTCATGACTCTGGGAAAATCCTATGCCTTTGCTTAACTGAACCAGAATTAATCCAAAGGTTTGGGCAACCCAGAGAAAAACTGGCTGAGCAATAACTGCCCAACCAGTATGAATTCATATCAAGGAACCCTCCTCTTTTCTCCATCAAAAACAATATCCCTTAAAGCCAAATATCCTGAGGGATAAAAACCCATAATGGAAAATTTAAAGTCAAAGGGACATTGGAGACCCATGTGATATTCTCAGTAACATTCTCATCCTGGGAGTCCAAAAACCAAATGGAGAATAGAGGCTTGTACAGGATTTCTGTCTCATTCACAAGGCCAAGATCCCCACTCACCAGGCAGTCCCTATCCCTAATAATTTGCTGTCACACAATTCAGCAGGGACTTATTACAGTTTTAGACATAAAGGTTGCTTTTTTTATACCCTTACACCATGATTTTGATATTTGTTTCCTTTGAGGACCACCTCAAGTCAGTCCACTCAATTAACGTGGCCTCTATTGCCACAAGGGTTCCAAAACAGTCCACACTGCTTTGGACATCTTATCTGAATGGAGTCTTCCCATCCATAGGCTACTGTTCTACAGTATATAGCTCATATCCTCCTTTGTGTCCATAGAAGGGTTCCCAAGGGGGGAGGTAACATCTTTCTAGACTTTCTGCGAAAAAAAAGTCTATACAGTAATTTTATCTAAATCCCAAATCTTCCATCCCTCCATTAAGTACTTAGATTTAACCTTATCTCTACTGGGAGAAGACAGAATCATGGCAATCGGCATGTTACTACATTCTAATACATTTAAACAGATTAAACAGATCCTGGGAGTCAGAGGATTCTGTCAGTTCTGGATCTCAGGATACTGGGAAACATCCCATACTTTGTACCAACTGATAAAAGATACTCAGACATCAGCAACCCATATTTTGATGTGGGGACAAGACGTCCAAAAGGCTTTTATCTAATTTAAACAGAATTACTCACAGTCCTGGTTTTAAGCTTCCCAATGAGCAAAGTCTTCAAACTATATGGAACGTAAAGAAAATAGCTGGTTTGGGGATATCGGTAGCTTAAGCTACCAACTCAACAGCCTGTAGGCTCTCTTTGGAAATGACTTGACCTGTTGGGCAATGAGTGGCCAATCTGCCTCCAAGCGGTGGCAGGTATCTTTTCCTTATTAACGATCTTCTAATGGGCAATGTCGCTTTATAAATGATCAAATCTATTATGACACTTGCCTGACACAGCCCAGGGAAATGGGACGCCCTAAGTACAACCCAGGAAATGTAGCACTAGTCATGGCCCATTCAACTCACTCTTCCTCTTTAGAGGAGGTTTAGGAGGGACTCTACTGTGATTCTTTCTACTCCCATTGTGGCAAAGGTCTCCAGATTCAACTCCTGGGCCCTCCAATTCCAGAGAGAAAGCCTGGGTTTCTGATTAAACTTCAAATTTGATCTTGAGGATGATTTTTGACACTCCCAGGAATATGAATGCTCCTGCCAAGCTACAGGATGCAACCTTCTTTTATAAAAAGATAAGTAAATCTTTTATGCACCATCATCCCCCACCTATCATCCCTCAATTCCATCATTTAGCCTTGCTTCTCAGGGTACCAGTTCTTTTCATCTTATTCTTCCCTTGCTTACCTCCCCTAATGCTATGGTGCCATGGGATGAGAGCTTTCCTGGAACTTTGGGAGATGGTACCATGACAACCTCCTTAGGAAAGCCTGGACTGAGATTATCCCTTTAAAAGAGGCCACTTTTGGCCGGCGCCGCGGCTCACTAGGCTAATCTTCCACCTTGCAGCGCCAGCACACCGGGTTCTAGTCCCGGTCGGGGCGCCGTATTCTGTCCCGGTTGCCCCTCTTCCAGGCCAGCTCTCTGCTGTGGCCAGGGAGTGCAGTGGAGGATGGCCCAAGTGCTTGGGCCCTGCACCCCATGGGAGACCAGGATAAGTACCTGGCTCCTGCCATCGGATCAGCGCAGTGCGCCAGCCGCAGCGCGCTGGCCGTAGCGGCCATTGGAGGGTGAACCAACGGCAAAGGAAGACCTTTCTCTCTGTCTCTTGCTCACACTGTCCACTCTGCCTGTCAAAAAAAAAATTTAAAAAAAAAAGAGGCCACTTTTGGTTTGTTGGTATCCCCATCTCAGACAGATGGTTCAACAGTGCTGAGAGGACATGACAGGAGCCACTGAGGATCAAAAATTTAATACCTCCCAGTAGGTGAACAAAATCTATACATTCAAAATGACAGCAATAGGATCATAGATAATCCAAGAGAATAGGCAGTCTCAAGTCCTAGCTGGCTACAACCTCTCTTGTCCTCTTTTGGACTCTAACACATGGACATGGATTTATCCCTTTCTAGCCCCTCTTTACATTTTTGTGATAATGCTTGTGTTTGGTCCTGTATACTCAACCTTTTTGTTCAGCTTATCTCTTCTCACTAAAGGCTGTCGAACTCCAGATGATCCAGCAGATCGAACCACAGGTGCAGTCTTCTACCAGGGACCCCTGGGCAGACCACCAGAGGAGGAATCCTGCCTGCTGTCTCCAGCATTTCCTCTTTCTAACTCAAAGTAGCCAGAGTGGTCATCACCCCTTCTCCCTAACGGCAGTTTAAGGTTACCTATTCAAAGCACAAATGAAAAGGAAGTCAGACTCCTTGCTAGACAGGGCCTGGGGGCCCCTTCCCATCATCAGTAAATGAGTCTCAGAAGACCTTAGAAAAGTCAAGCAGCTGGCTTCTGTGAGAATGTTGATATCATGTGCTGGTCCTTTTCTTCAAAGTTGTTCTGTGCTCTTGTAACTGACCTAGCTAACAAGCTTTTTACGTGTCTTGGGGTAAGCTTCATATTTTCTGTTGTCTTTGTTAAATCTCAGTTGGAGATTAACTTTCACGCAATTAAGCAATCAAAACCATGAATCCCCAATAGCTCTCTTAGACCAATCATAAGAACTTCCCCTTACACAGTCTATAAAAACCTTAGACAATCAGCTCTCAATGGTTCCCTCACTCAGGGACCTCCTTTGGCTCTGCCAAGAGCACTTTATTTCACTTTACTGTTCTCTGCTTCTTTCAGTAAACTAGTCTTCCTTTACAAACTGTTTCTTCACTGTGCATCCAATTCTTTGTGGATGTGATACAAAGAATCTGAGCTACCAGAACAGCAGATTCCTCCAACAACAGTAATGCCTTTTTGCAGCCAGAGAGTGGGGAAAGGGAGCTCACCATAGCAAGTGCGATGATGTTTGTACTTTCAGCCTCTATAACTGTAAACTAAGTAGACCTCTTTTTAAAGAATTATTTATTTGAAAGGCAGAGTGACAGAGAATGAGGGGGAGAGGCAGAGAAAGGAGAGGGAGAGGAAGAGGAAGAAGAAGAAGAGGAGGAGAAAAGGAGGAGAGAGAGAGAGAATATTCTATCCAATGGTTCACTCGCCAAGTGACAGTTATAGCTAGGGATGGGCTAGGATGAAATTAGGATCCAAGAACTCAATCCTGGTCTCCCAAGTGAGTGGCAGGAGCCCAAGCTTTTGGGCCATCTTCTGTTGTCTTTCCAGGTGCATTAGGAAGCTAGATCAGTATCTGACTAGCCAGGACTCAATTCAGTGGTCTGCTATTAACCCACTATATCACAGTGCCAGCCTCATCTCTTCTTTATGAAGTTAGTTCGCCTTAGGTATATCATTATAGTAACAAAAACAGAACAATACATTATTGTTTAGTATCATGGTATTAGTTTTCTATGAGTGAGCTTGGTCAATGGATTCCTATGCTTATTTATTCTGGCTTTATGTGATTTGTATCATTTTATTTCTGGATAGTTTCAGCTGGGAATTTAATTTATATTAGTGTTCCCCTTAATTGATTTATAAAGGTATATGTAGTGATTCTGGTGCAAGACAAACTAAAATTCTGAGGGGCAGCATAACATAGAATGAGAATCTCTGTCCTTGCATTTTGCGGCTGACCTTCCCCTGAAGGAAGTCCCTGAGTGCTCATCCCAGACAGGCCCCTCAATCCAGAGACCCAGAGGAGCACCTGGACAAACAGGCCTGCTGTATCAAGCCTTTTATCCCCAAACACATTCTTCACGACACCTGGCACAGCATATACACAGGCCTTCATTTCGACCCCACGAAACTCTAGTTAGATAAGTGCGCACACTCCTCTGTTGGACATCTGCTTCTGTCACTGGGGACTCAGCTATGAAACTTGCAGTGCTGAGAGAAATGGATTTTTTGCCTACAGACTCTAAAGAAAATACTCAATGGTTGGGAGTGGGAGGTAAGAAATAGCCAGATGAAAAGGTGTATGAGATTTCCAGCTTTATCTCATAATTATTTATACCATTGGTTATCTCAAATCCCTCTCCCACCAGCCTCTGCTTAGGTCTAAGTCTTTTAGGAAAGAAGTGCTTTCCAGATTTCTTAATCTGTGTGATTCCATGAAGCCTCGGGAAGTGAAAGTGCCCTGCACGAGAACAACAGGAGGCTCTAGCAGGGAAGCTCGTCGCGGTCACTAGCACTGGGCAGACGGGCAGCCGTGGTGGAAGGTGTTATGGTGGAAAGGAAGGTGGGGAAAGGCTGTGGGTGTACTTGAACTGGAGAGTTTGGGCCTGGGAAGTAGGTGCTGGGCTAACTAATTAGACAAATAGCATTCATCTTATGTAATGACCTTGGGGACATTTTTTACTTTCTCCAATTGGTGCTGAATTGGAAAACGGACAGCTGGAAGTCATTGGCCAAGTCCACGCCAGGTCAGGCTGATGAGTGCAGAGGGTGTGCTCCGACTCCTGCAGAGGCAGGAGTCTGAGTTCCATTGTCAAGGTGGTCTGGCCACTGAATGTGAACATGTTCAGTCTCCCCAGTCACATAGGAGTACACTTACAGTGTGTAAGTGTGTAGGAGCACACTTACAGTGTGTAGTGTGTAGGAGCACACTTACAGTGTGTAGTGTGTAGGAGTACACTTACAGTGTGTGAGTACAGGCTAGGTGTCCAATTAGAACCTAGGGACTTGAGTAATATCTTACTTAATGACCTTCTCATCTACTTGCTTTATTTCAGTTGACATGAGATTTCTATTAAAATGTAAACAATTTAAAAATAGTAACTGCAAATATTACCTTAAAATAAACTCTCGGCTGGCGCCGCGGCTCACTAGGCTAATCCTCCGCCTTGCGGTGCCGGCACACCGGGTTCTAGTCCCGGTCGGGGCGCCAGATTCTGTCCCGGTTGCCCCTCTTCCAGGCCAGCTCTCTGCTGTGGCCAGGGAGTGCAGTGGAGGATGGCCCAAGTACTTGGGCCCTGCACCCAATGGGAGACCAGGATAAGTACCTGGCTCCTGTCATCAGATCAGCACAGTGCGCTGGCCGCAGCGCACCGACCACGGCAGCCATTGGAGGGTGAACCAACGGCAAAGAGAAGACCTTTCTCTCTGTCTCTCTCTCTCTCACTGTCCACTCTGCCCGTCAAAAAAAAAAAAAAAAAAAAAAAAAAAAAAAAAAAAAAAAAAAGAAAGAGAAAAAGAAAAAAACATAAACTCTCTTATGCTTAATACTCTTAAGAAGTTTATTTCATCTGTATCCGATTTCCTTCTTTAAGAAGCACTTTCCAATTGTATTGTTTTGTCTAAGAAAACAGGACAGAATTAGTAGGGATATTAAAGACGCCTTAGCTGAATAATAAAGGATATTTTTCTGCAAATGTTTGCCTGTCATGGCCTGGGAGGTGCGAGTCATTTTCCCTCATTAATTAATGAAAATTGAAATTGTCCACCAAATCCATTGGAATAAACTGAATTACAAGAAATTAACTTATTGTCATAAATAGTGTAATGGGACAGGACAAGCTAGCACAATCTTGAAAATAAGGGAGGATCTTTCAAAGTCATTTGAGATTTTATTATTTCCCAGGATCATTTTCTATTTTTGAAAATATATGATTTTGAAGTTGAAGCACTTTATTATTCTTTAAGAGACTTCATAAAGAAAGTCTGTCCATGTTAAATTTACTATTGCTCATCCAGTTTGTCATAATAATGATCCCTGCACTGAAAAAAGAATGGAGAAAAAAGGGAAAATAATTTAATAATTAAACCTATTTTCAGCTTCTGGGGATGTATATAATAGTACAAAAATATAGCATTGGACTGTAATGAATCCTAATCTTATACTATCTATGTCACCATTCATTTTATTTAAAGCATAATTATTTTCCAGGGCTTATCTATTGTTGCAATCTCTGATATGTATCAAAACAAATTATGCTTCCGATCTGAAGATTGCTAACTTAATTCTTGAATATTCTAATTCACAACTAAAAAACAAAGTTTCCCATGATCTGTAAATGAGAAGTTCACTTTAAAAGCCTGTAGATGAGAAATTAAAGCTTCCACACATCCAGAATTTCTGAGTTGGAAATGATTTCTCATCCCCTGTAAGATTTCAGACCTGCTGTGCTATTGCACATTCACCATGCCCCTCCATTTTTGTCTCTCTGACCTGCTCCTTCTCAATATTTTAAAGAAATCAGCTTTTCCTCTAGTTTGGTAGAGACTGTCTTAATGGATTCTCAAAAATGCTCTTATTTCTGGTCCCCAGGATATATAATCTACGCTTTAAGAAGCACTTCAAATATTGAAATAACATCTCCTACTCTGGCACACTTGTAAAAATAACTGGATAGCCTGATAGTTCACTAACTGTCTCTAGAAACACCACCCATTTGTGACATTACCCAATATCATTTGTTTCCACATTATTTTAATCTTCTTCAGTTTAGTTTCATGGCTCATAGCATTTTTTGGAAAATGTCTTTGTCCTAAGAAACAAAGCTTTTGGCTCCATCAATGCTGAAGCCCATTCACTGCATCTCTAGTGGCAAATGGATGCCCCTCACACAGATCCATCTCAGTGATCATACGAGGAGGTAGCCTAACACTGCCCCGCAAATTCCAACTCCCAGATTGATTTCAAAAGCAAGACTAGTTGATGACATCATCACAAGAGAATCAGCACTTATTTCACCCTTCTATTCACTGCACTACCATTGAATTTTGTTCTGAAATATGAATTTTACTAAACATGTTGGAACAAATGCGTTTTATAGGCGAAAAAAGAACTGGCAGAGATCGCAGCCTAGGGTTATTCAAATCACTTTTATTGGAATTTTTTATTATTCCAAATGCAACATTAATGACATTTTTCATCAGACTGCTTGATTTTTATTAGTAGAGTTGGAAGAAAGAAAAGATAACAGAATTCTTTAAAGGGACCAAGAAATAGACATTGAGTACCTGAAGTAAGTATACATTTTCCAGAGAATCATTTCTTTCATAAACTTTTTAATGAAGATATCTAAAAATACCATTATCTAGAATAAATAAATGACTGTTTTCATCAGCATTGTTTTTAGCATTCAACAGGAATAAATTAGTAACTCAGCGATTATTGGATACAACTGATGATACTGATTATTCTCAAAATGCAAGTCCACTTCAGGTAGCACAAATCATGTCAATGGTAGAGCTGTTGACAAGAATGGAGGCAACCAGAAAGATTTTAAACACGTCAGTAATCAATACTTATTTTGAAAGAGGAACACTAATCTTACACCATGTGCATCAAAAAGAGTAACACAAATGTAGATTATTATTTACCGTCAGCAGCCATCCTTGTACGGGCAGCTCCTGAGAGCAGCTCCAGGACAAGCATCTTACTCTTCATCCTTTGTGTGGCACCATCCTATTTCAAAGGCTTGTAAGACAATGCCCCACGATCTCGCTCATGTGGAGCCCATAGAAGCTGATCTCATGGGAGTGGAGAGTGGACGAGTGCTTCCTGGATGCTGAGAGGGATACAGAGAGATGGGTCTGTGGCCATAAAGCTGCATTTGGAGAGCAAGAGTGTCTTCAGGTGTGCTTTATTGCACCTTGGGGTGATCGTGGCAAGTGGCACTGTACTGAATATTGAAAATAATTAATAATAGGGCTTTGGGTTCACTCTACAGCTAAATGATAAACTGATGAGGTGATGATATGTTAAATACCCAGATTTTATGAATTCTCAAAGGACAGGCATAACAGAACATCACAGAGAAACCCATAGGTATGTACAATTATTATGTGTCTATTTGAAACAGCACTTTTTAAAAAGGATGTGGGCTTTAGATTAAGGATAACCTGGATTTTAATGATGGCTCTTCTGTTTTCATGCTGAAGTTTCATGCTTTATTCAGGTTTGACTCTCAGTTTATCTTGGCTTTTTTTTTTATTTTTTAAACTTTTATTTAATGAATATAAATTTCCAAAGTACAGCTTATGGATTACAATGGCTTCCCCCCCATAACGTCCCTCCAAACCGCAACCCTCCCTTTTCCCACTCCCTCTCCCCTTCCATTCACATCTAGATTCCTTTTAGATTCTCTTTATATACAGTTTATCTTGGCTTAAGAAAGGAGACAGCCTCTGCATTAGTGATGAAGAATTGTACAACAAGCTGTGTGGATTAACCCACCATCACTCACTGCCTCCCAACTCCGGAGGCTGCAAGTCTCACAGCAAGGTGTGTGCAGGCTTGGCCCCAGGGGACGGCAGCGAGAGCCCACCCAGGACTCGTTCCTGCTGCTGGTGGTTTGCTGGCTTTCTTTGGTGTCCGTCCCAGTTCTCCGCCTTCATTTGCACAGGGCGCTCCCCATATCCTACTTTCTTTTGGCAGGGACTTCACCCATTTTGGATTAGGGCCCACCCTACTCCAGCAGGATACATATTAGCTAGTGATTGCATCTAGTGACCCTAGCTCCAAAGGAGGTCACACTCTGCAGTGCTGCAGCCACATCTTCGCCATAAGAATTCCTCTGGGACACAGCACATCCAGCCCATCACAGCATGGGATTCTGCTAGGACTGCTATAAATGACGTGATCAGAAATTGAATGAATTCTCTATGAATATTTATGAGAGAGGTGATCAGCTTATTAGTGAAGAACAATGTATAGACAGTTTTTGGATTAAGATTCGATTACTTAATAGTGTAATGTCACCAAGGTTTGGCACTGCTTTTTGTAAGTTTGCGCACTAACTCTTTAAATCTTTATTCTAAAATATAAATGGAAACTTTCTTTAATTTTTTTTTAAAATGAGAATTTCATTTACACCTTCATTAAAATCTTAATGGATAAAACATTTTAAACCCTAAAAAAATAAAAAAAATTATCTATACATAAAATTGAATAAAATGATATGTATAAATATATATAAATATATACTACATTATAATATATAAATTTACAACATAATATAGTATACATCTATATATAATTTTATATATATATATATATATATAATTTTACCATGGTATTCAGCACATGGCCAGTAGCAAAAAATGCTATTGGCTTTTATCAGTATGCCTAAACACAAATCAATATAACAGTTTATTTTTGTTTTCTACTCCTTTCCTAAATGAACATTGTATATGTTTCCCATGCTAAAAAATTGTTGATTACTGATTAACTGGTTTTGTTTATTTGACATTCTTCTGGTGTCAAATTACTTGTCATGAAAATTTGGTTTATTTTAACCATCATAAAGGACATGTAATCATTCTTTTATATTAAACCACTAAAACTTAAGTTTCTGCAAGAACAGAAATGCCCAAATAAAATTGATATGAATTTTAAAGTGTAGTTTAACATTTTTGTGATCTTTTATGAAGGTTGCTTGAAAACCTGATGTTTCTACTATTTAGGCACAGTAAAAAACTCATTTTGAACAAAGACCTAACTAAGTTTTTTTTTTATTTATTTATTTTTTTGACAGGCAGAGTGGACAGTGAGAGAGAGAGAGAGAGAGAGAGAGAGAGAAAGGTCTTCCTTTGCCGTTGGTTCACCCTCCAATGGCCGGCACGGCTGGTGCGCTGCGGCCAGCGCACTGCGCTGATCCAATGGCAGGAGCCAGGTGTTTCTCTTGGTCTCCCATGGGGTGCAGGGCCCAAGCACTTGGGCCATCCTCCACTGCCTTCCCGGGCCACAACAGAGAGCTGGCCTGGAAGAGGGGAAACCAGGACAAAATCCGTAGCCCCGACCGAGACTAGAACCCAGTGTGCTGGCGCCACTAGGTGGAGGATTAGCCTAGTGAGCCGCGGCGCCGGCCCTAAGTTTTATAACCACAACAGAACGGCTGGCACCATGGCTCACTAGGCTAATTATCTGCCTGTGGCGCCGGTACCCCGGGTTCTAGTCCTGGTTGAGGTGCCGGATTCTGTCTGGGTTGCTCATCTTCCAGGCCAGCTCTCTACTGTGGCCCAGGAAGGCAGTGGAGGATGGCCCAAGTGCTTGGGCCCTGCACCCGCATGAGAAACCAGGAGGAAGCACCTGGCTCCTGGCTTCGGATCAGCCACAGTGCACCTGCCGTAGTGGCCATTTGGGGGGTGAACCAATGGAAGGAAGACCTTTCTCTCTGTCTCTCTCTCTCACTGTCTAACTTTGCCTGTCCAAAAAAATAAAATAACAAAAAAACATAACACAACAGAAAATGGGTATTTTCATTGTTAGGTACCAAGTAAGCCTAAGATAACCACTTTAGTGCTTTTTAAAATTTTCATTTATTTGAGAGGCGGAAATACACATAGGAGCAGAGAAATAGGGGTCCCATCTTCTGCTTCACTCTCAAAATGCCTACATAGCTTTGGGCTGGGCCAGGCCAAAGCTGGGAACCTTGGTGGTAATCTGGGGGTCCCACATGGTGGTGGGGGCCCACGGACTTGTTCTATCACCTGCTGCTCCCAGAGTGTGAGTCAGTTAACAGGAAGTTGGGATCAGAAGGGGACTCAGACTCAGTACTCAGAACTGGCATGCAAGGGTCTCAGCAGCTGCACCAAATGCCTGCCCTGCTTTAGTATTTTTACGCCAACTTTCTTCTTCATTGGTATGAAAGGAAGTATGTAATAACCAGACTCAAGCCTCATTAAAACGAACCTCTGTATGGGGTCTCACTTAGCTGATGGGGCCATGCTGACTTTGGTGCTGATGATGTGAAGCCCTGCTTACAATGAACAAACGCCCCTTTGCATGGAGAGCGATCCGATTTGTCCTGCAACTACTCGTGATCACCCTTCTGAGACCCTGAGCCCCAGAGCCTTCCCTTGTAATTGTGAAGATTGCTCAGCAGGGGCTTATGTTTGCCTTGCTCCTAAAATTGCAGCTTTTTTTTCTTCATACCGTTCAATTCTATTTATCTCCCAAATCATTATTCTAATGGAATCATGAGGTTACTGTAGATATTTGGTGGTAACTATTTCCTAGAAATAGACGTGGACTGCAGAATAAATGCAAAGAAAGTATTTCATTGTGTATAGGATGGCAGCCTTGATGTCATACACCTGGACAGTCCTTCATACCCTGTATGAATTCTGGGTTGGTGTTTGTCAATTTTTTTAACTTGCCCTGCATCAATGACTCCTTCTCCCATTAGCAGCACTTCATCCATTCTTTGACAAAACATCTTCTACATTCAGGCCATGGGGTCAGTTGGGGCTGGCTTAATACTTTATGGTCCAGCTAAGTCCTGGTAACGAACAAGCACAATGATTTACTTAAAACTAGATGTGGGCTCAGAACATTGTGTTGTGAGCAAGAGCTCAGGACGTTTGCTGAAGCTTGTCAGGAAAGAGGCGTAGTCTTTTCTGGTGGCGTTTCTAAGGCATGCACAGTACAAAATTAATACTGCTGGGTCCGTTTTTGCAGGACACAGAGAGTTTTCTAAGCTTGGAAAGTGGAGATGAAAAATAGAGATCACATCTTAGAGATGCCCCTTAGGTCTCTGCTTGCAACAGGAGTCACCTTTGTGGTTTTAGTCGTCTGAGACAGTGTCTGCTCCTTTTTATCTCAGGGTTCCTGCGATCATATACTGGATCCGATGATTTCAATTAAAATCCAGACTGAGGGATGGGCATCAGGCACAGACATCCCAAATCAGAGTGCCGAGTACTAGTCCTGGCTCTTCCCTGGATTCTAGGTCCTTGCTAATGTGCATCCCGGGAGGCAATCAGAGATCACTAGCGCAGCTGAGTCCCTGACACTCATGTTGAAGACCTGGGTGGAGTTCTTGGCTCCAGGCATTGGCCTGTCCCAGGCCTGGCTGTTGGGGGCATTTAGAAAGTGAGGATGGGTGATCTCTTTCAGTCTGTCTCTGTGTGTGCCTCTCTAGGTCTCTGCCTTTAAATATTTAAATAAATAAAAATTTTAAAAAGACAAAACTCAGTCTAGCCTCTTACTAGGTGTGTTATCAGGACCACCCAAATCAGCAAGCAGTGCTGTGCCTCAGTTTCCTCAAGTGTTCCTACTCACAGTGTTGTTGTGAAGTGTAAGCAGGTGAATCCACACAGAAACTTGGAGTAGAGCCTGGGATACAATGAGAGCGTCCTGACTCTCAGCTGTCTTTGTGCTATTAGTACCAGCAGTTTTGTTTCAACCAACTGAAATTTAGTTTCTGTCTCTCATAATCACCAAAATCTTTATCTAATTGATAGTACTGGCATGGATAAAATTAGTACTTACAAAAGGTCTGTCTTGTATAGCCATTCAAGTATTTGTTATTATTATACTGTTATGATCACACATTCTCAGCTTACCTTTCATCAATGCATTACTGTTAATAAAATGAATTTTTTATTTTTTTATTATTTTTTTTTATTTTTGACAGGCAGAGTGGACAGTGAGAGAGAGAGACAGAGAGAAAGGTCTTCCTTTTGCTGTTGGTTCACCCTCCAATGGCTGCCGCGGCCAGCGCGCTGCGGCCGGCGCACCGCGCTGATCTGAAGCCAGGAGCCAGGTACTTCTCCTAGTCTCCCATGGGGTGCAGGGCCCAAGCACTTGGGCCATCCTCCACTGCACTCCCTGGCCATAGCAGAGAGCTAGCCTAGAAGAGGGGCAACCGGGACAGAATCCGGCGCCCTGACCGGGACTAGAACCCGGTGTGCCGGCGCTGCAAGGCGGAGGATTAGCCTAGTGAGCCGCGGCGCCGGCCTACAATAAATTGTTTTTCCTCACCTCTGAAAATGGCTCCACAACCCTATTCTGCTCTCTGGATGGTGCCCCCGACACGTTGGGCACAGCTTTCACAGTCTCCTCCATGCTAGCACCCACCAACCACTAGATTTTATATTATCATTCGGTCAATCTCCACTACATCTTAGGCCATCTTGTAATATCCAGAAGTAGCTGCAACACTGTGTTCAGTGACTATTCCTCCTCCAGACCTCTCTCTTGATACACAAATGACCAAGGGATGCTTTGTTATTGCAAATTACCCTTTAATGTATTTTGAATTACATTCCTAGGAGCAGTGTCACACCCAGTCAGCAACCTGACCAACAAGAATCAGAGGACAGAGGGATTCTCCGGTTGCACACACCAGTAGTACGTGCTAAGCAGTGGGTTTGCGATTCATCTCTTGAACTTGCTGTTGAGAACCGTGAGAGCTGATAGCTGATGGAGTTGATGAATTGACTCAGGGTCAGTTCAACTGGGGCTCTGTGCTTGGGGTCGCAGGACATTCTGGGTCAGGCCCCCCCAGAGCATCTAGTAAACTTTCTGTTTACATTATCAGCTGAAGAGCAAGCATTTCTTAGTTTAGGCCTATATTTATCTTATGATGTGCAAATATTTAGTCTTTAATGTGTACTTCAAATAATGGCTGGTAAAGCTGTGGTTTTCACTCTAATATAAGCACAGGGCACCTTTGTGTTACTTTTCTCTCTATAATACTATTTATGGCTACACTTTCTTAGTGCTTCCATGATGGGCAGAGTGTTGAATTCACTCTAAAGCAGGTAGAATTTGTCTCTTCAATGCATAGCATCATGGTGTTATCC
Source organism: Oryctolagus cuniculus (assembly GCF_964237555.1). Taxonomy (NCBI): domain Eukaryota; kingdom Metazoa; phylum Chordata; class Mammalia; order Lagomorpha; family Leporidae; genus Oryctolagus; species Oryctolagus cuniculus. Next base: position 196,976,159 of record NC_091433.1, read on the forward strand.
TGCCCACAGTGCTATTCTCTTTCTACGTGCAAGGTTCCAGCCTACCTTGGAGCACAGTTAGAAAACATCAGGTTAGTAATGGAGAACACGCAGTTACCTTCCTTCAAGGTGCCTCTGACCTGGGTGTTTTCTTGTCTCAATAACTAACGTTGAAGCCCCAGTTCTCCTTGCCCCTCTATTCCCCTCCTGAGCACCGGCTCCTCCTCCACCAACTCATCCAGAATGGAATCTCAGTCCTTACTTTGGCCTGTAATGCCCAAGGCTGCATCCCCTCAACTTATTTTACTTTGCCCTCTCCTCTTCTGGGGCTGGAATTGGTGCACTCCATTGTTGTAAAGCACAATCCCCCTGCTCTGGCCTTGCACACACACCACCCAGCCCATATGTGGCACCCACCCTTGACTCCCCATTATCTTCAGCAGCACCACTTCTCAGACAGCCAGGCCGAGGTGATGCACCTGAGAAGCCCTCCCAATGGACACCCTTGCATGCCTGGTGGAAATATACAACTGAACAGTGACTTTGGTAGTGGAGACTTGAGTACAAAATAAATAGTTTGTGAAGAATTAGTCTCTCATGAGTTTGTCTGCAAAGATAGTTAATGAAGGATATTCTGAAGCCAGCCAAAACAAACAGAGAAGCCACACTTAGAGTTACTATTTGTATGTGAATTAAAGCATCAGATTGTCTCCAGGAGTGTGCGTTGAGATGCTAGTGCCTTCAAGTCTCAGGTGTCTGAAGTCAGCTACAGAACTATACGGGCTTCAAGAACGTTTGCCCATTGGCCTCCCTCATGGACACAGAGCTGTAAACCCAGGAACCGACGTCTGGAGACGCAGGACTGGTAGCAGATTACCTGGAAGGATCAACGAAGACAAAGGCTGCTGAATTTCTTGCTAGTAAAGAAAGTGCAGGGGTGTTTTGCTATTAGTCAAAGAGGAGAGAAGGAGCATTTTAGAAGATGGGGCAACAAGGAGATGGGAGGGGTTGGGGCAGATAAAATAATTGTTATTGATGGAGCATTTCTGAATTCTGGTTGGAAAATTTTAAAAATAAGGATGGTTAATGTGTGTTTTTAGAAACATTATTTTCTGGGCAGTGTTGGGTGCAGAGCGCTGGCACCCGGCATTACTGCAGAAATCAATGCATGCTGCTTGTGCTAACAGTGAGGTAATCAAAGCTCCGATAATTCATTTGAGCTGCCTTAGGCCACAGGGCAGAGGCCAGGCTCACCTGGAGGAAGACCTGGAGCAGCGCTGCAGAGGGCAGGGGTTCACTGGGAGGAGGGGTAAGCTCAGAAAACCTTTGGAGTCAGCACTGGATTTCGCCCTGTGGGTGGAATGGGGCTCAAACCAGAGACTGGAGTTATCAGCAATTAAAATGAAGGCTTCAGAAAACTGTAAAAGCACAAAACACTCAGAAGACTGCCCTTCAGGTCTTGTTCAAATGGTGTGACCTACTTTCTCAGTTTGAGTCAAATGCGATCACTTTTTACTCAGATGCCACACTTTAAAATTTTTTTTCTGAAATCCAGTATAAAATATTTAACCATAAACATTCAAATCAGACACTGATGCCAATTTCCCAACGCAGAAGTGATCAGGAGAAGTCACAGCTATGAAGACAGGGTCCTGTGAGATTGGAGGACCCCATGATGCCAGGTATGGGAACTGTCTCAGCAGACGGGGGCCCAGGCTGCCCTGAGCATTCAAGGAGAGGGAGATTGAAAAACCTCCCAGGTTACCAACCTCTCTCACAACTCAAATGCTAACTACAGCTACTTAAGCCAACAGCACTGCATGTCCAGCATGGATCACGGAGCCTTCTTCTGCTCCTTGCCCCCTCCCCCAACTCCAGCCCCACTGAGTCAAGTGTGGTCATCATACAACAAGGACTGAGAAACCAGCTCTGGGCGGGGATTGCTGATGGCTGAACCCAGCTCAGGCCCAGGAGGGGTGTTCAGGGCTGAACTCAGCTCAGGCGGCAGGAGGGGTGTTCAGCAGCCTGGCACCAACAGGAGCTGTCTTGGGAATGCCCCCCCTTGAACACATGACACCATCAAGAGTCTTTATCAGGAAGGTAATGCCATTGTTTGGCCATGGGCTTCAGACATACACCAAATGCTACAGTTTGCCAATTAACAAATATGTGTCTTTTGGTAAATTTCATAACCATTATGAGACAATTTTCTATCATCCATCAACCATCAGTCTATATCTTGCCTTAAGATAGATAGATGACATACGTGATAAACATAGGTAAGTGAGGAACTTGCAAAAGAAAATGATTAAGGAAAGAAAAAGCAAATGGTGTCAAGTGAACTATTACCTAAAACAAATGTACTGAAGTCCTGTGCACATGTGAGATTCTGAGATTTTGAGTATTGAGTCAAAAGATAAATTTTAAAATTGAACAACAAAAACAAACACTAAACAAACAAATAATGAGCATTTTGGTCACAGAGACTTAACACAGTTCTTCATCTCTGTGCCTGTTCCATTCATTGTTTCTTACTGAAACTGCCTTGTAATCAAGACAAATGCTGATGTGTGACTGATGTGCCCAGAATATAAATTCACATACTTTGAACTACTACGGTGACTGTATCACAGATTTCTCTTTATTATTTTGGAATGGTTATATGCTATGCACTATCATAAGCCCTTCACATACAATTTATATTTTAATTATTATAAACACACAATGTTTGTATGGGACAGACACCATGCTTATCCCTAGTTTATCTCAGAAAACTGAGTATAGGCCGGCGCCGTGGCTCAATAGGCTAATCCTCCACCTAGCAGCACCGGCACACCGGGTTCTAGTCCCAGTAGGGGCGCCGGATTCTTTCCTGGTTGCCCCTCTTCCAAGACAGCTCTCTGCTGTGGCCCGGGAAGGCAGTGGAGGATGGCCCAAGTGCTTGGGCCCTGCACCTCATGGGAGACCAGGAGAAGCACCTGGCTCCTGCCTTCGGATCAGCGCGGTGTGCCGGCCGCAGCGCGCCAGCTGTGGCGGCCATTGGAGGGTAAACCAACAGCAAAAAGGAAGACCTTTCTCTCTGTCTCTCTCTCTCACTATACTATCCACTCTGCCTGTCAAAAAAAAATATAGAAAAGAAAACTGAGTATAAAAATGTGAAGTAATTTGGTCCAGATTACGTGACTAATAAATTGCCAAACTTTGGGGTCTGGCACAGTGGCACAGTAGGCTAATCCTCCGCCTGCAGCGCTGGCATCCCTTATGGATGCCAGTTCTAGTCCCAGCTGACCCTCTTCCAATCCAGCTCTTTGCTAATGGCCTGTGAAAGCAATAGAAGATGGCCCAAGTGCTTGGATCTCTGCACCTGCATGGGAGACCGGGAAGAAGCACCTGGCTCCTGGCTTCGAATCGGCGCAGCTCTGGCCATTGCTGCCATCTGGGGAGTGAACCAACGGAAGGAAGACCTTTCTCTCTGTCTCTCTCTTTCACTGTCTGTAACTCTACCTCTCAAATAAATAAATAAAACCTTTAAAAAAATGGCCAAACTTTGCTTTAGACCCATGCAGGCTACAGCAGTACACATTTGTTTTCCCCTGGTTCATAGTGTTATGAATGCTGGAAGCCACCCAAATTATGTTCCATCCACATCTAAAATAATTTTGTTTAGTGGTGATTGTCCTAACTGAGTGATTACCCATTCTGCAAAAAATCAGTACACATTTCTTAAGATATTCATCTAATTCCTACTCTTTCAAAGAAATGGCATTTCCTCCAGTGCCATGATGGGCACAATGTCAAGCAGTACAGGCAGGGAGAGCTAACACGTGACTATTTTTCTTGCTATCTCTAGTTAAACTTCTATACTTCAGCAAGCAGGGCTCTTTCATGCACCTTTGCCTATACTAACCCTGCTTCTCAATGCACTTTACTTGCTTATGTAGATGGTTTATTCATTTAGAAGACTCTGAGCTTTGGAGAATCAGATTCAAGATCTGTGTCTATTATTAAGAATTTTCTCAAATCTGTCATTCCTAAGTCTATTATGACAAAGCCTAAACATCATGGTGATATTTCAAGTATGTGCGGAAATGTCTACGTTTTTGGACAAAATTAAAACTACCATTGAAGGGAACAAGAAGAATATTTTTAGAAAAAATTGGATAGAACCTACTCTCTACCAGGCTGTCACCAGCATGGCACAGAGATGCCTTGAGATGGTCTTGATTTGAGTAAGAATGGCCCTGTATTTGAGACAACATTTGAATTTCGAGGTGGAACAATCTGAGGCAGTCAGCGTCTGTGATGTCCATGCTTTCCAGCTCCAGCATCACCACTGGCAACACTTGCACATTATTCTGCTTTGGATTTTCAGAACGATATATATATATTTATGATATATATAATGATATATATCTATATATAATATATATTCAGAATGATATATATTTATATATAATGATATATATTTATATATAATTTATTCAGAATGATATATATTCAGAATGATATATATCTGAAAATATATATTAATATTTAATGTTTAAATCTATATTTTATATATATATTTTCAAACAGTGAGAAAGTCCATGAAGTTTTATTTCAAATTGTCTTTCCTGGATTTCTTTAAGAATTTGACAAAAGTGTGATTATATGTATATATATGTATATATATATATGTTTTATATTTAAGTATCATCTTGTTTGTCTATGTCAAATAATTTAGCCTTCTTATGTAAAAGTATCACGAATTGGAAACCTACTCTTCTGTGTGTTGCTTGATAGTAATGGACACTGAAACTATGATCTTCTGTGAAATATGTCTTTTAAAGTAGACTGTCCCATTAACAGTTTTACTAGCAAGCATCGGAATATCTCTCATGCAAACACTTGAACTTTTTTTTTTCTTTCCTTGAGATTCCTTCACTTTAGGAAAAGCAACTGTATTAAAACAAACCTTACTTTAGCTGAAGCTTTCTAGTCTAGCAAGAATAAGACAAAGTTGTTGATAACATTTCGGAAAGGTGATGCTGTTATTTACATCAGCCGCTCTAACAGCATGGGAGCTGTCCTTGCTGCTGTTTTAGCCTGAGGGATGACAGCCTGTAGGACATGGGCACGTGCAGGGGACTTTCACAGCACACTAACTGCCTTCTTTTGACACACAGGTCCAACTGAGAGATCTGAGCAAACCATCATATTGGGCAGTTCAGGTATTTTCCTCTGGAAGTATTCTTGCTCAAATGATAGAGATTCCTTACCAGTGTGTGGATAGTGCCTGTGCCCTGGGCAGTATGGGGCATTTGAGGTAACACAGGTCAGTTGCACCGAAGGCTGACATCCATTGCTAATATGTGTTGTGCTGCCAGCTCTCTTCTCCCTTCCAGGTCCTCTATACTTTGGGGACCTAGGAAAAGTTCCAGTGGAGCCACACTGAAGATTCTGGAGAAATCCAATAGCTGAAAAGGCAACCTAAGCAGCTTCCTCAGCCCCCTGCGCTATCACAGTACGACCTCATCTTTAGGTGCACCGAGATGATCATCTTTGGAGGTCCCTTGAGGATGAGCAGGATTAATTTCTTCAAGAAGAAACAATTCCTGTTAAACACAGATGCTCCTTGACTTTCAACTGGGTTATGCCTTGACAAGTTCATCATAAATTTCAAGTACTGGAAGTCAAAACATGCATTTAAAATGCATCTAAACTGCTGATCATCCCCCAGCTCAGTAGCACATATATCGGAGAGTGCCTGCTGGTCCTCTCATGAATGCGGGGCTGACTGGGAGCTGCCTCCTGCTTCTGCCCAGTGCAGTAACAGGGGAACCAACATAAGACGCTAGCCCTCGAACAGGTCCATACACAGCATAGTTTCTACTGATGTGGCTCACTTTTGCCTCACAGTAAAACAGAGCAGTTGTAAGTGAAATCACCCACTGGACACAACTCTGAGAAATCAGTGTTCTGTGTTCTGTGCTTTGTCGGTACAATGTCACGTTTTAACCTGCTTCCAGGGCCCCTCTCCCATTCATCAGGGGTAGCTCTGCCTCGCACATTGAATGTGCAGCTCTTCTGGTCGATGCACTGCCCCTTTCTTCCATGTCCGCCTAGATGCTGCTCCTCAGCTCCATCCACTCATGTTTTTACTTATCCTTGCATCCTACCCTTTAATTATTCCACCTATTGAATCATCAGATAGAAAGAGGATACGTTTACTTGGTTTTGGCCATCACTGTAGACAGAAACTTATGTGGTCAAATACAGTTATATTAACACAAGAATCATAGATGAAGACTTTGGATTTTTTGAGAGTAGCAAAAATTAAGTTGCCCAGAATGACTAAATCTATGTTCTAGAACAGGAATTCCAAATGTTGTGTTCCATCACGGACATTCAAGGCAACCAAACATGCCAGCCGGGTCTCCAGCTCCTCACTGAGAGGGAACTGATGATTAAATGACCTAGCATTTCTAAGGTTGTGTCTGCACTGCAGACAAGGCCCTCTTGTGTTCCCTGTAAGATCTCCTAAGACATTGAGGGAAAATGCCTTTCTCCCCCTGAATCCCTATTCCTGGATTTCAGGCTCTGTTCCTGCAGCTCCTCAGTGATTTGTTGATATATCCACTATATTTGGTGAATGACCATTATGTACTAGATCTGGTTGTACAGAGTGAAAACACGTTGATGTACAGAAATCACATGAACAACCTAAATCTCACACTCTGGTGGGAGGTATTATGAGATCTCTAATGTTTTTTTAAAAACCATTCAGTGAGTGTTTACCTTTCAGAGTGTGTGACTGTGCACTTCCCTACTAGGTTAGTTTTATCTGAACCCCAGTTTTCCCCAGCCCACAGCTTTTGTCATGTGGCATTACTCTGAATGACAAACCCTGAAGGGCCATTTACCTGTACTTAAAACTACACGTCTTTCATCAAGGCCAGAGGCTTTACTAGTTAGTATACTAAATACTAGATGGTAACATTGGATATACTGGCTTGCTAATTAGCCAAATTGATGTTAGACATTAGCTATAAAACACAAAGTGATTCAATTGTATGAATTAGCAGAATTATTTTGAAGAACACTTTATAGACAATAACAAGCTATAAATATCTACTGAGCTCATTTGATATTAAAGTCCAGATCCCTAAATTCTCTTACAGCTGGTCTTCGCTTCAGAGTGGGCTAATATTTCCAAGTTTTCATTACCATCTTCTGTGATCATTATAACTCCATGAAGGCTTTCAGAGCAGTGATTATGTCTTTTCTTCCTACGCCGCATAGTCCCTTAATGTAGTAGTAAAAGTCTGTGCTATATGCAAAGCCAGTGTTTATAATGTGAATAGTAAATAAACAAATCAGTCTCTCTGAACATAACTGATCATTTTGAGGTGCATTTCTAATTATCATCTAAATTACCAGATTGAAACTCTATTGGCAACAACATGCTCTTGAATGATAATGTTGTTTGGTTGGAGGAATTTATTTAATGCTTTTAAAAATTTAATATTTAAACCTTAAAGAATCCCAAGTAAGAGGGTTTTACTATTTTTAAATATAGGATGCAAGGGCCGGCGCTGTGGCTCACTAGGCTAATCCTCCGCCTGTGGCGCCGGCACCCTGGGTTCTAGTCCCGGTCGGGGCGCCGGATTCTGTCCCAGTTGCTCCTCTTCCAGTCCAGCTCTCTGCTGTGGCCCAGGAGTGCAGTGGAGGATGGCCCAAGCCCTTGGGCCCTGCACTCACACCAGGAGAAGGCGCCAGGCTCCTGGCTTCAGATCAGCGTGGTGCGCCAGCTGCAGCACACCGGCCGTGGTGGCCATTGGAGGGTGAACCAACGGTAAAGGAAGACCTTTCTCTCTGTCTCTCTTTCTTACTGTCCACTCTGCCTGTCAAAAAATATATATATAGGATTAAGTCAGTGTTAGGAATTTCCACTCCAGGTAACAGAAAAAAAAGTGTGTGTGTGTGTGTTTGTGTGTGTGAAGGAGGGAGAGAGGGTGGGGGAGGAGAGAGAGGATATTCTCATCGTGCTACGTCAGACACATTAATGAGGCCCATTGACTAAAGCTGAGCAGGACGCATACTCCACCATCTTCTTCCCAAGCTCAGTCAAGGCACAGAGAATTTTATCGACGTTGTGAAAATACTAGACAGGAGTGTACACTTTCACTCAGTTTCTTCAATGTGTGCGAGATTCAAGAGGAACAAGCCGATGGGAAGACCAATTACCATTTATCTTCAGACACACCCTTCCTCATCCAAGAAACACATTTTGCCAACAGCTAATGTGTGCTGTGATTGATTCCCTGCAAATCCTTCAAAACGGATGTCACTGTGACTGTTCGAAGGGTACTTTTTGGCGTCATTTAACCTCCTCAGAAGCAAATGAAGTTCTTAAAAATAACTTTGATGCCAGAAGTTGAATAACTTTCTGCAGCTTGTTTTTGTTTTTACCAGAATATGTAGAGAGAACTTAATGAGGTGCCATATGTCAAGTCTGGAGTCAGATTAAAAACAAATAATTAAAATATATCCCTTTTCCATCAAAACAGATTGTAATATGTTGGTGGAAGGAAGCAGAATCTGACATGTCATGTTTTGACAGTTTTGTTGTTGTTATTTTTTTTCTCCCAAGGGAAATCAATCACATTGTTAGAAGTGCAGTCCTTGAAACTTATATTTCTTTTCTTCCTGGGCAAGAAAAAAAATACGGAAATTTAAAGCTGTGGAAAGTTTTAAGTCATAATTAATCGAACCTGCCGTGTCTATATGCCTGCCACAGTGAAATAAAGAAGGCACACATTTAGCACCATATGGAGACCTTGGAGGAAGCTCTGCTTGGCGAATGAATCTCAAAAAGCCAAAGGGTCGTGGTGAGGCCTGATGGTGGCACTGGGGTGACTGTGTGTGTGTGTGTGTGTGTGTGTGTGCAATTTCGCATTTCTCATTGAAATAAAATGGACTCTCAATAACCAAATTGTATGCCATGTGAACATGGACACAACATTTCTCAGTGGTTCTTGTTTGTCTTTTAATGAAAGGTTGACATTTCTTGTTGATATTTTTAGCATTAAAATACACAACTGTAGCCAAATCGTCAGTAGGTAAAAATTGAGAGTAGAATTTCCCTAAGTAATGAGACTTTTATCCTGACTTCTCAGAATGGCAAAACACAAAGCTTTCAAATCCCCACTCTGCTCAGTGCCACCTGGGAACACTCACAGCGTCCTCACCACAGTGGAGGTTACACACATGACCTCGCCACAGAGCGTGTCACAGACTCCACCTGGTGCTGACAGAGCGGGAGGGCATCTCAGCCAGGGAAGCGAAAGCCCCAGGCTGTCTTATTAAGCAGGCTTCACACAGGGAGCTGGAATGAGCACGGGAGCTCCACTAGGTTGCACAATTAATAAGCATGGTCAAAAATAAAACTGCTTGCTGAGAAAGAAGGTTAGGGAAGCTAGGAACACACACAGGTCAGTGTGGGTGGATCACCCAGAAGCTGAATTCTCACCCTACGTACTTGGAAGCCCCATCCTTTGATAGCACACATTCTTCTGCCTGAATGAAGGCAGGAAGGTCACGGAGACAGCTTTCTGAGCCATTAGTGCTAATTATATTCGTGACAAAGTCACACCACTGGGCCTCTTGCCAGACCTCTGGTTGGCAAGATTGTGTGACACTATAGGAGCTTTCCTGCTCTTTAAAAATAGAAGATCCATCCTGTCTTTTATTCTTTAGAAGTGAGCCTCTTGGCATCACCCCAGAGATTCCTTTGTAGTTATTTCCAGGAATTATCCTCTAGCTAAACCATGTGGCAGCTCTTATCTTAACAGTGTACCAATTGCTGTTCTCACTAGAATTTGTTGTTGGGCTGATGAGCTCATACACTGTCCTCCTGGTAGCCAGTGTCATGAACCACATACTGAGGAGTGAGTTGGTTAAGTGTTTTGGCCTGGGTTTGTTGTGAGATGGACTTGTTGCATTGCGGTATTTGTGTTCAGGAGCCTTGGGTAATGGTGCTACAGCACAATGCCTTGTAGTTCAGCTCCCGTCACATATCAGGTAGGCACTGCATCACCTCACACCATCACAAATAGAACTGTGAGTACAGTGCAGGAGGAGGCTGAACACATTCACAGTTTTTATTACAGTGTATGGTTATAATTGTTTGTTAAATATTACTCTTAAGCTTTCATTTTGTCTGATTTATAAATAAAACTTCATTAGAGGGATGTCTGAATAGGAAGCCACAGCACATAGGGTTCAGCACTTCCCAATGAGTGTTGCGAACTTTTTCTCCACTACCCACCTGCTTTGGATACCTGCATCCACAGAAAATATTTGAAACAGAATGGGATTGTAGCTTGGCAGCTCCATGTCATGAAGCTGGCGTGTGGACACCATGACTGGGAGGAGTCTTCCTGAGCCTACCCTGCATGCAACTGCATGACTGTGACTGCATACTGCATAATAAGACTCACTTTTCTTTCTGTGCCTACTGTTAGATCAGTACAGAGGAGTGACTAAGGACCAGCCCTCTGAAAGCAGGATGCCAAGTTTCTTACTTCCATTTGGACTGACTAATTATAGAACATTGGGAGATTACCTAACTTTTTTCTCTTAGTTTCCTCATTTGTAAAATGAGGACAAGCATACTTGCTATGAAGTCTGGGGAAGACAAGAAATTAAATACTTTCTCCAAGGAACTTCAAATAGTTATTTAACTTGTTCTAAAATCTGTATAATTTTTAACTGTTATTATTACTAATACTACAATTAATATACAATATTTATTAAAAAGTTTACTATGTTTCAGGAATTGTTTTAGGCAGTTTAAAATATCATTTAGTTTTCTATCTTATGAAATGTGCTCTCATTATTTCTACTCCGTTAATAAAAAAGAAAAGTTAAAAAAGAGGGAAATATTAATTACTTCCACTAGCCTGAACGTTTTATTACATATTCCTGTCTTCATCATCACATGGAATTTTAAATTCAATCTTTGCTTGTTCCTTGGTTTTGTTAGAAAAACCTTCAACGTGGGGCCGGCGCTGTGGCACAGTGGGTTAAATGCCCTGGCCTGAAGCAAAGGCATCCCATATGGGTGCTGGTTTGAGACCTGGCTGCCCCACTTCTGATCCAGCTCTCTGCTGTGGCCTGGGAAAGCAGTAGAATATGGTCCAAGTCCTTGGGCCCCTGCACCCTCATGGGAGAACCGGAAGAAGCTCCTGGCTCCTGGCTCCTGGCTTTGGATCAGCACAGCTCCAGCCGTTGCGGCCATCTGGGGAGTGAACCATCAGATGGAAGACCTCTCTCTCTCTTTCTCTCTGCCTCTCCTCTCTCTGTGTAGCTCTGACTTTCAAACAAATAAATAAATCTTCAAAAAAAAAGAAAGAAAGAAAGAAAGAAAGAAAGAAAGAAAGAAAGAAAGAAAGAAAGAAAGAAAGACCTTCAACCTGTCTCCAAAGATGAAGGCTGAGATGCGCAAGAACTGTTTCAGAACTCCAAAGTTTTCCAAATTATGTGAAGGGAGAAAAAAGATTCTTTATAAATGTTCCTTAGAGCATTATGAAAATTTTCCTACATCATTGAAAAGCGGTGTGTCATAAATGTGAGAAGCAAAGAGCTGAGTACTGAGAAGGATAGGAGCTACTAACCATCAGGCACCAGTTCTCAGGTGACTCAGCTCAAGTTATCTGAGCCCTCCATGTCACTGCTGCTCCAAATACCCACGTGAGAGACAGAAGTAGCCTGTGCAGCATACACAGGACATCCATACACAGATTCCCCAACCACCAGGTGTAGCTCCCTGGAAACAGTGTTCACTGGAAGGAACATGTGTTCAGCATTATGGCAGACATGCCAGTGGCCTAGCTCCTAAGCTCTCTGCAGAGCAGCAAGGAAGAGTTGAGGGTGGCTGGACCAACAGCCTGTCTGTGGGCTCCTCTTCGAGTCACATGTTTCTAGACCTCAAGTCACCACATGCGGAGGGGAAGAGGGGGCCTATTTGCGATTTACTCAATAAATCATGGTTGGCTTGTAACAATCTGTGTAGACACATGGTTGTATTATACTGGTGAAAGATAAGCAGGAATCATACCCTTTGCGCTGATGTTTTCCAAATGAGGAACACAACACATACATCCCTCACCCTTCATCATCCACCCTGCTCTTTGCACCTGAGAGTCCTGCCTTCTGGGGCCAAGATCACTGTCTGCACAGCCACTCCGACTCCATGGCCAACAGCAGGGAGTTGCCGGCAGATGCTCCCCCTTACTCCACCTCGTCCTACATGTCCCATTGGTGCCTGCTCTTAGTTACAAGGTATTTGTTTTATTTCCCTCCTCCTTTTGAGAGGAAATCCATTCACATAGTCACATACAGTAGCCAGGCGTCTGCAGGAAGGAGTATGCAGCTTCACAAAGAGGAAGGAGAAGGCACCCCTTGTCCTCCTGCGGCAGGTTTGAGCAAACTCTGGCAGCATTGGTGGTTCATAGGTACTGTACCATGACTGATCTATGTGCAATTAGAACTAACTGTGCTTCATTAGGAAGACACACACTGTAATCAATGTCAGTTGACATGCTGGATACAGACCATCAATAACTAACCTCAGTTCTTGTGTTATAAAGAGAGTGTGCAACCAGGAAACAAGACTGTCAAGATAGAATCCTGGGGCTAGTGCTGTGGTTCAGTGGTGCAGTGGGTTGACGTCCTGGCCTGAAGCATCAGCATCCAATATGGGTGCCAGTTTGAGTCCCAGCTGTTCCACTTATGATCCAGCTCTCTGCTATAGCCTGGGAAAGCAGAGGAAGATGGCCCAAGTCCTTGGGCCCCTGCCCCATGTGGGAGACCCGTAGGAAGCTCCTGGCTCCTGGCTTCAGATCAGCACAGCTCTGGCCATTGCAGCCAACTGGAAAGTGAACCAGCAGATGGAAGAACTCTCTCTCTCTGTCTCTGCCTCTCCTCTCCCTGTGTAACTCTTTCAATTAAATAAATAAATCTTTAAAAAAAAAGATAGAGTCCTATGCTCTCTGCCCACCCCCCAAGAGAGGTGGTAGTAGTTTGGGGCAACTCTATTGTGTGGGCCAAGGGGGATATAAGGAAACAAAAAAGAGGAATTACATAAAATGGAAATTTCAGTTAGCATATGAATGCATATGCCCACTAAAGTCACAACTCATTCACATATCATACTCCAAGCACAAGTTGTGTGTTGTCACACAAATGAGCATCTAGATCCTATGGCCAAAGCAAAGAAGAGAGAATATACTTTGCTTGTATATTAATTGTCAGTGTGAACTCCTTCTCAGGATGATTTTTTTTCCTTGCCCCTTTTGTATCTGGCTATGACCTTCAGAATCTGCTTCCAGAAGTGTGTAGCATCCCACAACAGCACCTTGGGAATTGAGCTCCCACCATGGTGTGGGCTTTCTAATTCAGTTACACTGAATTAGCCTTGAATAACAAACACTTGCTTCATCCCAGGTTTTGTACTGGATACTTTTGTACATTAACTTAACTAAATCTCATAGCAACCCTCAAGATCAGCCAATATTATCCTCATTTTATTAGCCACACAGAATACACATTCAGAATCGGAAGCAAGTCTGCATTATCTCTGCTTAACATTGACATCTTCAATCATAGTTGTTGCTCCCCCTCTTCGTGGAGGAACGACACAGGACCCTGCGCTGTTCTTTTGTCTGCTCGGCCCTCCCCGGGTTTGCTGCTGGTTCTTCCCGGGTTGGCTACCGTCCCTTCCACCTCCGTGGGAGGGCGGTTCCCCCTAGCCACTTTCCCCACTTCCGCGGGGGAGCAGCACACCGCCGGCCGGCTCTCTCGGGGGCTGCACAGGTGTTCCTTCAGATAGATGTTCCTGGTGCATATTGTCTCTCTCCTCCTTTATAGTCCTCTTCCACCAATCCCAACTCTGCTACCCACACACTGAGTACGCTGCTCTCCTCCAATCAGGAGCAGGTCCTACAGTTTATTGGTTGAACTGGAGGCAGCTGTGTAGAAGCTGTTTCTCCCTTCTCAGCGCCATATTGTGGGAGAGCAGATGCATAGAATAAGTCTTAATTCCAGTAACTTAGTCTAGTCCGAGCTGCTCCCCACAATAGTCAACTTCAGGAATTCATTTTCACTCATTCGACTTTATCTCCATAAAGATTCTACTCAGTCTTTCCTATTCCTTATTGTTGCCCAAAATACAACCAATACTGATGGTTTAGTACAATGTATGCTGCCTTGAGTACCAACTTTCCTGCATAATTTTCATTTCTTAGTAGCCATCTGTGGGGAGCAAACCGGACTAGACTGAGTTACTGGAATTAAGACTTATTCTATGCATCTGCTCTCCCACAATATGGCGCTGGGAGAGAAGTAAACAGCTTCCGCACAGCTGCCTCCAGTTCAACCAATAAACTGTAGGACTTGCTCCTGATTGGAGGAGAGCAGCGTACTCGGCGTGTGGGCAGCCGAGTTGGGATTGGCGGAGGAGGACTATAAAGGAGGAGAGAGACGGCATTCACCAGGAACATCTACAGGGAACATCTAAGGGGAACATCTAGCTGAAGGAACACCCGTGCAGCACCCGAGAAAGCCGGCCGGCGGTGTGCCGCTCCCCTGCGGAAGTGGGGAATGTGGCCAGGGGGAACTGCCCTTCCATGGAGGAGGAAGGGATAGTAGCCATCCCGGGAAGAACCAGCAGCAAACCCGGGGAGGGCCGAGCAGACGAAAGAACAGCGCAGGGTCCTGTGTCGTTCCTCCATGAAGAGGGGGAGCGACATAATGGTGCCGTGACTCGGATATGAAGCCTAGGCAGGGTTCTGTGTCGTTCCTCCACGAAGAGGGGGAGCGACACCATCAGCAGTGCAGCTGTGAATTACAGTACCTGCAATACCTATTTAGTACAGAGCTAGAACTAGAACGTTATATTTACCTTGATTTTCCCCTGAGTTAACACACATACCATGGGTTGGCTTGTCTTTTGAGGATGTCCTGGAAGGGGGCCTAAGGAGACTGATGTTTATAGTCAAGGCTGAGTCCCATAGAGACCAGCATAATTGGTTCCTAAAATATCCATACTGCAGGATGGGAGTTAGCAGGGAAGTCTAATCCGCTTTCACCTCCACAGCAACCTGGGAACATTAACAAGGAAGCAGACCCTCGGAGGAATCCCGGGACACCTGTTGCCTCCAATGGAGCAGGAAGGGGGAGGCTAATTGGGTCTGTGGGCTAATTGCTCTCAGGCTTTAGGGCTTTCAGCTGTTGTGAGTTTGGATGCCAATTAAGCTCTTATTTCCTCTCTCACTAGAGAGGTCTTCTGAGGAAATGATGGTTTTATTTCATTTCAAGGGGGCATGTCTCCTTATTGACCCTTTGTTTTACTGTGAGTCAGTAATGCACTCTTGGCTAAAAGAGAATTAGATTCAATTCCTACGCTTTAGTGAAATAAAACAATGTCCTCTCTGAAGAGCTGTGGCTCTGCTGGTTAGACATTTAGACAAGTGAGGGGAAATAAGAATAAAACCAGCTTACCTTTGCAAAATGCCCTGTGACGCCAATGAAAACAGGGGGTGTGCCAAGACCAGATGAAGCAGAATGACTGTGATCTTTGGAGGTCTGTGGGTGCTGTGTGTTTGGTCTGCTTCATTGCTAGTTTGTCCATGGAGGGGGAAGGGTTGTGACTGTAGTTATTAGTCGGGGCCCATCCAATCTGAATACACTTTTTTTTTATATTTTGGGGGAAATTGAAAATTTTCTTGAAAAAGGTGTATTCCATTTTCCCTACTGAGAATAGGATATAATAGTTCAATAAGGCCACTAAATGCTGTCCTGTGAAGGGTAGAATGCTTACTTTTAATTCTTTTATACTAAACATAGTTTCAATACAGTTAGTTTTAAAATGCAGTTGGTTTGGATAACCTCATCTTTCCTGGTCTAATCTGGATTCCTCTCATTGTATACATGGAGTCAGATCCTGGATGTACTGTCAGATAATTTGATGCCCCAAATTTTTGCCTTAGTCATACAATACAAATTCCTCTTCCACCAGGACTGGTTCAGAGAAAAATATCTGTCACACTCAACACTTTAGATTCCCGTCTTAGAAAAGGAAGTGATGTATGGTGTTGGCATTACTGGATGCAGGGTGACTAAGCTACACCTCGCAGCATATTTGCCACTCACTGCCCATAAAACTCCTCTCAAGGCTCAGCCTCCTTTCTCCACTCCTTATGCCAACAGGACAGGCCTGGTCCTTGGACACCCTGTGGAGCCAGTCTATCTGTGATGAGGAAATCTGTGATTTCAATCAGACTGCATCCAATCAGGAAAAGGAGATGCTCTATTTTAACATGAAAAATGCACTACACTAGTGTTAGAAGACAAAGAAGTCAGACATACCTGATAAAACTACATCATAAAAATGCCAAAAAGAGGCTTCTGTGTCCAGTCTAGAAGGAGAGAGGAAGAGTGCTAACACCAATGAGCGTTGTCACTGGTGCTTTTGTCTGATGGCACCCAAGCAAAAACAGCCCATTCCAGGGGTTTTCTCAAGACCAAGACAGGCAAAGAACATTGGATTTCTTCCCTTTCCCTTCCCTTTAATCTTTGAGCACCTGCAATGTTCAAATCAGTCAAGAATCATTGAGTGGGAATGCAGAAAGGTCTGGAAATCACAAGTGTCCTTGAAGTGCAGAGGGCATAAAACTCACCCAGAAAAAACTCAGTTGTACAGGGTTAGGACTCGTGAATGCTCCCCATCAGCTCTGCTGGGATGGTTTCTTTTCTACCGATGCTCTCTGGGGATTTCTGCTGCCTGGTCCATGTTTCCTGGCAAGCTTTCTTTCAATTTTCATAATCCAACAATTCTATGTCTCCCTTTGAAAACCTGCTTATATCTATTTCTGTAAATTTCCTAGGCTACAGGAAAGTTTTAGCAGAAATACTAATTTTTAGATTGGTTCTTAGAGGGGGGGAAATGCTCAGTGCCTTAACAGAGAGAAAGAAGCAAATTTCTTATTAAGAAAAGATAATAAATGGTTAGGCAGTATTGATCAATCTACACACAGTGAGATTTCTATATCCATGTTTCATGATATAAACTCTGAGATTGAAACATCCATCTGTCATATTTTAGAACCACATTTAACTTTAAGCACAAAATGTATCCTGCAGTCACCTGGAGATGCAGGGGCCCCACATGGTTCATGCCACAAGAAGAAGTGTGACATGCCCCAGGCACCCAGGCCAAGGCTCCTCTTAAGACCACCCGCTGTGCTACTGGCATCATACCCACGTGTTAAGCAGAAGGAAAGAAGAAGGTGGAAGACAACAGGTAAAGCAGAAGCTGAGTCTGTTCCACTGAAAACATTTTCCAGACGGATCATCCATTGGGGTATATCCTTGGACAGGATATGTGACTAAGACAAGGAAACTAAATATTTTGGAGTAAGTACTTTCTAATCTTTGAGATGGTAGGTTCTGTTGTTTGATAATTAAGAGAAATTGAAATTATTTGGACAAGATCAGTGTCCAACAGCCCACTGTTTGTTCTAGTCAACATCTACTTCTGTGCTCTTATATACGTATAGAATATTTTGACATACACATCCTTGCTACCCAAAGAAAACAACCATAAATTCTCACTCACCTCAAAGTCCAGTGTCTCAGAAACTCTACTTCAGGTAAGATGAGACTCTCAGTCATCCGTTAGTGAATCTGTACAACTATGTACCCATGATGCAACAGGAGAGAAGAAACAAAGTCGTCTGCTGGTCTAGAACTAGAAAAAGGGAAGCAAAGCAGTTCCTTGGTGATGGCACCTAGCAAGACCACCTGGAAATGAGTGGTAGGGACCTACCCTAACACACAGGTGAGTCACCTGGCCTTCTCCGTGGAGTAAAGATTTTCTTCATTGCTCTTCACGTTCCTCCCCATCTCTGCTCTCTGGGAGTTTTGCCCACATCAATCTGTCCAGGACTTCAGAGTTGGCTTCCGGTAGGATACCTTTTCTTGAAATTGTGCCATTCTTCTGTGATATAAACTTGGAACATTATGGAATTTCTTACTGATGAAGAAACTGGTTAATGATCATCTGGGGATTTTGTTAGCAAGACTATGTGGTGTAACAATAGCCAATACTGTAGTCTAGATGTGTTAAGCCATTTTATTTTTTAATTTCAGCAGCAATGTTCTGTGGTCTACTTTTTTCCCCCTTCCTTGAATTAATGGCTATTTTACTACACAATTTGAGACAATGATCTCTGCAGGGATAGCAACATTTGTAACCCTATGGTGGTGGCAGACATTGTCTCTCTCTGTTTTAGGTTCTGACACTAGGATGTGCTTGAGAAAGACCAAATATCCAAAATTTATCTACTGCTATAACTTGTTTTTCAGCTGAAGGATATGCAAGTTTCAATTTGGAATAGAGAAACTGGCTTTTTTGAACCATGTAATCTATATTTTACAATTTATTCTAAGTAATAGCTTAATAGTATTTGACATCTGGCTTGGGCTTGACAAAAAAATAAATATAAAAATATGTGCATTTAAGAATGAGCAGAAAAAAGTTAAGCCAAAAACAGGTGTGGGTTTTTTTCCCATAATTATATTACATAAAAGGTCACAGGATTCACATCAATTGTGAATTAGCTCTCTGTTCCTCTATTTTTAACGTGATTCTTACAAGGTACTGAGGTAAACATCAAACAAATAGAAAACCCATCTCAGCCAACGCACAGTGTAGACTGCAGGTAGACAATACTTTCTCTTAGCAAAGTTTCCTCCCTGCCTCTACTTGAAGCTGAAAGCACCAGAAAACTTCATTCATCACCGGCAGGACCTCTGGAAGGTGGCATGAAGCAATCCTCACTGCCTTGCATTCTGTATTTTACCTGCACTTCATCCTCAGTCTACATTCATGGTTGCTACCTGGTTGTGTTTCCTCAAAATACAACCGACTGTGGTTTCCCAAAATGTTTCACCTGCAAAAAAATTATCTCCAGTGTCTCAGTGGCAACAGTTACATCCTCAAATCCCCACTCTCTCCTCCCTTCTGCCAAATACAAAATTTAAGATCATGATTTTCAGTCTTCACTTTCATTAAAAGAGTGAAACATGTGTCATACATAAAGAATGGAATTGGGTAGCCCAGGTCCACACAAGCATCTCAGCAGTGTCGCCTGAGGATAGTTTATGCAATCTTCCAACTCTGTCACACTTGAACTGTGAGTTTTCTCCAAACGATGCAAGATCCTACAGCATCTCATGGTATCATGTCTTTATATCAAAGAAAAGTACAAAGCAAAACAATAAAGAAAGTGAAGGGACAGTGAACTCAAGATACGGACCAATGGAAACTGATTTGCAAAGATCATTCCGGCAACCACATATGGAGGCATCTGCTTACATCTGTGCCATCAAAGTGAAAGAGCATGACTCTTCTCACTTGTAACGGGGTTTAGTATCAGGGAATAATGTGAAAGGAAACATTAAGATCTGCAAACTGTTTTTCTAATATTTTACTATGAAAATGCCCCATCATTTAGATAAGTTGGAAGAATGATATGGTAGAAACATATCTACATACTACCTGAGGTTTGTAATTGAAAGTGCCATATTAGCCTTATCATGTATCTCTTCATGATCCACTCTTTTATATATATATATATATATATATATATATATATAATTTATTTAACAGATAGAGTTAGTGAGGGAGAGAGACAAAGAGAAAGGTCTTCCTTCTGCTGGTTCACCCCCCAAATGGCCGCTACAGCCGGAGCTACACCGATCCAAAGCCAGGAGCCAAGTGCTTCTTCCTGGTCTCCCAAGTGGGTACAGGCACCCAAGCACTTGGGCCATCCTCCACTGCCTTCCTGGGCCACAGCAGAGAGCTGGACTGGAAGAGGAGCAACCAGGACGCAATCCGGTGCCCATATGGGATGCCAGTGCCACAGGCGGAGGATTAACCAAGTGAGCCACGGCGCTGGCCTCATGATTCACTCTTCAAGACAGCATTAATTCATCTTATTTTTTTTATCTGTTTCCAAGTATGTCATGTGTACTGTACACATTTTCCAACCAGTTCAGACTGTAACACTAGGTATAATTAAATATTTATGCTTACTTGTTTTAGGTAAAATTTGTATAAAGTGAAAGGAGCAAAAGTTAAGTATGCCTTCAATAAACTGTACAGATACAAAATAGTGTGACCCAGACCTCAAAGTAGAACTTTATTGTCACCTGAGATTCTTTCCTCATGACCTCCTGAGCCAGACCACGTCCGAACCCCACACTCTTCTTCCTGTTTCATATGGTCTAGTCTTTCCCCTCTCCGACATTTGTGTGAAGGGAGTCATAAAATCTGGTCTTTTGTATCTGGCTTCTTTTCTCAGTGCATGCATTTTGCCATGTATCCCACATCGTTTTGATTACCAGCACTTTTGTGTTCACCCATTCCCCTGTTGATTGAATCCTGTGCTGTGTCCAGGCTTTACCTATTATGAATAAAGCTGCTTTGAACATTCATGTGCAAGTCATTTTGTAATACACATTTCATGTCTTTGAGAAATTATCTGAATATAGAGTTAAAGGGTCATTGTATAACTGTATATTTTTCTAAGAAATTGATAGATAGATTTTTTTCTAAAAATCATACTCTCACCAACAATATATGAGAGTTCTGGTTGTTCCATAGTTTTCTGCATTTGATATTGTGAGTATTTTCAATGTAAGCAACTCAGCTGAATATACAGTGATGTTTTATTATGCTTTCAATCTGTGCATCTGAAATGAATCATTATGTTCAATACGTTTTTACAAACTTACTGAGTACTTGTATGCCTTCCTTATAAACATACAGGCGATATATGCCCATTTTAAATAAAATCAGTTGTTTTAATATTGACTTATTTATCATATATATAAAATATTTTAATTTAAAATATGGTATAGCTCAGAAGGTCATGTGGAAGTAATCTCAAGTCACAATAACATTATATATCTTGAGGACTGAGTCACACCATATTTGCATTTTCTTAAATTAAATATATATATATAGATATAGATTTCTGAATGTGAGCCATTCTAACCGGGGTGAGGTGAAACCTCATTGTGGTTTTGATTTGCATTTCCCTGATTGCTAATGACCTTGAACATTTTTTCATGTGCCTGTTGGCCATTTGGATTTCCTCTTTTGAAAAATGTCTATTGAGGCCCACATTCAGAAATCTACCAACAACAGATGCTGGCGAGGATGTGGGGAAAAAGGGACACTAACCCACTGTTGGTGGGAATGCAAACTGGTCAAGCCACTATGGAAGTCAGTCTGGAGATTCCTCAGAAACCTGAAGATAACCCTACCGTTCGACCCAGCCATCCCACTCCTTGGAATTTACCCAAAGGAATTTAAATTGGCAAACAAAAAAGCGGTCTGCACCCTCATGTTTATTGCAGCTCAATTCACAATAGCTAAGACCTGGAACCAACCTAAATGCCCATCAACGGTAGACTGGATAAAGAAATTATGGGATATGTACTCTTTAGAATACTATACCGCAGTAAGAAACAATGAAATCCAGTCATTTGCAACAAAATGGAGGAATCTGGAACACATCATGCTGAGTGAAATAAGCCAATCCCAAAGGGAGAAATACCATATGTTCTCCCTGATCG
Source organism: Oryctolagus cuniculus (assembly GCF_964237555.1). Lineage (NCBI taxonomy): Eukaryota > Metazoa > Chordata > Mammalia > Lagomorpha > Leporidae > Oryctolagus > Oryctolagus cuniculus. The sequence goes on from NC_091433.1 coordinate 196,997,825, forward strand.
GTGACAACTGACTGAACACCAAAAAGGAAACCTCCTGAAGTGAAATGGACACTATGGGAAATGGTGACTTGATCAGCATAGCCCTGACTGTTAATGAACAACTTAATACATTATCCCTCTTAGTAGTTTTTTTGTCTGTTCTACTTAATATGACTGGTTTAATTCTGTAATTAATACACAGTTATTCTTAAGTGTTAAAAATTAACTGAAATGTGATCCCTGTTAAACATAAGAGTGGGAATAAGAGAGGGAAGAGATGTATAATTTGGGACATGCTCAAGCTGACTTGCCCCAAATGGTAGAGTTAAAAACATACCAGGGGATTCCAATTCAATCCCATCAAGGTGGCATGTACCAATGCCATCTCACTATTCCAAGTGATCAATTTCAGTTCACAATTGATCATAATGAAAGGACTAAGAGTCAAAGGGAGCACATAAACAAGTCTAGTACCTGCTAACACTAACCGATGGAATAAATAAAGGGGAGAGTGATCCAGCATGGAAAGTGAGATACTCAGCAGACTCATAGAATGGCAGATGTCCTAAATAGCACTCTGGCCTCAGAATCAGCCCTAAAGGCATTCGGATCTGGCTGAAAAGCTCATGAGAGTATTTCAGGCATGGAAAGCCAAGACACTCTGGCAAAAAGATCTCTGCGAGTGAGATCCCAGTGGAAAGAACAGGTCTTCAAAGAGGGAGGTGCCTTTCTCTGAAGGGAGGAGAGAACCTCCACTTTGACTATGACCTTGTCTAAACAAGATAAGAATCGGAGAACTCAGAGGGCTTCCATAGCCTTGGAAACTCATGACTGGAGCATAGGGAGACTACTGATGCCATAGACAGGAGTGTCAATTGGTAAAGTCAACAACAGGAGTCACTGTGCACTTACTCCTCATGTAGGATCTCTGTCCTTAATGTGCTGTGCATTGAGATTTAATGCTATAACGAGTACTCAAACAATATATTTCACTTTGTGTTTCTATGGGGGTGCAAACTGTTGAAATCTTTACTCAATGTATACTAAACTGATCCTCTGTAAAAAAAAAAAAAAGAAATTATCAACTCCCAACTTGACTCTTACTGGGATTAAACATGACAATAGGTCTGATCTGATTTCATCATCATTTAAAAAAATCATCTATTATTTTTCACTTTATGTTTCTGTGTGGGAGCAAACTGTTGAAATCCTCACTTAATGTATACTAAGCTGATCTTCTGTATATTAAGATAATCGAAAATGAATCTTGATGTGAATGGAAGGGGAGAGGGGATGGGAAAGGGGAGGGTTGTGGGTGGGGGGGACGGTGTGTGGGGGAAGCCATTGTAATCCATAAATCGTACTTTGGAAATTTATATTCATTAAATAAAAGTTAAAATATATATATATATATAAAATGTATAATAAGTCGATCCATATATATAATATAACTGGATAATTGGTGTTCAAAAGCAAATGCATGAATTTTATCCTCTAAATCAATAGGATTTAAATCTAGACTGGGTTTATGGGGCTTTTTTCTAGTATATTACAGAATTTTTTTCTGGGTTGGGTATCAACAATTTGCTTTTACATTTTCTTTGTCAGCAGCTGCATTTGCTGGCACTTGTAGTCACACCATTGTTTAAGAAAATGCTAGGAGGAGGGATGCTTTTGTTAATACATAACAATAAGTCACCTGTCCCTAGGATCTTGGTAGGGTAGTGAGCATGGTAAATAGTCAGGATCTAGTGGTAGCATCATGGCCAAACTGCCACATGGTTACATGTAGCCATAAAACCAGGTACAGACTCAACAGAAGGCAAAAGAGTTTGGTTTTCTAATTTTTTCAATAAAACAAGAACAGCTAATGTTTCCTATTTATAGCTTAACACCAATGTAAAATTATAAACGTATTCACAGTGCTAAGCTTGATATATGGCCATTGGCTAAGAACAGGAATGAAGCACCAATAGCCCATGGCCAATTCACATTTAAGTAAATGAATAAAAAAATCTGGAGGTGGGAAAAGTGTAGGTAATAGATGAGCAAATGCAAATACATGATGGTATTTGTGGAAGACAGTTGTTCTTGTTATGTAAGGCTTGTTAAGACTCCCAAGTCCCATAACTTCATCCTAAATTCAGTGAGAGACCAATGCAATTAAAAATGACACAAATAAATCACTATATGAGAATTTGTCTCCAAGCACAGGATTCCCCTAGGTTGACTTCAGCCATCAGGAATCACTGCATGTCTGCTGGGCTAAGGAATTAAGGCACAAAATGTTGTTGTCTCGTGGCAAGAATTGTGGCACAGCAAGAAAACCCATCTCTTGGGATTGTTGCATCCCATATTTGAGTGCCTTGGATTGAATCTCACCTCTGCTTCCAATCCAGCTTCCTACTAACACACTTGGGAGGCAGCAGATGAAGGACCAATATTTTGGATCCTTGACACCTATGCAGGAGACTCGGATGAAGTTCCAGGCTTCTGGCATTGGCCTGGCCCAGTTCTAGCTGTTCCAGGCAATGGGAGAATGATCTAGCAGATAAAAGATATTTCTTTGTCTCTCTGTCTCTCTTTCTGTCTCTCAGAAATAAAAAAAAAAAGAGGTTAAAAAGTTAAAATCTATGTGGAACATTCTTTATATTAGAATGAAATCCCCTCCTAGAGAACAAAGGTTGTTGTCAAAATGTAGAGATATTTTTCAGGTCAAAGAAATACGTGAGAAAGTACAAAAGAGAATCCCCTAGTAGAAACAGTGCCTTGGAGCATCAGTCCTCTCCTGGCATTTCTTAGACAACTCACTGGGATTCTTTTAAGTAGCAGAGTGCATTCTGTTTGTACTTAAGATTTAAAGCTCTCAATGCAGTGTTTGAAATTAGATATTGAACTCCATTTTCACCTTTGATCACCTGAAGCACTCTTAAATATATCATTTATCAGTATCCACTCCAGAAATTCATATTTGTTTTGACTGGGATGGGTCTACCATTGAGGAGTATTTAAAAGCTCCCCAAGTAATTCACCGTGGAGCTAGAGTTGGAAACCACTGGTCTATTGCATCCAAATTCTAACTTTATCTAATCACAGAAAAAATTTTTCATTGATCTTTAATAAACAATCTACAATCTCTTTCAGAAAATAACAGAGGGACTGTATTTGAATTCCTTCAATGAGGCCATAATATTGTTACTGATTATGTAGTGTAAAGACATATAAGAAAGGATATCAGCCAGCGCCGTGACTCACTAGGCTAATCCTCCGCCTTGTGGCGCTGGCACACCGGGTTCTAGTCCCGGTCGGGGGGCCAGATTCTGTCCTGGTTGCCCCTCTTCCAGGCCAGCTCTCTGCTGTGGCCAGGGAGTGCAGTGGAGGATGGCCCAAGTACTTGGGCCCTGCACCCCATGGGAGACCAGGATAAGTACCTGGCTCCTGCCATCAGATCAGTGTGGTGCGCTGGCTGCAGCGCGCCAGCCGCGGAGGCCATTGGAGGGTGAACCAACGGCAAAAGGAAGACCTTTCTCTTTGTCTCTCTCTCTCACTGTCCACTCTGCCTGTCAAAAAAATAAAAAATAAAATAAAAATAAATAAAATAAAAATTTAAAAAACTATATTAAGAAAGGATATAATAGAATGTAAACTTGAATGAATCTTGATGAAAATGCCTTCCCAAAATATTGTAAAATCTAATTCAACCAAGTAGGAAAGTAATTATACACTACTATCAGATGAAATTAATTCTAGGTGCAAAAAAAATGGCCGAGCCTTAAAAAGTCAATGCAATTCACCACCTCAACAATCTAAGAAAGAAAAGCTATGTGATAATTTTAATTGATAGAAAGAAGTATTTGGGAAAATTCAATACCAGTTTATTATAAAAACCTTCTCAACTAAATAAAGAAGGTCCATGAAAATCTACAGTTAACACCATACTTAATGATAGGAGATTGGATGCTTTCCCCCTAAGATCAAGGATAAGACCACCTTGTTGCTAGTACTTACTGATAAAAAAAAAAGTAAAATGCATTCAGGTGTATGAGGACTGAAAATTTTGAATTTAAAATTTAAATTCAATACCTTTCCGTAACACCAAAAATGAATAAACTAAGTATTAATCTGATATCTCCAGGGTCAAGATACATGCAACTATAAATCACTAATGAAAGGAATCAAAGATCAAAATAGATGTTATGTATTGGAAAATTCAATATTGTTAACATGTTAATTTTTCCCAAATTAAACAGTAGAGTCTATGATATCTCAATCAAAATCCTAGCTAGCTATTTTATAGACACCTAAACTGATAGGCACAGGATCTAGAACAGCCAACAAAACACTGAAGGAGAATATTAGAGAATGCATGGTGTTTGGTTATAATCCAGCAATAATAAAGACAGTGAGGTTTTAGCAAAAAAAAAAAAAAAAAAAAAAAGAACATGTAGATGTCTTAGAATCAGGAGCCCTGAAACAGATCCAAGTAAATGCAGTAAAGTGTTATCTTTAGAAGTGTGAAGACATTTCAGTTCAGAAAAGCTAGTCTTTTCAACAAATGGTGCTATAATATTTAGATGTCTGTATGAATGAAAAGTTGAACTTGGACATAAATTATTTTATGTTAAACAAGAATTAATCAAAATGGATCAAAGAACTAATATAAAACGCAAGCCTATAAAGCTCAGGAGAAATTTATGTATGAGACTAGATTCGGTTAAGAATTTTTATATGTTAACATCCAAATGTAGATACATTCAAGAAAAAAAATCGTTAACCTGGATACTATTAAAATTAAAAATTCTGGCTAATTAAAGATAGTTTTAGAGAATTAAAAGGCAAATCACAGCCTCAAGAAAATATTTGTGAATTGTATATAACATAAAAGTATTCTTTTCCAAATAATTATATGAATAATTTTGAAAATTTAATAAAAACTAGGAACAAGAGCCAATTAAAAAGTGGGCAAAGGTCTGAACAGACACCTCCCAGATAAGGCATAAGATGGCAAATAAGCATAAGAAACCCTGCTTAGCATCATTTGTCATTAGAGAAAATGCAATTTTATGTATTTTTTCTAGTTTTAAAATTATCAGTTTTTAGCATTTTACCACAGTCACTTCAAATGTAGACATTATATATACATTCATATGTTTATTTTTGTGAATAATGTCAGAAACGGAGAGATTCAAGACAATGATCAGTACATGGAGAAAGAAGAGTAAATTGCCATTTACATGTTATGATTCACTGAAGCAATATTTATTTATTTATTTATTTATTTTTATTTATTTATTTATTTTTTGACAGGCAGAATGGACAGTGAGAGAGAGAGAGAGAGAGAAAGGTCTTCCTTTTGCCGTTGGTTCACCCTCCAATGGCCGCCGCGGCTGGCACACTACGTTGATTCGAAGCCAGGAGCCAGGTACTTCTCCTGGTCTCCCATGGGGTGCAGGGCCCAAGCACTTGGGCCATACTACACTGCACTCCCTGGCCATAGCAGAGAGCTGCCCTGGAAGAGGGGCAACCAGGACAGAATCCGGTGCCCTGACCGGGACTAGAACCCAGTGTGCCAGCGCTGCAAGGCAGAGGATTAGCCTAGTCAACCACGGCGCCGGCCTTGAAGCGATATTTATAATTATATACCAAATGATACGCCACCTACACACGTTTTATAGTCTCTCAATATACTAGCATAAACTAATAAGGGAAAACATGTGATGTTTGTCTTTCTGAGTCTTACTTAGTTCACATAGCATAATGATCTATAGTTCCATCCTTTGTGTTGCCAATACCTAAATTTCATTGTTTTGTATGGCTGAGTAGTTTGTCACTTTGCATATATACCACATATTTTCTTTATCCAATCATCAGTTGATTTAAATCTAACTTGATTCCATATCTTTGCTATTATGAATAAGCTATAATGAAATATTATGACTTTATTTTCTTTGGGAATGAAAATTGGTACAACCAATATGGAAACTAGTATGGAGATTCCATAGAAAAGTAAAAATCGATCTACCATTGGACCTTGCTCTCCCATTCCTGGGAATATATCTGAAGGGGAATGTAAATTAAAATAATAATATAAAACAACCTATTTATCTGTTATGAATACAATCCAAAAAAGAAAAAAAAAAAACTCCACAATACCAATAGCTGGTGAGTTTGAAGAACAATAGGTGTTCTCATTCAATGTTGGTGGAAAGGAAAAAAGGGTACAGCCATTTAGGAAGACAATGTGTCAGTTTTATACAAAGGTGAATACATCTTATCATATAATCCAACAGTCAGTCCATTTTAGGTATTTACCAACTGATATGAACCCTTATGTCCACACAACATCATGAACCTGCATGTTTATGGAACATTTATAATTGTCCCAAACGGAAAGCAATCAAACATCCTTATAAGTAGGTAAATTAATCAATGAATTCTATTACAGTGTTATTTTAAAACACTATTTGCCAATAAAAAAAGAATGAACTGTCAAGGCAAACAGCAACATGGATGATTCACATATGCATATATATGTACATCATACATACAAATATGAAAGCCACTAGTCCATGATTGTCCTTGCATATGTATGATTCCATTTATATGACATTATGAAAGAGGGAAACTGAAGAGGTGACAAAAAGGTTAGTAGATGACCAAGGTAAGTGGATAAGAATGGTTAACAATGAAGCTCAAGATTTTTATACAAACACTGATCCTTCATGGATGGACACAAATGGAAAAAGCGTAATGTTGGGGGAATCCAAGAAGGGAATGTGATAAAGTAATCCAGCTCTATTACAAATACCGAAAAAAAAGCCTCACTAAAGGGGATAAAAATTGGCAAAGAACTGATATAGTCATTTCTCCACAATGATTTTCAAATGGCTAATAATCACATGAAAAGATGCTCATGTTAGCTAGTCCTTAGGGAAATTCGGATCAAAACCACAATGAAATGGCACTCCACACTCACTAGAATGGCTGTTTTCAAGAAAGAAAATAACAAGCACTTGTGAGAATGTGGAGTAATCAGAACCTTGTGCTCTGTTAGTAAGAATGTGAAAGGGCACAGTCACTAAAAATGTATATGATGGTTTCTCAAAACTATAAAAATGGCATGATCATACGATCCAGGAATCCCATTTCTGGATATATACCTAAAAGAACTAAGAGCATCTCAAAGAGAAATCCGTACCCTTAGGTTCCTAGCAGCATTGCTGAGTAGCTAAAACATGCAAACAATCCAAGGATACATTGGTGGATGAATAGATAAGTAAAGTGTGTTACTTAAAGAAAATTGAAATTCTGACATGTGCTACAAAATGTCTGAAGGTGAGGACATTATGCTAGGTGAAATACGCTATTCATACACACAAATACTGAATATGTCCAATGAGATAACTGTTATTAATAAAATACCATCAAATAAAAATAAAAATAAAATTGTGATTGTCAGGGGATGGGGAGGGGTTGTGGAGAACGAAGAATTGCTGTTTAATGAACCCACAATTTCAGGTTTCTTTCTTTTTTTAATTTTTTTTTAATTTATTTGACAGGTAGAGTTATAGAAAGTGAGAAAGAGAGACAGAGATAAAGGTCTTCCTTCTGTTGGCTTACTCCTCAAATGGCTGCCACAGCCAGAGCTGTGCCTATCCGAAGCCAGGAGCCAGGTGCTTCTTCCTGGTCTCCCATGCGGGTGCAGGGCCCCAAGCACTTGGGCCATCCTCCCTCTGCTATCCCAGGCCACAGCAGAGAGCTGGACTGGAAAAGGAGCAACTGGGACTTGAACCGGCACCCATATAGGATGCCGGCGCCACAGGCGGAGAATTAACCACGTGAGCCATGTCACTTGCCCTCAGGTTATTTCTAAAGATTGCATTTATTTATTTGAAAGTCAGAGTTACAGAAAGGGAGAGACAGAGCAGGGCCCAGATTTTCCATCAGCTGGTTCATGCAGATGGCTGCAACAGCCGCAGCTGGGCCATGCTGAAACAAGGAGCCAAGAACTTCTTCCAGGTCTCCTACATGGGTGGCAGGGGTCCAAGCACTTGGAGTATCCTCCACTGCTTTTCCCAGGCCATGGAAATGGAGCTCCCATGACTCGAACTGGGGCACATGTGAGATGCTAGCATCACAGGCAGTGGCTTTATCTGCTAGCCACAATGCTGGCCCCAGCATTTAAGTATTACAAGATGAAAAGATATCCAGACATGGACAGTGGTTATGGTTACACAACATTATGGATGTATTTAACATCACTTAACACTACAGTTAAAACTGGTTTTTGTAGGGTGAGATTTTGTTCTAGCATTTAAGACACTTTTTGAGATGTATGCATCCCACATCAGCCTGCTTGGGCTCAGGTTCTCAATCCACTTCTGATTCCTGCTTCCTGCAAACGAACACCCTGGAGACAGTAGATGATGACTCAGGTACTTGGGTCCCTACAACCCAAATGGGGATTTGGATTGAGTTCCCAGCTCCTGACATAGGCCTGACTATGCCCTGGCCATGGTGAGCATTTGGGGAAACTTCTGACTGCCTCTCTCATAAAAGAAAATATATTTTTAAAAACAGTTAACTGCCCCTGGCACTACATCCTCAAAGACCTATGTTCGGGGCATTAGAGAAGATTGATACTTTTTTCTCACCTGTCAAAAGGGAATTCTTTCCCAGAACTGATCTAATAGATGTTCTGCTGTATGGCATTAGTCAGAATCATGGTTGCAAGTTGTTCCACCAGTAATGGTGAACATATACCACACCATCAAAAGTGTCCCATCTCTACTTTGAGATCTGATCAGTGATCAACAAAAGGGAACAGTGGTTTTGGATAGGTAAACAAAATTCTCTGCCACATTTATCAATCTTCTCAGATACTTCCTCTTCTGCAAAAGCTAGAGTTGGCTGCCATCTGTATCAGAAATGGTGTGAGTTAATTCATACTGGATCCTACTTAATCATTAATGTCTGTCCTTGTGAATAAATAATGATTGTACAAACTACGAACCACTCATTGTCAATAAAACCTTATTTTTTCATTGTGACCATTCCTTTGCCAACATTGCTATACAGTTTTATAGACTGTATTTGTTTATAGCATTCTAATGCAAAGGTTAATTTTCACTCTGATATATGCATATATCAAATTCCATTCAAGAAATAGTTTGAGTTGACTCTAGGTGACTGCTGTAGCCTTTGCAACATGATGAGCACAGTGTCCTCCAGGTACTATCAGTTCACAGTGCACAAAGTATATCGATTTATTGAAATAGGTGCTTTGTTGGAAATAATTATAGGAGCTAAGAGAGAACAGATGAGGATCCAAGAAAAATATTACAAGGAGGGATGCATTGGGTAAAACTATACACGCTGAGGTTGATCACATGCTTGTTCATGTTGTTAACTTGACCCAAATGGAAGTAGACACTGAACCATGCCGTGTGCCTCACCCTTGGGTTGCACTGTCTGTTTAGCTTGAAAGTCAAATATAAGATGTTTACCGTGAACTGGGTGGTGCACAGAATGTCCATGCGTTGATTGAATAAGCAATGTATTTGGATTCCTCTCCTATCGTATAGTTTGTTGCCTAAATAAATCTGGTTAAAACAAACAAAAAGATATTTTTGAGAAAACAGAACTTAGGAAAATAAATTCAGTCCAGCTGACACTAAACTCTGCTCCTGTCAAACCAAACAGGATTTTAATGTTTCTTGCCTGTTAAGTATTAGTGAGGAATCTGTCCAAACAGTAAAAAATAAAATCCCACACTCATTAAATCAAAGTAATTAGAACTCCAGCGATGGGTGAAAGTGGAATCAGATGTTCATTCTCATTGGGAGTTAGCTGGCTAGGCAATTTGAAAACCCATGGCTTCAGATGGAGAGCTACATTGAGTTATAATGAAAGACTGTATGTGTGATCATGTGTGTGCATGCATGCATGTTATGCAGATTTCTCTGAGCTACATACATTTCTGTTTCTTAGATGTAAGAATTGAACTACAGAGTAAAATTGGAATTCTTTTAAAACTGTACTGATTGTTGGATTGTCACCTATAGAAGATATTTGTGTGTACTATCAGTAGCTCTCAGATGTTTAATAATTGCTTGGTAAAGTGTTAGCATAGAATTCAAAACCTCCTTTGGTTTTGGATTATGTTATATTTAATTCCTCTAACTCTCATAAAAAAGTGAGAATTCTATGAATTGTAAATCACCTCCATCAAAGCATAGATTAAGAAACAGGTAGAAATAGCACCTAGAGGTGGTTCATGAATTAAGGAACACTAAATCAATATTTGATCAGAAGAATGGCAATGTAAAATTTTTTCTTAGATATTTTTAAATCCTGAATTATAATTTATATTGAAGAGTATATAGTATAAATAAACTAACAAAAGTGAAAAACTCTAAAACATGCCACAAAATTAATCATAAAATCATTGTCTAGATGACTTCAAGTCAAATAAAATATTTAGCTCATTTAGCTCACATTATGACAAAAGTAGGCAGTGTTCTTTTATTGTGTCATATATAAAAAAGGCCTGCAATTATGTAAAATTTAAAAACATTTGGGATTGATATGTTGATGCACCTAGCATTTCTAAATCAAATATTAATCTACTTAATACTAATACCAAGCATATATTGAGCTACCCCTATGAGGCAGGCAGTCTTTATGCTTTTATTGCAATACATCTGGTATTTCTACAAAGAAATTTTGAATATTATTACTCCCATCCTACAAATGAGGTCCATCCTAACTCATGGAGGCAAATCGCCTAATATCATGCAATTATTAAATTTTAAGTCAAGGTGTCTGGCTTTGGGCTCTATGACCAGGAAATTATGACAAAGCCAATAAATGTAGCCACCTTCCTCCAACAGCCCCTGCCTGAGAAACATGACATTTCAGGGAAGTATGTCTCCTAACACAACTTTTGAATAACTCCATCAATATTCATCTCATCTTTCGATTCTAAACTGTTACATCACTATTTTCAAATACTGCCATTTAAGCTCTTTTTTAAACAAAAGAGAAAAAGCAATTTAATGCTAAAGGGAAGTTTCTTTTAAAAAAAATAGTGCAGATCAATTAAACATTAGCTCAGAAAAATAATCCTTGATCATAGCTATTACACACTATACACAAAAATTAATTTTAAATAAATTGCAATCCTAAATAACTGACCTAAAATTACAAAACTTGGGGCCAGTGCTGTGGCATAGTGGGTAGAGCCACAAGCTGCAGTGCCAGCATCCCTTTTGGGCAGCAGTTCGAGTCCCGGCTGCTCCACTTCTGATCCAGCTCTCTACTGTGACCTGAGAAAGCAGTGGAAGATGGCCCAAGTCTTTGGCCCCTGCACCTGTGTGGGCGACCTGGAAGAAGCTCCTGGCTCCTGGCTTATGATTGACCCAGCTCCAACCATTGCAGCCATTTGGGGAGTGAAGCAGCAGATGAAAGATCCCTCTATATCTGCCTCTGCTTCTGATCTCTGGCTCTCTAACTCTGCCTTTCAATTAAATAAATAAATCTTTAAAAACAACTAAAAACAAATAAGAATAGTGAATAGTCTTTAACAATCGTAGCAAAGATTTCTTAAACAGAAAGCAAAAAGCGTTCATACCATAATTGAAATTTATCCATCAAATTTCATAATGAACTTATCTTCCTCAAAGGACGTAACTAAGAAAGTATAGAAGGGAACCGTACTTTGAGAAAATGCATCCAATAAATATATCTGGTAATTGCATATAAACAGTCTGTATAGAATTCCTACAATGTAAAAACAGAAGACAAAGCATCCAGTAAAATATGGGCAAAGCATTTCAACTGAAATTTCAAGAAAAAAATATGAATTACTAGGAAGCATATGAATAAATGTTCCAAATGATTACTCTTCTTCAAATTAAATCCATAATCAGAAAAGATGACACATTCACAATGATGGCTACAATAAAAATACTGACAGAAACAAGTGTCGGTGAGAAGTGCAGAGCTGAAGCTATCCATGTGGCCGTGAGTAGTCCTCTCCCCTTTCTTGCCTGTAATTCGCAAGAACAACTGCCAAATATACAAGAAATACAGGCTCCTGAGCTGTGAGGCTCTTCCCAAAGCAGCTGAGGTTCTGTAGGTGAGATGGGGAGGAACTGCTGAAGACCGTCCACGCTTGGTTCTTCTGTCTCCTGGAATCACAGCGTTTTCCACAGCTTGACCATTGTGAGCCATGGTGTCACTGAAGCATCTACCCTGGGACGGGCTGTCCTTTGGGGTCCCTCAGCTGTGCTATAAGTGAGGCATGCACATACAAGGCTCTGTCTTCCTTTTAGTAAAGCTAAAGACAGCTTTACTGAACTTTGCCGGACTGGTTCACAAAGGATCGGAGACATCTTCTGTCCCTGGCTGCTTATCTGTAAGTAATAAAACTGTCTCCCATCACTTGGTGTATGTGTGTGCATTATGTCTTACCAGATGCAGACAAACTGGCAACCAGAGCATGGTGGATCTAACCACAGCCCAGGATACAGTGGGATGTGTATATGCATGTATGTGTGTGCATGTGTGTGTGTATGTGTGTGTGTGGGAATATGTGTGTGTGTATAAATTCATCTTATTATTTATATTCTTATGTACAGAGTTCTCCATGATAATATCAGTACTAGTTTATGGAGTAATAGGTCGTTTCTTCCATGTTATCTGTTTTTGTAATAATCTGTATATATATAGTGGGTTTGTATGGACTTCTCTGTTATATTCTTTTTAAAATTTTTACTAATATAAAGATAACAGATTTCAAGTAATTTTTTTAAGATTTATGTATTCATTTGAAAGGCAGTTATAGGAGTTTGGGGGAGAGACAGAGAGAGAGGTTTTCCATCCATTGGTTCACTCCCCAGATGGTTGCAACAGCCAGAGCTGGGCCAGGCTGAAGCCAGGAGCTGGGAGCTTCTTCCTTGTCTCTCATGTAGGTATCAGGGACCTAAACACTTGAGTCATCTTCTGTTACTTTTCTCAAGCCATTAGCAGGGAGCTGGATTGGAAGCGGAGCAGCTGGGACAGGAACTGGCACCCATATGTGATGCCAGAATCATGGGTGGCAACTTTACCCACCACGCCACAATTCCAGTTCCAGATTTCACATATTTCATAGGTATAATTCTAAGAAAATAATCATACTTCTCTTCCTTCTTCTCTCCCTCCCTTTATCCCCTTGCTTGCTTCCTTCCTTCCTTTCTTTTTTTTCTTTAATTTTTCCAAAAGCATAATTTTAATTCACTCCATAATCACAGGCTTAGTGCAGCACTAAGCATAACATTCAACAAGTAAAAAGTAGGACGACCACAGCTCCACAGGAGCGTACACAGGGCTAAAAGCAACAATCACAAGTCTTAACAATGAGAATGGCTTCTTACAAGCAAGAACAACAAAGACAGTGGCCCTGAGGAGTGTTGGCTGTGAGGACATTGACACCATCTCCTCATGGCAGATTAATCCCCACAATCCCTGCTGCCTCCTGTGATTTGTAGAACCCAGACAGGATGCCACTGGGCCGGCACCTCCTTTTTCTTTCCCTGTCCAAGGCAGCAGTCATGGTGCTGATGGGGCTGGAGATTCGTGAATTTGGACAACATAAACGGGTTGAACAAGCAGCCAGCTGCTTAAGCTAGGTGTGTGTTGGGGACACCAAATCATCTCTGCCCTGGCTTAAAATTTCCAACATTGTTTGTTCTGTGGGGAGACCTAACACCCTGTCTTTAAGAACTACCAACCTGCCCTAAAAGTGTCACCTGGAGAGCTTACTCCCTGGTCCCTCGAGATGTCCTTAGTGAAGACATCAGAAGAGAAGAGGGGACAGGAATGGGCTGCTCCATGTCAGCATGTGTCAATCATGTCTCATGTTCCCAGCAATCCAGAGTCAGGATCTGTGCCTTAACAGATCCCTGTTAAATACAAGAGTGGGAATAAGAGAGGGAAGAGTTGTATAATTTGGGGCATGCTCGGGCTGACTTGCCCCAATTGGTAGAGTTGGAAACATACCAGGGGATTCCAATTCAATCCCATCAAGGTGGCATGTGCCAATGCCATCTCACTACTCCAAGTGATCAATTTCAGTTCACAATTGATCATAATGAAAAGACTAAGAGTCAAAGGGAGCACATAAACAAGTCTAGTATCTGCTAACACCAACCGATAGAATAAATAAAGGGGAGAGTGATCCAACATGGGAAGTGAGATACTCAGCAGACTCATAGAATGGCAGATGTCCTAAATAGCACTCTGGCCTCAGAATCAGCCCTAAAGGCACTCGGATCTGGCTGAAAAGCCCATGAGAGTATTTCAGGCATGGAAAGCCAAGACACTCTGGCAAAAAGATCTCTGTGAGTGAGATCCCAGTGGAAAGAACAGGTCTTCAAAGAGGGAGGTGCCTTTCTCTGAAGGGAGGAGAGAACCTCCACTTTGACTATGACCGTGTCTAAACAAGATAAGAGTCGGAGAACTCAAGGGGCTTCCATAGCCTTGGAAACTCATAACTGGTGCATAGGGAGATTACTGATGCCATAAACAGGAGTGTCAATTGGTAAAGTCAACAACAGGAGTCACTGTGCACTTACTCCTCATGTAGGATCTCTGTCCTTAACGTGCTGTACACTGAGGCTTAATGCTATAATGAGTACTCAAACAGTATATTTCACTTTGTGTTTCTATGGGGGTGCAAACGACTGAAATCTTTACTTAATGTACACTAAACTGATCTTCTGTAAAAAAAAAAAAAAAAAAAAAAAGAAATTATCAATTCCCAACTTGACTCTCACTGGGATTAAACATGACAATAGGTCTGATCTGATTTCATCATCATTTAAAAAAAAATCATCTATTATTTTTCACTTTATGTTTTTGTGTGGGAGCAAACTGTTGAAATACTTACTTAAGGTATACTAAGCTGATCTTCTGTATATTAAGATAATCGAAAATGAATCTTGATGTGAATGGAAGGGGAGAGGGAGTGGGAAAGGGGAGGGTTGTGGGTGGGAGGGACGGTATGGGGGGGGAAGCCATTGTAACACATGAGTCGTACTTTGGAAATTTATATTCATTAAATAAAAGATTAAAAAAAAAAAAAAACAAAACAAAAAAAAAAAAAAACATATGGTTAAGCAATGGTGTGGCCTCCTTGTTCAGGGTCACAGACTTTGAAAATGTCTAAAATCTGAAGTCCAGCCAAGACGCTTAGAAGACCCTGGGAAGACAGAGTGGGGTTTCAGAGGAGACAGGATCTCTGCCCAGCAAACCCCACAGAACTGGGGCATGTTTTTCCAGGGCAGTGCTGAAGGCAGAGCTGGTAGCACAGTTCCAGCTCCTCAATTCTCTTATCTTGGAACATTGCCATAATCAAGGTTTCTCTCTCACATCCCAAATTCAAAATCACTGACCCTGTGATTGCAATAATTGGGCAGATATTGACCTCAAAGGATGTACTTTCCACATAAGTGAATCAGGAAGACTGTCTCTCTAGCTTCACTATTGGAATTTGACTCATTAAGAGATCACAGGGTTCTTTTCCCAGCATCCTCTTGGCCTCCAGGAATCAGCAAAATGAGTCTGTCACAGGAAACTTGGGGACGTGTGGGCAAGTACAGAAAGGAAGCTACAGATGTGCAGTTTTGTGCAGGTCCAGCAGGGTGCTGAAAGCAGTTTGAGGGGACCTTTCTTTAGCAGCTTCCTTTCTTTTCCAGTCGGTGTTCTGCTCTGGGGGTATTTGACCACCTGCCACTCCAGTAGCCTGGTGCAGCTAGGGAGACGAACTGGATTCAGAACCCTGTTCTTCCACACTAAAGTAGTCTCCCAGGAATTTATGTTCTTCAAATCTCAGTCTCCTTACTTTTAAAACGGGGAAAAGATTAAAAAAAATCCTCAACATTTTATTTTGAGTTTTACAATGAGATTTTATATGTAAAAACGCGAAATGAAACTGTATGACACTATGCCCATGCCAGCTGGTGTTATTATTATTATGTTATATCGCTGTAATAACTGTCGTCACTGAAGGATGAGTTGACTGTCCAAGCTGATGTGATTTCATTGTAATTAATGATGTGATGTGACAGGGGGCTCTGCCATGTGATGACTTCACTGGGGTCCCTGGAAAGAGCGGGGTGAGAGGAGGATGGGGGCTGAGCGCTGCTTGCTCTACAGAAAAGAGCCCCATGAGTCACGCATGCACAGGCAATCCACACGTTGTCCACCTGCGTCTGGAATTAATCCCTGGTCCCAGGAGTGCACCATCCCTCATCAGTGTCTGGCCCACATGACTTCTGAGGTGCTGTTGGCGCACACAACCCCCTGTTACCTCCTAGTTATGCTCCCAAGTTAGCATTCCCCAATCATTAGCCCTGCACCCGCAGCCTCTGGCTACAACTCGTGTCATTTGTGTTGTGGCTAAGCAATCTCGCTCCGTGTTGAGGTCTTCAGGACAGACACTGAGGTTGGCCGGCTGAGCATGCAGACTCTGGGATGCCCACCTGCCCATGCTGCAGAGGACTCCCTATCAAGGGCTAAGTCCACACAGAGAGGCTCTCTTGCTTCCCAACATGTTCAGAAGAGCTGCCCCACACCCACACGGGTGTGCTGAGCTGAGCTTGCGGAGGGGGGGAGAATGAAGCTCTGTTCCCTGAGGACCTTCCCCTCTGAGGCTCAAGAAAAGGGAAGTCTGACTTATAAACCTAAAAAAAGGACACTGACATGAACAGAAGCACTTGCTTTTGATTCCCCCAGTCAGGCTTTCAGCCCAGGATTTAGTTCATGAACGAGAACAGAGGAATGATGTGCGTCTTGACTGCATGCCCAGGAGGGCCTGAACGGTGGCATCTGCGTAGCTGTGACCGATACACTGGGCTGGGAGGTCCTGGCTCTTCCAGCGGCTGGGCCCAGTGCTCCTGCAGTCCGCCTTCACGCGGCTGCTGGCTGCTCCCCAGTAAATGACATGCTGCCTTGTTGGGGGTAGTTTTGGGGAGGAACACTTTCATTTGTCCGAGCAATCTGTATGTTATGCAGTAATGAATTTCTTACACTATAACACACTTATAATGAGCACATCTCAAGTATTTTATGACTAACCAGATGCACAAGTGAAGAAAGTTCTCTGTTCCAACAGAATTCACTCTCTTGTAGCACAGGGGAGGTAAAATCAAATGTTCTGATACAATTAATTAAGTAGCCACTGGCCATGCCAGCATCCTATAGCTGAGCATGGGTTCAAGTCATGGCTACTCCACTTCCAATTGGCTCCATGCTGATGCACATGGCAAAGCAGCAGAAGATGCCCCAAGAATTTGGGCCCAAACCACCCATGTGGAATACTGTGGTGGAGTTCCTGGATCCTGGCTTTAATAGGAGTGAACCAGAAGATGGAACAATCCTCTCTCTCCCTACCTTCACTCTGTAGCACTTATCTATAAAATAAATAAATAATTTAAAAGATCCAATATCCATCCTATACTGTGATAATTTTCTTACTAGTGATGTGTGCTGACTACTATTGGGGCCCTGAGGTGGAAGTGATTTGATTCCATCATGGGAACCAAGAAGTTCTTTCCCAAAGAGATGATGCCTGAGCTGAGTTTGGACAATGAATGGAATTTTCCAGTTGGGAAGGAGGGGATGATGGCACAAGGATTCCACATTGGAATATGTGTTTTTATGGGAAGACCATAAAAAGGAAGATGTGTCAGCTGAGTCATCCTTGCCTAGGGATACAGGAGAGGAATGGGAGTCAGGGCTAAACTTCAAAGGCCTTATAATAAACTTTTAGCAGTCTCATACTTCATCCTATTCATCAGAGGAAGCAACAATAACATTAATACACAGAAAGGCATGATTGGATACACTTTCTCAGAAAACGACTCTAGCGTTGAGGTTGAAAACACAGCTCCAGGACCTGTTAGGAAATTTTGTAACAATATAAGTGGCAGGAATACTCAGACAATGGATAAAAGTGATGGACATCTGAAGCCCTGACCTAAAGTGGGCAGGGCCATTGAATGTGAAAGTAATGGGTAGAGCTTTGAAACAACAGTCACTGGATTTCAGGACTGGAGCTTAGTGGATGGGTATATCATTTACCCAAGATTATGAGCCTGGGAAGAAGAGAGCTGGATTTTTGAAGAAGCAAGCCAGGGGTTTAGTTCTGGACGTGTTTGATTCCTTCCTAGGTGTGGGCAGAGGTAATGCCACAGATGATGGATTCATGGGCAAGCGTGGCATCTTATAACTACTGGCTAGAAAAGAGGCCACCAGAGGGAAAGGGGTAGGTGACCTGTCGTGAACGGTCTTTGGGGTTAAAATGTGAAAGGACTTTAAAGCCAGGCACTCTGACCATCAGGTAGTAGATTCAATGGAACTGTGGAGAGTTACTGTGACAGCAAGAAGAATGGATATGACAGTCATTTCATTTTCTAAAACACAAGGTGTGAAAAAGAAGGATGAGCCAAGAATGACTGTAAGTTTTCAAGTGTAGCTTAAGGGATGGGGCCATCTCACTCTGTTATGTGGTATCAACTCATGATGGTATTACCATCAAAGCTTACAGCAACACACGACTCCTGAGTGGGGGAGACACCCGGCAGAGCTGGGTACCTGGCGCACGTTCCTTCAATGTAAGGGGAAATTCTGCGGAGCAGCTTGGCTGTCGTAAGTTCAGCTCACTTCATTGAACAGGTCCTGTGTCGATGAAGTGGATTAAAAGATAGCACACCAACCAATGGCAGTGGGACACTGGGCATCAAAGACATAATCCAGGAAACACAGAACTGCTGAAGAGTGTGGGGGCAGGTGGTCCAAGCAAAAAGAAGGTGGAGAGAAGGGAGGGAGGGGCAGAAGGGAGGAGGTTAGAGAGGGAAATATCCGTATGATCTGAAAACTGTATACATGAAATATATGAAATTTGTTCCCTTTACACAATTTTTAAATATATCAAGTCATTGTTCTAAAATAACAAGTAATTGTTGGAGTGGAAATTGAACGTTAGCTCAGACAGGATTTGTCTGAGGCTCTCCAACAAAACATACTGTAGCTGAGAGAG
This sequence comes from Oryctolagus cuniculus, assembly GCF_964237555.1. Classification (NCBI taxonomy): domain Eukaryota; kingdom Metazoa; phylum Chordata; class Mammalia; order Lagomorpha; family Leporidae; genus Oryctolagus; species Oryctolagus cuniculus. The sequence goes on from NC_091433.1 coordinate 197,016,888, forward strand.
ATTCGATGATATTTTCAATGTTAGTTTAGCTTTCATAATCTTCATTTCCCTGGCCTATGAAATGTAAATAATAAAAAGAAAGGACAGTGTTGTGAAAATCAAATTAGGTAATACAGGTGGCATTGTCAGGTCAAGGGGGTCCCTGACCTCTTCCCCCTCACGATACAGAAGCTGCCAGGTCCTAACTGCCGCGAGGCACAGGGTTGCTCTCAGAATTCCCAGCCTTTTGCACACTGCTATTTTCTTGTCATAGCATAGGAGGTTCTCTGTTAAGCAGAGTTATGGAGACAAGTCTTAGTACTGTTTCTACCAGGTGGAATTACTTGATTTCTCTGGATGTGAGTCTCGCTAGGGCTAATATATACCTGGTTTTTGTCTAAATTTTAGAATGTCCCAAATGTGATGGTAAATTTGTTCACAAAGACAAATGGATGCCTCATGCGTGCAGCTGAGGCTCAGGTGAGGCCAGCAGAGGGTCAGGCCTGAGGGTCTCCTCGTTATTCTCTAAGCACGTTGTAGCCAGCTCAGAAGCCTCACTGCCACTGAAATGGGCATGGCTCCAGATAACAGTGATGACACTGCAAACTCTGTCTCCAATACCTTCCAAGGAAGATACGTTGAGAGGAAACAAGAGCACAGTTGATTAGCTTCCCTGAGCAGGGCAAGCAAGGATGATACCCAAGGTGAAGGGAAGGCCGAAGAGGGGGAAATCCCAGCAGACAAGACGACGCTCAATGTTATTTCTTTCTAAAAATCTAGATTATAACCCAAATTCCCAAAGACAAGACAGTGCCAACATCACAGAACTCTGTGGTCATTGCTGAGCTGTCAGCTGCAGTTGGAGCCCCGTCCCTGCACCCCAGGTGATGGAGTTTTCTGTTCAGGCTTGGATGTGGAGTTTCCAGGAGGAAGACAGAAGCCCACGGGGAGGGTGAGTGAGGGGATGCCAAACCTGAAGGCTGACACCAGCTGGCTGCTAGACTCTGTGATGCTGCCACCCAGTGTCCCTGTGGTCTCCACTGTCCCAGAATTGTGCATGTCACTCCACAGGTGTGCTGTGCTTCTGCATCTCTTTTGTTTTGCTTGTGTACTGTCTCCTACGGAAGAAAAACCATAATGTTCTTAAACACATCTTAAAGTTGCAAACTTTGCAGCCTGATATTCACTGAATTTGAAATCTGAAGGCAGGCATACTGTGCAAGGCTCAGGGCTTTTTAGCATGGATATGGGGGTGTCCCAGCTGCCCGTGTCATGGTCTATGGACTTTTCCCAGACAAGGATAGGATCCCTTCACAATTAGGCACTAGGGTTCTGTTTAGACAACCAAGATGTTACTCTCCCTAGGGACCTACGAGGGTCTGTTATCAACATCTTGCCCGACACATGGATTCTTGGATGTTAATGAGACACTCTGTATCCTGCTTTATTCTGCACATGTTTTATAGATGTGGCCAGTGAAGTTTTGCCAAAGTGCAGAATGTATACGTCTTCTATGGAGTATTGTGTTTTATCTAACGCAGCATCCATTGTATACAGTAACAGGGCCATATAGTTCATGTCTGTTAATTTCTCCTACTGCCTTGTGAGGCTTTCTAAGAGACTGTACCATTTTAACTGCTACACTCAGTACCTAGCACAGTGCCTGATGCATTGACCGTTTTGAATATACTTTACACACAAAGGAAAATGGGGAGAGTATAAAAAGAGAAAAGCAGATTAATACAAGAAGATAGAATCAGGTATCACTTACAAAGCTATTCTCCCAGTTGTTTAAGCTTTCAAATACTGTGGGGACTTTCTTCTTGAAAATGAATTTTCATAAAATATTTATTTGAAGACAAATAGAATATAAAATTGATGGTCTTACCTTGCTATGCTCAACTACAGCTCGCTTAGCGTGTTTTACATTTTTACAGGTAGAACAGTGGGAGAGCAGGCCTGATATTTTTTAAGATAATTTTTTGAGGGATTCAAATCAGCTGTTAGACATCAAGACCCCTTCCTTTTCCTTTTATAAGTATGCTTTCACTTGTCCCATGGTTGTCAAGACAGTGGGTTAGTGTGTAAATGCCCCACATGGATGTCAGAACAAAATTTAAAGCTAAGTTAACACGTGCATGTGTGTCATAAAACAGAAAGACTGGCTGTGGTGGTTCTGTGTGTGCTGCCCAGTTTTATTCACTCTGTCAGCTTTGTCACTTCCTAAAATCAAGGCCAGGGGAAAGAATTCCTTGACTCAAACAAAGCCAGTTCACTGGGAAAGTGCACACTGCAGAGGCCCCTCCTCCTTCCCAGGGAAGGGATGGGATCCTCCGAGAGGTGCAGGTGCCACGCGTTACAGGGTTCAGACAGGGCTCCTGCAACACAAGGGCCATGCTTAGCCACAGAAACACGAAGACCCATTATCCCAGGAGACAAAATAGGTTCCACTGCACTTGGGCATTTCTCTCTCATAAGAAGCATGTTCCTCTCACCCACACACACTCTTCAACTATCACTCACACACAGACTTGCATACAAATTCATACACCACAGATACACACTTGCACACACTTACACAGACACATACATGCACTCACACACAGAGATCACAGGCACACATGCATGCTCACACACTCACACAACGGGTCACACACACACATGCCACAGGCACACACACATATACACACAAACTAAACTATCACACACAGACTTGCACACACATTCATACACTACAGATACATATGTGCACACACCACAAGCACACACATGCACTCACACATATACATACACCACAGGCACACACCACAGTCACACATATGCGCACACTCACACACCGGAGGCACACACAGGCATACACACGTGCTCACGCAAACATACCACAGGCACGCATACTCACCACAGGCACGCATACTCACTCATAAACACATACTACATGCACGCACATGCATTCACACACACACACACACACACTAATCTGTCATGCAGTCACATGGTCACATCCAAACACACACAATATGGTCTTCAAGATTGTCCTAAAACTTACTAGACTCAACAGCTCTCTGTGCAGGATGAAATGAAAAGTCATTTCCTCCATACCTGTACAGGTCAAACTTCCATGTTAAAGTTTGCTTTGCCCATTCCCACCCTATTGAAAACTGGTTTACCTGCAAACTTACAACCTAGGCATTGCATCCTCTCCCATTGCCTTGTCGATGTTAATCAGCCACTGCTTCTGTGCTCCTTTGTCAGCTGTTTGTTATGGTCACATATGTGCATGTCTGGTAGCAGCACATAAGGTCGGTTTCTCTCGTGCAGTTCAATACTATCAGCAAACAATCATAGACACCAGAAAAGGTAGGATGTAAAACAATGTTAGCTCACTTCATTTCATTGGTTATTGCCATTTGGGAACCTAAAGCTTTGCAAACCAAAAGCTCATAATTACCAGTAATCTCCAGGAAATCTAAGTTAGCAATTTGGGAAATGTCTTCTTTGGCCAGTGGGACTTTTCCTTTGCTTTCTCACTCTCCCTTCCCTTTCCGTATGGATTGTCCCATTGTTGAGCTCCGTGGCGATGGCAACAAAGGGTGAGAGGGCAGCAAGGCAGGGAGGGACGGGAAGGTCTCCTGACTCAATGCTTCTGTCCAAGACTGAGTATGGGGAGGGGTGAGGTAGGAGGGCGCTGTGCATGGGAGGAGGTAGGGGGCCACAAGCCTGAGTAGGTGGCCTCATGGCTGTGGATGTGGTCAGGTGTCCACACACAGAAGGATGAAAGTGAGGACCGCTCAGTCACAGACCAAAGCACTGAGTAAAGAAGAACAAAAAATCAGTGCTTATTTTAAGCAGAATGGGAGCTGGATTTCTTGCTCTGGGAACTGGTTGTGATAACCTGAAATTCCAGGAAACTGGAATGAATGCTATTGTGCTGGAAGCTCTGTTTCTGTGTGATCCGCTGGTGTTTAACATGGGTCTAGTACTTACGAGCACACTTGTGCATGCGACTGTACACATATTCTCCTGCTCTGTCCACTGACAAGGCCTGGGAGCTGCAAGGCCCTGAAAGCCAGGAGCACACCCAGTACCAGGTTCTGGGCATAAATATCATTCCTCTGCTGAAGGAAATGCTCGGAAAAACAACTGATCAGGGACAACACAAAATAAGCCCAGAACATGTTGTGCCAGCAAGGAAGAGGGTTCTCAGGAAACGACAGGGGCATGCAACAGGCGGCAGAAGCCAGCACAGGGGTGTCTCCTCGGCAGTACCCAGGACACGTGAGCATAGAAGTAAATGAAGGTGACTGTTTATAACCCACCAAACAAAATGAAACACACAAGTTCCTGTTGATATAAATAAATGCATGAATAATCATGTGTTAAGGAACTTAGAATATTTATAGTGTCAAAGCACCATCTCACTGGTTAATTATAAAATGTGGAAGGAAGGATGAATTGAAGATACAGAAAACTGAGACACACCACCTTGGATCAGGTGATATGATAGCATCCTGAGTAACGGGACAGAACACCCCACACTGCTGTGTGGATTAAATGAAAACACGGCACTAGTTCTCTAACTTTCCTGCCAACAATGCAGACCTGGATCTAACCACGAGTGCATATCACAGAGAGCCATTGAGGGCATTCTACGAAGGGCAAAGCCGTAGTCTTCAGCAATGCCAACTGTATGAACATCTAACGGTTCCAGAAAAAGGAAAGATTTCAGCTCACAGCCACGTGCAGCTCGGCCATAGGTCCTTTTCAGTGGAGGGCTTTGTAAGCACAGAGAAACTTGGCTGACTTCAGGTGAGATGGCCGCAGCATGTTAACACAAACACCCGGATCCCCCTTGCAGGGGAATGCTGATGTAGGGAAAACCCTGTGAGGTGAGAAACCCATTAAAGGACCCAGATGTGATGCAGCATCATGCTAAACTTTGACCTTGGAAAGCTTAAGAGGTTATTTGTTCTTGTAACTTTTATGCATGTTTGAAAATATTATTCAGCCATGAACAAGAAGGAGATTTTGAGTTTGCAACAAAAAGGATGGAACTGGAGACCACTGTGCTAGGTGAAATAAGCCAGACACAGAAAGACAAATACTACTCATTTTTTCTCATGTGTGTGTGTGCTATGTGTGTATGTCACATTGCTTAGTATACAGATATTTTAAATTGTTGTCTTCATTGCTATATACCCCTCATGTAGTAATATACTCACCTTTCCTCATTGTATGACCTACCTAAAGTTGCCTATTATTTCTCGATGGATTTTAGAAACAGGACATTATTTATCCTGTTTTCAATATATTTATTTATGTCAGTTTATAATATTCCATAATATTTAAATTGTCTACATTTTTGAATGGAATTTGCCAAAACTATAAATTGCTCTGTAAGTGGGAGATGAGTTTGCACTCAATAGCAAAGCTTAAGGACAGACATGGGCCTTTTTTGCTTCTTTTTTTTTTTTCTTATAAAATGCTCTCAGAGATAAATTCTCTTTGTAGCTCCAGGGCAACCCTCTAAACTAAGTATTATTAGCTCCAATTCAAAATGTCAAATTCTGAGAATTTATGACTTGGGTAAAAATTATTGGTTTCAGATAGAGTTTGAAGATTTCAAATTCAAATGTCTATATTCTAGTTTTAGCATATGTGACCTTCCATACATGAAAATAATATGTAATTATTATGATATTTAATAGTATCCATCTCAAAACGTTTGTAAATTATCCAGCAAGGTTATAATAGAGCAATCGTCAATATGAGAACTCCTGTGTACTTACATGGATAAATGATTGACAACACTAACTACCTCTACATAAGTTATTTTAATTATAATGTAGATATTAAACTAGATGTGTGTTCAGAATACCTGAATTTTTGTCACAAATAAATGAATTATGTCAGTGACAATGAACCTATTTCAGTCTAAGAGCATACTTCACCCAGAAACACACAAAATAAGGTCAGATTCATGGATTTTTTTCTTGGTTTCAAAGAGTTGGCTTCACTAAACAAATATGGCTGAAGGAACATGAAAGATATTTTCAATATGCCAAAATTAGAGAAAATAAGCTGATTTTAATTATAGACCTGTGAATTGGAACAGAATTTTAATGTTTCCTTTCTGCAAGACTTTAGTGATAAGTCAGATCAGCATAATACAAGACCCCACAGCCATTATATCAAAGTAATTAGAACCTCAACAGTGGGTGAAAGTGGAATCAGATGTCTTCTGAAAGATATTAAGAACCTCAAAATGTGTTTTTGTAAATCTAATGCATGAGTTTGTAAATTTATTGAAAGTAATGTTTAGCCTTGTAATTAAATGATCAAACCAAATTTATGATGGTCTCATTGAAGAAAATCACATTACTTTCAAAGGGATATGACATTAAACTTAAAGGGATGCGGCCAATGTACAATTATAAAGGACAATGCAGATTTTGAGAATTATGCAAAAGAGAAACTTCTAAAACCGACCCTCACCAACTTTAAGACTGTTCACTAAACTTGCATTATGTTGTTCACTGAGCTAAGCGCTTCACAGGAATAAGACTTAACTATGTGTGTGCATACTTTAGCCTGACTGGTAATGTTGCTGAGAATTGTTTTCCACTATCAGACTGGAATTATTTAGAATCACCACTTAGTATTTGGAAGGAAGGTCTAGTGAAACATTCTGAGTGATGTGATGAATTCTATATCCAATAACATTTTCCCATTGATTCCTCCTAAATTACAGGATCATGATCCCAGTTTGGGAATGGTCAGCTTCTGCACATCAGACTAACATTGGTTATAGAGAGAATTCTGCTGGGGGATTGTGAACACTAGGCTTTGTAAAACATTTTCTACACTCTCAGAAAGTATCATAGTTAATTAAAATATACAACCTCTGCATGTGTTAAAAATGGACTCAACTCACTGGAGGGAGCACAGACTTAATTCCTGCTCAGTTTCACATGGCCCTTGTGCCTTTCCAGTGATTGTCAGAGATTCAGAGGCCTATTGAAGTGGAGGCAACCTCATCCCAGGCCACACCACTTTGTTGTAAGGAGTGTTGAGCTGATCTCTCCAGCCCAGGGCACAGCAGGGGCATGTGTATGAGCAGAACTGGTCACTTCATCAGTACCAGGTGCTCTCTGTGGAGAGTCAAGGGTCATTACCTCTTAAAAATCAAAACCAATTTTACAAATTCCCTCATCAATCCTTGTTAGAATCTAGGTAAGTTGTATTCAAGGAGCATTAAGCAACTTTCAGATAAGCATACAGAGGTGCTAATGAACCCACAGGGGATCTTTGAAAGTCATTCAATTTTTGTAGCTCCTTTGAAATTTTGGTTAGCCGGAGGCAGATAGGGAGGGAAATTTCACTAATTAAATGTCATGCCACAAAACTACCTTAAGGGAATGCAGTCCCACAGAGACTGATCAGAAAAATTCAGATACACATGTGTGAATCTTTACCCATATATAAAACAGAGGCATAATCTTTCATAAACTCAGAACATTTTAAAATGTTTTAAACCACACCAGAGACCTCCAAACTGTTGATTCTGCAGTAGGACTTTTGAGTCTTCATTACATCATTTTCTAGACTCTAAATTTGTAATCTTCTCCTGAAACTATGTGGAGCAACTAAAATGTTGTCATCTGTATAAGGAAATAACATCCCCAACAAATGTTAGACTATGAAATTGTGCAGGATGTTCCAAAGCAGAGAGTTTTCAAATTAATCTCTGTAGAAAAGAATGTAATTTGCAAGGGCAGAATAAAAATATGTACATGAATCATTGATATTTTGTTACATAATCTGTTAGCAAAATTTCTATTTAAAAATGAAACACTGTTTAATGGTTAGCAGCTGATGGAGCATAAATTTCCACCACTTCCTCCTCATCATTTGCAAGGATTTTCCCTTTACAGTGGACCAGCTACTTTTTAATACAGGCATTTGGAATTATATGACACATATTATCCTCAACCATCTCCTGCTCCTCACATAACTATTCAGCTGTTTATCTAAATAGCAGTAGGGAGGAATACCAAGCACCTGGCAGGTGCAAATAGACCTGCTTGGGTACAGAGAAGATCCTACATTGTTTGACAAAAGATCTCTCTTTAAAATTCTTGAGTTCTATTGACTTTATTCATGTGGTTTCATTCATTTAAAGAAAATATTTATTAGCCATTAAATCATCATTCTCACTCCACTTTGAAGAATATTATTTGGGCATCTAAATGCCAAAGCTGTAGCTTCCCTTTGTCATAGCTTCTCTGTTTCCCACATAACAGATGGCTTTGCATTGGAGCCCCAGGTTTTAAAGACACTGGCCTGAGAAACAGTTTCTATGTAACTCTGATCAATTCTTTAAGGTGCTTTTCAGGCTCAAAAGCTGTATTCATTCCATTCTGCTACATGGCCAAATCCTCACCTTGGCCTGTAGGAACACTGTGATTACTGACTGGAGAGCAATCAGCCTTGGAAAGAAGTGCTGTTCGTCCTGGAAACTGTGGAATGTTGGGTCCTGCTGTGTCTAATAATTTTTCAGATCCTCAATGGAGAGTGTGTGTGCACCTTTGCATAAAGAAACAGAGGAAAAGAAGGCAAGGGATGAGAATTCTGAGTGGCACAGCTCTCCTTTATCTGAATTTTAAATGCCGCATCTTTCTGCTCACCCACCAAACACTGTGAGAGAACTAGACAGGCACACCTTAAATGAATGGGCTTTTCTGGTCCTGGCAGATGTGTCTGTTATCACCATCAGTGGTCTTAAGGTCCTGAATAATCAGAGTGTGCAAGAAAGGCGGTAAAAGTCACAGCAAGATGCCAGAGGACGCACGATTCAGTGATTTAGTGACATCTTCCCTACCCACTGGTCCCAGGTAATGGTTGTCCTGGATGTGCAACTTTTATGAATAGATTATGGTTATCTTCTACTTTCTTTCTCTCTCTCTCTCTCTCACTCTTGCTCTCTCTCTGCCTCTCCTTTCTCTGTGTAACTCTTTCTAATAAATAAATAAAAGAAAACTAATAGATCATCCTTAAAACCATGCAGCCTCCCCCTAGACAAAACAAAGATGATGCAGAAGCTTGAAAATTTTAAAATATTTCTTCATATGTTAATTCTTGCTCTAAAATGAATAAGTTTTCCCTGAATCTCCTTATCTTCTACTTCCAACAAACTCTACTAGAGTAATTTTCGACACAAATCTGGTTGTTTAAAATTCTTATCATCTGCAAGGCAAAGCCCGGCTCCCTTACCTTGACATTTATTTGGTTCATTCATCTCTGTTCACAGACTCGGATTCTTTTTTTTTTTTTTTTTTTTTTTTTTTTGGACAGGCAGAGTGGACAGTTAGAGAGAGAAACAGAGAGAAAGGTCTTCCATTTGCTGTTGGTTCACCCTCCAATGGCCGGCGCACCGCGCTGATCTGATGGCAGGAGCCAGGTGCTTCTCCTGGTCTCCCATGGGGTGCAGGGCCCAAACACTTGGGCCATCCTCCACTGCGCTCCCTGGCCACAGCAGAGAGCTGGCCTGGAAGAGGGGCAACCAGGACAGAATCGGGCGCCCCGACCGGGAGTAGAACCCGGTGTGCCGGTGCCGCAAGGCAGATGATTAGCCTAGTGAGCCACGGTGCCAGCACAGGCTTGGATTCTGTTGCTCACTCCAGTTTGATTGAACTGGGTGCTGGCCTGAGAGGCACAGAGCTCCCTGGTGCTTTTCTCATATTCTGCTCTCTGCTTAGAATGATCTCTGCTTTCTAGTTCCTGCCTCACCATGATTGTCTAGTTGGCCAGCCCTGCCTCGTTTTTCACAAGCTAGCACAGATGTGAACTGAGCCTGCTTGCTTGTTCCAAATAGCATCCCGTGAAAGAACTAGCGCTTGGTACTTATGTTTAGTAATCATTCAACAGACATTTGGAAATGAAACATTGGAACATTTTCACCCGGGATTAAATTTTTCTGTTACATAATACACAAATCTAGATTTCTTACAATGATTATATTTACTACTCCAATGTAAACTTCACTCCTCCTCTTGAAGGGAATATTATACTGTAAATTCACAATTTCATGGTTTTGAACAAGCTGACCCCAATAACAGAATTTTCACCAGGGATTCTTTGTGACAGTGTTCCTTCTGCATTCCAGTTCCTTGCATCCTATTTAAGTCCATGATCTTTCAAGGTCTCCCAAAATCAGTTCCTCAGAAACAATGACCTTTCTCAAAAATTTCAACAACAAAATAAACAACAGTTCAAACATCTTATCAGAGAGTGAGGGATTTGTCTTCAGTCCAGTCCTCAAAATACATCAGCTCTCTGGGCTCCTTTCTCTTTCTCTTTATGTGCTTCCTCTCTGGAACTTCAAACTATTTTGTCTTATGAGAGACAAAGAGATGCAATCATGTCTGCCCTTAATTACCAAACTTGCGAATGTCAGAACCTCAGATTATCCAGAGCCACAGAGTCGCTTCACAGCTGTCTGCAAAACTAAGTGCGGTGATAAGGAAAATGTTTTTCTCCCCATACATAATTCATTCTTGTTAGTATCTTGCTGTCTAGTGTACCTCTACTTCTACTTCCTTGTTACATTCTCCCCATCACACCTGTGCACCTTTAATCAGTAGTGCCTGTCTCAAGCAGCAAATCTCCCACTCCTATAATTTTTGTTTGTTTCTTGTCTGCTTAGCTGGCAGCCATGTCAAGATTTGAGCAAAATACAACAAAGATACATAAAAAATGACAGCCTAAGGAGCTGTCTCATGAGTAGATTCTGTGAGTTTTAATCCATCCCTGGGCTAATCCATCATCACACACAGACAAGAACTTGTACACATTCTGGTATTTCTAATGGTCTTCATTATCAATAATCAACCATATTCTTGCTAGATGGACTTGATTAGTATCATCTATAATTCATCCCAACAGTCTCACTATCATAGCAAGTAAAAAGCACATATGTTGGAGCAACAAAGCAACAATTTTACCTCCCATAATTTAGGACTGAAGTTGTTATCATATTTTTCAGTATTCAGATGATTATGGCAACAGAAGGAAGGAAGAACCAAGGCCAGGCATCCTGTCCAATATGAGCTCGTCTCTCTGTTCTCTGACTGACAGATTACATCATCTGTTCTGTTGTCTTGGAAAATCTTTGGCTTCTCACACTCTTCTAAAAATTGACTATGTTGTAATTCTAATAGGAACATGACAAATTATGAAACAATGAAAGTGATCTCAGATCATAGTACATTTAGGCAGACTAGGCATTAAAGCATCCTATTTGCCCAAAAAAGTCTTTAAAGGACTTGATTTTCAAACTTTAAAGTGCAAGACTATTCAAATATTCATGGAACAAGGAATTAAAAGATAATGTTAATTTTCCATGAACTTTCTTGAAGAATCCAGGTGTATATTTATTGTATCTGGGGTGCCTGTATCAACACACATCCATTCGGCAGTAGAGACCATCTATTCTGACGCAGGGAGCCTGAAGCAGGAGACCAGTAACCCTCACTCTCACAGGCAGCTCAGGAAACCTTGAAGTAGGCAGTTGTTACGAAAGTACAGGAAACAGTACCTGGGGATGGATGAGAGGAGGAAGACGTGTCTGGCTCAGACCCACAGATGCTTGCCTGCAAGGGGTCAGGAGGCAGGATGTGCTACTAAATGCTTCCCACAGCTCCCTGGAATACACCACCAGCCACAGCATGAGAGCGGAAGTGGTTGTCAACTGCTATGGTGTAAGCCCTCCCACCATGCACAATGTCACACAGGCAAGGTACTAAATAAGTAGCTGGCAAATTCAGAACTTTTACCTTGGAGATATTTGACCAGGAAAATGAATGCTTTCATAAAGTCCCAAAGAAAAAGGCACCCACTGCAGAAGTCACCAAGAGCTGGCAAAGAACGATATAGAACTCCAAAGGCTGGAAAGCATGTGTTGGAAGAGAGAAAACCACTACTCTCTGCCCTATCTGGTTTTCCTTTCTCTTTGGGTACTACTTCCCCTCCACTGAGGGTCTTCATCCCCACACCAGGCTGGTTCATTGTAGTTTGTCACTTGCCTCAAGACTGCCTCAACTCAATGTCAGAACAGTTGTCCTAAATTGTAAATGGTCAGAAGAGATTACAGACTTTCCGTGTGGTGCTGGACTTGCATTTATTGACATGGCTATCACTCAATTCTGAAGGAACACAGGACTATATATAGATTTTTATGCAACAGAGATACAAATAATTTCTCTTTGGTGAAACAACCCCAAGAATGGCAGTCTCTTGCCTTTTAAGACATTAAGCAGTTGCATAGTTATCCAAGCATGAGAGATTAACATTTTCTTATAAATTGTCTTTTATGTGTCTAATTCCTCAAATGTTTGAGTTGGTATAAACAGTGTTTTTTGTCTCTCACTCATTAATGACTTTGTTTTTTTTAGACTTTTATTTTTTATTTAGTAAATATAAATTTTCAAAGTACAGTTAATGGATTACAATGGCTCCCCCCCCCCATAATTTCCCTCCCACTCACATCCCTCCCATCTCCCGCTCCCTCTCCCATTCCATTCACATCAAGATTCATTTTTAATTATCTTTATATACAGAAGATCAATTCAGTATATATTAAGTAAAGATTTCATCAGTTTGCACCCACACAGAAACACAAAGTGTGAAATACTGTTTCAGTACTAGTTATAGCATTACTTCACACTGGACAACACATTAAGGACAGATCCCACATGAGAAGTAAGTACACAGTGACTCCTGTTGTTGACTTAACAAATTGACACTCGTGTTTATGACATCAGTAATCTCCCTAGGCTCTAGTCATGAGTTGCCAAGGCTATGGAAGCCTTTTGAGTTCTCAGATTTTGATCTTATTCCGACAGGGTCATAGTCAAAGTGGAAGTTCTCTCCTCCCTTCAGAGAAAGGTACCTCCTTCTTTGATGGCCCGTTCTTTCCACTGGGATCTCACTCGCAGAGATCTTCCATTTAGGTCTTCTTTTTTTTTCCAGGGTGTCTTGGCTTTCCATGCCTAAAATACTCTCATGGGCTCTTCAGCCATATCCAAATGCCTTTGATTAATTTTTTACTTGAGTTCATTTGATATTTACCTGGAGTCATGGGTTTAAGTTTTTGAAAATTATATTTTAACATCAGTAATGTTAGTGTCCTGTCCTAGGAAAGAAATCAAAATTCTACACTCATCCGAGAACTTCAGCTAATATAAAGTTACTTTATATAAATTTTTAGATGTTTATTTAAGAAACAGAGACAGAGACAGACAGATGGAGCTCTGATTCAGTGGTTCACTTCCCAAATACCTACAGTAGCCAGGACTGGGCCAGGGATGGATCTGGAAGCCAAGAATTTGATCCATGTCTCACGCAGGGGTATCAGGAGCTCAATCTTTTGAGCCATCATTGCTGCTTCCCAGTCTCTGCATTAACAGGAGATCAGAGTCAGGAGGCAGAGGTGGTTACCAAAGCCATATTTTTAGTGGATCTACCATATTTCCATTTCATCTATTTGTCCAATGGATGTCTAGCATGTGTCCTAAGCACTGTGATAGAACGAAGTATACAACGATAAGTAGAATAGGACTTCAGCATCAGAGTTCACATTTCCAACAGGGGACACATGCTAGATCCCAGTGTAGCTGAAGGACACTGAACCAGTCAAAAAGGCCAAGTAGTCCAAAGATTGATATAGTCAGAAACGCAGGAGTCTAAACATGATTCAGTAGAATACTTGAGGATTCCATACTTGCTCAGAAGAGTTCTTATTTAAGGTCTAAAGTAATTACTTATGTGTCAAAATCTGACACAAAAAAATGGCATTCAATAAAATTTCTTTAGAAAAATTGAATCTTTGTGTTCTATTTTGATCGATAAAATCAAGACCCACAAAAATTACACTTCTGCTTGTTGTATGATTAATTATTCATAAGGTTACCATATTATAATCCTTTAAAAGGAAAACTTTTAGAGCTTTTTGTAGGGTTAAGAGAAGGAGAAATCATTGATTTTATCCTGAATATGTCTTCATGTTGACCTGTTGCCTGACACACACAGACTCTGTGTGCCTACTGAATAGCAAAGCGGATTTACCAAAATACTTTAGGTGAATTGAGAGGTGCTATATCATTCTTTCCATAAGTCATAAGCCTTTGTGAGTAAATATATATATATACACATATATATATAGGAAGGTTTATTTGATGCTTTTATACTTGAATTATAATCAATCACACATGCACAGACTCCTATATTTTGATGAGTATATGGATTTGCTGTCGCAAAACAAGTTAATTTATCATTGAATTTTGCTAATAGAGTACAAATTTCATCTGCATCACACACAAATGGCCTCTAAGTAAAGTAATGGAAGTGTTAATTTACTTGATTTTGATTACTTCACAAAATATATCTGTATTAAAACATGGTGTGCACCCAAAATATATGAAATTATCTGTCAATAATAAATAAATATAGACCTATCAAGTTGAAATATGCCAATATTTTTCTATTAAAATATCTTATTTTTAAACAAGTTAGAAGATGGGTGGCCAACGTTGTGGCACAGCAGGCTACACTGCTGGCACTCGCAATCACACATTACAGCATCAGAGTCCCATCTGCTTCACTTCCAATCTAACTTTCCGGTAATAAGCCTGGGAAGCAGTCTATGATGGCTCAAGTATTTGAGTTCCTACCAGCCATATGGAAAACCAGGTTGGAAAGTTCCAGTCACCTGAGACCAGGATGGAAAGTTCCAGTCTCCTGCTTTGGCCTGACCCAGCCCTGGCTGTTGGCAAGCTTTTGGGGAGTAAGCAAGGGGATAACATATCTTTCTCTCCTCTCACTCTTCTCTCTCACTCTGTCTCTTTTGCTCTGCCTTTCAAATTAATAAATAAATCTTAAAGGGAAATTTTTGGTCCTAATTTCTCCCGAGAGTCAGAGACTTCTGAGGAAGACAGAGGCTCCTCAGAGGGCAGAAATCCCCAGGTGTACTGGTGAGGAAGGATATGAAGGAAAAGTGCACATTTTCAGGATTGCTAATTTTTGAAATTCCTTGAATATAAAGTCCACCATCTCTCATATAGTAATGACTTCTCTGTCTTCAACAGCTTGAAATAAGAACACATTTAAAATTTTTTCTTTAATGTTCTTCGAAGGAACTGTCGTTCTCCATTCTCCTGGGCACTGTCAGCCGCTCAGTGTCTCCGGATATCCAGGTCCTTTATCTTTGCTCCCTCATGCATCCTTGGGGCGTGCACTTGAGGTAAAGCACAGAATAGCTTCAAGCTGGAAAACTGAGCCTGAGTTTGTATTGAGATGAGATATCGAGGGGATTTGGGAAAGGACAGCATGGATTTTGCATATGAGATAGATAGGATTATTTTAGATAGAAGATGCACTCAGATACATTGCTTTCCAAATTCAGTCACAACAATATTTCCAGTGCTGAAGTATTCAGAATCTTGTCTATCTTCTCACTAATAGGTGAGGATCTCTACAAAAATAGCTAAGATACCTACACCTTCATCCTTTCCCTCTCTCTGCCTGTGGAGGCCTGGTTGAGTTTGCATTCCACAAGCTAACAAGTCTGACAACCCCCAGAGTCCCGCACTCTAGAAGAGCTCAGCAAATGCCAGTGTTGCAGCTGCTGCCTCACCAAGTCTTCCCTGACCCCTCACAGTGAGCTGCAGGTGATTCCAGCCCAACCAGTGCTGAAGATCTAGCCAATATCTAGATCTGAATGCAAAATCCCCATTGTTCTCTTCAACCACTGTTCCCAGTGGCTTGCAATGCAGCCATGGTAACTGGAAAGCACTTGTTTATCTCTTCCCAGGACAGCAATAGAAAGTATAAAATCATCCCTCAGGAGTAAATGTAAACAAAGAACATGCATGGAAAAGGCAGAATTGGAGGGATATTCAGAAATCCAACGAGTAGAAAGCCAAGTGAGAATATTGGAGCAAGTTGAGAAAAAATAATTTTACATTAAAAAATAAAGCCAAGAGGCCCAAAGACGGATGCCTTCATAAAGAAGGATGGAGTGTTTTGAGGGTGTACGTAGAGCATTTTGTAAGTTGACAATACATATAAGGGATGCTTTATTCATTTGTTATGTTAGATTAAAGATCAACTAATATCAAACCATCCTTGCATTCCTGGAAGAAGTCCTTTTGACCATGTTTTATTGTTTCAAATGTGATATTGGATGCACTTTACTAATCTTTAAATCAGAATTCTAATTTGATGTACATAACAGAAGTCAGTCAATAGGTCTTTGAGAAGAGGGTGGATGCGAATGTATACAGTTTTTAAGCTTTAACTATCAATGTCCTAAATATTTAGAAGTTTTTCATTTTATTACATTGTGAAAAACATAAATAGCTTTGAAATTGTATTTGTTATGTTTAAAATTATATTATATATTTTTGTGGAGTGCAGTGTTACTGTCCAATATATATACAAAATGAGTAAGAGTAAAATTAGATGACTTAGCATTTTTATTTCCTTCAACATTTTTGATTAACATGTAGCAACGTTATATGTTTCTAGGGTTCAGTGTGTCATTTCAATATATATGCACCTTGAATACTGATCAAATCAGAGTAACTAACATTTCCAGCTTCTTGTCATACTTTTCTGTTGTGAGTCTTTGAGTGCCTCTCTTCTAGTTCCTCACAAAATTTAAAATAGATTATTATTAGGGCACCCACTCTACCGTGGACCCCAGAACCCATTCCTTCCTCTGACTCTGCTCTGATGCCCACCACCTGACCTCCCATATTCCCCTCATCCTCATCCTTCCCTGGATCCAGCCATCTCCTTTGATTCTACATAGAAATTGTATGGTTTGAGAATTTGGTAGACTAGGACATTCTGGGCTTGATGTTTTTATGAGTACTTCCTTAGAGGAAAAATATTTCTGTGGTAACTTTTCTAATATCTTCTATTTAAATAACACAGTTGAAAATTTCAATTCAAGTGCATTTCAAGAAATTTAAATTTTTCAGGAAACTATATTTCATATTCATCTAAAATTTATTTTCATAGAATATGCAAAGTAGTACAATTTTTATATAAAATGCTTCTCTGGTCTGTTTAATTTGTAATTTAACTCAGAATTGTTATATTGGTTTGAGTCATGTTATTCAGTTTCCTTATCACACTGTAGGGAAAGAATTAATTTTCAGTTGGTTCCACAATACTGACATTTTTTTGGAAAAATAAAAAGATGGAAGCTGGCGTTGTGGCGCAGCAGGTTAAAGCCCTGCCCTGAAGCACTGGCATCCCATATGGACGCCTGTGCTAGTCCCGGCTGCTCCACTTCCAATCCAACTCTCTGTTATGGTCTGAGAAAGCAGTAGAAGATGGTCCAAGTCCTTGGGTCCCTTCACCCACATGGGAGACCTGGAAGAAGCTCCTTGTTCCTGGCTTCAGATCAGCACATCTTCAGCTGTTGCAGCCTTCTGGGGAGTGAAACAGCAGAAGGAAGACCTCTCTCTGTCTCTACCTCTCTCAAATAAATAAAATAAATCTTAAAAAAAGAAAAAAGATGATGCTGTTCATTCTTAGGACACTCAATAAAATGATTAATTCTTTAGAGGTTTCATACACAATTTATGTTTCCATAAAATTCATCTGTGTGGTGTCATTTTAAGAATTCATTATTGTATCTATTTGTTTCTATGATGGCTCTAGTGACCTGCCAACATTAAAGGGCTTTATAGAAATGACACTACCATTGACCTCACAGTTCCCTAACCATTCTTTGTAATGATATTATGCTGGCTGTATGCTGTTTCTTATAATACCTACTTTTTGACTTTTTTAATTGATATTTTCTTCTATAAGAGAGCTGAGGCAAATGTGCAATAAACCACACACACTTCAACCATTCATTTTAACATACTGACATTAAGAGCAGTGAAATCATTCCATAACCCATAATACAGCCACCACCTCACCCACCTCTGAAGTCTCTCCTAGCCTCTTCTCCATCCCCAGGTAAGGCTGAGATGCTTTCTGCGTTATGGATTAGTTTGGGTGGATATATTTGAGGAGAGAGAAAGTGAGAGAAAGAATATCACATGTTTTCTTTTTTTCTTGGTCTAGCTTCCTTCACTCAGCACCATTTCTCTTGAGATTCATCAATATTATCACAAATGTGAAATATTCATTCCTTTTTACCACTGAGTAGTACCCCATTGTAGGAATACACCACAATTTGTCAGTTAACCTTTTGATGAACACTTGATAATTTGCAGGTCTGAGTTACAACAATCAACTTTGCTATGAAAATGCCCTGTGGAGTGAGTACATGTCATCCTTTATCTTGGGTTAAAATAAAATAAAATTACTGATTCATGTGGCTGTAGGTGTATGTTTAAGTGCGATTAAAAGTGTCGATTGAGGAAGTGACGTTTAACAAGCATTCCAGAACTAGGTAGTAGTTCCACTTGCTCTGCATTCTTGGCAGCTTTTGGTACCACCAATTTTTGTGGTTCTTTTTCTTAACGTAACTTTATCCTTCCCAACATGTACATAGTTGCATCATATTGGTTTTGTTTTCAAAATGACAAATGATATGGAATAACTTTTTATATCTTCCTTGTAATCCACAGAGCTTTTTTCATGAAATATCTTTTCAAACATTTGTCTATTTTTACTGGAAATTGTTTTCTTACTGGGTTTGAGGAATTGTATCTATGCAGTGGAACATGTCCTGTGTCAGAGATTTGCAAACATTTCCTGAAGTTCTGACTCTTGCTTTTCATTCCCAAACAGCATCCATCAAAGAACATATGTTCCTAATTTGGATGTGGCCCATGGTTGGTGTAGTAAGAGTTGACTGAGCTAAGTCCAACTGGAAACCACAAAGTTCAGAATGAAAAACGGACTCATTCTACTTGACAGTCAAGCTCAGCTACACCTAAAGACAGACATACTCTTACAGGCTGGTAGGCAAAGTCCTCATCTTTATCATGACGGTCCTGGATATGCTATGAGGTGCTCCTGCTGAGTTATGTATTTCATTATTTTGGAGCTTAGTTTAGGACACTGTGGTGCAATACTACCTAGAAATTGTGTAGGAAACACAAAGTACTGAGGCTATTCTAATGCCAAGTGGCAATCATAGGCAAATGAGAATAGGAAAAATAACTCATGAAGATATGCAACGTTGTAGAACTTAATAAGACTTTGAAATTGTTAACATATAAAATATAAAGCAACCCCCAGTAGATGGCATATTAGAAATTAGACTTATTCTCAGTTTTCAGAGACATCTATTTTTTCAAATTAGAATTCCTTTTGTATGACAACAGAATTTTGATGCCACATCAATTTAGAAACACAAGTTGAAAGATGTTGTAACTCTAATTGCATAGACATTATCCCACTAGAACAGAACTGTAATGTTTAAGAAAACATTTCTAAAGTATTTCTGCAAACTACTGGTTTCCAGAAATTTGAGAAATTGTACACAAGTGCTTTCCCAGGGTCTGGTGCAAGGTATTTGGAATTACAATTTGAAAAATGACATTAATGGGACAAGGTTAGAAGGAGAAGTGGGGATGGTCTGTGAGATGATGTAAGGCTTACCTTAAGGTATTTTTAGATTCAGATTTTCCCTGAAACATGCATTTGGTGAGTGAATAATCATTGAAATGCATGTGTCAGATCCCAGCACACAATCAGAAATTAATGTTCTGGTTTTCTTTTCACTGGGGAGAACTTCCACCATCTGCTCCCACAGTTGAATAAGGGAATTGAGGGCTCATTGGGAACTGAGTTGAGTGCATCCTGGAGAAATATAGAATGATAACTTAATAAGCAAGCAATCTTGCATTTTGTGATTACCTAAGAACATGCATAATTTGCTGTTCCTGTTAACCAAGTGAAAAGAAGAAAATAAAGCAGGTAAATCCCCATGCCAGCAAGGAGCAAAGCTGAGAAGAGTTTCAGGAACAAATGATGGAATGAGTGGCAAAGGGACTGCGGCAACTATAGGGGAAAGCTACACAGGCTTTCCAGAGAAATGGAATTAACAGGAGATAACTCACAGGAGCAAAATGCCAGCTAGGGATTCGGCCTGAGTCTGAAGGCTTGAGAACCAGCAGGCCCAGTCATGTACACCATGGCCCAGGGAAGGAGAGCATCAGAGGGGTTGTCCACAATAAAGTGATGAGTCAGGAAAAGCAGACACCCGACTCCTCCCTCTCTTTGTTCTCTTCAAACCCTCAGCAGTTAAATGACGCCCAGCTACATCAGGCAAGGTGATCTACTTGATTGAGTCCCTGGATCCAAATGCTAATCCCATGCTCAGACGTCCTCATTGGTTCACCCAGAAGCAGTATCCACCCCATCACCTGTGTCCCACTGGCCTTGACACATAAAATTGCCAATAGAGACTCCTTGTAACAGACATGCTGGAAGGAAAAATGATAGAAAACAAGCATCTAAATTCCGGGATGAAATTCTTCCCCAGTCATCCCTACAGAGTCCCAGGATCCGAAATAAAAACTTTCCCAGACAGGGTTCTTTGAATATGGCAGACTGTACAATAAATGTGACTGCCATGCTCACACCACAGCCACCCTGGTGTGTGAGTGGAGAGGTTTAGACATGGCCCCGAGCTTGCTTATTTCAAAACAAAAAGAGACACAACGGCTCCTTGCTGCTAAGTTCCGTTCCCCTCAATGTCATTTCTCTAAACTTGACACACTACTCAAGGAAGTAGACAGAATTAAATATGCTAATATTGACTGCGTGGCTCTGTAGTTAGTTCTGTGATCTCTAAACTCAGAGATGCAACCAGACCACGATTTCCCCAATAGGGATCTGCCTGCAGGAACCTCTGGAAGCACTTGTGTGGAATTATCCCAGGTCTGGTGGAAGAGAAGAAATTATTAGTAATTAAGTAGAAGGTATCTCAACTTTATATATACCAGGCTCTATTGTGGGTAATAATGATGGCAGAAAATTATTCAACTTGTCATTTACTTTCTTTTATTCAAAAAAGATAGCTTTTCACATTGAGTTCTATTTTAATCAAAAGTGTTGTGTTTTTTCTGGTTATTCTTAGACTAAACTTGGGGCACTGTGGTGCAGACATCAAGAATAGGAGGGATAGGAGTGAGGATGCAGAAGAAGGTGAAGCATGAGGCCCAAGCCCTAGGAGAGTTGGACTGGGAACTGGAGAGACTGTGGGTGAGGAGTAAAAGGGAGTCGTTACCCATTTCAGGAGGTGTCGTCTATGGACATGAAGTGTTCCCCACTCAGCTTACGAAATACAAGAAGGGACAATTTTGAGAACATGCATGCACTGCTGGGTTGTGTTTCTCTGACACTGGCCCTGTTTGAAGGTGGAAACTCCACTGATATTCCTCTAAAATCAGTCTCTCCATCTCCTTATCTGCTGTGATTTGGCCATGCATAACATCCTCTCTGAGGATCTCAAGGGTGATTTAACCACAAATGTGTCCATAGAATTTGGGAGACACAATTCACATGAAGAATATAAAAGAAGAAGTGTTATAAAAATGTACAAACCAGAGAAAATGTAAGAGCTTAGAGTTGACGAGTGATGTGGAGTAAAACTCAGTGAGGCCAGCGCCGCAGCTCACTAGGCCAATCCTCCGCCTGCGGCGCCGGCACACCGGGTTCTAGTCCTGGTTGGGGCGCCGGATTCTGTCCCGGTTGCCCCTCTTCCAGGCCAGCTCTCTGCTATGGCCCAGGAGTGCAGTGGAGGATGGCCCAAGTGCTTGGGCCCTGCACCCCATGGGAGACCAGGAGAAGCACCTGGTTCCTGGCTTCGGATCAGTGTGGTGTGCCGGCCGCAGCGCACCAGCCGCGGTGGCCATTGGAGAGTGAACCAATAGCAAAAGGAAGACCTTTCTCTCTCTCTCTCTCTCTCACTGTCCACTCTGCCTGTCAAAAAATAAAAAAATAATAAAAAAAAAACTCAGTGAGTCCCCCAGAATAGAGAGGTAAAATGAGAACCAAACAGACAGGAAGGTAATGTCAGAGGAAGAATGACACCCTGAGAATTGGGGAAAAATGTGCCTCAGAAGAGAGGAGGGAGAAGGGCAGGGTTGAGTCTCCAGTTTCCCAGCTACAATGTTTCAGAGGCATGGGTCATGAGTGGCAGAGTACAGTGAGGTGGAGTTATTCTAATCAATAGCTGTGCTCGACTCTGGAAGAGGTTGGGGCACTATTTTCTACCTGATTAGAATGGGGTGAACCCCACAAATTCCTCACCCTTCAATTTCCTTATCCATAAACCAGAGGAGGGGCTGGAGCTGTGGCACAGTGGGTTAATGCCCTGTCCTGCAGTGCTGGCATCTCATATGGGCGACAGTTCGATACCTGGCTGCTCCACTTCCCATCCAGCTCTCTGCTATGGCCTGGGAAAGTAGTGAAGGATGGCCCAAGTCCCTGGTCCCCTGCACCCACATGGGAGACCTGGAATAATCTCCTGACTCCTGGCTTTGGATCAGCACAGCTCCAGCCGTTGCAACCAATTGAGGAGTGAACTATCGGATGGAAGACCTCTCTCTCTCTGCCTCTCTTCTCTCTATGTAACTCTGACTTTCAAACAAATAAATCTTTAAAAAGAAAAAAGAGGAAATAATATCCACTTTATCCTGGCTCCTACACATTTATTACGATGCCCCATGGCTTGCTCAATGTTTGGCACACTTTCAAGTCTTGGAGGCTGGAAATTCTCATATAAGGGTGCCAGTGGTTTCGGTCATCCTGACCCCACGATGGTGCCTGGAACCCTGTGTCCTCACAGGCAGAAGGCAGAAGGGTAGAGGCAAAAGGGACTTAACTTGCCCCTTTATGGTGGCATCACATGAGAGTAGAAGTCCTGTGGCTTAATCCTACCTCTCAGTCCTGTTGTAATAGTAGTTAAATGTCGACACGAGTTTTGGAGGGAACACTCAAACCACAGCACCGAGCGTACGTTACTACAGATATATAGCATTCCCACTACTATAGTCACTACTAAAAATGACATCCAATACAAATTTTAATAATAAAATAATATGTTTATAACTATTATACTTGGCCTTAGGTTTAAAAAAAGAAAGTTTGAGAGTGACACTTTTTATTTTACATTTAAATAGACAAACTTAAGAACAGTTTGAGATAGTCATACATATGCAATTCACTTCCTTAAAATACAACTTCTTGGGGCAGCATTTTGGTTTGGTGGATAAAGCCACCACCTGCAACGCCAGCATCCCATTTGGGCACCAGTTCTATTCATGGCTGCTCCACTTCCAATACAGCTCCTTGCACCCACGTGGGAGACTCTGAAGAAGTTCCAGGCTCATGACTTCAGCCTGGCCTAGCACCCATTGTTGTAGCTACTTGGGGAGTGAACCAGCAGATTGGTTTCTTGGCCCTGTAGTGGGCACAGTATATGAAGAGACAACGAAGTCTAGTTCAGATCATGGCACAAGCAGACTGTGTGAGATGATTAACAGACAGTGATGGCCTATGTGTTGTGGGATGTGGATGAGGGGCCCTCATCCAGCCAAGGTGACAAGGGTAGAGACACTTCTTAATGTATTTCTAGCTCAGCGAGGCAAGGAGGGAGGCGTGTATGGGCAGTGCATGCGTGGGTTCTGTGGTAGCTGTGTGATTTCTGTGTATGTGTCATGAATGTGTGTGGTGTCTGTACAGTGTATGTGTTCCCTGTGGTGAATGCACAGTGGGTGTATGTATGTGGTGTGTGCAGTGTGTGTATGTCTGTGCATTGTGTGTTATATTTAGGGGTTGCATCTGTGTGGTGTTTGTGAATATAGTGTATGTGCATGCTTGTGTGCAAGAGGTGTTTGGTATGTGTGTGGGTATGTGTGTGGCATAGTAAGTGAGGTGTATGTGTATGAGAAACTGTGTGTGTTTGTGTAGCGTGTATGTTCTACTGGCATTCTATATAACCTGTGTGCATGGTATGTGTGATATATGTATGGCATGTGTGGTATGTGTAGTGTGTTTGTTGTATGTACATGTGTGGTGTGTGTTGTGTTTTAATGTGTGCAGGTGTGGCATCTGCATGACATGTGTGTAGTATTGTATGCTGCATGTGCAGTATCAGTGTGGTGTCTATGGGTAGTGTGTGTCCTGTGTGTGTGAGGTACTTGTGTGTATCTATGTGTATATTGTGTCTGTGGTGTCTGTGTGTATGTGTGATGTTTGTGTTGTGTCTGTGTGTATAGTGAGTGTGTGAGTGGTGTGTTCTATGGGTATGACACCAGTGTATAAGTTGCATGTGTGCACATGTGCATATATGTTACGTGTGTGCAGTGGCTGTGTGGTGCATGTGTGTATAGTGTGGAGTGTGTGCTGTGTACCTGGTGTGAGATGTCAGAGGGGTAAGCAGAGACCCTTTGGAGATGTGATGTCTTGGCTGCACCCCAGAAATCTGTCCCCAACAGCAAAGCTCTCTCCCCACTTCACCAGGAGAATAGTTTTTTAGCTTTTAGTGGAAACAGATGCTGATTCCAGAAACAATGGGACATATTTGTGGATGTTTCTGAAAAGGTTAACTTTGTCCAATCATTTATTTTACAGATATAAATAAAATGTCCACTTCTTTCTGAAGGCCAGGCGGTGTCTGCGAGCACTCATGGGCAGTGCCCAGACTCTCTCAGGAATTCCATAGTGACAGCGCTGCTTTGCAGGAGAGGAAGCATTTCAGGACCGCTGAGACGCTGGCACTACACTGGTCCTCGCCATCCTTGCACAGCCCCAGCATGATCAGCTCAGGCCACCGCCAGGACTTCCTCTGCAAAGCCTGTGGGGAGCCACACCATCTTTTCCTGTCCCCACTGTGTCACTGAAGTGCCTGCTCACCTGGGCTGAATCATTTTTGCTGCAGCTGAAATTCTATCTTATTCTAAGAAAAGCATATTTCCCTCCCTCAATCCCCACTCCTTCCTTCCTTTTTTATCTTTTAATTTTTGCAATAACACATTTGAAATTTCCTTTATAATTTATATATAGGCTTGAGGCACCACTAACCATCATGTTCAACAGGTAAGAAGTAGAGAGACCATTGTTCCACAGGAATACAGAGAAGGGCTAGAAACAACAATCAAATCATAAGATGCCAGTTTCATTCTTATTCATTGTCTTTGCTTTGTGTTCTATATCGACTACCACATATCAGAGAAAACATAGGATGTCTTTGTCTCTGGAGACTGGCCTATTTCACTAAGGTTAATGGTATCCAGTTGCACTACACACGGCGATGGAGAGAGAGGAACCTGTGATGTTTCAGAAGCCCCAAGAAAAACCTGCTACGGCAATAACCCAACAGCCAGCATCATTTACAGTTGTAATGGATCAGAGTTTGACAGGCGCACAGCTGTTTCCTCAGTAGTGTGTTCTGATAGGATAGAGGCATTCAGCAGAAGAAAGATGGCATTTAAATATGCGTGGCTTCGAGATCTGTGGCAGGCTCCCCTCAGCACTGATCCTGTGCTACAGAGAGCAGCCTCCCCTCCCCAGAGGGCCTCATGAGTCCACTTGGTAGATTGGAAAGCTCAAGTTCATATATCACCTATTCAGACAAAAACTTCAATAACCTAAAGAAAGGAAGCAGAGCAGCAGGAATTTCTCCAAGTTCTGCTGTTGCCCATGTCTAAAAGGTGTTAAATGCTGTAAATCACAGCCCTTCAACCACTGTTTATTATATAGAAAGCCTGAGAACTGGACACCTCTCCAGCCACCAGCTGCAAAAGACAGTAAGCAGAACAACAACTGCACGGGTCAGGTGAGAGCTCTTCAAAAAGTCCACAGAAAGATATAAAGAGAATCGAAAATGAATCTTGATGTGAATGGAAGGGGAGAGGGAGTGGGAAAGGGGAGGGTTGCGGGTGGGAGGGACGTTATGGGGGGGAAGCCATTGTAACCCATAAGCTGTACTTTGGAAATTTATATTCATTAAATAAAAGTTAAAAAAAAGTCCACAGAAAGTTTGCAGTTTGAAAGAAGACTGCATAAATGTGAAAAAATGTTGCACCAAACTGCATTCATATTTTTCATTCATTAGTTTGTTTGGGAGGCAGAGAGGCAGACAGCCATCTCCTATTGCCAATTCGTCTGTAACCACTGAAGTTAGGCCAGGTCAAGCCAGGAGCCAGGAACTCAACCAGCTTCTCCCTTGTGGGTAGCAGGGACCCAGCTGCTTGAACCAACACCTGTGGCCTCTGAGGGTGTGCATTTACAGCAAGCTGGTGTTGCTGGTGGAGCCTGAATTCAAACCCAGATACTACCCTTGCAGGGATGTGGGCATCTTAACCAGTCACTCAACCACTATGCCAAGGGCCCACCCCAAAC
Source organism: Oryctolagus cuniculus (assembly GCF_964237555.1). Classification (NCBI taxonomy): domain Eukaryota; kingdom Metazoa; phylum Chordata; class Mammalia; order Lagomorpha; family Leporidae; genus Oryctolagus; species Oryctolagus cuniculus. The sequence goes on from NC_091433.1 coordinate 197,043,249, forward strand.
AGCTTTTAATTCCATCTTCCCATGAACTTCTTGTATGATGTTCATTTTCTCCCATGCTGAAGAAGTGGAGAGTTAGCACTAAAAACTTACGTGACAACTCCACAGCTATCAAGGACCTGGGCTCCAAATCTCACCACTGAGCCTCTTCTAAAACAGGATTTTCATTTTTGTGGTTCCAGTCCACTGTGGCAGCTTGAGCACCAGCCAGAGCTGTGTGGAGCCGGATGGAAGTAGAAAAACACTGTTCCTGCCTTCAGAGAAAACTTCCCAGATTCTGCACATTTGTTTCTACACCTCCTTGTCATTCTTGACTGCAGGGTTACTCCCGGCAACACGGAAAGCTGGACTCAGGGCCACTCCAGACCAAAGAAATGTTGAGTCAGCTGCACCCTCCCTCACCTCACCAGCATCAAGGACAGCCTTGCAAACAGTGTTTCTGTGCCTCCCTCTCTCCCATCCTTTATGTCCACTTGATGATCATGGAAACTTCACCTCTTGTTTATGAAAATATGTCTGTCTACTTTAATATTATTGAAGTAATCTGAATGCTACAATTTAATTTTTGCAATCAACGTTGATTCCAGTCTCTGAAGGCAGGTTGAGTTCTTGGCAAAAGCTTTTCAGGCATCTCAGTTGAGCCATGTATTTTCTCCCTCACTTGAGCCCTATATTTGATCTTCAGTGGGCTCACCAGCAAAGACTGCAGCATCCCTGTGTGAGGCCAACTCCCAGTGCCGATTTTATCTCCAGCATCTCAATGAGCTCCCTAAGAGCACACTGGGATTCCAAAAGTGGTGGAAACGATTTTTCAGTGCTCTTCTCTTTGAAGATCACCAACATAAAAAATTAATGCCTCTGATTCATCTGATTGCTCTGGATTTTGGATTGGTTAGACACGTATTCCTCGTAATTTAACATTTTGGGAGAGGACGAGAAAATAAAAATGCTAGGATTTTTTTGTTCTCATAATCAATTCTTTCAAAGAAAATATTGCATACTTAGTGATTCTCTAAGGAAGAAAATGAAATCGAATTTGATCGCCCAGTCAGTCATTTGTAAAGTGGCACACTCAAAGTGATTACACCTAAGATATCATTTAGCAACAGTAATTTTCTGCAATTATTCTCTCTTAAAATTTAAAACATAAATCCTCAATGAAGTTAAGAATCAGAAAATTATAATTAGACACATTTTATTTTCAGAGAACTGAAAAATCATGACTAGTCATAATGTTATATAAAATATTAGCTGTATTGTCATCCCACTCCATCCATTTAAAACTGATATTTCAGAGGATATGGGTTCTTTTTGTCCATAGAGAAGTGAGGGCAAACGTGAAGCAAAGCATCTTATAACAGTCACAGAAAGGCTGCAACCCAACTGCTGCAGTCCTGATGGCAGGGCCCACACCGTCATTATTGTTTTCCATTCTTTTCTTCTGAGGAGACCTTGGAAATGTCTTCCAAGTACCCTCGTTGAGCTTCTCCTTATTGAATCAACCTTTTACCTACTAACTCCTTAGTTTATACTTGCTTTTTATGGTTGTTCGTAACAACATCATAATACAATACTACCTGTTCATTTGTACACCAGCTTCCTGGATTAGACTGTGCATGTTTCGAATACAAAACTGTACTTCCAATGCTTCGCATATGTCCAGCTCTGTGGAATGATGAATAGTGTGCTTCATTAAATTACTGACATGTTTTATAATCAGGGAGATCTGTGATTCTTAACATATATTCTAACATATAATTTTACATTTAGATGAGGAAATCAGTCAGAAAGAAAGTTATATGAGTTGCACTTCATGGTGAACAGATTAAAATATTCATTTTTATACAGACATCCATTATTTTAAACATGTTCTTTTAAGGGTGTCCATTGAAACACGCCCAGTGAGAAACTAAGAAAATAAAGACAAATATTGAAACATAAAAATAGAGGTCAGTACTGCTATTAGAAATTAAAAATAGATGCGTTTCAATTGGTGAAGGTGAGAGCCTTGTGAGACATAGAAAATCATTTTGGAAAATTAGGCCAAAATATTACATTTCTGTAAATGAAGAACATATTATCTATTATTTTTTTATTTTTTTTTTTTATTTTTTTTTTTTTTGACAGGCAGAGTGGACAGTGAGAGAGAGAGACAGAGAGAAAGGTCTTCCTTTGCCGTTGGTTCACCCTCCAATGGCCGCCGCGGCCGGCGCGCTGCGGCCGGCGCACCGCGCTGATCCGATGGCAGGAGCCAGGAGCCAGGTGCTTTTCCTGGTCTCCCATGGGGTGCAGGACCCAAGCACCTGGGCCATCCTCCACTGCACTCCCTGGCCACAGCAGAGGGCTGGCCTGGAAGAGGGGCAACCGGGACAGAATCCGGTGCCCCGACCGGGACTAGAACCCGGTGTGCCGACGCCGCTAGGCGGAGGATTAGCCTAGTGAGCCGCGGCGCCGGCCTAATATTATCTATTTTGATCAAAAATAACATATGCAATGCCACCTTTTTAGAAGAAGTTTTGCTTCCACTGAAGAAATTTTGAGCTACTTTGATGATGAAGCAAGTACTATAAATACAGACATTTAGCCCAGTAGTTAAGATGCCCCAGTGCCAAATCAGAGCACCTGGCTTCAACACCCAGACTCCAGCTTCCTGTTAATGCAGACCCTAGGAGGAAGCAGTAATGATTCCAGTGATTAGGCCCCTGCTACCCACATGGGGGACCAGAGGATTGTATCCCTAGCTCTTGACTTTAACCTGGCCCAGTCCTGGCCATTGCAAGCATTCAGGGAGTAACTAGTGGATGAGATCCTCTCTCTCTCTCTCTCTCTCTTTTTCTCTCTCTCTCTCTTTCTATCTCTCTCTCTCTCTCTGCTTCTGTTTTGTGTCTCTCTGCTTCTCAAATAACTAGCTAAAAACATAAATTTTTCAGATGGTAATGTGTGTGTTCAAGTCAATTTATCTCCCAGGATGGTAGCAGATTTTTTCTGGGTTGCTTCTGGTGTTAGCTCCCAGAAGCTAAGGTGAACCGCCCCTTGCCTGTGTGGAGGGCATGGTTGTAGCTCTGGGACTGATGCCCCAAAACTCCCACAGGTGCAGGCTGCAGGCAACACATCCTTTGTCCCACAAGTTGTCCTGACTCTGACTATGATGCTAGTGGGAGAATAAAGGTGCACTGCGTGACTATGTGCTGCAAAAAATTTTCAAACAAAATGTCAAAAATTCATTGATAGGTCAAAACCAGAATATTTCAGTTATTTCATCCGCAGGTGAAAACAGATGGCAGAGAGTCAATCACAAGAGGACACCGTTGTTCATGACTCATGGTACTTCCTGAGTTAGGATACACATGGTGAAGGAATATCATATTTTTATTCACAAAACTTAAATATGACATAAAGAAGACAACTAGATTTTCTTTTTTCAAAGATTTATTTTATCTATTTGAAAGACAGAATTTCAGAGAGAGGTAGAAACAGAGAGAGAGATCTTCCATCCACTGGTTCACTCCCCATATGGCTGCAATGGCTGGAGCTATGCCGATCTGAAGCCAGGAGCCAGGAGCTTCCTTTGGGACTCCCATGTGAGTGCAGGGTCCCAAGTACTTGGGCCATCTTCTACTGCTTTCCCAGGCCATAGCAGAGCTGGATTGGAAGTGGAGCAGCCAGGATTTGAACCAGCACCCATATGAGATGCTGGCACTTCAAGACAGGGCGATAACCCACTGCACCACAGTGCTGGCCCCCAGACAACTAGATTTTTAAACGTGATTAAAAACAGGGCTTCTATGAAGTCCACCCTCTGATATGTATATAAAATGATGGCAAGAAAATACAATAATATGTAAAGAAAAATGGAATAATAAGAATATTTATTTCATAAAAAATCTAAATATCGAAACAAAAAGGAAGAGAAAAAACTATGCCTTCAGTAGTAATTACAAAAAAGAGAGTCTTTGTTGTTTTTTATTGTGAACCAGATCAATCATTTGTCTGAAATCTAACACAATTTTATGTTTTGAAGAACCATTTGAATTTTAGAAAGATAACAGGGCACAAGTATAATATCACAGAACACGTTTAGTGGAATCTAGTGTGGCATCCTTTCATCCAGCATATCTTATGAATATTCATAAGTGGGACAGAATAAGTTACCATTGATCTCATAAAATTTCAGTTCAGGTTTTGCTAACATTTGAATTGCAGGGAGTTGAGAGCTTTCTGGGTTTCTGAGTTTTGTGTACAAGACTGGATCTGTGTCCATGGAGGAAGGATTTGGAGAGAGAAACTCCAGAGTGACCTGCATCACGCTGGCTGGGCATCTTCTCTCGGGAATGGATTGGCAGTAACTCCTGAAATATGAGCTAGAGAGGCCCTTCAGTGCCATCTTCCAAAATGGAATAAACTGTGGTCACATCCACAACATTTGTTTCAGAATTGTCCTGTGTAGTGGTGCGCTAGTACAACAAAACACAGGAGATGGTCGCTCAAGTCCCAGGCATTTTTTCCTCACAGTCCCAGAAACAGAAGTCTAAGATGAAGGAGTTTGCCAAGTAGGACTCATTTGGAAGCCTATTTCCTTAACTGGTAGGCAGCTGCCATCCCACCATGTGCCTTTATGACCTCATTTATCCAAGACGGTGCAGGGGGCGGGCTTGGGGAGAGAGAGAGAAGACTACAATGATACAGGCATCATTAAACAGATACCTGCCCTTCATCAGGCACTGGTGTCTGTTGTCTGATTTAAACATCACAAGGGTGAGTGTTGTGGCACAGTGGGTTAAGTCACCACTTTGGATGTCAGCATCCCATATAAGAGTGCTGATTCGAGTCCTGACAACACCACCTTCTATCCTACCTTCTGCTAATGCACCTGAGAAGGAGCAGATGATGGTCCAATCCCTCAGTCCCTGTCAATCACTTGGGAGTCCAAGAGAAAGTTCCAGACTTCTGACCCCTGCAATAGCTGGGATTGGCTATTGCAGGAATCTGGGGAGTATCAGTGATTGGAAGATCCCTCTTTCTGTCTTTTCCTCTCTCTGTCACTATGCCTTTCAAATAAATACATAAATAAACTTAAAAAAAACTTACACACAATCAAGTTTTATAAACAGACTCACTGGAGAGATCTCAAACTAGGATTTGAACCTGGGACCTACGATTACAAAGCCCATGTTTTCTGAGTTAGGATCAACTGAATCATCGCTATTTCCATTCCATTTCTGGTGTTTTTTTCAAAGCCAACCATTAAGAATATGAAAGACGAAATTTTATCATTAGTATTCAGTTATCCACATTCTAAAACATTGATGATATACAAATAAGATAAAATATATAACATCACATTACAATATAATATATGGTACAATATATATGATTGTTATCTTAATTTTAAGATGCATAAGGATTAGTGCTTGTATGTTATGGATTCTCAGACTGCTTTACACCTGTGCATTCAGAAAGTACCACTAGTAAGAAGTGCAGCAGCCACAGTCATAGTAGTAGTCTTTGTCACAGGTGCAATCCTATTACCGTGATTACAGTAGTAGTCAAAATGATAATGACTGATCCTAATTGAAATCTTACTGTTTATATTAATGTAATAACTCATTTTTACACAAAACAAACCTATCTGGTAAATGTCATAACTATTTCTATTTTGTAGGTGAGGAATCTGAGGCAAAAGTTAAAGAAAATTTCCCATGTAGAAAATTATGAAACAGTAAACCCAGAAATCTGGTGGTTAGCTATGATTATCTCCCACAAACCTTATTTCACAAAGGAATCTAATACATCAAGAAGAAGTTAAAATCTTCAATCTAGGAGTTGAAGAGAATACATGGAAGTAAGTCTGGCTTGGACATCTACCTATTTTGAGATCTTATGGCACATAATGATTCTCTCTGGTCTTAATTTTTTTCATTTGTAAAGTGGAAAAGATAATTAAATTTCTATTCAACTAAATTGGAAAAGCAAGAGAAAAAAAAAAAAGGAAAAAAGAAATCTAGCAATGTAACTCACATCAGGGACCCAGCATGGTGGTCCCAGACCAGTCACTTGACATCTCCTTGATTGCTCATTTCCTTAAAATTATGGCACCACAATGTCCTTAGAGGGCTTGTTAGGCAGCAAAAACCAACTGATACAAAGATTCGACTCAAATCACCAACAAAACCCTTTTAGCTTTAGGATCTATAACTATGCAAGAATTTATCACACATTCAATACTCTGGGAATTTTGTCTGATTGACGGAGCAGATAAAGAGTGTAAGTACCTAGACAGGTGATATTTTGGTAAGGAGATGTCTATGCTGAAGTTAGTATAACACAGAAGATTATTTGACAACAAGTACATTGTTGTTTGGGTTAATATTATCAAAAAGATGACTACAAAGAAACCAGAAAGATTGTCACAACCCCTTGTGACTTTAAGCATCAGGACAAAAAAAAAATATTTAATCCATCTATTTGGGTACCAAGAGACAAGGGGTGGTGCAGCATCTTCAGAGGAGCAAGACCCATCACAGGGCAGTGAGGACCATGTTACAGGAAAAGCGATCCTTCGGTCTAGACTGCATGGGAACCAAGTGCATGCACTGGTCATGGGCAGACCACGAGGCCTCAGACACTGATACCGCATTCTGGCCTGAATTTTCCAGAAGGTTGTGTGCAGGAATGTGATGTGTTCTAGCAAACCCAAACAGATAAGTCTTGCCTCTGCCAGGGCTGGCTGGGAAAGTCTGCACTGGGTGCGGAGGTGGTTGTACAGTCAGGCGGAGAAGGAAAGAGCAGAAGCAGAGGGCAGCCTTGCTGGAGAATAGAAAGGGCCAGCCCCGGAATAGCGGCAGGTGGCACGGCTCATACGTTAGACTGCTTATTGTAATGCCCTCTCACTTGGGTGTAAAGACGGTTTGAGGGAAGGGCACACAACAAATTGCACTGACACAAACTGATTCACACAGAAATAAATCCCACGTTTTTGTAAGTGCTGATAAAGGAAAATCGCTTTTAATGAAAGGTCAATAGTCCATCTCTCGGGAGAAGTTAAGGACTGTCCTTCTCTTGCTGCAGGCACCAGTGTCTCTGGCTTTGCTACCAACAAGAGAGTGGCAGGTAATTCCTGAGTGAGCCCAGGGCTACCTGCCTACCGGGTACACGTCATAAACCATCTAGTGATCCTCCTGTCCCTGACTCTGATTTTCATCCTTGACTCCTTCCACAGGGATAACATGAACTCAGCTGGGACTGTGCCTGGGAGGAACAGGATAGATGTCTGTGCCCAAGGTCGAAGGCACATTTTATTAATTCCCTTATGTTCTGTGAGTAATCTCTTCCAATGAACATGGCACACCAGTCACTTCAGCTCTGTCTCACCACAGACAACACAATAACATCTCCCATACAAGACCACTATGTCCTTAAAGGTCCAAGGTTTTGATAATCTGTGCTTATACCAGACGATACCTGGGACAGGAGCCTGACCTATTATTGTGCAGGTGCCTTGCTGCAGTTCTCACTGGTCCCGATTTCCTCTCCTCTGTTTAAGTTCCATTGCAGGATATCAACTCCCATCACAGCTACTGTCACAGATCTTGTGGCAGCAGCAAGGAGATACGATGTAGGCCTTAAATTGAAAGAAAACTCCTCATGGCTCATATGACTCAAGAAGAATGAAATCATAGAACACATCACACAAGAGAAACAGGGTGCATAAGGGAGAGAGAAAGGGGAGCAGGGGGTCAAGGGAGACTCCTTGGAGGAAGTCTGTGGCTGACGCTGGAGAGTCTCCTAGGCTGTAGATCAAGCATCTGAGCAGCAAGTGCTGTCAGGAGGACCAAGCACGCAAACACTGTGTGAAGCTGTCCAGTTATATGGTAATCAACAGAACAGGGGTCTCTAGGTCTAGCTTGTACCAGAGCTTCTTAGAATCTCAAGTCTGATGAACAAAACAAAACACACATGAGGGGTACCTGGAGCCTGAGGTGGCACATTTGGAATGCTCAGTCTACCTTCGGGAAAATGAAGGAGTACATTGCCAGGAAAAGTGGTGAGACAAGGACAGAATGAAATGTGATCACAGCACATGGGCAAAGTGCATGATCCCAAACTGAAATACCACAGGACAGAAGCTTCCTGAAATAGGATAGAGGCAGGTTATAAAAAATTGGAAAGGTGATAAAAATAAGACAGAGCAAAACGTAAGGAACATGGAGGCATCAGAGGTGTGAGGATGGGTGACTGGCACAGCAGACTAGAGGAATTGCTCTGCCAACACATGTATAACAGCAATTATTTTATCAAAGGACAGGAAAATATTTGGTCTAAAATGTTGTGTTCATTTTAGAACTTAAGATTTCTATAGTATATCAATATACTAATGGATTAAACTCATTAAAATACTTTTGTTTGTTGGACTTCCACTGTAGGACAGTTTCATGTAAGACAATAGGAAATCAAACACAATTATAACTTTTTAAAAACAAAGGAATGAATAGTACATGCAGGGACACAAACATGTAGTAAATATTCTTCAGAAATTTCCTCTCACGATTTAGGCTCTAAAAGTTGTCTTGTGGATTTGCTTCCAAAAGGAAAACTGGATAAATAATTTAAGACAATATTTTAATCCATGGGAAGTGGTGTCAACCACAAGGATTTGTCCTGGCATCCAGCCTAGTCAATTTTATTGCTAATTTTCCTTTGTTAGCTACAAAGACAAAAATTTGTTTTTGGTACTCCCTTTCTTTGGTCTAATTCCCCTAAAACATGGATTAAATCTCATTGGGTTAAATTATCTAACTCAAATGTACTAATGAGAGATTTCCCATATTCATTGTAAAAGGAATTCAACACTACAAAGATCAGGAGGCAAGGGGTCTAGATAACGCAGGGCAAGAAGGTAGACGTGCTAAGGGACGTGGCAGCTTTCCCTTTCAGACTGAGCTCCCATGACAGGGATTTGTCTCGCAAGCTTGCTTGTGCGCGATGCTCTATTTGGAGGCCACCTGGGGGCCAGGCGCTCATCTGCTGAGACTGACTCGCTAGAGATTCACAGAAGAGAGACATTCTCTTTCCCTCTTTCTCTTCCTCCACAGATGTGGAAGGATGGAAATACGGGCTTCCCAATTTATAAGCACAGGGCATGTTGTGCCCAGAGTGGTTAGCAAGGGGTTTGAGCCTGTTTGTTCATAAAATGAACTATTGTCTTAATGAAAAGTCAGAGTTTCAAAGTGATAAAATGGGGTCGGTGCTGTAGCATAGTCAGTAAAGTCACCACCTGCAGTGCTGTATCCCATATGGGCACCACTTCCAGTCCCGACCGCCCCACTTCCTGTCTAGCTCCCTGCTAATGCTCCTGGGGAAGCAGAGGAAGATGGTCTAAGTGCTTAGGCCCTTGCTTCTGCATGGGAGGCCCAGATGAAGCTCTTGGCTCCCTGCTTTGGCCTGGTCCAGCTCTGGCTATTGTAGCCATTTGGAGAGGAAACCAGCAGATGGAAGATCCTCTCTCTCTCTCTCTCTCTTTCTCTCTAACTCTGCATTTCAAATAAATGAATAAATCATTCAAAAAAAAAAGGAATGCAGTGAGAATAGACATAGATACAGTTCAAGAATCAATATCAGAAGTAACACACCTAAAAATGCCATTCGTTTTGCAGTATGTGTTCTGCATGTTGGTCTACCCATGATGTCATCAGAATTATGTGTCATGTGCACTATCTTATGGGCTATGCCAGGGTTAAGAGCATGCCCATCCCATTTTTTAACTGATACTCAATAATCCTTAACATTATTTTTAGTGGAAAATAGTTTAGCTAGGACTGCGACTACCTTTCAGAGGTAATCAGATCTGGATTCTATTTTTTCGCTAGGATGAGCCATGCAATCACAATCAAGGTATTTGTACTGAGCACCTGTGCATCAGCAGGGAATACACTCATCAGCAGCCTGACTTGAAGAGCCTACAGTGAGTTCAGGTCGGTTAATTAAATGTGACCATAACAGGCATGGTTGATGTTGAAAGATGATGGTCTCTCAGTCTCATGGAATTTATGTGGAAGAAGTGCCTGGCTGTGTAGGTCAGGATTCAGTCAAGAATACTGTAGGCATTTCAGGCAGAAAATAGTAATAGTAATAGTAGTAGTAGTAAAAAGAGTGATTTGGAGCTTATGGAACAATTATAAACTCTGAAGTAATGAAAGGAAAGAGACCACTGCCCCAGCACAGAGGCTGATGAACGCAGCTGAAAGTCAGGTCCTGAACTGTACAAGTCCCCAGAGGTCTAGAACTTGCTGGAAACTGCCAGTTTTGGAGGCTCCTCTGCAGATTCTAGAAGTGGACTGATAGGGGAGGGCAGGCAGAACGCACAGCATCGTCAGGCTAGAGCATGCATTGCACCCAGGACCCCCGGGAAGGGAGGTGATTTGCCTTTCAGCTTTCTCAGTCCCTGGGCTGTACAGAGCCCTGTGGGGAACTCAGGGAGAAGCAGGTGCAACGTTCATACACCTGTGTTCCCGCTTACAGTCAGCACCTGGATGAAACCTTGAGTTGTGTCCCTTGGGAACAATAAATATGTACTTGATGTTGCGGGGGGAGTAAAAATATATGGGTACTTTGGGGAAGAAATGGTTAGCTGTCCATCAAGATCAACTGCTTCTTGTTCCCAAAGAAATGGATAAGACAAACAGCTGTGCTGAGGATGGCAGGCAGGGTTTCTCCAGTGGAATTTGAGCCACAGAGCTGTGTGGGCCTCATCCTGGAATGCACTCCTTAAAGAGTGGAGGTGTCTCCTCCATGGGGCCTTTTCCTGACCCACTGGACACTGGTAGTGGTGACTAAATGTGGACACTGTTTTCAAAGTAGCTGAGGAAGCAGGAGAAGATATGGAGATAAGTGAGTATAAGAAATAGGTTGCAGGAGGAAAAGTAAACTCATCTGCAAAGGAAATGAAGTGTACACGTGTGCACACGTATGTGTATGCATATGTGTGTGTGTGTGTGTGTGTGTGTGTATTACAGGTGGAGTAGGAGGTGAGGACTTGGCTGTGTTACTCTCTCGGGATTCCCATCTCCCGTGGCTCACGTCTTGAGACTGCTTCTGCAGGGGCCAATTTGGCTTCACAGGCATTGCCGATGACTGCACTCTGAACAACTCCTGGTGTCCTGTGTTAGGAGATTTCAGCTTAGAATCAGTGCATCCTTAATCTCCCTTGAAGAGAAGAAGTGACTGGTGGTGAAATCATGAAGCTTCTGAGTAGGCAGGCCCTATACATTTGAAAGAGAGAAGTATTCCCTATAAATCCCATATTAGGCAAATGTGTCTGGACTCTCCTATAGTAATGGCTTTCTGGTGAAATAGAACTTATTCTGAGATTACAGCACATACAAATGATGCCTTTTTATCAAGTAGGACTTCAATATTTTAGGAAAGGTCTGGGAATGTTTACTAAGGAGTGTGCCCTGCATGATACTCCATATCCCTTTTTTTTACCCATTAGAAAGGCAGAGATAGACATTTTTCAAAAGAGGAAATCCAAATGGCTAACAGACACATGGAAAAATGTTCAAGATCACTAGCAATCAGGGAAATACAAATCAAAACCACAATGAGGTTTCACCTCACCCTGGTGAGAATGGCTCACATTCAGAAATCTACCAACAACAGATGCTGGCGAGGATGTGGGGAAAAAGGGACACTAACCCACTGTTGGTGGGAATGCAAACTGGTCAAGCCACTATGGAAGTCAGTCTGGAGATTCCTCAGAAACCTGAATATAACCCTAGCATACAACCCAGCCATCCCACTCCTTGGAATTTACCCAAAGGAAATTAAATTGGCAAACAAAAAAGCTGTCTGCCCCTCAATGTTTATTTCAGCTCAATTCACAATAGCTAAGACCTGGAACCAACCCAAATGCCCATCAACAGTAGACTGGATAAAGAAATTATGGGACATGTGCTCTATAGAATACTATACAGCAGTCAAAAACAATGAAACCCGGTCATTTGCAACAAGATGGAGGAATCTGGAAAACATTATACTGAGTGAATTAAGCCAGTCCCAAAGTGACAAATATCATATGTTCTCCCTGATTAGCGACAACTAACTGAGCACCAAAGGGGAAACCTGTTGAAGTGAAATGGACACTATGAGAAACAGTGACTTGATCAGCCCTTGTCCTGACTGTTGATGCACAAAGTAAACTAATATTAGATCATTATAAAAATTAATACTGGGAATCTGAGAGGGAGGGAGGAAGGGTTGGGAATTGGGCGGGAGGGAGGGGAAGCCCCACTTTGTTCCTAAATCTGTATATATGAAATATATGAAACTCATATCACTTAAATAAAATTTAAAAAAAGAAAAAGAAAAGAAAGGCAGAGATAGAGAGAGGCAGAGGCAGAGAGAGAGAAATAGAGAAAGAGAGAGAGAGAGAGAGAGAGAGAGAGAGAGAGAGAGAATGTACTCCATCCTCTGGTTCACTCCCCAAACGGCCGCAGTGGCCGGAGCTGGGCCAGCCCAAAGCCAGGAACCAGGGACCTCCTCCGGATCCCCTACACAGGTGCAGGGACCCAAGGACTTGGACCATCCTCCACTACTCCCCCAGGCTACCGCAGAAAGCCAGATGACAAGTGGACCAGCCAGGCCCCAGATCAGTGCCTGCGTGGATGCTGGCACCACAGATGACGACTTTACCCACCATGCCACAGAGCCGGCCCCAGAACCACATATCTTGTGAACAAACAGCAGAGGTCACCTATCAAAAATTAAATGGACGTAATTCCTCTTGATCAATATTTTAATGTCTATAAGCAATGACACATAAGTAAAAGCAAATACAAAATAAAATCCCTATCATTAAAGACCATATAATGTTTAGTGAGAGAAAAATACAAACACTAAAAATGGGCTGCAGTGTGTGCTCAGTTGCACAGGAGGAAGGGAGGGAGGAAGACATATTTCCAAAAGAGAGTATCAACATAGTTATCATGATATATACCATTTTGAATTTTATTCTTCTCTTTGGTAATTCTGGCAGTATTGGTGGTGGTTATAAGAGGAGAGTGGATGACAGTATAATGGCTTCATGATTTTCTTAAAGTGTTATGCATATTTCCATCATCACACCTAGAGAAAATTGTGATAGTTATCCTTAAAATGTTAGCTTAACATTTCAATTTTATTGGAAAACTATATAATAAAAGTATGATTTATAACACAGAGAAATTTTAAATATTAACGAAGATAAATTTATATTCAAAGAACAGTTTCACACTCTTTCAGTGTGTTATTTTATCATATAATCCTTTAGTATAAACTTAATGATTTTTCCTGTGTGCTTGTGGCATAAAGCAGCACTGTCCAGTCCTTGTTTTGTCCAGTACTTCAATCCTGAGTCCAACTGCCACCATCAACCTTCACACATCTTCTGCTGCGAGATCTCCACAAGTTTGTTTTAATATCTCCATTCCCCCTACTTACCTGGACCATTCTATACCATTCTCTACTGGGAAACACACTGCTGAATTTGGACTTTTAAATACTAATTTAAAAATTCATTAGCATGTGAATTAATTTCTTCTCTTCACATTTTCTCTCCCTCTTGATAGCCATCAGACTTTGAGAAGCAATCTAGCTGTTCCCAGACAGAGATCCAGCACTCGCTTTAATCACCCTGGTCAGGGTCCCACATCAGCCAGCAAACAAGCTTGAACACCAGGAAATCCAGCTATGCCGGCTCTTGGGGACGCGTGAACCCTTCACTACTGTCTCCTCTATGGCATACACGTTTCTGCACTGTGTCTTCTGGGGACAAATCACTGGTGTCCTTCCACTTCTGGAAGTCCCCTGAGACTTGACAGAGGAACCACACATTCATCGGGTCAACATAAGCAAGGAGAAATAGACATTTGAAATAATTAGCTACATAATTCAAGTTTTCCAAAAGATGTGCAGGGGCTAACGCTGCAGGGATAGTCTCTATAGATGCTGCTACTTTTAGATCTGGATGCCTGGGGAGCTGTGGCTGTACCAGCGAGGCATAGAAGATAAACTACATTATAATCTCTGAAGGACACCAGTTCACAAAATAATTAGCTTTATATATTTAGCATCCACTTAACACTACTGGAAAATATTTTTTGTTAACAGTGAGGTCATGGTCTATCTTGTTCCTCATTATTTCTCCTGGTGCCTTAGAAATGCTGCATCCATTAGCACAGGGAAAAGAAGAGAAGGATGTGGTGGTTTCTTAGCTTGCAGTAAACGCTTTTCCCAACATCAAGCTGAGTATTAAAACACGGTGCTTGAAGCCGAGTGGCGCTCGGGCTATTCTCAGCACCTGCCCTTTAGTGAAGCTGTGTCTGCAGGAGCTCTTTCAATGGTGATCCATAAACACACGAGAGCAGACAGGACATGTCCTCCCACCATTACCCCCGTCAACGCTGGTCACTATTTGTTCTAAGTTCCTCAAGGTGGGAAAAATATGTATATTTATATCCTCAGAAACGTTCACAACTGCTTGTCATCTTGCAGGTTCTCTGTAAACACTTATAGAACAAATGCTGGTGTGAAGATTTAAAAACCCACTAAGATCCTGTCAAACATTCTTCCAGAAGAATCAAATCCAAGTAAAGGATTTGGATCAGCTGTCCCTAATAAACACACACACACACACACACACACACAGAGACCATTTACATGATGTATGAGAAGACAGAGAGAGAGAGAGAGAGAGTGTGTTAGAAATATATAATTTAATTTATCTGCAGGATAATTTATTTATTTACCTGGAAATATTTCCTGAGTATGTACGATATGCCAGGCCCAGGATATAATGACAAACACAATAAATATCCCCTCCAGCTTCCTCCTCTTATATTCCAGCAAGGAAAGCAGACAGCAAGCAGATGGACATCCCTGTATATGTGTGTCTAACTATGCAAAGGCCCATAACCATAATGTCAGTCAGTGACAAGTGTCTGAAAGAGCAGCAATCCAAGAGGTATAGGGTGTGGTGGTGAGAGCATCATGGGCCATAGGGATTGAAATCCTATCTAGAGCCTTGAGCAGGACCCCAAGAAAACATGCCAGCTTAGGGGACATTATAGGAAGCACATGAGCAAATCCTGAAATAGAAATACCTGCAACCAAGTCCCTGGGGAAAACAAAAACAGATATCGTTCAGAAGGACAGTGGGGCTGGCAGAGGAAGGAAATAAGAAAGCTTGAAAAATCACTTTGGAGAAGTTGACAAGGACCATACTTTGCAGGCAAAGAGTTTTGACAGATTTCCAAATGTGATGTGAAACCATGCAGGAGTTTTGAATTGAGGAAGGGTCTCATCCGAGGGTTTTGTAGTGAGAACTATCTGAATGCTCCAAGGAGAGACCAGAGGCGGCAGTGAGATGGGTCAAGGGTAACCACGAGAGTGAGGGAGAGGCGTCACCCTTTGCACAAGAACAGGAGGATCTGGTACCTTTGTAGACTAAGCACCACGGAAGATACTACGAAAATACAACATAAGGGCTACAATTAGGGATCTGACACCTCATCATAAAATAAAATGTAGAGGACATATGCAAACCAGAGGAAGGAAAATGTGATATTAAAGTCAAAATTGTTCAACTCAGGCTACGTTCTAAATTATGTCTTACAGACCAATTTTTGAGAGATAATGATATGTATTTCAACAAGATGCATAGCTTTTGAAGTTTATATGATTTATGTTTCGAGAAATACTTGCAATGTCTCTTAGAATCTAACTCAGGACAGTATCAAGCTGAATCTAATCAAATGTGAATTTTGATGTGTTTATGGAATGAAGGTTGTTCGTAAAGAATGAGTAAAACTTTGCCACATTCAAGGAGCACAAAGAATTCAAGACAAAAGAAGAAGTAGATGCAAAAATATGAAATATGAAATAGCATGATGAAACTCAGAAACAGCAAAGCATTGCAAGCAGGAAAGATTTGGGTAGACATAAGGGGATGACAGAGGCTGAAGCTAAAACAAGGAGTTGGAAGCAGCTTGTTGACAAAACAAGGACCTGAGCCCTATCTTCTTAGTGGCAGGAAGCATCGTGTTTCTGCTACAACAACCCCAAGTGTCTGTTACTGCTCCAGAAGCCGTTGTCAGTTTCTGAGCAAAGAAGGAAAGTATTAACTTTATTTCTGGGCATAAAATGTAGGAGACAGAACCAGAAAGACAAATACAGCAAGAAGGAGCTACTATTCTCAGTGAGAACCTACTAGTTCCTGGTTTGTTCTACATGTCAGTTCATTAGTTTCTTACAATGACCTGGTGAGCTGGACAGGATCAGTCCTGTTCTTAGAGATAAGGGAGGCAGGCAGAGAACTAAGTTCACAGACCAGGCTGACTGGGAATGAAGATGAGTGAATAAACACAAAGTAGTGTTCTAAACAGCGGAAGTTCCCAGACAATTCTAGAGGTTTCCATTTTCTGACTCACCGTAAGAATTAACATTTGAATGTGTTGGCATTCATATGCCGCCAAACGAAAAAAGTAAAGTGGGATTATAATTTATTCAGGAAGTAATTAATTATAACAATATAATTGTACGTAGATAATGTGTGTAGGCAAACTATAAATAAGACTTTTTGCCATAAATAAATTAAAAATCAGTTACAAACAACAATGCTAAAGATGTTGAAGAGTCACTGAATTAACATCTGTAATAAATCCAGTGAGGGAAACAGACATAGTATTGGGAAAAGAAAGAGAAAGAGAGAGAGAAGGAAGGAAGGAAGGAAGGAAGGAAGGAAGGAAGGAAGGAGGGGGAGGGAGGGAGGAAGAGAGGGAGGAAAGGATCAGGGAGGCAGAGAACAATGTCTTAAGATTAGGGGAGAAAGTAGGTGTACAAAGAGCTATCTTCACATAGAGTAGAGCTAACTTTATGGTCAAGATGCAATCTCAGGAAATACGCTTGAGATTAAATATTGTAATTTGCAGTTTTCTCATAATATATCTTTTCCCTGAACTTTCTGAATTTCTGCAAAAGATCCATCCCCAGTGTACGGGGAATTGGGCAGCAATCCCAGAAGTGACTCAGAGAAGACCTGATTCCAGCAGAGGTTAGAATATGCCAGCTTTTGTTGTGTATCTTAGGTTCCCATGAACACGTGCACATTAGGTCATTTACAACAAATTACATTTTCACATTGCTAAAATTGCAAAAACTTGGACTGTATTTAATTAAGGAGCACAGTTAAATGTGCTAATGGTTGAGCAAAGTTATATACAGCAAGATGTATAGAATATCCTTTACCACAATGAATTTTTTTTCTTTTTTTTTAACTTTTATTTAGTGAACATAAATTTCCAAAGTACAGTTTATGGGTTACAATGGCTCCCCCCCCATAACTTCCCTCCCACTCGCAACCCTCCCATCTCCCGCTCTCTCTCCCATTCCATTCACATCAAGATTCATATTCTTTTTTTTAAACTTTTATTTAATGAATATACATTTCCAAAGTACATCTTATGGATTACAATGGCTTCCCCCCCCCATAACGTCCCTCCCACCCGCAACGCTCCCCTTTCCCACTCCCTCTCCCCTTTCATTCACGTCATGATTCATTTTCGATTCTCTTTATATACAGAAGATCAGTTTAGCATACATTAAGTAAAGATTTCAACAGTTTGCTCCCACACAGAAACATAAAGTGAAAAATACTGTTTGAGTATTAGTTATAGCATTAAATCTCAATGTACAGCACACTAAGGACAAAGATCCTACATGAGGAGTAAGTGCAGTGACTCCTGTTGTTGACTTAACAAATTGACACTCTTGTTTATGGCCTCAATAATCACCCTAGGCTCTTGTCATGAGCTGCCAAGGCTATGGAGGCCCATGAGTTCACTGACTCTGATCATATTTAGACAAGGCCATGGTCAAAGTGGAAGTTCTCTCCTCCCTTCAGAGAAAGGTACCTCCTTCTTTGATGACCCGTTCTTTCCACTGGGATCTCACTCGTGGAGATCTTTCATTTACTTTTTTTTTTCCCCCAGAGTGTCTTGGCTTTCCATGCCTGAAATAGTCTCATGGGCCTTTCAGCCGGATCCGCATGGCTTAAGGGCTGATTCTGAGGCCAGAGTGCTATTTAGGACATCTGCCATTCTATGGGATTGCTGTGTATCTCACTTCCCATGTTGGATCATTCTCTCCCTTTTTTATTCTATCAGCTGGTATTTGCAGACACTATTCTTGTTTATGTGATCCCTTTGGTTCTTAGCCCTATCATTATGATCAATTGTGAACAGAAATTGATCACCAGGACTAGTGAGATGGCATTGGTACATGCCACCTTGATGGGATTGAATTGGAATCCCCTGGTATGTTTCTAACTCTACCGTTTGAGGTAAGTCAGCTTGTGCATGTCCCGAATTGCACATCTCCTCCCTCTCTTATTCCCACTCTCATATTTAACAGTGATCACTTTTCAGTTAAATTTCAGCACTTAAGAAGAATTGTGTATTGATTACAGTATTCAACCAAAAGTATTAAGTAGAACAAAAAAAAATACTAAGAGGGATAACGTATTAAGTTGCTCATCAACAGTCAGGGTGAGGGCTGATCAAGTCACCGTTTCTCCTAGTGTTCATTTCACTTTAACAGGTTTCCTTTTTGGTGCTCAGTTAGTTGTCACTTTTCAGGGAGAACAAGAGGTATTTGTCCCTTTGGGATTGGCTTATTTCACTCAGCATAATGTTTTCCAAATTCCTAACAGGGATCACTTTTCAGTTAAAATTTAAACACCTAAGAATAATTGTGTGTTAATTACAGAGTTCAACCAATGGTACTAGAACAAAAAAAAATACTAAAATGGATAAAGTATTACATTGTACATCAACCGTCAGGACAAGGGCTGATCAAGTCACTGTTTCTCATAGTGTCCATTTCACTTCAACAAGTTTCCCCTTTGGTGCTCAGTTAGTTGTCGCTAATCAGGGAGAACATATGATATTTGTCCCTTTGGGACTGGCTTAATTCACTCAGCATGATGTTTTCCAAATTCCTCCATCTTGTTGCAAATGACAGGTTTCCTTTTTTTTTTTTTTTGACTGCTGTATAGTATTCGATAGAGTACATGTCCCATAATTTCTTTATCCAGTCTACTGTTGATGGGCATTTGGGTTGGTTCCAGGTCTTAGCTATTGTGAATTGAGCTGCAATAAACATTAATGTGCAGACAGCTTTTTTGTTTGCCAATTTCATTTCCTTTGGGTAAATTCCAAGGAGTGGGATGGCTGGGTTGAATGCTAGGGTTATATTCAGGTTTCTGAGGAATCTCCAAACTGACTTGCATAGTGGCTTAACCAATTTGCATTTCCACCAACAGTGGGTTAGTGTCCCTTTTTCCCCACATCCTCACCAGCATCTGTTGTTGGTAGATTTCTGAATGTGAGCCATTCTAATTGGGGTGAGATGAAACCTCATTGTGGTTTTGATTTGCATTTCCCTGATTGCAAGTGATCTTAAACATTTTTTCATGTGCCTGTTGGCCATTTGGATTTCCTCTTTTGAAAAATGTCTATTGAGGTCCTTGGCCCATCTCTTAAGTGGGTTGTTTGTTTTGTTTTTGTGGAGTTTCTTGATTTCTTTGTAGATTATGGATTTCAACCCTTTATCAGTTGCATAGTTTGCAAATATATTTTCCCCTTCTGTTGGTTGCCTCTTCACTTTCCTGACTGTTTCTTTTGCAGTACAGAAACTTCTCAATTTGATGCAATCCCAAATGTTAATTTTGGCTTTGACTGCCTGTGCTTCTGGGGTGTTTTCCAAGAAGTCATTGCTGGTACCTATATCTTGCAGGGTTTTTCCAATGCTCTCTAATAATTTGATGGTGTCAGGTCGTAGATTTAAGTCTTTAATCCATTTTGAGTGAATTTTTGTGTAAGATGAAAGGTAGGGGTCTTGCTTCATGATTCTGCACGTGAAAATCCAGTTTTCCCAGCACCATTTATTGAATAGACTGTCCTTACTCCAGGGATTGGTTTTGGATCCTTGATCAAATATGAGTTGGCTGTAGATGTTTGGATTGATTTCTGGTGTTTCCATTCTGTTCCATTGGTCTATCCATCTGTTTCTGTACCAGTACCATGCTGTTTTGATTACAACTGCCCTGTAGTATGTCCTGAAATCTGGTATTGTGATGCCTCCAGGAGACCTCGAATAGCTAAAGCAATCTTGTACAACAAAAACAACATTCATTTTCATTTATCTTTATATACAGAAGATCGATTCAGTATATATTAAGTAAAGATTTCATCAGTTTGCACCCACACAGAAACACAGAGTGTAAAATACTGTTTCAGTACTAGTTATAGCATTACTTCACATTGGACAACACATTAAGGATAGAGATCCTACATGAGGAGTAAGTACACAGTGACTCCTGTTGTTGACTTAATAATTTGACACTCGTGTTTATGGCATCAGTAATCTCCCTAGGCTCTAGTCATGAGTTGCCAAGGCTATGGAAGCCTTTTGAGTTCGCCAACTTTAATCTCATTCAGACAGGGTCTTAGTCAAAGTGGAAGTTCTCTCCTCCCTTCAGAGAAAGGTACCTCCTTCTTTGATGACCGTTCTTTCCACTGGGATCTCACTCGCAGAGATCTTTCATTTAGGTCTTCTTTTTTTTTCTTCCCAGAGTGTCTTGGCTTTCCATGCCTAAAATACTCTCATGGGCTCTTCAGCCATATCCAAATGCCTTAAGGGCTGATTCTGAGGCCAGAGTGCTATTTAGAACATCTGCCATTCTATGAGTCTGCTGTGTATCCTGCTACCCATGTTGGATCATTCTCTCCCTTTTTGATTCTATCAGTTAGTATTCGCAGACACTAGTCTTATTTGTGTGATCCCTTTAACTCTTAGACCTATCAGTGTGATCAATTGTGAACTGAGATTGATCACTTGGACTAGTGAGATGGTATTGGTACATGCCACCTTGATGGGATTGTATTGGAATCCCCTGGCACGTTTCTAACTCCACCATTTGGTGCAAGTCCGATTGAGCATGTCCCAAATTGTACATCTCCCTCTCTTATTCCCACTGTTATACTTAACAGGGATCACTTTTAAGTTAAAATTTAAACACCTAAGAATAATTGTGTGTTAATTACAGAGTTCAACCAGTAGTACTAGAACAAAAAAAAATACTAAAATGGATAAAGTATTACATTGTACATCAACAGTCAGGACAAGGGCTGATCAAGTCACTGTTTCTCATAGTGTCCATTTTACTTCAACAAGTTTCCTCTTTGGTGCTCAGTTAGTTGTCACCGATCATAAAAACATGATGTTTATTACTAGGAAATTGGTTAGCTAAGATATAATCACACAGTTGTATTACTAAAATCAATACTAGATATCTACATTTGATAAAATGGACATGGTGGGCTGGCACTGTGGTACAATAACTTAATCCTCAGCCTGTGGTGCCAGCATCCCATATGGATGCTGGTTCTAGTCCCAGCTGCTTCTCTTCCTATTTAGCTATCTACTATAGCCTGGGAAAGCAGTAAAAGCTGGCCCACACACTTGGGCCCCTATACTCACATGGGGGACTCGGAAGAAGTTCTTGGCTCCTGGCTTCTGATTGGCCCAGCTCTAGCTGTTGCAATCATTTGAGGAGTGAACCAACAGACAGAAGACCTTTCTCTCTGTCTCTCCTTCTCTCTGTCTGTAACTCTACCTCTCAAATAAATAAAAATAAAATTTTTTAAAAAGGTACATGCCTTCTTGATATGGATGAGTGAGAAAGCAGATTATAAAACAACATAGAGAACATGAGTTTATTTATGCAAAATAATAGACAAATAATCTAAATGTGTATAAAAATGTAGAACAACATCTGGAAAGATATTCATGAAAACATTCACTTGGTTTTCCTTTGATGAGTAGGTTATTATTCCTTCTTCTTATGTTTATGAATTGTTGGGATCTTTAAAAGCTATCCAGAGCATGTAAATTAAAAGAAATACGTTAAGATTTTTGAGTATATTGTTAGTAAAGTAGGCAGATTCTTTTTACAGAAAGCTAGTATAATAAAATGTACTGTAGGCCAGTGCCACGGCTCACTAGGCTAATCCTCTGCCTGCAGCGCCAGCATTCCGGGTTCTAGTCCCGGTCGGGGCACCAGTTCTGTCTTGCTTGCTCCTCTTCCAGTCCAGCTCTCTGCTGTGGTCAGGGAAGGCAGTGGAGGATGGCCCAGGTCCTTGGGCCCTGCATTCACATGGGAGACCAGGAGGAAGCAGCTGGCTCCTGACTTCGGATCAGCGCAGCGCGCCGGCCGTAGCAGCCATTTAGCGAGGTGAAACAACGGAAAAAGGAAGACCTTTGTCTCTGCCGCTCTCTCTCACTGTCTAACTCTGCCTGCCAAAAATTAAATAAATAAATAAATAAATAAATAAATAAATAAAGTGTATTGCTCCATGGACATGATTTATGGTACCTTATCAACAAAAGGAAGTAGGATCACTATACCAGGATGGTCACCAGTTTCATAATAAATTTTCTGACTTTATTTTACCTATTTGATCTATTCATTTGAGAGTTGGAGAGTCAACCCATTCTCTGGTTGACTCCCCAGCGTCTGGAACAGGCAGTGTTGGATGAAGGCAAATCTGGGAGCCTGGGACTCATTCCAGGCGACAAGTAACCAGTAACTTGAGCCATCACCACTGGCTGCCAGGGACTGCATTAGTAGGAATCTTGAGTCAGGAGCTAGAGCCAAGAATCTAACCCAAGGAGTCTGAGATGGGACACAGATACCTTAGCCACCATCTTTTTTTTTTTTTTTTTGACAGGCAGAGTGGACAGTGAGAGAGAGAGAGACAGAGAGAAAGGTCTTCCTTTTGCCATTGGTTCACCCTCCAATGGCCGCCACACTGCACTGATCTGAAGGCAGGAGCCAGATGCTTCTCCTGGTCTCCCATGGGGTGCAGGGCCCAAGCACTTGGGCCATCCTCCACTGCCCTCCCGGGCCACAGCAGAGAGCTGGCCTGGAAGAGGGGTAACCGGGACAGAATCCAGCGCCCCAACCGCGACTAGAACCCGGTGTGCTGGCACCACAAGGCAGAGGATTAGCATATTGAGCCATGGCGCCAGCCCTTAGCCACCCTCTTAATCCTTGGGCTAGATGTTCTCCCCATGCCTGACTTAATGGAAAATAGAAATGCTAAAGTATGAAGCATCTTCAAAAAGTTCATGAGAAGTTAATATTTTGATAAACCATGTTGGTTTAAATTTTTTTTCGTACCAAAGTTAACTTTTGTTTTAATTCTACCTTCCCCAAACTTTCTGAAGTCTCCTCACAGGTGGCAGTGTCCTTTCTCAGAATCAAGACGTATGGTCACTGGGCCTGGCCTTAGAGGATTTCTGCAGAAGCTGAGTGAACTATGGGTTCCAGTTTGCCTGCTCTCAGCCTTGGCTCTGACTGTATCTCCCAGCTCCTGTGTCAAGGAAAAGGGATACTTTGCTCTTCAGTCTGTAACAGAAAATCTCTACTGGAAGGCCTGAATACAAACAAGGAGCCAGAAAGGAGCCCTTCGGTAGGAAGTGGCATTCACACCCACAGGGTTCAAAGGGTCAAGGAAACAAGTCCAAGTATTGACTCACCTGGCATTTGGACCATTATTAATTTCATCATCATCAAGTATGACGACTTCCCTGAAAGACTCTAGAATGCCCTGTGTGAAAGTGCTGGAACAAGAGGACTGGGCATTAGGGGCACATAAGGCACTAATAAGGGATGAAGCTGACTTTCTCCACTGTCCTAGCTTCATGATGTCTTTTCTTATTACAGTGAAAAAGCTTCTACACATTTCAATCACAGAGGAGTCTGATAAGTAGGAATGAGAGATTAACATGTAAAGACTTGGCCAATCCAGCTTTCATTACTAGCATGTTCAGAGGCAATGCAGGGTAGAACCCCATTACAATCTCTAAATGTGGAGAAGGCCACACTCCCTGCTTCTCTGCTCATTGGTGTGAGGAAAATCTCTCTTCGTAAGATTGCAGAGAAAGGCAGCTACGGTGAAAACTATGTCCACGAGAAACACCTAAATTGTATAAACTTCTGAAAATTGATTCATAATCTTTATGTCCTGTTAGTGAGAGATAAACTATTAAAAATATACAATTAAAAATATCCATTTAATAAATGGATGCAGAAGTTTGGGCAGAGCAAGGCTGGGTTCTCTGCCCCAGTGTAAAGTCGGGGTGCTACTCAGGTGTATTCCTGTCTGAACTGTGTGAGGGCCACTCCAAGCTTCTCCATGTTCCTGCAAATCTGTCTCCTCATGATTGGAGGGCTGAGGTCCTGGTTTCCTTGCTGCCTATCAGCCAGGGAACATTCTCAACAACTTGAAATCCTCTACATTGCTTTTCTTGTCATCCTTCCCATGTTTAATACAGCAACAGAGACTTTTCCAAGTACTGAATCCCTTCATCCTTCAAATCTGTCTTGTCAGCAAGAGCAGTGCTCATCTCCGGGGCTCACCTATTAACTTTGCTCCACCAAGAATGCCCTGTCTGTCTTAAGGCTGATTTGAAACCCCAATGACAGCTGCACAATTCCTTCATTTCAACACATAGGTCACAGCTGAACTGAGTGCTGGAAGCAGATGCTTGTACACAAGGGACCAGCAATCTTGGGGTTATGTTAAAAGTCTTCCTATCTTCTTTACTATACATATCAAATTAAATACAACACAAAAGTATATGTAATGATTTTAATGAATGAATGAATATGCTTACTGAAAACACTAAATAGCAAATACACTTAATTTAATTAAAATGATTAAGGTAAGCATTGTAGCAAAGTGGGTTGAGGGGCCATGTAGGGTGCCTGCATTACATATCCCAGTGTCTATTTTGAATCCTGACTACTCTGCTTTTGATCCAGCTTCCTGCTAAGGCACCTGGGAAGCAGAAGGATGATGGCTCATATACTTGAACCCACGTGAGAGACCCAGATGGTATTCCTGGCTTCTGGCTTCTGCCTGGCCCAACTCTGGCTGTTATAGGCATTTGAGGAGTGAATCGGTGAATTGAAGTTCTCTCTCTCTGTCTTCCAAATAAATAAATATTTTAAAAACTATTTTTATACTCAAAGCATATTTGCACGTAATAGGACATTTCTAACTTGAAGTGTGTTAGTTGGCTCACTGATAGCATTGTTCCATGTTGAAGAATTTCAGTATGCATTAAAGACTACTTATGCACATATCTAGCAGCAGTGGAAGCAGAAGTTCAGGTTCATCTTCTCAGTTTCCTAGATGGTGCATCTTGCAACAGAGAGGCAAAGGAAAGTTTTTGCCATTACTGGGATGTCAGTGGAACATTGGCCAACATAAATTCTTGTATCTCTTGCGCAGAAGCCTTTTGTTCAAGGACAGATCTCTGGGACTACCTTATAACTCCTGTGACATGGTCCTGTGTCTGTTGCTAGCCAGGACAAGCTTCCCACAAGAGAGAGTCAGGCCCAGTTATTACAGCAGCTACGTATTTTATACCATAAGCACCATGCATCCTCATTAACCTGGCCACTGACACGCACCATAGGTCTTCTTAGGTCAAACAGATAACACTGCCTCAAGTGGCTTGGGAAAAAGTGGAGAAGTCACCATACAAAGTGGAAATTGAGGGCTGGTGCTGTGACACAGTGGGTTAAAGCCCTGGATTGCAGTACCAGCATCCCATATGGGTGCCGATTTGAGTCCCAGCTGCTCTGCTTCCCATCCAGCTCCTTGTTAATGCGAAAGCAATGGAGGATGGCCCAATTGGAAGATGTGGCCTGGTCCAGGTCTTTGCAGCCATCTGGGTAGTGAACCTATGAATGGAATGTCTGTCTGTCTGTCTCTCTCTCTCTCTGGAACTCTGACTTTCAAAAGATAAATAAATCTTAAACAAACAAAAATAAGAAATACTGGCTTACATTGCTCACCATGATCCATCAGTCTTGAATGCCATGTTCAGTGCAGAGGGAAAAGAAAAAATTGAAGGCCACCAGAGTGAGGCATGGGGTGTGATTGGACAACAACATGTCCAGGACTCCTCATTATGTCCCCCAAGGGTTTGCACCAGGGTCCCGAGGGATCAGGCTTGCTAAGTCACATCTCACCTACCTGTCAAAAAAGGTCTCCAACAATACTAGTGACACAACACCAGGATGATATTGATTACTGTGCCATGTGAACAAATTTCATATATTTTGATCCTTCAAAGAAGCTGTGAGGTCTCCATTCAAGCAGAGCCATGAGGTTGGGGGACTTCCATCATTACAAGGAACTCATGGCTGACAAATGGCAGAACCAAAATTCAGGGCTCCAGAGTCCCAGCAGGGCTATTGCATTAGGCATGAATCATATGTTTTAACCAGTATTCCTCTCACATATTTGGCTCCCAGAGAATACACTCAAAAATATGGCTATTTGTATAAAGCTCTACTTGTAACATCTTACTTTTTAAATATCAGATTGGAAGGTTAAAACAGAGTGCTTGTTATGGATTTTACTAAGAAAAGTCAAAGCTATTGGGAGCCACTCCTGGATAACTTTTGATTTTTACTATTAACTTGTTTCTGGTTGTTTCTGATATTTTTGACAGTTTGGACAGCTATCAGTTTTCTGTAGATGACAAATTGGAGAGGAACAGGCAAGCCTTTGTACAGCCAGACATCCATTTCTGGGCCACTGTGACTCCACGAGGCTATATGCTTATTTGACAGGTGCTAAACTAAGTCACAAAGTTATGTGGCTTGCTTAGCCTTAATTTTGTCACTGGTTGGTGACACCAGCAGGCATTCTTGATCTCCAGCCTCTTCTCTGAGTGAATAAACTGCCCTGTGGTCCAAAGTCCATGTATCCTTGTTCAGTCTTCCCCAAGAACATGGGCAATTTCCAACAAATAACATTCAAGACACCCTCAACAATAATGGTCCATAATTTTTGTATCAGCAGTAAACATGTTGAACATACAGAGACTTTAAAACCTATCATAAATTAGGCAAAAAGCACGGTGTAGTCAACGTTGCTGTATGAACATTGATTGCTCTGCTCACAGTGGGGATGCACATCATAGGATCAGAATTCCTGCACAGGTCTGCCTGCATCTTTCATTGAAGACACTAATCACGTACAATGCAAAAGATGACATCAAAGGAACTAAATAATTCAACCTGAAAAGTGATGTCTTTATTTTTTAAAGATTTACTTATTTATTTCAAAGAATGACAAAAAGAGGAGAGACAGAGAGAACACGAGAGATTGTCTACCAGCTGGCTCACTCCCCAGTAGCCAGGGCCAGGCCAGCTGAAAACACAAGCCTGGAAACTCAGCCAAGTCCCCACTGTGTGTCAGGAACTCAATGACCTGAGCTGTCATCCTCTGCTTCCCAGGTGCATTAGCAGGGACCTGGGTTAGAAACAGCCAGGTGCAGACACTGTGAAGTAGGATCCAACTGTACCAAGCAGTGGCTTAACCCACTGCAACACAACATTTGCCTCTGAGATGGGGACATTCCCCTCTGAATGAGCATGCACTCTGTGATGTGTGTACTTTTGCTTTCTCAATAAAATGCTCGATACTTGCTGTCCATTATTCTGCTTCTTTCTTGCAGTGAAGTCAAGAACCTGCACATCTGGCAGCACTTGCTGTCCAGCACCATCTTTCTTAGAAACCCAACCATGAGACGGCCAACAGAGATTACTCTACGTTGAATCAAGATGTTTGCTCGTCATCTGACCCTTCTTATGCTGTGTCCATCCATCTACTGACGACCACCATCTTTCCATTTTTCGTCTCTTCTCTCTAACTCAGCAGTCCCCAGATCCCTCACTTTGGGTGCCAGATACCAGATGAGGGCGCCACTCTGGGAAGCTCAGTACTTGGGGTTGTCACTCACTTCCTCTTGGGAAAGACACTTGTCCCCATCTAGGGTCCGCGATGGTGAGAGATCATACTCCACACTGTGCAGATTGAGGCAGTCCTAGACACCACTGATGCCCGTCCAGGGGACAGGTAGGACACAAGCTCATGCCTTCAGGAGTATAATTAGGAAATTCATCTCTCCTCTGTTTTCCTCTCTTTCAGATCAACAGCAATGTCTGGCTTTGCCCAACCTGGCTTACATGAATCCTTGCACTTGCTTCTCTGCTGTTGGCTTCCCTGCCTGCTAGGCCATTGTTGCCTCTTTGGAGACCACAAAGGGCTCCGTGCCAATCACTTGCATCAGGAAGGACTTCTCCCTCATTCCTTCTCTAGGGCCCTCAGATGCCTTCTGTACCAAGCTGGGGAGGGCTGCTAAAGCAGAAGACCTCAGGACCTCATATTCTCTTCCTATTTCTGCCACGTGCAGAATATGGGAAAACACTCCCAAGCCTTGCAGGGACTTCCCATTCTTTTCTCTTTAGACACTCTCAGAAGTGTGCAGAGAACCTCAGACACATAAATTACTGTGCAGACTCTGTGAATGGAACATACGTATTGGGACAGTGGTACTTTTTTTCTGTCACTTATTTGATCTGGCCTGTAGAACTTGTCAAAGACTACATTTTATGAAGAATCAGATAGCCATTGCCCATTCGACTCACCATGCTGTTTTTGTTTGCAGTTTTTCTCCTGAATCTGGTGCCTGCCAATACTGCCCTCTCAGCACCTGCTTCTACACGCATCTTCCATGTTGCGTCTACCATATGCTGCCCAGCTGCATCCAATATCCCCACCTTGCTTTTATTGAGGTCTTAGCAGGAAGTGCCACACTCTCCTTTGCCTTCTTTGTAGCAACTGGTGTTGTTTATTATTTTAGACTCTTTAAGACAGATGGCCTGTGCAGTGGATGTGAGACAACAAACGCAACTTCACCAAGCTGAGCAGAACCCTGAGGTCAAATAAGATAAAAACAAGGAACTCTCTCCTTAATGACTCCCTGTCAGGGTGTATCTTGCCAACTGGGATAAATGTTAGTGAGAAACTCTAAAGGAAAAGAGGTTCTTCTTCTGCTGTAACACTGCCTGACTTGAATCAAGCAGTACAAGTGTGAACACGAGGAGACCAGATAGATAAATGGTCATTAACTGTAATGCTATTCTCCAGTTAGACTTGTTCCATAAGAGAGAATGAAATTGTCAAGAGGTTCCATATGCTTAGGCATCTTTTGGCTCTTTATCAGGACCCTGATCTGAGCAAGCAAGGTAGGGTTTGGCTCAGTTCACATCAAGTCACCCTTCACTAAACAGGAGCCTAGTGTCTGATATGAGTTTTACTGGGTTCTCTTCCAAGGAGGCACACTGCTCCCTAATTCTTCTTTGCCACTATCATAAAGTGGAGGAAAAGGTTATGTTTCCTCCTCCCCATGCCCCAGCCCCAGTCAACATAGCATTCTTCCACCACATCTCAATAACCTCTTACCTTGCCCTCCTCCTTTGGGTGGCCTTTGTCCACCTCTGTCTGAGGATCCCCTACCTGGCATGATGGGAGCTCAAGTCCTGCAGCTACTCAAAGTGCAGCACAGAAACAGAAGCCTGAAGGAAACCTCATCCCTTTGACAGAGGTTCCCAATGGGGATGGGGCACCATCAGAACCCTTGTGCCTTTCTCCATGTCTGACTCTTCTTTATGCAAGGAAAAGTTTACACTGTTTTCCGAGTACTCAGAAAAACTTGTTGGGGAATTTACTAAAGTGACTATGACTTTTAATATGACTTAGCACGACATGGAGGTCTACTTGTTGCACAATATAAGGAAAGCAAAGGATGGTTGGTGCTGCCTGAGCCTATGCACGAGAAATGGCAGTGGGGTGTTTGGGTGAGACTCATGGCCATGCCCACATCCAATCCTAACTGTAGCTATCAGAGGTGATCTCCTAGTCTAGAAAAGAGAAATTGTCTCATAACTTGCCTCTTAAAGGAAAGGAAGAAACAAATGTATAGTAAAACCAGAAAATGTATAGAAAACCAGGCAGAACTTAACATTAGAGGAAAAGAACAAAATCTGACAAATGGGACTCAGGCTCCATTAAATTCAGCCATTAATCCAACTCCATTAGAAACTGTCTTCAGAATCCTTGATAACACATAGGACTGAGAAGGAAAATAGAGCTCAGGAGAGGAAACACAAGACCAGACCTCATGCAGTGACCATAGCTTCACTGGTACCTCAGAGACCCC
Organism: Oryctolagus cuniculus; assembly: GCF_964237555.1. NCBI lineage: Eukaryota > Metazoa > Chordata > Mammalia > Lagomorpha > Leporidae > Oryctolagus > Oryctolagus cuniculus. The sequence goes on from NC_091433.1 coordinate 197,073,429, forward strand.
CAGGCCAAGATAAGTTTGGTGGAATGGGGTATGTGTTAACAGAACAGAGCCATAATCAGTCATATTGAGTGTTACCATTGTAAGCTTGGGGTCATTGCAAAAAGTACTGTTCTTGCCCAATGGGAAGGGAATCCCTGTGGACCTTGCCCTATATTCTGGCAGGAAGGGCACTGGTGGTGAGATTGTCTGGAATCCTGAAGGGGGTATGGGAGCAGCCCGTACTGATGGCTTCAACGGCTCAAGGCTCCCATGAAATACTTGACCATCTCTGCTGAAGAGCCTCAAATGACTCTCAGTGTGGCAGCTAAAACAATTGAATTTTTGTTACATATAGGAGCTGTGTGTGGTGTCCTAGTCATCCATTCTGGACCCTTGGCCTCTCATCCTTGCACCATTCCTGCAGCAGATATAAAGCCAAAGCCTGAGACTTACTTCATCCTTAGGCTGTACAATGGGATACTTGACAGTTTCTTCTAATTCCCGAATGCCCAACACCCCTTCTGAGGAGAGATCTATTGAGTGAACTTGTGCCATAGTCCAGATCAGCAGAATTGTAGAAGCTAGCCCCCTTTTCCTTACTCTTGTGGATGAGTTGCAAGAGGAGCCGCTTATCTTAAGTCACGTCTTTGCTTGGGTCTCTAATATATTTTGGGATACCAAAAAGTCCAGAAGCATGAAGAATATTGAGCCTGGCTAAATAATACTCAAAGGCCCAACCTGATACCCTTGTAACAGACAATATTTCATCCAGCCCAAAGCCAAACAGGGACTACAACCTATAATCTCAAGGTTCCTCAAGAAAGGTTTTGTCCCTGCTTAGTATATACTAAGTTGATCTTCAGTATATGAAGGTAATTGAAAATGAAAAGTGATGAAGGGCAGCATGGGAGAGGGAGTGGGTGAGGGGAGGGCCACGGGAGGGAGGGAGGTTGGGGGGGGAAGCCACAACAATACAAAAGTTGCATTTTATATTCTACTTAAAACTATTGGTTGAACTCTGTAATTAATACACAATTACTCTTAGGTGTTTAATTAATGCTATAACTAGTACTCAAATAGTATTTTACACTTTGTGTTTCTGTGTGGGAGCAAAATGTGGAAATCTTTACTTAATATATGCTAAATTGATCTTCTGTATATAAAGATAATTGAAAATTAATCTTGATGTGAAGGGGAAGGGGAGAGGGAGTGGGAGAGGGAAGCATTGTGGGTGGGAGGGAAGTTACGGGGGGGGGGGGAAGAAGCTATTGTAATCCATAAGCTGTACTTTGGAAATTTATGCTCATTAAATTTAAAAAAAAAGGATTTGTAAGGCCTTGTCAATCCTTTTGTAACTCACCAGTGCTATCCATAAAGGAACCAAATGGGGAATATAGATGTGTGAAGGATCAAAGAATAAAAAGTGAGGCTGTGATACACATATTCCCAATAGTTCCTAACCCCTAGACACTCTGTCTTCCTCCACCATGCCATTTCTTTTTCTTAAGTATGGCACCTCTTTTTGTACCCTGTGTACTCCCACAAGCAAGGGAATCACAATAAGGTCACATAACATAACTGTTGAGAGGATTTTCAACATATCATACTTAATCCAAATCCTTTGCATTGCACTCCAAACAACAATCATTGGTGCCCGATGCATCACCAATGTCAGGTACATTATATCTAGTGGGATGGCTTTCTCCTTAAGTTTCCCAACCAATGTCTGGCTTATCAAGACCTACCAAGACCTTACAGATTATAGAAATTACTAAAGGTCTATGGGGATGGGGTGCTGTCTCCACACTGTAGATTGAACGACTTGCACTTGGATGAAACAGATTATGAGACTTAGAAATTTGACCTTGCCATAAGACTCTGTGCCCCATCTCATATGCATACTCTGTGTACATTACTGATCTATTCTTCACAGCCCACATTATACCTAACTCTTTCTGGGTTCTTCCTATTGATAACTATCTACACAGTGTAATGTTCAATAGGAAGGAAGTTTTTCTCCAAAAATATCTCTGTCCACCAAATGACAAGTCAATACTGAATGAAAATGGGCCAAAGGGCCACTAGGCTAATCTTGGCATGCATGGGTGGTAACTGGGTTAGCTGCTGCTTGGGGAGGCTTTGGGTACTAATAAGCAAGCATAAAAACTCATTCTTGCCACGAGGAACCCAGCCCACCACATAGGTGATGCCCTTAGTAACATACAGAACTCTCTCAACTCCCTAACAGGCACGGTTCCTAACAGGCTTGCTCTTGAGTATTTACTGTTTGGACAAAGTGGTAAACACTTTAATTAACAAGACATGCTGTACTTATATTAACAACTAAAATGCAGGGGAATTAGCTATTAAGAAAATTTATGACCAAGCTAGATGGCTAAACTCCTTCAGACAAGGGGCAGTAACAGTAAACTCCATCTGGAAAAGAGTAAAGGATGCCCTTCCAATCATCATCTGTTTTCTACCTCTTAGGCTCCCTGTGGGCTGAAATCTTATTTCTTGTTTTCATTAGGTGCATTTTCAGCCTGCTTGTTAAGTTTGTCTCCTATAGAATACAGCAAACCCAAGTCAAAACCATGGTCATGCAAGGATTCTAACCACTGGCAACTGAGTCAGACCCAACTCCTGGGTCAACTGTTCCAGTACCTGGACCCCTACATCCTGTTTCCAGATAATTCTATGCCCTGGGTAGTCAGAAAGAGCAAATCCACACACGACACTGACAAAGTTACAGAGAGCTATCCTTTGCTTTTACGACCTTTTAAAATCGAGGGATTGAATTCTCTGAGTGGGGAATGAGTGAGCTGTAGAGAGAAGTTAGGCTACCTCAGGATAGTTCCTGTTATCTCAAGACTCACAGGTTATGGATTTGTGGGAGAAGGTTGAAATGATATTACAGGATCTAGAAACTTTAGCAGAATTAGAAGATGCTTAGGCTGTTGAGTTTTTGTGCACTGACTTTTTTTAAGAGTAATCACGGCAACTTGTATATTTATTTGGTGACAACTTGCATGTACATGACCTTATTTTATCTTAATGCAAACCCTCTGAGGTTCAGCAAACATATGATCTCTACAATATGGTTGGGTAAATTGAGGCTTGGAAAAGTAACATGACAAGTCCAATGTCACATCAGTGAGTGGCACAGTCAGGACAAAAGCTGTGTTCCTCTGGCTTTTTTTAAAGCTTTTATTTAATGAATGGATATTTCATAGGTACAACTTTAAGAATACAGTGGTTCTTTCCCCGATACCCACCCTCTCACCCCCATTGTCATCCCACCCCCACTCCCTCTCTCATCCCACTCTTTACTATGGTTCATTTTTAGTTTAACTTTATATAAACAGGACCAATTCTATGCTAAGGAAAGACTTAAACAGTTCGCACCCCCCCACACACACACACAACATATAAAGTACAGTTTGAGAATAAGTTTTGCAGTCAACCACCATAGTACAACTTACTAAAGACAGAGGTCCTACATGGGAAGTAAGTGCACAATGACTTCTGTTGTTGATTTCAGAATTAACACTCTTGGGCCAGTGCCGTGCTCACTTGGTTAATCCTCTGCCTGCGGTGCTGGCATCCCATATGGGCACCAGGTTCTAGTCCCGGTTGCTCCTCTTCCAATCCAGCTCTCTTCCGTGGCCCGGGAGGGCAGTGGAGGATGGCCCAAGTGTTTGGGCTCCTGCACCTGCATGGGATACCGGGAGGAGGCACCTGGTTCCTGGCTTTGGATTGGCACAGCACCGGCCATAGCAGCCATTTGGGGAGTGAACCAACAGAAGGAGGACCTTTCTCTCTGTCTATCTCTCTCTCTCACTGTCTATAACTCTACCTGTCAAATAAAAAAATTTAAAAAAAGAATTAACACTCTTATTTATGATCTCAGTGATCATCCGAGGTTCTTGCCATGAGCTGCCAAGGCTATAGAAGCCTTTTGTGACCACAGACTCCATCATCATTTGGACAAGGCCAGAGGCAAAAATGGAAGTTCTCTCCTCCCTTCAGAGAAAAGTTGGAGGGAGCTGTTGATGGAGGCGCTACATGGTCACCCTGGTAAGTAGAGCTCTAAGGTGGGCAATGTGTCTTTGTATGTGTACCCCCTCAGACCTCCACTAAGTGCCAGATGCTTTCAAGGGACGCAAAACTATTTAGTAAGTGAATGTCAACGTACAACTTTTCTCTGAAGGGAGGAGAGCCCTGGCTTCATTTCTCTACCACGTCCCCACCATCTGAATGAGTACCAACTTGGAGAGGCCCTGGGGAGCTTAAATATCAGTCCTACAATGAGAACTTGAATCTACAAATGTCGCATTCCAAAACTCAGGTCTTTTCCTTTTTCCAACTTTATAACTCTATGTTAAAAAACAGTCAGGGGCCAGTGTTGTGGCATAAGGCATAAAGCTGCCACTTGTGTCATCCCATACTGAAATCTGAATATGGGATGCCATATGATATCACTGTGTGCTTATTAATAAATTCTCAATATTAATAAGCCCATGTGGGTTCATGCCTAATATTCAGAGAAGAATTCTGAATACCGCCATAGATGAATGAGACAGCATGGTACATCTTCTATGAGACAGATGCATAGGAGAGTGAGCTTCATCTAAAAGAGAGGGATAAATCTGGATTCATCCCAAGCACCAGGAACCAGCCATGTGGAGGAACATCTAGGCCAGGAAGCATGGGGCAGGTGGCCCAAAGGCCGTGCACCCTGGAGGCGCAGGGGCTTGTAGGCCCACGATGGCAAGAAACCAAAAAGAAAAAAGCACTGGGCACACTGTGTCCCAGGCTTTTAATTCACTTCCAAAGGGGAGTGGTTAATTAGCCTGATTGGCCAGTGGGTGCACAGGTGTGGCCAGGTAGGGGCATGAGGTCACACAGGGGCATGGTGAAGGCGTGTTCTTCCAGTTCACAAACTTAATCATTTTTATTCCATATGCCTGCCTACAATGGTATGTGCATTGGTTCAAGTTCCAGCCTCTTCTGCTTGTAATCCTACTTCTTGCTAATGCACCTGGGAAAGCAGTAGGAGATGGCCCAAGTGCTTGGGCCCCTGCCATCCACGCGGGAGACCCAGAGGATGCTCCTGGCTCCTCACTTCAGCCCGGTACAGCCCCCATCACTGTGGCTATTTAGGGAGTGAACCAGTGGAAGGAAGATTCTCTCTCTCTCCTTCTCTAACTTTGCCTTTCAAATAAAGAGAATAAATATTTTCTTTAAAAAATCAAACAAAAAACATGTCTGAGGTGTGAGAGTTTGCTGTCCAGTTAAAATCCCTCATCCCACATCAGAGTGCCTGGGTTGTGCACTGTGTGAGCTTATGTATCAGTCTTACAACCAGAACTGGTGAGCCTGGGGATGAAGAGATAGCTGCCTCATTCTTTGCAAATAAACACCTGTGTCTTCTTCTACCACCCCAATATCTGTGATTGGCCTTCTGTGTATCTGGTGAGTGGACCCAAGTTTGGGGGTTCTCCAGCTAGTTTTGTGGATTTGTTCTAGAACATTGGTTGTCATGGGAGCTAGGGGAGAGGAATAGCAGATGGGCGTTCTCCCTTTGTGGATATATCTTCCTGCATTTTGTCTGCTTCTCAAATAAATAAACAAGAAGTTCTAAAATGTTCCAGAGATATTCATTCAGTTAGAATTTTTAAAAAGTCAGTGTATTCTGAAGTGTCTATCTGTGAAATCTTCCCAATACTTGCCATGAATTTGTGCATATCCATCATCTACCCACCAAAACACAGAATAGCTTGTGCAGGTTTATTTGCAATTCCAATTCACTCTGGCACTGAAATGTCTCTAATGATAAGTTGGTCTATATGCTGGGGACAATTTAAAAGAGCAAAAATTTTAAAGAATAAAGGAGCCCCTGGAAACCAAAGACCAGTAGGCAGGCATACTTAGTCAGATTTGAAGCACAAAGAACTCATTAGAAAGTCCTAGCTCTGCTATAGTTAACATTTGATTAGGTGGGTGCCTGGAGTTACTGCCTTTCTTAATTAAATCAGACTCTACTTTTACCCACCCCAGGAAAAAGAAAAAAGAAAAGATGCACTCAGCACCCTCCCCTTCCAATGCTAATTACCATAGCAGTGAGGGTCCTAAATCAGAAGGTTCATTCAGAGGCTGCCCAGTCCTCCAAGAAATCCTGCTCACTTTTCCACACGGGGCCTGCTCCATTGTGTCGCCCATAATAGGCACAGATGTTGGGCCCGCCTTTCTCTGAGCGACTTTTGCCTAATAACCACCTTCAATGTGTCCCGGTTGCACCTGTTCAGCATTTTAAAATGAATTAGTGTGCTTGATTGCCTCCAAAATCTTGTTCACTTTTGTCAACCTGATTATCCTGCCACAATGCAGAGCGATTAAATGAGCTGCAGCCACTCAGCAGGCTGGAAAGTATCCAGCTCTGCCAGCAGCCTAAGTGGTCTGTGGTGGAGGTTGCTGCTCTTAGTGAGGGCCTGACGCTGGGAGGGGTCTTGGATTATCAGCCGCACACCATGGCTCTCACTGGGGTTGGATCAAGAAAGACAACTGACTTGCTGCCACACGCCATTCTGCTTCCAGCAGACAAAAGACATTTTTCTCTGTCATTAACTCTCCCCTTCAAATCAATAGATAAAATCTTAAAAAAAAAAAGAAAAGAAATAAATTTGGGTTTGGGGAGGTTCAGGTGTCTGACCTGGTAGTTACGATGCTGGTAAGGATGTCCTTGTCCCAGATCAGAGTGTCTGGCTTTGAGTCCTGGCCTTGGTTCCTGACTCCAGCTTCCTGCTAAGGTAGACCCTGGGAGGCAGCAATGATGGCTCCAGTAATTGGGCTCCTGCTACCCACATGAGAGACCCGGACTGGGTTCCTTGTTCCTGGCTTCAACCCCAGCCCAGCTCTGGCAATAACGTTTGGGCCAACTCAAGGTGATTGGGCTTCTATCTCTCCCTGGAACATGACTGAAGCCTGAAGACAGCTTTGGAGAACACTGGGAGTTAGCATGATCTTGAATATAAATCAGTTCCAATGAAGTCCTTCGAGCTGCTCGGGCCATTAGCCAGTGGCAAGGGCTCCAGTGAAACCAACCATTTGTTCAGAAAAGTGGTCTCCAACAGAACCGACACTACGACTCCCACAGTGCCCTGCCTCCTGGATGTGGTTGCTGAAGAGGTGTTCTCGCACGGGAGACCTAGGCACAGGCTTCCGTTTCTTTCTTTTTTCTCTTCAGAATACTTATCTCTTCAAGTTTCTAAAGGTTCATGGCTCCATTAGACTCCCATGATTGTGTGTGTGTGTGTGTGTGTGTGTGTCTCAAGGAATTGACTCACATGATTCTGGGAGCTAGTGACTTCTGAATCTGTAAAGCAGCCCAGCCATATGCCAACTCAGGTGTGCAGACAACAATAATCACGCTAGAAGTGCTATGGCAATCTCAGGTCCAAAATCTGTAGAGAGGATCACGAAGGTGAAAACTCAGAACTATTATGTTCAAGCTAGAGGCAGAATTCTGTCTTCTCCAAGAAGCTCCAGTCTTGTTCTTAAGAAGGGCTTCAAGTCTCTTCACTTAAAGTAATTAACTGTAGATGGTAACAACATCTACAAAATACTTTCACAGCAGCATCAGGATGAATATGCACTCAACCAGGCACCACAGCCTAACCAAGGTGACACACAAGTTGTCATGTCCTTTCTTTCCTTTTTTTCTTGAAGATGTATTTATTTTGAAAGTCAGAGTTACACAGACAAAGAAAAAGAGACAGAGAGAGAGAGAGAGAGAGAGGTCTTCCATCTGCTGGTTCACTCCCCATATGACTGCAATGGCTGCAGCTATGCCGATGTGAGGCCAGAGGCCAGGAGCTTCTTCTGGGTCTCCCACGTGGGTGCAGGGGTGCAAAGACTTGGGCCATCTTCTACTGCTTTCCCAGGCCATAGCAGAGAGCTAGATCAGAAGTGGAGCAGCCGGGAATTGAACTGGTGTCCATATGGGATGCCAGCACTGCAGGCGACAGCTTCACCTGCTACACCACAGCACCGGCCCTCACATATGTCTTTATTCACTGTTTTCCATTCTGCAATGCTTTTCTCTGTCCCTTGCTTATTTTTTATGCATTTCATGGGGTACTGAACTGCCTCTTATTTACATCTAATCCTTCAGGACAAAATACAGAATTCTGCCCAAAACAAATGCATTACAATTTGAGGATGAATGAATGGATTGAAGGAAGGAAGGAGAGGAAGGATGGAGAAAGAAAGGGAGGGAGTGAATGAGGGAGGGAGGGAAGAAAAAGTGAGGAAGCCCCATTCAGTTCCCTGTGTCTTCAATGGTTTTTCCCTTATTGAAGCCATACTGGTACTTTCATGTATCTACACCATAACTCTTGTCAAGGTGGGAAAGAAAAAAACGGTTCTTTAATGCATATTTTCCGTGTGTTCTCGCTGATCGGTTCTCTGCCCTTCTCCATCTTTCTGCTCAAGGATGTTGACCTGTTGGGCTACATTCTTGGGCTCCTGTGCCTTCTGATTTTAGATTGGGTTTAGATAATGGAAACCGGGAGGAAAGAGAATGAACTGAGTGCAGAGAAACCAAGCTGGGGAAGCAGTGCTCACAGCTTCCAGTGGGCAACCTCCTCGTTTTCAGGACTCTTTCACCCCTTCCCCAGTGACAAAGCTTCTCCTACAGTTCAGGATTTTATCAAGAATATTTTAGGGCCAGAACTCGGTTCTGCCTACTATGGCTGTTTGACAAAGTGTCCCCAAATCTGACCTAAAATAATAAAACTATGTTATTTTACACGATTTATACACTATAGTAACACAGCAGTGCAATGTGTGAGGGTTCCAATTCTCCCTGGCAACTGCAGGAAAGATCGCGACTCAGACTACAGTTGCTGTAAGACTTGGCTGGGGTGGGAAGGTGCATCTGAGGCAAAGCACACACATGGCCAACAGAGTGCCCAGGGCACACCACAGGAGCTGGAGGAGCCTCCTACCACGGCAGCTGGCCGCCCGGAGTGACCCAGGCAGCAGGAAGCAAGATGACGCAGGCAGCGCTCTGCATGGCTGGTCTTAGACGCTGTGTGCTATCACCTCCACAGCACACGCTGGCTGCGCCGGGCAGACCTGCTCAGTGGATGGCAGCCAGCACAGGGGTAAGAACTCCGAGCATTCTCAAAGGCAGTCAGGAATAGGTTGAGATGAACTGTGTTTACCTCTTTCTTGAAGGTTCTCTATTTTTTTCTTTATATCTTAGGAAGTTTGTCCTGGGATAGAGCAAAATGACTCTCTAAGGGATCCCAACTTGTGCTTATCAAAATATTAAACCTTAGAAACGAACTATTACCTCCTGTGCACCTCCTGTCTGGAGAAGCAGGGAGAGCTGGCACCTACATCCCACAACCTGAAGGAGATGCTCCTAAGCCAACGAGCAGAGAGGCAGCGAGAGCAAGAGAAACCTGTGAGTTCCAGGGCAGCAGAAATTGAAAATTTGCTATCTGAAAAGCGCTGCCTTAGAAGCGGGGTAACACCAGCTGTTCAGTCTGGGATGATGCAATCATGCATAGGTTTTTTTTTCCTGCCTTAATCATAGCACAGAAGTCAAAGAGACATCCCCAGGCTCAGAGAAAGGCAAGCAGAGGGAGCTGCCAGCCTGGAAAGCCAAAGGCGCACTAGAAGAGATGCCTCTGATCCAGCCTGTGTGGAAGGATCCACTCATGCTCCCCATAACAACAGTTCTGTCAATGGTAGGCCATGGTCCCATACACCTGTGATAGAGAAAAAAATACTCCCATGAGCTCCTGATGCTGTAGCCGTCATATGGTACAATTCCATGCATCATACAGTGATGCTCTGTAAGCAAACCCACTTCACAGTCAGGTGTTCAAAAGCATTGCACATACATTGATGTGCGGTATATGATATTTAATAATGATATCAAGAACTCTGAGACTGGCCAGTGCGTTTACTGTACTATGCTTTGAGCGTACTATTTCTACTCATTAGGAAAAAATGTTTGGGGCTGACCTTGTGCTATATTGGGTTAAGCTTCCGCCTGTGACACCAGCATCCTGTATCGGAGTACCAGTTGATCCTTGATAATGCTCCTGAGAAGGAAGTGGAAGATGATACGAGTACCTGGGCTCCTGCCATTCATGTGGGAGACCTGGATGGAGCTCCAAGCTCCTGGCTTCAGTCTGGCAGAGCACTGGCCATTGTGGCCATTCAGGAAGTGAACCAGTGGATGGTTTCTCTCTCCATCTCTCTCTCACTCAGCATTTCAGATAAATAAATAAATCTTTTTAAAAATTTCTTGTAAAATAGTTGCCATGTTACACTGGTAGCAATCTTATGTATGTCATGCTTACCATGTGAGTTGATTTCACAGAGAGATCATGTCCACCGAGTGACAGAAACTACTTAAGTTTGTGTAAATAGACGCTATGATGCTCACACAACCACAAAATTGACTAAGAATGTGTCTCTCAGAACCTGTTCATGTCATTGAGAGACATGTGACTGCATTTGGTGTCTCACCTTTAGATAAGGGGTGGGAACCATAGACAAGCAGAGATATTTTACTTGCACGACACAATGGGGCTTAGCACTGAAAATTAAACAAACCAGTAGAAAACAGTTACGTTTGCTGCATACTTCTGCTTATGTGTCCAGCCACTATAGTATTTGGAAAGTTCACATGAAGTGTGTATTATAAAAAAAAACTATCCATGGATCTCATTTTTTTACCAAAATAGCCTTAATTTTTCTAAAGCTTTTCACAGTCCCATGTGACCTGAGAGAACTGGCTCCTGTGCAGTGGGCCCCCAGCAGACTACCTGCTGTTCCCACACTGAGAGTGCTAGCTAGGCCCCGTACTATCCATGCGCACATTCAAGCCTGGACTAGGCCCCGCACCCTGTCTCTGTCCATGCGCACGTTCCAGCCCGGACTAAGCCCCGCACTCTGTCTCTATCCATGCGCACGTTCCAGCCTGGACTAGGCCCCGCACTCTGTCTCTATCCATGCGCACGTTCCAGCCCGGACTAGGCCCCGCTCCCTGTCTCTGTTCATGCGCACGCTCCAGCCCGGACTAGGCCCCGCACCCTGTCTCTGTCCATGCGCACGTTCAAGCCCGGACTAGGCCCCGCACTCTGTCTCTATCCATGCGCACGCTCCAGCCTGGACTAGGCCCCGTACTATCCATGCGCACGTTCAAGCCTGGACTAGGCCCCGCACTCTGTCTCTATCCATGCGCACGTTCCAGCCCGGACTAGGCCCCGTACTCTGTCTCTATCCATGCGCACGTTCAAGCCTGGCTGACCGGCTGAGGAATATGGCCAGGGTCTTCACTCTCACTTTCCCTTCTTCATGAAGATCTTCAAGCAGCCAGCAGAGCACAGTCAGTGGGCTGCTTGCATTGACCTCAAAGCACACCCCAAGGAAGGAAATGGACCTCCCAGCATGCACATCACAGCCACACAGCCCCAAAGCCTCTTCTAGGCTCACGAGAAACCAAGGCTAGAACTCGTAGGAGAGTCCCCACTTCCCACTCCACCTCCGTGTCCTCAAGTTGCTCCGCCTAAAGCTACACTGATGCAGTTTTATGCAGCTATGAAAACACTGAGCTCAACTTGGTTTACTTTAGGAACAGCACAAAGAATCTCCAAAGGTAGTAAATCAAGTAGAATTATTTTAGTTACCAAGTGAGCAGTGGAAATGACCAGTCCCTTAAAAATAATTAAAAGCAGGCATCTGGGGGAAAAAAAAAGTTAGAGTGAAGCATTCATAGCCTCAAAAACACTGCCCATGGATAACCAAGTGTTAGTGGTTTCTTTAAAGGAATATTTTTCACTTTCTTTTAAATAGAAGCTTATCACCCATGAACATATAACACAAATGTCCAACAAAAATTTGCTTTTTTATTTTAGCAAGTTAATATCAACACATGTTATTATTTTTTGCTGCAAAGCCAGTCTTGGTGGGGAGTCTGGCAGCATGACCAGTGGGCTTTAATGAGCTGCAGCAAGTATATCACAGTGAGACCAGATGGGCCATTATATCTCATCCTCCTCATTCTTATTTGGAACATGGAAAGACTGTCTTCCAAATAAATATGCCACACCTCTCAATTTCTATTTAATTTCTTTGGGTCTTATCAACACACCTTCATGAAATACCTGAGGCCAATATTAACCCTGGTTGTAATCTTGAAGACCATCATCCAGTACCCAGTCAGACGAAACATCCACAACTATCACTCTACATCGAAGTCATGATTAGCACATTAACAGCAGAACACAAACACACAGCACACAGCCCAGCTCCCTCGGCTCAGCTCCAGGTCAAACCTCATGGGAAATCAAATCAAACCACCATGAGATTCCTCTCACACCTGTTAGAGTGGTTACAGGCAGTGAAATGAGAGATTAGATCTGGTGAGGTTGTGGAGAAAAGGGAACTCTTGTACACTTATGGTGGGAGGGTAAGCTGATAGAGTCAAAAACTGTGTGGCTGGGCTGGCACTGTGGTGTAGCAGGTAAAGCCACCTACTGCAGTGCCTGACTTCCCATGTGGGTGCCAGTTCGAGACCCCGCTGCTCCAATTCTGACCAAGCTTTCTGCTGTGGCCCAGGAAGGCAGGGGAGGATGGCCTGAGTCCTCGGGCCTCTTCACTGTTGTTGGGGATCTGGAGGAAGCTCCTGGCTCCTGGCGTCAGACTGGTGCAGCTCCGGCTGTTGTGGCCAGGTGGGGAGTGAACCAGCAGATGGACGACCTCTTTCTCTCTCTGCCTCTCCTTCTCTCTCCGTGTAACTCTGACTTTCAAATAAATAAGTAAATCTTAAAAAAATAGTGTGGAAGTTCCCCCAAAAATGATAATAAAACTACCACACAATCCAGCAATCCCACTGCTGAGTTTATGTATCCAAAGGAAATAAGGAAATGAAATAAGCATACTGAAAAGATATCCACACTCCCATGTTCACTGCAGCATCATTCACTATAGCCAAGATAAGGAATCAACATAAAAGTCCACAGTGGGATGAACGGATAAAAACCATGTGTTATATATGCCAAGGGAATAGTACTCAACTTGGAAAATGAATGAAATCCTGTCATTTGCAACAGTATGGTGGAACCTGGGGGACTAAAGTGAAATAAACCAGTCAAAAAAGACAAATGTCACATTATCCCACTTACATTTGGAATCTAAAACAATTGAATTAATGGAAGACAGGGAATACAGTGGTAGCTTCTAGGGGTGGGAGTTTGGGAACAGGAAAGGGTTGGCCAAATACACAAATTTTCTGTTAAAAAATAATGTCAAGAGATCTACTCTGCAACACAGCAACTGCAGATAGCAACAATGTACTGCATTTCTAAAAGGAACTATGGAAGTAGATTTTAAGTCTTCTCATTGCAAAAAACATAATGAGTATGCATGGTGAAATGTATACGTAAGCAGCCATTTCACAGCATATTGATGTTCTAAACCATCCTATTGTACATGATGCATATGTACTTTTCTACTTTTGAATTAAAACGCATGCACACATTTTTATTACCTGTAGCTTATTCACCAAAATCTCTTGAAGTTATAGTAAGGAGGAAGTCAGGGACTAGAGGAAATATTCCACCAAAACGACCCAGGGCTGCTTCTGGAATCATTCATAGCCTGAAACCCAAAAATCTCTGTTGCAGCAAAGCCACTGTTCTGAACCAGTGCCCACTGAAAATATCCTACATGTCCCTGTGATGATTTATAGATCATTATAATATCTTTATGTTATTTTACCAGGGCTGACACTCCTACTCCTGTTATACATCTGATGCCATGATATTTCTGAGACCTGCTAAGAAAGCCAGGAAATGGGCGGTCATCAAATCCCAAGCTCCTCCCTCCTTTCCTGGGTAATTCTCAAAGCACCCATCACCTGTGTCCCCAGATCCCTGAACTTTGTGGACTGTGACTCACTCTAGACAAGCCACTATCACTCTTGAGTTTGAACTCCAGCTTTGCTAACATATCTTATTCCACTGCTCACCATCATCTATGTCTCATTCTCTAATTCTTTCATGTGTTGGACATAAAAATCTCAACCCCACAGCCCCCTAACACTAATGAGCTGGAAAACTTAATCTTAAGATTTTAGTTTTATGTAAGTGCTAATTCTACTACATTTGCCAAATTTGGAGAAACTGGGCTTCTCTATGAAATCTAATTTAAATTGTCAGTGACTTTCTAGCCACTCTTCTTTTAAAGAAATGGAAATATATGCACAAGAAAGTCTTCAATTTAAAAGGAAAAATGTTATGTGGGGCCAGCATTGTGGCACTGAAGGTTAAGCTGCCATTTGTGAATCCAGAGTCCCATATTAGGGTGCCAATTCCAATCCTGGATACTCTGCTTCCAATCCAGCTTCTTGCTAATGCACCTGCAAGACAGCGCACAATGGCCCAAGTATTTGGGTTCCTGCCACCTCTGTGAGAAGCCTAGATGGAGTTCTGGCTTTGCCTTGACCCAGCTCATTGGGGAGTGACCCAGCAGATAGATCTCTCCTTCTCTCTATCTCCCCTTCTATCTTTGTCACTCTGCCTTTCAAATAAACAAATACGTTTTAAAAAAGAAATTTAAAAGAATTATCTTAGTTCAGCAGGTAATTGTGATGGTGACTTTTTAAATCAATAAATAAAGAAGCACACAGACTGACTTTTGACAGTTCCGAAGCATATGTGACTTTGATTTCATTGAATTAACAACTGGTAATTTGCTGAACACCTGCTGTGTGTGAGGTGTTCAACATACCCAGAGGTCATACAAGAATGACAAACAGTGGTTCAGAAGCCGTGTTTTCTGGTCTCTAGTAACCACAGCAGGAAAGAGAAGAGATCACATACAGGAACCACAGGAAGGGTGGTGCATGAGCTGCCATGTAGATCTGGTTTCCCCTGGGCCCACCAAACATCTGTGTATCTTTTTTGTCACTAATCATTTACATCTCACAATGGTTATGTGGATGTTTTTTTCCTCTTTAGACAGTGGCATCTTAAAGCAATTATCTTGTCTTATTACTCTTTACTTTCTTAGAACCTCACCCAAGTAGATGGTTGAAAGTGTGTGGTTTGGGCCAGCGCTGCGGCTCAATAGGCTAATCCTCTGCCCGCAGCGCCAGCACACCAGGTTCTAGTCCAAGTCGGGGCACCGGATTCTGTCCCGGTAGCTCCTCTTCCTGTCCAGCTCTCTGCTGTGGCCCAGGAGGGCAGTGGAGGTTGGCCCAAGTGCTTGCGCCCTGCACCCGCATGGGAGACCAGGAGAAGCACCTGGCTCCTGGCTTCGGATCAGCACGGTGCGCCGGCCACAGCACACCAGCCACAGTGGCCATTGGGGGGTGAACCAACAGAAAAGGAAGACCTTTCTCTCTGTCTCTCTCTCTCACTGTCCACCCTGCCTGTCAAAAAGAAACAAGCAAAAAAATAAAAACAAATGAATAATAAAAAAGAAAGCGTGTGGTTTGACACACACACCATACACTCACACACACACACACACACACCATATACTCACACACACTCACACATATACTCACATACATACAAACACACACACACATACACACACACACACACTCTAAGAAACAGAATAAACTCATGAACTTCTGGAGAGTCTGCATAAAGTACCAACATGCATAATGTCAGGAGAAGTAGCCATCTCCTGGACTGAGTGAAAGAGAAATACAGTGTAGGGAAAATTAACTCTTCTCCACACTATCCCCAGGTACCCTTCCTAGTCACAGTGAGTTCATCAGGAACTATAGATCCTGTAAAACTGAGGTGCTAAAGACCAACTTCTAAGCACTGAGAACTCCCAATTTGAGTCAAAAACATCTGAGTTTAACACCTAACACTAGGACGTAGCTCACATGGGCATTCACTCATATATGGTCAGACTACTCCAAACACAGGTTTACCAATGGGCAGGGCCAGGAATAGTGGCCTGAACGAAGGGACATGGGTAGTCAATCTGCAGGGTGGAGTAGCCAAGGAGTGTTAGGCATCCTGCAAAGGGTTGTGTCAGGATGGGTTAAGATGGAAAAGCAGTCAAGGACAAGGGAAAATTTTTGATATTTGTTTTTCTTCCTTGTTAAGTGAAGGATCAAGAGAAGCTATTATCTTCCTATGCATTAATAATTTTTGCAGAAACACAAATGTGCATCCTTATGACTAAATACACCTCAAACACAAGCGATCTTTCTAGAAGATTTAGGTCATTTTCCAGGGATTCATTGGGTTTTGAGTATAATTCACAAAAGGAGGAAGAGTCAGGGGTTTAGCCAATAATAATAATGATGATGATGGTTAACGACGTATAACCCCCATCCTTGGCCAAACCTGTCCTAAAATCTACATGCATTAGTTCACCCCTCAAATTAACTAATCCCCCAATTCTGTGAGAAATTTAAACCTATATTAGTATCTTGAGTTTGTGTATAGAGTTTACATGGCTTACTTCTAGTCTATAACTAGCAAGGGGTAGAATTTAGCTTTAAACCTAGGCATGGGGCTGGCGCTGTGGCGCTGTGGCTCAGTGGGTTAACGCCCTGGCCTGAAGCACTGGCATCCCATATGGGCGTCAGTTCCAGACCCGGCTGCTCCACTTCCTGTCCAGCTCTCTGCTATGGTCCAGGAAAGCAGTAGAAGATGGCCCAAGTCCTTGGGCCCCTGTACCTACGTGGGAGACCCAGAAAAAGTTCCTGGCTCCTGGCTTCCCATTGGCACAGCTCCGGTCATTGCAGCCATCCGGGGAGTGAACCATCAGATGGAAGACCTCTCTCTCTCTCTCTCTGCCTCTCCTCTCTCTATGTAACTCTGACTTTCAAATAATTAAATAAATCTTAAAAAAAAACTAGGCATTTTTGACTTCAGAAACAACATTTTTGAGTCTCTTATTTCTAAATAGCTTTTGTAACTTCTTATTTTCCAACTGTAAATTTCAGGAACAATAAAAAGAAAATAAATTTCATCATAATAATTCCTATTTAACAGTTGGAATTCAAGTCAAATACTAAGTTTAAAATAAAATATTTTATTGTCTTAATCGTCAATATTTACATTAATTTTTAATCTCTCAAGTGGATACCTCATCAGAAAATATTTTAGATTAACTGTAAGTGTATCATTAAATTTCATTTTTGAAACTTCTCTTAAATTATGGCTACCTATATCATGAATATATCACATTGCTTATCAGTCTCACAATTATAGCATGAGTGCTTGAAACCTTGTTGCCTCATGGGAATGTTTTATTTTGGCAGGGCCTTGAGAGGGGACTAGCAAAGCTAAGGTGAAGTGTGCTCTCTGCCCACACGAGTCAGTTAACAAAAAGCAAGCATGTCCCTCGACCTTAGCATTCATCCCAACTCGTGTCAACTATATTTCATGTCCTTATGGTCATTTCTACAGAAGAAAAAAAAAAAAAGACTGTGACTCATGTGGTTAACCCACTACCACAAGTGAAGTCACACCTCACCAAAGCAACATTAGTAGCCTAATATTTAGCAAAATCATTAAAGTAGAGTGAAACACATTAAATAAATAATTTAAAAGCTGTGCTTTCAGGTGAGTTAGCAAATTACAAAACACTACGAGTTAGGAAATCATAAAGGAAGCAACAATTCTGGTTGTCTCTCCTGAGTCACATTAAAGATGCTTCGTGATGTGCACTGGAAAGCACACTCTGAAGTCTGAACTGGGAGCTGGTCCTGGGCCAGCAGGGTGCCGTAGGCAGGATGGCAGCCCCCATCAGACACAGGAGCACTGGGTGGACGCCTGACCCCTCAGTGTGCCATGTTGCTAAGATGGGTTCTTCCATGTTTGTTATACTACCAGAATTTTACTTCCAATATTGCAACGCAAGATGGGTTTATTAAGATTAAACCCCATCATAAGTTAAGAAGTATCCATACTGAACATGTATTTATTTTCCTGTAAGTTTTAATGCCTGTAGTACACTGCAAATGAGGTATCAAAGACTAGCTTCATTTCCAACCAAAAGAAAATGAGCACATGACTACTAACCAAAAAATATGTATATTTAGAGTAAACTGTTAATAACGTAGGCCTTGACTTCATCCTTCATTTGAAAACTACTTTGAAAAAAAATAAATAAACTGTATTTTGTTCCCATGCCTAAGATTTGGCGATCAATATTGCTCTTAGTTTCCAAGAAACAAAAGCCTAACAGTGTCTTTCTGTCTCCACCATCTGAACAATTGAATATCATTTGCTGTTCTTGATGTTTGTTAAAGAAACAAAGAGGATTGAAGGTTAGAATGGCTATCCATTCTGAAATTCTAAGTGCGAGAATTAAAGCAAAGCCTGAAAAGCAGAGGTGCTCTTTGATCTGACATGCATGGGTGAGTGCATGTCAGACGCACAAAGGGCTCCATTATTTCTGTATCAAAGTAAATAGGGGAAGAATAAGCCACGGAGATGAATGACGAGCCAAGAGGCAGACACCAGCAGTCGCAGAGAGCAAACATCTTTCAGAAGCACTGGGCACGCATTAACTGCTTCATTTCCTGCCTGCAATATGCACTTTGAAGATTCCGTGGCAACAAATCTCTGAGGAGGAAGAGAAAAGAATTACTGTTTTAGTAAAATATAAAGTTGAACCCTAACAGGATTGCATTCATAGCTGCAATGTGTTGGACCACAGGGAGGATTCCAAGTCAGAAACAATTGCATGTGAAGTCCACTCAAGCACAAGACTCAATGCTACCCACAAACTTTGTTCAAATGTGTTTCCTGAACGCATCTTGATTTTCACATTCTTCATGAGTGTAAGTACACTATGGACATTAGATTGTATGTGCAAAGAAAACACGGAGATACTGCCCACGTAAGTGAGACAATAATGATAATATAGGTATGTGTACACATAGACAATTAGAATGTGCATGATATAAACACATTTATACATTATACAGTTACTATATATTGAAGTGCATATATATATATATATATTTGTATGTATACATGGAAGCACACGAAAGAAAGGAAGATGCCAGCACTAAGCCTCTAGAATGACATTAGATTCTATACTCCATTGCCCTAGCAACTAGGACACAGAAGATAATCACATAATTAGGTTAGGATATTTTAATACAAGTAACACTCAGCCCTCTTTTTTCCAATTGTAATAAATTTAATTCTTTCTCAGTGGGAAGAGCAGAACAATTCATTTTCACTGTGCTGTCTCCTTCTCTGCAATGGGAAAAAGATGTACTGACATCTCTTTTTTTATCTTCTTGGTGTTATTTTCTCCATGCTCTCACAGAACATAGACGTGCAAAAATTAACCAAGTCTCAGCCCAAATTTTGCAATTCACAATGGGGTGTGATGTTTGAGAACTGAGCAACAAAGCAAGCTAATAGTTATTTCATATTACCACAGCTGCTTTGTAAAGCAGAGTGCATTATTTATTTCTCACTGTTGATGAATGCTCACCTTACAAAATACAGCAGTCATGGCTCCTAGAACTGGTACAGTTAGCCCAAGGTGGTGCTGTTTCTGAAGAGAGCAGAGCCAGGCCTGGGCCCCGCTTGCTAGGCTCTACAACCTGATTCATTGTGGCACATGGCATTGCCTCTTACCATTACTAGAGTGCAGATATAAAAAAAAAATCTACATTTTTCTATAAGTTTCACCCTCACCTTTCCTTATGAGCACCCCTCCATTATAGGTGAGAAACTTGCAACACCATACGTGAAACAGCTCTCCAGGCTCCCACACACAGCAAGTTCAGAATCCCAGTTTCCTTCCTGACTGCCCAAGTATTCCCTTCGTGGCTTTTTTTTTTTTTTTTTTTGGCAAGGTACTGGTTCACATATAAATGTGACTTGGGAAGAGAGATACTTTGGAAGTTCAGGTGCCAGGAGCCCAACACTTGGTTTCTTAAATGAAAAGAACTAAAAAGCAGAAGTTTGGGGCCCATTTGGTGGGGGAGGGTGAGAATGGGGGCCAACGTTGTTCATCCAGAACCACTGCAGTGACTGAATGACAAGAAGAAAACAGGCTTTCTGGAACCAACAAATCCATTTTAATTTTCTTCCCCTTCTGCACGACTTTTCCCATCAGGTCTGCTGTCTAGAATTCCACACTGGATTAGCATTGACAAGCAAAATAAATATAAGATGAAGTAAATGAAATAAAATAAAATAATCCATCCTCTGGCTTCTCTGTGCAAAATTAGTGGATCAGGGATGCCGCCCATTCTTTAATGGGTCATGAGAGAATTAGGGAGCTTTCCTGAGGCAGCTGGATTCAGGGTGAGGTTCAAAGGTTTCAAGCAGCATATTCAGAGATTGAGAAAAGCAAGTCCTTAATTCCTCCCAGGCTTTGTCTGCCAGGCCTGACGCTTCCAACTGCTTCCGAAATGTTTAATCCTTTCTCTCTTCCCCTTACAAATAAAAACATCCACACATGTCACTGGTAACGTGGCATGTGAAGAGGAAATGGATTTTTACCTCTGGCTTATTTCAGTTTGCTAACATATTTCGCTAGGGAGAAAGTTGTCCTCAGAAGGGCCCCAGGCAGGACAGTGTTTCGGTGAAAGCTTTGGAAACAAACCACAAGGAGATCAGCCCAAGTCAGAGTTCCTGGAGAATATCTGGGATTCGGGATGGGGAACGATTCTATGACAACAGAATAAAGATTATGTTGTTGTTGGTGGCGGTGGTTTTGCTTTTCAGTTTTAGATTTTCTTGCTTGCATGTATTTCACCCAAATTTTCATTTTAAAAAATAGAAATGCACAAAGAAAATGAACAGCCTTATATTAATAGACTAAACATGTCAAAATATTTTGTATTTAATCTACTATGCAATCCTCTAATGTATATTCTCCTTTCAAACCATTTAAAATAAGTGTCCCTCCACTCTCACAAAATGTGACATTGTGCTCCTAAGAAACCACCCATGCTCTAAACCTGTGCCTCCAAATCTAACAAAAGCAACAGCAATGGCAACAGAAGTCCAAAAACATGACAAAATATGAAAAATTTCTGCCCCAATTCTTCAGTTCTGAGGGAAATGTTGTCTTACTTCTTAGGGATTTTGTTTCCTGTTTCTCCTCTTTGTCCTCTCAGAAGTCTTAATTAAGATTCATGCATTGGATTCAGTTGTCATGTCTTTTAATCTATTCTATTACTGGATAGACTTTTCTCATACTCACTTAATTTTAATGCATTGTATAACTTTCATGGTCAGTGACCATGTAGACCATCGCATTCTCCAAATTTCTGTGACAGTTTGTTTCCTCAAGGTGTTATAGAACTTGTTCCTCAATCTCCTCTAGCTTCTATGAAAAGCTGGTGAAGCACAGGACATAAGTAAATGCATTAAAGGCCATGGGCCAAATCTAGTCCACAATCTATGAGAAAACCTGTATCGCAACATAACTATATCATGGGAAAAGAGTTACATGCATATTCTCTGCTTTTGCAATTTGCCAGGTTTGAATAGCTGTGACAAAGAACAGAGAGCCTAAGTCCACAAAGTCTAAAATATTTACTCTTTGGCCCTTTACAGAAAAAAATTTCTGAAGAGATCTGTGATGGCTGAATCGTGAGAAGCTACCTTGACCTCAACCACAGAAGGACATCAGATAAACAGAGGAAGGAGAGGAGGGCGCACATTGCAGAAGACAGACTGATGAAATTTTCAGTGGAGAATGGACAGAGCAGAACTGATACTCCATGGGGCAGTGAGGAGCGGGGCTAGACAAGCCGCAGCCAGCTGTGTCGCCAGCCATCACTGCATCAACATGACCAGCTTCCACCAGGAAATAAAATCTTGCCAATATGGTAGGAAGAAGCTGCTATCGCCCTGGCCAATAGCAGTTTCACTGAGGGAGAACACCACAGTACTCATGGGGAAATGGCGGAGCCTGAGCAATTACCTTGCTCAGCAAAGGGAAGTTCTATTGTTTCCTCCCCTCCCACTACCAAAGCACTAACCTCAATCTGCTGTGGCAGTCACTGCTGAACTCTTCTGAAGCAGGGGACAGCAAGCAGCCCCAATGCTACCAGAAGCCACCAGATCCAGAGATAGGGCAACACTCAGGGCAGAAAGCAAACCCCCTTCACCCTGTGACTCCAGGAGTTCTGGGCATAAAAGCCACAGACTAAGAAAACCACAGTTTGTGGTTGGAGTTCCCAGCACCTCACCAGTGTGACTGTAGGGATTCAGTTTCTTGCATATTGAGGATGGATCTCAGTGGGGTGGGGGACACACTGCAGGGTGAGTCAGCGTACTGGATAGTACACACTGTTGGGTGGGTGAAGTGTGCTGACATCATGAACATAGTCTAAGTACAAATGAGCTACTTCACCCTGACACAGAGAAAAACTAGGGAAGTGCAAACACCGTAGCCTGACTGTAGCCAGAAACACACCCCTATTCCCATCTTGGGTGTCAATCAAGGACTCTTGCCCCAACCAGAAAGAGTGACAAGAGATCCTATCCTTGGTCCCACCTAGCACACAGCCCTGAGGCTTAAGTGTAATCCTTGGGTACTTCACCAAGCCCAGAACTAAATTTCCAAAAATAAAGCTTTCAATTGAAAAAAAAATATATGTCCCCCTGAAGTGATATAAGCAAGAGATCTCCAGAAGAACAAACTTCAATGTAGAAACAGAAGAAACAGGAAAAAGGAAGGCAGTAGAACTCCCCAGAAGGAACACAATAGGACAGAACTGGACTGTCAAACAATAATTCAAGAGTGATTGCAAGTTTACTCAAAAATATAGAGAAACAGATGAAATTAAGAAATCGCTATATGACATGAGGGAGAAATTCACCAAAGAGAGAGAAATACTAAAACAAACAAACAAAAAAACTAGAAATGAAGTATTCAATAAACCAAATTTAAAAATTTGGCAGAAAACCTTAACAACAGAGTTCATAAGGCAGAAGAAAATTGTCCAATCTAGAAAAGAGTCTTTTGAAATATCTCAGTCCGAAAAATTTTTTAAAAAGATAAATTAGAAAGAATGAAAACTATGTTCAGGATCTATGCAATGTCATCGAATGAACAAGTGTACAGATCTTAGGAATTCTTGAAGTATGGAGAAAAAGATAATGCTTTAGAAGACCTATTCAGTGAAATAGTAGCAGAAAGTTCGCACAATTAGCATAGCTGCGGGGAGCATGTAGAAACCCAAACAGCCATGATCAGAAAAGGTCTTCACCATGAGACATTGTAGTCAAACTTTCAAAAGTGAAACGTGAAGATAATATAATAAAATTTGCAGAGAAACACCAAGTCGACTGTAAAGGAACTCCCATCTGTTTGAAAGCAAATTTCTCAACAGAAACCTTACAGGCCAGGAGAGAATGGAGAGATACAGCCTAAGTACTAAAAGAAACTGCCAACCTAGAACACCTTACCATCAAAGCTCTCATTCATTAGTGAGTGTGAAATAAAGACCTTCCAAGACAAGAAAAGTTGAAATAATTTGTCACCACCTTTCCAACCTTACAAATTATAATGAGGGATGTACTATAACCAGAAATGGAAAAAGATAATCTGCATCTTGAAAGAAAGTGAAGGCAGAAAACCTACTAGTGAAATAACAAAGGCGATTAAAAATAAATAATATTTATTTTTATCTAAGAATTGAGGTCTCAAGTTGTTACTAATCAATAATAACTTCAAGTGTAATTGGACTAAATTCTCCAAATAAAAGATACAGCCTGGCTAAATGGATCAAAAATACAAAATTCATTTATATGCTGCCTACAAGAAACAGATTTCACCAGTGACGATACACACAGACTTAAAGTGAAAGGATGAAAAAAGATATTCCCTGCAAATGGAAATTAAAAAATGTGCAGTTTAGATATATTTATATCAGTCAAAACAGACTTCAAGACAAAAAACTATTGAAAGACAAAGAACATCATTATATAATAATTCAGAGATCAATTCAACAAGAAGATGTGAATATAGTAAATGTGTATGCACTCAGTTTTAAAAAAAATGTTAATGTACATAAACTCCAATACAATAATAATAAGGGACTTCAAAACCCCACTTTCATCAATACACAGATCAACTAGACAAAAATTCAACAAGAAACAACAAAGCTTATCTACACTAGAGAGCAAAAGAACCTAATAGATATCTGCTAAACTTTCATCATGCAGCTGTAGGATACACATTCTTTCATCAGTTCAAGTAGCATTCTCTAGGAGAGAATAAATTCTAGGCCATAAAACAAGTCTCACCAAACACAAAAATTGAAATCATATCATGTGTCTTTTGACCACCATGGAATAATACTGGAAATTAACAACAAAAAAAGTTCTAGAAAATATACAAACACATGGAGACTAAACAACATACTCTTTAATGGACAATGAAGAAACCAAAGGGAAATGAAAAAAATTCTTGAAATTTAATTATGAATGAAAAGGAAAATAAAACATATCAAAACCTGTGGGATACAATAAAAGCAGTATTGAAAGAGCAGTTCATACCAATCAAGTGCTTACATTAAAAAAAGAATGTCTCAAATTAAAGATCTAATGGTGCATTTTGAACACTTAGAAAAACTAAATCCAAAATCAGCAGGAGTGAGAAATATTAAGGATCAAAGAATAAATAAATGAAATTGGAGCAAATATGAAATATAAAATATCAACAAAAAACAAAAAATTGTTTTTTGGAAGATAAAATAAATAAACCTCTATACAGACAACCAAAGGGGGAAAAGAGAAAAACTCAAATAAATAAAATTAGAGATGAAAAAGGAAACAATACACCTGACATCACTGAGATAAAATGGATCATAAGAAACTACTATGAAGAACTATATGCAAGGCCAGCGCCACAGCTCACTAGGCTAATCCTCCACCTGCGGCTCCAGCACCCCAGATTCTAGTCCCGGTCGGGATGCTGGATTCTGTCCCAGTCGCTCCTCTTCTAGTCCAGCTCTATGCTGTGGCCTGGGAAGGCAGTGGAGGATGGCCCAAATATTTGGGCCCTGTACCAGCATGGGAGACCAGGAGAAGCACCTGGCTCCTGGCTTCGGATCAGTGTGGTGCGCCGGCTGCAGCGTTCTGGCCACAGCGGCCATTGGGGGGTGAACCAATGGAAAAAAGGAAGACCTTTCGTTCTCTCTGTCTCTGTCTCTCTCTCTCTCTCTCTCACTGTCCACTCTGCCTGTCAATAAAAAAAAAAAAAGAACTATAAGCAAATAAACTGAATAAACCTCAAAGAAATGGATAAATTCCTGGATTCATATAGCACACCAAGATTTAATTCAGAATATACAGACAACCTAAACAGACCCAAAACAAACAATGAGATTGAAGCAGTAATCAAGTCTTCCATCAAGGAAAAGTCCAGAACCTAATGTCTTTATTATTGAATTCTATAAAATATTCAAAGAGAAAGTAACTTCAACGTTCTTCAAACTATTCCAAAATATTGAACAGGGTGGAATTCTGCTAAACTCTTTTTATGCGGCCAGCATAACTTTGACACTAAAACCAAAGATGTGACAGGAAAATGAAACTACAGAATGTTATCCTTAATAAACATAGATGCAAAGATTCTCAACAAGATACTAGGAAATCAAATCCAAAACCAAATCAAAATGATCATAGATCATGATCAAGCGAGGTTTATCTCAGGAATACAAGAGTGGTTCAACAGTCACAAATCAATAGATGCCATAAATCACATCAATAGAATGAAGAACAAAAAACATATGGTCATCTCAATTGATGCAGAGGAAGCATTAGATAGGATTCAACACCCTTCATGATAAAAATCTTCCAGAAATTAGGTATAGAAGGAACATTAGTATAATTTTGGAAGTTTTATCCATAGACATTAGACAAGAAAAGGAAATCAAGGGGATAAAAATTGGGAAAGAGGAAGTCAAATTATCCGTTTGCCAATGACATGATCCCTTACATAGAGAATCCAAATGACTCAACTAAGAGACTGTTGAACTCATAAAAAAATTCAGTAAAGTTTCAGGATATAAAATCAATACACAAAAATCAATAGCATTCTTATGCATCAATGATTCTCTTGCTCAGAATCTCTTCCCAAACAACTACAAATAAATTTATACTCTGTGGGATAAATTAAACCAAGGGAGTTAGACATCTCTAAAATGAAAATTATAAAATATTAATAAAATAGAGAAAAGTACAAAAATGGGAAAATCCCCATGTTCATAGATTATAAGAATTAATATTATTAAAATGTACACTCTACTCAAAATAATTTACAGATTCAATGCAATCCCCAACAAATTTCTGAAGATATCTTCACAGATCTAGACAAAATTTCTAAAATCCATATGGAAACACAAAAGACCCTGAGTAGCCAAAGCAATCTTAAACATCAGAACAAACCTAGAGGCATCAGAGTACCAGATTTCAAATCATACTACAGGGTTGTTATCAAAACATCCTGTACTGACAAGAAAATAATGTGGAAAAATGGAACAGAATAGAAATCTAAGAAATTAATCTGTGCATCTATAACCAACTAATTTGACCAAAAAAATTATAATCCTTCCTCACAAAAAGGACAGTCTCCTCAAAAAAATGGTGCTGGAAAAATTGAATTTCCACATGCAGAAATTTGAAAGAATACCCCTACTTTACACAATTGGAAAAATTGAATTTCCACATGCAGAAATTTGAAAGAATACCCCTACTTTACACAATATACAAAAATGAAAACACAATATACAAAAATGAACTCACAATGCAATAGGAATATAAACCTAAAACTTGAAACCATCAAATTATTACGGAGAATGCATAGCGGAAATGTTTTAAGACTTCGGCATAGGCAAAGACTTCTTAGATAAGATCCTAAAAGCATGGACAATAAGAGCAAAAAATAGGGGCCTATGCTGTGATGTAGCAAGCAAAGCCAATGCCTGCAGTGCTTGCATCCCATATGGGCACCATTTTGAGTCCTGGCTGCTCCAATTCTGATCCAGCTCTCTGCTATAGCCTGGGAAAGCAGTAGAAGATGGCCCAAGTCCTTGGACCCCTGCTTCTGCGTGGGAGACCTAGAATCTCCTAGCTCCTGGCTTTGGATTGTCGCAGCTCTGGCCACTGAAGCCATCTGGGGAGTGAACCAGCATGTGGAAGACCTCTCTCTCTCTCTCTCTCTCTCTGCCTTTCCTTCCCCCTCTGTGTAACTCTGCCTTTCAAATAAATAAATAAATATTTTTGAAAGAGCAAAAAAATATACAAATGGAGTTACATTAGTATAACAAGGATCACATTAATTTTCTTCCAATCTGATGATAAGTCCATCACAGGAATTCTTTATCTATATCTTGTTCATTTTTTCCTAATACCTTTGTTTTATTTTTCTCTAGGATCCATCTCTAATCCCAAATTCTCCATTCACTCAAGCTTGTTATAGATTTTTCCCAATCCTTTTATATGTTAATCATTGTTAGTTTATCATCCAAGCTCATAGTTTAAACACCTGATTTATATTTGAATCTGATTTTATTGATTGCTTTATCTTTTAACAATGAGGTATTCTTGATTTTTACCATATGTCTTGTAATTTTTGATTGATTTCTTGACATCATACATGCATATAGAATAGTAAAGACTTTAGTAAATAGTTTTACACTTAGAAATAGGAATTATTTTTCTGGAAGATGTTGTGTGAGATTGAATCAATTTCTCTGGGAGTGAATTTTGTTATTTTTTAAAAAGATTTATTTTATTTATTTGAAAGAGTTACAGAGAGAGGTAGAGACAGAGAAAGAGTTCTTCCATCCGCTGGTTCACTCCCAAGATGGCCGCAATGGCCGGAGCTGTGCCATCATGAACCCAGGAGCCAGGAGCCTCTTCTGGATCTCCCACAAGTGTGCAGGGGCCCAGGGCCTTGGGCCACCTTCTACTGATTTCCCAGGCCATAGCAGAGAGCTGGATTGGAAGAGGAGTAGCGGGACTATAATCAACACCCATATGGGATGCTGGTGCTTCAGGCCAGGGCATTAACCCACTGCACCACAGGGCTGGCCCCAAATTTTGTGATTGTTAATGCCATCTCAAATTTTAGCAGTGGTAGGGCTCTGGAGAGGTTTTTTTTTTCTGCATTTTGATTCCTTTGTAAATCTCAGTTTTTCCTGTACCCTGCTCCCTGCAGGGGGTTCTTGCAATATTTCTAGTTTTTGCTCCACAGTTGATTTCTGTTGTGTGCTTCTTGATGTTAGTCCTGTGGTGAGGGTAACAGAAACCTCCAATTCTTATGACACATTTGCAATCCTTCACAGGATGCATGCAGTTTTGCTTGTATCTTTGTAACGTGTGAGAGAATTTCCTGTTCTGCCCCAGTGGCATCACATATGTGCTTTGAATTGGTTCAGGATGTGAGTCCTGCCCACCTACTACAATGTCTTTTCCTTCTCTCCCTCCCCAAAGAGCAGCAGTCTGTTTCAGGACTTTCAGGGCCAGAGAAGAGTTTAACCCTCATCCAGAGGCAACTGGGTTTTGCTTCTGATAAACTCCCAGTGGTCCTTTGGGGCCAGAAGATTTATTTGTCCTTCTTTGTGAGCTTAAGGATATTGTTTTGTTTGAGGGAAAATGTATATAAATGAGATTTTTTTGTGTGCTTTTCGCACAGTTATGACTGATCACCACCTGTGTAGCCAACCCCAATGGAGTCTTTTTTTTTTTTTTTTGACAGGCAGAGTGGACAGTGAGAGAGAGAGAAACAGAGAGAAAGGTCTTCCTTTGCCATTGGTTCACCCTCCAATGGCCGCCACGGCAGGCATGCTGCAGCCGGCGCACCGTGCTGATCCGATGGCAGGAGCCAGGTGCTTCTCCTGGTCTCCCATGGGGTGTAGGGCCCAAGTACTTGGGCCATCCTCCACTGCATTCCCTGTCCACAGCAGAGAGCTGGGCTGGAAGAGGGGCAACCGCGACAGAATCCGGCGCCCCGACTGGGACTAGAACCTGGTGTGCCGGTGTTGCAAGGCAGACGATTAGCCTAGTGAGCTGCGGTGCTGGCCCCCAATGAAGTCTTAATCACTGGCATAACTGGTTCCTCGATGGAGGCTCTTTCTCTGCTCCTGATCTTCCTTGTAAGAATTTTTAAACATTTATTTATTTGAAGAGTGAAATTATAGACAGACACAGAGAAACAGAGACAGAAAGAAATTCTCCATCTGCTGGTTCACTGTCCAAATGGTTGCATAGGCTGGGGTTGTGCCAGGATGAAGATGTCAGCCTGGGACTTCATCTGGGTCTCCCAAGTGGATGATGGGGGTACAAGTACATACCGCTTTCCCAGGCACATCAGAAAGGAGCTGGATTGGAAGCAGAGCAGCCTACACACAAACCAAGATTCATATGAGATGCAGGCTTTGCACATAGTGGCTTAACCTGCTGCTCCACATTGCCCTCCCCCTTGTGAGCATCTTGTAAACACCTGTGTAGAGGAGTTCGGGCATAAGTGTGAACTCACTCTTGGCTGGTTTATTGGACTTCCAGTTGTTCTAAATTGGTATGCTAGCGCACATTAGGCCTTTAGGCATATGTTAACCTTTTTAGTAATCCTCTTATGCATTTATTTTTGGTAGTATACTCTATACTTGCCCTCTTACTCTTAGAAATGTCAAGGAGCTCATGTGCCCATTTTCTCCTAAGAAGATCTTGACACCTTAGAATTTAATTTTGCTGCCTAGTGAATTCATTTCTTTGAAGCATTAAAACATGTTAGCATTTTGTAGATAATTGGGTGTTATCCTCATTGTTTTCATAACAATGATGCTCTCTTGTAACTTTTGCTTTCTTGAGTGGAAAAAGTCTGCACTGGCAATAATTCAGGAGGTGGATAATGATTCAAGAATCACATGATACGTAAGTAGCATAAGAACAAACACATGCTTGTAGGAATAAAAATTGGTGTAGCCATTTTGAAAATCTTGCAATAATGCTCAAATAAAATTTAAGCATAGTCTGTTAAATATCAAACCAAATTCTCATGTAGATCTAAACATGCTTTTTCAGGGATGTTTATAAAACTGTTTGTGGTCTTTGACAACCAGAGGCAGTCTTGCTGTCTAACACTGGGAAGTGATAGGTGCTATGTGGTGGGGTTACAACACGGGGTCTCACACAGAAGCTCAGAGAGTAGGTCAGAAGCACTCATAGCGGCAAGCATGCATATTAGAACTTCACTGCTTAGGTACTCACCATAATGTCATTTACACCAATGGAAAATAATGTGGGGCTGGCACTGTGGCATAGCCAGTGAAGCCACCACCTGCAGTGCCAGCATCCCATATGGGCGCCTGTTCGAGTCCCAGATGCTCCACTTCCAGTCCAGCTCTCTGCTGTGGCCTGGGAAATCAGTGGAAGATGGCCCAAGCTCTCGGGCCCCTGCACCTGCATGGGAGACTCAGAAGAAGCTCCTGGCTCCTGGCTTTGTATCAGCGCAGCTCTGGCCATTGTGGCATGGCCATTTGGGGAGTGAAGCAGTAGATGGAATACCTCTCTCTCTCTCTGCCTCTCCTTTCTGTGTGTAACTCTTTCAAATAAATAAATAAGTCTTTAAAAAAAGAAAATAATGTATGTAAACCTATATAAACAAAAGACTATATGGAATTTATCTATTTATGGATAAATTTATCAATTTATTAGAAGGATTACCTATGAGAGCAAATGAAGTGGGATTTGGGTATGAAAATACAAAGAAATAAATAATAGTAATTAACAAAAATGATAGTGATTACTACATACTGGATGTGATGCTCTCCATAAATTACCATTTTAAATCCTCAAAACAACCCTAAAAGACAAAATCTATTGTTAACTTCATTTTACAAATGAGAAACTAAAGCAGAGATATGTGAAATAAGTAACTGTAGATAGCACAGAACGCAACTGAGTAAAGAAAACAGGCAGATAACTTTTCTCAAATCATGGACCACTACCAAAGAACGTGGCCACTTCACAGAATATCCACCAGCTTTGCCAAAAGCATCTTTAGTTGATTCCAGGCTTTCCAAAGTACAAATTGTTTCTGTTTTAAGCACTTGAGCTATCAGACAGCACAGACTGAGTTATGTTTCATTTTAAAAAATAAATGCAATTCACAGCAGCTTCAAACCACAGGCCCACACGGTTCACTGGGGACCCAGACCTGCACTGCTCTCTGAAGAACCTGATCATGCACGTTGGCCAGTCTCTGGGGCTGCTGCCACCTGTGGCAGAGGGCGAGATGACAGGGCTGAGTGGTGCAGTGGGTACCCCATTTCCAGAAGGGATGCACATGTATGTGCCATTCACATCTTATGGTAAAGGGAATTGCAATCTTCACCTGGATCCAGAAGGCAGAGGTCTTGGAAATGCCTAGTAAATGACACCAAGGACTGCCACAATTACAGCTGCTAAATAAAACTCTATCTTGAGACAATACGTTTGCTTTTTTTTTAATCTTGAGATATTTACTTTAAAAACAGATTCTCAAACTGAGTTGATCTAACTTTAAATGTGTCTCTAACAAAATCTGTTTAAAAATGTTTATTTTGTTGTTTGTTTGTATTTGAGAGACAAAGAAATATTTGAGAGACAAAGAAACAGAGGCAGACAGAAAGGGATCTTCCATCGCTGCCTTACTCCCCCAGATACCCATAAGACCTGGAGCTGGTCGAGGCCACAGCTAGGAGCCTGGAACACAATCCAGGTCTCCCACATAGATGACAGAGATCCAAATATTTGCGCTGCGTCCCAGGACACACATTATAGGAAGCTGATATTGGACACAGCATCGGGACTCAAATTCACACAATCTCACATGAAGTGTAGGCACCTTGAGTGGCAAAAACAGCCCACAAACAACATTTTAAAAAAATAATTTTAGTACAGAGTGTAAACGAAATGTTTATTTTTTCTGAAGATGTATTTATTTATTTTGAAAGGCAGAGTTACAGAGGGGCAGAGAGAGAGAGAGAGAGAGAGACAGAGACAGAGAGAGAGAGGTCCTTCATCCATTGCTTCACTCCCCAGATGGCCACAACAGCTGGAGCTGCGTATATCCAAGTGTATCCAAATCCAGGAGCCAGGAGCTTCCTGTGGGGCTCCCACACGGGTGCAGGGACCCAAGGACTTGGGGCATCCTCTACTGTTTCCCCGGCCACAGCAGAGAGCTGGATCAGAAGTGAAGCAGCCTGGACTAGAACTGGTTCTCATATGGGATGCAGGCATTGCAGGCAGCAGTAAAGCTGCTGCCCTTACCCACTATGCCACAGCGTCAGCCTCAACATTCCTCTTTTTTAAGAATGCCCCATATCTGTGGCTGGTGCTGTGGCATAGTGGACTCCAGTTCGAGTCCAGGCTGCTTCCCTTCCAATCCGGCTCTCTGCTATGGCCTGGGAAAGCAGTGGAAGATAGTCCAAGTCCTTGGACCCCTGCACCAGCATAGGAGACCTGGAAGAAGCTCCTGGCTCCTGGCTTCAGATCAGCACAACTCCTGTAGTTGAGGCCAACTGGGGAGTGAACCAGCATATGGAAGACCTCTCTCTCTCTTTCTCTCTCTCTGCTTCTCCTTCTCTCTCTGTGCAACTCTGAGTTTTAAATAAATAAATAAATGTCTTAAAAGAAGACACAGCATTTACAAATCCTGACTGCGGACTGGAGAGCAGACTGTATCTCCCAAGCCTGTTCTCATCTCAGACATCAGTCACCACCTGCACAGAGAATGAACACACCCACCAGGTAGCTGAGCAGACTGGCCGGCTAGAAAACTGCGTAGGGCTCTTTGCTCCTGCTTCTCACTCTACACCACTGTTCCTTTCCACTTACCCTGATGTCTTTGCATGGAGAAAGGGTGTACTTGGAACTGCAGAAGTCAGGCTTTCTGGACTGGCTGCTGGTGACTGTGATGGATAGGAGGTCTATCAGGATACTCCAGGACTGCAGGAGAGTCCCTCGTGTCTCTTCCTTGCTCCTTGCATCAGCCCTGCCTCTCTGATGAATGCCCTTCACCGTCAGTGCTCACCCCTTAAGCACCTTTCTCCTGCTCAGACAGGGTGGCACTGTCCCCCTGATACTTAATTTGGAGGTGGCAATGACTTCCTGCTTAGCCAGTCTCTGGATTCTCAGAAGCCCATGATCACTCACTGGTCCCATCAATAATGTTCGTCTGAAAAAACCAAGGTGATTCCTGTGTAAAGTCTGGGAGTTTTGTGCAGATCCATTTATCATGGGCACTTGGCATTCATTTCTTCACACATGGGTTAAAATAAACTCTGAAAATGTGAAAAGCCCTTACCAAATTATACTCTTTTTATTCAACATTTAGAATACAAATTCTCAAAATTAATATCCCATGTTTACTTCCAAGGAATTCCTACTTCATGAACCAATGTTTGTTGAGTGTTTTTGAGCCAGGCACTGTGTGCAGATATTTCAGTTCACATTTTTCTTACTCCAATTATTTAGCGAGTGGCCAAGTCACCTTGGAATGTCTGCCAATGATCTTTTCCTGTGTGCAGGCTCCTATCCAAGAATTAGACAGTCTGTTGCCTTTAATAAAATGTGGTAAGTTCTGTGTTTCTCTTCAGTCAAGGTGATAATATGCTCTTCCAATTATTATGTTGTTTTCCTAAGCTTCAGATCCCTGCTTCGATACTTTGCTACTTGGAGTTGGTACAGAACCACCATGTTTCTCCTTTAGCGTCGAACTCCATCTTTGGTTCACCAACAAGGAGCCAAAAAGGGGAGGCTGCATGGGGTGGGAAGTGATAGAGGGGCAGTTCCTTCCTGTTTCTGTACACCTGAAGACAGGCCAGCAACAAAGCCACACTGAGGTCAGGAGTGCAGTCTGCTTCCTTTTGGGATCCAGAAGGGCTTTTACTAAGCATGAGTCTTCCTACTCCGCTCTGGGCTCCACAAAGTTCCTCCCGGCATCTAAATTTCAGTCATCATAATCTCTTTCCTTCCTTCCCAAAGCCCAGAGGTGGGAGCCTCCCTATACAGTCGCTGCTCCACGAGGCCTTCGTGCTTTCTAGTGGTCATTCCAGTCTGAGGCATCAGGTTAGCAAGTCTTCATTTTAAGTTCTGCTTATTTGTATGTTCCCGGCCTCTTGACTCATCTCATTATGTAATTACAGAAAACTATGCAATACTTTTAAGAAGTTTAAACATATTGCTGAAATGTGAAAATAACTAATAATTTGGCCCATTTCTTTCAATCTTCTGTGTCAATCAACATTGTTTCTTCATTGTTATGGCTTCATAAAAATAACAATTATTTATATTTTCATTATCTTATAAGAAAATATTAGACTATTTAAAAAATCCATCAACTTGAGAGATGCATATACAGACTTGCATATAAGGGGTGAATGTCTAGAATGCTCAGGCTAGTGTCCATGACCCACATCAAGGTTTCTAGGTTTGGTTTCTGGCTGCAACTCTTGACAATGTTCCCATCAATGCAGACCTGGGAAACAGCACTGATCACTCACATAATTGGATTCCTGCTACTCTCATGGGAGATTGGGATTGCATTTCCAGGTACTGGTTCTGACTTTAACTCAGTCCTGGCCATGCTGGGTGTCTGGGGAGTGAACCAGCAGATGAGAGCTTGTGAGCTCACTCTCTCTCTCTCTCTCTCTCTCTCTCTGGTTGTGTTTGTGTGTCTGTCTTCATTTCTACGTCTTGACCTCTCAAGCTCACTTCATATAGAATGCATGCTTTATCGGTAATTTTAATGAGAAACCATCTGAGAAATCGCAAGGCATAGGCAATGATATTACAGGACAGTTGATACTGAGATTCAGGGAGAGCAGGAGACTACTGATAAGGGGACCATTCATGGAACAGAGAAGCAAACAAAGCTCAAAGCGAAATATCAAAAGGCAAATCCTCTGAATTCTAGGCCATTTGCAGTTGTGATCAAGTTGTACCTGACTTGAATTCTTCTGCATGGTATGCTTTGACTTGAGAATCAGCTAGGATTAAACTGCTAAGTGATGTCACTAAGGCGTGTTCAGCATGTCAGACCATGTAAGACTATTTCCATGTCAACATCCATGCTCTCACATGCATCCTTTGAGGCCTCTGGGATGCCAACATTAAGGCAGGATTCAATGAACAGAAGACTCGGTGGAGTAAAGCTCTCTGAAGCACAGAGGCAGATGGGTAGGGAAGGTGGAGCGGTTCCCTGATGTGTAGTGAGCCCTATACATGTGCAAGGACAAAGGGAAGGACAGAGCATTAACTATAATGTGTCACATGCTGCATATTCACAAGAAAACAGAAGAAAGGCTTTTGAATGTTTTCACCAGAAAGAAATGATCAATGTTCAAGAAAGGGGAGGGAGAAGAGAAAGGGTAAGTCTGGGTGGGCAGAACGGACAAAGAAGTGTTAGAGAAGGGAGAGGAATGAGAAGGGGTAGGATGAACCTTTATCCGGCACAATGCTGAGAAAATCTTGGCCAGGCTGGTGGCTGTACCTAAGTAATATAAAATTTTAAAAGTCAAGAAATAGATAATGCCTGGCATATTATCTATGCTCAGTTGGTGTTGATAAAAGTCTAAGACAGTAGAAAAGAGCCCAACAAATTTGGATATTTTTCTAGTAAAAATAATATATTCTATAACCATATGTACATGTTTGATATTAAAATGGAGATATGTATAAATTTAAAACCAGATATTGAGCTTTATTTGCACACACAGGCATCCTTAATGTCTATGCATGTCCCACAGAGAGCTCTACCTAGTATTTCTCCAAATTTTCAAACAGGTGATGAACACATCACTTGTCTGCTTGTCCGCCTGCTTCAGACTCCCTGTGGGCAGGTGCGGTGTCTGTCCTGGATACATAATTCAGCAATACTTTCCTTCTATGCTCTTCTAACACTCTCTTTTCACAACAAAAGTATTAGTGCTGAGCTACACAGCACTTATTGCAGGTTTCACTGGGGATAAGAAAGAGATTGTTGATAATTCACATCCCACAGTAAGAAGCATAAAAATCTCCATTACGATTTATTTTCTCCTTCAAGTACAGTATCAACCTCAGTCACACAGCTACTGAGATTTTTTTTCTCTGTATTGAGTTAGTAAATGCCCAGGGTGTTCTGCCTAGATATTTCTCAAATATCTTGCCATTTTTATGCCAATTTTGTTCTTCCTTCCTTAGCTGATACCCCATAATTTGCATCCCCAAACCCATCTTAATGAACCAAGTGTCTTTGAGTTAACATTATCTACTCTAAAACTGCATTGGCTAAGTGTCTGACACTTGAGTAAGTAGCCCTTGATAAGTGTAGGTCCCTAGATCATTTTTTTGAGAGGGATATCAGTAGACATTTTTTTCCTCATCTCATTGGAAAACAAAGGGGTCAATTTTGTGTCCTAGTGTACATAATATATTCACTCCCTAATTTAGAATGGGTATTATTTCAGTTCAATAATGGTGCTAATAATACTATTCAAGGGTACTTCAGAAAGTTTATGGAGAAACAGAATTGAAAAACAGGTTTATGTTGGTGCAGAAAATTTTAAAATCCACACATATAAGTACAGTGTCTTTAACAAGATGATTTAGATATGGCATTTTGTGTATGTACATTATTGTCATAAAATTGTAAGATATAACTTTTAAGGATTGTCATCATAATTTTCTAGGTTTTGAAACGTTTTATCCGTTTATCCTCTCACCAACAGAATAAAAGTAGGCTTTATGTTTGTACTCGAAAATCAACTTAGGGATGGGCATTTGGTCTAGCAGTTAAGACGTTGGTTAACACATCTACATCCCATAGTGGAATCTCTGGGTTTGGATACCAACTCCAACTCTTGATTCTAGTTTCCAATTAGTACAGACTTTGAGAGGCAACAGGTGATGTCTCAAGTAATTGAGTTACTTCCACCTATGTGGAAGACCTAGATTGCATTCCCAGCACCTGGCTTTGACCCTGCCCAGCCTTGGCCATTTTAGGCATTTTGGGAGTGAATCAGTGGACAGGAAGTATCTGCCTCTCTTTCTATCTCTGTTTCCCTCATACTGTCTGTGCCTCTAAAATAAACAAATATTTAAAAATATATTTGGAAACTTAAAAATAATCATTTTAAAAATAATTAAAATCAATTTAGCTAACCTTCCTTTATCAGTCTTTGGTATAAATATCAAAATGTTATTTTCAAATCCAAGTTCTGGATGTGAGGGTGATCTGGCTGTGACACCTGTCACCCCATTGATTGCCAGGATTGATTCAGCTGATCTGGTTGGCTAGGCAGATGTCCCCTTCCTCCCTTACCGCTCCATGTGTGTCCCTCCCGAAGCTGCATGCTCGGTTGAAGAGGACGACTTTCCCTGAAGTATACCCTTCGGTCAAGGATATATGAGTAGCTGCACTCCCCTGCTAGAACTCCAAACAAGCTCTCAAATCAAATTCTAATATGTTCATAATTTGAATGGATTACAACTGGACTCCAGCGTAATTGGGTGGAAATTCATATTCATGACACTTTTATAATTTTTCTCTGTAAAGGTATATATGAATTTTGGTAGACATATTTCTTTAAATTTCCATTAGTTTTCAGTTGCAATGTGATACATTTCCATAAACCTAATGACCTAACACAGTTGAGAATATGAGTGTGGTGTGATTTGATTCTGAGTTCATGTCTCTCATGGCTGAAATCATGATTTGGGCTTGGCTTTGATCCTTTCTAGAGGCTCTGAGGAAGAGCACACATTCAAGTTAATCTGATTGGTGGCAAAACTTAATTTTCTGTACACATAGTAGTGGGGTCCCTCTTATCAGTCAAAGTCTACTCTAAGTTCCTAGTGGTCACCAATACTTATTGCCACATGGCCTCCTCTATACTCATACGTCACAACAGTTTTTTCTTGTGTTGATTTCTACTCACTTTGAATCTCTGACTTCCTCTGTTTCTTGACTTAAAGGCTTTTATGCATAGCTCAGGTTCATCTCCCTTTTTTAAACAATGGCTTCATATAATCCAAGATAATCGTAGGAGCAGAATCCCATCATACTCAAATTTCCAATGCTTGTACGGTACATATACACCAGTGAACAGGAAGTATAAAACAGCTCAAAATTCTGCCTAACATATGTTTTAAAAATGTTATGTTGTCAAAATCTTGTACAGATACACAGACCTCTCATCTTCCTGAAAACTTAGTAATGAAAAATATATTTCCAATGTTAAGTTATTTTTGAGGTTTTCTCAAGATTTCTTCCATTAAGGGCATAGATATCTGGGTTGACATAGATATCAGACATTGACATAAATATCTGGGTTGAAAATGACAAGGAGTGGTCGGTGCCATGGCTCAATAGGCTAATCCTCCACCTTGTGGCGCCGGCACACCGGGTTCTAGTCCTGGTCGGGGCGCTGGATTCTGTCCCCGTTGCCCCTCTTCCAGGCCAGCTCTCTGCTGTGGCCCAGGAGTGCAGTGGAGGATGGCCCAAGTGCTTGGGCCCTGCACCTGCATGGGAGACCAGGAGAAGCACCTGGCTCTTGGCTTCAGATCAGCGCGATGCGCTGGCCACGGCGGCCATTGGAGGGTGAACCAATGGCAAAAGGAAGACCTTTCTCTCTGTCTCTCTCTCTCACTGTCCACTCTGCCTGTCAAAAATAAAAAAAATGACAAGGAGTAACAATTCTTGGAACTGATCATTGAGTTTAGCAAAATTA
Organism: Oryctolagus cuniculus; assembly: GCF_964237555.1. Lineage (NCBI taxonomy): Eukaryota > Metazoa > Chordata > Mammalia > Lagomorpha > Leporidae > Oryctolagus > Oryctolagus cuniculus. The sequence goes on from NC_091433.1 coordinate 197,112,160, forward strand.
TAGAACATAAAGTCAAAGAAAAAAATAAACTGCTGCATATCCAAATGGATGCTTCAGATAAAAGAATAATTCTATTAAAACAAATTATGTAAACTAAAAGAAATGGATAAATTTCTAAGAGCAAGCAACCTTCTCATACTAAATCAAGAAGCATAAAAATTCTGAACACACCAATAGCAAATAATGTGAATGAATCAGTATTCAAAAACCTCTCAACAAAGAAAAGTCCAAGACTGTATGGCTTCACAAATGAATTCTACCAAACACCCAAGGAGTTAAAACCAATTCTCAAACTCTTCACCATAGGAGACGGCACTGTGGCACAGTAGGCTTTCTCTGCCTGTGGTGCCTGCGTCCCCTGTGGGTGCCAATTCACATCCCCAAGGCTCCTCTTCCAATCCAGCTCTCTGGTTATGGCCTGGGAAAGAAGTGGAAGACAGTTCAAATGCTTGGGCTCCTGTACCCCCATGAGAGACCTAGAAGAAGCTCCTGGCTTAGTCCATCTTCTAGCAGATGGAAGGCCTCTCTGTCTCTCGGTCTCTGTCTCTACCTGTCAAACAAATTATAAAACATCTTTAAAATAAAGATTTAAACTCTTCAAAATAAAGAAGAGTGAGCACTTCTAAACTCACATTATGAGGACAGCATCACCCTGGTAACAAAGTCAGACAAAGATAAAACAAGGAAAGCAAATTTCAGGCCAGTATCTCCAATGAACATAGAAACAAACCTCCTCAATAAAATACTAGCATGCCAAATGCAACAGCGTATGGAAATGATGTATACCTCATCAACAAGTGGGAATTATCCCTGGAATGAAAAGGTAGCTCAATATAAGCGGAGCAAGCAGTGGTTACACTACATTAGCAGAGTAGAAACCAAAAATCACATGAATTATTTCTATAGAAGAAGAAGCAGTGTTTGACAGAATTCATCTTCCACATAGGATAAATATGCTCCTTAATGTGCATATAGGAGGCACTTAGCTCAATACATTCTGCACCACAAAGGAACACTCAACAAAGATGCAAACAGTAGAATAGGAGAAAATATTTGCTAACTATACATCTGATAAAAGATTAATATCCAGAATATATAAAGAGCTCAAGAAACTCAACAACAAAACAAACAATATAGTTCAGAAATGGGCTAACGATATGAACAGGCATTTTTGGAAAGGTGAAATACAAATAGCCAACTGACATATGAAAAAATGCTCAGGATCACAACCATCAGGGAAATGCAAATCAAAACCACAGTGAGGGGCTGGTGCCGTGGCTCACTTGGTTAATCCTCCGCCTGCAGCACCAGCACCCCATATGGGTGCTAGGTTCTAGTCCCGGTTGCTTCTCTTCCAGTCCAGCTCTCTGTTGTGGCCTGGGAGGGCAGTAGAGGATGGATCAAGTCCTTGGGCCCCTGCGCCCGCATGGGAGACCAGGAAGAAGCACCAGGTTCCTGGCTTCGGATCAGCACAGCGCCGGCCGTAGTGGCCATCTGGGGAGTGAACCAACAGAAGAAGACCTTTCTCTCTGTCTCTTTCTCTCACTGTCTATAACTCTACCTAACTCTACCTGTCAAATAAAACACACACACACACACACACCCACACCCACACACACACTGAGGCTTCACCTCACTCTAGTTACTTTGGCTATCATCCAAAAACAAAAGATAACAAATGCTGGTGAGGATGTAGGGCAAAAGATACTCTAATCCACTGTTGGTGGGAATGTAAACTCATACAACCGTTGTGAAAGACAGCATGGCGGTTCCTCAGAAATCTGAAGAGAGATCTACTATATGACCTTCATTTCACTCCTGGGAATTTACTCACAGGAAATGAAATCAGCTTACAAAAGAATTATCTGTACCCTGATATTTACTGCAGCTCAATTCACAACAGCTGAGATATGGAATCAACCTAGATGCCCATCAACTGATGGCCCGATTAGATATTGTGGTATATATACATGATGGGACACAACCCAGCCAAAAAAATGAATGAAATCTTGTCTTTCACAGCAAAATGGATACAAAACCATTATGATTAGTGACATAAGCCAGTCCCCAAAACAAATATGTTTCGCTGATTTGTGATAACTAATATACAAAGTACAAAAAGTGTAATTTGTATGTGTGAAATTGACATTTTGAAATCAGAGTATATTTTATGGCCCTACCCTATATTCCTGAGGAACAGTGGTTTTCCTACTTACCACTTGTTGGATACTTTATTTAGCACTGGGTTAAGCTTGTGATTATGAAGTTAATTGAGGGGCTGGTGTTCTGACATAGTAGGTAAAGCTGCTGCCTGCAGTGCCAGCATCCCATATGGGCACCGGTTCATGTCTCAGCTGCGCCAGTTCTGACCCAGCTCTCTGCCTGGAAAAGTAGTAGAAGATGGCCCAACTCCTTGGGTCCCTGTACTCATGGGGAGACATGGAGGAAGCTCCTGGCTCCTGGCTTCAGATTACCCCCATTCCAGCTGTTGCAGCCATTTGGGGGAGTGAACTAGTGATGGAAGACCTCTCTCCCTTTCTGCCTGTGCCTTTCTATAACTTTGCCTTGCAAGTAAATAATAAATAAATCTTAAAAAAATAATTGGCATCAAACTTAAAAAATAAAGTAAATTGAAAGCATGTCATTGTAGGAATTAAAAGAAAAAAAAGAGAAAAGGAGGGAGGATGGAAACAAAGGAGGGAAGGGTGGAGTGGGAAGCATTGTTATGCTCTAAAATGTGTCTACAGGATATACATGGAATTTATTCCCCTTACATAATTTTTTTAAATATTTAAAAAAAGAAAACACAAGAGAATTTCATCAGATCAAACAACAGAAGCAAACTAATGGATATCTAGAAACTGATGATATGTTTTGAGAACAAGTAGGGCAAGGGGTAGAAGGACTTCTGTTAGGGGCCAGGTCATAAATATGTTAGTCTTCATTGGTCATGCATTCTCTGCTGCAATTACTCACCTGTGTTATTAAGTGGCAAAATAGCCAATTGCCATACCTGAATGAAAACTACGGCTGTGTTCCAATGAAACTTTGTGGACAATCAAAGGGGTGACTGGGGCCGGCACTGTGGCGCAGCAGATGAAGTTGCTGCCTGTGACTTCAGCACCCCGTATAGTCAAACGTTTAAGTCTCCGCTGCTTCACTCCTGATCCAGCTCCATACTTACCCACCTGGGAAAGCAGTGGAAGACGGCTCAGGTGTTTGGGAGACCTGGATGAAACTCTTGGCTCCTGGCTTCTGGCTGGCCCAGGCCGGGCTGTTGCAACCATCTGGGGAGCAACTCTGCAGATGGAAGAGTTCTCTCTCTCTCTCTCTCTCTCTCTCTCTCTCTCGTGTGTGTGTCTATCATTTCTTCCCTCTCTCTGTAACTCTGAAATTCAAATGAATAAATACATATTGTTTTTTGATTATTGGCTTCTCCATGTTAACAGAGGTGCCCCTCGGGCTGCGGCTGGCCGATCCTGGAGCAGAACTGGCAGTTCTCACTCAGAGGCACCTTTCACGAACGTCTTCTCTGTCATATTAGATGACACTGAAGAGTGATTGGCATGCACGAAATCATACTCTGCAAAAACGGTTCTCGCTCTGGATTTATATTCTAACTTCTCTTTCTACATGATTCCATTTCCCTCCTCCCAGACTACTTACACAATATAGACCAACTATCTCTTAATCAATTACTTTGGAACATAAAAACTTGCTTACAGGCATGTGAACAGTCTTTTAAATTGTTAAGTACAGGATTTTGATTAAAAATGTAATTTTTGAGCAAAATATTGCTGTGTCTCTGCATTTATAAAATATCAGCATTTTCCATAATTGGAATTAGTATGATGAAATATACGGTGCTACTTTCAAAGTACAAGGGGGACTGGAAAAGTGATAACTCGTTGCTTTATGTCTTAGGTTGCCTATTTCCAGTTCGTTTTCTTTCCAGTTTTATTATGTTGATTTATATAAATGTATCAGATCTGGATAGCCTTTGGAAATGCTAACCTAATCAGATTAATTCCTGAGATGTGCAGAACCTTATTAATCATAGCAAGCTAATTTGCATTCCTTTAACTACCCAAGCCTTGTGTGGAGTTTCCAATGTAACCTAGCACTAATTTACCTAGCTACTCTTTCAACAAGCCAGCCAACACTTTGTGCAGGCCATTCTATTTAACATTTAAATCTTTTAGAGCAAATTATCCAGTTCATCAATATGCCAAACACACTTAAGTAAATGAGAAAGCTGAAGTCTGTGAAACTTTCTAAATTTTTTCTGTTAAGATTAAAATCCTAGAGCTTTTCTTGCAGATGGTACTACAGAAAATTTCAGTCCACATGTCCAGGAGCAACATTCAGCAGAAATATTAATTAAAAATGAAGTTTGATTGGAAATAAATACCTGGTATTTCTCTGTAAGCAGCAACTTTTTTAGTGCATCAGGTGATAAAGCTGTTGGATTTCATTTAAATACAGAGAACTGAAGCTAAAAATATTATGTCTGTTATTTATGGCAAAATTAAATATAATAGAGAAAAACAAATAGGTCCTAGGAGACTTCAAAGGAAAATTTAAAAAATTCATAACTAATAATAAATTCACATTATGTCAAATGTTATGTTATAAATTTATGTACTTTATCACATTTATCCACAATAACATGATTATTTTTTTTGACAGGCAGAGTGGACAGTGAGAGAGAGAGACAGAGAGAAAGGTCTTCCTTTTGCCATTGGTTCACCCTCCAATGGCAGCCGCAGCCGGCGTGCTGTGGCAGGCGCACCGCGCTGATCCTATGGCAGGAGCCAGGTGCTTATCCTGGTCTCCCATGGGGTGCAGGGCCCAAGTACTTGGGCCATCCTCCACTGCACTCCCTGGCCACAGCATAGAGCTGGCCTGGAAGAGGGGCAACGGGGACAGAATCCGGCACCCCGAACTGGGATTAGAACCCTGTGTGCCGGCACTGCAAGGCGGAGGATTAGCCTAGTGAGCCACGGCACCAGCCCTGATTATTGTTGCTCATTTTTGAAAAGCAAAAATTTACTTTGTTGAGGTTAAATCCTTTGCACAAAGATCATTTGTTTTCAGAGTGGGAATTTTGAATGTATGATTTTCTGATATTGTAGCTTCAGTCCTAGACTCTTTGTTAGACTGCCACAGCAAAGAAAAGTGAAAGGAGAATAGGGGACTTTAGATCAAATCCAAGGCTTTTGCCCAAGGCAGACATTAGGTTGAAAATTCCAGTACATCCTAGTGCATCTGAGGGATCCTGTGCCTCAAATCCTTCTGGGTTGCAAATAACCTCCCACAATATTTATTTTGATATTCATTTAATTTGTTCATTAAGAAACTGAATTCCACTTTGCAATTTTAAGAATCAAGGAGGGGGCCACATTGTGGTATAGTGGGTAAAGCCACCACCTGCAGGGCCGGCATCTTATATGGGCATCTTATGTGGGTTCAAGTCCCAGCTGCTCTGCTTCCAATCCAGCTCTCTGCTATGGCCTGGGAAAGCAGTGGAAGATGGCCCAAGTGCTTGGGCCCCTGCACCCACATGGGAGACCTGGAAAAAGCTCCTGGATCCTGGCTTCAGATCAGCGCAGCTCCAGTCATTGTGGCCAACTGGGGAGGAACCAGCAAATGAAAGATCTTTCTCTCTTTCTACCTCTGTCTCTGCCTCTCTAACTCTGCCTTTCAAATAAATCAATCAATCTTAAAAAAAAAGAATCAAGGAGAAGGAATAGTGTGATGGCCTCCCTTGTGTACTACTGAAAATGCACTGTGAGAGCATCACATTGTGATCTGCAGGAGGTACAGTGGGGCAGAGGCATAGGAGCCCCTTGGGTAAGACCAGTAGTTGGAGTCGCTAGTACACTGGTACTAGTACGGTGTACACTACTACACTGCCTGGCGGTGGCCAAGCATGCCTAGTGACCTACCCCTTGCTAACGGCAAGTTAGTTTGTGATAGCCACAAGCAATGGAGTCTAACTGAGACCAACAAAGAGGAGGAGCATGAGCAAATGTATGGGAACAAGCAAGTTACTTGGGTTAGTTGAACACACGTCACGAGTCGTGGCACAGCCTCCCTCTGTTGCAGTAAAGATAAAGGGCATGGAGTCAACATTCACAGCTTGGCCTGAGTCTCCTATCTGCCTTCAGAAATTAAATGGAGGTCCACACTCTGAAATTACATAATAATTATAACTTAATATATTCCACACATTTTTAAAAGTTTTAGTCCACAGCCTAATCCTAGCTGGATTCTGGAACTGATTAGTAAATATCAATTTATTAGTAAGTTTTTTTTTTTTTTTACAATATCAGATATTAAGGAATGAATAAATTAAACAAAGGATATTTTGAAATGGATTCCTAGGGGAAAATGATTCCTGGGGGGGCACGTGAATCACTAAGTGACTATGAAACCAGTAAGAGACTCCTAGAGGAAGACGTCTCTCGCTTCATTTCTTTTATGTTCTGTGGCCCAATGACCTCTGCTGGTTCCACAAGCACAGAGTGACAGTCACTGGCAGTGTTTTTAGGGTTAAAGATCTGAACACAAGGCATCATGTGACTTTGATATCATTTAAGGGTCTCTAGGGCCAGTCTCCTCATCTATCCACAGAGGGTTGCTATGGAGGTCTGCCAGAGTGAATGCTTTTGTTTGTTTGTTTGTTTCATACTATTTGTTGAACTCTTTACTTAGTGTAGATGTAATCTTATGTGTATAAAGTTAATTGAAAATGGATCTTAATAAAAAATAGGAATAGGAGAGAGAGGAGGAAGAAGGGTGGGAGTGAAGGTGGGAGGGAGGGCAGAGTGGGAAGAATTTGAATATATGAAATGCGTGAAGATTGTATACTTTAAATAAAAGGTTCCTAGATAGATAAACAAAAAATTCAATTAAAAATAGTCATTGTTATGGCTGTGTTATCTTTGCTAATATACTTAATAATGAATAGACTGAAAATAATTAGTACATGTTTATTGTTTTTAGCATATATATTTTTCCAAACTACTAGGTACAATTTGAACCAGTTAATCACTTAAGGTTGTTAGAGTTGAAGGTGGCTGTGGTTTCAGTTAATTTTTTTTAATTAATTTATTTATTTGAGAGGCAAAGTTACAGACAGAGAGAGGGAGAGACAGAAAGAAAGGTCTTCTATCCACTGGTTCACTCCCCATATGGCCACAAAGCCAGAGCTGGGCCGATCCAAAGCCAGGAAGCAGGAGCCAGGAGCTTCTTCCCAGTCTTCTGTGCAGGGGCAGGGACCCAAGCACTTGGGCCGTCCTCTAATGCTTTCCCAGGCCACAGCAGAGAGCTGGATCGAAATAGGAACGGCTGGGACACGAATCGGCACCCGTATGTGATGCCAGTGCGGCAGTCAGGAGCTTAGCCTACTACGCCACGGTGCTGATTTTTCAATTCGTGACTATTTATTAAGTATATGTCAAACATGGACATTACAACGTCCATTTAAGTTGTAAATATTTAACCTAGAATTTCTACTTGCCAAGGAAGTATTTGCAAGGCAAAGAAAATTTCCTGATGACAACAGCAAGCTCATTTACACAGAGGAATTGGAATCACCAGCTTTGTTTCTTCGGATTATTAAGGTAGAAAAGATTTCTCTATGCTACAAATGAATGAGTTGAGACTTAGAGAAGTCCATTAGCTATTTGCTGTCTTCATCTACAGTGAATCTTAGATGTAGGACCGAAGTTTAGACTGCATTCGTAGCCATCAGTAAGCATGTTTTTCAGTGTTTCCAGTATTCCATATGATGAAGACACAGCCTGCACCACCCAGAGGTGCTCCCTTCTTGCCTTCCAGACTAATACACACTAGAACTAGAATCAGGTCATCTCTGATATTGTTCTAATTCAGTCAAAGTTCAACTCACATAAAGAAATACTATTAGCATTGAATTCATAACACAAGAATTTGTGCCTAAAATATTTATCAATCAAAAATAATCTTTTTGTTTTTCAATAATTTTTTTTGACAGGCAGAGTGGACAGTGTGAGAGAGAGAGAGAGACAGAGAGAAAAGTCTTCCTTTACCGTTGGTTCACCTTGCAATGGCCGCCGTGGCCGGCGCGCTGCGCTGATCCAAAGGCAGGAGCCAGGTGCTTCTCCTGGTCTCCCATGGGGTACAGGGCCCAAGCACTTGGGCCATCCTCCACTGCACTCCCTGGCCACAGCAGAGAGCTGGCCTGGAAGAGGGGCAACCGGGACAGAATCCAGTACCCTGACCGGGACTAGAACCCAGTGTGCTGGCCCCGCAAGGCGAAGGATTAGTCTAGAGAGCCACAGCGCCAGCCTGCTTTTCAATAATTTTTAAAATAACTTCATTTATGAATAAATAAGATTAAGAGCCAGTGCCTAATTCCCGTCAAATTCCAAGGTAGCCAAAATCCACATCACTTAATCTACTTACTGAGGGGACAATTTAATTGACATGTTCATTTTTCTGCATATATAAAACTCAAATGTAATCACTGACAGGTATGATGTCTTAACACATAAGAGACAAGAAAATCTGGGTCAATTCTCAAAAAAATTGGAAATACACCAAACACACATAAGCGCACACATGAGTTTGTCGGAAGTGAAGTTTCTATGATGTTGACAGAAAGTTGCAATAGAATGCCTGTGGCAGAGGAGAACAGGTTCATCCACTAGGGCAAACATGAGCATGGAGAATTACTGCCCAAGTTGACACTGGTGGTGTTGGGCCACAGACAACCAGTTGGAGTTTGCTAGAATCAGCAACAAAAATTACTTTGCAAAAATTGTATCAACAATTTAGAGAAATAATCTTGATGTTGATTATTTTTAGAACATTCCTGATCATTTGAGTGAAGTATCTCTTCATGTCTATGTTTATCACAATCATTGAGGTTAACTACACAATGAGTTATTTCATTAAGGCTTTATTGAAATATATAGATGATATCATGATAAACATGCTATAGATCAATTCCACAATTAATTTTGATTAACATATTAATGGATGGTACAGAAAATTAATTGTGGAATTGATATTAACTCAGTCATATTACAGATATTTTGAAATGCTTCATGTGAATAAAAATTTCCCCCAAAACGATTTAATAAATATGATGCTACTTACAATATTTTAGGAAAGTGGATCCAAAAAATGTTTTTTTCTGCAACAACATGCATTCCAATAGAATTGGAGTAATGCTTATCATAATGAAAATAAGAAATCAGATGAAATAAAAGATAGACTTCAGGGTCCTGATAATATTACATCATTATACACAGGATTTATGAAGAAAAATATTATTGGTTTAGATAGTTGAATAGCTGTGAAATTTTCAGCATGTAGGTATACTTCAAAAATATTTTTTACTTTAATTGGTGTTTAAGTTTAATTAGTTTTAACAGATTCAATGTGCTTTGAAGATAAAATTCTAAGAACATAATGACATTCGCTTCCTCCCTCCTGTGCTTTCTCTTCCTCCCACCCTCTTTTCTTCTTTCTTTTTCTCATTTGAGATAACATATTTTAAGTTTATGTTACAGTGAAAAGGCTTAATACCTCACCAAATAAGAAGTTTAACAAGTAAGAAAAACTTTAATGGGAATCTAGACAACAGCCATAGACAATAATTGAATGGAAAAATGATCATTTCACTCACATACAGTAAATTTTAAAGAAGTCACAGATCATTAAAACCATAGTACAATAACAATCTTAATCATTTACAAAAACAAAGTTTTATAAAATTATATTTAAAAACTACTGCATCAAAACTGATAAATAGTAGAGAATGTGAGAAACTAGGTAGGCATACTAATAAGTTGTGGATGTATATAATGCTACAGTCTCTTGGAAAGAAAAATAATACATATCTAAAAAATCAAAAAATGGTTTATAGGCTTTTTTAAAATGTTTTCAATAGCATAGTTCCACTTTATTTTTATTTTTTTGCCAGGCAGAGTTAGACAGTGAGAGAGAGACAGAGAGAAAGGTCTTCCTTTGTTTAGTTCACTCCCCTAATGGCCACTACTGCCGGTACTGCACTGATCCGAAGCCAGGAACTGGGTACTTCCTCCCAGTCTCCCATGCGGGTGCAGGAACCCATGCACTTGGGCCATCCTCCGCTGCCTTCTCGGGCCCCAGCAGAGAGCTGGACTGGAAGAGGAGCAACCAGCACTAGTACCCGGCGCCCCAACCAGGACTAGAACCCGGAGTGCTGGAGCCGCAGGCAGAGGATTAGCCAAGTGACCCACGGTGCCAGCCAAGTGCCACTTTATTTTATAATCACTGGATTAATGTTAACTAAATATCACTTTCAGCAAGCAAATAGTAGGAAGGTCACTGTACTACAGGAATATAGATAATAAATCATAGAATGTATTTTGCTCATATAACTCAGTTTTATGATAATGTATTACTAATACATTCCTTAGAGAAAATCTCTCATGTGCAGAGACTTATACAACACAGATAAATATTAGATTATTAATTAGGAATTCTAATCTAATTATAATAAGGATTCTTTTTTTGACAGATAAGAGTTAGACAGTGAGAGAGAGACAGACAGAAAGGTCTTCCTTTTTCTGTTGGTTCACCCCCCAAGTGGCCGCTATGGCTGGTGCGCTGTGGCCAGCACACCGCGCCAATCCAAAGCCAGGAGCCAGGTGCTTCCTCCTGGTCTCCCATGTGGGTGCAGGGCCCAAACACTTGGGCCATCCTCCACTGCCTTCCTGGGCCACAGCAGAGAGCTGGACTGGAAGAGGAGCAACCGGGACAGAATCTGGCGCCCCAACCAGGACTAGAACCTGGTGTGCTGGTGCCGCAGGCAGAGGATTAGCCTAATGAGCTGCAGCGCTGGCCCAATAAGGATAAATATTAATATATCATAATTATAATAAGAATGGTTGTAACTAGGTTGACTATCAATATACCCATTATAGGGGAGATATACAATTAATTACATACTTTCCTATAATATAAATTAATAACCATAGCCAATGTGTTAATAGGCATGAATCCAGATTAAGATGACAGAGTAGGGAGGGAGGTTACCACTCTAGTCTAGAAGATAGTTTTAAAAAGTGGAGATAATGCATTCTCAGAGAAGAGTTAGGGAGAAAATGGCAGAGGAAACTCCGTGCAGATTAGAGGGACACTGTGGACCTACATGGAGGGTGTGGACACACACAAATCAGGACCCCAGCAGCCAAAAGCCTCCACACCAGCTTTGAAGAGAGGTGAGACCAGACTGCAGCAGCCCAACCCACTGGCAATAAAGCTGTAGGAAAAGCCTGGATGGTATCCGGCTTGGAGCGCTATGGGGGGTAGTGTACCTGCCAAACCAGAGGAGAAAAAAGGAGGGGCACATTTCTCTCACTGTGTCAGCCTGCAACAGCATCCTGTAACAAGCCATTAGACCACAGACGCCATTTTGAACAGACTTAACAGCTGTGCCAGCTCATGTCTGCATTGAGCAACAAGCCCAACAGAGAATCCTGAGTCTGGCAGGGAGAACTGACAGGGGCCTGGGTGCTCATGACTATGGAAGGATTGTGTGCCAGGACTGTGCATACACTGAGATTGTGGGGCTTTGAAAACACGAGAGGAACACCAGATAACTTTCAAGGGATCTCCAATTAGACTCACAGACGGTTGATGTACAATGCAATACTTTATCCATTTTAGTATTTTTTTTTTGTTCTAGTACCATTGGTTGAACTCTGTAATTAACACACAATTATTCTTAGGTGTTTAAATTTTACTGAGAAGTGATCCCTGTTAGGAATTTGGAAAACATTATGCTGAGTGTAATAAGCCAATCCCAAAGGGACAAATACCACTTGTTATCCTTGATAGGTGACAACTAACTGAGCACCAAAAAGGAAACCTGTTAAAGTGAAATGAACACTATGAGAAACGGTGACTTGATCAGCCCTCACCCTGACTGTTGATGAGCAACTTAATATGTTATCCCTCTTAGTATTTTTTTTTGTTTGTTCTACTTAATACTTTTGGTTGAATACTGTAATCAATACACAATTCTTCTTAAGTGCTGAAATTAACTGAAAAATGATCGCTGTTAAATGTAAGAGTGGGAATAAGAGAGGGAAGAGATGTGCAATTCGGGACATGCTCAAGCTGACTTACCTCAAACGGTAGAGTTAGAAACATACCAGGGGATTCCAATTAAATTCCATCAAGGTGGCATGCACCAATGCCATCTCACTAGTCCCAGTGATCAATTTCTGTTCACAATTGATCATAATGATAGGACTAAGAACCAAAGGGATCACATAAACAAGAATAGTGTCTGCCAATACTAGCTGATAGAATCAAAAAGGGAGAGAATGATCCAACATGGGAAGTGAGATACACAGCAGACCCATAGAATGGCAGATGTCCTAAACAGCACTCTGGCCTCAGAATCAGCCCTTAAGGCATGCATATCCGGCTGAAAAGCCCATGAGAGTATTTCAGGCATGGAAAGCCAAGACACTCTGGGGGTGGGGGGGGAAGCTAAATGAAAGATCTCCATGAGTGAGATCCCAGTGGAAAGAATGGGTCACCAAAGAAGGAGGTGCCTTTCTCTGAAGGGAGGAGAGAACTTCCACTTTGACCATGGCCTTGTCTAAAAATGATCAGAGTCAGTGAACTCAGGGGGCTTCCATAGCCTTGGCAGCTCATGACAAGAGCCTAGGGTGATTACTGATGCCATAAACAAGAGTGTCAATTTGTTAAGTCAACAACAGGAGTCACTGTGCACTTACTCCTCATGTAGGATCTTTGTCCTTAGTGTGCTGTACATTGAGATTTAATGCTATAACTAGTACTCAAACAGTATTTTTCACTTTATGTTTCTGTGTGGCAGCAAACTGTTGAAATCTTTACTTAATGTATGCTAAACTGATCTTCTGTATATAAAGAGAATTGAAAATGAATCTTGATGTGAATGGAAGGGGAGAGGGAGTGGGAAAGGGGAGGGTTGCGGGTGGGAGGGACGTTATGGGGGGGGAAGCCATTGTAATCCATAAGCTGTACTTTGGAAATTTATATTCATTAAATAAAAATTTGAAAGCAAAAAAAAAAAAAAAGAATTACAATTCAAAAAAAAAAAAAAAAGAAAACCTAAACATAATCAAGACAGGAATTGAATCAGTAATGTAGAACCTCAAAACAAAGGAAAACCCATGGCCTGGATAGCTTCATTTCTGAATTCTACCAGACATTTAAAGAACTAACTACAATTCTTTTCAAACTGTTCAAAACAATTAAAAGGCAGGAAATCCTCCCAAATTCTTTCTATATGCCAGTCTCACCCTAATTCTTAGACTGGAAAAAGATGTAACTGAGAAAGAGACCTACAGACCAATTTCCCTAATGAACATAGACACAAAAATTCTCAACAAAATTCTTGCCAGTCGAATTCAACAACACATCAGAAAGATCATCCACCCAGACCAAGTGGAATTTATCCCTGGTATGCAGGAATGGTTAAACATTCACAAATGAATCAATGTGATGCATCACATTAACCAGGTGAAGAATAAGACCCATGTAATTTTATCAATAAATTCAGAGAAAGCATTTGATAAAATACAACACCCTTTCATGATGCAAACTCTAAGCAAATTGGGTATAGAAGGAACACTCCTCAACACAATCAAGGCAATTTATGACAAACACATGGCCAACATCCTATTGAAAATGGAAAAGTTGAAAGCATCCCCACTGAGATCCAGAACCAGAGAAGGATGCTCACTCTTACCTTTGCTACTCAATGTAGTACTGGAAGTTTTAGCCAGAGCCATTAGGCAAGAAAAAGAAATCAAAGGGATACAAATTGGGAAAAAGAAGTCAAACTATCCGTATTTGTATATGACATGATCCTATATGTAGGGGGTCCAAAGGATTCCACCAAGAGACTGTTGGAACTCATAGAAGAGTTTGGTAAAGTATCAGGATAAAATCAAAACATAAAAATCAACAGCCTTTGTATACACAAACGATCCTACAGCCAAGAAATAACTCCTTTTTTTAAGACTTATTTATTTATTTGAAAATCAGAGTTATACAGAGAGAAAAGGAGAGGCAGAGAGGGAGAAAGAGAGAGGTCTTCAGTCCCCTGGTTAACTCCCTAATTGGCCGCAACAGCCAGAGCTGTGCTGATCTGGAGGCAGGAGCCAGGAGCTTCTTCCAGGTCTCCTACATGGGTGCAGGGGCCAAAGGACTTGGGCCATCTTCTACTGTTTTCCAAGGCCAGAGCTGGTTTGGATGTGGAGGAGCCGGGACTCAAACCGACATCCATATGAGATGCCAGCACTGCAAGTGGTGGCTTTACCCTCTACACCACAGCACTGGACCAAAGAAAGAATTCAATCCCATTCATAATAGATACAAAATAATGAAATACCTTGGAATAAATTTAACCATGAATGTCAAATATCTCTACACTGAGAATTATAAAACATTAAAGAATGAAATAGAAGATACAAAAATGGAAAAATCTTCCATGTTCATGCATTGGAGGAATAAGTATCCTCAAAATTTCCATACTTCCAAAGGAAATTTATGGATTCATTGCAATACCAATCTAAATACCACAGACATTCTTCTCAGATATAGAAAAATGATGCTGAAATTCATATGGAAATTAGGGGACCATGAATAGATAAAACAACCTTATACAACAAAAACCAACCGACAGGCATCACAATACCAGTTTTCAAGACATACTACAGGGAAGTTGTAATCAAAACAGCCTGGTATTGATACAATAACAGATTGATAGATCAATGAAGCAAAATAGAAATGCCAGAAACAAATCCAAGCTCTTACAACAAACTTATATTCGACAAAGGAGCTAAGAAATCAGTCCCTGGAGCAAGGACTATCTCTTCAGGGGACAGTGCTGGGAAAACTGGAAGTCCACACAAAGCAGCATGAAGCAAAACCCATACCTTACACCTTACAGAAAAATGTACTCAACATGGATTAAAGGCCTAAATCTATGACCCGATACCATGAAATTATTAGAGAACGCTGGGGAAACCCTGCAAGGTTTCTTACAAAAGACCCCACAAGCACAAGCAATCAAAATTCACAGATGGGAGCACATCAAACTGAGAAGCATCTGCGTTGCAAAGGAAGCATTCAGCAAAGTGAAAAGATAACCAACCGAGTGGGAGAAGTTATTTGCAAACCATTCAACTGTAAAAGGATTAATAACCAGAATATATAAAGAGATCAACAGCAACAAAGCAAAGAACCCATGGAAGAAGGGGCAAAAGACTTAAACATTTTTCAAAATAGGAACTCCAAATGGCCAAGAAACACATGAAAAACTGCTCATGATCACTAGCCATCAGGGAAATTCAAATCAAAACCACACTGAGATTTCACCTCACTCCAGTTAGAATGGCTTTCATATAGAAATCAACAAACAACAAATGCTGGAGAGGATGTGGGGGAAAAAGTACCCTAATCCACTGTTGGTGGGAATGTAAACTGGTAAAGCAACTGTGGAAGACAGTTTGGAGATACCTCAAAAATCTGAATATAGCCCTAGCATATGATCCAGCCATCCCACTCCTGGGGATTTACCCAAGGGAAATTAAATCAGCCTAGAAAAAGTTATCTGTACCCAAATGTTTATTGCAGCTCTGTTCACACTAGCAAAGACATGGAATCAACCTAAATGCCCATCAACTGAAGACTGAATAAAGAAATTATGGGATATGTACACTATGGAATACTACACAGCAGGAAAAAAATGAAACTCATTTACAACAAAATGGATGAATCTGGAAAACATCATACTTAGTGAAATAAGCCAGTCCCAAAAGGTCAAATGCCATATCTTCTCCCTGACCTGTGATAACCAGCAGAGCACCTAAAAGGCAGTCTGTAGAAGTAAAATTGACAATTTCAGAAACAATGACTTGAACAGTCCTTGTCTTGACTGTTGAGGAAAGGTTTACTTTTTATATACTGTTTGTTGAACCCTTATTGAACCCTTTACTTAACATAGATTAAATATATGTGTATAAAGTCAATATATGAGTGGGAATAGAACAGAGAAGAGGAGGAGAAGTTGGGAGTATGGGTGGGAGGGTGGGCACAGTGGGAAGAATCACCATGTTCCTAAAGTTGTAATTATGAAGTGTATGAAGCTGGCAAGTGTAAAGCTGTATAGTTCTGCATACGTTCCTACAGATTTGCTTCTAAGGATACAGTCTAAAAACTTGCCATGGGACCCCTATTCCCCTTAAGCTGGGTGGTAAAAGTACCATCTTAAGTGTTAAAGTGATCATGTGGATTCTAAAATTAATTTTAATACAAAATTCCATTTTATTAAAATATTATTGATGATTAAAATAGTTTATGGACTAGCACAGCATATAAATATTAATTAACACATAGAGAAAACCTACATACAAATATTAAAAAATCATCTGATAGTATAGTACTTCCTTTAGGCATTTGGTAACTAGGATTCATATTTCAGAGAATTTTTTTTATTTGACAGGTAGAGTTACACAGTGAGAGAAAGAGACAGAGAGAAAAGTCTTCCTTCCATTGTTTCACCCCCCAAATGACTGCCACGGCCGGCGCTGTGCCGATCCGAAGCCAGGAGCCAGGTGCTTCCTCCTGGTCTCCCATGCAGGTGCAGGGGCCCAAGCACTTGGGCCATCCTCCACTGCCTTCCCGGGCCACAGCAAAGAGCTGGACTGGAAGAGGAGCAACCAGAACTAGAACCTGGTGCCCAAATAGGATGCTGGCACCACAAGCAGATGATTATCCAAGTTAGCCATGGCGAGACCCCCAGAGAATTTTAGAATACAAAAATAAACACACATACTAAAATGCTAACAAAAGGATAAAAATTGAATTATATGTCAAAATAACAGAGTATTTTTTAAAGCTTTTATTTAAGAAATATAAATTTTGAAAGTACAACTTATGGATTATAGTGGTTTTTCCCCTCATAACCACTCTCCCACCTGCAAACTGTCCTATCTCCTACTCCCTCTACCATCCCATTCCCCCATTAAGATTTATTTTTAATTATCTTTATAAATAGAAAGCACAGGCAAAGACTTCTTGGAAAAGACCCCAGAGGCATAGGCAGTCAAAGCCAAAATTAACAATTGGGATTACATCAAATTGAGATGTTTCTGTACTGAAAAAAAAAAAAAAAAAAAAAAAAAAAAAACAGGAAAGTGAAGAGGCAACCAACAGAATGGGAAAAAGTATTTGCAAACTATGCAACTGATAAAGGATTAATAACCAGAATCTACAAAGAGATCAAGAAACTACACAACAACAAAACAAACAACACACTTAAGAGATGGGCCAAGGACCTCAATAGACATTTTTAAAAAGAGGAAATCCAAACGACCAACAGACACATGAAAAAATGTTCAGAATCACTAGCAATCAGATAAATGTAAATCAAAACCACAGTGAGGTTTTTCCTCACCCCAGTTAGAATGGGAGAGAGAGAGAGAGAGAGAGAGAGAGAGAGATCTTCCATCCAATGGTTCACTCCCCAATTAGCCACAAAGGCCAAAGCTGTGCCTATCTGAAGCCAGGAGCCAGGAGCTTCTTCCGGGTCTCCCACGCGGGTTCAGGGGCCCAAGGATCTGGGCCATCTCTACTGCTTTTCCAAGCCATAGCAGAGAGCTGGATTGGAAGTGAGCACCCGGGTCTTGAACCGGCACCCATATGGGATCTAGTGCCTCAGTCCAGGGCGTTAACCTGCTGCGCCACAGTGTCAGCCCCTCAAAACTTCTTAAATAAAAAATATTGTATTATTAATTTTTAAATGTTTGTTTATTTATTTGAAAGGCAGAGTTACAGAGAGAGAGATTTTACATCTACTGGTTCACTTCCCAGATGGCCAGACCAAGGCCAGGAGCCTGGAACTCTATCTAGGCTTCCCACATTGGTGGCCAGGGCCCAAGTAGTTGGGCCATTTGCTGCTAGCCCATGTGCGTTAACAGAGAGCTGGATCGGAAGTGGAGGAGCCAGGAGTCAACCTTGCATTCATTTTGGGATACTGGCATTCTGGCATCTATTCAAACTGCCATACCCCAATGCTGGCACTCAAATATTTTTTAAACAAATTACAATGCATTATCTTTAGCAAATGTGTTAAAAGTTACAATAGACAAAAAACTTTCTGTTTTTGTTTTTTTTTTCCAAAAAGCATTATAATAATAATGATGATATAAAGAGAATAGGGTTTACATATTTCATAGGTACAATCCTTCTTTTAAGATTTATTCATTTATTTGAAACTCAGGGTTAGAGAGAGATGGGTAGACAGAGAGAGATCTTCCATCTTCTGGTCCACTTGCCAGGTGGCTGAAACAAGCCATGAGCTTCATCTGGTTCTCTCACATGGGAGCAGGGGTCCAAGGATTTGGGCCATCTTCCCCTGATTGCCCAGGTTCATTAGCAGGGAGCTGGATCAGAAGTAGAGCAGCCAGGACTTCAACCAATGCCCATATGGGATACTGGTGTTGCAGGCAGCAACTTAACCCACTATGCCACAATGCCGGCCCTTTATAGGTAGAATTCTAAGAAAATAACCACATTTCACATCCTCTCTCCTTCTTTCCTTTTATTTAAAA
This sequence comes from Oryctolagus cuniculus, assembly GCF_964237555.1. NCBI lineage: Eukaryota > Metazoa > Chordata > Mammalia > Lagomorpha > Leporidae > Oryctolagus > Oryctolagus cuniculus. Next base: position 197,130,816 of record NC_091433.1, read on the forward strand.
ACTACATATGATGACGAAGCATAAAATATATGTAAGAAACTTTGACTGTACTTCTATTTGCTGTCTCAAAAGCAGGACATAGAGTGGAATTGGCTTTTTTTCTATATCTGTATTATTTCTTTAAACTATTTTCAGAAGCAAAATGATTTCTGTTAAGCTGTGTCCATTATACCACTGTGCATCTTTATATATTTATAATATTGTAAAGTTAAAATTTGTAAGGTAGCAGATGTAGACTCATGTTTCAGATACCCTAATTTATTTAACATCTATTGTTTAATATGCACATGGATGAGTATTATTTAGTAAAGGCTTACTATATGTTTATGTCAGGACTATATACAGTCTTTTTTTTTAAGATTTATTTATTTATTTGAAAGAGTTACACAGAGAGAGAAGGAAAGGCAGGGCGGGGGTGGTCTTCCATCCGCTAGTTCACTACCCAGTTGGCCGCAGCGGCTGGAGCTGAGCTAATCTGAAGCAAGGAGCCAGGAGGCTCTTCCAGGTCTCCCACGCAGATGTGGGGGCCCAAGCATGTGGGCCATCTTGTACTGCTTTCCCAGGCCATAGCAGACAGCTGGATTGAAAGTGGAGCAGCCAGGGCTCGAACCAGCACCCATATGGGATGCTGGCAGCTTTACCCACTATGTCACAGTACCAGCCTCTGCAGTCTTATTTATTCTCTTATGGCAGTCCTAAGAGTTTGGAATTTGTGTCTCTCTGCACACATGATGCAAAAATGATCTCAAAGACTCTCCCTATGTATCTCAGATGTGTAGGAATAATTCATATTTCAAAGCAGCAAGGGTGGAGAAGGAGGCCATCTCAGAAAAGACTTAGATCTGCAGATCTGCTCCCAGACTCCTTGGGAGTCCAAGAAAAGAGATGAAGCCACACAGGTCCTTGCTGAGGGCACCACAGTATGCACCTGGGTGTGGCCAGGTTCGCTCAGGTTTTAGTTACCTGTCTGTCTCAGGGCTGATTTCAGCAAGCTCATTTAAGTTCAGTGGAGGTCACATCACTTGCCCTATTAGAGGAGAATGAGAACAAGAAAATTCCTCTGAATAGTAGTTTGTTTCACTCATCTCCTCTCCAGAGCTGGATAAAAGTCAGAGTATCCATGATCTTATACAAATCCTCTGAGGTGAGAGCAGAAACTCCACATGCAAAGGTAAGGAATACAATTCTAACCTCAGCACTTAGCAGGAAAATCAGCAGTGTATAAACAACAGTGGTTAAAATAGCACTTTCTGATCGGATATCTGATATGTCCTTCACTTTCAGAAATCCACTTTTGCCTAGGAATAATTTTGTAGTTTTCAGGGACTCAAGAGGTGGCACTATTATTTCCACAGTAGTATTTTAATGAACAATAATTTTCATCAACTCTCCAAAAACACACCTTGTTTAACAGTTGTCCTACAATTGCACTTCCACATCTAAATAGAAGTAGAGCATCTATTACCTGTATTATTTTTATACTTCTGAAGATTGAGCCCCAAGGTCAAGTTGAGATCAGAACTTCACATTGAGCAACATTGTTACCAATTCCCTTAAGACCAAGGACTCTTTCACACGTTTCCTAGCAACAGTGTCATACATTAATTTTGTATGTTCTCAGTCTGTGAACAAAACCATACAATTTTGCTGACCACAATGATAGGCATTTATTTCATACTTAGTTTTTGCTCTTTTCCTAACCGTTGGGGAATTCTCTCTGCCTTCCCTAGGCCAATCTGCACCATTTTATCATGAATCCCTTAAAAATCACCTCATATCTCTCAGTGGTAAAGTAAGTAGATTAAAATACACTCTGCCTTCTCTCTACTCATAACACTTGATTATGATTTATTCTAATGTTCCTTCTATTTAAAAATGAATAAAACAAAAATTTTAAAATCCTGTTGAATAAATTGGGTTGGCCAAAGCAAGTAATGCCTAGAATTTTGGATTGAATTAGTAGAAGGAGGAACCATGATACAATATACGGAGATGGGAAATACGGTGGAGGAACTGGGATGAAGTGGATACTCTAAGTTGAACAGATTATTCAAGATTCCATTAGGTATCTCTAGCATCTCACAGTGGAGATGGTAGCAAAACAGCCATGCATGAGAAGCTGAGGTCGGAGCAGGTATCTAAGACTCTGAGTTTTGAAAATTCAGTTTATAGATAATGTATGCAGTCACTTGTGCTTTTTTAATCAGAACAATGGACAAGCTGCTGTGCCAATACCATTGTACGGAAATATTGTAGCTCCAGCTTATGAATAATAGGAAAAAGTAAAGAATAATACAATGCCTTCTAAAGTTAAAATAATGAAGATAGTGCATAGACATGTAGCAAGATCACATGCAGTCATTTAAAAGGAGACTTGTAAGCATTCATAATAGTGGAAGGAGCTTGAGAAGGAGACAGGTTGATGCAACTTTAAAAATCTGATTTTTTCAGATCAGAGGGCCACTTGATCCTAGATCTTAGTATGGTGTATGTTATGGAACTTTTCAATAGTAGAGAAAAGAACATGGAAGGTTTACATCATTTTCAAAATTATATAGTAAAAGGTCTGACACACCAATATAATATATAAATAACAATATAAACATTAATGAGTTTTGTGATCAAAATAAAGAATAAGCTAAAGATTTACTAAGAAATTAAGTACAAACAGTTTAAGTTCAATCTCAAAAATTTAAAATTCCATGTTAAAAAAAGACTGGAAAGAACAATAAAAGTTCTCTTCATGATGCACACATGAGAGGTTTGAACAATTCTCTACACACTGAAATTTTACGATATTCTCAGTGAGCATTTGTTAATTTTATATTATGGCATGATTTTAAAGGAAAAAAATCACTTGTCGTTACCTATTATGAATACCTAGAGATGAGCTTCTAATAGCACCACTTTACCATTGCTAAGGGAAAGCAGTGAGACAAATTAACCACCCCATGAGAGAAATGTAGTAGAGGCCTCTGCTGATGGATGGCATAGATTATGCTTTATTGGAATGAGGTTTCCCAAGCCAGGTGCCCAATACGTAATCAGCTCTATCTTTACTTCACTGTTAATAAATATTTGACTTCTCCACTCTGGACACAGCCACTCTGGTCTTGCTGTACCATCGACCTTGCAGGTAAACGCTGTGACCCTTGACCTTGTCCATTGATAGCTCCTGGTGTTTATTGGCCAGATTCACAATAAGCCATCCCCATTTCATTCTCTTTAAAAAAAATACCACCCAAATTAAATCAATAATGCAAATGTGATCGTTTGGAAAGGATCCCTTGAAAAGATGCATTGATTAAAGGAATCGTAGACAATCATTGCTGTCGGATGTTTTGTAGGAATTAAAACTAAAAAGGTGGAAGAAATGTACAATCTCCAATATAGATTAGAGCAAAAAAAAGTATGATGACATTAGAAAATGAAGAAATAAAGCCATCATCTCTAAAGCAGAAATCGTACTACATTTATGAATAGTCTAAAGGGGGCTTATTGTATCCTGCTCGATGATATGTTTATGAAGACAATGAAGCAAGTGAAAAAACTAAGCATACCAGTCTGCTGCCAGTGGTCAGTTCACGATAATCATTCCCACTTTATCTGCTCCTTTATCCACATCTCCCATTTTTTTATCCTTTATCCTTTATCTCTCATTTTTAGAAATTGAAAGAACATAACAATAGCTACAACAATGTTGTGTGTGTTGTGTGGCATGATGTGCTATGTGGGTGTTACATAGGATTGTTGGGGATATCTAATGGAATTTAGCCATCCCATCACCACTATCTAATGTGGGTGAGTAGTGGAAAGTTTGCCGGCTGCACATGGAGCCGCATTGCTTCCGTAAGCAAAGAATGGAGGCTGCTCTGGTATCACTTGACCCTTTAAGATCATCCTGTGAATATACTTCAGAGAGCGATAGGAATTAATAAGTTTACCAATCAATGAAAATAACAAGAATGTCTTAGGCTGTTTTTTTTCTGACCATTTAGTTTTGTTTTGTTTTGTTTTGTTTTTGACAGGCAGAGTTAGATAGTGAGAGAAAGAGAGAGACAGAGAGAAAGGTCTCCATTTTTCTGTTGGTTCACCCCTCAAATGGCTGCTACGGTTGGTGCACTGCGCCAATCCAAAGCCAGGAGCCAGGTGCTTCCTCCTGGTCTCCCATGTGGGTACAGGGCCCAAGGACCTGGGCCATCCTCTACTGCCTTCCCGGGCCACAGCAGAGAGCTGGACTGGAAGAGGAGCAACCAAGACAGAATCCAGCGCCCCAACTGGGACTAGAACCCGGTGTGCCAGTGTCGCAGGTGGAGGATTAGCCAACTGAGCCACGGCACTGGCTTTTTTTTTTTTTTACCATTTTAAAATATTTATAACTATTTATTTGAAAGGCAGATTAATAGAGAGAGAAAGATACAGACACAGCAATAAAAATGGAAGTGGAGACGGAGACGGAGATGGAGATAGATAGAAGATAGGCAGGTAGGTAGAGAGAGAGAGGGAGAGAGAGAAACTTCATCTATGGATTCCGTCCCCAAATGCTCACAACAGCTGGACCTGGGCCAGGATCCAGGACTCCATGTAGGTCTCCCGTATGAGCAGCAGAGGTTCAAGCACTGAGCCATCTGCTGCTTCCCCTGAAATCACAAACATGAAAAGATTCAAAAAGCAGATTATTTCCCTCAGAAGTTTACTGGGCACATGCTCCAGTCTACTAGTAAGTAAGATCACAACGCACAAGAGTGAAGTCATGGACAAGGGCGTTATGCGGTCCTCACAGCCCTTCAGGCAGAACAAAGTCAGCTAGAAAGCAAAATGAGAAGAGAATACATTCAATGATCAAACACTGTATGAAAACCACACCTCATAATGAAAGACCAGGACAGAATTCCCCAGCCCCCCAAACCAGCCTCGTGGGAGACAAGAGCCTTTGGAGCCAAATACATCACCCCAGGGACGTTTCCCCCTTTAATTGGAGCTGAGAAGAGAAGTGATAGAAAGCAGAGGCCACGCTCCTGCTGTGTGGATGAAGCCAGTCCCCAAGGATGAAGCCCACTGCTTTGAAAAACAGGTACAGAATGGGAGTCAGAGTCCACATGCCCTTAGTGGTGTCTGGGAGGCTTCTGGCAGCAACACTGCTTCCCAGCTTGGTAATACAAGGCGATAAAGGGCCCCTCACACCCAGGTGAATTCAAGCAGGGCTTCTGTGGCAGCAACCAAAGCACCCAGCCACAACAAAGCTCCCTGTTCTACAGAACAAATAGGAAGTTACAGCCTCCAAAATAACAGAGTAAAAAATGTAAAAGATAATACATACAAAAAGCAAACTTTTAAAGCAAAGTTATAATAGTCTAAAATGGGAAAAATTTAAAAGAATTGTCAACTTTATATGTTACCACAATTATTTTAAATATTAACTCTATGGGAAAATCACACTGGATAAAAAACTCCAACTAACACACACACAAAAAAGAAACCATAAATGGATATATCATATGAATATAAATTTTAAAAAAGCAGAAGTAAAATATTACTGAAAAGCAAAGTACTTTTTCAAGTAAAAGCAAAATCATTTAAAATAGTTATTTTATTGAAAAAGGGTATAACACTAAAAATCCTCTGAAGATTATTGTCTTTAAAATTTTTTATTTTAAAAGAATGTAACATATATATAAAAATTCTATGTATTTATTGGGTTCTTTATGATGTCTTGTTACATGCATACATTGTGTAATATTCAGTTAGGGTAAATATATTTATGTTTTCAATCATTTAAAATTTTTATAGTGAACACGTAGAAAAATCCTATCTTGTAGGTTTTTATAGAATACTAATACATAAATTAATCTTATCAATGTTTACCCTACCATGTGATGGAATGCCAAAACTTCTTGCTACTATCTAGCTATAATCTAGTGCCCTTCAATCCATCTTTCCCAATCTCTCTCTCTGCACATTCTTCTTCAACCTCTGGTAAGCACACTTGTATTCTTAACTTCTGTGAGTTCACCTATATTTTTTACTCCATATATGCATGAGGGTAAGTGATATTTGCCTCTCCTTGTTTGGCTTATTTTACTTAGCATAGTGACATCCAGTTCCCATCTGTGTTGTTCCAATGACAAGTGTTTATCCTTTTTAAGGGCTGAGTTATATTCCATTGTCTATCAGAGGCAGCCAATGTTCTGCCCACAGACCATATGAGGCTCATGAAATTATTTGTTCTGGCCCCACCAAGGCAACCTCAGATAGGGCTCTAAATTCAGTAAATCTATAGCAGGCTAATTTTAAGTCGATAATTTCATATGGCCTGTGAGTGATGTGAGAAATACCCGGATGGCCTTCAACAGAAGGGGTTTCCCACCCGGAATGTCTCTCTTTCTATGCACTCATCAGGTGATAGACACTTGGGTTATTTACGTTTCTTGACAACTGAGACTGACAGATTTCATTTCTCTTGGATAAATATCCAGAAGTAAGCTCTCTGGGTCCTAGGGTGGTTCTATTTTTAGTTCTTGAGGAACTTCCATCCTGTTTTTCACAATGCCTCCTAATTTACATTCCCACCAGCAGTGTGTCGGGGCTCCCTTCTCTCCACATCTGCCATCTTTGTTATCTTTCATGTTCTTGAGGACAGCCAATCTTACTGGGTGACATGATGCCTCATGGTGGTTCTGATGTGGATTTCTCTGATAAATATTGACATAGAGCGTTTTTTCAACTACCTGTTGGCCATTTGTGTCTTCACCTGAGAAATATCTGTTTGGCCATACTGCACATTTTTTCCAGGGCTGAAGATTTTATTTTATTTTATTTTTAATTTAATTTAAGGTATACAAACTTTCTGCATTTCATATATGCAAAGTTGGAACAAAGTGATTCTTCCCCCCCTGTCCTCCCTCCCACTCTCACTCGCCCTTCTCCTTCCTCCTCCCTCTCCTATTCCCAGTCTTGTTTTTACAAAGATCTGTTTCATTTAACTTTCTTTTATTTATTTATGTATTATTTATTTGTTTGGTGTGCCCATGTCTGTTACATTATCAAGGTAACTTTGGCTTAATAGAATGAATTTGTGTAAATTCACTCCTCTTCTATTGATTAAAATAATTTAGAAAGATTGGTGTTGCTAATTTAAACGTTTAGTAGAATTCAACACTGAAGGCATCTGATCCTGGGCTTTTATAGGACATTTTAAACTAAGGACTCAATTCTGCTACTCCTCATCAATCTGTTTAGATAATTTATTTACTCGTGATTCTATCTGGATGAAATGTGTTTATTGAATAACTTTCCATTTCTTATAGATCATTGAACTACTGCCACATAATTGTTCATAGTAATCTATAATGATCTTTTGTATTTCTTTTTAAATACATTTTATTGAAATAATATGCATACCAAGAAATACACATGAGTATACAAGTTAATGTGTTTTTGTCCTGGTCACACTCATAACCAACACTCAAATTAAGAACAGAACATTGCTAATATCGTAGGAGACTTCGCTACTCCCCTCCCACCATCATTTTTAACATGAAGAAGAGTTCATTGTGTTTTACATGGTATGTGTCACTGAAACAATATTTGTAAGTACACAAGAAATGATATATCCATACAATTCTTATACCTGACATATTAACTAACACAAATCAGAGAAAACATATTTGTTTTTATGGGTCTGATTTATTTCACTTAGCGTAGTGATATCCAGTTGCTTCCATTTGTTTCAAATGTCAGGATTTCATTCTTTTTCATGATGAAGTAATATTCCATCATGCATATATACATTTTCTTTGCCCAGTCGTCAGTTGATGGACATGAACGTTGATTCCATGTCTTAGCTATTGTGGATTGAGTGCTATAAATACAGGAGTGCAGATAACCATTTCATAAGCTGAATTTCTCATCCATGTCATACACTGATTTCCTTCTGTCATTCACTTATTTCTGTGTATTTTTCAGTAACCATACAACTATTCTTTAGAATTCCTTTTCTTTTTTTCAACTTTTATTTAATAAATATAAATTTCGAAAGTACAACTTTTGAATTATAGCGGCTTTTCCCCCATAACCTCTCTCCCACCCGCAACCATCCCATCTCCCACTCCCTCTCCCATCCCATTCTTCATCAGGATTAATTTTCAATTATCTTTATATACAGAAGATCAACTTAGCATATACTAAGTAACACCCACAAAGACACACAAAGTATAGAGTACTGTTTGAGTAGTAGCTTTACCGTTAATTAGCATAGCACAACACATTAAGGACAGAGATCATCAATCTCTCCTTTTTCAGTCTGATATTAATGTATTATTGCGTTCCTTTTGGAGGGTCAAGTTCCCTTCCATGTTCATGTTTTTTATGTATCTATGTTGAATTTTGTATATCTGAGGAATTTCTTGTTAGTGTCTCCTCTGAGGGTTGGGCTTTTTAAATTCAAGGCTTTATTCCTGGAAATGTGTTTCTGTGGCTCTGTAGAGTGCCTAATGCTGACATTTGAGTTCCAGTGATGTGCTCTGGGTAGGGCCAGGGAGCTCTGGCCAGCACTGGTGGGTGGGAAAAGGGCCCAGAGTGCTGTGGGGTTGTGGTGGAGCACCTCTGACACAGTCAATAGTGGGAAGGAATGTGTTATGGCCAGACAGTGCGTTCTCAGTCCCTGCACTTTCTGTGCCAGGGTGAACCAGCCAACACGGCACACCTGAGCCACCCATGCAACTGCACCACACAGAGCACCAACCCGCTCTGCAGTGTGTCCCATGACCTTCCATGACGTTGACCTCCAACATACAGTGAGTTCCAAATTTCTGACAGCAACCAAGGCAGGTGTGTAGGAACCCAGCTGCAAGGCAGCCACAGCCCATCACCCTCCCAGCTCTGTGGCCTAATCCCAAGTTCCCACCATCACCAGGCACAAGGAGTTCGCTCTCCTCCTTGCAAGCTGCCCACCACGCACAGCCTCTGACAGCATGATTGCTCACCATTCCCTGAGAAGGAGCAGACTTCCTTTGTCGCCACTGCAGCAAATTGAGTCTGGCACTTTGGTGGGAGGGATGAGAGGCGGGCAACGTGGCCTCCCTTCATGGAGCAATGTAGTTACCTGACCCTGTCAGCTTTCCAGGCTGTACCTGGAGTCAGTGTGGATAGTGAAACGCTCCCTCAGTCAAAACTGCCAGTGGCAAGGGCTGCATCAGCCTCCTTCCCACTTACTCTGGTAAGATGGCACTTCCTGGCTGATTGCAGCAATGTCTGGCAGTGTGCACCAGCGATGGGTGTCTGTCCTCTCTCCTTACTGATGCACCGAATCTTTGCTCTTTCCGTTCCATTCTCTACTGAAAATTTTTCTCAGTCAGTCTCCTGGGGAAATGGTTCTTCCTTTGTTTTTCTGGTATCTCTCTGTGGCTGAAGTCAGAATGGCTTCTCACTATTCAGCCATATTGAATCCACCTGAGATCTTTTGTATTTCAGTGATATTATTGGTATGTCCATGTTCATCTCCAAATCTATGTAGCTGAAACTTTTCTGTCAAGCTAAGGGTTTGTCTATTTTGTTGTCATCTCAAAGAACCAGTTCTTCATTTCATTAATTTTAAGTTGATTTTCAGTCCGTGTCATCAATTGTGCTCTCAGTTTTGTTATTTATTTCATCCTATCACTTCTGGATTTGATTTGTTCTTGTCCTTCTAGTTCTTTGAAGCACATTGGTAAGTTGCTTTTTTTTAATTTGGGGGGCTATTTTTAAATTTAGGGATTGATTGCTATAAATTTCCTTCTTAATAGTGCTTTTGTTTATCCTATAGGTTTCATTATGTTGGATTTCCATTTTCATTTATTTCAAGAGATTTTTTAACTTTTTTCTTCACTTTTTCCTTGATCCACTGGTTTTTCTGAAGTAACTTAAAATTTTCATACATTTGTGTAGGTCACAAAATTTTTCTAGTTGTTAATTTCTACTTTTACATTACAGTCATAAAAGATTCTTGATGCGATTTTTATTCTTCCAAATGTGTTGACACTTGTTTTGTGAAATGCTATATGATCTATCCTGGAAAATGTTTCCTGTGTTGTTCAGAAAAAATGTGCATTCTGCATCTGTTGGATGGAAAGCTCTGGAGATGTCTGTTTGCTCCAATTGATCTGGATTACAATTAAACTCTGGTTTCTTTGTTGACTTTCTGTCTAGAAGATCCTTCTATTTCTGAAAGTGAGGTGTTAAATACTAATACTGCTGCTAATACTGTACTGGTTTTTATCTCTGCCTTTAGATCTATTAATATTTGTATGAATTTGGTTACTCCAATATTGGTTTCACATATTTTTACTAGTGTTATTTCCTGTTGCTGGATTCAAAATTTTATCATTATGTAATAAATTTCCTGGTCTCTCTTTATTGCCTTTGATATAAGATGTATTATAGCTCATCCAAGTATGGATACTCCTGCTTTCTTTATGATTTCTTTTGAATGCCATAACTTGTTTCATACTTTCACTTTCAATTTATTTGTGTCCTTTTTAAGTGAAGCAAATTTCCAATAGGCAGGAGAACATTGAGTCCTGTCTTTTCATCCGTTTGCTCATTTTATCTCTTTTAATTGGTGCACTTAGTGTATTGACATATGGACAAACTATAGATAGGTAAGTTCTTACTACTGCCATTTGATTCTTTTTTTTGTATTTTTATTTTAATTTCTTTCTTTGTACTCAAACCTCCATTTGCAGTTATGTGATATTCTCTAGTACTTGGATTTGATCTATAATAGATTCTTTTTTGGGCTCAACTTGAGGCTTACAAAAGCTTCCTTTGGTCCTTACAAGCCATCTTCAAATGATAACTCTTAAAATTGATTATAAAAATAGGAAAAGAGACAAACAAAAACAAAGTGAAAAGGAATCCCAATAAAGCAGTCTGTATTTGTGCTCCATTCCTCCCCACATTCTGACTTTTTGATGTCACAGTTCACCTTTTTCTATACTGCATGTCTGTTAGCATTTTAGTGTAGTTATGATAACTGCTTCTTAGGTTTCACACTAGAGACAAGAATGATTTACATTCCATGTATAATATGCAGTATTAGAACATTCAGAAGCTCTTGATAGAGCTACCCTTACCAGTGAGTTTTCTATCTACTGATATTTTCTTTCTTTCTTTCTTTCTTTCTTTTTTTTTTTTTTTGACAGGCAGAGTGGACAGTGAGAGAGAGACAGAGAGAAAGGTCGTCCTTTTCCATTGGTTCACCCCGCAATGGCCTCTACGGTAAGGCACTGCGGCCGGCGCACCACACTGATCCGATGGCAGGAACCAGTTGCTTATCCTGGTCTCCCATGCGGGTGCAGGGCCCAAGCACTTGGGCCATCCTCCACTGCACTCCCTGGCCACAGCAGAGAGCTGGCCTGGAAGAGGGGGCAACCGGGACAGAATCCAGCACCCCGACCGGGAATAGAACCTGGTGTGCCAGTGCCGCAGGTGGAGGATTAGCCTATTGAGCCACGTCGCCAGCCTGATATTTTCTTTTTACTTGTTAGTGTCTCTTTTTTGTGTGTGCAGAGCTAACATCTCTTGCAACACCTGTCCAGCGGTAGTAAATTCTCTGCTTAGTTTGTCCGGGAATGTCTTTCTCCTCCCTCGTATCTGCAGCACAGCTTCACTAGATACAGAGCTCCTGGTCACAACTTCCTTCTCAGGGCTGTAAACTCTCATTCCACGCTCCACTGCTCTGCGGTTCTGTGTTGAGAAGTCTTCCATCAAGCAAACAGAACACTCTTTGTGTTGTGTGTGTCTTTTCTCTTTCAGCTGTGAGGACTGCCTCTTTATCTTCAGCCCTGGAGAGCTTGATGATAATGTCTTGGGGTAGACGTGGTTCAGTTGAATATGACCGTTGACCTTCCTTGGATGGTTGTATCTTTCTCTAGATTTGGGAAGTTTTCTGCCATTGTCTCTTTGAAAATACTTTCGACCACTTGGGCATTCTCTGTTCCCTCTTAAATCTCAATAACCAAAATGTTTGCTTTTGCCTTTTTCGTGCCGTGCAGCACTGGGTTTTAGTAATCTGACTTCTGTGGCCATCCTTCTGGAAATTCTAAGCAGTTAGTTCGCTTGGAAGGGGGCTACGTTCTGTCTGCTGCTGAGGTGGCTCACAGCCCACTGCTGCACCTATCAGCAAATCGTGATTCTGGCTCGTCTGTAAGACTGTTCATGGACGACAACAGAACCCACTGGTCACCGGAGCAGGTCCAGAGGCTCTGCAGGCTTTGGCTGGGGGACGGAGACTACAAGTGTCTGCTGGGAGTTATCAGCCTGTCGCTGATTTCCAAACAGCCCTATGGCTCCTTGCTGGAGGTGAAAGGAGAGCTGCTCAGCCCTCAGGGTGGCCCCAGACTGAGGTCACAGGAACTTTGGAAATAATTCCAGTAGCATAAGGAAATATTCCCCATAGAAAAATAGGTTTTAAGGTTGTGTTCAGACATTTTTAAACCTGAATTTATGTCATGTTAAATATATGTTCTCTCAGTCTAGGGAAATTCAACAATATTATTAATGCTGAAGAGTTTCCAGTCATTTTTATTCTCTTCCCTATGATTTTTTGTATTTTCCATGAGTATTGTTTGATAATTAAAAATACTACAAAACAAAGAAACATGGTTCCATTTGTTTTACCCAATTTTGATTAAAAGGAGTTTATAAAATATTTTGTATACATACATGTTTTTCCAAATATTTTTGTGGTCTCTAAGGATACAGTAATATAAACTACTACTAATTGGTAGGAAATCAATAAACTCTGAGCAGCATATCCCTAGAAAGCAGAATCTCAACTATTTTTTAGTTTTTCACACCATACCATAATAATTACTTTACATTTTTCACACACTAATTAAGGCCCAGGGGCAGGGCATTGCTCACCAGCTGATAATTATCAGGGTTAACTGCTGAACACAGGCTTTCCTTTTATGTTTCATTATATGAAATCAATTTATTTTTCATTTTTGCAAGGCGGAGTGTCTTTTGGTAAGGCCAATTTAGCACATTTCTAAAAATTTTCTTACAAAATAAATGGATGTATACTTCATTGTTTCATATTAGCATCTATAAAATCAGAGATGCATATATATCAAAAGATTGGATTGTAAAAAAAGCAGCAAATATTTCAAGAATTTAAAAATAATTCATATTTACTGGTATATTAGTTAATAGGATAAAATGTCACCACATACTATTCACTGATTTAATATTCGTTGATGGGAGAAAAATGCTACCATTTGAAACAACTAAAAGGGAAAAAATATCCACCATGAAGCTGCCTGAAGCGGACAGTGGAAAAGGAGCGCAGAGGACTTGGCTGCAGGGCACAGGTATCCTGGTCTGGCACAGGAGCTTCAGGGTAGGAGGGGAGGGAAGAGGACACTGTCGTTTCTCTTTGTCTTACTCCGTTTTCAACTAAATAGCCAACGATAAGAAAGTCTACTATGGGATTCTGTTTCATCCTGTCTTTCCTACTCACCTGCAGTGGGCCCACACAAAAGCTGTGAGGAACTTAATCCAGGACACCAGAAAAATCTTATCTTAGGTGCCAACCTTTGCCCACCCTGAGGGCACAGGATTGAAAAGGACCCGAAGGCTGGATCTTGGCTTCCATGGGGCAGACCTAGTGCTCCCTGGTGCAGAGGCAGGGTGGCAACATTCCAGTGCCACGAGGCCCTTTCTAAGCCTTATAAGGCATTATAACCTTTCAATTATTTCTGTAACAAAATATGCAATGAAGTCCAAAAACCTTAAAAATCAAATTTGATGATATTTTAACAATTTTTACAGCTGGCAACCATTCAGGTTAAAACACAGCTATTATTGATCAAATCTCTCAAACAGAACTCCTCTTGTAAGTTGGGGCTCTTCTGAATTTTATCACCACCAATACATTTTCCTTGTTTCTGAAGTTCATGTGAATCTGGGTTCTCATCATTAACTCATTAACATGAATTTTATGCACAGCGTCACATATGGTAGACGTTTGTTCTTTTTCATTTCATGAATATACACCATTATTTATTCATGCACTCTATAGATAGTGGATGCTTTGGTTGCCCTCAGTTCGGTTTCTTGTGCATAAAGCTGCTGTGAACAATCCTACACACTGCTTCTCTGCATGTATAAAGGCACTGTGCTTCCCTAACAATCTAACCAAGTTGGCATCACTACATTGAAGAAGCACAGATTCACCTTAATAAATACAGGGCCGGCGCTGTGGCATAGCAGGTAAAGCTGCCACCTGCAGTGCCAGCATCCCATCTGGGCACCGGTTCGAATTCCGGCTGCTCCACTTCCATTCCAGCTCTCTGCTAAGGCCTGGGAAAGCAGTGGAAGATGGCCCAAGTCCTCGGGCCCCTGTACCCACGTGGAAGACCCAGAAGAAGCTCCTGGCTCCTGGCTCCTGGCTCCTGGCTTCAGATCAGTGCAGCTCTGACTATTGCATCCAGAGGGGAGTGAACCAGTCAATGGAAGACCTCTCTCTCTCTCTCTCTCTCTGCCTCTCCTTCTATGTAACTCTGACTTTCAAATAAATAATAAATATCTTAAAAACTAAATAAATACCAACGTTTTCCGAAGCAGTCACAGCAATATACTTTACCAAAAACCATGTATAAATTTTTAAATTATTAGTTCCAGATCCTCACCAGTGATGGAATTTGACACATTTCATTTTTCTTTGTGTTTTCTTAGCTTACTTATTTTATATGCCTACTTTATTAATCTAGCAAGTGAGTACCTTAATATCGCAAGGTACTATTTTGTTTGCCCCTGATTTTTAATGATATGAAACTAATGTCCATAGGTACTTTTTCCATTCAAATACAATTTCACATGTTCACGTCTTTTGATTGGCTCTCATTTCCTGATTTATATTAGATGTCATTACAAAAGTTGGATAAATATTTTTGAGTAATTAAACTTCATATAACTTCTCTTATTTTTGGCTTGTAATTTTTTTCTTCTCATTTAGTCTTCTGATACAAAGCTTTAACTATAGTGGTCTTTCTACTTTTAATTTGTCGATCTATTTAGTGGGACATTAAGCCTATGATTATAAAGTAAATTAAAAATATGTTATTGCAAAAGTTATAAAAAGAAATGAGGAAGAACAGAGAGATAGACGCATCATTATATTTTTATAATTGTTTCTGTGAATGAGATGTAAACTTTTTATAGTAATAACAAATTTTAAAGATTTTTTATTTATTTATTTATTTATTTGAAAGAGTTACACAGAGAGAGAAGGAGAGGCAGAGAGAGAGAGGTCTTCCATCCGCTGGTTCACTCCCCAATTGTCTGCAATGGCCAGAGCTACACCAATCCCAAGCCAGGAGCTGGGAGCCTCTTCCAGGTCTCCCACGCTGGTGCAAGGGCCCAAGGACCTGGGCCATCTTCTCCTGCTTTCCCAGGCCATAGCAGAGAGCTGGATTCGAAGAGGAGCTGCTGGGACTAGAACCAGTGCCCATATGGGATGCCAGCACTGCAGGTGGCAGCTTTGCCCCCTGTGCCACAGTGCCAGCCCCAAAAAATTTTAAAAAGAGAAACTGTAAATGTTAATGAAATCCAGAATGTCAAAAAATATTTTGGGGCTAGCACTGTGGCATACCGGGTAAAGTTGCTGCCTGCAGTGCCGCATCCCATATGGGTACCCGTTTGAGCCCCAGCTGCTCCACTTCCAATCCTGCTCCCTGCTTTAGCTTGGGAAAGCAGCACAAGATGGCCCAAGTCCTTGGGACCCTGCACCCATGTGGCAAACCCGAAGAAGCTCCTTGCTTCTGGCTTTGGATAGGCACAGCTCCAGCTGTTGCAGCCATCAGGGAATTGAACCAGCAGATAGAAGACCGCTCTCACTCTCTCTGCAAATCTGCCTTTCAGATAAATTAATAAATCTTTAAAAAAATATTTTGATGTTTAGGACTTTTGTGATCTGTTTAGGAAATAGTTGCCTACCCCAATGCCATGAAAAGGTTTTTGAGTTCTAAAATCTTATTTTTATATTTTAAATGAAATTTATTCTGATTTTGCTTCATATCTTCTCAGATAAATTTTTTTTTAATTTCAGCCTAGGAAAATTGTCATCAATATTTCTTCAATGTCATTTATTCCTCATTAATCTCTCTTATTACTCGTCAAACCTGAATTATGTATGTTATGTTTCCAGTTTCCACTGTGCCTCATCAGTCTACTATGTTTTTTTTTTCCCATTTCACATCTTTTATTCCCTTTGTATGCTTCATTGTGGCCATTTTTTTTCTGGTTTCTGCTTATGTTCCTGAGGATCTTTTATGACATGCCTAAAATGTTCTTAAAACTATAATGAATTCTTAATCTTGGTTGTGCAATTTTCAGTTCTAGGATTTCCATTGGACCCTGCCAGATGCTAGCCCCTAGTGATATATATTACTTGTTTTCTGTTCTGAGTACGTCAGTCTTACCCCTTTTGAATCTCTTTCCAGAGCAGTCTTGGATTTGTTCCTGTGGTTCTGTTTGTTTCGTTTTTCTTTCCCCTTGTTGACAGGAATGTGGCCTTGTTTTTGGAGGTCTGCTACTCAATATTCTGAGTTTCAGATATTGCATATCAGAGAATGTGTAGGCACTGGATGATGCTATTTTTTTTTTTTTGACAGGCAGAGTGGACAGTGAGAGAGAGAGACAGAGAGAAAGGTCTTCCTTTGCCGTTGGCTCACCCTCCAATGGCCGCCGCGGACGACACAGTGCAGCCGGCGCACCGCGCTGATCTGAAGCCAGGAGCCAGGTGCTTCCTCCTGGTCTCCCATGGGGTGCAGGGCCCAAGCACTTGGGCCATCCTCCACTGCACTCCCGGGCCACAGCAGAGAGCTGGCCTGGAAGAGGAGCAACCAGGACAGAATCCGGCACCCCGACCGGGACTAGAACCCGGTGTGCCGGCGCCGCAAAGCAGAGGATTAGCCTAGTGAGCCGCGGCGCCGGCGATGATGCTATTTTTAATAGCATCATTTTTTTCCTTTACCAGCAGCGATTCCTTTGATCTAGTTGAGGTAGAGTTTTAGGCTTTGCCATCACTGGTTTGGTTTTTCTGCAAAGTACTTTCTCCTGTTCTCCAGCCTCAACCCCTCCACGTGGTCCCTCTAGACTGCAGGAGTTATCTTGGTCCCTTCAGTATGATGCCTCTTGGTCTTCAAATTATATCTCTTTGCACTAAATGTCCATAAAATGTTGTTCAATTCTTTGGGCCCCAGATACATCTTTTGTTGTTGTTCTTATTTCTTAAGGGAGTTTTACTCTGTGAGCACCGATGTTGATGCAGTCCACCACTTCAAGATCAAACTGGGCTTCACACAACTGTGTTTATTTTTCACTTAACTCCATCTCTTAGACCCAAAATAGAAGATTTTAACCCCAAGCTGGATGAGACTGCCGTCAGTTCCTGGATGACCGTTTTAGTTTGGCTCCTTCCATTCCATGAGAGGCAAGTTGTCAAAGGCCTGGGGCGGGGAGCAATAAAAAGAGTGGGAGCATTTGACAAGATTTTTTTCCCTCCTGGTCCCTTACTTCCAGTCTTGCTTCTTTGCCCTCCATTGTGTGGAAGCAGCCGTGTGTTTTATCTAACCTGAGTAGGCTGGTTCTATGGACATATGCTACCATGTCATGTTCAGAAGAAAAAGCCTACTTCTTCAATAATTTTATTTAGCGCTAAGGGAAAAGCAAGATGTCTTCTTATAAATTGCTTCTTAATTTTCAAGAAAATATGAAGATTAATGAAATTTCCACATTAAAATTTCTCTAAAATAATGTATTTATACGTTATATCTTGTATGAATTAATGTATAAAATGTTATACTTACTAAACAGGTTTTTATGAGTGTCTTTTTTTGAAGATTTATTTATGTTTGAAAATCAGAGTTACACAGAGAGAAGGAGAGGCAGAGAGAGAGATAGAGAGAGAGAGAGGTCTTCCATCCACTGGTTCACTGCCCAGTTGGCTACAATGGCTGGAGCTACATTGATCTGAAGCCAGGAGCCAGGAGCTTTTACTGGGTCCCCCACGTGTGTGTAGGGCCCAAGGACTTGATTTGTCTTCCATTTCTTTCCCAGATATATTAGCAGGGAGCTGAATCAGAAGTGGAGCAGCTGGGACTTGAACTGGTGCCCATATGGGATGCTGGCACTGCAGGAGGTGGCTTTACCACTACGCCACAGCACCGGCCCCATGAGTGTCTATTATGCTCAAACTTCTGCCTTCTCCAGATATTAAAGGATACTTAGGAAATCAATCAGGCATTAAGGATGTTACAATTTATTGAAAGGAGGACATTGATGTAAATGGGTGAATAACTTGCTGTAAAAATCAAGAGAAGTGAGATCCACTCACCAAGGAAGTTTTCTTAGAAGTATGAAGTGAATCCTGAGTCTGAGTTAGTATTTAGTCAAGTAAGATGTAGGGATTTCAGCCTAGAGGGCTGAAGAACAGGAAATTCCTGGAATGAGAATAGCATTTGAAAAACACTGAACATGAGAGAAGGAGCAACATATCAGGGCATGTGCAGGTTGTACGAAACCCCAAAAAACAAGAAAGGAGTGTCAAAGAATTAACCATGGTAGAAGATACAAGTCAATGTGTGCACAACTGTTTATGCCAAGGAAATTATTTGAATGCTATGACTCAAAGATTTTAGACAGGGAATAATTTGTGATATTGGCCTGGAGGTATTGAGGAATGAATGGCTTGTGAAAAGCCAGTTCAGAGCCAGTTGTTTTAATCTAAGCATTGACTAATTGGGTCCTGAACCAAGGTAGTGAATGTACAATTGGAAATAAATGATAAGTCAGTCTATAAATATTTCTCAGCTCTCTATCATCACGTTTGACAAGATAGAATTAATTATGTATCCATAGAGTTCAGTCAGTGCACATCCCCTGGATCACAGAAACCAGGTTAATTAAAGTGTGGAGAGCACATGGAAAGCCTTATGCTCTTCTCAAACTCCTTGTCACTTCAACAACGGCACCCTTGAGCAGTGTCCAGAATAGTGGTTCAGTCACTCTAAGGAATGGTATTCTGTTACTCCTGTAAGCCAGTCTAAATAGATAGATTGATGTGATGTTAGAAAAAACTATCTAAACATGTCAGTAAGCAAAGGGAAAATAATGCTCTTAAAGTAACTGAAATCAACACCAGTTTCTGTGAGAAAAATCTCCACATGCAAAAAAAGCAAAGTCCAGTTTCCAACAGGCTAAGTGTCGTACAATTCCCTGTATGTCACAGGGTCACGTGGTGAAGGGAAGGGAGCCTTTTCAAACTCCCTAGAGCTTTCAGTGAGGCTCTGCTCTGCACTCAGCACCCACCGCGTGGACAGCAGGGCAGACTTCCTGTGCCTGGAAACCTTTGTCTAGTCACTTTCCACTGCTATGGCAGAACCCTGCAGACTGAGGAATCCATAAACAAGAGTGTATGTGGCTCACTGTTCTAGAGGCTTGGAAGGCCACTACTAAGGTGCTGTATCTGCAACATCCCATGGCAGAATGGCTCTAATAATTTTGTTTAGGATTTGCACATTGAAATATCAGTGCTCTTGGAATCCAGTGGGGACTGTAATGCCACAAGTTTAGTTATAATGAGCCTGCCTGATTTTATTCTACAATATCAGCCTGGACTGTATTTTGTGAGTGATGCTTTAGTGCAATGAGAATAGCACTCAGTGCATTTCCTTCATCTAATGTCATAATCTCGGAGCTGCATCAAACCCAGCATGTAATGAAGCTGACATTCACCTTTAGA
Organism: Oryctolagus cuniculus; assembly: GCF_964237555.1. NCBI lineage: Eukaryota > Metazoa > Chordata > Mammalia > Lagomorpha > Leporidae > Oryctolagus > Oryctolagus cuniculus. The sequence continues at coordinate 197,150,602 of NC_091433.1, forward strand.
AAGCAAGTCTCCATGTATGATAGGGGAAGTCCAGACATGTTTGAGGCATCTGTCTCCTATTGATGCATCAGGAAAGAATCTTGTTGGCGAACTCTCAGTGACATGCTGAGCAAGAAGCGACATGCCAAGCAATCCACACTGTCCAATGGACAATTTGCTTTAGGGAACACATAAACACTTGTATTATTATTGCACCATTCGCTCTAGACTGATGTCATATAATAAAGGCAGCTTACATGTGCACTTCTTGAAGAACTTAAATTTGAATGAAATAAGTAAAAGATTGATGTCAGAAATGATAATATCTGGTAATATAAGTGGTAAACCCCTGGGGTTGAGATCTGATTTTGAGATGAACCTCTAGTATTTCATTTTATTTGGATTAATCTATGAAAACTATAACCTATAACCCAAGATTATTCTCACAAAAGCAATCTCTGTAAATCCCTCGCCAAAGCTTCTAAGTTCCTTTTTCCCCTAGAAAAGCGAAGTATTGAATCTATTACATTTATCACCTGGCACATTCTAAGATGCCGGGTGCACCGCGCTGATCCGAAGGCAGGAGCCAGGTGCTTCTCCTGGTCTCCCATGGGGTGCAGGGCCCAAGCACTTGGGCCATCCTCCACTGCACTCCCGGGCCACAGCAGAGAGCTGGCCTGGAAGAGGGGCAACCGGGATAGAATCCGGTGCCCCAATCAGGACTAGAACCCGGTGTGCCGGCGCCACAGGTGGAGGATTAGACTATTGAGCCGTGGCGCCTGCCTTACAGTTCATTTTTAAGTAATAAATATTTTCCTGAGAGAATCTCCAGAAAAGGAAGGGCATTATTTGATCACAGCTTTGAAACTTTTAAAAACCTGTACAGGGAAATAACCTCCAAACAACAAACCTTAAATTTCCTACACTTCAGGGACTAGGTCAGTTCACACACCTGAATTTTCAAGCCCATAGGAAACTAATCAACCAATGTGGACCTCCTATGATGAGAGCAGACTGAAGATGCTGCTACCTGAGCCAGACACACTGGGGCTTCCCCTCCACCCCATCACTGTGGGGCCTGGAGCCATGAGCACTAGTGGAGTACTCAGAAGCCACTCTTCGTCAAGAGTCAGTAAGCTGAGGCTCCCCATAGAGAGGCTTCTGAGGCATAAATATAGATGACTGGGTTAGCCTCAGGCTGGTCTGAAGCTAAAAGGAGCTCCAAAAATGTTTTGTCTAAAAGAGGCATGAAGAAGTTCCAGAATGAGGGCTCCCCATCCTGGGTTTGGGTGTGATTGTGTGTCAAGAAAGCTGATGGGCTGCTGGAGATAGCCACTGGACAGGCAGCATCATGGAGCCATTGGAGAGAAGTGTTCTGTTCAGGGGAGTGGCCTGACCTTTAGACCAAATGAATGGTCAACCAGCCTATGGTGGGCACTTAAAGAAGGGAGCTGAGGTAAATCACTGATAAAATGAGAGCAGAAAAGAGGCTCAAACATTGAGCCCTAAGTCATTCGTGAGAAGAAACGAGAAAAAGACTGAGCTAGAGAAAGACGGTAAAACACACCATGTGAGCAACTGTGAGAAAATTGAGAGCTGAGTCCATGGAGCCCTGGAAGGAAATGAAACGCTACGGACCCCATGGTTGTCAACTGTGCCAAATGCTGCAGAGAGGCCAAGCTCAAGGACATTTAACCACTCCCAGTGGATTTCGCTGGAAAGGAGAACAGAGAAATGGTAATTACTGGAAAGGAATGTTTGGTTGTGGTTGTTTCAGTCTACTTTGGGAGTAATTACAGTTATGTTTATGATAATGGAGGCCACCCAGGAAATAAGGAAGGGACAAGAAGGAGGAGAGGTGAGAAGAATCAGGTGTGGCTGGAGGAATTTCCCGGACTAGAGCAAGTCAGGGTTGTGTTAGGAGGAAGGAGGGTTCAAGGACAGGAGGGAAGGCAGAAGCTAAGAAAACAGCTGTTGGGTGCCTGCATAGCAGGGAAAATGTGGACACATTCTCTCTTCAGGGCCTCTGTTTCTTCATGCCTTAGGGGACAAGTCATTTGCTGATGTTGACGTTGGAAAGGGAGGTGTAGGAGGATGGGAAGAAAGAAAAAGGTTTTAGTCATCTAAAAGGACTGATTGAGTAGACCAGGGATTCAGCAGTTACTGCGTGACATTAAAGACCAACTAGAAGATAGTGGTCATTAGTTTAAAAGAAAATCAGTCACCATTGCTTTAGACTGTCTTCAAGAGGGCATGAAAGTAACTCGGGTTTTTCCTTGCACCTCCATCTGCCTTTTTCCTGAAGGCAATGTCACTGTTGTCCTGCAGTAATAGCCTTCATGATTGTGAGAAGATTGTTTATTTTGCTCGTAGAGGTTGGATAGATTTCTAAGATACAGAGCCTAAGGTGCATTTCCGCCCTCGAGATAGGCTTGTAAAGAGTTAGAATGATATGTGGAAACTCTAGGATCCTTTTGACAACTTCATACAAGGCACAAAGACTATACCATGTTGCTCTTTGTTTCTTGAGAGTGCGTTGAGTTAACTGTGTCTTAAATATTACTCTGTGTGTGCTCATGCAAGCAAATTTAAATGGACTAAAAGCACTGGATTTGAGGACTAAAGCACCCCAAACATTTAATTCCTTTGTGTCTAGAACATAAATGGAGAATGGAAGCAATGGATATCATTACACCATTGCTTTCACATTGTTGTCTACACTAATGTGCTTACAGCTGAATCAGCTTCCCTTCCCAAATTCTCTTCACTTTTCTCAGATATTATGGTAGTAACTATCTTATAGAGTTGTTTTGATTATAAAATGTATGTAAGGAACCTGAATATGTACCTAAAACATGTAAGGTGCTCAAGTTATGTCCATGGTCATTGTTGTAATAGGTAGACTTAAAGTGGGTTAAAGAAAGCAAGCATATGTAGTGATTCTTCAAACCAAGGGCCCGTGTTTTATATGACCTCACAGTGTCAGGCCTAGACATGTCCAGAAAAGTTAGTAAAACAACCAGAGAGAAGATTCCTACATGATTCCCATAGTAGCTTTACAATTTCTGTCCTTTTTGGTTTAGTTTTTGAAGAATGAAGAATAAAACTTTTCCATTTGCAAAAAGGTGATAGGAAGTGTTAGGCTCGGCATGAGAGAGGAAAGTAGAGACAAGTGTATAAAGGAATCAATGAGGCACCAAGTTCCCCCCTTCCAAGAATACAGAAGCTGAAAGGAGGAAGCAGGCACATGAAAACACACATTTCAAGCAAATTAACAAATGCATAGTCTAGAAGCTACAATTCAGACAAATACAGACAAAATCTTCAACCAAATGAAGAAACAAATCAGATTGTTCAGCCGGTATGAGATACAGGATGTTCCCAACCACCAGAGACTAGGTACCATTTTGGTGCCAATTTAAGTCTGAATTTTCACACTGCCTTTTAGTCTGGAAAAAAAATGCATTATCTGCATGGTTTATGGTGCTTTTGTTCTTACCCCTTCCTTCAGTGAGATGAAGTGGACAGCAACTTTCAACAGAGACAAGTCAGAGACCCAAGAGACTTCTGGGGTTGGTGTCATCAACTCAAGGCTCAATTCCTCTTCTATTTTGCAGCACCTTTTAGTATTTTTTTTAACTTTTATTTAATGAATATAAATTTCCAAAGTACGGCTTATGGATTACAATGGCTTCCCCCCCATATCGTCTCTCCCACCCGCATCCCTCCCCTTTCCCACTCCCTCTCCCCTTCCATTCACATGAGGATTCATTTTCGATTCTCTTTATATACAGAAGATCAGTTTAGCATATATTAAGTAAAGATTTCAACAGTTTGCTCCCACACAAACATAAAGTGAAAAATAATAGATGATTTTTTTAAATGATGATGAAATCAGATCAGACCTATTGTCATGTTTAATCCCAGCGAGAGTCAAGTTGGGAATTGATAATTTCTTTTTTTTTTTTTTTTACAGAAGATCAGTTTAGTATACATTAAGTAAAGATTTCAACAGTTTGCACCCCCATAGAAACACAAAGTGAAATATACTGTTTGAGTACTCGTTATAGCATTAAGTCTCAATGTACAGCACATTAAGGACAGAGATCCTACATGAGGAGTAAGTGCACAGTGACTCCTGTTGTTGACTTTACCAATTGACACTCCTGTCTATGGCATCAGTAATCTCCCTATGCACCAGTCATGAGTTTCCAAGGCTATGGAAGCCTTTTGAGTTCACCGACTCTTATCTTGTTTAGACAAGGTCATATTCAAAGTGGAGGTTCTCTCCTCCCTTCAGAGAAAGGTACCTTCTTCTTTGATGACCTGTTCTTTCCACTGGGATCTCACTCACAGAGATCTTTCATTTAGGGTTTTTTTTTTTTTTTCCAGAGTGTCTTGGCTTTCCATGCCTGAAATACTCTCATGGGCTTTTCAGCCAGATCAGAATGCCTTTAGGGCTGATTCTGAGGCCAGAAGCACCTTTTAGTATTAAAGCCAATGAACTCTTGTACATGTACAGATAAAAATGTAAAATTTTATAAGTCCACTGGACTCAGATTTAAAAAAAGACATAAAATAATATGGTATTACTTCAATCTAATTTGTAAGTCCTAAAGCACTGTAAATATAAATTTAATGAGTATTTACAAAGCATAGTATGCAAATATTATAAAATGAATTGTTTTAAATGAAATAAAAATTTTATGCACAATTTCTAGCCCTGAATGAAATTATGGTAGCATGTACATCTTATTATTGTTATTATAGCTTATGTTAATGTACAATTTGAAGTTAACATTATATGCTCTTGTGCATTACCATCTATTGTAATCAGAAAATCTGATGATAAATAAGACCAAAGGAAGAATTTGGAGGCTAAAGAATTAGAAGGCAGAAAAATCAAGTCTTGAATTTCAGGTTTTTTTCTTAATTTGTACATTTGTTTTATAAGCCATAGAGACAGAGAGAGACAGAGACAGAGAGACAGAGAGAAGTATCTTCCATTCACTGGGTCATTACCCAAATGTCTACAACAGCCAGGGTGAACAAGTGTGAAGCCAGGAGCTGGGAAACCAACCTGGATCTCTCGTGGTGGCAGCAGAGACCCAAGAATTTGAACCATCATCATCTGCTGCCTCCCAGGGTGTGCATAAGCAGCAAGCTGCAATAGGGATGGAGAAAAGACTCAAACCCAGGCATTCCAATATGGGAGGCAGACATCCCAAGCAGTATCTTACCTGTTTTGCTAAACAAACAATTGTCCCAAATCTGTTTTTCTACTTGCCTTCTACCCCATGACCGCTCTCTCATTGAGTCCTAAATGTATGTCCAAATGTATGAAGTGTCATATGGAAGGCTGTCATAGTAAGTGTTTGCACATACAAAATTTACTTTACTTGTTGTGACTCCTCATTCTTGCACTCCCTGGGGTGTTATTCAGGAGAAATACAAACTAACACTTGTTCTTTTGGGTTCCCAAACTTAAAGTGGAGATTTACTTCTCATTGATTCATTCATTCAACAGGCATGTGTCAAACCAACTCAACACATTCTAGGTGGTGCTAGTTGATATGGAAGAAATGAAGAAAAATTCATAAAACTTTGTGCTCTCCAGGATCGTAAAAACAAAGCTACCAGAAGAAAGTGCACTGGGAAATAGTCATTTCAAAATTAGAAAACTTGGCCTGTACTTCGTTGTGTGATATCAGCAAAGTGTACCACTGTGCCTCAGTTTGCATATTTTAAAAAGACTAACTCTAATGTGGAGACTATTTTTTTAACAGTTTGAGGAGATGAGTAAAGACAACAACTTTTGGTGAAAGCAGTACTGCACCAATGAGGTCCTCTGTATTGGGGCTGATTTCGAAAGATAGGAGCACTCATTGCCCACTTCCAATTTATAATTTCAGTATCCATGCAACAGAAGGATCATTGCACTCTGGTTCCATATAAAAATCTTGGCTTTGATCTTCTTGATTTATTTTAGTGATAATTATATCTATTTTTCACTTAAAGTTTAACTACTGCCACCAGCCAAAAGTATTTTATCTTGTACTACTTGCATTAACAATGATCTTGGAAGGACAATTCTGTAAATCTGTGTAAGACTTTTTTTTTACAGGCAGAGTTACACAGTGAGAGAGAGAGACAGAGAGAAAGAGAGAGAGAGACAGAGAGAAAGTTCTTCCTTCCATTAGTTCACCCACAAAATGGCCGCTATGGCCGGCACTGTGCCAATCCGAAGCCAGAAGCCAGGTGCTTCCTCCCGGTCTCCCATGCAAGGGCAGGGGCCAAGCACTTGGGCCATCCCCCACTGCCTTTCCAGGCCACAGCAGAGAGCTGGACTGGAAGAGGAGCAACCGGGACAGCACCGGTGCCCCAACTGGGTCTAGAACCAAGAGTATTGGCACCGCAGGCAGAGGATTAGCCTAATGAGCCACAGCACCTGCCAGTAAGACTCTTTTATGTTGACAGAAGGAGTCTAAGCACCCTTCCTGGCCACCCCAGTTTCCTCCCCCTTCCTTCATGTGAGACAATATTTTCTCTTTGGAGCTGTCTAACCCCTTATGGTTCAATGGCCATTGTAGGCTCCAGAGGTAGCAGACCACAGAGTGCACCCTATGGTATCACTGTTTGGGGTCCGTAGGAAGCAATTGTGAGACAGAGATTAATTTGCAGAGATATTATTAGGAAGATTTTGAAGTCAAACTCCTTGGAAAAGAAGAAAAGGAAATATGGTTGGGTGCAGAAAGGAAGTTGAGGTATGATGTAGGCCCCAAAGACCCAGCAGACACCATGGAAATCTTAGAAGCTGCATGGCCCTTCAGATACTCCAAGCTGGGGTGAGTGAGTCAAGACCCTAGATCTCCAATTAGACCTGCAATTGCAAGCAGGTGGCCCTAGAAAGGGTGCCAAGAACGAGGCATCCCTCTCCAGTCAGGGAAATCCCCAGAGAATTCTGAGTGGTCTATCAGCAGCATTCCTGGGGGTGGGGCTGCACTTTTGAAAAGAGACCCAAGTGTCACAGTACAGAAGCCACCACTGCTTAGATCCACTGGAGCAGGGAGGAATCCCAGAGAGAAGGGACAGTGAGATGAGCGACAGCTCCTGGCACTGCAACTGGCTGGGGGGCTGTGCATGACATTTGTCACCCCCTACGTCCATGTCTCAGTCCAGGGTCCCAGCACCCTCCAGAAGCATCACCTGTAGCATGAGAGACAACTGCTCCGACCTCTGTGGTGCAGCTGTTATGATTGTCCACGCTCTGTCAACACTGAGCAACAAAGGAGGGTCCACGGCTGCCAAAGACTGTACTCTCTGGTTCCAGCCATGATCTTCCTTCCACCGCCTAAACCTGTTAGGATGGCAACTTCTCTTCCTCACATGTATTATCTGGGCAGCAGTAACCTAAAAGTGACACTTGGGTTATTCCTGCTGGAAGTTTTACCTTTTGAGGACCAAGCCATAAAAATGCAAAGACACCAGACTTGCAGGGACTGGAAGCACAAATTACCAAAGCAGGCTACAAGCAATGTTGGGAAGCAGGGATGTCCCTCTTGTTGGCTCTTGTTTCCCAGATCAAGCTATGTTACCCCTTGGAATTCCAATACTATACCAAGTTGGTGGATTTAGTGGGTGTGGCCCAGGTATATCAAAGTGAGGCTTCTGCAATGGTCCAGACTTAGAAAAGTCCTGTGTGTGGTTTAGTGCTAATCCATCTCCATCTTGAAATGCTTCATAGTCTTGAGCAATGGACCCCAGATTTTCCCTTTGCTCTGGGATCCACAAATAGCCAGTTCTGGGAACCTGTGTAATGCCACTGTGGAACTGATGCCCCTGCTGGGCCCTCACTCTTTCAGCGAAGTAGTGCCTGCTTATCTTCTAGGCTCTGCTTCGTTCTTGGAGAATTAAGGGCAGACCTGATGGAGTCTAAGACCCACGTCCTGCAGACCTTTAAGCCTAGGATTATTTTCTGCCATTTCCACCACAGTGGAGTGACTTTAACTTACTCTCTTGGCTGCTATGGAGCGTGAGTGCTGGGGCAGACTTCAGTACCTACCATTTCACGTTCTTTACTGTGGTAATGCACTGTGGCAAGGAACCTGTGGAGCGTGTTCCAGCTATCAGAATCCCCCTGGCATCTATACACCCAGCACAGGGGACAAGTTAAACTGCGAGCTGCACTGTGAGTTATACTGAGAAGGACTCCACTCATCCACTTAGACTCCCAGGTGCCCACTTCAAGTCTCTGAGTCCACTCAAAGTCCACTCTGGGCACCAGATTCCAAATATCAGGTAGTGTTGTCTCCACAGTGGATGGCACTCTAAGTCCATGGCTGTGGATCCTTTAGGGGAGTTCCAAGAAACCCTTCCATCTACTTGCCATTAAGATGAAACGGGGAGCAGGATCCTGTCTGCTGAAGACCTGGTCTCTCCTTCAGCCCAAAATAAGTCAGGCAAAGAGTTAGTAATTTTTCATGGATGCCTGTAAGTCCTTAATTTCCTATCCCTGATTTTTTTTCATTAGATAACTGAAGTGGGTCTCTTCAAGACTGGCCAATGGTTTTGTTCCTAGCCGTGTCATGCTCTGTTAACCCTTTTCATAGCTTGTTGCCGTTGCTAATCAGGGTTTCCAACCTTCCACTCTGGCCTTCACAATAATTATGGTAGCTACATTTAAGTTGTCTAATGATTAGAGGATACAAACTGACATCTACTGTTCCAAATTCCTGCTGACCCCCAGTGCTATCACTGAACCCAACCCACTGTTCAAAGGAGGACAGTGGGTGCCCCATTCACTAACACAAAGCTCATCACTGAGGTAAATGGTCTATCATCCATCATCCCCTGTGAAATACAGTCATTTGGTGAGCTTCCCAACCTTGCAAGGACGAGCATGAGTATATCCAAGATGTATCCATTTGTCACTTAAGAGAGAAAATCTGTTTGCTTAGCACAAAGAAACTGTGTAATTCAAATTTGAGTATTATTCTAAGTGCATTTTTAATATTATTATATACAGGATATAAAGATTAGGATATTTGCAACACTAAGAAAAGTCAGGGCAAGTATTTGATGGACGCTATTTTGGAAGCCCATGTGCCATATGGGAGTGCCTAGGTTTGAGCCCTGGCTTTACCTCCAATTCCAGTTTCCAGTCAGTGCACACACTTGGAGGCAGCAGGTGTTGGCTGAAGAAGCTGAGTCCCGCCACACACATGAGATACCTGTTGAATTCCTGGATCCTGGCTTCAGCCTGACCCCACCCCAGCTGCTGAGTACTGAACCAGAAGATACGAGATCTCTCCTTTCTTCTCTCTCTCTCTCCCGTTTCTCTCTCTCTCTATGTCAAAAAAATAAAATAACTACCTAAATAAAATATTAAAAATACATCAAGAAAATGTATCATTTCTTTCTAGCATAAATGCTTTTCCCATTGTCAGACAGCTATGAAGACAGGACATTTTATGTCCCCTGGCTCCCTGTCTGATTTTATTATATATTTTTTTGTTTAGTCACACTCTGCTAACGTCTTACAAATCTCAGCAAATTCATTTTAAAGAGACAGTGCCCCTTTCTATTGCAGAAATATTTTACAAAGTACACTTGATAACTGTGAAGCTGTTTACAAACTTTCTTTTCATATTACGTATCTATTACATCTTAATCACACAAAAACAAAAACAAAAACCATACCAAATAAAACACAAACATACCCACACAGATGTCATGGTTTTTTGAATGCACACATGTATTCCTGCAAATATGCATTTTATAATTAAAAACAGAATTCTACATATTATTTTAGACATAGTTTTAATTTCTGTGATGAATTCAATCTAGCAACAGCACCATAACCTACTGGCTGGAACAACTGTCATTCAGTGTCCAGGGAGGGTCCACTTCCTGGCTCACAGATGACAACTTCTCACTGTGTCCTCATGTGGTACCAGGGGCAAAATCGCTGCCTGGGGCTAAGGAAACAGCTCATTTAGGGTGCCTCTGCTGTCATGACTTACCTCCCAAAGCCTCACCTCCTTGGAGCACCACTTTGGAAGTCAGGGTTACAGCCCTGAGTCTGTGGGGACACACAGTCAGTCTAAAGGAGGGACGGATCCATGGCGGTTTTTAAGTTGTGAAGGTCATTCTTTCACAAAAAGCTAGTATGTTTTATAAGATGAATTCGATTCAGAGGTGAGTGTAAAATGTACAGAATTCAGAGGTGAGTGTAAAATGTTACAATACAAGCACTCTGCTCTTTGATGGATGCTGCACCATACTTTGCACCTCTGGGTCTTAACCTGGGAGTGTCCCAACAGGGATATTTCAGTCCAGGAGGAAATGTCACTCGTCTAGAGTGTGCATGCTTGTTCTCATAGGCATCTGCCAAGGCATTGCTGTGCAGAGGAGGTCTCAGCCTGTGGTGCTGTAACAAAATACCAAGACGGACAATTTGCAAGGAATAGAAATGTATTTCCTATCATTTTGGAGGCCAAGAAGTCCAAGAGAGCACATTGAAGGTGCCCAATGGCATCAGATGAGGGCTTTCTCACATGGCAGAGGACGGCATGTGACAAGACAGGGCAAGTGGGCTACCTGGGACCTCTCTTCCTCTTCTTAGAGCCACCAAAGCCATTGTAGGCACCCTGCCCTTCCTATAATCTCATCTCACCCCAGGCACCTCCCGAGGGGCTCACCTCCAAGTACCATCAACAAATGACTGGGGCCCATGTTTCCAACATGTGAACTTCTGAGGGTCACGTCAAAAAACAGCAAGTGAGATATTTAAAATTTAGGAATTTTACACAAAAATGTAACCGCATAATCTACCAAAGCACCAGTATTAAAAAAAAATCACTTAATTCTGTAATTATAATGAGTGTGTGGGTGGATATATGAGAATAAAAGGGACATTTTAAGCCATGGAATACTGCTCCAGGCAGAGGAATATGCAGGTGTAACTTCACAGGAAATACTGAAATATCCAAGGAGAAAGAGAGTGTGTGATCGGTGCAAAGAGAGTAGTCCATCTAGAAATAGATACTTATGTATGCAACTTTAATATTTCTCTCTTGCTATGACCACTTCAGCCAACTAGGTTTACCATACAATTAAGGTGGTCAACAAAATTCTGGTCCTAAGAGATATAGGAGAAAAAGTAAAAACATAAAAAATATAATAGATGATCAGGTTATTTAAAATATAAAAATAATGGCAAACTTTCAATTTCAAACAAGAATAGATTGTGGTTTCACATCATGTGCCAAGAAAAACTACATAATTAATGGTTTGGTGTAAATGTAAAAAAATAAAATTATGAAGGTTTTAGCTAAAATATGGCTGCATATTTAATAATATAGTTAAAAATTTTTTAAATTCATAACATCAAAGCCCAAAATCATGAAGGAAAAGAGCAGAAAATTCACAAAAACTTTAACAACTCATGAATTGAAAGACACTTAAAATGAAAGGGGGAAAATAATTTGAAACATGACAGATGAGTGTCATTAATACATAGTGGACTCTTACAGATTAGAAAAAAGATTCATATTTCAGTAGTGAAAGGGTCTTAGGACATGAGCAAGTAATTCACACACACAAAAAAAAACAAAGTTTAGTTCCTTTTATGAATGAAATGCAGATGAAATCAATGCTGTAGCTCTTATCTATCAAATTGATAACTGAATCAAGAACTATTCGTACGAGCCTTTTCTCTGGATCTTGGCCACAGTTCAAAGTGTTTCACGTTTAGCAGTTACCACCACTCACACAAATGTAAAAATCCATCAAGTTTAGCATTTGTGCACTCTACCTTCAGTGAAAATCCTCCTGGTTTGTAAGCAGGTGTCCCTACAGTTTGGGAAGTGAATCATGACTATGGCTTCCATGGTCTTCCCCTGGCTTCCATGGTCTTCCCTGGCTCACTCAGACTGATGCTTAGGGATGAGATGATGGCAGCATTCGGAACCCTGTTCCCGTTTGACACATGGGCACCATTTTCCTATGGCTACTGACTGCTACAGATAGGAAAATTGGTTGTCACAGTCTTCAAAGCAAAAATTTCCTTCTGAATTAATCTCCATCTACCTCCATAATATTTTCATTGCTGATCAAATATGGTACTTATTTAAAAACTGCCTTGCAGAATATTTGTGTTATTGTGCCTATATCTACTGCAGTGGTAGGGAAGGCAAGAGAAGAGGCTGAGTCTAACTGTCATTTGTATTTCCCTCAGTGCCTATTATAGCATCATTCATGAATGGTCATGAAATTGAATAAAATCACTTGATTCTTGAAGTGTGTACATAATTTGGGAAGATTACTAAGAGACAGTAATTGCCAATCTGCTCTGGAATCTTTTGTCTGTCTAGACACAACCTTTTCCAACAAAAATTATGGGCCAATAATGAGACTTGAGGTTATTCCCATATTAACTTTCTCCATGCCATTTATCCCTCAGGCTTCATACAAGGTAGGTTCAAGTCATCCTGACCCCCTCTGCTCGCCCTCCAGGGAGTGGAAGCTGCATTCTTGTGAGATCAGAGCCAAGCTCACAGACACAAAATTAAGGTCAGAGGATCAATAAACTGAAACCTTTATACAATCTGTGCCTCCTTTGTTTATCACAGATGGAGAGATGGAGATGCTGATAAAGCAATCAATACACAAGTTTTCAAGCATTGTTCTGTGTACTGAGTGTTACCTTGAGTGCGCAGATCATGCAGAACTCAGAAAAACAACCGAGAGGTCCTGGCAGCCTGGGATGTGTGCTCAGTGTGGAAGGTCGCGATGACATCATGAGGACAAGAGTGGCGAGCAGGTGCTCTCGAGTGGCTCTGCTGGGGAGTGGATTTGCATTAGAATTTCTCAAACCTTTTATGTCATCCATGGAGTAGAGCAGTCAAATATTTTATGGAATGCTTGATATCACCTGATATCCAGCTGATGGGTTATTTGACTGAAATGAGGCATAAAGGAGACTCTTTGTGGCACAGAGACAGACCCTACAATTACTCACTAGTTTCCAAATTAAAAAATGCACAAAGAGGCAAAAAGCTCATGTATTTGCTTCTGTCCCATTTGTGTAGGTCATGGAAAATTAATTCTACTTTGTAAATTGGAGTCCCATAGACAAATTCTTTGTCAGTTGTTAAAAAATTATAATGAGGATAGTCTTTAGAATCAATATTTTATTTCAAAAATATGTGTTTCCATTATTTATACACACCCTTTTCAAAATATGTCACATGCATTATTTCCTCTATTTAAATTTGTCCATGAAGTGACAGAACCACATTTTCACTTCTCTTTAAGGAATGGGAGATTGCAATATGGAGAAGTTGGTACCACCAGTAGGTTTGAGATTTTGTAGCCTGGTGTTTCACTGCACTGGTAATTTCACAGCTGCCTGACGAAGGGCTAGAGCTAAAAGTAAACACAAATCCTTCAAAGGAATGGTGTTCATTAAAATTTAAGTGTAAAAAGGTTGCCAAAAGAGGAATGCTACCGTTTTAACAAAAGAAATAATTTCATTAAAAGTGATGCGCCAGCCTTGATTCTTTAAGGGGGAAGCATGGCCTTAGCCTTGAGGAATGGGAATGAAAGCGAGGGTGGATATCAATGTGTTCCCACGAAGGCTAGGGGATAGAACCTGACGGTGCCTTAGAGGAGGCACCGGCTGTGCTACCAAATGGAGGACCAATGAGTTTTGTCCACAATAACCAGTTTTCTTATCCTCTATCAAAATTTAGCATAAAAAATCCTCCCACCTATAATAGACAGAACACTAGGGTCCTCAACGTTGGAAGTAAAAACTTTATGTATGTAATGAGTAAATTGGGGCCAGTGCTGTGGCATAGTGGGTAAAGCTGCCGCCTGCAGTGCCAGCATCCCAATCAGGGGCCAGTTCATGTCCCATATGCTCCACTTCCAATCCAGCTAAATTTATGGCCTGGGAAAGCAGTGGAACCTATACATTCTGACGAGGGACACTAATGCTTCTCTATCATAGCCTGGGGGAAAAATGGAAGTTCTCAGGCCTCTGCACCCCCATGGGAGACTTGGAGGAAGCCCTAGACTCCTGGCTTTGGATTGGCACAGCTCTGGACATTGTGGCCATTTAGAGAGTGAACCACCGATGAAAGACACTCTCTCTCCCTCTCTCCCTCTCCCTCTCTCCCTCTCTCCCTCTCCCTCTCTCCCTCTCCCTCTCTCCCTCCCCCTCTCTCCCTCTCCCTCTCTTCCTCTCCCTCTCCCTCTCCCTCTGCCTCTCTATAACTCTGCCTTTCAAATAAATAAATAAATATTTTATAAAATGAGTAAATTGCATGGTGGCATTCAATAAACCAAAGACTGTTGAAGAAATATTTTCCAGTAATAAATAGTGCTTGTTAAGAATAATAAAAATTAAGACTTAGTAAATACAGAGCAAATTTATAAGCAGAAAATGAGAAAAATTATTTTATTCAATGCATTACGACCTTAGACTAGAATTCTACAAAGCAAACAGGATATGAGACACATAAATAGTCACGAGGCAAGTGGGAAACACAGACGCTGAAGGAGACAGGGGCCTAATCAGAAGAGATGTCACCCCCCAACCACAGCAACCAAAGGTTGCATTCTTCATTGGCAGAGCAACAGGACACAGAATCAATGATGGCATCTCCCACGGAAGAACAGGTGCAGCTTTGCTGACGTGACAATGGTCGAGCGTGTGGGATAAATGAAGTCATAGAAACACAAAGATATTAATCTACAAAGGATTCTCAGCAGATCCCCACAACTGCCAGTGCAATGTGAGCTCTTGCTCCGAGTCAATCTCACTTTAGCACAACGTTGCACTAAATTCCATTTGATGGCATCATCGGTGTCTGAAACTGGTTTTATGGCAGTTTCTGTGATTTTTGTAAAGTGAGTACTGGCACAGACACTGAATGAGAAGGAAGAAAGTTAATGGGTAGCACCTGATTCAGGGATTGAGAAGGTGTGCTCACAAATCCACACGTGTGTGTGGTCATGTGTGAATGAAAGTATAATAATTGTCTTCCTTTCTATGTGAGTTTTTTGAAGTGCACATTAAGTTTTTAGAGTTTTTAGAATTAGCAATTGCCGCTGTGCCTAATAAGGCTTAGAGTATGCTATGGTTAGAGCAACTGAGACATTCAAGGGTCTTTGCACTGAGAAAGTTTGCATCTCTACCTGTATGATGCAGCTGTAACTCCTATTTTACAGATTAGATTCAATGTTTCCTAAACACATTGTGTGTCTTAATTCAACATCAAATAAGGCACTCTGAAACATCTTTTTACTGCACCTCACTGGAGGTGATAGTGAGGATTAGCCTCCTGAAGTTTGTTCTAGCCTATCCTGCTTCATTGATGCTTTGCACTGATGCTTTGCATACCTGAAAGACAAAGAGATGGAGATGGAGGAAGACTGATGAGAGAGAAAGAAGGAGGAGGTGGTCGTCCTCTGGTTCATTCCCCAAATGTCATCAATGGCCAGGACTAGGCCACATGGGAGGCAGAAACCCAGCTACAGGAGCCATCACC
Organism: Oryctolagus cuniculus; assembly: GCF_964237555.1. NCBI lineage: Eukaryota > Metazoa > Chordata > Mammalia > Lagomorpha > Leporidae > Oryctolagus > Oryctolagus cuniculus. Next base: position 197,166,138 of record NC_091433.1, read on the forward strand.
TGCCGCCTCCCAGAGGGCACAGTAGCAGACAGCTGGAGTCAGGAGGCAGGGCTAGGAATTGAACCTGTGCACTCCAAGGAGGGACACTAATGACTTAATTAAAATCTTAACCACCATGCCAAACACCTGTCCCAACATTCCTGGATTCTTAATTCTGGATTAGAATCAGAGGCAAATTTTAAAGGTAACATGATTTCTTTTGTTCGTCACCCGTTTTTTTCTCTTAAAAGCTGTTTTATTTTAGCACAAGAGTTTTATGTATACACATAATACTATCTAATAGAAAATACACACTGTAATCTAGGTTAGCATTAATAAACTTGAGTACTAAGTCTAAATTTTATTTACTCTTTTATTGACATAAGTTTTTTTTCTTTATTTCCATTTGCATAGAATATCTTTTCCTTTCATTTTCAGTCTCTGTCCTTGGTGGTGAAGTTAATTTCTTTTTTTTACCTTTAAAAAACATTTGTTTTATTTATTAGTTAATTTTTATTTAAGTAATGAGAACAACTCCATGCATTTTGTATACACAGTTTAAGAGCATAATGATGCCTCCCTCCCTCTCACTCCCATCCCTTTTCTTCTTTTCTTATTTTGCTTTTAATTTTTAGGATGACATACTTTCAACTTACTTTATAATCACAGGCTTAACCCTCGATTAAATAAAGAATTCAACAAGTTCTAGGTAGAAAAACTACTATTCCTCAGGAGTATATACAAGGTCCATAAATAATAATCAAATATCAAAATGTCAATTTCACTCATATATTTTTGTACTCTATAGTAGTTACCACCAATTAGGTAAATCCACCAATTAGGGAAAACATGATATTTGTCTTTGGGGGACTGGCTAATTTCACTAAGCATTATTGCCTCCAATTGCATCCATTTTGTGGAGAAATACAGGATCTCATTCTTTATGTCTAAGTAGTACTCCATAGTATATATATATACCATAATTTCTTTATCTAGTCGTAAGCTGATGGATATCTGGATTGATTCCATATCTTACTACTGTGAGATGACTTGCTTTTGCTTGTCACTCCATCTGATTACTTTAGGTTAGGATATCAACTTTGAGAAAGACTGGAGTGGGACAGAAGAGGCACCAGGAACACAGTTCTCAAAGTGAGTCCAAGCAGCACACAGGTGGACTTGAGAGCTGGAGACAAACGCTGCCTCCCCTCAACTGGAGCAAGAGGCTGCCCTCAGCATCAGCTCTGGCTGGCCTCAGCAGCCATCTGCAGCTCTCTGTCCAGCAGGCCCTGCGGCCACACAGGGCTCAGTCTGGGTGTCATTACAGACCAGTGATGCAAGTCACAGGGTTGAAGCCAGGGCGGCCTTCTCCACACACCGCACTCCTCCAGCTGCGGACAAGCACCTGTTCGAGGAAATGCAGAACATGATGTTGTAAAAGCATCTTCCCATTTCCACCTTTTGAAGGTGATGTAATAAGGCACACTGATTTTCAGAAGTGCAGTAGGTCCAGCAAAGGAAGAGGTAGATGAGATGCTAAGTGACGGGGCCACGCCAGTATACATTTATCCAAGCCTGTGAAACCACATCACTGCAGAAGCCCTGCAGCTCTGCCTGTTGAAGTCCATGGAGGTCCATCCATTGTAACAAATGCCAGTGCAAGGAGGGCTGTGGACCACATGGGAGGCTGCATGTGCCTGGGGGTTCCCGGAACTTGGAAATCTCTATATCACCCATTCAGCATTGATCCAAGCAAAGTATTTTGGAAAAACAAAAAAGGGAAGAAAGCCTGTGGACACCAAGGAGTGGGAAGAACGCGTACTTTGTAGTTTTGCGGCAATTATCCAAGCAACGAGTTGGGTGGAAACAGGTTCACACTAGGATTCCACTGCATGTCATGGCAGCCAGATCCAAACAGGGCCCAGGCGTCAGGGGATTTCTCTCCTTTACCCCTGCTTGTGGGAGTTGGAGTGGGAAGCAGCACAACCTCGGGCCTGGAGAAACACAAGGACATGGCAGTGTCTGAAGCTCTCTGGGAAATTTTAAATTCCAATCTTAGGAGTGCGTGTAAACACACGGGCTGAGTACGGGGCTGTGGCACAATGGCTGTCAGTGGCACAGGAAGCAGGTGCTGAGAGCCACTCCTCATAGCAGGGCCTCCACGGCTACAGCGGGGAAGAGCAGGTCCGAGAACTCCTGGGACGTGCCAGGGACTTCTGCGAGGAGCACGTCCTGAACACGGCTGGCCAAGCTGCTGTGCTCCCTGTGTGTTGAGCACAGTGAGACATTTTCCTCCCCTGAGGGGCTGTGAGTAGACAGGTGCCACAGCCAGCACTCTGGGGTGAGAGTCAGAACCCCTGGCTCAGGTCTTCAGCTTGCACAGGAATCGGCTCGAGGCCCTCATGGAATGCGGATAATTCAGGGCAACAGACCACATACTGGTGCTATGAACTGGAGAGGCAGAGGCAAGCATTTAACTGAAAATATGGGAACAGGGGCTGGCTCTTAGCCTAGCGGTTAAGACAGCTCCGTTCCTCATGGCAGTACTGAAGTTTGATTCTGCTTCCAACCTCTGACTCCAGCTTCCTTTGAATGCACACCCAGGGAGGTAGCAGTGACGGCTCAAGTACTTGGGTCCCTGCCACTCGTAAGTGAGACCTGAGTTGAATTCCCAGCTCCTGACTCCAGTCTGGTCCAATACTGGCCACTGTGGGCAGTGGATTGGACGTCTGTCTCTCACTCCCTCTCTCTCTAACAAATTAAAAATTAAACATATCCCAGAACTCATGTCTTGCATCTATTGTAGATTTAGGAAGACTCTGGGTAAGACAATACACTGTATATAGTTCTAAAAACAAAGAGACAAAAACAGAAGAAGAGATTTTGAATGCCATCATCATAAAGAACTAATAAATGTTTGAGGATAGGGGTACGCTTACGTGTTTATGTGAATCTGAGCATTGCCTAATGTGCATGTGTGCTAAACCTCACGTGGAACCAGCAAGTGGTCCCCATGGGCACCCAGGTGCCAGAGATTAGTGGGAACACGCATGAGAGATGATTTGTGGCTTGGTCACCAAAATGTTGCAGAGCTCTCCTCTGGGTAGTGTAATTTGGGGTGTGTTTTTCCTTTCTTCATGTTTTCCTGATCATGTTTACATTTCTCAAAGAACATGTATTAGTTTTGCAAAATATTCAAGTAGTCATACCCAATAACTTCTTCTCATTATAAATATGTATTCTTTTTAGAAATATGAGGAAATGAAGCAAGCTAAGGCAAAATAATAGCAATCACACCAATCCTAACATCCCAAGAGAGTCAACATTAACTTTTTGGTTGTTTATTCATTGCATACTTATTTACATGTTTTTAAATAGAAAGAAGAAAATTATAAGCGTATCTGATAATGACTTCAATGTTTCATCTTACAATTGATCATAAGCGATTTTTAATGTTGCCGAGTATTCTCCTGAAATGTACTTTTTAATGGCTACACATTGTAAAATGTACATAATTCATTTAACCAACCACCTATTACTGAACAATTAGGAGGAGAGCTGCGTTTTAAAACAGTCATTAGGAGTTAATGACCTAGGCTTGTGTTCTTTCCAAAACAATATAAGCTCGTAAACACACACAGCCTTTGTGTGCGCTGTATGTAAAATGCCTGACACCCAGAGCACTCAGACAACACAAGATGATTCCATCTCACCAGGATCAACACAATCACAGACACAGCTTAAACGAGGTCCGCTTACAGCTGGGCAACGTGTAGCATGCTTTCCTGGCTCAACACACGTCAAAGCACATTAGCTCACCAGAGGATTTCAGTCTCTCGCACTGCAGTGGGTATAAGGTGAAGATTCTGGAGTTGGGCAGTGCCTGGACTTCAGAAACAAGGAGGCAAGGCCATGCTCCTCTGGAGATGTTTGATAGCTGCAGAAGTTTGGACAGGCCAGTTAATCTTTTCTGAGCCTCAGTTGTCTCATTTCTGAAATGGGGGTGGTGCCATCCATTGAAGTCCAAGGTACACAAGTGACTCCCAAAATATGGCTGTTCTTCCTCCTACTGCTGTCCCTGCAGCTGGTGTCAATTATTGCTTACATGGCATGCGTAGAGATTTACTGTTGTTATAAATACTCCCTCCACATAAGTAGTCAAAGGTCCTGCTGCAAAACCAAAGTGAACCTGGCTGTGCGTTTGCTGGAACGTGCATCTGGAGCAGTGTTGCAACGTGTCTGGTGAGCTGTAAGTCATGTAAATGTTTTTGTTAGTGCACACATTACTCTGTGGAAGGCTAAGCTGAGTGGCAGCTCTCTTGCACCTGCCCCAGACATCTAATGTGCAATGAGGGGTAGAGTGAGAGTAATAGAACTTGGATTTGGGAGGGAGAAAATGGGCACAGCCAGCAGCAGTCCCTTGTCCACCTCTGTGAACAAATGCTGCCGGGGAGTAACATCGAGACAACCCCATGAGGTCCCCTGGCCGCCTTGGTTCTCTCCCACCTATGATGGCCGTCTGGGGGCCCTGGGCCTGTCTTCGGAAGGGCATGTCTAAGTTGGGGTTTGAGCAGGTGTCCTTCCGCAGAGCTGTGCAGCTTTGTAGTCCAGCCTCTGTTTCACAGGCAGTTAGAGGCCAGCAATGGTTTTATATAGCAGTAAGCTTTTCCTCCAAATGTGTGACTTTCTCACTTATTTGTTTTCAGTCAACTTCATAGAGAGGAACACAGCCTTCCCTCCTGCACCATGGGAACTGTCACTTTAGCTGTCACTTGCTTCCAAACTATCTACTCCTGATTAGGTGAAATGGACAGTGATGTCTCTCATGTGAGCTTAGCACAGGTGTGTGCAGCCCAGGGCTAGTGCCCGGCTCACATTCTGCTAGGCCTTAGGATCCTTTATTATTCTGCACTGGCCCTGCTGTAGTGCAGCTTGCTCCCCTGACTGGCAGAGGGAGAGGAGACCAAAGAGCAGAGAGATAAGATTACACCATGGACGTCATTCATTCCTGCATTTAGAATTATCGCCTTAGTGATTTTCCCATAACTGCTCTTTTCCCTTCAACTAACTAAAACGCGGTACCAGTGCAAATCTAGAATTGTTTCAGGAAAACCCATGAATGAAAAGTAAATGAATGACAGCTGACTTTTCCCCAAGAGATTTGATCCACCTAGATAGATGCTATTTCTGCTTTCAACTCTTGCAAAGTACCACATCACATGCTAAATAAGCTCTGTATTTTGCAGTACTATTTTAATTTCGTAACATATAATAAATCCTATTTTTTCTTCTAAGAAGATCATTTTGAAAGATTATTGGGGGCTGGCACTGTGGTGTAGCACATAAAGCCTCTGCCTGCAGTGCCAGCATCCCATATGGGTGCCAGTTTGAGTCCCAGTGTTCCACTTCCAATCCAGCTCTCTGATATGGCCTGGAAAGGCAATAGAAGATGGCCCAAGTCCTTGGGCCCCTGGACCTTCATGGGAGACCTGGAAGGAGCTCCTGGCTCCTGGCTTCAGATCAGCACAGCTCCAGCTGTTGCGGCCAACTGGGGAGTGAACCAGTGGATGGAAGACCTCTCTCTGTCTGACTCTTCTTCTCTCTCTGTGTAACTCTGATTTTCAAATAAATAAATAAATCTTTTTAAAAAACATAATTTGAAAACATCATAGTGATTTGAACCAAATATCTTCCTAGAGGAGTACTTCTTAGACTCTTCAGAAGATCACATGTAAACTTGGAGTTTTATAAACAGAAATCCGAGAAAATGATTCTATAACATGTCCACATAGTGTGACTTCAAAACCTATGTTGTGCATTTACTGTAAATTTAATGAGATCAACATTATAATGAAATGAAATCTACAGTATAAAGTTATCAGCCTTCTCAAGTTTTCACACAAACACCTTATGTCATAAATTAGGACCTATATGCCTACTACTATTCTTATATGTATATAATCAGAAATTTTATTCTGGTAAACACAATATTTATATATTTTATCAACACTCACAAAATTAGACCAAATGTTAAATTCATCTCTTAGTTAATGTAGTAAATTACCCTTGTCTCAGATGTTCACATTTACTAACAATGCTGTATTTTAATTATAGAGGCCATTTCTTTCATCCATTTGTCATATGTAGTATTTAATGAGCAAATAAGAAAAAGAAACAAATCGCTATTATTTCTTTTTGAATGTTTATTCTTCCATTATTTAAGCAATGGACACACATTTATTAACTTATACTTGGAAAGTATGAACATTAGGAAATACAATCCACACATATATTACAAAAGTTGCAATGACCCTCACCATTTCACTGTCACATTTCCTCCCAGCTTTCATAGTCACAAGCGTATGACTACTTAGTATATCATTTTATCAGCTGGCACTTTGTCTTAAACGTAATTTTAATGGCCTTCCTATTTCAAGAAGTAGATGCTCCATAGTTCACATCACATTTCCGATATTTGGATAAATTGGTGCTGCCCAGTGTCTCATAATAAGAATACTTTTTTATATTTTTAATTTTATTTAATCATCTATGTAGATAATTATCCTTACCTTTATTGTGTGGAGATGGAAATGTTCAAATGATCATACAGATGGAACGTCAAGTTGGCTTGAATAATGCAATAAGAGATTCTAATGCACACAGCTCCCTAAGCTTTGCTTCTAACTTGGATAATTTCTCTTGGGTAAGCTTCCTGCTGGAAACTTCATATCTGAATCAAAGAGTAAAGGCAATTTTTTTATTCCTTTTTTTAAGTTTTTATTTAATGAATGCATTTTTTCATAGATACAACTTTAGGAATACAGTGGTTCTTTCCCCCATACCCACCCCTACCCCACCCCCACCCCACAACTTCCATCCCACCTCCCTCTTCTTCTCCCATCTCCGTCTCCATTATCACTTCACTTTTAGTTTGACTTTATGTACAGAGGACCAGCTCCATGCCAAACACAGACCTCAACAATCCTCACCCATGCACGCACACAACATACAGTTCAGTTTGGGGACAAAATCTGTGCTCGATTGAGTAAAGGCAATTTCAAAGTTTAAAAAAACTGGACAGCGTTTCCAGATCAACATTAAATAACAATACTGATACTGTGCACACTGATTTTGAGAATATTCTTATATCACCTCTAGATGGAATAGAGTCTGGTACAATGTAAGCTGTTAGTTTGAAATTGGTATACATCTCATTGTACTACATGTGTATGCTCTATAGAATATTAATATAATAAGCAATGAGCCTTGAAATATGTGAAATTCATTCTCAATATCTTTTAAAGTATGCATTCAACTTTTTTTTTAAACTTTTATTTAACGAATATAAATTTCCAAAGTACAGCTTATGGATTACAATGGCTTCCCCCCCATAATGTCCCTCTCACCCACAACCCTCCCCTCTCCCGCTCCCTCTCCCCTTCCATTCACATCAAGAGGCGAGGATGTGGGGAAAAAGGGACACTAACCCACTGTTGGTGGGAATGCAAACTGGTCAAGCCACTATGGAAGTCAGTCTGGAGATTCCTCAGAAACCTGAAGATAACCCTACCGTTCAACCCAGCCATCCCACTCCTTGGAATTTACCCAAAGGAATTTAAATTGGCAAACAAAAAAGAGGTTTGCACCCTAATGTTTATTGCAGCTCAATTCACAATAGCTAAGACCTGGAACCAACCTAAATGCCCATCAATGATAGACTGGATAAAGAAATTATGGGATATGTACTCTTTAGAATACTATACCACAGTAAGAAACAACGAAATCCAGTCATTTGCAACAAAATGGAGGAATCTGGAACACATCATGCTGAGTGAAATAAGCCAGTCCCAAAGGGACAAATACCATATGTTCTCCCTGATCAGTGACGACTGACTGAACACCAAGAGGGAAACCTGTTGGAGTGAGGTGGACACTATGGGAAACGGTGGCTTGATCAGCATAGCCCTGACTGTTAATGAACAACTTAATACATTATCCCTCTTGGTAGTTTTTTTATCTGTTCTACTTAATATGACTGGTTTAGATCTGTAATTGATGCACAGTTATTCTTAAGTGTTGAAAATTCACTGAAATGTGATCCCTGTTGAACATGGTGGTGGGAATGGGAGAGGGAAGAGATGTATAATTTGGGACATGCTCAGGCTGACTTGCCCCAAGTGGTGGAGTTGGAAGCATACCAGGGGATTCCAATTCAATCTCATCGAGGTGGCATGTACCAATGCCATCTCACTGTTCCAGGTGATCAGTTTCAGTTCACAGTTGGTCATGGTGGAGGGACTGGGAGCCAAAGGGAGCACATAGACAAGTCTAGTACCTGCTAACGCTAACCGATGGAGTAAATAAAGGGGAGAGTGATCCAACATGGGAAGTGAGATACTCAGCAGACTCATAGAATGGCAGATGTCCTAAACAGCACTCTGGCCTCAGAATCAGCCCTAAAGGCATTCGGAGCTGGCTGAAAAGCTCATGAGAGTATTTCAGGCATGGAAAGCCAAGACACTCTGGCAAAAGATCTCTGCGAGTGAGATCCCAGTGGAAAGAACAGGTCATCGAAGAAGGAGGTACCATTCTCTGAAGGGAGGAGAGAACCTCCACTTTGACTATGACCTTGTCTAAACAAGATAAGAGTCGGAGAACTCAGAGGGCTTCCATAGCCTTGGAAACTCATGACTGGAGCATAGGGAGATTACTGATGCCATAGACAGGAGTGTCAATTGGTAAAGTCAACAACAGGAGTCACTGTGCACTTACTCCTCATGTAGGATCTCTATCCTTAATGTGCTGTACATTGAGATTTAATGCTATAACGAGTACTCAAACAATATATTTCACTTTGTGTTTCTATGGGGGTGCAAACTGTTGAAATCCTTACTTAATGCATACTAAACTGATCCTCTGTAAAAAAAAAAAAAAAAAAGAAAAGAAATTATCAATTCCCAACTTGACTCTCACTGGGATTAAACATGACAATAGGTCTGCTCTGATTTCATCATCATTTAAAAAAAAATCATCTATTATTTTTCACTTTATGTTTCTGTGTGGGAGCAAACTGTTAAAATCCATACTTGATGTATACTAAGCTAATCTTCTGTATATTAAGATAATCGAAAATGAATCTTGATGTGAAGGAAGGGGAGAGGGAGTGGGAAAGGGGAGGGTTGTGGGTTGGAGGGACGGTATGGGGGGGGGAAGCCATTGTAATCCATAAGTCGTACTTTGGAAATTTATATGCATTAAATAAAAGTTAAAAAAAAACATAAAAAAAAGATTCATTTTCAATTCTCTTTATATACAGAAGATCAGTTTAGCATATACTAAGTAAAGATTTCAACAGTTTGCACCCACATAGAAACACAAAGTGAAAAATACTGTTTGAGTACTAGTTGTAGCATTAAATCACAGTGTACAGCACACTAAGGACAGAGATCCTACATGAGGAGTAAGTGCACAGTGACTCCTGTTGTTGACTTAACAATTTGACACTCTTGTTTATGGCATCAGTAATCACCCTAGGCTCTTGTCATGAGTTGCCAAGGCTATGGAAGCCTTCTGAGTTCACCGACTCTGATCATATTTAGACAAGGTCATAGTCAAAGTGGAAGTTCTCTCCTCCCTTCAGAGAAAGATACCTTCTTCTTTGATGGCCCATTCTTTCCACTGGGATCTCACTCACGGAGATCTTTCATTTAGGTGTTTGTTTTTTTTTTTTTTTTTTTTTTTTTTTTTTTTTTTTTTTTTTTTTTTTTCCCAGAGTGTCTTGCCTTTCCATGCCTGAAATACTCTCATGGGCTTTTCAGCCGGATCCACATGCCTTAACCTACTGATGTATGTAAATACATATTTTAAAGAAGTGTTTCATGCTTTGTTAAAAGTTATGGCAGGATTTACCATTGAAAATGACAGGCACTGAGCACTGGAGAGGGTTTCCTGAATAGTGTAATTTCAACTTTGTAAGCATATTTCTAAATATGTAGATATTTCTTGCATTCTTTCTGTATATATAAGTTGGTCCCAGTTATTGTGTCTGTCAGTGTCCTCTTGAATAATATCTGGTGATGTTTGAAGACTATTGATTAATACCCATAAATGGAATTTGTCTCACATTTCCCTCCCCCCTTTTTTGCTGTCATAGCTGTTTTCTTTCTAAAATAAGTAGGTTATTTTTCCAGTTGTTTTCTCTTCTATTTATTTATTAGATGTGTAAGCTAGTTATGTTCCCTTCACCTGAAAGTTATTCATGGCTACTACATGCTTGCCTAATATTCTTGAAAGGATTACATTTAAAGCACAATTTAATGTCTGGAAAACATAGCATTAGACTTTTTAATGCTCCCAGATGTGTTAATTATTATTCTGGAACATCATCATTTTTGAAAGAATTTTAACATAAAGGTGAATAAACTCACAGATTTTTTTCAATTTTTATTTATATAAGGTGAACAATTTTTTCTACTCTTCATTTATTTCTGTAAGATGACTTCACCAGCCCTTTGAGTATATATGTGATGAGGCTTACATCCAGGTATTTAGGGTTCAACTGTGGGGTTTGTGGCAAGTACAGGCAGACCGACCTGTTCTGAGTCACGGAGCTAATGCCCATCAAGACTGCATCTCCAATGAAACAAGGCAAATACATTGAGTCAAGGAGGGACCATCTGGCTAATTCACCCACACGGGAGACTCGGATCTGGAACTTGTCAAATGCAAACCCTGGAGTGCTGAGGTTCCCCCTTTTGTTGGAAACCAAAGGTCCTAGAATAGAATTCTAGGAAGTCTTTTTTTTTTTTAACTTTTAAAAATTTATTTAAGATATGCAAGTTTCATGTAATTTGTATATACAGTTTTATAAACATTGTGATACTTCCCACCCTACTCTCCCTCCCACTCATGCTCCAACCATTCTTCCTTCTCCCTCTTCTATTCCCACTCTTAATTCTTACAAAGATCTATTTAGAAAGCCTTTTATTAACTACTCTGAGTCATCTAAGGTCATTTGGGGAAGGGAAATGCTAACCACCTCTCTCTTCAAGTTTTAATAGCCAACAGGAATCTGGGCACAATTTGCCCCCAGAGTAGTGAGCACTCATGGAACTTGCACATTTGAGCAGCAGGACAGCTGAGTGGGAGTGGGAGTGGTGTGGCCACGAGAAGCATGCTGGTGACATGATCCCCACGGCACTGAGAGGGCTCAGAGCATGGAGATGAGGGGATTCTGTGCTCCAAAGACAAGGGCATGAAGAGTCTGTTGCTAGAGGAGGTGGAAGCACAGCACTTGAAGACCACTCTCCAGATGTTCTGCTATTAAACTCTTAAAAGTTTAGAGCTTTGATGGACTGAAAAATTCCAAAGAATTAAAAAAAAAAAAAAAAAAAAAAAACAAGAAAGGTGGATGGTGTCAAAGAGCTCTTTCTAGATGACAACCAGCTGACTTTCCCCCCAGGCTCAAGAGAATTCAAGACACAAGACAGAGACACTAGGCTTGTGTCAGGGGAAAAACTTCTGGTAGTAGCTCTTGGCGACGTCAATCACGAGCTCCTGAGTACACCCGGAAGCTCCCCTGAGCAGAGTCCTGGGCAGCTGAGAAGACGGTGAATGGCGGGGACCACAGTGTCAGGCAGTGATACTGTGTTGGCAAGAATTTTGCAGCAGACTTCCAACACACACTGGTGCCCAATCATACCGTTCTTGCCAACGTGAATGTAAGAACCAATCTAAGCTGTGCTGACCAATGAAGACTTCCTCAATGAAGACATGGTCCCTGTTATGTAAAGGAAAGAATGTAACACCTGTGCTGAATTTCTTGAATGGTGGCCTTATGCCACTATGACTTTTCACAACAGAGTTGCCCGATCTCCTTGGATAATACAGTCATTCATCACAACAGTCTTGCCATTAAAGATGATATTCTGGCTTCCACACAATGTTTGGCAGCTGACTGTGTTCCCAGAGGCTGTCACAATGTCCTTGGACTTGGACAGCAGCTCACCCAGCTCTGCGGCCACCAACTCCTTTCCACACCTCTGGATCCTGTCAAAGCACACCCAAATGTCCAGGATTCAGAGGAATGAATTTCATGTATTTCATATACACAGATGTAGGAGCATAGTGATCCTCCCTCCCACCCATGCTTCTGTCCTCTCTCTTCCTTCCTTTCTTAGTCTTTGTTTTTATTTTTACCATGGCATAATTTCAGTTTATTTCATAATAATAAGCTTAACCCTCCACTAAATGAAAAATTCAACAAATAGTTGAAAGAGACATTATTCCTCAACAGTAGAGACAAGGGCTGTAAACAATAATCATCTCAAAATGTCAATTTCTCTCTTATACATTACATTTTCACAGATACTTTTAAATTTGGGAGCAAGAGGTAGAGTGTTTGAGGTTTCATGATCATCTGTACCTCCAAATGTCACAGTTTCTTTGTCCACTTACTAATTTATTGGCTTCTAAAACAAGTTTGTTGACTTTTTAAATTTGCTTTGTGTAGAATTTCTATTTTGCTCCATTTGCTTTTCTGTTTTGTATTTGTTGTAATGCTACTTTTTTGCATTTTGAAAATTGTGGTATCATAGTGTATTGCTCTGTGGGTTTTAGCAAATAAACACAGTGATGTAACTCCCATAATTAAGGTATAAATAAACTCTAGTGCTCCAAGAGCTCACCAGTGCCCCTCCAACCCCAAGCAGCCACAGATATGCTTTCAGCCCAGAGTGGTGTGTTTTCTTTTAAATTTTCCCAGGATTGATTGTAAATGAAATATTTTAGTACGTAACCCTTTGAGTTCTTCTGAAAAAAAAACTTTATTTTTTACTTAGTGTAATGCATGTGGAATTTATCTATGTTTTTCCATTTTATGGCTGAATAGCATTTGCTTTCTTGATGCACCATAGTTTATTTGTGCCCTCCTTAGTTGAAATGCAGGTCATTTCCAAATTTGGATGCCTATGAATAAAAGTGGTGAATGTTTGCTTACAGTTCCATGAACACAGGCTTTTATTTAATTTAGCTAAATACTCAGGAATGGGATTGATGAATCATTGATCATATCCAAATTCAACTTCTGTATGGAAAGTAAGAATAAAAAGGTAAGATACATTTATTTCTGAAGCAACTAAAAAACTAGACAACATGTATGGAATGTGTGCTTCAGGATATCAGATATCAAGCTATGAAGGCAGAGATCACCACAAGGGTCCACAAGCGAGGTGAACCTTGGGACTGCCTGGATTACTGTTTGAACAAAAGTTTCCAGACCACAGCACAGGCAGAGGGACCCCTTTTAAATAAAAGGTCACAATGGATTAGCATTTACAAAAGAAAAAAGGTATATCATTAAAATATAATTTAAAAGAGCCCTGGAGAGGCTATATTAATATCATACAAAGTCAATTTCAGAGCCAACAATTTTAATCAGAATAAAATGGGTTATTCCCTAATGATAAAGGAGCCACATCATCTGGAATATTGGAAAATGTAAAGACTTTTAAAAAAGTTGATACAACTAAAAGCAGAAACCAGAAAATCCACTCTGACTAGAGTCAGAGTACCCAACATTGTTTTCAAAAGGTGATAGACAAGTAGGTGGAAACTGGAATATTGTCTGTCTTACAAATATTGTCTGAGTACTTACAAAGAGCATGCTATATGGGTGGGGTCTTCCACGAACTCCAGTTAGATTGTGTTAGTTGATCTGCTTCTGCTGGTATAATTTCCTCAAAGATCCCATGTGTTCATGTGTGATGCCTCAGAGATTTGCTCCATTAGACAAGAGGTTTATCCACAGATATTTCTCTTTTCCAACACTATCTCTGTCCCCTGCTGAAATGGATGGGTGATAAGCCCTTAAGACTCCTAGATGACCTATGTTTTCATTAATAAATTGTTACTCACGAGCTTTAACTATTCAAAGACCTTTTGTATGACTCAATAGGATAAACTTTTGATCTGTCTGAAGTACTGGTAAAAGTTATTGCACAACCTCCCAGGCTTTTTCTTCAAAGCATCCTTTTCTGGAAGTTGGCCTCACTATTTCAGAAACATTTTGCAATCTGGGCAGGCTGGTAATTTCCCAAATCATCAAATCTAGGACCGATTTTGTTTGACTGTTATTCCTTTATCACTTTCCTCTCAAGGTCTATTGTAAGAAGCAAGCGAATTTTAAAAAGATTTAAAAATTAAAAAATACTACCTTTGAAAATATTCTCAATACTCTGACTTAGAGAAATCTGCTTGGAAATCATCTTATCTAGCAAACCAAATTTAAAATTTGTGCTTTCCAGAGGATGGTCCAATCCTTGGGCCCCTGACACCCACATGGGAGACCTAGAGGAGGCTCCTGGCTCCTGACTTCAGCCATGGCTCAGTCCTGGCCATTGAGGGCCACCTGGGAAGTAAACCAGAGGATGGTTCCTTCTGTATCAGCCTCTCTCTCTCTCTGTAACTCCACCTTTTAAATAAATAAATATTTAAAAAAAAACCAGGGCTTTCTCTGTAACTTCAAGACATGATCCCACTGAGCTTTCTGCTACCATCTATCACAATCACACGACCCCCTTTCTTCCAGTTCCTATGTTCATCTCTCGCTTTCCTTGGGAAGCTTCCCATACAGGGATCTCAGTGTGCGTATTTCTGCCAGTTGTCTGCTTGTGACGATGGAGGAATTCACCACTGACTATGTGTTCTCTTCCCTGGTCCTTAATAGTTGTTCATTTGTTCTATATCAAGAACATTGGTCAAAACTCTATCCAGTAGGGAAGACATTGTATGAAATTCATAAATTGTATCTTACCTTGAAGCACAAATCACAGATGCAATGATTTATTTACTTATGTAAAATTTTTGAGATAGAAATTAATTGAAGTACTCATTAGTTTGAATAGAAATGAATGCCAGACATATTTAGCAGTAAATTCTTTTTTGATTTACAAAAGTTCCAACGTAAAAAGGTAGAAGCTGTGGCTCTTTAAAAACATTTACTGCTGAAATGTAACCGGGTGTCCCATGGGTTGTTTTTTTCCCTTTTTATGCTTATTTTCATTTGAGAGAGAGAGAGAGAGAGAGAGAAGAGAGGTCTTCCATCTGCTAGCTCACTCCCCAAAGGCCCACATTATCCAGGGTGGGACAGGATGAAGCCAAGGCCTGGAACTCTGCCTGCGTCTCCCTCAGGGTGGCAGGTACTCAACTACCTGACCCATCATCCGTTTCTTCTCAGGATGCACTTATGTTGCTAAAACTGTATCGTAAATACATGAAATTTATTCCCCTTATATAAATAGTTAAAAAGTTTAAAAAAAGGAAGAAGTGGTGTGGTCAGGACTAGAATCAGGCCCTCTGACACACTGTGCAGGCATCCCAAATGATGGCTTAACCTGCTGTGCCACAACTCCTGCTCTGAGAATGTGTGTCTTTACAAAGAGACAGACAAAAAGCAAAGCATAGTTTTCTGTCTTGCATTTTGTTCACCCCTGTGGAAGAAAGTAGAAATCATATATTTAAAAAGTATTGTGCTTAATTATGACAAGCACAAAAATTGGGTTTTCAATTTATGAATTTAAGAAGAAAAGTTATTTGTCATTAAAAATAGAGTTAAGGAATTTTGATTTGAAGAGTAGTGAGTTTAAAAAAGAAGTAAACATGGGGCCGTCATTGTGGCATAATGGGTAAAGCTGCCACCTGCAGTGCCTGCATCCCATATGGGTGCCAATTTGAGTCCCAGCTGCTCCACTTCTGTTCCAGCTCTCTGCTATGGCCTGGGAAAGCGGTGGAGGATGGCCTAAGGCCTTGGGCCCCTGCACCCACATGGAAGATCTGGAGGAAGCTGCTGGCTCCTGGCTTTGGATCTGCACAGCTCCAGCCACTGTGGCCATCTGGGGAGTGAACCAGTGGATGAAAGACCTCTCTCTTTCATTGTCTCTGCCTCTCTGTAATTCTGCCTTTCAAATAAATAAATAAATCTTAAAAATAAAGTAAACTGGGGCCGACGCTGTGGCACAGTGGGTTAACACCCTGGCCTGAAGCGACTGAATCCCCTATGGACGCTGGTTTGAGATCGGACTGCTCCACTTCCGATCCAACTCTGCAATGGCCTGAGATAGCAGTAGAAGATGAGCCAAGTCCTTGGGCCTCTGCACCTGTGTGGGAGACCAGGAAGAAGCTCCTGGCCCTTGGCTTCAGATCAGCGCAGCTCTGGCCATTGTGGTCATCTGGGGAGTGAACCAGTGGAAGGAAGACCTCTCTCTCTCTCTCTCTGTAAATCTTTCAAGTAAATAAAATGAATCTTTAAAAAAATAAACTTATTTCCAATCCATTTTTTTTTAACTTTTGTTTAATGAATATAAATTTCCAAAGTACAGCTTATGGATTATAATGGCTCCCCCCCCCCATAACTTCCCTCCCTCCCGCAACCCTCCCCTTTCTCACTCCCTCTCCCCTTCCATTCACATCAAGATTCATTTTCGTTTCTCTTTATATACAGAAGATCAGTGTAGCATATATTAAGTAAAGATTTCAACAGTTTGCACTCACATAGAAACACAAAGTGAAAAATAGTGTTTGAGTACTAGTTATAGCATTAAATCACAATGTACAGCACATTAAGGACAGAGAGACTACATGAGGAGTAAGTGCACAGTGACTCCTGTTGTTTACTTAACAATTTGACACTCTTGTTTGTGACATCAGTAACCACCCCAGGCTCTTGTCATGAGTTGCCAAAGCTATGGAAGCCTTTTGAGTTCACCGATTCTGATCTTATTTAGACAAGGTCATAGTCAAAGTGAAAGTTCTCTCCTCCCTTCAGAGAAAGGTACCTCCTTCTTTAATGACCTGTTCTTTCCACTGGGATCTCACTCGTGGAGATCTTTCATTTAGGTCATTTGTTTTCCAGAGTGTCTTGGCTTTCCATGCCTAAAATACTCTCATGGGCTCTTCAGCCAGATCCAAATGTCTTAAGGGCTGATTCTGAGGCCAGAGTGCTGTTTAGGACATCTGCCATTCTATGAGTCTGCTGTGTATCCCGCTTCCCATGTTGGATTGTTCTCTCCCTTTTTTATTCTATCAGTTAGTATTAGCAGACACTAGTCTTGATTATGTGATCCCTTTGACTCTTAGTCCTATCATTATGATCAATTATGAACTGAAACCGTTTTCATTATTTGGGATTTTAGTATAGACATGTTCTACACCTGACACTGAGTTTCTATTTCCTCATCCTCCCTTAAGTTTTTTTCTCAAAGCTATTGTTTACTATTTATAAGGTTCTAGCAGAAAAGTCTCTCATCCTGTAGTTCTGAATAAATGTGACTATATTTGATTAATCATGGACAACCATGAAGCAATCCTTTTCTATCCCAGAACTGAATTTGGTGGATGCAGACCATGTAAATTGGTTTCTACTAAAAAATCTTGGGTTCCTGAAATTCATGGTTTGGAAAACTTGAAATAATATTCCTTTTGGCATTTTTCTTGGTGAAATATCAATCCCCAGTTATCTCTTTGAACAGCTAATTTCAGCTTAGGGAAGCTCTTTTCTTTATTGATGGCAATAAAACCACAGATTCATTTAAATATATAGATGAATGACTCCAAATTTCTTTACACATTTCTCTGCACACATTCATATAGTGCTATGTGGCAAATATTCAAGTGCTCTTTTCAGGAACAGATGGTTTAGACACAATTAATAAGGAGCCTTGAATTATTTGCATATTCATTAGATAATATCAGTTATCCCTCAGCCAGAACAAAGAATCACACAAATGGCATTCGTGTTTCCTCCCATTAACACATTATTAAAAGCAAACTGTCTATGTTACAAAAGAGACAGATAGTGATCCTTGACTGTATGGTATTACCCATTTGGGTTTTTCACATGATAATGAAAGTGTAATTTATTCTGGTTTTCAGTCCTGCTGCACCCTTCTCCACTGAGTTGTCCCCATCCTGCCTCTCCCCACATGACACCCACAGCAAAGTCACCTCAGGTAGGGTAGAACATTTGTTCTTTCACCTTATAAAGGTAGACTAGATAACTGGGGTGAGAACTTAAAAAACAAAACAAACAAAAAGACCACAACAACTTTGTGATACTGGAATCCACTTGAAAAATTTTGTGGTGACTATAAAACACAGAAAAATTTACAGATAAAGCATCAAATCAATTTTTATTTAAAGTTTTTAGTTGGCCGGCGCCACAGCTCAACAGGCTAATCCTCCGCCTTGCGGCACCAGCACACCGGGTTCTAGTGCCGGTCGGGGCGCCAGATTCTGTCCCGGTTGCCCCTCTTCCAGGCCAGCTCTCTGCTGTGGCCCGGGAGTGCAGTGGAGGATGGCCCAAGTCCTTGGGCCCTGCACCCGCATGGGAGACCAGGATAGGCACCTGGCTCCTGGCTTCGGATCAGCGGGATGCACCGTCCGCAGCGGCCATTG
The DNA here is from genome assembly GCF_964237555.1 of Oryctolagus cuniculus. Lineage (NCBI taxonomy): Eukaryota > Metazoa > Chordata > Mammalia > Lagomorpha > Leporidae > Oryctolagus > Oryctolagus cuniculus. The sequence goes on from NC_091433.1 coordinate 197,184,567, forward strand.
GAGGGTGAACCAACAGCAAAAAGGAAGACCTTTCTCTCTGTCTCTCTCTCTCTATCCACTCTGCCTGTCAAAAACAAAAAAAAAGTTTTTAGTCAACAGATAACATTATACTTTTTTTTATCATGTGTAACACGAGGATTAACCAAGTGAGCCATGGCGCCAGCCCCTCTATCTTATTTTTCATTTTTAAATATCCAAATTGAATCACCTTGCCTTTCTCCTGTGAATTTATGGTCACTTGTTGTAAATATAAAAGAATGCTGGGATAGTATCAGAAACCCAGGATAAATTGCTTCTCTATTACTTTAAAAATCCAAATGAAGCTATTTCTATGCAAAGCTCTCATTTCTCAGAGGATAAGTAAAGGCACATCTGCGGAAACCTCACAATGTCATGGCTGTACCTTAGGCTGCCACCAACACCTTGCTTTGGACATGAGTGACAGGGAGGTCACTGCCTTCTAGCACTTTGCAGTCAGACTTGGGCAACACTAGCCACGTTTGGCCCCGTCAATCCCAATCAGAGAAAATGAGGATGTGGCTCTGCAGCCACACAAGGCACATTTTGAATGCTCAAGAGCCACACATGACCAGGGGCTGCTGGGACACAGAGCATGCGGTGCAACGTTCCCCTCCACACACAGAGTCCTCTGAGACCACTTACCAGAAGGTTCCCCCTTGAGGCAAACGTCAGCGCTCTGGGGAGAACTGAGAATGACGCGCAGACATGGCAGACTGCAATAAGCAGTGAATTCCCACAGTGAGGGATGCTGAGTCATTTATATTAGAAGTAAGAAGTGAGGACAATTTCATGAAAGGAGAAGAGTATATCCGACAGGAGTTGAGAATTACTCATCACGGAATTTCACATCTAGACTGAATTGAAAACACAAGAAAAATCCCATTTCCTCTTCTATTCATTTTTTAATTATTTTATTTATTTATCTATTTATTTGAGAAGACAAATAGAGATTTCTCATCCACTTTTCACTCCCCAAAGCCATCAACTACTAGAACTGGGCCAGGCTGAAGTCAGAAGCTGGAAACTCAATTTCGGGTCTTCCACTTGGGTGACAGAGATTCAAGAACTTGAGTCAGCCCCTGTTACCCACTGCAGTGTACATTAGCAGGAAGTTGGAATCAGGGACAGAGCAGGAACTGGAACCCAAACATTCTGATATGGAATGTGGGCATTTCAGCCAGCAACTCAACTGTTAGGTTTAACACTCACACCTCAGGGTTTTCAAGTCAATTAGTACATGACGAAGAACAGTTTTTCAGATATTTTCAAAGAAAATATATTGTATTCAGCTGCCCTACTTAAAATTTGAAATAAGAAGAAATTAGGGCCAGTGCCGAGGCTCACTAGGCTAATCCTCCGCCTGTGGCGCCAGCACCTCGGGTTCTAGTCCTGGTCCTGGTGCCAGATTCGGTCCCGGTTGCTCCTCTTCTACTCCAGCTCTCTGCTGTGGCCCAGGAGTGCAGTGCAGGATGGCCCAAGTGCTTGGGCCCCTGCACCCGCCTGGGAGACCAAGAAGAAGCACCTGGCTCCTGGCTTTGGATCTGCACAGTGCGCTGGCTGCAACGCGCTGGCCATCATAGTGGCCACTTGGGGGGTGAACCAACAGAAAAAGGAAGACCTTTCTCTCTGTCTCTCTCTCTTACTGTCTAACTCTGCCTGGCCAAAAGAGAAAAAAAAAAAAGAGGAAGAAATTAGTATATACAATCTTGCATTCTCAACAAATATTTATTGAGTCCCTTAGATGATATCAAAATTCCATACTTTAAAGATAGCAAGGTCTTGGCTATTGTGAATTGTGCTGCAATAAACATTAGGGTGCAGACCGCTTTTTTGTTTATCAATTTAAACTCCTTTGGGTAAATTCCAAGGAGTGGGATGGCTGGGTCGAATGGTAGGGTTATATTCAGGTTTCTGAGGAATCTCCAGACTGATTTCCATAGTGGCTTGACCAGTTTGCATTCCCACCAACAGTGGGTTAGTGTCCCTTTTTCCCCACATCCTCGCCAGCATCTGTTGTTGGTAGATTTCTGTATGTGAGCCATTCTAACCGGGGTGAGGTGAAACCTCATTGTGGTTTTGATTTGCATTTCCCTGATTGCTAGTGACCTTGAACATTTTTTCATGTGCCTGTTGGCCATTTGGATTTCCTCTTTTGAAAAATGTCTATTGAAGTCCTTGGCCCATCTCTTAAGTGGGTTGTTGGTTTTGTTTTTGTGGAGTTTCTTGATCTCTTTGTAGATTCTGGTTATTAACCCTTTATCTGTTGCATAGTTTGCAAATATTTTTTCCCATTCTGTCGGTTGTCTCTTCACCAACCTAAATGCCCATCAACGGTAGACTGGATAAAGAAATTATGGGATATGTATTCTTTAGAGTACTATACCGCAGTAAGAAACAACGAAATCCAGTCATTTGCAACAAAATGGAGGAATCTGGAACACATCATGCTGAGTGAAGTAAGCCAGTCCCAAAGGGACAAATACCATATGTTCTCCCTGATCGGTGACAACTGACTGAACACCAAAAAGGAAACCTCCTGAAGTGAAATGGACACTATGAGAAATGGTGACTTGATCAGCATAGCCCTGACTGCTAATGGACAACTTAATACATTATCCCTCATAGTATTTTTTTTTGTCTGTTCTACTTAATATGACTGGTTTAATTCTGTAATTATCACACAGTTATTCTTAAGTGTTGAAAATTAACTGAAATGTGATCCCTGTTAAACATAAGAGTGGGAATAAGAGAGGGAAGAGATGTATAATTTGGGGCATGCTCGGGCTGACTTGCCCCAATTGGTAGAGTTGGAAACATACCAGGGGATTCCAATTCAATCCCATCAAGGTGGCATGTGCCAATGCCATCTCACTACTCCAAGTGATCAATTTCAGTTCACAATTGATCATAATGAAAGGACTAAGAGTCAAAGGGAGCACATAAACAAGTCTAGTATCTGCTAACACCAACCGATAGAATAAATAAAGGGGAGAGTGATCCAACATGGGAAGTGAGATACTCAGCAGACTCATAGAATGGCGGATGTCCTAAATAGCACTCTGGCCTCAGAATCAGCCCTAAAGGCACTCGGATCTGGCTGAAAAGCCCATGAGAGTATTTCAGGCATGGAAAGCCAAGACACTCTGGCAAAAAGATCTCTGTGAGTGAGATCCCAGTGGAAAGAACAGGTCTTCAAAGAGGGAGGTGCCTTTCTCTGAAAGGAGGAGAGAACCTCCACTTTGACTATGACTGTGTCTAAACAAGATAAGAGTCGGAGAACTCAAGGGGCTTCCATAGCCTTGGAAACTCATAACTGGTGCATAGGGAGATTACTGATGCCATAAACAGGAGTGTCAATTGGTAAAGTCAACAACAGGAGTCACTGTGCACTTACTCCTCATGTAGGATCTCTGTCCTTAACGTGCTGTACACTGAGGCTTAATGCTATAACGAGTACTCAAACAATATATTTCACTTTGTGTTTCTATGGGGGTGCAAACGACTGAAATCTTTACTTAATGTACACTAAACTGATCTTCTGTAAAAAAAAAAAAGAAAAAAAGAAAGAAATTATCAATTCCCAACTTGACTCTCACTGGGATTAAACATGACAATAGGTCTGATCTGATTTCATCATCATTTAAAAAAAAATCATCTATTATTTTTCACTTTATGTTTCTGCGTGGGAGCAAACTGTTGAAATACTTACTTAAGGTATATTAAGCTGATCTTCTGTATATTAAGATAATCGAAAATGAATCTTGATGTGAATGGAAGGGGAGAGGGAGTGGGAAAGGGGAGGGTTGTGGGTGGGAGGGACGGTATGGGGGGAAGCCATTGTAATCCATAAGTCGTACTTTGGAAATTTATATTCATTAAATAAAAGATAAAAAAAAAATAAAGATAGCAAGATGCAAGACCTGTTACTCTATTAAAAAGAAAAAAAAACTATTTATTTGAAAGTCAGAATTACAGAGAGGGAGAGACAGAGAGAGATCTTCCATCTGCTGGATCACTCCCCAAATGGCCACAATAGCTGGAGCTGTGTCAAGCTGAAGCCAGGAGACAGAAGCTTCATCCAGGTCTTCTATGTACACGGCAGGGGACCAAGCACTTGGGCCATCTTCTACTGATTTTCCCAGGCCATTAGCATGGAGCTTGATCAGAATTAGAGCACCTGGGACAGGAACCAGAATGGATGTGGGATGCCAGTGTCAAAGGCAATGGCTTTACCTGCTATGCCACAACACCATCCCCAATCTATTGTTCTTGAAGAGCTATACATTTACATATAAATAGGTCAATCACTATATACAATTGCGAGGTTTGTGACTTGTAATGGGAGCTGACACAGTTTGAAGAAAGAAGGAAAGGGAAGGTCATGGGACTAGAGGTGTTAAGAGAGAATCCCAAGAGATAAATTCAGGCTGGAAAACTTGCAGAGAGAGGTAAAGGCAGAAAAGAGAAGGAAAACAACAGACGAGAAGGAGTCAGCAGAGGACATTTGCTGAACATAAGCAGAGTCCGGCTGCTCTTGATGGGTGAGTCCTCTCTGCAATGGATACCTGCAACTTTCCAATGCCTCCGTAGTGAGTCCCCAGCAAGTGTGTGGATTGGCAATCACAAGCGATCACCACGGCCTCCATGGTGCTTCACGGGAGAGGCTCTGGATAGGGATGGAGGAAGAGTTTGTGCAACAGACCGAGTGTCCAGAGGGGGTCTCAGGCACTACTGGAGGGTGTGTGCATGCTGTGATGGCAGGCAGGGGAGTCAGCCTGGGTATCCCACCATGCCACTGCTTTTCCCTCCCTAGCCACCACTCTCCAGCTTGACAGTGTAGCAAGAAAACCCTGGGAGCCCAGCCCTGGAAAGTGTCCCCTGCTCCAGTGTTGGAGATGCCCAGGGTCCAGTGCCACACTCCGGGCCTGCTTCCTGCTGCCACGGAGGAGAGAAGGGGCTGGTGTGAGAACCTGAGCCCCTGTGAGAGCAGCCAGCTCTAGGAGAGCAGGAGGTCTCCTAAGGCAGAGAGGGAAGGGAGTATGCAAGAACATGGCAATTTTTCTAGTAGCTACGGAGACTGGACAGACAGCTGGCTGTGGAGCTACTGTCCACCTCTGGACTGGGGCCAGCTCCAGGCGTTCTTCAGGACTCCTGTGAGGCTGGAATGTGCAGGATTTCATTAGTTCATCCCTGGAGAATGTGTCAGAGCAGGACACAAGGGAGAGCAACCCACAGCAACCCATCTTGGAACACTTCCCACGAGAATACAGATGAGAATTATTTGATGGAGTCACACAGTCTCATGATTTCAATTAATAACTCCAAAATCTCTACCCCTAACTGCTTGTTCAAGCTAAAATTCATATTCCCAATTGCCCTGGAAGCAGTTCCCCGAATCATCTGAAAACCCAGGTCTTCTGGACCCCTCAGATGGTCTAAACCATAGACTTTACTGTCACTTTCCTCAAGTTTGCTTCTTCTTTTTTTTTTTTTTATCTTATATTTAATGAATATAAATTTCCAAAGTACGACTCATGGGTTACAATGGCTTTCCCCCCCATACCGTCCCTCCCACCCACAACCCTCCCCTTTCCCACTCCCTCTCCCCTTCCATTCACATCAAGATTCATTTTCGATTATCTTAATATACAGAAGACCAGCTTAGTATACCTTAAGTAAGTATTTCAACAGTTTGCTCCCACACAGAAACATAAAGTGAAAAATAATAGATGATTTTTTTTAAATGATGATGAAATCAGATCAGACCTATTGTCATGTTTAATCCCAGTGAGAGTCAAGTTGGGAATTGATAATTTCTTTTTTTTTTTTTTTTTTTTTTTACAGAAGATCAGTTTAGTGTACATTAAGTAAAGATTTCAATCGTTTGCACCCACATAGAAACACAAAGTGAAATATACTGTTTGAGTACTCGTTATAGCATTAAGCCTCAGTGTACAGCACATTAAGGACAGAGATCCTACATGAGGAGTAAGTGCACAGTGACTCCTGTTGTTGACTTTACAAATTGACACTCCTGTTTATGGCATCAATAATCTCCCTATGCACCAGTCATGAGTTTCCAAGGCTATGGAAGCCCCTTGAGTTCTCCAACTCTTATCTTGTTTAGACAAGGTCATAGTCAAAGTGGAGGTTCTCTCCTCCCTTCAGAGAAAGGCACCTCCCTCTTTGAAGACCTGTTCTTTCCACTGGGATCTCACTCACAGAGATCTTTTTGCCAGAGTGTCTTGGCTTTCCATGCCTGAAATACTCTCATGGGCTTTTCAGCCAGATCCGAGTGCCTTTAGGGCTGATTCTGAGGCCAGAGTGCTATTTAGGACATCCGCCATTCTATGAGTCTGCTGAGTATCTCACTTCCCATGTTGGATCACTCTCCCCTTTATTTATTCTATCGGTTAGTGTTAGCAGATACTAGACTTGTTTATGTGCTCCCTTTGACTCTTAGTCCTTTCATTATGATCAATTGTGAACTGAAATTGATCACTTGGAATAGTGAGATGGCATTGGCACATGCCACCTTGATGGGATTGAATTGGAATCCCCTGGTATGTTTCCAACTCTACCAATTGGGGCAAGTCAGCCCGAGCATGCCCCAAATTATTCTTAAGTGTTGAAAATTAACTGAAATGTGATCCCTGTTAAACATAAAAGTGGGAATAAGAGAGGGAAGAGATGTATAATCAAGTTTGCTTCTCCACCAGCAGTTCTACCCTCATTGTGAGTGCTAACAGCTCTACCCACCTTTGAAAGCATTCTGACCTCCCTCCTCCTCCTCAGTAGTCTGGGACCACACCCCTTGACTGAGTCTATGCCTGAGACCTCAGGTCCAGTGTCTCTCGAGCATTTTCTGTGACCCAGCAAGGGACGGGCGTTTTCACGTGGATCACTGATTTAGGCTAGAGGCTTTGCCCCAACTTGTAGGTGCTCTTTCGTCCCATCAATTTTTCCCATCAACTGAAGCAACAGCATGTTACAAAAAATTCAATGAAAATAGAATTAAAAGAGAGTGGATGATTCTCATGAGCTTTTTGATGTGAAAACATGCCTTTGTGCTGGAGTTTTGAGTCTTTCTTTCCTCCCCTTGCAGTTCATTAGGTCGAGAAAGGAAGCACATTGCTATGTTCGTTGAGCACAACACACAATTTCTGAAAAATTTTTATTGAGGATATTCGTATTCATTCATTTATAAATTACCAAAAGTTGTGAAGCACTATATTTGGAGGCACTACTTTTAAAAACATACAACAGAGTGAATGTTTAATGGTTAATCAGGTTAAAATGCCCACAGTCCCCTGTCACAGTGCCCAGGATTAAGCTCCTGCTGCACCTACCACCCCAGCTTCTTTCTCATGTGCATCCTGTGAGGCAGCAGCTGACAGCACAAGCAACTGAGTCCCTGCCACTCACTGGGAGACATGAATTGAGTTCTTGGCTCCTGACTTTGCCCTGGCCCCAGTCCTTGTGGACATGGGCATGTGGAGAATGCACCAGCCGATGGAAGTCAGCCTCTCTCTCTCTCTCTCTCTCTCTCTCTGTGTGTGTGTGTATCAGATAAAATGATAAATACCCAAATAAATTTTTAAGAAAAGATGAGAGGGGCCAGCAGCTGCCCGACTAGGGGCCCCGGGGCCGCGGGCTCTGCCGACGACCTTGGGCTCCGTGTCCAGTCAGCAGTTTGCAGGTGGCTGCACCAAGGCGGTGCCGGAGGATGTGGCCCAGGTGGCAGATGAGCCGCAGCTGCTGCACAGGGCCCGGCATCTATAAGTGGTTCAACGTGCGCACGGGGTTGGGCTTCCTGCCCATGACCGCCCGCGCCGGGGTTGCGCTCGACCCCCGGGTGGACGTCTTCGTGCACCAGAGTAAGCTGCACATGGAGGGCTTCCGGAGCCTGAAGGAGGGTGAAGCAGCGGAATTCACCTTCAAGAAGTCCGCCAAGGGCCTGGAATCCATCCGTGTCGCCGGACCTACTGGGGTGTTCTGTATAGGCAGCGAGAGGTGGCCAAAGGGGAAGAGCGTGCAAAGCGCAGATCTAAACGAGACGGGTGCTACAACTGTGGCGGTCTAGACCATCATGCCAAGGAGTGCAAGCTGCCACCCCAACCGAAGAAGTGCCACTTCTGCCAGAGCATCACCATATGGTGGCCTCGCGCCCCTGAAGGCCCAGCAGGCCCCCAGCTCCCAGGGAAAGCCAGCCTACTTCCGGGAGGATGAGGGGGAGATCCACAGCCCTGCCATGCTCCCCGAGGCCCAGAATTGAGCCACAGTGGGTGGGGGCTGGTTTTTTGGCTATCAGGAAGTTTCAAGGAGCAGGCATCAACTGCAGAGTGGAGAAAGTGGGGACAGGGTGGGTTGGGGGGAGCTGGCATTGCCACGTGTCCCAGGCTGGGGCTCACAGCATCACCGCTTTTTCCCTCTTGCCGGGAGGAAGGAGTGAGGCAGGGAATTCCAACCATGCTGTATCCAAATGCAATTAAGGGGTTTGGGGGATATCACGCTGTAGCCTGCATGCTTTATCTGAGGCCCCGCGTGCCAAATCTCTAGCTTTGGAAAGTCACCTGGATGGGGGAAGTTTTCCTTTAGTTACCATGACACAGTAATCACTACAGTCACAGGGCAGGACACTGGCTCCAGATACCACCACTGAGGCCCTCACTTTTGGGTCTCCCTGGAAGCCAAGAATTTGGGAAGGTTAAGGATGTTTTAGTCCTTGCTTCATGTTCACCCCTGGACAGCACAGGATGGGTACAGGGGTATTGGTCTTCAACTCATCCTTACCAGCTCCCATTTTTCACACACGTGCGTGTGCACACAAACACACACACCCTGTTGTGTATAGTGGGCTTCGCCTAAATCTGGTTGCTGAAGGATGGCTCTGTTAAGTGAAGCAAAAGGCCTGTGTCCTAGGATCAGGCAACCCTGACCACGGCTTCCTCCCTGGGCCTTTCAGCTGGCGGGGCCTATCTGACTTCTCTGCACCGTCTTTTCCTGTCCAGACTAATTTTCAATCTTCCGGGAGGAGGAGCTCAATCATGGGACAACCCCATTAACACTTCATCTCCCTGAAACATTTTCAAGGTGGAGGGGGTTTCAAGAGGACACTGTGGCAAAAAAGCCAGCTCCAGGTGGCAAAATGAGGTAGTTCAATAGGCTGTGCACTCCAAATAGTTGCTCTCCATGGTGATAAAAACAACAAAAAGCCTTCCTGCTGTGCAGACCTGGAGCTGCTGAGGACTTATCCCTGAGATTGCTCATGTACCTGAGAACAAAGTGCAGAAATGAGGGCCTTTGATTAAAATATACAAAATGCAAACCCAGACTATTTATAATTATAAAAAAACAAGTTCAAATGCACAAGATACGTCGTTCGCACATAGTTAGTGCAGTTGGCATCCTGGAGAAAGTGGGACCCAAGGTGCAGTTATCCAAGGGAGCAAATAAATAAATCGCATTGGCCCAGAATGGGGTCAGGAGTGAGCTCAGGAGCAGCGGGTCTGGGACTGTTCCCCTAGCCACCCTTTTTATGGATCCTCACAACCCATTGCTTGGGACAGTCCCCAGCACCCTGTCCCGGGATCGAGTTATGAGGAAACAAGATGTGGAAAACCCTGCCTTACTCCCGAGAGAGTCCCTCCCACAGGACGTAGTGGTTTGGGGGTTGGGTCCAGGAATCTGGTCCCACAACCAATCTTCTCACCCTGGCTAGGGTGGCAGGGCACGCTGCCGCTCACAATGCGGAAGTGCTGTGAAACAACCTGGGAAGGGACCCAGAGGAAACCCATCTCCTCACTCAGTGTGGCTGCTCAGCTGTGCTGCAGCAGGAGGCCAGAGAGGGGCAGAGCGGAGGCCAGGGCCCTGCCTCCCCCTTAGTGCTGAGCTTTGGATCCTCCCACCACCTGCAGCCACAGAAGAGGGGCCTCAGCCAGCACCATGGGGACTTCTTTTTTTTTAAGATTATTTATTTATTTATTTGACAGTTAGACAGTGAGAGAGAGACAGAGAAAGGTCTTCCATCCAATGGTTCACTCCCCAAATGGCCACAACGGCCGGAGTTATGCCGATCCAAGGTCAGGAGCCAGGTGCCTCTTCCCAGTCTCTGCAGGTCAGAGACCCAAGCACTTGGGCCATCCCCACTGCCTTCCTGGGCCACAGCAGAGAGCTGAACTGGAGGAGGAGCAACCAGGACTAGAAACTGGTGCCCATATGGGATGCCGGCGCCGTAGGCGGAGGATTAACCTAGTGAGTCATGGCACTGGCCAAGGGGACTTCTGTAGGACATGCATGTCCTGTGAACACAGGCACATGATCTTCAGCAGTGTTTTGAAATACGTGGCATTTAAAAATTTGATTAGAATTAAAATTTGTCTGCAGGATCCCTGAGGAAATCCAATTATGTTTGCCCATAAATAATCAATTATGTTAAATGTAATTTGTTGCATTGTTTGGGCGATAGCTTTACCACCCTAGATGAAACCTGCATGTGGATGTAATCTTCGGAATTTGAAAAGATGGTTAGAAGTCATGGGGAGGAACCTGGTACAACCTCTTCAAACAAAACCCGATAGGAAATATTGTGCTTGCAGAAACAAGGTCAAGCTCTCACCAAATGTTCAGAGATTTTATTTGAAAGTTTTAGACAAACTCAACATGTAATGACTTTTCTCTGTACTTAAATGTAAGATCTTTGTGCAGATATTCTCATACTCAACCCTAAAAGAAAATGACCTTCAAACAACTAATCAATACAGGCTAGCAATACTTCTTTTTTCAAAAAATACAGCTGAGAAAGAATCCCATGGATAAAAATTAATTATTTCTTTCGAATAAATAGGCTTTTCCTCAAAAAACTTATTAAGACCTATTTTAGCAAATCATATCATGAAACATTCATTCCAATTATAATTAATCTTCATTTTATTTCATCTCATAAAATGTTTAATATTTTCTACCTCCTATTAAAAAATAAAATCACATGCTAGGTCATGGACCAATTAAGCTTTTAGTAGTTTTATCTTTCTTTTACATCACATGCATATGAAAAATTTCATCATTATGTCTCACGAAATATGTGGACTAATTTATGAACTTCATAAACTTAATCTCATGTAACAGTTTCTAAAACCTGAATGCCATTATTCCATACAAACACATACACAATATCTGCATATAAACACGTTTACATGTGCTTATACCATCCTTCTCACCTAACAGTTTTAACTTGCCGTTTCATATTGTAATGCATTATTAAAAATTAAAGAATAGCTAATATAAATTTATTCTTGCTTCTGGAAGTTATTTTAAGTATAAATCAATGATCTTAAATCTGTAAAATTTAAATAGTGATGTTTTTGTAATTTATCTAACAAATTGCAATTAGTAATATGTTCTCAGATATATATTTTAATTTTTAAATGTGAATTGGAGACCTTTATTCACAGAAAACTCATTTTGTTGATTGAAAGGTAAATAAAAATGAACTTTACTAAGTTATAAGGAAGACAGGGTCTTATTGAAGTAATTAAGATGAACAGCACATGATAATTTTTTTAAATATTTCATTTATTATTTGAAAGTCAGAGCTTACAAAGAGAGGGAGACAGAGAGAGATCGTCTATCGGCTGATTCACTCCCCAGATAGCCACATGGTCAGGGCCGTGCCGAGATGAAGCCAGGAGCCAGGATTTTCCACCAGGTAAGTAGCAGGGGCCCAAACACTTAGGCCATCCTCTGCTGCTTTTTCCCAGACCCTTAGCAGGGAGCTAAATCCAAAGTGGAGCAGCCAGACACAAATCCGCACCCATATTGGATTCTGGCATTGCAGGCACTGACTTTACCTACTATACCACTACACAGGCCCCACATGATAATATTTTATGAAAAAATAGTGCATTGATGAATTAGCATTTTATCAGTTACCACTTCCTGTTGAACAAAACCACCTCAATTTCAGCGACTAAAAACTAGAATTAACCATGGCTCACAAATGGGTAGATCAACTGAATTGGTCTGGCTGAACAAAGTGGGGGCAGGCTTATGTTGTCTGTGTTAACACACCTGCTCCCAGCTGCCTGTTCCCCCACCTACATGGTAGATGACCAGCAGGCTGCCACCTCATTAGCTGTCATGGGCCACGTTGCATGTCATCCAGGAGTCACGAGGAAGCTCACACAGTCTCCCTCATGTGAAGCACATGGACCTTGTTACACACCAGCCTCAGAGGTGGAGTACAGTGGGTGATCATCCCGGGACTCAGGGTGGAAGCTGTGATTCACTGCAACAATCCAAGAGGAGATGTTTCCACATTTGCAACTCCTTCATAAAACTGTGGAGAAGGCAATACACTTTTAACTAAAAAATAGTGATTGACGCTTAATTGATGTTGAGGAAAACTCTTTATGGTGTATTGAACAGATTTTTTTTTTTTTTTTAGATTTTTTATTTGAAAGTCAGAGTTACACAGAGAGGAGTTTCAGAGAGGAGAGGCAGAGAGAAAGAGAGGTCTTCCATCAGCTGTTTTACTCCCCTGTTGGCTGCACCTGCCAGAGCTGCACTGATCTGAAGCCAGGAGCCAGGAGCTTCTTCCATGTCTCCCATGTGGCTGCAGGGGCCCAAGCACTTGGGCCATCTTCTACTGTTTTCCCAGGCCATAGCAGAGAGCTGGATTGGAAGCGGAGCAGCCGGGACTCGAACTGGCGCCCATATGGGATGTCAGCATTGCAGGCAGTAGCTTTACCCACTATGCCACAGTGCCGGGCCCTGTTTATATTAAATTATTCATATGGGTATTACTTATCAAAATGCTTTGATTTAATATGCACATTTATGGAGAAAAATATTGTTGATTGATCAAAGGTTCTCATTTTAATGTGAAATCTTCTGTAAAAATGAATCTGGTAACTCGTGTATCAAATGCAATTTTAAAATGATACCAACCCACAAAATACACAGTGAGTTATCAAGGCTGTTACTAAATAAACAGAACTTTCTTAAATGAAAGCTACCTTTGAGTCAGCATTTCAGAGAAAACAGAACATAAATTAAGGTTTAATGTATAATTTGGGACATGCTCAGGCTGACTTGCCCCAAGTGGTGGAGTTGGAAGCATACCAGGGGATTCCAATTCAATCCCATCGAGGTGGCATGTACCAATGCCATCTCACTGTTCCAGGTGATCAGTTTCAGTTCACAGTTGGTCATGGTGAAGGGACTGGGAGTCAAAGGGAGCACATAGACAAGTCTAGTACCTGCTAACGCTAACTGATGGAGTAAATAAAGGGGAGAGTGATCCAACATGGGAAGTGAGATACTCAGCAGACTCATAGAATGGCAGATGTCCTAAACAGCACTCTGGCCTCAGAATCAGCCCTAAAGGCATTCGGAGCTGGCTGAAAAGCTCATGAGAGTATTTCAGGCATGGAAAGCCAAGACACTCTGGCAAAAGATCTCTGCGAGTGAGATCCCAGTGGAAAGAACAGGCCATCAAAGAAGGAGGTACCTTTCTCTGAAGGGAGGAGAGAACCTCCACTTTGACTATGACCTTGTCTAAACAAGATAAGAGTCGGAGAACTCAGAGGGCTTCCATAGCCTTGGAAACTCATGACTGGAGCATAGGGGGATTGCTGATGCCATAGACAGGAGTGTCAATTGGTAAAGTCAGCAACAGGAGTCACTGTGCACTTACTCCTCATGTAGGATCTCTATCCTTAATGTGCTGTGCATTGGGATTTAATGCTATAACGAGTACTCAAACAATATATTTCACTTTGTGTTTCTATGAGGGTGCAAACTGTTGAAATCCTTACTTAATGCATACTAAACTGATCCTCTGTAAAAAAAAAAAAAAAAAGAAAGAAATTATCAATTCCCAACTTGACTCTCACTGGGATTAAACATGACAATAGGTCTAATCTGATTTCATCATCATTTTAAAAAATCATCTATTATTTTTCACTTTATGTTTCTGTGTGGGAGCAAACTGTTGAAATCCATACTTAATGTATACTAAGCTGATCTTCTGTATATTAAGATAATCGAAAATGAATCTTGATGTGAATGGAAGGGGAGAGGGAGTGGGAAAGGGGAGGGTTGTGGGTGGGAGGGACGGTATGGGGGGAAAGCCATTGTAATCCATAAGTCGTACTTTGGAAATTTATATGCATTAAATAAAAGTTAAAAAAAAAATAAAAAAAAAAAAAGGTTTAATGACAACAGAGGATGTAGGATTCCATTCATTTCAAGTAAGAGTTACCAGCTATAAAAATGCATGAAACTACAAAATCTAGTTGTCCTCCAGACTGTGAAAAGAGTGCCCAAGATTTTGAGAAATTACATTAATATGACCTCAACGTTGTAAAGATACGACATCTACAGATGTTGTCTCATCTGCCAGGGGTGGTCACTCCTGTTTTTCTGTAGGATGTCAGGGTGCGTAGGTTCCAGGAAGCCGCCCACACCTGCAGACTAAGGTGGCAGAGGCTCCACCCGGAGAGGATCCCCAACTGGGGGTTTCCTTGTGACCCATTCTGATGACAAAAACATGAGAAAGAACTTGTCTGAGAATAAATGTTCAAGTTTTGCTTTCAGATGTCAAATGCTCATAATATATTAGTTGAGAACAGAGACAAGAAATAAAAAAATACAAAGAAATCAATACTAAGAAACTGCCTCAATGTTTCCAAATAATTTAAGAAAAAGGAACCTTCCCTTTTTTCCATTTAGTGGCTGTTTTCTGTAACAAAAAACTTGTTTATCTGGCAACAAATTGTGTTTACAGTGGCGTGAAGTGCTGTAAAGGCAAGGTGATGGCAGCCATGGCCTGTCTTTAGGGTAAAACCCAAGGACACTGCCTTCAGCTTGTAGGTTCTACTAAAAGCTCCATAAAACCCATTCTGTGATCCATCTTCAATGATGAATTCCTAAAGGGATTTATGACATTTGTAAAAGGTTTTAGCAAATTTTGTCAAGTTAATATCTAGTCTTGCAATGGTAAAAGTATCAGAAGGAAATTAGGTTAAAGAAATAATACAAATAAGAAGTATAGAGAGTCACATTTAATCATTTCAGTGAAAATTACAGTTTTTATAGTTTTAGGAAGTGACAAATATTTCCGGTAATTTAGCAGAAAAATGTAGCAAATCAAGAAAAAGCTATGGAAACAGATACCACTTTAAGAGGTTTAAAACATTATATAAATGATAAATTTTTTATTATGAAGCATTACAATGGCAAAAGCAAACAATTATTGCTTATTTATTTATACCTGTGTCAGAGACTGATGTTTGTCTACTCACTATCCATTTCCACCTCTTTCCATACCAACAGAGATTAGTTGAGTTTGGGTGACTGTGTGCCCTTGTGAAAGGAATAGACAGCTGTGATCTGGAGCCGCTCACCCCACACGGTGTCTGCCAGTCATACGGGGGCAGAAGGCCCCGGTGGGAGCCACTGGAATCTTGCAATCAGACCAAATTGACAGGTACATTCTGACTCATCCCTTCCCCTTCTCCCAGGAGTAGATCCAATGCTGCATATGGCTACAATCCTAGCACAGGTAGAGAAACTTTTTTCTACCAAGGGCCATTTGGGTATTTATAATATTATTCAGAGGCCATACAAAAGTATCAATTAAAAAATTCGCCTGCTACAGATTTATTGAATTTCAAGTCCTGAAGAAAATAAGCTTCAACGACAAAGGCCTCCAGTGGACACCAGCATGTGTTTTATTCAAAGAGCTCTCCTCTGACACTGGATTCCATTCTCATTTCCTGAGGCTCAGTTGTGAAACAAGAGAAGATGCAGGGAGCTTACTAACCTTCCAGGTCTGAAGCCTGTTGTTCTGTGGTCTGAGACAGAAGCATGGATGTGATGAAATGCACGCTTTCCTATGCTTTGGCAGGTCCCAGGCTGGGCTGTGACAAAGGATATCACTTCTGAGCAGTTCCAGTGGGGCACACTGTCTGGGAGGGCAGGGAAGGGACACTTGCAATGGAGAGTGGTGTCAAGCCCTAAGGTCAAAGCTGCACAAAAGGCTGGAAGGAAGAGGACTCTGCGCAGACCCCAGCAGGTGAGCAGCTGAGATCCAGGTGAGGGTTGTCACCGAGGCAGAAGTTAGTTACCAGGAGCAGGTGTGGAAAGAACTGAGGTTTGCTGCACATACACGAGGTGCCAACGAGCTTTGCCCTTGAGTCTCCAGGTGATTTGAACAAATCAGCTCTCTTTCTCTCTCCCACAAACTCCCAATGACAGCAGTTTTTCCCACTCTGTCTTAGCCCAAGATACCCAGTCCCATGGGATGAGGACCACATCTCCTTTTACTCAGGAGCTTTCTGATGTTTTCCTGGAGAAGTAACTACCTCCTCTACATTAGGTAAGTAAAGTACTTGATCAGATTTGCATTTTTGAAGCTCAGTCTGCCAGCTGCATGCAAAATGGATTCACCTGGTAACAGGTAGAGGGAGAAGAGATGAAAGCTGCTGTAACATCACCTGAGAAGGAGTTTCCCTTCTGTAGTGGGGACTTGTTTCTTCCAGACCACAAAAGAAAGTCACCAGAGATGGAGAATGCTAGACCTATGAGCCTCTCCTCTCAAAGCAATGACCAATCTCGAGCAGCATCTGAGACACCAAAGTGCTGAACAGAGCTTCTCACAGAACAGGAGGGCAAGCAAAGAGAAGGACCCGTGAGACTCACCAGGACCTGGGCTGAAGCCCTCTAGAAGTTCAAGTGACCAGAGCAGATAAACTCTAAGGGGCACTGGCACCCAGCTTCAAATGACATCAATGGCCAAATAGGTTACAAAACCCAAGACTGCTGATGCCTCTGGCTTGGTTTCCTGGTAAATGTAAAAGAAAATTCTCTGAAGGAAATCATACTGTCACCCAGTCTCAAATTCTGTCTTCAGTATCTCACACACAATATATTGGCCTGACAAGACACAGGAAAAGACAAGATGTGAGCTAAACTAAGATGAAAACAGCAGGAGATAGAATCCAGGAGAGAGAGAGAGAGATAATATAGTTATCAGACAAACTGAAAAAAATAGTTTGTTTGGGGATTTTTTTATTTGGTTGATTGTGGGGCATTTTAGGGGCAACTGGGTGTTTGAATTAACATTTCTATACACACAGAGGATTTAACATACATGGACAAGACCACAGACAAGGAAAGCTGGCATTAAGTGCTTGACTTTAATTAGAATGTCTGTTATCCAATAGGTGAATGAAGTAATTGTGGAGTAATTGACCAACTGCATTGATTCAGAAAACTGCTCTGTAATCACAATAAAAGGAAAAGTGGTTGATAGATCTGACAGAATGGGTCGGAACCTGCAATGAGAAACCTCAGGGTGTTCTACTCAGAAACTGGTTCATTTTGCCCCCTTTTCTCCTCCCCTCCCACCCTCTTGGTCAGTCTCCTGCTTCTTTCTCCTCCAATAGGCAACTACCACTATTTCTATTCTTGAATTCCCTGCAGTCATTCCACTCTTTGTAGAAATGCTTAAGAATGGTTATAAGGCTCTCAATCCTTGTGCATTTCAAGGATATCGGCTATATGCAAGTTAGATTTTGGTATTTTAGTCATCATCAAGAGAGTTTTTTTTTTTTTTAATGAATTGGGAGATTTTAGAACTTCACCTTTGCTTTCACTTCTCAAATAATGTTTGCCTGAGGTGATGATAGAGGCTGCTTAATCTTTTTTATTATTATTATTCGAAAGGCAGAGTTACAGAGAGAGGGGGAGAAGAGAGAAAGGTCTTCCATCTGCTGGTCCATTCCCCAAATGGCTGCAATGGTTGGAACTGTGCCAATCCGAAGTCAAGAGCCAGGAGCTTTTTTCAGATCTCCCACGCAGGGGCCCAAGCACTTGGGCCATCTTCAACTGCTTCTTCTTTCCCAGGCCACAGCAGAGAGCTGGATTGGAAGTGGAGCAGCTGAGATTAGAACCAGCACCCATATGGGATGCCAGCACTGCATGTGGAGGCTTAGCTCACCATGCCACAGCACCGGCCCCAGAAGCTGCTTAATCCTATGTAGACTAATTCTCCCACTGTCCAACTCTGTCTTCCATTTGGTCCACTGTGGCTCACCCATGTTCTTGTTCAAAGATGCTGTCTCAATCCCTGGCACAGTGCTAGATGCATCACACCTATTCTTTTGGAGCTCACTGTAATATCCTTGCTTGACAGATGTGGAAATTAAGCCTGATTTCGGCTATAACACAATTATGTATATTGATATAATTGTATTTTCTCTCTACTGAGCACTTGCACATTTCTGTTTGGCTAAAAAAATAAATACATAACTACCAAGCCTAGTTTGGTAGCCAACTAGAGCAGCCGTCCTAGCTAGTTGGGGAAAAAAAAAATGATAATGGAGGACACAGACAGCTCAGAGACATTGTGGCTGTTGGGAAGGCAGAATCGAGGTCAGACTTCAGGGAGGAACCCCCATAACCTTACTGGAGTGTTGGCTGATCACAGCACTGCAGCCACCAGGATCAGGACCTCAGAGCTGAGACAGCTCTGACCAGAAGTATTGCAGAATCAAACCAAGTTTTCTGTCACCTCAGTCAACACTGTTGTGTCTGGATTCTCTCCCTGGATGAATAATTTGAAATCACTCAGGTACATTTTATTGGTGAGCCCTTAATTATGTTGCCTGTGTGTTAAGAGAAATGAGTTTTTCAGGATTTTTATATGTTTTTTTTTTCTTTTTAAAATAATTGTTTTATTTACTTGAAAGAGAGGGAGGGAAAGGAAAGAAAGACAGGGAGAGACCCCATCAGCTGGTTCACTCCCCAAATGAGTAGAACAGCCAAGACAGAAAACAAGTACTCAACCAGATCTCCTATGAGGGTGGCAGAGACACAAGTACTTGAACCATCACTGCTGTCTCCCAGGAAACGTCCCTGCATTGCCAGGGAACTGAAGTCCAAAGCTGGTAGCAGGATGCAAACCCAGGCACTCTAATGTGGAACATGGGTACTCTAACTAGTGTATTTTTTTAAGATTTATTTTATTTATTGGAAAGGCAGAGTTATAGAGAGAAGAGCATAGATAGAGATCTTCATCCACTGGTTTGCTCCCCAGATGGCTGCAACAACCAGGGCTACATCAGGCTGATCCAAAGCCAGGAGCCTCCTCCAGGTCCCCCACGTGGGTGCAGTGGCCCAAACACGTGGGCCATCCTCCACCGCTTTCCCAGGCCATTAGCAGGGGACTGGATCAGAAGTGGAGCAGGCAGGACTTGGCTTGGTGCCCATATGGGATGCCAGTGCTGCAGGCAACCAGTTAACCTGTTGTGCCACAATGCTGGTCCCCTAACCAGTGTCTTAACAGAAAGGCCAAACACACTCCCTGTTGTTCTTGTTTGATGTTTGATTTTCCATTGGGCAGGTGAGATTGTCACTTCCAGCTGCTGTTAAGATGCTATAACAAGATTGTGGAGAGCCACAAATGGAAATTATCCAATGTCCACGAAACAGCAGGAGCATTCTCATCTTTCTTCAGAGAAACCACTGTTCCAGTCCAGGTTTAGATGCCTCTGGTTTTCTCCCTAGTAAAACTAACAGGCCTTTACCTAGGATAAGCAGGGTTCTATCAAGCTTCCAAGAAAGGGAAAATGCTCTGAGGGTGTTGGAAGTCATGGCAGAAATAAATGGGATGGAAGCCAAAGCTTCCTGTGCAGGACTGAATGTCAGAAACACGAGAAGTGGCTGGAGGCTGCTCTGTCACCCTGAGCTCCCAAGTTCCTTGGTCGTATTTTTCTCTGTAGGAGGGCTTATTTTACTCTCACTCCCTTATTTTGAGTCTCAGCTTTAAGATCATTAGTAGATGTTTAATTCAACCCAGTCTGCACCCAGAGCAAACACCTTGCAGAATGGACAACTAAGGAGGATGCAAGAATCACTACCTGAAGACTGAAGTACAGGTGCTATAGGTGGACTCTGATGCCTGGGAGGAACACTCACACAAATGCCTTTTTAAAAACAGAAATTATTTTTTTTTTATATTCCACAAGGGTTTTACACATTTTTTTGACAGGCAGAGTGGACAGTGAGAGAGAGAGGAGAGACAGAGAGAAAGGTCTTCCTTTACCGTTGGTTCACCCTCCAATGGCCACTGTGGCCGGTGCGCTGTGGCCAGCACACTGTGCTGACCCGAAGCCAGGAGCCAGGTGCTTCTCCTGGTCTCCCATGCGGGTACAGGGCCCAAGCACTTGGGCCATCCTCCACTGCACTCCCGGGCCACAGCAGAGAGCTGGACTGGAAGACGGACAACCGGGACAGAATCCGGTGCCCCAACGGGGACTAGAACCCGGGGTGCCAGTGCCGCAGGCGGAGGATTAGCCTATTGAGCCACAGCACAGGCCTGATTTTACACATTTTTGATGAATGTAGAATAATTGTACATATTCTTGGGGTACAGTGTGTCATTTCAAGACATTTACAAGGTGTGTAATGACCAAATCACAGCAGTCAGTGTCTCCATCCCATAATATTTCTTTATATTTGTAGCATTTGCCCTCCTCTCTTCTAGTTCTCCACAAATGGTGCCACAGAACATTGTGAACCTTAGGCATCCATTGTGTTGCAGCCACCATAGTCCATTCCTTCCATCTGACTGTGCTTTGAACCCGTTACTCAGCCTCCCTCTATCCCTCAGCCCTCACCTTCCCAATCTCTATTCTACAAATGCCCCATAAACTATGAATGCTTCTGAGATAAAGGTTAACTCTATTAAGAGCATGAGACTTCATTTGTATCTCACCCCCCTTTCTTCACCCCACCCATTCTTCCCCTAGACATTTCCCCCACTTACCAAACTTCCCAAGGGGGTGGATGTAGGGGAAACACAGGAAGAGAGCCACAGGCAGTCTGGGACTTCTGATGGCCCCGTCATCCGGATGTGCTAAAAAATACTGCCATATCAGGGAAAAATACAGTTTCCAAAGGCCCCCTACCAGCATCTTCTAGCTTTACAATTTCCAAGAGCTCAATTACCTTTTCATAGTATGACAGCTCCAATTGTGCTGATTGTAAAGAACTTGTATTAAATAAAATATAGCTTTTTACAAATTTTGCTTTTTTCAAAAAGGAAATAAAATTTTAAGCCAATGATCTGTTTTAGAATAATAAAACAAATGCAGTGTTTTGCTCATGGCAAACCCCACAGGCAGCATTTTTCTTTAGCAAAAAGTCATTTCCAGTCACCTTCCTTGCATTGGCAAATGTGAAGGCAAGAGTGTGAAGTGGGAAAGTAAAGTTGGCAATTAAAAATCGTGAAATGTTCAGGAATTGGTCACTATCCACGCAGCCAGAAATAAATCCAAAAACATGCATATTAGAGCCTGTGTCAAAGTCCTGAAGATCAGAAGTTATTGAAATTTACTGTTCTTCTCAACAAAATACATACAAGGAAAAAACTGATATTATCATATCACAGAGCATCAGACCTTAGAGATATTAGCTCTGGGGCCGGTGCTGTGCTACAGCGGGTTCAAGCCCCAGTGTGCAGTGCTGGCATCCAATATGGGCGCCAGTTCAAGTCCTGACTGCTTCTCTTCTGATCCAGCTCCCTAGTAATGCACCTGGGAAAGCAGCGTTGGATGGTCCATGTCCTTGAGCCCCTGCACCCACATGGGAGACTGCAAAAAAGCTCCTGGCTCATGGCTTTGGATCAGCTCAGGCTTTCATTGGGGAGTGAACCAGAGGATGGAAGATCTCTCTCTCTCTCTCTGTCTCTACCTCTCTCTGTAACCCTGTCTTTCAAATAAGTAAATTTTTTTTGTTTGACAGGTAGAGGTATAGACAGTGAAAGAAAGACAGAAAGAAAGGTCTTCCTTCCATTGGTTCACTCCCCAGATGGCCACTACAGCTGGTGCTGCACCGATCCAAAGCCAGGAGCCAGGTGCCTCCTCCTGGTCTCCCATGCAGGTGCAGGGGCCTAAGCACTTGGGCCATCCTCCACTGCCCTCCTGGGCCACAGCAGAGAGCTGGACTGGAAGAGGAGCAACTGGGACTAGAACCTGGCACCCATATGGGACGCCGGTGCTGCAGGCAGAGGATTAGCCTAGTGAGCCACAGCGCCCACCCCAAAATAAATATTTTTTAAAAACTGTTAGCTATAACTTAGTTACTGGGAAAAGGAACACTGCTGATAGTTTGAGTAAATATGGCTTTCAATGAAACTGTAGTATATGTTGTAGTATATGATGCCTGCTGTATTTTCTTAGTTAATTAATGTGAGACACATAAAGCAAAAGTTCCAATTCACTGGGTCACTCCCTAAATTTGTGCATGTGCATATACATATATATGTATGAATGTATATATAGGATATATATAGTCAAGACACACATGCACACAGTTATAATTTCTTTCTCACAGATAAATACACACACACACACACACACACACACACACAGGCTGCTGTTGACAACCTGCCCCTCCTCTTTTCCAGAGAGAGGTGTTTTCTTTGTGTCAGGACTTCTCTGGGGAGAGGAGGAAAATGTCTTTAGCTTTACTACCTTGAATGTCTCTGGAAAGACATCTCTGAATATGATGACACTGCTTTTGTTTTTCCAAGGCTGCCTGTTGTATAAGAACATTCTGGAAGAAAACTGTCCACACTTTTTGCTCTGAGGTTGTGAGGAAAGAGTGGATCCATGGAAAATTATCTCCCGATGGTACAGGGAAGCCCAGATTGTTGGGGAAAGGAGTGGGTTATATGGCAAAGTGACTTCTGACGTGTGAGTAACAGGCTGCCCAACAACAGAACATGAACATAGCAGCCTCGGTGTAGACATCATGCTGAACTCGCACACAGATGATTGAGTCAATTTCTCTCCATGCCCCAGAAAGAGAAGATAATGACTTTTGTAGAATTTGAATCAGTACACAAGTTGAAGACATAAAGAGTTGATGAACAAATATGATTTTTGATTTCAATTATGCATTTATCATAAAATTCCAGTAGGTCTGAGGAATATAAAGACAATGGGATGTGGGCATGAAAATTGGGAAAATATATTGCAAAGTTAAAAATGGAGGTTTAGGATGAGAAATGTCTCTAAGTGACTCAACATGTGCTATTTCCATGAAAGGTAGGAGAGAAATTCTGGAAACTGATGAGGTCTCGTAAGAACTACTTGAGTAAGAAGAAATTAAAGTTTATGGTCAAATTTGATTTATTTTCTAAAACTTGCCACTTTCAATAGTGACTAGGCCTGAAGTTCAACTCTACGTTTTGATATCTACTTTGTATATTTCTTTTTTTATATTTATTTTATTTATTTGAAAGGCATAGTTATCAAGAGAGGTAGAGACAAGGAGGTCTTCCATCCACTGGATCACTCCCCAAATAACCACAAGGACCAGGGTTAGGCCAGGCTGAAGACAGGAGCTAGGAGATTCTTTTGGTCTCCCACGTAGATGCAGGAGCCCAAGCACTTGGGCCATCTTTCACTGCTTTCCTAGGTGCATGAGCAGGGAGCTGGATCAGAAGTGGAACAGCCAAGACTCAAACAAGCAATCATATTGGATGCTGGCACTGTAGGCTGAGGCTTTAACCCACTGCAACAGTGCCGGCCCCCTCTTTGTATATTTCTTTCTTTCTTTCTCTTTTTTTTTTTTTTTTTGACAGGCAGAGTGGACAGTGTGAGAGAGAGAGAGAGACAGAGAGAAAGGTCTTCCTTTGCCATTGGTTCACTCTCCAATGGCCTCTGCTGCCGGCGCACTGCGACCGGCGGACCGCGCTGATCCAATGGCAGGAGCCAGGTACTTATCCTGGTCTCCCATGGGGTGCAGGGCCCAAGGACTTGGGCCATTCTCCACTGCACTCCCTGGCCAAGCAGAGAGCTGGCCTGGAAGAGGGGCAACCGGGACAGAACCCAGCACCCCGACCGGGACTAGAACCCGGTGTGCCGGCACTGCAAGGCGGAGGATTAGCCTAGTGAGCCACGGCGCCGGCCTGTATATTTCATATGGAGAAATGCCTGTCTGAAGAGACTATAAATAAGCTGAAAGGTCAGAAAATAGATATAAATCTAATAATATGGAAATATTAATGTATAAGCTAATTATAATACATGTCAGTTACAATGCATTATAATTGCAGACATATTTTATACAACACTGCATTGCCACCAAAATTTCAGTGCTCAGAGTTACCAGGGTTCCTTTCCTTCTCATTTTACAGATCCACTGCAGGTCGCTGCAGGGCACCTGGAAGTGTCCTGTGGGTCTGCTACATTTGCAGTCTTTGTTCTGGTTCCTCTTTGCGATGAGCTGTTTCGTTGACTAAGCAAGGAGCACACAGTGTGGTTCCCGCAGCTCTGATCATACTCTTGTACCATGTTACATGCCAGTGGCCAAGAAAGACAGGCCCAGTGTGCATAGAGGTGGAGGCATCTATCCTGGGAGACACTGCAAGTCATCATGCAACAGGAGACCAGGTATGGTTTTATAAAAAGGGGAAGAAAATATTTCAGGGTAACAAATGAAATCTTTCCCAGATATCAAATGGCAATCTTTATGCTCAATGCACCAATATATCACAGTGCAGATGAGTGGATTATAGCTACAAACAACAACATTTCACAAGGCTCATGTTAAACAACAACTAAAAGACACTGAGAAATATACACTTGGTATGGTTCCATTCATATCAAGATCCAGGAAGAGGAGAACTCTAAACTAGTTTGGAAATGCCATCCATGGATGGAAATATTATAAAGAAAAGCAAGAAAAAAATTACCAAAAAAGTTGGGTTAATATTTAGTGGCAGAGCATGGTGATTGGGGTATCCAGATTCAGGTGATTTTCTATTTATAATACAAAAAGTGTACCTAAAATTATTATCTTATGCCTTATAGATGTGTGTATATAAATACGCAGCATACTTTCAGATAGATGTGTGCAATGTTGGAATTGTCAAACTGTATTCACTGATGGTGCATATAGGAAGAGCAACACCCGAGCATGGCAAGAGCCCTGGACAGACTCCATGATTTGTCTGAGGCTCCTCTGAGGGGCCTTTGAAACAACATTTCATGCAGCTGATATTTCTGGGCTTCAGTGAGATTCAGGCACATTGCTATAACTTTTCCAACCACTTTAATATGCACCAGATAATCATACATAAGAAATTGTGCACAATGTACAGTGAAGAATGAGTCTGACAATACCCTGGAGATTACACTCCCTTGAGATTGAAGTTGGTCTTGGTCCCATCCCCTGCATGTCTTAGATTGGCAGAGTGCTACAAGGACAAGCTCTGCACTGGATGGGAGGAGGTGGAAGCCTCAACTCTGCCAAATGCCATCACTTCTCTGTCTCTTCTCCGAGAAACTTAACTGATGGGTTAAGAACATGAACTTGGGAGTGAAAGAAGTAAGGATGTGCAATCTTAGCTTTCAGCTCCTGACTCTAGTCAGGCTGTCACAACAATGTGCCCCACACTAGGAGTGCTTAATCCACAGAAGGTCTAAGGAAAGAGAAATGAGAAATATGGATAGAGCCTGGGGACCCAAGGAGAACACCGTACTGAGCTCCCCTCATGCGCACCCTGTTTCCTAGTCTGGGTTCTGGAAAAGCTGACAACCCAGTGGGTTCAGAGAGACCACAACAAAGCACCAAGTACAAAACCTGCTCTGTTCAGTCACCTGTCAATGAAAATCACACTCATCTAGAGAAATGCTGCAGGAGGTGCGGAGTGGGAAGCTAACTCCTTTCTCACATTGCTGCCCTGTGGCACGTTCTCTTGTGGCAGTCAGAGGAGTGAGGAGCCAGGACTTCTCATCATACCAGACAGTATGGAGTACCTACCTGATGTCACTGGAGACCACAATGGTGAACAGTAATAAAATACCACTCTGCCTACTGGTCAGATTGGGGTCAGCAGAGACCTTGAGCTGAGTCTTCATTTTGTCCCTACCAAGCAGTAGCCAGATACTGTGCCTACCTGGGATGATGACAAAGGCTGTGTGGGAATTCCCAACTCTCACCCCCACATGGCAATAATGAAGCAGCCTTCTCCAATATCTAACAGTATGTTGTCACAAGAAACCTGAAAACATAGAAAATTTACATAGGTCCTGGATCTCATTACATAATATCCCACATATCCAAGATATAAATGGATATCATGCATCATACCAAGAATCAGAAAAACTCAGCTTCAATGGGAAAAGAAAGTCAAGACACACCAACAACAAGACAACTTAGAACAGAGGTAGGGAATCCTTTGTCTGCCAACGGCCATTTGGATATTTATATCATCCACAGGCTATTAAAACTTCACAACCTAAAAATTAGCCAGCTATAGATTTACTGAATTTCGAGTCCCACCTGTGGTTGCCTTGGCAGGACCAGACAAAATGGTTTTATGGACCTTATAAGGCACGCAGGCAGGAAGTTATCCATCCCTGACTTAGTTTAGAATTATCTGATAAAGAATTCAGAGTATCCTGAAAACGCTGAAATCACAAACAAAGGAACAGAATATATAAAGAAGACTAAAGGTACATTTAAGAACTTGGAAAAAAAGGTATAAGAAATTACTGTAATACTTTATCCCTTTTAGTATTTTTTTGTTCTAGTCAATACTATTGGTTTAACTCTGTAATTAACACACATTTATTCTTAGGTGTTGAAAATTAACTGAAAAGCGATCCCTGTTAAATATAAGAGTGGAAATAAGAGAGGGAGAAGATGTACAGTTCGGCACATGATCAATCGGACTTGCCCAAATGGTGGAGTTAGAAATGTGCCAGGGGATTCCAATACAATCCCATTAAGATTGCATGTACCAATGCCATCTCACTAGTCCAAGTGATCAATTTCAGTTCACAATTGATCACACTGATAGGTCTAAGAGTCAAAGGGATCACGCAAACAAGACTAGTGTCTGTGAATACTCACTGATAGAATAAAAAAGGGAGAGAATGATCGATCCAACATGGGACGTGGGATACACAGCAAACTCATAGAATGGCAGATGTCCTATGTAGCACTCTGGCCTCAGAATCAGTCCTTAAGGCATTCAGATCTGGCTGAAGAGCCCATGAGAGTATTTTAGGCATGGAAAGCCAAGACACTCTGGAAAAAAAAAAAAAAAACTAAATGAAAGATCTCCATGAGTGAGATCCCTGTGGAAAGAACGGGCCATCAAAGGAGGAGGTACCTTTCTCTGAAGGGAGGAGAGAACTTCCACTTTGACTATGACCTTGTCTAAATAAGATCCAAGTTAGCGAACTCAAGAGGCTTCCATAGCCTTGGCAACTCATGACTAGAGCCCAGGTTGATTACTGACGCCATAAACAAGAGTGTCAAATTGTTAAGTCAACAACAGGAGTCACTGTGTACTTACTCCTCATGTGGGATCTCTGTCCTTAATGTGTTGTCCAATGTGAATTAATGCTATAACTAGTACTGAAACAGTATTTTTCACTTTGTGTTTCTGTGTGGGTGCAAACTGATGAAATCTTTACTTAATATATACTAAATAGATCTTCTGTATATAAAGATAATTGAAAATGAATCTTGATGTGAATGGAATGGGAGAGGGAGCAGGAGATGGGAGGGGTGCGGGTGGGAGGGAAGTTATGGGGGGAAAAGCCATTGTAATCCATAAACTGTACTTTGGACAATTATATTTACTAAATAAAAGTTAATAAAAAAGAAATTACTGGATAGGGAGCTGGCACTGTGGTGTAATGGGTTAAGCCTCTGCCTGCACTGCTGATATCCCATATGGGCACCGGTTCCAGTCCTAGCTGCTCCTCTTCTGATCTAGCTCTCTACCCATGACCTGGGAAAGCAGTGAAGGATGGCCCAAGGCCTTGGGCCCCTTCACCAATGTGGGTGTCCAAGAAGAAGCTCCTGGCACCTGGTTTCAGATCTGCCCAGCTCTGGACATCACAGCCATTTGGGGACCAAATGAACCAGCAGATGGAAGACCTCTTTCTCTGTCTCTCCCTCTCCTTGTCTATAACTTTAACTCTCAAATAAATAAAAATCTTTTAAAAAATTACTGGATAGGTTCAACATTAGACTTGAGGTGATATAAGAACCAACTGGTGAACTTGACTGATACAGAAACAAAAATTACCCAAGCTGATGGTCTTGGGGTAAAAATGAACTTACCCTCCAGGACTTGTGGGATGATAACAAGAGATCAAATATTCATGTCACTGCAGTTTTAGAAAGTTGACCCAAATCTGATAACAAATATAAATCAAAAGATTTAAGAAGAGGAAACCCATATAAATATATGACACATCAAGACATATCATAATTAAACTCCTGAAGGTTAAAAAAAAAAAAAAACTTTGAAATGAAAAAGAAAGGATATCTTATCTATAAGAGGAAACAATTTGAAAGAGAGCACAATTCTCACCAAAACCCATGGAAGCCACAAGAAATGAGGATATCTTTTTCACATGATGAAAGTAAAGAACTGGAAGCCTGGCCAGCACCACGGCTCAATAGGCTAATCCTCCACCTGCAGCACCGGCACCCTGGGTTCTAGTCCCGGTTGGGGCGCCGGGTTCTGCCCCAGTTGCTCCTCTTCCGGTCCGGCTCTCTGCTGTGGCCCGGGAAGGCAGTGGAGGATGGCCCAAGTGCTTGGGTCGTGCACCCACATGGGAGACCAGGAGGAAGCACCTGGCTCCTGGCTTTGGATGGTGCAGCGTGCCAGCTGTGGCGGCCATTTGGGGAATGAACTAATGGAAGGAAGACCTTTCTCTCTGTCTCTCTCTCTCACTGTCTAACTCTGCCTGCTAAAAAAAAAAAAAAAAAAAAAAAAAAAAAGGAACTGGAAGCCTAGAAATCTTTGCAATGCAAAAATAAAAATATCCTGCAGGTATAAAAAGGAAACAAGACCCTGTCAGCTAGGGAAAACTGAGAGGATTTTCCACAAGTAGACAGATCAATCTGCAAAGAATGGCTAAAGGACATTTTCTACAAAGAAAGGAGATGATTAAAAAATAAAATATCAAGGAATAAGAAAGTAGGGGAAAATATGAGTAAATACAATTAACTGTTTTCCTCTTGAGTTTCCGAAATTTTGTTTGAAGGTTAAGGCAAAGAACTGCCATGTTTCATGATGTGGTTCTCAAAATATGTAGAGAAAACATGTAAGACAACAATGCTTTAAATGGGGACAATAAGGGAACATTTAAATGAATATAAGATGTTTACACTTGAAATGATAAAATGTCAATGAAAGCAGACTATGATAAACTATTTATGTATGATTTAATATCTAGAGTCACTACTAAGAAATCTTTACAAAATGCACTAAAAACTACTTGACATGAATCAAAATACAATTCTAATAAGGTGCAAATAACACATGAGAAAGCAGGAAGAAGAAATCAGAGGAACCAAGATCAAAGGAAATAAATAAGAGAAAAATACAATAGCAAAATCATCTTAAGTCAAAGGCAGATTTCATCACCTCAGATTAATTTATTGATTAGATTTTGAGTATTTCAAAGGGGGCGATTAAGAATATTTTGGAATATATTGCTATATGTTTTGAGTTGTCACCTAGGAAGTGAGAATTTTCTAAATTACTACTTGATAAACCACTATAATTTAGAATTATTTCCAATTTGTGGAGTGCAAGGTAAATAATTTTCAATTCTAATTTGATCAGTCACCTAAATATCACTGACATTTAACTTTTCGCATTACTTTCATGTGGCCCAGCTCCACTAAGGGAGCGCTGTAAGACTGTTGTGATTGTTGAGCAAGGAATCAGTATTCTAATTCCAATGAACTTGGAACTGGCGATGTGAGGGCTTCAAGCTGCTGAGAGGTGATTTGCTACACATGGATACTAAGAATACAGCCGCCATTTATGAAAGCTGAGCAACAGATTAAGAGAAAGTCCTGACTGGATTCAAAGTCTTGAACTGGGTTATTCTTGAATACACAGGTACCTCAAAAGGTTCAAGTGAAATGGAATTAGAAGATAAAATAATGCAATTCTTTTTTCTCAACATAGTCCTATTAAACTCAAGAGACTTTGCAAGCATTGATGCCAACCATTTATTCATCCCTAAAGAACTGAGTGAGAGGGCCAGTGCCATGGCGCAGTAGGTTAATCTTCCGCCAGCAGTGCTGGCATCCCATATGGGCACTGGTTCTAGTCTCGGCTGCGTCTCTTCCAAACCATCTCTCTGCTGTGTCCTGGGAAAGCAGTGGAAGATGGTCCAAGTTCTTGGGACTCTGCACCCACATGGGAGACAAGGAAGAAGCACCTGGCTCCTGGCTTCAGATCAACACAGCTCTGGCTGTTGTGGCCAACTGGGGAATGAATCAGCGGATGGAAGACCTTTCTCTCTGTCTCTCCCTCTCACTGTCTATAACTCTACCTCTCAAATAAATAAATAAAATCTTAAAATAAAAAAAGAGCTGAGAGTCCTGGAAATTTAACCATATCAATGCAGTCTTCTTTATAGATTAAACCAAAGAAAAATGGATTCCTTTTAAATGTTTTTTCCTTTAAGTTAGGAAACAGAAATAAGTCAAAAGAGCCAAATCGGTGTGGTAAGGGGAATGTCTAACGATTTCCCACTGAAACTCACTCAGAATGCACTTGTGTGTTGAGGAGTGAGCAGCAGCATTGTGATGATGGTGGAAGACTCTCTGCTGAAGTCTTCAGACATTTTTTGCTTAGGCTTTAGCTTTCTCACATTCCCATGATAAGCAGGTTGTCACTGTCTTATTTTTAAAGATTTATTAATTTACTTGAAAGGAAAATTACAGTGTGTGTGTGAGAGAGAGAGAGAGAGATAGCTTCCATCTTCTGGTTACTTCCCAAATGGATGCAGTAGCCAGGGCTAAAGCCAGGAACCAGCACCTTAGAAGCTTCATCCGGGTCTCCCATGTGGGTGCAGGGGCCAAGCACTTGCTTCCACTCTGTGCTGCTTTCCCAGGCAAATTAGCAAGGAGCTGGATCAGAAGTGGAGCAATGGAGACTTAAACCAGTACCCATATGGGATGCCAGCATCACAGCCAGTGGCCTAACCTATTGCACCACAACAGTGGCCCCAGACGTTGAATTCTTTGGCCTTTCAGAAAGTCAAGAAACAAAACTGTTTGAAACACCACCCTCCCCAAAAGTCTCCATGACCTTTGCTTTGACTGAACCATATCAAACTCTTGGTTGTCATTGCAATGATTATGCCTTGTCTTCAGGATTGTATAAATAAAGCTCTGATTCATATCGTTATGATTCTTCTGAGAAATGCTTCCAGATGCTCCCACTTGTTTAAAACTTCCATTGAGAGCTTTACTCTTTTCTGCAGTTGATTTGGGTGCAAGAGTTTTAGCACCCAACGAGTGGACAGCTTTTCTCAAGTTTTCCAGTTAGAACTGGGTAAACTGAACCAATTGTGATGTCCATGCTTTTGGTTGCTATTGGCTACTATCTGTTGTTAGACATTAGTGATATTAATTTAGGACATGAACAAGTTTAATTTTTTTCTCACGAATTCTGTGGTTGGTGTGCCACTGTGGCTATATCTTCAACAGTATTTCATTCCTTTCCATTTGTAAATTGTTTATCTCTTTGGAGCACTGTCTCATAAACTTTTCACAAATAATCAATTATTTCAGCACTCTTCCACCCAAGCTTTACCATAAATTACATGATAGTTCGTGCTTCAATTTTAATAGAAGTCATGTTGCTCTGAGAGGGATGCTCTTCAAATCGATGTCTTACCCATATAACTCAAACTAGATTTACAATGTGTTATTATGAGCCTATTTGGTGCAAGGATATTTTGAAATCTCTAAATATTTTGGAAAAGTATATATTCCATGAACTTTTGAAACTATTATGTATTTATTTGAAGGGGAGAGAGAGAGAAAGAGGGACAGAGAGATTGACTCTATCCTCTGGTTCACTCCTCAAATGTCCACAATAGCCAGGTCTGGGCAGACCAGGTCTGGTGAGGAGCCAGGAAGCCCATTTGGGTCTCCCACTTGGGTGGTAGGGAGGCAAGTACTTGGGCCATCCTCCAGTGCCTTCCCAGGTGCATTAACAAGAAGCTGGGTCAGAAGCAGAGCAGCTATCGCCTGAACTGGCACTCAGGTAGCATCACAAGTCCGGGCTTAACGCATTATCCAATGTCAGCCTTTTCCATAAAGTTTTTGAGTATTCTCTGTAATTATATTTTTCATGATCAGTGTCAATGTTTTCTTTTTATATAAGCCAGGTCAAGTTAGTTTTTCTGTCATTAGCAATCAAAAATGTGCTCACCAACAGTAATGCAGTGTGGGAAGTAGATTTTTCCATTAACATTACTTTCCAAATTATCAGTGCTCCTTCTTCTGTGGAGAGCAGAGAGAGATGATGAAGGACACATCAAGATCCAGTTAAAGGTTCAGAGCAAAGAATAATGTGGTTGACAAAAATATCAGCGAGTCTGACATGTATCTTCTTGCTCTTTCAGGGGACAAGTGTTCTTCAGTACAGGGCTTCCTTGGCTCAAAATGCCAATGCAGGAGTGCTCCTGTCAGAGCAGAACAGAGTATATTTTTGTAGGGAATGTGATTATATTCAATTCTGTCTAGGGCCTACACCAATGTATTTACTCAGAGACAATAAGATTTACTATATAGAAGTTAAAACATTTTATACATAAAGAATTAATTGAAACATGATATTAAGAGAGAATAGATGGAATCCCAGATGAAAACAGATACCAAAATCATACTATTGACCTTGAGAAATTGTTTCCACTCAACTTTGGTAAAATGAAATTCATTTCTATCACATTTTCTCAGAGTTTAAAAGATTAGGTCTTTTAAGCAGGAAGACCTGAATAATTAATACGAAACCCTGACCTTTAAAGCAGGTTCCACTAATTTGGAAAAGTAAATATGAATAAAAATATAATTTACTTCCATATATTTTCAGAAACACACACTTGTCATTTGATTTTAAACTTCTAAAAACAGTCAGTTGTTTTGCTATTTATCCATGAGGCTTGTTAAATCCACATAACCTTCACTTGATTGATTGATGAGCTTGCTGCAAGCTTTCACAATGGAATGTTGTTTTACTAAGATGAGGAAAATTATAGGCTATGATCAAGTGCACTGACATAAAACATTCAGCGTTTTAGCTTTTAAAAATTTCAGATTATTTAAACCTTTAAAGTACATATGATTGTCTTGTACACCAACAACATTACTTCAGGCAGAAGGAATGTGGAAAAAGACAGAAGGTTTTCAACTCTTACTCAACAAAGACGGACTGTTTATTGATAGAGAGCAAGCAGACAGAAAGCAAAAGGAGATGAGTGGTTTAAAACATTGTAGGTCAAATACCAGGGGTCTGGGTGATGCTGGAGTTACATTTGTGTCCCTTCATTTCTTCCTCAATATAACCTCTCAGTAATAAAGAAGAGAAGGTGTGATTCTCCCTGAGTAACCACATGCTACGCAGGAACCCACACACATGCACATGCACAAGCCATACAGCATGACAATACATAGTAGGATTTGCAATAAATGCTTCCTGAGCATGTCATTCTCATTGTTCTAAGCATCCTATTTACTTAACTATGGAGTGGCCGTCTACTAGTTCACAAGTCCCCATCTTGCGCAAAGTCACAAGCACATCAATGCAGAACGGTGCTCTCCTACGGGCTTGCTCTTGGAAACAGAATGTGAAATAACATGTGAAATTCCTGCCTTGGTCTGACAACTTAAGAAAAACTCTGCAAAAATTGAATACAAGCTAAGAATTCTGCAATTCTACCTTTAAAGCAATCAAAGCAAATATTGCTGTAAAAGCAATCATTTCACTGAGAGCACAGTCCCCAACTGGTTTATGCTAAGCACCAAGAAAATAAGTCATTTGGTCATTCCTCCATGTAATTAATATCCTGCACTTAACTTAAAGACAACCATTTCTTTATGTTAAGAGCTGTGCTTTATTAAAAGTACCCAAATTCACAAGGTTACGATTAATTGTGAGACCTTGCTAAATGCAAAGTGAAAAAACTGACAAAAATGATGATACCCACTGAAATATCCCCTTTGCACATCATGACTTAAGCACTTTTTCCGTTACCTGAAAAGTCACATAATTATGTTCTGCATAGAAATTTATTAGTTAGCATTTTATGTCTAGATGACTACAATAATTTCCATATTTTAGATTCTGAGGCTATTTAAATTTATGAAAATTTATGTGTACAATAAGTCTTTATGCAAAAAAGCTTGACTTTTCAGCAGCATCTTGGACTTTGGGCACCTGACATCCATCCATCCACTTTGGCAGAGGGAGAGGGCACTGAGGACAAGCTGTTGCCAATCAAGAGAAAAGCTGCTGAGGATGACCAACAGCCACATTCCCGGGGCCTCAGTGTGTCGTCTTTCTTCAAGTCAGCTCTTTTGACCGCATAGCGATTTACTTCATTTTCACAATAGTCCTTTATATTAGATGGGAAGCACATGATGCCGACAGAACTCACAGAGGTGTCACTGGAGCTAGTCAATCTACCTAAAGCACAAGAGTTTAGCACCTGCTGTGATTGTTGATGCTTCCCTTAGGTGAAGACTCGGCAATGGAAGCACTCACTACTGCAGGACACATCCAGCCAGTGAGAAAGAGGGGCATCTTCTCAGATGATCACTCCGCCGCCTCTTCTTCCTTGGAAAGCAGCCGTCCGCAGGGGGCCCCAGAGCTGCTGCAGTCGTCTTGCCCAAGGTCTGAGACTAAGCCACCATGATAGTGACAGGGCAGAGAGGTAAAGATGCCCTTGGACCAGTGGATCCACAAATCTGTACTCTTGCACCTTCCCTCGTCTGACATAAAAGTCTTTCCTTATATTTCACACGAAAATGAAATAAGATTTAGCTACCTATTGGCTTGAAAACAGCCCAGCTAACACTCAGATACAGAAATCACCAGTGTGATCATTGCTTTGCGTGTGAGTCATGTGCACGTATGTGTCATATATGGGTCACAGAGAAACCATCTCTGCTTACAGGGCCAGGAAGGAGGTTCTGTGTGGATATTATATCCTGATTTCCTTCCCACAGTGCGTATGTTACGTCATGCCCTGTATATGCCTATGAATGAAAAGGAATAAATTTCTTGAGGAGTCAAGGTCCTTTTCTTTTAAATTAGTTTAATATTAAAAAAAAAAAAAGGAAACCAGGCTATGCTTTGCGTCTCTTCCCTAGGCACTAACCACCCTACCTCATCTGGAAAGTACTATGTACCCATCCAGGTACAGCAGTTTTTGATCAAGTGCTTTATCCAGTTTTCCAAACATGAATCTCACAAGTTATCATAGAAAAATAATTAATTTTTATAGCTATAAGGAAACACTTCAACCAGTGATGATATATGTTCAAATAAAAAATTGGCTGGAAAAAAGTAGTTTCCTAGCCCCCTTCAACATGCAGTGCTTGCAGATGGCTATCTTATCGAGGGAGGAGACCTGCTCACTTCTTTCGTTGAATCAGATTTCTTTGAAAATCAATTTTCCAGCACGTATTTGAGCTTCTTTTCAGATACTCAGTGAAAACATTTATCTGAATGTAACAAGTTATCAAATAATTGTATGTTGCTGATTACAGAAACGATGCCCATCTTGAGGGACTCAGAAGTAATTCATACACAACATACTGGAATTTATACAGCAGACAAAATACATCTATTTGTCTCTGACAGCACAGACACTGGCTAACACCAGGTCGCAAAGTCACGAAAATGAAGTAACACCAAAGGGGTGTGAAGAACGCAAAACGCTGACCACCTCTGAAGGCCACAGTTACACGATTTTCTCTTCATTTGATAGCAAAGAAATATTGATTATTTGCATTCAGGCCCTACCTACATTCAATATCTTCATGGTTTTCTGCAGACTGTGATGAAATTGAGTACTAGGGTCCTTGAATCAGTATTATTAGCTAAATTCAATTTGGTTCCATGTTAACAACAAGCCAGCAAAATATATGCATTAAAAAAAAGACAAAGATTATCTCAAGGCCAAAAATATTTTTGTGTGCATGTGTTAAAACATATGGAAGATAATAATGCTTCATCAAGTGAAAATGGCTCTAAGACACAAGGCATTATTATTATTATTTATGACAGGCAGAGTTAGACAGTGAGAGAGAGAGAGACAGAGAGAAAGGTCTTCCTTTTCCGTTGTTTCACCCCCCAAATGGCCGCTATGGCCGGTGCACTGTGCTGATCTGAAGCCAGGAGCCAGGTGCTTCTTCCAGGTCTCCCATGTGGGTACAGGGCCCAAGGACCTGGGCCATCCTCCACTGCACTCCCAGGCCACAGCAGAGAGCTGGCCTGGAAGAGGAGCAACCGGGACGGAATCCAGTGCTCCAACGGGAACTAGAACCCGCGGTGCCGGCACCGCAGGCAGAGGATTAGCTTAGGAGCTGTGGCGCCAGCCCACAAGGCTTTATTATAATTCAATATAGAACTGAAATGGAAAATAAAGCAAGTGCAGGGCTAGGCATCACCTCTGGGAAGCGTGCAGACGTCACCAGTGCTTTCCCTAGCCCCTTGGCACTGTCCCTCCTTGCAGCACATCCCTCTCCTGCTGCTTCAGAGGCAGGCCACATGCTGCCCACCAGCCGTATCAGCCACTGCAGTCTGCTCTTCTGGGTACAGTGGTCTGGAAATGCCCTAGAATCAAGGTCCTGGGAGCAGCTGCCATTGGCAAAGGACAGCAGGGAGAGGTGGGAAAGCAGGACAACGCCCTGGCCTCCCCACACACAGCACAAAGCTGGATTCAGTCCCGCAGGCCCCAGCAGAACCTGCCCTTTCCATCACCTCAGGCTCTTACTCTCAAGACAGTGCCTGACGGAATGGCCTCCCCAATAAATGACTTGTACTTCCTTATGCTCAAATCATTCCATCAGAGGGACCCAAATAAAGAA
This sequence comes from Oryctolagus cuniculus, assembly GCF_964237555.1. NCBI lineage: Eukaryota > Metazoa > Chordata > Mammalia > Lagomorpha > Leporidae > Oryctolagus > Oryctolagus cuniculus. The sequence continues at coordinate 197,221,536 of NC_091433.1, forward strand.
GGGTGTGCATTACACTGGAAAAACCAAACAATCCCAGCTCTACGTGAGAAATGATGAGACTGCATTACACAATACGCAAGGGTGGGTATTCATTTCTTAAATGCTTACTTTCTCATCTACTTGAAATGCAGACTATCACAGAGAGGGAAAGACAGACAGACAGACAGATGCACGCACACACACACACACACACACACACGATATCTTCCATCCTCTGGTTAACTTCACAAATGCTTTCAATAGTCTGGACTAGGCCAGGCTGAATTCAAGAGGCAGGAATTCCACTCAGGTCTCCCACATAGGTGGCTGGGCCAAAGAACTCAAACCATCTTCCAAGCTCCTGGGCCCATTAGCAGGAAACCATATCTTAAGTGGAGTAGCCAGGACTCAAACAAGCACTCCAATATGGGATGTGGGCAACCCAAGCAGTGGTTTAACCTGCTGGATAAACAGTTTTAAAATACAGACATTTCCTAGAGGGCTTGGGGTCGTCTTTGAAGAAAAGGAAACAGTTACAAATATTTAACTAGGCACTCATGAATATTAATTTGAATAAAACACAACAAATAATAATCTAAACTGATATCAGAAATGACACAACTTTCATTATTATTAGTAGGTTCACCTACATTTTAGCTTTGCACCTGTGAATTTTTACCAGAATAGTTTTTGAGTGATTTTCCTGTGAAAACAAGTTTGTAGTATTTTCTATAGATATGGTACCTTTACAAATAACTAATTTTCCCTAGAATGATTACTTGAATTTTTCATTAATAGTTTAGTAACGTTTCCTTCTGCTTCGCATTTCACTTTTCTTAGTGCCATGTGAAGTTTGAGGATTTTGAGACACCTACGAGGCTTGTATCAAAGTTCCTCCTGTGTGAAGCACCACCACATGCTTGTTAAAAGAATTCCAGCTATTCAATTTTACACGATCCTCATGGGACTAGTATTGTTTGTAGTTGCATGTAAAGTATTATAAACATTTGGAGGAATGTTAACAAGCTCCAAGTCCACCTACAATTCTCAAAACTAACACTGAGATGTTTCCACAGACACGTTTTTGGCTTATTTCATTTCAAACCTTGTTCATCTACCACCAGCCTCCTATACTGGGTGCCAGACGCCTTGGGACACACTTTTATTTCAAACTCCTCTGTGTGGTTGAAACAAGAGGTAGTAGGAGCACCCCAGGAAGGTGTTCCTACCCTGTGACAGCCAGGAAAACTTTGCTGTGTTTCACAATTAGCACAACCACATAAACAGGAACACATCTCACTAAAGGCAGTTCAAATTTCCCATCCCAACTACCCAAGTCCAATCCCAAAGCTGCCCTTAGCCATTCCCATGTAAATGGCCTTAGGAGAAGTATTGAAGGGGAGGCTGGAATGCAGAAAGACAGAGGCATGGAAGAGGTGTATTTTATTTGGGCATTTCAAAAACACATGAAACAAACAAACAAAACACATGGGGTTCTTCCAGGCGGCATGGAAGGGTTAACTTCTAAATCAGGCGCCCTTCAGGTAGGCACTTGGTACAGCAGTTAGCATTAATGGCTGCATCCCAATCAGAGTGCCTGGTTTGACTGTAGAATATTCCATTTCTGATCCAGCTTCTTGCTAATGTACACCCTGGGAGGCAACAGATGGTAACACAAGTACTTGTGTTTTCATTACTCATGTGGGAGACCTCAATTGAGTTTTCAGCTTCTGGCTTTGGTCTGGTTCAGCCTGGCTGTTGTGGGTATTTGGGGAGTGAAACAGCAGACAGATTCATATTCCTCTCTCTCTCTTTCAAATAAATGAAAATAAGTAAATCAAAAAATAAATAAATGGGGGTCCTACAGTTTACCTTTGTGATAAATTCTTTGATAGAGTCATCTTGGAAGTTAAAATAATAGTACTGTCTCCATCTAGATACTGGAGAGAGCAGGGAACACATGCAGTAGACTGTCAAGGTTTACGATAGACAGCTGGACACCGACATGTGGCTGAGGCATCAGAATAAAGGAAGTCAAGGTCAGAGACTTGAGGCTCAGCCACACTGGAAGTCAGAGGAGAGAGGAGGGAACTCATTGCCAGGACACAATGAAACCAGATGTCTAATGAAAGGCAGCTGAGCAGGAGCTGGCAATGTGCTAACACTGGGCACAGCCAGCACTGCCTTTCCTCTGGCTTCATCAGGAGGAATGCACAGAATTCGGTCAAGGGAGCCTGAATGAGCACTCCACAAAAGTCACTCCGCTGGGACATGTAGCTGGGAAGTGGGGGATGGGGACAGATCAGACAGGACAAAATTAAAGTAACCACTCGAGGGACTTCACCAGCTAGAATTAAATTAATTAACCAGTTCAAGTAATTTCCTTGGATACTATTAAATTATGTAATATGGATCACCATTTTTACATTTTTGTGCACATTTTAATAGTAGAGAGATCATAGTTAAATGTAGCTCACAGATACAATTCTAAGAACGTAATAATACTACCCTTCCACCCACCTTCAATCCCTCCCTTCCCCCTTCTTTATTATTTCTTTTTTGATTTTTCAGATAACACACTTTTAATTTGCTTTTTAGTCAAAAGCTTAGGGCTCTACTAAATAAAGAGTTCAAGAGCCAATGTTGTGGCACAGTGGGTTGAGCCACCACCTGCAATCCTGAGTTTCATAAGGATGCTGGTTTGGGTCCTGGTAGCTCCACTTCTGATCCAGGTACCTGTGCCTAGGAAAGTGCCATCATACGACTCATCATTTGGACCCTGCACCAATTTGGGTGACCCAGAAGTAGTTTAGGCTCCTGATTTCAGCCTGGCCAAGCCTTGCTGTGGCAGCCATTTGGGGAGTAAACTAGTGGATGGAAAATTTATCTCTCTATATCCACTTCTGTCACTCTGCTGTTCAAATAAATGTATCTTTTAAAAAGAAAGTTCAACAAATAACAAGACCACCGTTCAGCATGAATAAAGACAAAGGCTAGAAGCATTAATCCAACCAAATGATGTCAATTTCACTCATATACAGTAAATTGTCTTATCCTCTCTCCATATATTAACTACCATGAATCAGAGAAGACGTACTATTTTTTTTTTTTTTTTTGGAATCTGGTTTATTTCACTAAGCATAATGATCTCCAGTTACATCCACTTGGTTGCAAATGTCAGGATTTCATTATTTTTTGTGACTGAGTATCCCACTGTGTACATATACATTACCTTTATACAGTCATCAGTTGATGGACATTTCCATTGATTCCACATGTTAGCTATTGTAAATTGAGCTGTTATCAATGTGGGAGTTTAAGTCACTCCTTCATACGCTGATTTAATTTTCTTTGGGTATATTTCCAGGAGTGGGATAGCTGGGTAATATGGAAGATCTATTTTAGTTTTCCAAGGAATATGCATACTGTCTTCTGTAATGATTTTACCAGTTCACTTTCCCACCAACAGTGTATTAGGGTACATTTTCCCCCAACATCCTCATTACCATTTGTTAGTTTTTGATTTTTGCTTGTTAGCCTTTCTAACTGAGGTGAAATCTCACTGTGGATTTTGTTTGTATTTACATGATAGTTAGTAATCCTGAGATAGTAATTCATGTGTCTATTGGTTGCTTATATTTAATCCTTTGCAAATGTCTCTTCATAGTCGTTGGCATTACTTACCTGGATGGTTTGTTTTGTTCTTGTTGAGTTTATTGAATTCATTAGATAGTCTGTGTATCAATCCTTTATCAGACGCACAGTGTGCATTTACTATCTCACATTCTGTCAGTTGCCTCTTTGTTTAGTGTTCCCTTTTTGCTGTTCAGAAGCTTCTTTGATGTAATCCCATTTTTCTGATTTTGCTTTTATTGCCTTGCTTCTGGGGTCTTACCCAATAAGTCTTTGCCTATACCAACATCTGGCAGAGTTTTTCCTATGTTTTCCTCTAAGAATCTGATGGTTTCAGGTCTTAGGTTTAGATCATTCTTACATTGTGGGCTGATTTTCTTGTATAGGGTGTAAGGTAGCAGTCTTGTTTCATGCTTCTGCAAACAAATATCTAATTTTTGCAGCACCATTTGTTGAAGAGACTGTCTTTTTCCAGAAAGAGGTTTTATTTCATTTGTCAAAATATTGTTGGATGCAGATGTGTGGATTTCTGGGGTTTTTATTCTGTTCCATTGGTCTATATGTCTATTTTTGTGCTAATACCATGCCCTTTGATTATAACAGCCTGTAATATGTCCTAAAAGCTAGTATTGTCATGCTTCTGGCTTTGTTTTCATTGTTCAAGATTGCTTTGGCTTTCCAGGGATTCTTTGGGTTTCCATATGAATTTCAGGATTGTTGTTTCCAGCGTGAAAAGAACATCCTTGGTATTTTAATTGGCATCACATGGAATCAGTAAATTGCTCTAGGTAGTATGGACATTTTGTTGATACTGAGTCTTCCAATCCATAGACAACTTTTCCATTTTTTGGTATCTTTTTCTTTTTCTTTCATTAATATTTTGTAATTTTCACTGTACAGATTTTCATAGCTTTGGTTAAATTTATCCCAAGGTCTTTAAATTTTTGTGTAGCTATTGTAAATCAGACAGATCTTACAAGTTATTCATCAGCCAGAGCACTGCTGTAGTATAAGAATGCTATTGATTTTGGTGTGTTGTTATCAAATCCTGCAACTATGCTGAATTCTCTTATAGGTTCCAACAGGCTTTTAGTGGAATTTTTTTGTACACCTAGATAAATAAATCAAATTGTGGGGAGCAACTGGGAGTAACTTGGACTAGACTAAGTTACTGGAATTAAGACTTGTTCTATGCATCTGCTCTCCCACAATATGGCGCTGGGAGAGAAGAAAACAGCTTCTACACAGCTGCCTCCAGTTCAGCCAATAAACTGTAGGACTTGCTCCTGATTAGAGGAGAGCAGCGTACTTGGCGTGTGGGTAGCAGAGTTGGGATTGGTGGAAGAGGACTATAAAGGAGGAGAGAGACGGCATGCACCAGGAACATCTAAGGGGAACATCTAGCTGAAGGAACACCTGTGCAGCCCCCGAGAGAGCCGGCTGGCGGTGTGCCGCTCCCCTGCGGAAGTGGGGAATGTGGCCAGGGGGAACTGCCCTTCCATGGAGGTGGAAGGGACAGTAGCCAACCCGGGAAGAACCAGCAGCAAACCCGGGGAGGGCCGAGCAGACGAAAGAACAGCGCAGGGTCCTGTGTCGTTCCTCCACGAAGACGGGGAGCGACACAAATCATCTGGAAACAGGGGTATTATGACTTTCTCTTTTCCAATTTTCTATAAACTTTCCTCTTAACACTGCTTTTGCTGCATCCCTAAAGTTTTGATATTGTGATGTCATTTTCATTCATTTCAAGGAATTTTTTACTTACCCTTGGATTTTCTTTTTGGCCCACTTTTCATTCAGGAGCATGTTACTCAGTTCCTATGTATTTGTATATTTTCTATAGGTTCTTATGTTGTTTAATTCCAGCTTCATTTCATTGTAGTCAGAAAAGATACATGATACAATTTTTGTTTTATGGCCTACTAATTGGCCTATCCTAGAGAACGCTCCATTCCCTGAAGAAAGGAATGTGTATTCTGCAGCTGTGTTCTCTAGATATCAATTAGGTCCATTTGGTATATAGCATAGATTAGCTGTTTTTTAATATGGTTGATCTGTTTATTGATGAAACTAAAGTCCCCATTATTATTTTATTGAACTTTAGTCACATTTGAGATCCATTAACATTTGTGTTAAATATCCAGTGTCCTGGCACTGGGTCCATATACATTTACTATAGTCCCATCTTCCTGCTAAATTGACACTCTTATCACTTTTAACAATTTTTGTCTTTTTTTTAGCTTTTTAAAATTTATTTATTTATTTTTTATTTAGTAATTATAAATTTTCAAAGTACAGTTAATGGATTACAATGGCTTCCCCCCCATAATTTCCCTCCCACTTGCACCCCTCCTATCTCCTGCTCTCCCATTCCATTCACATCAAGATTCATTTTCAATTATCTTTATATACAGAAGATCAATTCAGTATATATTAAGTAAAGATTTCATCAGTTTGCACCCACACAGAAACACAAAGTGTAAAATAGTGTTTCAGTATTAGTTATAGCATTACTTCACATTGGACAACACACTAAGGACAGATCCCACATGAGAAGTAAGTACACAGTGACTCCTGTTGTTGACTTAACAATTTGACACTCTTGTTGATGGCGTCAGTAATCTCCCTAGGCTCTAGTCATGAGTTGCCAAGGCTATGGAAGCCTTTGTCTTAAAGTCTGTTTTGTCTGATATGAGCATAGCTAGTCCTGCTCATTCTTAATTTCCATTTGCATGGATTATCTTTTTTCACCCTTTCAATTTCACTCTATGTATATCTCATTGGTGAAGTGTGTTTCTCAGACAGCTATAGATGGGTTTTGCTTTTAATTCATTCAGACAGCATCTTTATTTCCCAAAGAAACCTTTACTTTAAGGAACACAAATTTTATGTGTTTCATAAATACAACTTTAGGACTGTAGCGTTTCTTCCCAACATACCCGCCCTCCCTCCCACACTCCCACCCCTCTTCCTCCTCCTTCTCCTATTCCCAGTCTTATTTTTAACTAAGATCTAGTTTCAATTAACATTATACACACAAGATTAACTCTATACTAAGTCAATAGTTCAACAAATTGTATGAACAAAAAAGACTGTTCCTCAATTGTCAAGACAAGGGCTGTTCGAAGTCACTGCATCTTGAGAGACTTTTTTTGTGAAACTTAACTAACTTTAAAGAAGAACCCAAGAAGGATACATCTTTTGCAAGCACTTAGACATAATTATAACTTATGAGACATAAGAATATCATCCACTTATAATACACTAAAATGAAGTAAATCTTTGAGAACAAGTTTTACTATTAACTCTTATAATACAACTCTGAGGACAGTCTGCATTAATCCATTTATCTTCAAGGATATTATTGATAAAAATGACTTTGTACTGCCATTTTCCCAAAAATACCCCTACTCTTTCTTTTGAACTTCCTGTTTTTTTAATAGTAGGTTTTCTGCCTTCATATTTTTTCATGATGTTGATTTTCTTTCTTTGATTCTGTGTGTAGTATATCCTTAGGCATTATTTGTAAGGCTGTTCAGGTGGTGACAAATTCATTCAGAAGTTGCCTGTCTTGAAAGGTCTTTATTTTACCTTCATTTATGAATAAGAGCTTTGATGGGTAAAGTACTCTGGATTGACCTTTTTATTTTTTTCTTTTAGAACTTAGAATATTCTTATCCTGAACTGTAGGATTTCTGTTGAGAAATTTGTTGTCAATCTGACTGGAGATCCTTTAAAGGTAATCTGGTTTTCCTCTCTCACACATTTTAGTATATTTTTCTACATGCTTTCTTGTTGAAAGTTTGACTATAATGTAACATGTGGATATCTTTTCTGATCATGCCTAATTGGGGTCCTATATACTTCCTGTAATTGGATGTCCATATATTCCTCCAAACTGGGGACATTTCCTGCTATTATTTCACTGAATAACTTTTTTTTTCCCATATCTCAGGAACTCCTTTGACTCATATATTTGGTTATTTGAATGTATCCCATAGATCCTGAAAATAGTTTTTGGCCTAATATTTTCTTATTTCTTTGTCTGACTAAAATAGTTAAATTGACATATCTTCTGGATCATCTATTCTTTCTTCTGCCTTACCTACTTTGTTAACACTTTCCACTGTTTTATTGTGTTCATCATTTCTTATATTTGAATTTTCTTCAATATCTGTTTCCTTGAAGAATTTATCATCCATGTAACATACAGATTTTCTTTCATATAACTGCTTCTCTGTACTTTTTAGCTACCCTACAATCACCTTTTGCATTCTTTTTCAGGCATTTTATCACTCTCCCTGTCTTTGCAGTTCAATATTAATTTATTCTTGTATTCCTTTTGGGCAGTCACATTGCTTTTCTTGTTAATGTCTCTTGTATTTCTATGTTGATCTTCATGCATCTAAGGAATCCCTCAGATGAATGATGAATTTGTTCTTGGAAATGTACCAATGTGGCTAGAGGGAACTCCTGGGGCCAAGGAACTCTGTCCACCATTTATGTGATGGGAAGGAGTCCCCAGTGACACCTAAGCTGGGTGTGGTGGATTTCCTCTGACTAGTCAGTAGGAGATGGGTATGTAGATGTTAGCTGTCGCATTCACAGCCCAGTCCTTCTCTGTGTCAAGAGGAAGCAACTGATTCACTGCTGAGGGTGAGTTCACAGTGCCTGCAAACCTCTCCCACTCAGGCACAAACTCACAGAGTACCCACATGCTTTGTGGTGTGACCTTCAAACTCTTTGTAAGATCCATTCCCAGTATTTAGGGAGCTCCAGGCTTCCATAGCCAGACCTGGAGTGTACCCAAGAACCCAGCTACAACCCACACCCTATTCACATATGTGTTCTGTGCCCTAATATCCCATAGTTATCCGGTGCTGGTGGTCTGTTGTCTAACATCCAAGCTTCCCAGTCCTGGGAATAAGCTGCTGGCTGTCCCCCTATCAATTGAAGCTCCACTTTAGGAAACTGAGTCTGATACTTTTTTGGGATGGGGGCAATATGGCCTCCCTTCACAGAACAAAGCAGACACCTGACCCTGCTAGCTGTCAGGTCAAACTTCAAAGTCAGCAGAGACCGTAGAATTCTCCCTCAGTCAAAACCACTAGTACAATGGATTGTGGCAGCCCCATCTCATGTTACCCTGGGAAGACAGTGCTTCCAAGATAGGCACTGGCTACAGGAGTGTGGACAGTGTGCAGTTGGCTGCTGCATATCTGTCCTCTCTCCTTCCAACTCCACAGATTCTCTGTTATTCTCTCTATTCTCCATTGGAAATTTCTCTATCAATGCACTGGGAAGGTGGTCTCTGTTTTCCTGGTATTTTCCTATGACTGAAATCAGTATGTCTTCTCACTATTCAGCCACCTTGACTCCCCCCATCCACATCTCTGATTCTAGCAGAGGGCCAGGAACACGTCACTCTGTTGTTTCTGGAATGAGATGCCAGCATAGGAGTTCTTAAATGACTTTAGAGTGAAAAGAAAAAATAAAAAAAAACAATAACAGCAGCTGTTATTGAGAAAGATTTAGTGTCACCATAAGAGAATTAAAGCAAGACATTTTTCCCAATACTGATATTTTCGGTAAAACTCATCGATATTCTATTCTCTAGTGAATAATTGGTTTCACACAGAACCAAAGCATTTTCCAGTCAATGAGTGTTCATGGCAAACTCACTCAAAAGCAGTAATGATTTCTGGTGTGGATTTAGATATGAAGATGTGGGGAATTATGGCCCAAAAAGCACAGCTGAGGTATAGCACCCACCAAACAGCCAGAGAAGCAGAGTGGGAAAATGGCCAAATCTTAAAAACTTAGCTGGTATGTGATGTGGCTGCAGTCTTCCCCGGCTGCGACACAAGGCACTGAGCACAGAAGAATGGATTCCAGACTGTGGCTGGAGCTCCAGAGGCCCAGTCTCCCACAAGCTCTGGAGTTGCCACCCTGCTCTGAGCAGGCAACTCCCCTTTTATTCAGCCATGCGGATTTCACGAGTGAAGCAGCCACAGTCAACGGAATGAATCTGAAACCACACAGGGCACTAAAGGTTTCTGCTTCCTTCAGAAGACAGAATGTCAAGATGCAATTTTTAGAAAGCATATTTTAATGACCCAGTGTTTTATCTGGATTTACTTTAGATCTAAGTAGCACTAGAGGACCTACTCTCTATTTTGTATTTATCACGTTTGCACTCAGCAAAGCAGATATAAGGGCATGGCTTATTAGATTCACATCAGTTAAAAAATGCAAAGGAAAACAGAATGGTGCAGAAAGAGGTTAAGCATTTCTAAGCAACTGCATAAACCTACAGAATATTTTCATATATAGAATAAGAGATCCTATTCTATTAAATGAAACTATTGAAGTTTATATATAGATAAAAATTATAGAACATATTTTTCCAAACTCTTTAGCAAACAACCATCTTTCTTCTCAGTGAGGAGCCACCCTGCGTTTCATGCTGTGTAATTAAAATAACTGACTTGTTCAAACATAGCCCAGTTTTTCTCACTAACTCTAAGGAACGCTGTCCAAAATCGTGGCTGTGCAATGAACCACAGCACGGGGTCACCTGTGGGCTGACTTGGTTTCAGGAAAAAATAAGCAGCAACAAAATCTTGTAAGATTAAAGATTCTAAAACATCACTGATATGTGGGTATCTTGGTATTGTTTTACAAAGCATGAATTGTGTCAAGTTATTCTATGAAGAACTGATCTGTGATTTTTAAAGTATTGAAGAAAAAATTCTGCCATTACAAAAAGCAGAATATCAAAATCATATTAAGTGTAGGAGGCATGACCAAGCACAATTTCACAAACTACTATCAAATAGAGCCTGGCAGAAAGTGTCTCAAAGTGGACATTCAAACCTGTCCCTTAATGATCAGTCCCCATGGAGGAAGGAGCCAAAAAAACAGTTTTGTGTGTCATAAAATTTTATATAGAGACTAAAATAGGAATGGCATATCTAATTATCTCTTTCTGCATTGATCATCAAGATCACATCCACAGAAAACTGGTAGGCTTATTTCAGATTTAACCATTGCTTTTTCGTGTCTTTTGGCTGTGGCAACAATCTGCCACCCCAATTTCTGGGTCATTCCTGGTGCAAGTAGGACACAGCCGCCTTGACACTGTGAATACGAGAACGCTTGTTTCATACCTCATGATGCATTCATTTCCCCAACATGTCAAAGCCAGTCTTCCATGGGATGCCCATTGGTGCTGGTATGCTAATTGCTGTTGTGTTCATGACTCTTCTGCACCATTTGACCCCACAAATCTCCAAGTGATGGACATGCCGTCTCTTTGAACTTAAGTCGGTGCACATGATCTACTTAAGGTTTAATTCTGAAGGCACACAATTAAAAAAAAATTCCTCTACGAAAGATGGTGCGCTGTTGTTTTGTTTCAAACAAAGTTTAACATGACATTTTATGTTATTTATGGTCTGTGTGTATACACACAAAGAACCTGCAACAACAACAAATAAAACAAGTTACAAACCACAGATTTGTTCATGCTGGAGGGGCAGTAGAGAAACTGCACTGACAATACTTCACTAAATCCTAGAAACACAATCCTATTCTTTTTGTGTTGGTTGTCACTACTATTAAGAGTATTTTTTTTTTTTGACAGGCAGAGTGGACAGTGAGAGAGAGAGACAGAGAGAGAAAGGTCTTCCTTTGCCGTTGGTTCACCCTCCAATGGCCGCCGCTGCAGCCGGCGCACCGCGCTGATCCGATGGCAGGAGCCAGGATCCAGGTGCTTTTCCTGGTCTCCCATGGGGTGCAGGGCCCAAGCACCTGGGCCATCCTCCACTGCACTCCCTGGCCATAGCAGAGAGCTGGCCTGGAAGAGGGGCAACCGGGACAGAATCCGGCGCCCCGACCGGGACTAGAACCCGGTGTGCCGGCGCCGCAAGGTGGAGGATTAGCCTATTGAGCCACGGCGCCGGCTCTATTAAGAGTATTAATGCCCCCTCTGTTTAGAGGTCACTGTCCCTTTCAGTTTTCATCTATTTTTTTTTTTGAGAATGTTGCTTAAAGAAGTCATCAACCTGGCCTCAGGCCATGTAAGAACAGGAACATAAGCTTCCATTCAGATCAGAGGCATTTAAATAGCAATGTCTGTGTGTTTTCTACTAGTAAAATAATTCATGTACAATTTCAGGAATATGACCATAAAATGAATGTTGATCCATGCTTTCACACCCCTGAAATGTTTAAGATACTACACTGTGGCTGCTACTCCCAGCCAATGCTTTACTTTGTGTCCCTAAAACTTTCAGCAAAGATTAATGAACTGGCCAGCGCCGTGGCTCAATAGGCTAATCCTCCACCTTGCGGTGCTGGCACACGGGGTTCTAGTCCCGGTTGGGGCGCTGGATTCTGTCCCGGTTGCCCCTCTTCCAGGATAGCTCTCTGCTGTGGCCAGGGAGTGCAGTGGAGGATGGCCCAAGTGCTTGGGCCCTGCACCCACATGGGAGACCAGGAGAAGAACCTCGCTCCTGGCTTTGGATCAGCGCGATGCGCTGGCAGCAGTGCGCTGGCCACGGTGGCCGTTGGAGGGTGAACCAACGGCAAAGGAAGACCTTTCTCTCTGTCTATCTCTGTCTCTCTCTCTCTCTCTCACTGTTCACTCTGCCTGTCAAAAAAAAAAAAAAAGATAAATGAACTATATTAAAAGAAGCCCTGACTGGTAATGAGGTCAACATATTCCTTGATCCTGAATTCCAGCCATTTGTAAATTATTCTGTCATGAGATTATAGGCCTGGAACATTTGCAAGAGGTTTGTTCCCTATCAAAGATCCGTGTTCCCCAATATAGCAGGACTTATAGTTGGTGGAACCTTTAAGAGGTAGGACCTAGTAGGAGAGGATTAGGTCATTGCTGGCAATGAACTCAGAAGGGATTTATGCTTATCTCATGGGAGGGGGTTAAGTGTTGTGGGGGTGGATTTGTCACTAACACAGTGGTTGCAATAAAGCAAGGTGCCCCATGTGTTTGGCCCCTTCCACATGTAGCACTTGTTGCTCCCACATTGACTCCACCAGGGGATATCATTTGCCACGCTATGATGCACCCTGCAACCCTCACCAGATGAAGTTACTCAAACATGAACCTCCTTGCCTCCAAAACCATGGCTAAATAAAGCACTTACTCCATACATTTCCCAGCTTCAGGTAGTTTGCTACAGCAACAGACACCAAGTCCCCTTGGACAGCACTAGGCTTCTGCTGGCAGAGGCACATTGTTGAATGTAAATATCATGGACACCACTCTGCTCATTCTGAGTGCAGGAGTCCCACTGCCGTTCACCTCTCAAGGTTAGAGACAATGGTGTTTCCATCAATGCTATGGACTCTTCCTGTGGGACACCTGTGAAATGCACTGCAATAAACTATGTACTGCTTTGGAGACCGACTGACCTAGGTTCAAACACTCTGCTACATCACTAGCTGTGCTACCAGACTTGAATTACCTGGAGTCAATGCTAACATCTGGGCAAGCTCACAGGACAATGGCATACAGTAGGTAAGCAGGCACACAATGTATGGTGCCCGTGATGAACATAACTGCCAATGTGAGATGAGCCCTTCAGCGGTGTGCTGTGACAGTTGGACTTGCTTCCTGCTTAGTGTCTCACCTGCGAAAACTGACATCCACTCTCCAAATACTGGCTCAAGCACAACCTCTGATTCCCGAGGTTTTCTCCCACCCGCTATGCCTCACATGACTTTGAGTTCCTGTCACATGCCCTGTTAGCAGGTGGGTGCTCAGTTGTCTCCTAGGCCAGTCTCTAGGATTTTGTCCATCAAACACCTAGAGTCTAGCTCAGGGAAGTTCCTCAATAAATATTTATCATGCTAATGAGTTACTAAATACAATAAATGTGATGTTTTACAAACTTCAATACATACTTAAGATGCATTTATTCAATGTGAAAAAGGACATATTTCAACTCAGAATAAATTAGCTACTGCTCACATAACTAAAATTCTACAAATATACTTGAAAGCTTGCATGAAAGCTTGTAATATCTTCTTAAAAGATACACCTCCGGGGATGGGCATTGTGGTACAGGGGTCAGCCTGCTCCTTGTGACACTGGCATCCCATGTCACAGTGCCAGTTCAAGTCCTCTCTGTTCTGCTTCCAGTCCAGCCCCCTGTTAATTTACCTGGGAATGCAGCGGGAGATGGCTCTAGTACTTTGAATCCCTGCCACCTGCTTCAGAGACCCAGATGGAGTTGCTGGCTTTATCCCGACCCAGGCCTTGCTATTGCAGCCATTTGGGGAATGGACCAGGGGTGGAACATCCTCTCCTCACCTCTTCTGTTCTCTACCCTCTCCTCCCCTCCTATCTCTTCTCTTCTCTCCTCTCCTCGCTCTCCTCTCCTCCCTTTCTCTCTCTCTCTACTCCCCAACCCTCCACTATCTCTCTCTGTTACTCTACCTTTAAATAAATAAATCTTTAAAAAAAGAAAGGAAGATGACCCTCCAGAATTGTGCCATGCTATCAAAACTTGTCAAGCAGGATACCAGTTGATATTGTGGAAAGTAGAAAGTAATCTAGACTCTATAAAGCACAGGATGCAGTCAGGCTAGCTCTCAGAGAGAAAGATGTGTGACTATCAACACTGTATTTCTTCCTTGGGCGAGTTTTCAAATAACATAGGGGAAAGATGCCCAGAGTGGAAGATCTGGCCATTTTTATAGCAACTCCTGTATTTTTAATGCCTTGCCATTTTCAAAATGCCTCCTTGGAGAAAACCACGAAGGCCCAGACAACCCAAACAGAGACAGCGCTGATGTCAAGAATTCTGACATGGACATCACGTTATCATGAAAAGTCCAAACTGTCTAGAAAGGAAGAATACAAATTTTTCACCAATCATTTAAGCTCCCTGAATGTTTCCTCTTAAAACAGAAGTGGGTTAAGTGGAGGCAGCCAGCTGGGTCTGCTTCTGTGTATCTTTCTGGTCACACTTTCTTCCAGACAGAGACAGATGCAGAAATCTGCAGGAGCAACTCAAAGGAAGGTTTCTGCTTCTTTAATGTATGTCTGGATGAGCATGTATGATGCTTATTTGGGGCCTGGAAGGAAGAATAACTCTGAAGAGGGATAAACCCACAGATGAGTCCTGAGAAGTCCTAAGAACTTCTCCATCAGTGTTGCTGAAAGTCAGAAGGCCTGGGCTGCTGCTTTCCTCAAATCTTGAGACGTTGAACAAGTCAACTGACAATTCTGGACATCAGTTCCTGTACCTGGTGATGAACCCAAATAGTGAGGACAAGGTTGGAGGTAAAAGGAAAGAGAGTCAGATCTGACTGCAATTGAAGGAGTGGCAGATTTCGTAGTCTCAAGAACCCCCAGCCCCACGGAATGAGGGTTCTTTGGGGATTGTTAAGGAATTTGGAATAAGGGAACAAAGGGTAGAGAAGTTGCACTTGGCCTCTGGCCAGGTGAAAAGGGGCTGGTTGGAGTCACAGTGGTGACTGAGCACCGTTGTGTGTTCAGCTCACGTGCAAGTCCCTGATTGGTCAGCAATGCTGTACTCTTCAGGGAATGTTTATGATAGACAAGTGAACAGCAGTGTTCTCTGCCTAGGCCTGGAATTCCCCTGTCTGGGCCGAGAATTCCCCTCCCTGGGCCTGGAATCCCCCTTCATGAAACCCCTCCAGACAGTACTTGTTACCAAGGTGTTATCTGCTGGAGAAGCAAATGACCTCATGAGTCTGGTGATTAGAATCTTGCAAGGCTGGCTGGACCACTCCCTTGACTCAGCCCGGTCGGCCAAGGCAGGTCGGATACAAGACTGAGGCCTGATGGAATCTAGCATCAGCATTCAAGGCACTGTCTGGGGTCTCGGTTTCAATTTATACAATTGGAGATTTATTGATTGTCCTGTCTGCCTCAGAGACTTCTGGGATAATGACCTAATGTCACACATGAAAAGACTTTGAAACGTATAAAGCTATGGTTGTTACCATTTATTAGCATTATTATTGTTGTTATATCATTGATAAGTGAGTTTATATTAAACATCACATGAGATTGCAATTAAGATATGGCAAATAGCAGCTCTTATATCTGTATACAGGTTACATTATTTTAAAGTTCATTCAGTGAGCAATTTTTCCAGGCGTAAGTTTTAGTGAAAATTATGGAACTAGAATGTGGCATGCAATGCTTAGGATAAACCTGACAGCCTACCACAAGAAACATCTGTATCAAGGACTTTGGTGTGAAAATGCACCACCACTACTCTCTCCTTGGAACAGGTACTTAACAACTGAGAGTGGACTTTGATTCGAGAAACATGTTTTTATGTAATAGGAATCTTCATGATGTATTGCTGTCAGCTTAAGTTCAGACAGTGGTGATTCTTTTTAACTCAAGACCTAAACAGAAATATAGCTACAGAATACATTGGTAGAGAAAGCACTAATAGCTTTGCCATAAATAACTAACTAGCCCAAGGCATTAGAGCTCAGAAAAAATTCCTTTATGCCACACAAGATATGTAACAATGATGACTGCTACTGTGCAAACACAAATCAATTGTTACTAGAAGAAACTATAGAAATAATTCATAAAAATTACATGATATCAAGAAGTCATGAGGGCTCAGCCACCCTAATCCTCCTCAAGAGCATATCCTGAACTCTGCTTGCACAGCTCCAGAGTGGAAAATATGTTCCCTGCAAAGATATTGCATTTTATTGTCTTGCAGCTCTGAGATTTCACAGAAAAACCTTCCTACTGGGACTTGAAAATCTGGCCCCTTCCAGTGTCTTCCAGTCATCCTGAATCTTTCAGAGATTTGCATGCAGATGTTAAGGGTTCCTGGATTACCTCTACTCACAGCCAAACATAACGTATAGTCTCAAGTGAGTCCCTTTTCCCTCCTGGTCACTTCTGACCCGATGACCTTGTCATTTTCAAAAAATGATCTGGAATGCACGCTTTCTAGTCAGATACTAGAGGTCAAAACAGGCAAATGTTGTTGCTGATAAAGGAAAGGGGGCAATAAATTGTGTTTAAAAATATCTCTAAGGGTTTTAGGATTCTAAGAAAACAATGAGGGCTTGATAGATTAAAATTTGCAGGGAGTCAGACTCATTCAGAAAAGAGCTCATGGAAACTGTTTTCCCCTTGAGACATCTGCCAATTCGGAGCATGGCTAAATATGTGGGTTTGACCCAGACAGAGGCTGTTTCTAGGGGAACAAGAAACAGAAACGGGTTTAACAACCAAGCCAGTGTAGCATAACAAGGCAGGAAGCCTCAAATATGCAGCTGGTTTTCACTATCTTATCTCATTAGAGTACAACTCTCTCTTCCGGCCCTGGACTCCTTCTGACTTTTGGATTTGTATCTCTCAGTGTAACGTTGTTTAGCACCTTCTCGACACAGACACAAAGCTTAAGTAAACTGACGATTACATCGTGTGATGACAGACAACTGGAAATGCTGATCCTGGAGCATGCTCTCTTCTTTGCACAAACTGCATCGCCTGGAAGACTTCCTCCCCATTCTTCAAACTTCAAGAAAAGTGCGGTTCTCTGTTCTGCTGCATTTACTCACACTTTTACAAACACTGCTGTGCTGTAGCCTACTTTGTACCAATTCCTGCCACAAGCATCATGGCACATTCATGTTTCTATGGCCTGTTTCCCCTATTATTCCTGGTACAGAATCACAGTAAAGACTTCTGGCAATAAGTATTGTAAATATGTTCCATTTTTTGATAAGGTAGTGTGTGATATCCATCACTGAACTTTAACAAATTAAATTGAGACACTATTCAACTACTTTGCTAGCAACATTTCATACATTTGCAGTCATGCACAGAAAAAATAATTAAAATTTAAAAGCAATTGGAGATGATTATGGTATTTTACGTTTAACCATCTGACCCTTAATGGAGGCTCCAAATGGATGCATTGCGGGTATCTTTCCTGTGTGGTGTTACCTGTAAGTACTTTTCATTGCTCCATAAGGAGGCAGGGCAGGATGCAGTGATAAGCTGTTGATTACAGAAAATCACAGGGAAGACGGATAGAGAATATTCACCAATTATGCTTATATCCAAGATTATTATAATAATCTTCAACCGGAGAGAGTGATTTTTACCAGCAATCACCCAGGTGCTAAAATGATGTTTGTGCCATGAATAAATCAGCTTAACACAACTTTGCTTACCACATACTGGCAAATTCAAATGGCAGCTTAGAAAAGAACCATTTCCTAAAGAGTGGCTCACAAGCTTAAAACAAAAATTCTATCACAAAAGTGGTTCAGGATTAAAATTAGGAAATTTATTTTCTTCTCCAAAACATACAGGAAATGATTTAAGAAAGCAACTGATCCCTTAAAGAATGGAAAGTAAAGTCACTTTAACTTAATCATTCCTTTGATTAGCCATGCCTTTTCTGTAAAGCTGGGACTCTTCTCTCCATGTTAAGAAATTATTTCTCTAGTCATACCAATTATAAAAGATGCATTCCTTTACTTCTAAGTTAATTAGGGGAATTGGGTTCTATATTTCAGAGCTATCTAATTATTTAGTTGTCTGATAATTTTCAAACTTTGTTGTTATAGCCTTTGCTCTTAAAATCTCATCCAGTTTCAGCTGGCTTTAATTTGCTCACAGATGACTCCTCTTCAGGTGCAGTCTTGGTTTCATTTTTCTTCCTCTGTGCAGCTTCTGAGCCCCACTGTGCTGCCAAACCACCCTGACTTCAAATCTGTAGCATGGTTCCATTACAAGAACAGCATTGATATAGATACCTGCTTCTACTTATAGAAACCTTTACTGGATTGGTAGAAGCCTTCCCAACCAGAACTGAAAGAGCTCAGGAAATGGCCAAAATCCTCCTGAAAGAAGTTATTCCACTCTTTGGTCTTCCAAAATCTTTACAAAGTGACAATGGGCCTTCCTTCATCTCCCAGATTACACAAGGGATTTGTAAGGCCCTAGGAATAACCTGGCCCCTTCGCTCTGCATGGAGACCTCAGTCTTCCGGTAAGGTAGAAAGAGCCAACCAGACTCTATGGAAAACATCACAAGTATAGAAATGTGTGCTTGGTAAGGAAGGTTAAGAAGGAAAGAGTTCTTTTGAATAAAGAAAGGACATGGGTTGTAAGAATGACTTTATCCTGATGGCTAGTTTACTCTAGACTGCAATGGAAATGATGGAATGTTTCAAGTAAGTTGAAGAGGGTGTGTGGAAGTCACAAAAGGTTATGAAAGAAAGAAATGTTGGGCATGCTAACTGCCGCTCAGGCCATATTCCAGGAAGAATGTTGTTTCTGGGTCAATAAGACTGGACAGGTACAAACCCAAATTTGTACTTTCCTGACAAAGCCAAACAGCTCCAGGACCAGGCCAAGCAGGGCTGGGATTTCTGGCCTGACATCTGGTCTTGGAAATCCTGGCTATTTCCTCTCCTTGGCCCAATAACTTCTGTAATCTTGCTGCTTCTCTTTGGACCCTGTGTTTTTAATGTCTTTGTTCATTTTGTTTCTAACAGAATAAAAGCTGTCAAACTCCAAATGGTCATCAAGCAAGGCTTCCAGCCCAATCCATTGGACGAACTGAGCAGCCCTCTGGACCAAGCAGGACAGTCTTTCCAAGGCCACTGTTGCACACCATAGGACAGATAGCAAGAGGAAATACCCATATCCATCTCGACACCCATATGTCAGCTTTGAAGTAGCTACAGGAGACGGAACACCATCCATTTATCCCCAAAAGAATTATGGGTATTCCTCTTGAGGGGGGATGTTAGATAGGAAATCAGAAATGAGCTCATGTGTGTGTGACAGGCCTAAGGAGTTGACATCTAGGTCCAGCATCCACATCTCAATGTCATCCCAATAACCTTCCAGGTGCAGGTGCAGCCCAGTATCTGCACTTCAAAGGCCCTGTCCCTTCTACCCAATAACCATCCTTCCTCTAAGGTGGGGTGATGCCAGCCAGGCTGGCAGAAAGGAATTTTTCATATTTATATCCAAAAAGTCCTTTTTTCCAGGAGGAGAAGAGGCCTGAAGGCAAGGCCCAGCCCCTTAAAAACCCCAGCCTCAACTGCCCTCTGCCCTCTGCCTCTCTGCTGAGCCGCCCGCCTGGCCTGCCCAGGTGTACTCTCTCCACTCAATCATGTAACCTCGCTTTCCTCCAGTCTGAATGACTGGGCATTCTCTCTAAGATTCTGTCTGGAGAGGTGCCCATCCATTCTTATGGATGTCCCTACCCTAATAAACCTTGCTATTTTGCTTTCCACAAAAAAAAAAAAAAAAAAAAAAAAAATCATTGAGACCTCCATGGGAAATCTCCTCCTGAGAAAGCATTACAGGTATTGACGAGAGAAGGCTCAGTAAAAGACTGTGGCAGAAATAGCTTTTATAGTGACAGACCCAGAAAAGCCATGAGCCATGAGATGTTAGAAGCACTAACATAAAGCCTTTAAGTGGGATTGGGAAGCAAAAAACAAAACAAAACAAAACAAAACAAAAAAAAAAAACAAAAAAAAAACAAAAAACAACTCCAATTTTGTTACCAAATTCCAGTTCATAATTAAGTTAAGGGATGCCTACATTTCTCTTTTTTAATTTCATTTATTTGACAGGTAAAGTTATAGACAGTGAGAGAGAGAGAGAGAAAAAGAGAGAAAGGTCTTCCTTCTGTTGGTTCACTTCCCAAATGGCTGCAACGGCCAGTGCTGCACCAATCCAAAGCCAGGAGCCAGGTGCCTCCTCCTGGTCTCCCATGCAGGTGCAGGGGCCCAAGCACTTGGGCCATCCTCCACTGCCCTCCTGGGCCACAGCAGAGAGCTGGACTGGAAGAGGAGCAACCGAGACTAGAACCTGGCACCCATATGGGACGCCGGTGCTGCAGGCAGAGGATTAACCAAGTGAGCCACGGTGCCAGCCTCTACATTTCTCTTGTATTGCCATCAGTTAATTCATCAATATATTGCATTATTTTCTAGGCTTCTTTAACATCCCTGATAACTCTCAAACCATGATATCTTCTTTCTAAGGATGCCTTGTGAGCCACTCTTTTACAGCCTGCAGTATTCATCACTTATCTAAGCTCTAACCCACTAAATAACCTAGTAACTTTAAAAAAGATGTCATAAAAAGCCAGTTATTGCCTGGGGTTTGGCACAGTGATTAAGAATTGAAAATGGATTTTGATGTGAATGGAATGGGAGAGGGAGCAGGAGATGGGAGGGTTGCGGGTGGGAGGGAATTTATGGGGGAAAAAGCCACTGTAATCCAAAAGCTGTGCTTTGGAAATTTATATTTATTAAATAAAAGTTTAAAAAAAGGTTACACCTGGGATGTCCCCATCCTGTGTCAGAGAGCCTGGTTTGGATAATGGCTCCATTCCTGATTCTAGCTTCCTGCTAACACACACCTGGCATGCAGCAGCAGGTGATCCTTAGAGTACCTGGGTCCATGGCACCTGCACAGGAGATCTGGATTGAGTTCCCCATTCCTGGCTTCAGCTTGGCCCAGCCCCAGCTAATAGGGCTATTTCAGGGACTGAACTAACAGATGGAAGCTCTCTATCTTTCAAATAAATTAACAAACTAAATACTTTCTTTAAAAGTCATGAGTTTCACTGAAAATTCTTTACATTTGACATAGAAAATTACTTATAGTACACCACATAAAACGTACTTTGTCAGAGAAAAGTCAGAGTTGTATTAATAAAGGAATGAAAATAATGTTTATATACTGTGTGCTTGTCTCAGACACTACTATAGAACCAAATACCCAATCTAGTATCTTAAAAAAAAATAAACAGAGTGTATCTTACCATCTCCTTTCACATATGGGAGAACTCTTAGAAAGACCACATGCTCCAAGTAGAGGCTGCATAAGACTCCCACGCGAGAGTCTCTCCTCACTTAGACCCTTGTGCCAGTAGAAATGCAGATTTGAAAAGAGAAAAGCTCTGTTTGAAAAGCACGATGAAGGCACGTGGTCTGTTGGCCTTTGCTGCTACTCCAAGAACAAGCAGAGAGCCATTCCAGAACCCCCATTCATACCAGCTCTCTGAGGAGCCAGGCCTGCTCCTCACCTGTTCTGCAGTTGCCAGTGCTCCAGGGCGATCACCACCTGCTGTTAGGAAAATGACGGGAGCTCAGTGAAAATTTCCTTGTGACCAAAAAGAAAACGAAACGTTCCAATGTGAGGAAAACATCACGGCTACTGCGTCTGACACAGTTAAGGAAAGGAAAGGAAAGGAAAGCAGTGTCCCTTTCAAACTGCTTTCTAAGAACATGAGTCCTCACTTCAGAATTCCTAATCAGGCAACAAAACGGGAAATTCAACTGACAGGGTTTAATCTATGCAGCGCTATCTCCACCTATCAGCGGCTCCCCAGATCTTTCTTCCTTTCATTAGTATTTACTGTCATATTGAATTTCCTGAATCATTAAGAAACTGCAATAATTTTTCCCAATATAGTATTTTGTATTTGTTTTCCCCACATTCCAGCCATTCAACCACTGACTTTTGGGGGGACCTCATGCCAGTCACTTCCGTTTTCTCACTGATAAAATGTGAGAGATGATGACAGTAATGACAGTGACATTGACGACAGTGATGCTGTCCTGTGCCGGGGTAGTTATGAAGATGAAACAGGTTACCTAAACCCCTTAATAAATGGGCTGGCACAGATGACCCCACTACAAAACACACTCAAGGAGGCAGAAAGGAGAAATATTCTGACAATAATGGTTACACAATTTAAAAGATCACTGCATATTTGACTTCCAAGTGTTAAATACTTGTGGTGCTTTCTATATGGGTGAATACTGGCAAGGTCTGTACACAAGCTTCGGAACTTCTCTTTCCCCACAAATTTTGACTCTGACCTCTAAAATAACAATTTTATCAATAATTTCTTAAAAATAGTTTCTTAAAGCTATATTTTTGACCTCACTTTAACAATAAAGTCTGAAGAGGAAGAAGTTCTGGTAATGCTGGGGAGGAAGCACCTCACTCCCTGGATGAGGACAAACTCACAGGGTTGAAAAGGGCCTGTGTAATGATAGCCATGACCAGAAGGCCTGGCAGGTGGCAAGGGATCCCTGCAGGAGGCTGACTCTTAGCCCAAGTCAGAAACCACCTCCACACATGGAGCACACCTGTGGAGATCAAATTATTTCATTCACCCTTCTGCCTCTGCCTCTGTGGGTTTATTTTAAATTGCAGTAGAGAACACAATAAAGGTTCACTTCTTTTAATACTGATTATTCTTCTATTATCTGGCAACAAAAAAATTGAACACAGTCCTCCCTAGTAACTAAGCCTGAATATCACCTGTAACAATGACTACTTTTATTTGTTAAATTATCAACAAAAGGAAAAAGCATATTATTCATCTCTAAATAAAAACTCATTGAGAGAGATCAACTCATTTTGGGCTAGTTAGATGAAAAGCTACACACACACACACACACACACACACATTTTTCTCAGTCTGTGATACGGAACTTCTACAAACTGATTCATAAAGGATCTGTACTCCAACTCAAGTCCAGCAGGTGTATCAATAAACGTTTATCTGAAGCCTTTTCCGGCTGCAGCTAGCAACAGAGAGTTAGCCTTGTTCTATAGTCGGAAGCTTCACACATTCATCTTCTGTAACCACAGACAAAGCTCTTCTCACTGCAACTTAGAGATGCTCTCAGAACACCTCTGTGCTTGCCCTGCCCTTTGGGGGGTGTGGCTTAACACATGAGGTGGTCAGCCCCCACTTGAAGGGAAAAGAGAACCCTGCAGGCAGATTTTCTCACATGGAAATCCAAATGCAGGGAATTACCACAGTGCATGAAAACTTTCTCAAAACCTCTCAGGTATAATCTGGAAGAGGAGGCTAGAGGATTTAAGAAAACAACAAGATTACCCCAATTTGACATACAAATGGGAAGGGATTATTTTTCATAAGAAAGGCTTTAAGAAATAAACCTCTGTAAACCAAAAGTATTTGCAAACTTGCAGTCTCTGCTCAACACCTTGTTTGGAAATGGCAAGGATCGTCTTTGAGAGGATTCCATCAGACAACGTCACCACAGTGCTGCAGAAACAACAAATGGAAGATCGACACGGGCTGCAGACAGTAAGCAAAGTGGCGTACCTATGTTGTCTGACAGAATCCTCCCAATAACGTGGAGCTAGTGCTGTCCTCCCCATCTGAGAGGTCCAGAGGGGCTCTGTGATGTTCTCAAGGCCACATTGCTAACAACCGACGGTGTGTGCACCAGATACTCATGAAACGTCCTGTTCCACGCCAACTGGACAACAAAACTCCTGGTATGCAGTGTCCCAGAGGCAGGGAAGGAAGAGCAGAGACATTTAGCCAGAGCTCCTTTCCCAGAAAAGTGTGTTCTACAAACAAATGAAACTCAGAAACAGGCAGAATACATCCATCTCACTCATGGTCATGGGAGAAAAGCTACAAAAGAACTGCAGAAGTGTCCTGAGATCCTTCCAGCTCCACAAACGTCACTTCTAGGCATTTCTTAGTGCTCAGCACAGGCAGCATCAAAACTGTAAAATGCTCCAATAACTCCTAGAAAAGATGCTTGAAATGAAACGTAAACCGAGGTCAGAAGCCCAGCAGCAATAAGCTCATGCTCACAAAGGTGGTTGGAAATGAGAATAAAAAGCCAGACATCCTAGGGGTATGAAGACTCCACATTTTAAATAAGGCAGCAGACGTAAAAAGCTCAGGTGCTGATGGCCGGCGCCGTGGCTCAATAGGCTAATCCTCCACCTGCGGCACCGGCACACGGGGTTCTAGTCCCGGTCGGGGCGCCCGGTTGTCCCTCTTCCAGGCCAGCTCTCTGCTGTGGCCCGGGAGTGCAGTGGAGGATGGCCCAAGTGCTTGGGCCCTGCACCCCATGGGAGACCAGGAGAAGCACCTGGCTCCTGCCTTCGGATCAGCAAGGTGCGCCGGCTGCAGCGCACCAGCTGTGGCGGCCACTGGAGGGTGAACCAACGGCAAAGGAAGACCTTTCTCTCTGTCTCTCTCTCTCACTGTCCATTCTGCCTGTCAAAAAAAAAAAAAAAAAAAAAAAAAAAAAAACTCAGGTGCTGAGGCAGGGTAAGTCAGGGTAGCAATGTACGTATCCCCAGGCAGGGTCAACAGATGTTCAGCTGCACCCCAACTGGACTCACACAATGCAATAGCAATGGCCTGAGCTACAAAGCCACTGTGGCCGAGTCGCCTGCTCTCTGCGAGGCAGTGGTTCTCGTAGCTGAGTTCTTGGACCAGGAACATCAGCTTCATTTGGGTGCTTGTTAGAAACCCAGATTCTCACCAGCCTCGGGAGTGGGAAACCCTGAGAGGAGCAGCATGTGTTAACAAACACCCTGGGGAGCTGTGCTGCCAGCTGAGCGGCCCCGGAGTGTGGAGAGCTGTGCTCCTGGAGCATTTAATGACTGCACAGTCTAAAAGACGAACTCCATGCTCCTTCTCGTGGCACCGAAGGAGCGAGTCCCCACACTCCAGACTGCTTTCTCTTCTCCTGGCTGTGTGCACACTAGCGATACTGGACTTGCATAACTGCACACACGCATCCGCACTTCACAGGTCTTTGTCTTTGCTCCTGCATCCGAACTCTCCTTACCTGCTGCCTCTTATCTACTTAACTCCTGTTCATTCTTAAAAATCCCAGGCAGGTGTCTTCTCAGAGAAGGGGCACTCGTCTGTTCTCCCTGCAGCAGGTTGGGCTTGGTGGCTTTCCCACTTCACTCTGTAAAGCCAGTTTATGTTGGGAAACTTAGCAAACACCCTTCAAGACCCCTGAATGCCTTAAGGAGCAACCTTGCTCGCATGGCATCCCCATGCCCTACCAAGGAGGCTGGTAACATCTCTGGCATTTGAATGATTATACAGGTTTCTTACATGAACACAAAGGGACTCCAAAAGGTTCACGGAAAATATGCATCAGAAACAACTGTGCATGTATCTCAAAAATATTTCCAACAAAATAAACGTATTTTAATCCCAATTTTCCATGGACTTTTTGAGGTACCCTAATATATTAAAGTCATATATAAAAATTGGCATCTCAGTGACATGTTTATATAAGATCCCTTGGAGTAGGCATGGCCATTCAGTAAATATTAGCTATTATTATATAAGGCTAAGGAAGTGTGGGTTAAAAAAAGTTCGCAACTAAATAAATAATTCAGCATCCCCTTATTAATAATTAAAGATATATGAATTAGAAAAATAATATTGCATTCCTTAACTCATACTAGGAAAGTAGTCTGTGTGCACATGTGGATATGTGTGTTTATAAATGTTTTTGGAAGACTTGGACCATGTAATTTTTTACCTTTCTAATCTGATAGTGGAAAAATGCAATCTCACTGCCTTCTGCAGATAACACCCTACACAGGAGTCACATCTACAATCTATGTGGGAGATAAGATTACATAGTCATAGTGCATCCTTAGTCCACATGGACGATGCAACTCTATATGGTAGATACACCTGTAGTCACACCGGAGAAATATTCTGTGGGGGAGATGCATTCCCAATCTTGCTTTGTACCAGAGGATGTCCACTCTCATAAGGTCAGAACAGTGACTCTCCTTCTTGGATGTCGTAGTTTGGAATGCACTGGTTGGAAGTGCTTTCATTATCACAATGACATACATTATTTTTTTATTGATGCATATATTATTTTACTTTCCACCTGGGGTTTTCTATAGTCTACAGATCTCATAAAAGAATTTTAGAATAATTTTTAAAAATACTTTTAAAGGTCATACACTCTCAAAATGACTTATTTTTCTATAATGAAATATAAAAGACCATGAGAAGCATTAAAATGAAGTTTTAAAAAATAACCTAGTAATCAAACATACAGAGGAAGAGAGGAGCAAAAAAGCAGAAGGGAGAAATGGAAATCAAGCTACAGAATGTTAGACAAATCCAACCATGGCAACAATTACACTAAATGAAGTACTACAATTAAAAGGTACTGCTTATGGAAATCAACAAAAGTACAGATATAGTCAGTGTGATGGTTAATTCCATGTGCTAACTTGAATGAGTCAAAGGATGCTAAGACACAAACCTAGTATTAGCTCATTTTGTCTAAATGTGCTTCTGTGACAAAAAAATCCAGAAATATTTGATTTATTCAGAAATCAAATGGCATTAGGTTTTTCTTTTTCATTTTCACTGAGGAGGCAGCATCACTTATGTGTACTTGGCACTGAATATGTGTCTACACTTGGGTCACCGTCACTCCTCACGGTTTTATCTTGCTGTGAGTGCTGCAGAAATGACCTTGCCTTTCCCAGAGTGGAGAAATGACCCTGCATCCAAGAGTCACTCTGAGGGATTTCCACCCACAGACACAAATCAGGAGCCAGTTGTGCGACTACTCACTCTTCCATGAGGAAAAGAGATTTGAGTGCCTTAGTGAACTATGTGCACTTCCACGTGGCCACAGGCACATTTGTGAGGAACGCGAAATTGGTTTGGCTGTTCCTCCTCAACCTCCCCTCTGCATCTCCCCATGTCCTCCACCTCCTCAGCACATCCTCTGAGGGCCGCATCCCCGCTCCCAGCCATGGTGGAAAGGGTTTCTCACAGCTCCACACCAGCTCACTGTGACTTCCAACCTGGAGAGCACTTCCCAGGCTTCCAAGACACGAAACTCTACGCATGCCATTTGGGATACGAACACTGACAGGTCTTGTTTTAAACTGATGAGAACACACAGAACCACAAGGGAAATCCCCAGCATGGTGACAAGCATGGCCTTCTCACATGAGGCTACCCACCAAGATTTCAGTAACAAAGGTCACCTTGGAGTTAGTGGTAGAAGTTGACTGCCAGTGTAGACTCAAGGTCAGTAGCTAATTAAAGCATAGCTTGCCAGGGCCAGTGCTGTGGTTTAGCTGGGAAAGCTGCCGCCTGCAATGCCAGCATCCCAGTGCCAGTTTGATTCCCTGATGATCCACTTCTGATCAGCTCTCTGTCTGGCTTGGGAGGGCAGTAGAGGATGGCCCAAGTTCTTGGGACCCTGTGCCCGTGTGGGAGACCTGGAGAAAGTTCCTGGCTCCTGACTTTGGAACAGCCCAGCTCCGGCCATTGCAGCCACTTGGGAAGTGAACCAGCGGATGGAAGACCTCTCTCTCTCTCTCTCTCTCTCTCTTTCTCTCTCTCTGCTACGGCTTCTCTCTAACTCTGCCTTCCAAATAATTAAATAAATCTTTTTAAAAAAGTATTGCTTGTTATTCAGCCTGTGGAAACCAGCCCCAAGCCGGTGTCTCTCATGTGAGTAATTCAGAAGCCATGTTATGAAATGAAACCCTACATTGAAAGGGACTGCAAACACTTTTAAGGGAAAATAAACAAATTCAAACAACAAAGATTTCCTCCAAATCTGTGTCAGAATTGCTTTGCAAGAGAAAACTCATATGACAAAGGAGAGTTTGGTGCAGATGTCTCACAGACTGACCCTTTAAGAGCTGGAAAATTCACTCCTGTCTCTCAGTGTGAAAGAAGACACAGTGGCAGAGACAGACAGACAGGCATGGGGTCTGTGTTTCACTTCAGAGGTAAATCTGTAGGACAAGGACATGAGCTCATATTTGGAACAGGAGCCTTGGGCTTGGGTTGGGATGATGGGTACCCCTTAGCCCAGGGGCAGAAGTCTGTAGGGGCACCTGTGGAATGAGAGGAGCTAATGGGATAGCAAAGGAGGGATTTTCCACAATGATAGGGATTCAGCTGCCTTTAGGCCCTAAGCATGCCTTTCCCCGAGTGCACACAACCCCCTACAACCCACATGTTGCATACACCCCTGACGCCATGCGTATCAGTCAACATTCATACATTCTGGGTCCCTGGGAGCTCACACGGCTATAATAAGCTCACCACCACCTATTCCTTGTGCAATGACACCTGTTATTTTACCCAAATATAATGATACTACTTTGACCTTTGTTTTGGTTGCAGCTTCAACACTAGAGAACTACCCGATGGTTGTGTGCACCTCCATGTCCTAACACCAGGCCCGAGACGCCCAGTGTGGGGCAGCTGAGAGAAGATGAAGCCGGCTGGGCCCTGGGCTCCAGATTCACCTCGTGTGTGCTCAGCAGTGGCAGCAGCACAGCTTTAGCCAAGCTTGCTTCCTCCCACGTTTTCCAAGGTAACCTTTTTTATGTTATAAATCACATGATCAGCTTTTCTGAATTTTCTACCCTTTCCATTTATCGTCTTTCCATTTGCAGACTTTCCACTGCTAATAAAGTGTTTTAATTTTTGTGGCTTTAAATCTACTAAAATATCAAGTAGCATATGGAATACCTAGTTTTTCTTTCACAAATGCATTGGCCTTAATTGTGAGGTTTTTTTTTTTTCCCAAGTAAATTTTGAAATCATATTTTTTCAGGATCAAAAAGTTGCTTGGGTTTTTATGAATGGCATTAACATTTTAAAATTATTTGGAAAATATCAATATATTCTAAATGCTAATTCTCATCCAGGAGTATGGCACCCATCTCCTCTTAGCTTTGTCATTTTCTTTTTTTGAAAAAAAATTAGTGATTTCGGGGCCAGCGTTGTGGTGCAGTAAGTTAATCCTCTGCCTGCAGCGTCGGCATCCCAGATGGGTGCCGGTTCTAGTCCTGGCTGCCCCTCTTCCAATCCAGCTCTCTGCTACGGCCTGAGAAAGCAGCAGAGGATGGCCCAAGTGCTTGGGCCCCATACCCACGTGGAGACCTGGGAGAAGCTCCTTGCTCCTGGCTTTGGATCAGCGTAGCCCTGGCCATTGCAGCCATTTGGGGAGTGAACCAGGGGAAGGAAGACCTTTCTGTCTCTCCCTTTCACTGTCTGTAACTCTCCCTCTCAAGTAAATAAATAAACAAAATCTTTTAAAAAATAGTGATTTTAAACTTTTCAATATAATTTTGTTTCTACTGTATATATACTTCATTTTTATCATGAGACATTTTAATTCCATGACTGTATAGGAAAGTGAATGATTTATCTGTTTTGTAATAAAACACCTTAAGTTCTCCTTAGCTCAGAGTTTTACTTTTCTTGAGTTTCTATATAAAAGATGTATCAACTGCATATAATAATAATTTCACCCTTCTCCAATTTATTTATAATTGTGTTATAAATTGTACAGACTGGGGTGGGATGCGGGGGGACTGCAGATGAATGTGGCCAGTAAGTCACTGCAGGCTTCACCATTCCATCTGAGAGTTCGCAGGAACACGTACTTACAGACCACAGTGTCACATTCCAGGCTGGAGCTCTGTGTGCCTTCCTGAAACCAGCACACTCTGCATGCGGATGCTTTGAGTTCACATGAACTTTGCTATGCTATTAGTGAGTACTGTTGGAATTGCATCGCCTGTTTCCATGTGCAGAAGTTGATGTGCAATGTGTACATAAGTTGACAACACAACACTAAGCCGACCACGAGGGATTCCATCACACACCTTAAAAGACAGATTGTATGCATCACCCAGGGCTCTGGTCCCCACCCATATGGTGACATGTAGGCTAAGTTAGCAGCTTCTCATTTTTTACCCAAATACTATTATCAACATCTCATGCACCTCAAAGCACTATTTACATTGAACCGTATTAAGCCTTCAACATGTCTATGCATAGTGTGATCTTCAGTAAAATGACAACAGAGATGGCACCCCACCATTGTGCTTGTCTTATTTCTGTGCTTCCAGACAACCAGGGGAGGCACACTTGCTCACATCAGGGAAACAGAGTCCAACAAAGGAGCTGAGTCTACCTTCCTTTGAGTGTCTTTCTTACTCGCATCCTTGATTTGAGAGCCACTTGTGCAAACTGCAGTCCTCTGCATCAGTACTGAGAAATAACTGAGCAGGGTTTTCCTCAGAACCACTCCTCAGGACACTGTCCTCAAGGGCCAAATACACAGTATTAAATTCAAATGATTCCAGAAGCCAAAACTCAATCATCCACTTAAAAAACTATTTGAAAAATATTTCATTTTCAAGCTGGCAAAACTGCCACATATTTGCCTGAATATGGAGACCTAAAAGCAATTCCAAAACAGAATGTTGATCTTTCGTCACTCAGCTCAGGAGCTACAAGATAAACCCATCTCTTCTTATATGCCTCTAACCTGTCAGCTTTCAACAGAGTATTAAGCATGGGGTAAACACGTAACAAGAAACTTCCCTAATCAATGGACTAGCTTGTGCTCAACCTATTGTACTTTTCGTCTCCATGAAAATTTGATTTTGAAAAATTCGCACACAATACATAGTTTTTGGAACAACTTTAAATGCCTCCCAGTGCAAACTGAGGTACTTCTGTGATTATCAGCTTATCCAAATCCCCAAACTGCTCTTCCCTGGCAGTGCTGAGACAGAGAATATTACTTGCTCTTTGGTCATTTCAACCCATGGGCATCTTCTTGAATCACTCTCTCTCTCAGAACTCTACCATGAAATCTGCAGGACTCCAACTGACAACACTAAAGAAATAACCCTCACTCACTTCTTTCACCTCTACACTTCAGTGCAAGCCAACACCCCCTCTCCCGGGGGCAGCTGCATTAATCTCCCAAGGTCCCCATACATAGCAGCCCTGAATCAGCAATTAGAATCACCTTTTAGACAGCCACAAGCACGAGGCACACTAGGTCCTGCACCTTCTGCCACAAGCACTGCCATGTCTCTCCCCAACCTGTACTGAAGTCCAGAGCCCAGGTACTGGCCAATCGCCCTGCTGTCTCTGCCCTGATGACCTCTGATCTCCTCTCACACTTTTCCTACCCCGGTGGAGCCATGCTGGCATGACGGCTATTGCTTGGATATGAATGAAATGCAAGATGATTTACACAGAATCTCCAAAAGCCTCAAGAGTTAATAGCATCAGTTCCCTTTAAAACAAGGTGAAAATAGTGTCCAAAGTGAGGATTGCCATAGAGTCTATCAAAAATCATATTAAACTGGCTAATTTCATTCACAGTCTAGGGAGGTAGGGCATAAGAATCCCACCTCATCCTAGAAGATTTGAAATTCACTCTGGATAAAATGGAGAGTTTCTACAGCATGACACATGAGACACAGCTGAGAGTGAAAGCATTTTATGCACAGTGACAAATGCTCACACACACAAAAAAATCTGCTTTTACCCTGCATGCTGAGGGACCACTCCAACATGGGAAACAGCAACAAGCAAGAAATATCACTGTGAAAGTTCACAGTGGCACAGAAGGCCAACAAAGTTTCAGGTATGGAAAATTATAGGAAGGACTTTTCTGTTTTTTTTTTTTTTTAATATTCATTTACCCATTCATTTTTATTGAACTGGAAGGCAGAGAGACAGAGACAGAGATCTCTTCATCTAGTTCATTCCCCAAAGGCCCTCATGAGCCAAGTGTGAGTCAGGCTGAAGCCAGGAACTAGAATTCCATTCAGGGCCCCCACATGGGTAAAAGAAAATCAAGTTCGTGAACGGGTACCTGCTGCCTCCCAGGGTGGACAACAGCAAGATACTGGAATCAGATGGGAACAGAACCCAGGCACTGGGATATGAGATGCAGGCATCCAACTGGCAGCTTGATATTTATGACAAAATCCTGCCTGGGTTTTCTAGTTCTAGAAGGCAGCACTAGAATCTGGGATAAAGTGCAAGAATTCATTCAAAACTCTGAAAAAGATCT
The DNA here is from genome assembly GCF_964237555.1 of Oryctolagus cuniculus. Taxonomy (NCBI): domain Eukaryota; kingdom Metazoa; phylum Chordata; class Mammalia; order Lagomorpha; family Leporidae; genus Oryctolagus; species Oryctolagus cuniculus. Next base: position 197,253,878 of record NC_091433.1, read on the forward strand.
AATTTTCATAACAAAATTCTAAACCCAATAAAGTTACAAGGCAAGTGTGAGAGTGGAATAAAACACATATTCAGATAATTGTAACCTGTCAGAGTGGTACTGGAGGACGTACTTAGTCAAAATAGGGAAAAGAAGGGCTGGAAGCAAAATGGTCATGCAGCAGAGCCCTACAGGAGAACAGAGCAAGCAGATCCAGCAGTGTAGGGAAGGGGAGCTCCTGACAGCTGTGGGTACCAGGTAGAAAAGCATCGGTGCAGTGGAGCTTGCCAGGGGTCCTGTGAGCAAAGTCAGCACAAAGAGGAAACTGAAGAGCAGTATGCTCCAACAAGGGGAGATTGTGCAAATGTGTCAGGGTGTTTGGGATTGATTGAATAGCACATTCCCCTCAAAGAAAATAATTAGATAGTAAGCTCCACCAAAACCAAAACTATGGCAGATGGGGTACTAATTGGATGGAGTTGACACAGTCATGTTAATGGAAACACCAACTGTGGTTCACGGTGGTGATACAACTACACAGGGTGTTGGATGGAAGGCGTCAGAGCAGGAGCTCTGAAGTGACCATAGTGGATCCAACTTGGGGGCATGGAGAGAAGAGGAAGGTCTTGCACTTACGGGGCCTGGTGGAGAACCATGTCCTAAAGCCGGGTCACCAGTGGATATCAGCCAACTGAGAGTGCCTAAAACTCAAAAATCAAGAAATGACCAAACGTGCGAAGTGTGCGGATGCCTTAGCTGCCTCAGGTTGCCATGGCAGAGTATCAAAGCCTGAGATTAAACAACAAAAGTCCATCTTCTCATTGAAAGTCCAGAATGAAGGTGACAGCCTGTCTGGTTTCTGGTGAGGTCTTTCTCCCAGGCTTGCAAACAGCTGCCTTCTCAACGTGTCTCCACACGGCTGAGGGAGGGAGAGCAAGCTCTGAATTCTCTCCTTCTCGTGAGGATACCAGCCCCACTGGGTTAATACTCTTTAACCTTATTCTTGCCTTAAGGGCCTTATCTACAAAGTGGTCACACGGGGACCAAGAATTCCAACATAAAGTTTTGAGAACATGCAATCCACACTCTAACAATAGAAATATGAAAAGAAAAACCACGAGATCAGCTAAAACTGCTGCCTCCAGTGATGGGGAAACAGGAAGGAATCCAGCACGAAATTGTGGGGTTTTCTTTAAATATTTGTACCACTAATGAATTACAACTACACATGCATAATTCAGTGAAAAATAAAATCCACAAAGGAGGCAAACAGACCTGAAATAAACACTTGCAGGTGTTTTTTTTTTTTTTTTTTGAACGTTTGCTTTTTCTAAAGGTTGTTTAGTGGAAAAACAAAACAAAACAAAAATACCAAGACAAATAAAACTTTAAGACTCACTTCACAGGAAAGTTCAGTTTGAGTCAAAATTGTGAAGGAACCTCACAAAACAGATGACATTTTCCTAAATTTCATTCAGAGAAATCAAGTGTGCTGAGGAAAGCTACAACTCTGCTCTGTGTGCACTACTAAAGATGTGGTTTGTAGGATTTGCCAATCTCCACAGTGTAAATAAATTCCATGTTGATTTTGGTGGCATCATTGAACACGGAGCTGACCACAGGCAGACCCAGTTGGCTCTCACAAGCCCTGGTGTGCCAGACCCAATCCACATACTAATTAACACAGGGCAGTTACAGTGATTTTATTCCTTCCTCATTTTTTCTAGTCTGGGCATTAAATTTAGAAAATGAGATGGACAAAGTGAAGAATTTATGTATTAACAATAAAATACAGATGCTAACAAACCATGTTATGTAAGGAATACTTCAGAGAAGGGATGCTTGACCCTAAGATGAAAGGCTATCAGCCTATTATTTTCAAACTGCTATGACTGGCTTGCCACTTTAAGACCTTCAGACATCTAATTACTGTCGTCAGATGTCTCCAGCCATCAGGTCAGTATCAGCACAGTGACTCAGACGCCACTTGGAACTTTTACATTCCGCATCACAGTGCCTAGGTTCCAGTCCCAGCTCTGCTCCTGAGTCTAGCATCCCGCTAATGTGCACTCTCGGAGGCAGTAGGTGATGGTTCCAATAGTTGGGTTCTTGCCACTCATATGGAGACCCAGATAAAGTCCATGTCTCCTGCTCTATTCCCAGCTTTTGTGGACATTGGGGAATAACAAGCAGCTGGGAAATTGTTTTCTGATTCTTCTTTCTTCTTTGCTTCTCTTTCAAGTAAAGTGAGTTTTTAAAAATTCTAATATCTCAAGGTCTGATATGACAATATCTTTGACAATCTATTCTTTACCACCCCCTACACCCTCACTCATACACACACACACGTACAAACACTGCCAAGTTCTTTTCTTTCATGAGCCAGTGCAAACAGCTGGGCCTTCCTGGATTCAATTAGAAACTACTCTCTATTCCTCTGCTTTCCAGAGGTTCTTATGGTCTCTGATAGCTCTTTATGGGTTATTTATTTTTTTATATCCTTGTTTCTCCTGCTAATAGAAATGCCCCTTAGAGGCAACAAGCATGTCTTATTCATCATTATATTTCCTGACACATATAAAATGTCAGTCACTTTTTATTGAAGAAAAACTTGAGGCAAAATTCAGTTTGGTTAAAGGAAGAAGTTCTTAATCAGAGTTTCTGATAGCTGAGTGGGTTCCTCCAGAAAGAGATTAAGTCTGAGGATGATGTCTAGACACAAAGTGGAAACCACACAGGGCTGTGGACTCATGAGCCCTTGTTGTCTCTCTCTCTTGAGATAGCAAAGAGGATCTTGGACAATGCCCCTGGCTTTAATCACACTTTGCACTACACTGGTTGGATTTCCACCAGCAAACAGCCTTCTAAATGCTCAGATAATTGTGAAGGTAGCCACTTACATTTGCTCAGCCCTAGGTTTTACTGTTCACATTTCAGTCCATAAATCCCGTGGCATTCTTTATAATATGATGGGAAGCAGGGATTGCACTTCATTTCATTTCCCCCTAGTGACAGGCAAGGGTTCACTGGTCCAGGAATAATTTCCCACTGGGGCAGCTTGAAGTCTTCTGAGTGGGAATGTCCAATGACAAATGTCCTGAGAGACCCCTGAGGGCGTAGCACAGGAGTAGAGCCCAGGAGTGAATTGTGCCACACAGCTACTCTCCAAGGCATGGGTCCCAGCTCCTCCCAATGCCAGGGGAGCGTTGGGCTTCTCCTCATAATGCACTTAGGACTTCCACTGCCAGGGTCCTCTCATCGCGTTTACAGGCTGCTCTCGCTGGGGCCATGTGAACGCCCACTGTGCGGTGGCAGCAGAGGGGTCTTGCATCTCTTCCGACCTCGGCTGCACAGGATTTCCTCAGTAAATGCCGCTTCTTCTCTAGTGAGTGTGTTGTCAGGTCAAAGTCTGCATTTTATTGGCATATATTAACAAACTGTGTTTCCAGAGCAATTTAATTTATGGAAAAAACAGCATTTTCCACATATGTGTAATGGAACTTATTCATATCAATATACCGCACAGGTATGAGTACGTGTGATAGGTTGTCCTGCAATATGTGCCAAAGTCCTAACATTTGGGTGCTGTATGTAATAGCAACTTTGTTTTGATAAAACACTTACCTTAGCCCACTTGTGCTGCTACTGCAAAATATAAGAAGTCATTTATAAGGAATGGAAAATTATGTTTCATCCTAGAGGCTGGGAAGCCGAAGATCCAGCAGTGGCAGGTGTGGTGTCTGCTGAGGGCCCTGTGTCTGTCTGCAGGATGATCCTTGTCAATGTGTCCTCTGGATACCATCTTCACGTGGCGGAAGGGCAAGAGAGGTCAAGTCTCTCTGAAGCTGATTTTTTTTTTTTTTTTGACAGGCAGAGTGGACAGTGAGAGAGACAGACAGAAAGAAAGGTCTTCCTTTTGCCGTTGGTTCACGCTCCAATGGCCATGCGGCCGGCGCGCTGCGGCCGGCGCACCGCACTGATCCGGTGGCAGGAGCCAGGTGCTTAACCTGGTCTCCCATGGGGTGCAGGGCCCAAGGACTTGGGCCATCCTCCACTGTACTCCCTGGCCACAGCAGAGAGCTGGCCTGGAAGAGGGGCAACCAGGACAGAATCCACCGCCCCAACCAGGACTAGAACCTGGTGTGCCAGCGCTGCAAGGTGGAGGATTAGCCTAGTGAGCCACAGCGCTGGCCATCTGAAGCTGCTTTTAAAAGAGGGTCAATTCCTCTCACTGGGATTAAACATGACAATAGGTCTGATCTGATTTCATCATCATTTAAAAAAAATCATCTATTATTTTTCACTTTTTGTTTCTGTGTGGGAGCAAACTGTTGAAATCCTTACTTAATGTATACTAAGCTGATCTTCTGTATATTAAGATAATCGAAAATGAATCTTGATGTGAATGGAAGGGGAGAGGGAGTGGGAAAGGGGAGGGTTGTGGGTGGGAGGGACGGTATGGGGGGGAAGCCATTGTAATCCATAAGTCGTACTTTGGAAATTTATATTCATTAAATAAAAGTTAAAAAAAAACAACAAAACAAAAACAAACAAACAAAAAAAAAACAAAACAAAAAAGAGGGTCAATTCATTCACGAGGGCTTCACTCTCATGACTGAATCCCTTCCCCAGCAATGAGGACTAAGTCCCAAGATGAATTTTATAGGGGATGTACACTCAAGCCATAATAAGGTCCTTGAAGATATAACCACATTAATAATTCATACTGCATTTGGGTAGGCTCTAAACCATGTAAGAGGGAAATGTGGACACAAACACACCAGGAAGACAGACATGTGACAGTGCAGGCGGAAGCTGGAATGATGTGTATAAAAGCCAAGGAAGAGTAAGGACTGTTGGCAAACATCAGGAGCTAGAAGATACAAGGGAGGCTCTTCTCTGGAGCATGAGAGAGGGGGACCATGGCTCTGCAATACCTTCATTCTAGATGTCTCGGTTCCAGAACAGTGCAAGAACAAGTTCCTGTTGTGAGTCATCCAATGTGTGGGACTTTACTGTCACCACCTTAGAACCTGAATACAGTCTAAATTCCAAGCTCACTCGCCTGTTCGAGGTTTTATGTGTATATTTCTGCAATAATACAATACTTCCTTAATTATCATGTATTTCTAATAAATCATGAAATCTAGGAGGGCAAATCCCTCAATCTAGTAACTCTTCAAAACTTTCTAGCTGACACAGGTCTTCTGCTCTTCCATTTAAGTTTTAGGATCCATTTATGAAGGTCTGTGTAAACCTGTTTTAGAATTTGACCAAATTTAATGAAACTGGAACTGATTTAGGAAGTATTAATATTTTTCTGATAAAGTTTTTACTAGCTAAGAAAGCAGGTTAATTCTCCATTCAGTAATACTTCATGTAATTGTCTTTACAGAATTTTCATGTACTTGGGTAGATTTATTCCTGTAGCTGTGTAAGTACCTGGCTCCTGTTGAAACTGTGAATGAGATACCTGTTATGATCACTATTACTAGTACATAAAATGATTACTGATTTTTGTATATTAATCTCATTCTTAGAAAATATGGACTGCAGTATTTTTAATCCCCCTATTATTGGAGGCCAATAGATTAGTTGGATTTTTTTCAAAAGCAGTATTATCATCTGCTTATAAAGATATTTATATCTCCATATCCAATTCCTATATTTTTTTTTCCTTACATGTTTCTTTTTTATATTTTATTTTATTTAATGAACATAAATTTCCAAAGTACAGCTTATGGATTACAATAGCTTCCCCCCCCATAACTTCCCTCCCACCCACAACACTCCCCTCTCCCCCTCCCTCTCCCTTCCATTCACATCAAGATTAATTTTCAATTATCTTTATATACAGATCAATTTAGCATATATTAAGTAAAGATTTCAACAGTTTGCACCCACACAGAAACACAAAGTGTAAAATACTATTTGGGTACTAGTTATAGCATTAATTAAACACCTAAGAGTAATTGTGTATTAATTACAGAGTTCAACCAATAGTTTTTTTTAAATTTTTATTTTTATTTTTATTTTTTGACAGGCAGGGTGGACAGTGAGAGAGAGAGAGAGAAAGGTCTTCCTTTGCCATTGGTTCACCCTCCAATGGCCACCGCGGCCAGCGCACTGCAACCAGCGCACCGCGCTGATCCGATGGCAGGAGCCAGGTACTTATCCTGGTCTCCCATGGGGTGCAGGGCCCAAGCACTTGGGCCATCCTCCACTGCACTCCCTGGTCACAGCAGAGAGCTGGCCTGGAAGAGGGGCAACCGGGACAGAATCCGGCGCCCCGATGGGGACTAGAACCCGGTGTGCCGGCACCGCAAGGTGGAGGATTAGCCTAGTGAGCCTCGGCGCCAGCCTCAACAAATAGTTTTAAGTAGAACATAAAAAATACTAAAAGGGTAAAGTATTAAGTTCTTTTTTTTCTTTTTCTTTTTTTGTTTGTTATATCGTTATTTTTTTATTTAATAAATGTGAATTTACAAAGTGCAACTTTTGTATTGTTGTGGCTCCCCCCCCTAACCTCCCTCCCTCCCGTGGCCCTCCCCTCTCCCACTCCCTCTCCCATCTTCATCAAGTTTCATTTTCAATTACCTTCATATACTGAAGATCAGCTTAGTATATACTAAGCAAGGATTTCAACAGGCCACCCTCACACAACTGCACAAGGTATAGGGTATTGTTCGACTAGTAGTGTTGTTTTTTAAGTTTCAGAGTAGAACATATTAAGGACAAAGATCCTATGTGGGGAGCATGTACCCAGTGACTCCCGTTGTTGATTTAACAATTGGCACTCTTATTTATGACGTCAGCAATCACCCGAGACTCTTGCTATGAGCTGTCTAGGCTATGGAAGCCCCTTGAGTTCACCGACTCTGAACTTGTTTAGTCAAGGCCGTATCACAGTGGAGGTTCCTTCCTCCCTTCAGAGAAAGGCGCCTCTCTCCTTGATGGTCTGTTCCTTCTCCTGGGGTCTTGTTCACCAGGATCTTTCATTTAGATTGTTTTTTGCCACCGTGTCATGGCTTTCCATGCCTGTGAGACTCTCATGGACCTTTTAGCCAGATCCGAATGTCCCAAGGGTTGATTCTGAGGCAGGAGTGCTGCCATTCTATGAGTCTGCTGTGTGTCCTGTTTCCCCCGCAGGATCATTCTCTCCCTTTTAATTCTATCCTTCATTAGTTGCTTACACTGCTCTTATTTGTGAAATCTCATCAACACATACCCTATCTTTTTGATCGATTGTGTATTTATACTTATCCGTTTACCAAGTGCGCTGGCATTGGTACCTGCCTCCTTGGTAAGATTGAGTTGAAATCCCCTGGCACATTTCTAGTTCCACCATTGGAGGTAAGTCCGAGTGAGCAGGTGCCAACCTATACATCTCCTCCCTCTCTTATTCCCACTCCTATGTTTAACAGAGATCACTTTTCTGTTAATTTTAAATGCCTAAGAATGATTGTGCATTGATTACAGAGTTCAACCAGTGATCTTATGTAGAACAAACAGAACAACAACAACAACAAAAATACTAAAAGGAATAAAATAGTAAATTGTTCCTCAACAGTCTAGACAAGGGCTGATCATGTCATTGTCACTCATAGTGTCCACTTCATTTCAATGGGTATCATTTTAGGTGCTCGTTTAGTTGCCATCGATCAGGGAGAACATGTGATATTTATCCTTTTTGGACTGGCTTATTTCACTTAGCATGATGTTTTCCAGTTTCCTCCATTTTGTTGTAAATGCCCGGATTTCATTGTTTTTTACTGCTGTATAGTGTTCCATAGAGTACATACCCCATAGTTTCTTTATCCAGTCATCCGTTGATGGACATTTAGGTTGATTCCATGTCTTAGCTATTGTGAATTGAGCTGCAACAAATATTGAGGTGCAAATGGATCTTTTTTTTCTCCCCTTTAATTCCATTTGGGTAAATTCCAAGGAGTGGGATGGCTGGGTCCTGTGGTAGTGCTATATTCAGGTTTCTGAGGACTCTCCAAACTGTCTTCCACAGTGGCTTTACCAGTTTGCATTCCCACCAACAGTGGATTAGTGTCCCTTTTCCCGCACATCTTTGCCAGCATCTGTTGTTGGTTGATTTCTGTATGTAAGCCAATCTAACCAGAGTGAGGTGAAACCTCATTGTGGTTTTGATCTGCATTTCCCTGATGGCTAGGGATCCTGAGCATTTTTTCATGTGTCTGTTGGCCATTTGGATTTCCTCTTTTGAAAAATGTCTGTTAAGGTCCTTAGCCCATTTTTTATTGGGTTGTTTGTTTTGATTTTGTGGTGCTTTTTGATCATTTTATAGATTCTAATTGTTTAATCCTTTATCTGTTGTGTAGTTTGCGAATAACGTCTCCCATTCTGTTGGTTACTCTTCACTTTCCTGACTGTTTCCTTTGCTGTAAAGAAATTCTTCAATTTGAGGTAATCCCATTTGTTTATTTTATCTTTGATTACCCGTGCCTCTGGGGTCTTCTTCAGGAATTATCGCCTGTTCCACTATCTTGAAGGGTTTCCCCTATGCTCTCAATTAGTTTCATGGTGTCGTGGCGCATCTCTAGTTCTTTGATCCATGTTGAGTGGATTTTTGTATAAGGTGTAAGGTAGGGGTCTTGCTTCATACTTCGACATGTGGACATCCAGTTTTCCCAGCACCATTTGTTGAAGAGGCTGTCCTAGTTCCAGGGGTTGGTTTTAGGTCCTTTGTTGAATATGAGTTGGTTATAGATGTTTGGATTGATCTCCAGTGTTTCTATTCTGTTCCATTGGTCTATCCATCTGTTTTTGTACCGGTACCAGGCTGTTTTGATTATAACTGCCCTGTAGTATGTCTTGAAGTCTGGAATTGTGATGCCTCTGGCCTTGATTTTATTGTAAAAGATTGCTTTAGCTATTCTCGGTCTCCTGTTTCTCCACATGAAATTCAGCATCATTTTTTCTAGGTCTTTGAAGAATGACTTTGGTATTTTGATTGGTATTGCATTGAACTTGTAAATTGCTTTTGGGAGAATGGACATTTTGATAATATTGATTCTTCCAATCCATGAGCATGGCAGGTTTTTCGATTTTTTTGTATCGTCTTCTATTTCTTTCTTTAGTGTTTTGTAATTTTCATCATAGAGGTCTTTGACATCCTTGGTTAAATTTATTCCAAGGTACTTTATTGTTTTTGTGGCTATCGTGAATGGAATTGATCTTAGAAGTTCTTCCTTGGCCCTGGCATTATCTGTGTATACAAAGGCTGTTGATTTCTGAGTGTTGAGTTTGTATCCTGCTACTTTACCAAACTCTATGAGTTGCAGTAGTCTCTTATAGGAGTTTATTGGGTTCCCTATATATAGTATCATGTCATCTGCAAATAGGGATAGTTTAACTTCCTCCTTTCCCATTTGTATCCCTTTAATTTCTTTTTCTTGCCTGATGGCCCTGGCGAACACTTCCAGGACTATATTGAATAGCAATGGTGAGAGTGGGCATCCCTGTCTGGTGCCAGTTTTCAATGGAAATGCCTCCAACTTTTTCCCATTCAATATGATGCTGGCCATTGGTTTATCATAGACTGCCTTAATTGTGTTGAGGAATGTTCCTTCTAACCCCAATTTGCTTAGGGTTTTCATCATGAAAGGGTGTTGTATTTTGTCAAATGCTTTCTCTGCATCTGTTGAGATAATCATATGATTTTTGTTTCTCAATTTATTAATGTGATGTATTACAGTGATTGACTTTCGAATATTGAACCATCCCTGCATACCAGGGATAAATCCCACTTGGTCTGGGTGAATGATCTTTCTGATGTGCAGTTGGATTTGGTTTGCCAGAATTTTGTTGAGTATTTTTGCATCTATGTTCATCAGGGAGATAGGTCTGTAGCTTTCTTTCTCTGTTGTGTCTTTTCCGGGCTTAGGAATTAAGGTGATGTTGGCTTCGTAGAAAGAATTTGGGAGGATCCCCTCCTTCCAATTGTTTTGAATAACTTGAGAAGAACGGGGATTAGTTGTTCTCTGAATGTCTGGTAAAATTTGGCGGTGAAGCCATCCGGTCCTGGGCTCTTCTTTTTCAGTAGTGCGTTTATTACTGATTCAACTTCTTCCATGGTTATGGGTCTGTTTAGATTTTCTATATCTTCACAGCTCAGTTTAGGAAGGTTGTATTTGTCAAGGAATCTATCCATTTCTTCCAGGTTCCCCAATTTGTTAGCATACATCTCTTTGTAGTGGTTTCTGATGATTCTTTTTATTTCTGTTGTGTCTGTTGTTACATTTCCATTACTATCTTTGATTTTACAGATTTGGGTCTTCTCTCTCCTTTTTTTGGTTAGTTGGGCCAATGGTGTGTCAATTTTGTTTATTTTTTCAAAGAACCAGCTCCTGGTTTTGTTGATCTTTTGTATTTTTTTTTTGTTTCAATTCTGTTTATTTCTTCTCTGATCTTTAGTATTTCTTTCCTCCTTCTGGATTTGGGCTTGATTTGCTGCTGTTTTTCTAAATCCTTGAGGTACATGGAGAGTTCATTTGTTTGGTTCCTTTCCAGCTTCTTGATGTAGGCACCAATTGCTATAAACTTTCCTCTTAGCACTGCTTTTGCTGTGTCCCACAGGTTTTGATAGGTTGTGTTATCATTTTCATTTGTTTCTATAAATCTTTTGATTTCTCTTCTAATTCTTCGATGACCCACTGTTCATTCAGGATCATGTTGTCCATTCTCCATATGTTTGCATATGGTGTAGAGATTCTTGGGTTGTTGATTTCGCGTTTCACTGTGCTATGGTCTGAGAAGCTGCATCGTATAGTTTCAATTTTTTTGAATTTGTTTGAGGCTCCCTTTATGGCCTAGAATATGGCCAATCCTAGAGAACGTTCCATGTACTGGGGAGAAATACGTGAACTCTTTGGCTGTGGGGTGGAAGGTTCTGAAGATATCTATTAGGTCTATTTGGTCTATAGCATCAATTAACTCTGTTGTTTCCCTGTTGCCAATTCCTATATTTTATTTTGTTCTTTTCCTTGTCTAAATCAGTAGAAACTTTAGAAGTAGTGAAAAATGAGCATCTTGGTATTACTTCTTAGCTCAGTGGATTGTTCCTAAATCCCAACTTCATGAAGTTTTCTACAGCTTATATTTTATATGGATATTCATCACCTGTATCAAAAAGTATCACACATGAGCATCGGTTCCCATCCTAGATGCTCTACTTCCAATCCCCCCCTTGCTAATGCACCTGGGGAAGCAGCAGAAGATATCCCACGTGCTTGGAACTCTTAACCCCTGTGAGAGACCAGTTTGGAGTTCCAGCTCGTGGCTTTGGGTTAGCCTACTCCTGGCCATTGTGGCCATTAGGGGAAAAAATCAGCAGATAGAAGACCTTTTCTCTCTACCTTTCACTCTCTGTAACTCTGCCTGTCAAATAAAATGATTAAGTCTTTAAAAAATGACTTTGTAGAAATTTAAATTTTTTCCATATTTTTCAAAGGTACATTTTTTAATTTTTCACTTGTTACTACGATGAGTATGGTAAAGTGTTATTAACATTTGTTAATGTTACTGAGCAAACAATTACACCATGTCTAGGCATTCTAGAATTCTAGAACTGTTCATAGGTATATTATCACAAATAAATAAATGAATCTGTAAACCAACCAGAGAACCACATACATTTGTTATGTCACAGCTTCTGTAGGTCAGAAGCTACATCAGAGTAGAGTGGAGCTCTCTGCTCCAGGGTCTTATCAAGCTGCATTAAATGTATCAGTTGTGGCTACAGTCTCATCAGAGGCTTGACTGAGGACAGAAGTGCCTTTAAGCTCCCTTGTGCTGTTGGCAGAATCCATTTCTGTGCACCGGAGGGATGAAGCTTCTGTTTTCTGCCTGACTGCTGGCTGGGAGCTGCTCCAAGCAACTAGAGGTCACCCACAGTTCTTTCCACAGGCATGTGCTTCTTCAAACAGCTTGTGGAAGATGGAATTGAGAGACAATTTTTGGCGCAAAAAAACTTGAAACCTATGCATGGCTTTTTTCATAATATGCATCTTCCATGAAATGTTAAAACTTCCACAGAACTCTCACAACGTGTCACTCAAATGAAGTCTTACATAATAGAAGGTGTTCATGGATATGGCATCCCACCACTTCTGCTCTATTCTGGAGCTTCACCACAGATATGACATCCCAGAATCCTTGCAGTGTAAGTTAAACACATGCATGGCATCCCATAACATCTACAATGTAAGTTAAACACAGGTATGGAATCCCATAACCTTTACCATATAATGAAAGTAATCAAGGGAGTTGCTATCAGCCAGCAGCTCATCAAGGTACTTAGTCAAAGAGAAGGATCATACACGTTGGAGAACAAGGGGCAATTCATCATTGAGAATTATCCTAGTTTCTATCTGCCATAGCCATTTGTGGTTAAATATTAGGTGACTATCCCCTTAATGGGTAGAAGGGGATAGAATTTGTGTTTAAAGACTTTTGTTCCATCATACACACATACACTCACAGGCAATCAAAAAATAAAATATGACACATTGAAGCTTCTCATAAGTCACATAGTTATTTAAATCTACAGATGATCAAAATGAGACAAGCTATTATTGGGCTAAGCAAAACGGAAAGATCCTCATTTCCAAGAAAAAGAAAAGGCTGTCTCTCTTAAGAAGAGAGGCTGCAGCAAGCCAGGGAGGCAGACAGAGCTGAAAGAGGTGGCACTCCTGACAACCAGCTCCAGGAAGCTGTTTCAGTCCTCTCCAGATTCTTCTGCATGCCAGCACCTTCCCAAAGTGACCGGTCCTCACTCTTACCCAAGGCAACCCCCACCTCAATCATATGAAATTAAAGTGACAAGCTCTTAACTTTAACACAGTTGTCTGGACTCTAGTTAAACATCAGATGTGTGCTAAGGCCAGCTGTGCACTGTCTTCACCAAGCCTGACCCACTGCACTGACAGCAATACTGCCTATTCCAGCAGCTCAAGGCAATCGACTGAGTCACCGTTGATTCCGCTCTTCCTGAAACGCCCTTCGTCCACTGTATCACTGAGCCTTTTTTAAAAGCTTTTATTTAATAAATATAAATTTCAAATGTAAAACTTTGGATTATAGTGGTTCTTCCCCCATACCCACCCTCCCATCCCCAAACCGCCCCACCTCCTACTCCCTCTCCCATCCCATTCTTCATTAAGATTCATTTTTAATTATTTTTATATAAAATATCAACTCTATACTAAGTAAAGATTTCAACAGTTTGCACCCACACAGACACACAAAGTATAAAGTACTGTTTGAAGACTGTTTGAAGTTTTACCATTAATTCTCACAGTACAACACATTAAGGACAGAAGTCCTACATGGGGAGTAAGTGCACAGTGACTCCTGTTGTTGATTTAACAATTGACACTCTTATTTATCACGTCAGTAATCACCCGAGGTGCTTGTCATGAGTTGCCAAGGCTATGGAAGCCTCTTGAGTCCACAAACTCTGACCTTATTTAGACAAGGCCATAATCAAAGTGGAAGTTCTCTCCTCCCTTCAGAGAAAGGTACCTCCTCCTTTGATGGCCTGTTCTTTCCACCTAGATCTCACTAACAGAGATCTTGCATTAACGCCATTTTTGCCACGGTGTCTTGGCAGTTCACATATCACTGAGTCTTGACTCTGGCCGAAACTCTTTCCAGACACAAACTCTTCACATCAACTTTGCTACTGATACCCCAAACCTCTCATCTGAATGACTGTGGCAGGCCCTCTTTCTGCCCTTACCTCTGGAATGTATATTACTAAAAGAGCCACAGGAGTAAGTGACTGGTTCACAGCTAAGCTATGTCACTCTAGTCTGGGACTCAAATCCCTGATGTAGCGCTCAATGCAGTGTCCAAAGCCACAATCATCCCAATGACCCTTACCCCCATTCCCTCTTGTACCTGCTCACCAGTTTCTCCCTCACCCAATCTGCTTCTCCCACCTTAACACCCTTTTAATTACTGATCCTCCTCCATCACCTACGTGACCAACTTTCTCAAGCCTTCAAGTCTCTGCTCACGTGCCAGCTTTATTTTTTAAGAGGGAGAGGGAGAGGCAGTGTGTGTGCATGTGTGTGTGGGAGGTAAGTACGTACTCCCAAATGCTTTATTTTTCTAAGAGGCAAAGGAGGAGAGAGAACGAACAAATGAACATACTTCCATATGCTGGTTCACTCCCCACAACAGCCAGAGCTGAGCCAGTCAAAGCCAGTAGGTGGGAACTCAGCCCAGGTCTCCATGTGAGTGGTAGGGATCCAAGATTGTGAGCCCCCACGTTTGCCTCCAAGGATGGGCATCAGTAGGAAGTTACAATTGGAAGTGGAGCCAGGAATCAAATCCAGGCACTGTGATATGGACTGTGGGCATTCCAAGCAGTGGCTTGACTCAGAACACCTGTCGCAGATGCCTGCTTTTGATGAGGTCTTGCTGCACAGCTACATTTTAAGTTACAATTGGATGCTCTCCCAACCCCATATACTCTGGCCATGATTGCCAGAAATCTAATGATTTCCTTTCCTTTCCTCTTCCTTCACTTTTTCCCTAAAAAGAAAATACAAGTTTAGGGAGAGAGAACAGGGTATGATTTTTGTTTCTTGGATGCATTCCAAGTGCCCAGAACTGCAACAGACAAACACACAACAAATATTTGTTTAATAAAGTACTTTGCTCAAATTAACTCCTTTAATACTTACAGAAACAGGAAAGTTATGATTCACATTGCATGGACAAGAAAATAGAAGTCTACATAAGTTGGATATTTTGCCACCCAGTCCACGTGGACAGTTCATAACAAATTCAGGATTCACAGTAAGATCTGTCTACCTCCAGAGCAAAAAGAGGGCTTCCTACAATGATCAAATTCTCTGTTGTGCGGGCCCGCCACACCAGTTGAACAGAACCTGAAGGAGGGAGTAGGAATGAAAAGAGGAACAAGGGCACAGAGAATGGAGCCAAGACAACAAGGCTGATCAAGGCTGGTTTATTCCAGCGTCTCAGAGATAGATATTTATACATTTATACATATATACATATATGTACATATGTTATATTTATACATAACCAGCTGTAGCTCAGGGCAACACAGAAGGTAACAACATATACAAGCAACTTATTGGGCTTTCTGCAACGTAGTCATAATATAGTCAGTTTTAACCGAGTGTTCTTGTTTAATCATTCTCCTTCAACATATGAGTATTTGACTTTCTTATCCCAGGAATTCCACAAGCCAAGATTGACCTTGACTTGTCTATGACTTGTCTATGTGCTGCCTACACTCTGTGGTAGGTGTAGCAGATTAAGTTGCTGCCTGCAAGCCAGCATCCCATATGGGTGCCAGTTCAAGGCCTGGTTGCTCCAGTTCCAGTCCAACTCCCTGCTAATACACCTGGGAAAGCAGTGGAGGATGGCCCAAGTGCTTCGGTTCCTGCACCCAAGTGGAAGACCTAAGCAGCTCCTGGGTTTGGCCTGGCCTAGTCTTTGCCATTGTGGTCATTTGGGGAGCAAATCAACAGATGGAAGCGCACTCTCTCTCTCTCCCTTCCTCCCTCCCTCCCTGTGTGTGTGTGTGTGTGTGACTCTGCCTTTCAAATAAAATAAAAAAATTTCTCTGTGATGAAATCAACAGGACAGAAATATGCAGAATGGCTGAAATTCAGGCAGCTCCTGACTCTAATTTCACCAAAGGACCTAAAGTATTGATAAATCCTCATTGACTCAAGCCAACGAGTTAGTTTACAGGAATGAAGATGGAAGTGTATGTGTAATGGTGCTGGCACATTTGAGCAACTAGTATAAGCTTCCCTTTTTGTCTCAGCAGAGCTTCTGTGACCAGGCTGCCACCTGCGTGTGGCAATCCTGGGGCCACAGCCACATGGCTATACCTAGCTGTAGCTTTAAAAAAATAAAGTAAGATAAAGATAATCTACCAAATGGGCCAAAACAAGCAGTACAATGTCATTTAATTGAATACAAACCAACTAAAAGAGGAAAGCTCTTGTATTTCTAAATTAGTGTAGCTGTGTTCTGTAGACTCTATTGTCTAAAAATAGAAACCCAGTAATGCAATGGAAAAAGGAAGTGGCACAGCATCTGGTCAACGTCCTTATGTGGATTCCATTATCACACTGATCTGATGGGAAGCAAAACACATTCACGCCGGAGGCACTCTCCAGAGATCCCTGGGAGAATTCATATTTCTTCTAATGAAAACAGCATAAGTTGTGTTACTATTTAAACAGAGTTAATTTATGAAAAGCAGCTGAAGTATGGATATGTAAAGTTTGTACTTAATTAAGGCATTGTAAGTTCAGGTGTGTAGAGATCGCACAATTGTAAATAGTATCAATTGTCATGTGCACACATCAAATTATCTTTTATTAAATATAATATGATATATTAAAATTCACGAGTTAAGCTAGAGGTTAAAAGACATTTCATCTCTTGAAAGCAAGAAAAGGGAGTTATGCAAGTTTCCAAATTCTCTAGATCATTAACTTGCTTCCTAAACTCAGTAATCAAGAGCACTTGTCTAGAAAGCACACCTGAAAGGCCACACCTGGGCACAACACTGCTGATTGTCTTCAGAGACCCAGAAGGCCCTCTGCTCCTTCCTCCACACAGCTGCCAGCAGCAGCTTATCAGAATCCACTGTGATCCTGGGGCACGCCCAGGAGGCACCTGCAAGCTCTCACTGCGCCAGAATCTGAGCCCAGATTTTCAGAAGTTCTCAAGCACAAGAGCACCTTGGAAGCATCAAGATGGTAAGGAAGGAGCCGCACATGACAATATCCACACTATTACGAACTGTTCATCCGGAAAGTGGATGATGAAAATGGGACTTCAAGAACCCACATATAATCTCACATGGGCTTGCACGGCTTCAACTACAACAGTCTCTCTACAGAACTAAGGAAAGCAGAGACAGAAATAAAAGACTGTGCAGCACCTGTGAGCCATATCTCTTTTCCAAATTCAGATCCATTCAGTTCCCAGTCACTCACTGCCCACACCCTGCCCCAAGGCCACAGAGAGGAGTCACCTCTTGAATCAAAACCAGAGACTGCCGAGCTGAAGAGCAGTTGTGCGATGTGCCCTTGCCTTGACTCCCTTGGCACTAGTAGTAGCTCTCCCTTGTATGAAAAGGGCTAAAAGTCTACTGTTTTGGGGGGATAACTCATATTAGCAGGATTCTCCAGACCTTTTGCAGATTAATATTAGCTTGAACTAAAAGGAATAATCAGTAGTCATTTACTCCAGGCAGCTTGGCCTCTTACAAGAGACATAATTACGGCCACCAACTCCTGCCTTACCATAGGGACATGCTTCATCCACGTGTGGCTATTAGTAATGTTCCACAGGACGTTTTCCCCTTCCTCTGCACCCCATTCTTTATAGGTCTGGGTATGAGTGTGGACAGAAGTACTGGGGTGCCATTTCCTCATTAGCACATAAAAGACAAAGGAAAGCACTGGTGACCAGCAGCAGGCATTTCGTAGGTTAAAAAAAAAAGCTATGCCTAGAAATACACTCCATAAAAGTATCACAAATATTTATTTACATAGTTAAACATGCAAAAAATAATTTCCACTGGATCTCCCAAACTTCATAGATGAGAGACAATTCTAAATAATCACATTCATGAGGGTGGGTATTTGACATGGGAATTAAGATGCCATTTGAGATACCCACATCCCACATTAGAGGGCCTGGTTCAAGTCCCAGCTCTGATTCTGATTCCCTTTTCCTGTGAATACACACACTGGGAAGTAGCAGATAACGGTCAAAGAACTTAGGTCCCTGCCATCCATGTGGGAGACCGAGTTCTGAGCCCCAGCTTCAGCCTTGCCCAGCTTTGGCTGTTATGGGCATTTCGGGCATGAAACCAGCAGATGGAGGTTTTCTCCATTCCTCAACCCTCTCTTCCCTCCCCTCTCTCTCTCTACCTCTACCTCTATCTCTTTCAATTATATGACAATTTTTTTTAAACTATACCATGATATTCATTGAAAGTCTAAAACACAGATATCAATGTAAACAATGTTTTTATCCATCTCTACCAAGAGTTATCCTGAACTTAAGGTTGATATACTGATGCCAAAATGGGAGAAGAAATAGAAATAAAACACTGCAGGTACTACAGATGACCCAGATTTCTCCACCCAGAAGACTGTGAACAAGGGAATTTTATGTTGACTTGCTTGCTGAGAAACTAAAAAAACTTGATGTGGCTTTATTGCCTGGATGATAAAGAAAAATGGCTCATTGATATACAGACAATATTTGGTTTCATGAGATTCATCTAAATGCTGATGCTACGATAAACTTTCCAGTTTCTCTGCTTTTCTGTTTTCTTTCCTCAAAAGTAAGCTGTGTTTCGAATAACATGCCCTGAAAACCACTGTTTGGAGTGTTTTGAAAGGCAGTGGAGACGTGTACGCTTGTGTGTGCATGTGTGATGGGGTGTGTATGATGGAGACACAAAGTGTTTCAGAGGAGAGAAAATTAAAAGTAGGGAATGTTCTTCTCAAGGACCTTCTAAATATTCTCGGCCACATTCAGAGCAACCCCGAGCTGCATCTGGACTATGCAGCAATTAGGCTAATGCCATCATTTTGTTGTCCTTTTTGTTCCTGAAGCCTGTTCGTTAACATGTGTCTAAATAATTTAATTTATAGATTGTATGCTGAGCAGGTTCAGTGAAAGAGGGGTAAGAATCCCATGAATCTTAATGTCTGTCACTTTACCACAAGTCCCTCTGTATTAATAAGAGGGATTTGCCAGTCCTTTTTAAAAAGATTCAGTCTGTTCCCTACAGCTACTGATGATAATAGCTAGATTATTTTGCATTAAATGCTTCCATAAATGATGTGCAGAAGTGCTATTATTTCTGAATATCTGGAAGACAATTTTGAATAGCATTAACTCAGCTAAAACAAAGAGGGAACAGACATTTTAATTTACATTATAATTTCACAGTGAATAAAGTTGAACCAGCCAGAGACAATGAAAAGACAAAACCCTCCCCTAATTGCTAAATGTGGTTTTCATCACTAGGACTTCTTCTTCAAGAGAACTGACATTTTCCCAGCCCACTGTCCTTACTCATTTTTCTGAAGAAATGCTTGAGAATAGAAAAGAATTTCCATGTCTACTAGAATGAGTGGAACACCTTCTGTAAGTAAATCCTGTGTCAGGAACATGGTGGGTTGCCAGGAGGTTGAGGAGAATGTAAACAAGGGACAGAGTTGCCAGAGTCCAGTGAAGAAGGAGAAACTAAGCGACAGGACAATGTACTTTCAAATTTAATGGCAATGACTGCGTAAAGGATTTCTTATCACCAGCAAACAAGCAGTAACATCACAATCGGAATGTGCAAGGAACTGTTTCTGGTTCGATAAAAATGGATCTTAACACAGTATTAATTCATGACCAAATCTAGTAAGATCATTGTCCTAAACTGTGAATTTTTTTTTAATCTAAAAGATATAAGCTATAGAGATCAGGCAAGTCTAGGACAGATCTTACAGAGAGAGCTTTGAAAAAAAAAAACCTGTTTTATCAGAATAAAGTCTTCCGGCTCCAGAAGGTGGTAAAGCAGGGGTCCCAGGTTATCACAGTGGACAACGCGACGAGTCCTCTGGCCTGCACAAGGCAGCCCTTTCCAAGACCATCCTCAAACACCGCTGGACACGTAAAGAGACTAGCCACAAGCAGCTCTGTGTCCATATGCAAATTCAGAGAAAAATACAGACGATGGACCTTCATCCATGTTACTCTCATAAGATTAAGGATTATTTCTCTCAGGAATATGATAAGGTAGCTAAGTAGACATTAGGTTTTGTGTGTTACAGCGGCCAAAGTAAAATGAGAATTTCTGTGCCATGGAATGAGGAAAAAAGCAGAAGCAAGCTAGCAATTATATATTCAAAGTATTGCTCTTGTTCAATAACCTTAGTGCATGTTTTATCCACCCATCTCATATGACTCAGCAAGTCTAATTCTGCATATGCACCCCAAAAATTGGCATCTAAGGGCGAGATCTGCATCCCTCTGCTCACAGCAGCTCTATCACAGAAATATTCAGAGCAGTGAAAACCACCCAACTGGGCACATGCCTGTTAGCACTGCACTAATGAGTGAGGGGCACTCCAGCATGACTACCCACAGGAGGCCTCAGCATTACCACTCCCTTCCAGAGGCAAGGACCACCCAGTTTAAACTTAAGTATATGAATGCCCAGGAACAGAAGGCAAGTCCCCATGAGGACACACTATAGAGACCACAAAACACAAGAAATCAGCACCCTAATGCTTCCAGATGAACTGGAAGACTTTAAAAATAGAAGCTATGAAAGTGACACGCCTCAGATTTATTTGTATATAAATTTTATGCAGAATCACAGAGAGGCAGAGGCAGAGAGGGAGGTCCTCCATCCGATGGTTCACTCCCCAGATGACCTCAACAGCCAGAGCTGTGCTCATCTGAAGCCAGGAGCCAGGAGTTTCTTCCAGGTCTCCCATGCGGGTTCAGGGGCCCAACGACTTGGGCCATCTTCTACTGCCTTCCCAGGCCACAGCAGAGAGCTGGATTGGAAGTGGAGCAGCCGGGACTCAAACTGGCACCCATATGGGATGCTGGCACTACAGGCAGTGGCTTTACCCACTACACCATAGCGCCAGCCCCCCTTTTTTTCTTTTAAGATTTAATTTATTTATTTGAAAGACAGAGTTACAGAAAGGTAGAGCCAGAGAGAGAGAGAGGTTTTTCATCCACTGGTTCACCCCCAAAATGACCACAACAGCCAGAACTGAGCTTATCTGAAGCCAAGAGCCAGGAGCTTCTTCTGGGTCTCCCACGTGGGTTCAGGGACCCATGGACTTGGGCCATTCTCTACTGATTTCCCAGTCCATAGCAGAGAGCTGGATCGGAAGTGGAGCAGCTGGGACTCGAATTGGCACCCATATGGAATGCCGGCACTGCAGGCCAGATACCTCAGATTTAGGTAAGCTCAGACACAATTGGATCAAATAAGATTTGAAAAGAAAGTTAGAAGCATAAGAAGAAAATTACTTTTTCAAAAAGTACTTTTTAAAAAGTTGAGAGGGCATAACATTAATAGGAGCAAAGAAGAAAACACGTACTTGCAGAAAGAGCAAGAAGACAAAACCAATGCACTGGAACGTGAACGGTATAGCAGGTGAAAAACACGATCACAAGTTTAAAAGGACACCCTTGTACCTAGAAAAACTAAATCAAAAGGAATACTAACACAGATTCTCAGAAAAGTACTGAAATTTAATGAAAAGAAAAATTCAAAGCATCAAGGCAAATGGCCAAGTCATTTATAAGGGGGAAAATAAAACTACTCAGACTTTTCGACAGTATGATGACAGAAGACAGTGGAGTAAGAGGCTTCACATACCCTCAGCCTCACCCGCACCCAAAAAAACACATGAGCCAGAGGTTTTATAGTCAGTTATATGAACTTTGCATGTGAGGTGTCGACCAAACACAAGCATATGTGTATTACTGCCCAGGCTCTCCCCTTCATCTACTCATCAGTGAACTTGAAACAAGAGGACAATGACAGTGTAAGGGCTGGTAGTGAGAAGTAAGCATAGACTTATTTATAGTACAAAGATTAATTGATGGTCATTCGTGATGTAATAAGGACATTGTTATAAGGGCGTTCTTCTCAAACAAGAAAGAGTGTGACTACCAAATTTTGCAAGAGAATTGAAATATATAAAAATCAGGGACCAGTGCCATGGCTCACTTGGCTAATCCTCCACCTGCAGCACCAGCATCCCATGTGGGCACGGGATTCTAGTCCCGGTTGCCCCTCTTCCAGTCCAGCTCTCTGCTGTGGCCCGGGAAGGCAGTGGAGGATGGCTCAGGTGCTTGGGCCCTGCACCGCCATGGGAGACCAGGAGGAAGCACCTGTCTCCTGGCTTTGGATCGGCGCAGCGCCGGCCGTTGCGGCCATTTGGGGGGTAAACCAACGGAAGGAAGACCTTTCTCTCTGTCTCTCTCTCTCTCACTGTATGTAACTCTACCTGTCAAATAAATAAATAAAAAATCTAAAAAAAAAAATCAATTCAGAGGTGGTATTGTGGCCCCAGTGGGTTAAGACCCTACTTGCGATGCTGACATCCCAACTCATTGTATCGGTTCAAGTTCCAGAGACTCTGCTTCCAATCCAGCATCCTACTAAAGCACCCTGGGAGGCAGCAGATAATGGCTCAAGCACTAAGGCCCCTGCCATCTGTATGGGAGTCCTGGATGGAGTTCTAGGCTCCTGGCTTCAGCCTGGTGCAGTACTGGCTGCTGCATGTATTTGGGGAGTGACAGTGAATAGAAGATAGCAATCTTTCACTCTCTCTCCTCTGTCTCTCTCTACATATATATGTTTCTCTCAGTCTGTTGATCTGCTTTTCAAATAGATGAAAATAAAAAAAAAACAATCATTTAAAAATTCAATCTAGCTCATGGAAGGTGTTATAGAAATTAACCTGTGGTAGAGACAATTGTAAAATTAGATGTTGGGCTAGGGGCAGGAGTGGTGAGAAGAGATGTCAGATGATGTCAGATGTTAGAAAAGAGACAGGAAAGAATAATTAGCAGAAAAAGAGAAAATATAAAAATGGGACCCAGAGGATTAAATAAAAGTATTATAAACATAACCATCCAAACATAAATGCAAGCCCTTCTAAATACTAAATAGAGAGAGAGAGAGAGAGAGAGAGAGTGTCAAGAGACAGGATTTATAGTAGCCAATTATATGGATAAAATATCATGATTCCATATTCAATATAAAACCATATGACATAACAGGAATAAATACAGTAGTATAATAAGTATAAATGGGTTTCATTCATTTACTGAAAGATTTAAGGGAACTGCCATATTACATCACAGAAGAATGTCATTTCGGTGATGGCTTGATGTCATCAATGATCTGAGAGACCTCTTTGAGCTAAGAAAATATGAATTTATACACATCCAAGAGTAAATGATGAACTAAAAAACAAATCTTGGACCAAATAATGAGGTTATGAATTAATTATTGACATAAAAATGTTCATGGATTACAGTTTAAAAACTCCAATTGTTCTACAAACCCTGTTCTATAAAATCCCATCTTGCCAAGAAAATATGCGTGCATACATGTGTATGTGTGTGAATATGCATGTGCATACACGCAAGTATGAATGTACAAATGCAAATTGTGTGTGAATATTGTTTGCATGCATATTTGTGGTTTCTGAGAATACATGCATTTTTATTCCTTTCAGGAATATTTTTATTCCTTTCATTATAGTTAGAATGTATAATATTATGATAAGTTAAGATAGTTCTGAAATCACTTCTCTACTGACTACAAGTACAATTAAAGTTAATAGGGTATAATTCACAGATACCTTCTCCTTACCTATGCCATTGCACAAACTTCAAAACTCAGGGTAGTCAATTACATTCAATGGATGCACTTGTGTCATCATGAATCATTTAGTAACATAGACGTTTAATTATATAATTAGATTAGGAACTCAAGTGCCACTGAGGATTGATTTAATTTCAAAGTAAAATACAAAAAGAAAAAGAAATCAATTCTCTAAGGGTAAGCTTACATTCTACAACTATAAAAGACATTTTTTCAAATAACATGGGAAAAGATATTGAGCATTTCCAACAGTACTATGGTATAAATTAATAGAAAAACTGTTTTAAAAAGACAATCATAGATCAAATTTATGGATCAGTTAGTTGGCTTAATAGAGAACACTAATTACGTAGAATTATTTTAGAGTCTATAGTAGGCCATTTAAACAGTACAAAATAGCAACGACTATAAAATATCAATATAAACAAGGAAAATGGAGTAAAACTCCAATGGTTAAAGTAATAATATTACAACTAATAAAAATATAGAAGTCTTGATATAATTCCTGGGGTGACAATTTAGATGAAGATTAAAACAGGTTGTCTTCATTCTTGCAATCTTAATACAAATCCACACCTTAGCTCAAATCCAAGA
Organism: Oryctolagus cuniculus; assembly: GCF_964237555.1. Lineage (NCBI taxonomy): Eukaryota > Metazoa > Chordata > Mammalia > Lagomorpha > Leporidae > Oryctolagus > Oryctolagus cuniculus. The sequence continues at coordinate 197,277,924 of NC_091433.1, forward strand.
TATGCTCAACTCTTGTTGGCAGCTCCAGTTCCAAGTATGCTGGAGTGTTTAATCCTATGCTGTCCTCCACTAACAGCAGCTATGAATTCTGCACAGGGGAAGTCAGCACCTGAAGGTTCTGTAGACTGCGCAAAGGCAGCTGGGGTTTGAGAGTCAAAACCTGGAGTGAGCAGACCAACAGCAGTGAATTCCCTGTATTTTCCATTGTTGACCTGTGAGGGACAATATCAGGGGAAGAGGTGGGGTAGGGGGTGATTAGAAATCCCAATAAATTATCCACTGTCTTTCTCTAGAGGAATTGGGTTAAGGATGGCAGGACAATCACAGCAACAATGAAAGAGATGAGAACAGCACAGCACGTGCTGGAAGTAAGCATAAGTCTGATCCTGAACCACGCATGCGCGGTGAGCACTTAAGCTAAGGCTCATTGACACACTGGACAAAGACCTGTCTCACTACCTACTGTAGGCACAGTGATTTCCAGTTGGATTGTAATTGCGTTAAGCACATTCTAAAACCAAGTATCAAAACTCTTCAGAGTAATATAACAAAATCTGGAATCTTTATTAAAAATGTCCCAGATAAAGTACAAAATTATCCCATATACACAAAGTCAGAAAAATGGTAATTCATCTAAAGGGAAAATATAGTCAAAACACTGTAACACTGAAATGACCCAGAAATTGGAATTATTGAAGTGTAAAAGATAATTGGTACATTCCAACCCTAAGATGACCCAGAAAATGAACTCCATTAGCTTTATTTATTAACATATACACACATATGTATATATTTGTATGCATATATGAATAAATTTATTTAAAACCAAGACACTTTCATGTCCAGATAGTTCTTGCATGTATGTGTTAAGTAGGAAGGAAGAAAGGGATGAGCTGGGGGGGAGGATGGAAAGGGAGGGAGAGAGGGAGGAGAAGGAAGGAGGAAGATACAACACATTTAGGGATCACCTTGATCCAAATTGTGTCAACTCTTATTCCATAAGGAAAAAGACCTTTAGCAGCTTTTATAACTATGTCTAAATAAGTAAAGGAAAATATAATATTAGTAAATGAAAAGGCAGACAATGCCAGGAAAAGTATAAAATATGCAAAATGACTGAATTGTAGGTTTTGAATTTATTATTATTCTATTTGAAGGCAGAGAAAAAAGATCTTCCATCTGTTTACTCCCCAAATGCCCACAAGAGCTAGGGCTGGGCCAAGCTGAAATCAGGAAACCAGAACTCAATCTAGGCCTACCACATGGGTGACAGGGACCCAGGAATTTGGGCTATCGCTTACTGCTTCCCAGGATGCATATAAGTAGAATGTTGGGTTGGAAGTAGAGGAGCTGGGACTCAAACCAAGTATTCCAATACAGGATGAGAACATTCGAAGCCATGACTTAACTGCTGTTCTACATGCCTGCCCTCCATATGGAAATTTTTGTCTTGAAAATATATCATAAAAAAAGAATTCACTGGGTGAGTTTAATAGCAGAGTTAAATGATGTAAGGAAAATTCAGTAAACCTAAATCAACAAAAGTCAGTCAATCTAAAAATGTTTACACAAAAATTTCTTTTTCAAAATTAACAGAATCTCACGGACTTCTAAGACAACTTAAAAAGGCCTAACATAAAAAAGCTGATTTTATGGTTGGTTTAAAAAGTATACAATATCAATGCCAGTTAAAGTCCCAGTTGCTCTACTACCAATCCCACTTCATGCTAATGCATCTGGGAAAGCAGAGGAAGATGGCCTAAATATTCAAACACATGCACCTATGTGTGAGACCTGGATGAAGCTCCCTGGCTCCTGGCTTCGGCCTGGACCAGCCCCAGCCATTGCAACCATTTGGCCATTTGGGGAATGAACCTGCAGATGAAAGATTCTCCTCTCTCTCTCTCTTTCTCTCTCCCTCTCCCTATCCCTATCCGTCTTCCTCTCCCTCTCCTCCCCCTCCCCTCTACCCTTCTCTCTCTGCAATTCTGCCTTTCAAATAAAATAAATAAATCTTATTTTAAAAATGAAAGTAAAGGGATTAAGAAAGAGATGCCTTGCAAAAAAGGAAAGAGCAAACATAACAAAGCAGGAGTAATCTAATTAACAGAGTTTAAGTTAATATGTATTACCACAGAAAGGGGGTGTTGTTAATAAGGCTGAGTCAGAAATAGAAAGCAATCATAGATGTGTATGCATCTAATAACAATGCTTAAATAATACACGTGAATCAAAAACAACAATATTAAAAAAGAAATTCTACAATTATGGTAGAAATTGATAGAACTAGCCAAAAACTGGCAAAATGAATAGAAGCAGTAAACCTGGGCTTTGTGGGTTCGTTCACACTATGAGTAGTTACATTCATGGAGGTAGCAAGGCAGGAGAGATAAAAATTATTTCCATTGGTTAAAAAAAAGAAAACAAACAAACAAAAAAACCCACTGTCAACCAATTTTGACCTGATACGTGTGATAGGTATAGGACACTGTGTCCAAGGAGAAGCAGTAGATTCTTGCAGTGTGTCAGGTATGTTTACTGAGTGGGGAGTTGTCTTATGTCAGAATGATCTTAAATTTCAGGTGCTATAAAAAGAGTTTACACTTACACTATAGGCACAGTGATTTAAGCCAGAACCCCAAAACTGAGTGCCAAGTCAAATCCTGGCTGCTTGTCTTCTGATCCAGCTCCTTGCTCAAAGTTCTTGGGAGGGCAGCAGATGATGATCCATGTCCATGGGCACCTGCCACCCATGTGGAAGACTGGCTCCTGACTTCAGCCTAGCCCAGACTTGGCTATTGTATCCTACTGGGGAGTAATTCAGCAGATGGAAGACCTCTTTGCTCTTCCTCTCTGTCACTCTGCGTTTCAAACAAACAAAGAAATCTTTAAAAAATATTTCAAGCTGGGGCCGGCGCCGTGGCTCACTTGGTTAATCCTCCACCTGTGGCACCGGCATCCCATATGGGCGCCAGGTTCTAGTCCCAGATGCTCCTCTTCCAGTACAGCTCTCTGCTGTGGCCTGGGAGGGTGGTGGAGGATGGCCCAAATGCTTGGGCCCTGCACCGGCATGGGAGACCAGGAAGAAGCACCTGGCTCCTGCCTTCGGATCAGTGCAGTGCCGGCTGTGGTGGCCATTTGGGGAGTGAACCAACAGAAGGAAGACTTTTATCTCTGTTTCTCTCTCTCTCACTGTCTATAACTCCATCTGTCAAATAAGTATAAAAAAATTTCATGCCTAAGTAAACAAAGCAACTGTTTACTTTTTAATTTTTTGACAGGGGGTAGGGAGGGAGAGAGAGAAAACAGGAAAGATACAGAGCTCCCATCCACTGGTTTACTTTTCTTTTCTCTCTCTCTCTCTCTCTCTCTCTCTTTTTTTTTTTTTTTTTTTTGACAGGCAGAGTGGACAGTGGGGGAGAGAGATAGAGAGAAAGGTCTTCCTTTTGCCGTTGGTTCACCCTCCAATGGCTGCTGCGGTGGGTGCGCTTCGGCCAGCACATTGCGCTGATCTGAAGCCAGGAGCCAGGCGATTCTCCTGGTCTCCCATGTAGGCACAAGGCCCAAGGACCTGGGCCATCCTCCACTGCACTCCCGGGCCATAGCAGAGAGCTGGCCTGGAAGAGGGGCAACCAGGACAGAATGTGGCGTCCCGACCGGGACCAGAACCCGGTGTGTCAGCGCTGCAGGTGGAAGATTAGCCTATTGAGCTGTGGCGCCGTCCCCACTGGTTTACTTTTCAAGTACCTACAACATTTGGGATGAGCCATTCAGAAGCCAGGAGCTGGGAACTCAATACAAGTCCTCCACATGGGTGGCAAGAAATCAACCACATAAACAACCACCATCACGTCCAAAGATTGCATTAGCAGGAAGTCCGAGACAGGAGTGGGATCTGGGTACCCTAGTGTGGGTACCCTGATGTGGGATACAGGCATCTTAACTGGTGTCTTCACTGCCAACCATCTCCCCAAAACAATCATCTCATTATAATTGATAATGATTAAAACATTGCCTGAATGAATAGCTACATTTCTTGAATACTTGAGTTCAACAAAGCAATTGTACACGCACATTCATGTATTATACACACAGAGCACACTTCACACAGTTCCTAGAAAATTGTATTAAAGCTATACTCAGATTTCAAAAAGATTTTATATCAAAATAAGGCTATCTTTTAATTTCACTTTTCCATGAACTTTTTCAAGTACACTCACACACATGTGTACACAGATGTATATTTTATTTCAAAATACTTATTTTCTTTAAAAGGAACTATGAGACAACTCCATAGACACTAATCTTTTCAATGGATCTGTTGTAGTCCATCCTAAATCCTTTTTCTGCCTTCATCAACTTATATCCAACTTTATTCTAATAGAATTCAGTTCTTTATTTTATTAACTTGTTCTGTCAGTTGTATTTTTCATTCTAATTAACCATTGAGTAAATAGTATGCAAACCAAAGGCCTAGACCCACAAAAAGAAAGTCATCTATATGAAAAATAATAATGCTTTAGAAAGTCTCAATTTGAAAAAGTGAGTGATAAAAGAGATCACTGTAAATCAGTGTATTGGACAGCTTTTCATTACTTTCACTAAAATATCCAAGAGGAGCTAAACAGAAGAGGAAAGGTTTATTTCAGCTTACAGTTTGAAGGTTCATGGTCCAAAACTGAGTAGCCTCGAGAGTCCGGCAACTGATAAGGGTGGTGAATGGAAAAACCTAGGCAGAGGGGAGATTACATAGTGAGCCAAGAAGTAACCTTCCTTCCTACACCCTAAGGAGATCATTCATAAAGTCACCTTCAAAGCCCGTGTTCAGATTCCATAATCCAATTACGCTCCATTCTTAGTCCATTAAAATGAGACTCTCATGGATCAAAACTTTAACTACAATCATTTTCCAAACCATAACACTAGGGCAACCAAAGGAAAAAATTCCATTGCAGAAGGGTTCTGAAATCAGATTTATTCCCAAAATAAATGTCTCATTTCACTTTTAAGGAAATACCATTGGAAAAAACAAATAACACTCAAGTGTGTGTAACTTGCATTTGTATGTGTGAGCATTTAAAAAGCTGAGATGGTCAATTATCTAATTCCTACTCAAGAAGTTTGGCTGGCCGGTGCCACGGCTCAATAGGCTAATCCTCCACCTAGCGGCGCCGGCACACCGGGTTCTAGTCCCGGTTGCCCCTCTTCCAGGCCAGCTCTCTGCTATGGCCCAGGAGTGCAGTGGAGGATGGACCAAGTGCTTGGGCCCTGCACCCCATGGGAGACCAGGATAAGCACCTGGCTCCTGCCTTTGGGTCAGCACGGTGTGCCGGCTGCAGCATGCCAGCCACGGCGGCCATTGGAGGGTGAACCAATGGCAAAAGGAAGACCTTTCTCTCTGTCTCTCTCTCTCTCACTGTCCACTCTGCCTGTTAAAAAAAAAAAAAGAAGTTTGGCTTTGGGGCCAGCCTATGGTGTAGTGTGTAAAGCCACCACCTGCAGTGCCAGCATCCCATACGGGCGCTGGTTGAATTCCTGGCGGCTCCACTTCCAATCCAGCTCTCTGCTATGGCCTAGGAAAGCAGTAGGAGATGGACCAAGTCCTTGGGCCCCTGCATTCATGTGGGTGATCTGGAAGAAGCTCCTATGTCCTGGCTTCAAATCAGCGCAGCTCCAGCTGGTGTGGCTATTTGGGGGAGTGGTCCAAGGGATAGAATCTCTTTCTCTCTCTGCCTCTGCCTCTCTGTAGCTCTGCCTTTCAAATAAATAAATAAATAAAACTTAAAAGAAAAAGAAGTTTGGCTTTGATAAACACCTCTGTGCTCTCCAATTTGCTAATCTGGATGAAATGGACCAATTCCCTGAAAGACACAATCTACAAAACTCAAATGAAGATACAATCTCGATGGACCTCTATACACCAAAGAAGTTGAATAAATAGCAGGCCCAGATGGAGTCACAGGTTATATAATAACTCTCTGCAATCTCTTTCAGAAAATAGAAGCAAAAAGAGTACTTCTCAACTGGTTGTGTGAAGGTCAGCATTGCCCTAACATCAAAACTAAGACAAGGACATTACAAGAAAATAAATCTACAGATTAACATCTCTCATGAGCATAGTTTAATCTTTAATATTAGTAATCCAAATACAGCAATGTATAAAGAGAATCGTGGTCCATGACCACATAGGATTTACCAAGATATGCAAGAACAATTAAATATTCAAAAATCAACGAATGCATTCTGTCACAACAATAGACAATATTGACAATATATTTAGAAAATAAATAAAGAAAAATCATATGATCCTATCAATAAATACAGAAAAATCATTTGACAAAATCCTATACCCATCTCATAACAATTCTTGTTAACTTAGGAACAGAATATCTACAAAAACCTAAAGTTTGTGTCACATTTAACACGGAGAAACTAGAAGATTTCCCATGAAGATCAGGAAACATCACCAGGGCTTTTCATCCTGAAGTCACAGTTTACACAGTAAGAGAATAAAATAAAAGGTACACTGACAGAAAGGGAACAAACATAATCATCTTTGCTTACAGCTGGCATGGTTTTCTATGTAGAAGATTGGTGAAAATAAAAAAATCTCCTGGAATTAACAATTATGGCAAAGTTGACATTACACTCCTAATAGAACACACTATACTACTATATCAGTAAAGACCACATTGTTCATCATGACAACAGATGGCACAGTGCCCTGGAAGATCCTCCTCTACTTGGGAATACATATATAGTACACTTAATATACTATACTAAATATACTATAATACAAAATAATATAAAATCAATAACTTCCCTATGCACTAGCAATTAAAAGATGGAAATTTAAATTACAAATGCAGTAGCATTTACTTTAGCACACCATAAAATGAACCACTTAGGTATAAATCTAGCAAAGTGTGTACAAACACCATATAAAGGATCTTCAAAAATTTCAGGGAAGATGTATATTTTGAAGAAATGGTTCATAGATTTCAAAAACTTGTGCACCAAAATAAACTCCTAGTTCAATTCTATTTTTCCATAAACTTTTTGAAGTACCCTCAAATGAGAAAAATTTGGGGGGCTATCACCACATAGTAAACAGCCTAGGTGACTTCAACAGCCAAAATTTATTCTCTTTCAATTCTAGAGGATGAAGTCCTTGACCACATATTGGCAGACTGGCTTCTTCTGGGGACTGAAAGGATAATCTTCTGAGGACTTTCTCCTATGCTGATAGGTGAACATCTTCTCCTTGGGTCACTTCGCAGCACCATCCCCTCTATGCTTGCCTGTCTGTGTGTACAAACTCCCCCTTTTGACAAGAAAGTCCATCATCATAGATCAGGTCATAGCCTAATAACTTCACTTTAACTTGACTACCTTCTTGACGTCCCTATCTCTGAATAAAATCACATTTTAAGGAACAATGTATTCAGGCTTCAATCTCTTTGAGGAGAACACAATTTAATCCACCACATCTTTAATCCTTGATCAATATTGAAATCAGTACTATTATCCAACAGATGAAGAAATGGACGAGCTGATCATAGTGTTTTACACACTGAAGCTATAGAAGCAAACCCAAAATATCAGTAAAGACCACATTGTTCATCATGACAACAAATGGCACAGTGCACCTGGAAGATCTTCTTCTACTTAGGAATACACACACACACACACACACACACACACACGTGAAGCCATCTTGCAAAAAGGATGTACTGAATTGGAAAATTGAGTAATTGTGTGGGAAGAATTTGCTTCAACATCACATTTCAGTTGTTTCTTTGATCTATTGGTTCTTATTTCCAGCTGCACTTTTTTTTTAAGATTTTATTTATTTATTTGAGGTAGAATTACAGCAGAGAGAGGGAGAGACAGAGAGAAAGGTCTTCCATCCGCTGCTTCACTCCCCAAATGGCTGCAATGGCCACAACTGGATGATCTGAAGTCAGGAGCCAGAAGATTCTTTCCAGTCTCCCCAATGAGCACAGGTGCCCGAGCACTTGGGCCATCCTTCCACTATCTTCCCAGGCCATCAGCAGAGAGCTAGATAGAAAGAGGAGCAGCAGAGAGGAGCAGCAGGGACATGAACCAGTGTCATTTGGGATGCTGGCACTACAGACAGAGGTTTAGCCTACTACGCTGCAGTGTCAGTCCCATCCAGCTGCTCTTGAGAATTTTCAAACATTTAAAACTTAAGAATGACCAGAACTATGGAAAGACCATAGTTTTCATAAATCCACAGGTGTTTCTAATTTCAGCTAGTGTTGAGAACACCATGCTATTGTTAAGATTACATAATATATTTTTTCATATTCAACATAAAGTATTATCTATATCCCTTAAAGAATAAAGCCCATCTCAGTCATGAAAAAAGTACCATCCAGTGATCAGGAAAAACATAATTACTGAGCACATCTCACATAGTAAATCCCATGCTGAGAACACTGTCCTTTCTTCTTTCATTAGGAAAAGAATTTGATGGCAGTAAGTGTACTTCTGTAACATTCTGGGCAAATTAGCCAGGTGACCTGGGGACCTTGCTTAAAAACTCTCTTTCTTTGATTTCTCATCAGTGAAAAGGAATTATAAAATCAACCATTTTTTAATTTTCAAGAGTATGTGAAAACTGATTAAGAAGAGGGAAAAAAGAGAATTTTGAGACACAAAGCACTATGCAAAAAAATTGACTAGAGTTATCATTGTTGTCATTCTGTGGGCTGCTAAATTATCTAGTACTCTGTATCTTCATGCTACACATCTTTTTAAGTTGTCAGCATTATAAAATTAGAGAAGGCAATTATTAAGAAAGTGACTACTGAATTCAATGTTTTAGATGAATCAGGTAAATGTAGTGGCTTTTATTTCTTATAATATATGGAGTTAACTGAAAAGTTTTCTATCTGCATATACCTCAACATTTGCTGATGAAAGATGAACAAATCAATCCCTGGAAAAAATATAGAACCCAGGGGGATAGAAGGTGTCATAAAGGCATAAATATGTAAAAGCAAAACAGGAAAGAAATGAACATTAAGTGTCTACTAGATACGACACTCCTGGACACTTAATGTTCAGTCTCAACAACTGTCCAGTGCTCTGAGTTTTCCTTTTTTTTCACATCCTCTTTAGGTGCTAGAACCTTGGTTCAGATGCTATTCCGCCTGATGTCAGGATCCTGCATGATACTTGACAAGGAAATTCAATGGAATGAAAGTGATACAAGTCTCAGGGTGCTCTGAGAGCAATAAGGCAATGAAGGGAAAGATTGGGAGAGCACAGATCCAAACTAGAGTATCCATCTCATATCACCATGTGAATCACTGACTCCCTGAGACACTGAACACTGCTGAGTGTTCAAGTCCCTAAAGGTGCTTGACTGAGTCCAAGGAAATCAGAACAGTCCTCTTAATACCATAAATACAAGCAGGAGTTAGTGGACTGACAGCTACATGACAATATCTACTTCTGAAAACATGACATATATAGAAAATGAGATGTACAAATCCCTCAGAAATCAGTATTCATAATTTTAGGTTCCTGACTAGGATCACATTTGGACCCACATTAGTTATAATCATGATACCCAGGAAAATTGAACATTCATGCACATATTGAAAATAATTTATAAGCAGTATGCGGAAATTGATGACTTGAACACACCTGTGGCACATCTGCCCACATCTACTCTACTCTTCAGCATTACAAAAACAGCCCTACTTGTGCTCAGAGCGTAACCTGCCCAGATAAACAATGACTAGACCATTTCTCTTTCACAACTAAAGCAGGGCAGTAAAATACAAGCAGAAGCCATGATGTGGAAATGGGAGGTTCCCGTGAAAGCTAAAGACTCTGTATTTATTTGAAAGTCAGAGTTACACAAAGAGAGAAGAAAGAGAGAGGTCTTCCACCCGCCGGTTCACTCCCCAATTGGCTGCATCTGCCTGAGCTGTGCCGATCCGAAGCCAGAGCCAGGAGCTTCCTCCAGGTCTCCCACACGGGTGCAGGGGCCCAAGCACTTGAGCCAGCTTCCACTACTTTCCCAGGCCATACCAGAGAGCCTGATGGGAAGTGGAGCAGCCCGGACTCAAACCAGTGCCCATATGGGATGCCTTACTCACTACGCCACAGCACTGACCCAGACTGTTTCTTGTAGGCAACAAATAGATGGGTCTTGCTTTTTAATCCATTCCGCCAGTCTGTATCCCTTAACTGTAGAATTTCTGACTTTTACATTCAAGGTTATTTTTTTTTATTTGACAGATAGAGTTAGACAGTGAGAGAGAGAGACAGAGAGAGAGGTCTTCCTTCCATTGGTTCACCCCCCAAAACGGCCACTACGGCCAGCGCTGCAGCGATCCGAAGCCAGGAGCCAGGTGCTTCCTCTGGGTCTCCCATGCAGTTGCAGGCGCCCAAGCACTTGGGCCATCCTCCACTGCCCTCCCGGGCCACAGCAGAGAGCTGGACTGGAAGAGGAGCAGATGAGACTAGAACCCAGCGCCCACATGGGATGCCGGCGCTGCAAGCGGAAGATTAGCCAAGTGAGCCACGGCATCGGCTCTACATTCAAGGTTATTATTGATACATAATGACTTGTTCCTGCCATTTTCAGTAAATATTTCTATATTTTTATTTGAATCATGTATACTTTACTATGAGGCTTTCTGTCTTTACATACTTTCATGATTGTGATTATCTTCCTGTGTTTCTGTTGTAGCAAATCTCCAAGTATCATTTGTAAAGCTAGCCAGGAGGTGATAAATTACTTCATTTTCTATTTGTTTGGGAAGGTCTTTATTTCACCTTCATTTATAAAGGAGAACTTCAGTGAGTACAGTATTCTGGGTTGACAGTAGTTTTTAGTTTTATTTTATTTTTTAAAGATTTAATTATTTATCTGACAGACAAAATTATAGACAGTGAGAAAGAGACAGAGAGAAAGGTCTTCCTTCCGTTGGTTCATTCCCCAAATGGCCACGATGGAAGGAGCTGCACCAATCTGAAGCCAGGAGCCAGATGCCTCTCCCTGGTCTCCCACATGGGTGTAGGGACCCAAACACTTGGGCTATCCTCCACTGCCCTCCCAGACCACAGCAGAGAGCTGGACTGGAAGAGGAGCAACTGGGACTAGAACCCACCACCCATATGGGATGCCGGCACTGCAGGCGGAGGATTAACCTAGTGTGCCACAGTGCTGGCCTCCTTTAGTTTTCTTTTCTGACTTGCTCTAGGTCTCTCCATTCTCTCCTAACTTTTAGGGTATCTGATGAGAAATCAGATGCCAATTTTATTTGGAATACTTTAAAGATAATCTGGAATTTCTTTTTCTATTTTTCATATCTTAGGATACTTTATTTTTGATGTTTGAAAGTTTGACTGTAATGTGTCGTAGTGAAGACCTTTACTGATCATGGACATGAGGGGTTCTATGTACTTTTTGTACATGATGTCCAGATCCTTCTCCAAGTTATGGAAATCTTCTGTTCTTATTTCACTGAATAAGTATTCTAAACATTCTTTTGTTCATACATTCAGGAACTCATAAGACACATATTTGTGGTCGTCTGATGGAATCTCATATTTCTAGCATTTTTTTGGTTTTGCTAATTTTTCTTCTTTTTTTTGTCTGATAGTTATTTGCAAAGACTTTTCTTCTAACTCAGATATTCTTTCTTCTACCTCACCAGTTCTGTTGTTAAGGTTTTCCACTAATTTTTTTTATTTCAAGTATTACATTCATTTCTAAGGGTTTATTTTGATTTTTCTTTAAAATCTTTACCTCCTGGCAGAATTTCTTGTCCATGTCATGTACGAATCTTTTTTTTAACTCATGTTCTTACTTCTCTGGATGTTTTGATTAATCTTATGATCATTCTGTTGATTTCCTTTTCAGGTATTTCATCAATCACCTCATCTTTACAGTCCAATACTGAAGTATTGTATTCCTTTGGTGGCACCATATTGTCTTCCTTGTAATGTTTCTCATATTTATACATTTGTTTTTATGCAACTGGGCAAATAATTGTTTGTCTCCACTGAAAGCTTTGTTCTTTTTTTTTAAGATTTTATTTACTTATTTGAAAGTCAGTTACACAGAGAGAGAAAGAGAGGCAGAAAGAGAGATCTGCCATCCATTGGCCCACTCCCCAATTGGCTGCAATGGCCGGAGCTGCAACAATCCAAAGCCAGGAGCCAGAAGCTGCCTCCAGGTCTCCCAGGCAGGCACAGGGGCCCAAGGACTCAGGCCATCTTCCACTGCTTTCCCAGGCCACAGCAGAGAGGTGTATCAGAAGTTAAGCAGCCAGGACACAAACCAGGACCCACATGGCATGTCAGCACTGCATGCTGGGGCTTTACCAGCTACGCCATAGCACTGGCCCCAGAAGGCTTTTTGCTTTTTGAAACGTGCCTCAATGGCTTAGCGGAATGTCCACTTCTTCAGCAGATTTCCAGCAGTGTATGCTGCATATTTCCAGGGAGCTCTGGCCAGAACTCAAGCAACAGTCTATCTAGCATGACACTCATGTTGGGTACCCCACCCACGCAGGGGCACCAACCACACAAAAGTTCATTGGGCTCCAAAGGGTGAGCATGGAGCCCTCCACAATGATCCTTCCAGCACTCAGGTAGCTCCGAGCTTCCGAAGTCAGACCCAGTGATTGCCCAAAGACGCATCACATTGCACACCCTTCTCAGGTTCCTGGTCTATTTCTCAGTCACAGGATTCCCAGTCATGGAGTGCATGGTTCCCACAGTCACAGGGGTACCAAGGATACACCCCCTGGCCCATGAGCCTCTCCAAGCACAGAAGAGAGCTGTCCATTTCCAAAACCAGTTGCCTGCCCACCAGAGGCTGGTTGTGTGGAGGGAGGGGAGCAACATGCAGTCACTTCACGGAACTAAGTAGGCGCCTTGCTTCCCCAAGGAGTTGAAGGCAGCATGTTGCTAGCTGCTGCATGACTGCATAATCCCCACTGCTCCATGGAATCTCTCTCCTTTCTGTTGACTTTCCACTGAAAACTTCTTTCCCAGCTGTTCCCTGGGAACCCAGTTCCTCCCCTCTTCTTCCGGTATCTTCCCACATTCCAAATCACCTCATCTTTACCCTATTGAGGCACCTTGGATCTCCTCAATTTTTGGAGTTTCATTCATGTGAAGGCATTTGAGGGTTCCAAGAAGAGAGTTGGCATGCTCTGATGTCTTAAGGGATCATTCTGTGTCCACTGTAGTTGACAGACCATGAAATGCCAGGAGGTAAAATTTTAGACAAGTGTAGTAATTTACATCAAATTGTATTAATTCCTGTAAAATTTCAAACATTAACATGAGTTACTCCCACACACACATACTTTAAGACAAAACATATGTTCATGTAGAAGGAATCCTAAAAAACATACTCTCAACCTTCCTTTAGCATTTACATAAAAGGAAATCCAGACCCAGAAATCAATTGAATGGATGGTCTTGAACTGGAAACAGGGCCAAAAACTGATGATATGAGGAGAATGAGGTGAATGTGTTTCTGAGTTATAATTTATTGCTGAAATAAAGATTCATGAATGTTGAAATCTGAAAGCCTTGAGGTAGGAAATATATTCTAATTTACCATGGGCCCACTAATCCCAAAAGTCGTATTCTCCAGGAACTAGACAGAGAGATGGTACATAGGGAGGTAGATGGATAATGGATGGATGGATGAATAGATAGATAGATAGATAGATAGGCAAACTTGTTTCTCGTCTCTGTGTTTTAATACTCAAGTTTCAATATCTTAAAACCTTTTATTTTTATTTGGAATGAGTACTTTCCTGTATTCCATCACATTAACTAAATTCCAATCCAATCTCCTTTATACACATCTCTTTTTTTTAGTTTTTTCTTTTTTAACTTTTATTTAGCAAATATAAATTTCCAAAGTACAGCTTATGGATTACAATGGCTTCCCCCCACATAACTTTCCTCCCGCCTGCAACCCTCCCAACTCCCACTCCCTCTCCCATTCCATTCACATCAAGATTCATTTTCAATTCTCTTTATATACAGAAGATCAATTTAGTATATATAAAGTAATGATTTCAACAGTTTGCATCCACACAGAACATAAAGTGTAAAACACTGTTTGAGTACTAGTTATAGCATTAATTCACATTGAACAACACATTAAGGACAGAGATCCTACAAGAGGAGTAAGTATACAGTGACTCCTTTTGTTGACTTAACAAATTGACACTCTTGTTTATGGCATCAGTAATCTCCCTAGGCTCTAGTCATGAGTTGCCAAGGCTATGGAAGCCTTTTGAGTTTGCCGACTCCAATCCTCCAATCTTATGTAGACAAGGTCGTAGTCAAAGTGGAAGTTCACTCCTCCCTTCAGAGAAAGGTACCTCCTTCTTTGATGGCCCATTCTTTCTACTGGGATCTCACTCGCAGAGATCTTTCATTTAGGTGTTTTTTTTTTCCCCCCCAGAGTGTCTTGGCTTTCCATGCCTAAAATACTCTCATGGGCTCTTCAGCCAGATCCGAATGCCTTAAGGGCTGATTCTGAGGCCAGAGTGCTGTTTAGGACATCTGCCATTCTATGAGTCTGCTGTATATCCTGCTTCCCATGTTCGATCGTTCTCTCCCTTTTTTATTCTATCAGTTAGTATTAGCAGAAACTCTTAAGATGATTTTTTCCAACTTCTGCTTGATTATCTTCAAAAACAAGGGGCTTACTGAGAGAAAAGCAGCCTGTTTTTGGATTGCCCTAGGTCATTGCAAATATTCCTAACATCTTTCAACCAATTTTTCCTCCCTGTAACTTTAAGTCATTCATCTTCCTTCTACATTCCAAAGTTGCACATCAGAATCCCACTCCCAGTGATATTCCTTCAAACGTTTAAAGACAGATAAGATGCTTATCTTTAGTCTTCTCTGTTGCAGGATCAATATTTCCACCTTTTTATGAACATTCTCCACACGACTATGAGACTTCAAAATACAACTTACTGTATTTTATAGGGCTCACCATTTTAAAGTGCCATTGAGAACTGGTCATGTTTCTCATAATATAATGTGAAATTTGTGCAATAAAGCAGAGATATTCATTTAATTCAACAAATATTTAGAGTTATATGAGAAAAGTACCCAGTAGAAAATAGATGGCACATTCAGTCAGAGAAATTTAAGAAAAGCTTAATGAAGGGATTAGATCACAGGGAAATGCTAAGATTAGTCAAACTAATAAGAAGTAACATATGCAGCAAGGCAGGCAATGGCAAGAAATGATAGCAATCTCTAGTCTAAGGATTCCAGTGAAGGTGCAAGAATAAGAATGTCCCAGCAGAAATGAAAGCAGGTAAAAGACTGTCCTATTTAAATATCCTATTTAACTCACCTCCTGTCCTCTGACCTCCTACTACTGCTTCCTGTTGCTAAACATAGGAAAATGCATAGTAAGAGAGTAGGACCATAAAGGATGCATGGTTACACTTTCTGGACACAAAGAGGAGTGAAGGAGGATGGGGAGTCAATCCAGGGAGTACAAGGACAGTGAATATGATACAATACTAATTCCCACTCACCTCTAGACTAGTGAGAGTAGAAAGGTACTCTCATTATAGGTCTCTGAATACACATTTCTTACTTAAAATTTGTTCATTTTAAAAATATGATTTATTTTAACTGACAAATAATTTTATGTACAATGTGATAGTATGATGTATGTATACATTGTGTCATGATTAAATTAAGCTGATTAACATGTTTTCCATATTACATATATATCCATCTTTGTGGTAAGAACATTTAAAAATCTAATCTTTAAGCAACCAGTCAAAAAAGTTGACTGAAAAATAAATGTTAATATCTAAATGTGGGGAGCAATCCGGACTGGACTGAGTTACTGGAATTAAGACTTATTCTATGCATCTGCTCTCCCACAATATGGCGCTGGGAGAGAAGTAAACAGCTTCCGCACAGCTGCCTCCAGTTCAACCAATAAACTGTAGGACTTGCTCCTGATTGGAGAGCAGCGTACTCGGCGTGTGGGCAGCCGAGTTGGGATTGGCGGAGGAGGACTATAAAGGAGGAGAGAGACGGCATGCACCAGGAACATCTATGAGGAACATCTAAGGGGAACACCTGTGCAGCCCCCGAGAGAGCCGGCCGGCGGTGTGCCGCTCCCCTGCGGAAGTGGGGAATGTGGCCAGGGGGAACTGCCCTTCCACGGAGGTGGAAGGGATAGTAGCCAACCCGGGAAGAACCAGCAGCAAACCCGGGGAGGGCCGAGCAGACAGAAAGAACAGCGCAGGGTCCTGTGTCGTTCCTCCACGAAGAGGGGGAGCGACATAATGGTGCCGTGACTCGGATATGAAGCCTAGGCAGGGTTTAGTGTCGTTCCTCCACGAAGAGGGGGAGCGACATAATGGTGCCGTGACTCGGATATGAAGCCTAGGCAGGGTTTAGTGTCGTTCCTCCACGAAGAGGGGGAGCGACATAATGGTGCCGTGACTCGGATAGGAAACCTGACTCGGATAGGAAACCTAGGACGGATAGGAAACCTAGGAGGGAAGAAACGGGAAGAAATGGGAAAATACCGGAGAGAGAGACTAGCAAAGAGCCTAGGTGCCGGAAGAAGCTATTGAAAGCCTAGGCATAGACTCGGATATGGACTGTGGGAAAGAAGTTAGGATTGAAAGCGAAAGTGAAAGCTTTCATAGACTCGGATGCGGACTATGGCGGGGAAGCTAGGAGATTGAAAGCGAAAGTGAAACCTGGAGGAGGCTTGGACTCGGATACGGACTGTGGGGAGTAGCCAGGAGAAATGAGAGGAATATTGTTGGAAGAAAACTTAAGGAAACATACCGGGTAGAGAAAAATGTTAGGGAGGATGAAGCCGCGAGTGCAGGCCAAGGCGGAGATATAAGCCACCTTGGAATTCTTCAAGTCACCCCGGGGAGCAAGAGGCGAAGATCTGGAACCAGAGGCAGAGACGTGGGCCGCCAGGATTCGCCAGGTTAGTCCGGGGAACTTGGACTGAATGCCGGTGGTGGCGGAAACATTCACGGAAGCCGCCGCGTGCAGAGAGAGCACGGGGCGTGAATAAATAGGGAATGCGGGGCCGGCGCAAGGCCGTGGTGCGGGCGCGAAGTGCGTGGAGACCGCGGAGCGTGCGCGCAGAGCCGGGAACCCGCCGGTGGGGCGAGGCGCCGGGAAGCCGCGCAGAGCCGTGAAGCTGCCGCGGGGCGAGGTGCCGAGAAGCAGCCTCGGGGCGAGCGCCGCCGGGAAGCCGCAGGGATAAGAGAAACAGAAGTTTAGAAGTAAGATGAGAGAAATAGTAATGCTGGAAGATAGAAGTAAAATGGGAGAAATAGGAATGCCCGGAGATAGAGAAATAGAGAAATAGAAAGGCCTCCCTACAACACTGCAATGTGAGAGCTTGGATTCGGTCTGCCTGATTAAGTGAGGCGATGAGCACGATGAGCACCTGCGGCGGCTAGCAGCTTATGCGCCGCAGGTCACCGAAGACAGGAACGAATTAACATCAGTAAGGCCTCCCCACAAAAAGGCAATGAGAAGGCTTGGATTCGGTTTGCCTGATAGGGCTTGTAAGCCCCTGCAGGCAGAGCAAAGCATGCGCTGCAGGGCACCGAACACAGGCACGCATCAGCGCCTAAAAACCTCCTCACAACATGGCGAAGAGAGGACCCGGATTCGGTTTGCCTGATTGATAGGACTTGTAAGAGCCTGTGGCAACTCTAGCAAGTAGAGCAGAGTGTGTGCCGCGGGACACCGAAGACAGGCGCGTATCAACGCCAAAAAATAAAAAGAAAGGGGGATCTGTGGGGAGCAATCCGGACTGGACTGAGTTACTGGAATTAAGACTTATTCTATGCATCTGCTCTCCCACAATATGGCGCTGGGAGAGAAGTAAACAGCTTCCGCACAGCTGCCTCCAGTTCAACCAATAAACTGTAGGACTTGCTCCTGATTGGAGAGCAGCGTACTCGGCGTGTGGGCAGCCGAGTTGGGATTGGCGGAGGAGGACTATAAAGGAGGAGAGAGACGGCATGCACCAGGAACATCTATGAGGAACATCTAAGGGGAACACCTGTGCAGCCCCCGAGAGAGCCGGCCGGCGGTGTGCCGCTCCCCTGCGGAAGTGGGGAATGCGGCCAGGGGGAACTGCCCTTCCACGGAGGTGGAAGGGATAGTAGCCAACCCGGGAAGAACCAGCAGCAAACCCGGGGAGGGCCGAGCAGACAGAAAGAACAGCGCAGGGTCCTGTGTCGTTCCTCCACGAAGAGGGGGAGCGACATCTAAAAATATAAAATTGCTAGAATAAAACATGAGGAAATATCCATGACTATTTGGGTAAAGATTTTTGGATATGACTGCAAAAACACAGGAAATAAAAGCAAAAATAAACAAATAGAATTATTTCAAACCAAAAATATTCTTCAAAGCAAATGAAATAAGAGAAAATACAAGATTCATGGATTAGGAGAAAATATTTGCAAAACATATACCAGATGAGGTGCTGGGCAATGAAAAGATTGTATGACACTGTTGATATGGAAAGCTGATTACATATAACAAAGAAGAGATAAGAGGATAATGTTCTTGGGTCACAAAGTGGACAAGATATATCACTCAAGTGGAGGAATTAACTCCCCTTAAGAATAAATTTCCTGCCTCTCCTACATTAACGAGAAAATAAGTAAAAACGGTTGCACATGGTAGTAAGTAGTGGTAGCTGGCAGTTAATGGCTTGAACATTGTCTATAAAGTTGAAAACCAAGAAATATGTCAAAATAAGGGGGACGTGGAGGGGATTTTTGACAAGATGAGAACTTTCAACACAGTTGTTACATAAAGTGAAAGGCAGGTTTGCCAAGGCATTCCATAACAGGAGGCCCACAGGCAATCCTGAGAGCTGGGTTAGTTTTAGAAAAAAGATAAAGAACTATTTGAAAAAAGATTGAAAATGACATGCAGTTTGCTGATGGAGAAGCATTTCCAGATGGCACAGTGGATGTTATTGGAGTAAGGAGTCACGGAAAATGGGGCTGAGGCATGAAGTAGAGAGAACTCAAAGCCTCTGTTACATCCATGCTTTTGACATGTTGGCTTTTGCCTGACACAATCAAGGTCACGAAGTCTGGTTGATTTAGTCTTAATGGTTTCTCTGAAGAGTGGCTCTCAGGTCTCAACAGTTTACTCACCTGTGCTGTTGCAGTGATAAATATAGAAGAATCCTCCATTAGACAGTCAGCTCTGTGAGGTGCCTTGTTTGGGTGATTTCATGACACTAGAACCCAGCATGAGTTAGGCACAAAGAGTAACCACTTTAAAGGTTTGTTAAAGACCAGCTTAATATTTCTCAGAATGAGTCAACAGGAAATCCACTGCAGTATATAAGAGACACATCCAAACAGAAAGACTTGGAAAGAGTGAGAATTAAATACACATCAGTGAAATGCAAACACAAAGAAAACAGGTAGATATATTAATATCACAAAAGATGAAATTCAAGAAAAAGATCATAAAATTAAACTTAAAAATGAAGAATAATCCATCAAACTTGGAGCCCATAGCCCACTGAGACCAGCACAACCTTGGGCAGGACACAAACTTACCCGGCTATGATCTGTCTGCTGCTGAGTTGGACTCACTTCCCAGTGATGCTCCTGTCAGTCCTCAGTGGTGCTGCTGAGGTATAAACTGACCAGCTGGGGCCAGAGAGCTCTACTTGGCACTGAAGCAGGTCTCGAGTTTCTGTCTTCTGGCACTGGCCTAGGGACGTGAACCATTAGGATCTATTAAAAGTTAGCTTCTGCCAGCCTGGCACTGATAGCCAAAACAGTCCTGTGGTTCCTTGCTGTCTGTCCAAGGTTGTAGGAGAGTAATGGAGGCATCACATAAGGCACCCAGAGGGGCTCTAGTGCTTCACAAAAACTGGGTCTCAAAGTCAGTAGGTCCTTGAAATCTTTGGTGTACACAATAGGCCCCCATGAAACTGGCAGGGATACCTGCTGAAACAAGGCCATCTCATCAGGGCCCAGGGTCTCTACCTGGCACTCAGGCAAGTCTAGAGAGTCCACCAGAGGCACTGACTCAGAAACTGGAACCACCAGGATCTGCCCAGCATTATGCTTTACAGGATCAGCACTGAATCCAAAGACACAATCCTGTGGTTGCTTGATGTCTTCCCAAGGTTGCATGAGGATGACATGGACAGTTCCTTGGCCACCCAGGCTGGCACTCAGCTGAGTCACATGTGGGTCTCACAGTCCTTGGGTCCTATGAACTGCCAAGGGTGTATTCCAGGCCCACATGAGGCTGACAATGACACACACCATAATAAGGGCATCCCAATGAAATGCAGGTCTCTGCCTGAGGTTAGGACAAGTCTCAAGGCTTTCACTGTGACCACTGACCTGTCTTCATCAGATGGGTTTCACAGACCTGGGCCTGGCTCTTGGCTCCAAGGCAAAGGCCTAAGGCCTAAGTTTCCTCTCCTGCCCTGTTCTACAGCACCTGGTCTTGCTCCGATTTCTTCCAGAGGCTGAGGTAGAGGTGGCAAAGGTCTCGTGGCTAGGGAAGCTCCAAAGGCTCAGTCTGATTGATAGAAGAATAAAAAGTGTGCAAGTGGGGTCTAGCATTGCTGTGTAGCAGGTACAGCTGTCACCTGAGATGCTGGCATCCCATATGGGTGCCAGCTCATGTCCCTGCTGCTCCACTTCCCATCCAGCTCCCTACTAATGGCCTGGTAATAGCAGTGGAAGATGCCCCAAGTGTTTGGGCCCCTGCCACCCATGTGGAAGATACAGATGGACCTTCTGGCTCCTAGCTTTGGCCTGGCTCAGCCCTGACTGTTGCAGCTGTCTGGGGAGTGAATCAGCACAGAGATCTTTCTCTCTCCCTTCTCTTCCTACTCTGCCCCTTGCCCCGCCTTTTCAAATAAATATATCGTTATAATCAAAAGTGAGCAGGTGCCTTGCCAAGGAAGAGGAACTAGGTTTTGCACCTGCATTATTAGTTGTGCTTGCATCTGCACCTTACCTTTTCCAGACGCCCTCTGGTAGCCAGCAGTGTACCTGGAAATACTCCAAGGCAGGGTCATGAAAAAAATATTTGCCAATCCCCATGCTGTGCAGAAATAATCCTTGAGTCTAGAGCCTTCTCTTTAAAAGCACAGAGATTGATAGTCCTTCAGCACCCACCCTTTATCAATAACTTCTTCCTGCTGGGAGTTCTAAGCATTGTGAAAAGCAATGCAAAACAATATATGTCCATCAGCCTACTGAATCACCTACTATATACAGTTTAGAGAATAGGTGGCTTCAGAGGTATTAAAAACCCAAGGTGGTTCCCATGTCTCCTCAATCTTTAAGCCCCCTATAAAAAAGCCCCCCAAGGTTACTAATTAGCAGCAAATGTTGGGGACGTTGGAGAAGAAAAAGAACAAGGATCTACATACACTTTATTTCAGGCTCTCTAATTAACTTGTTGGGTGACCTTGGGAAAACTTCTTAATCTCTCTCCACTTGTACTCTTCCCACTGTAAAAGGAGGGACAACGGTATTTAACTTCTCCCTCCTTCCCTGGTATCCTGCAAAAGACTAACAAGATACAACTGAGAAAGCACTCAGAGCCTATCCCATAAGTGCCATGGAAATCAATCTGCTCCTCTACTAAATGTGTACATTCAAAATGCATTTCCTATCATGTAGTATATATAGAATGTGCTTTTTATCATGTAGAGAGTGTGTGTGTGTGTGTGTGTGTGTGTGTGTAGTTACCTGTATCTCTAAGGTACTTCCTATCATGTGGTATATATGTTACCTGTATCTCTACTGTGTTTCCTATCATGTAGTGTGTGTGTGTGTGTGTGTGTGTGTAGTTACCTGTATCTTTAAGGTACTTCCTATCATGTGGTATATATGTTACCTGTATCTCTACTGTGTTTCCTATCATGTAGAGTGTGTGTGTGTGTGTGTGTGTAGTTACCTGTATCCTTAAGGTACTTCCTATCATGTGGTATATATGTTACCTGTATCTCTACTGTGTTTCTTATCATGTAGAGTGTGTGTGTGTGTGTGTGTAGTTACCTGTATCTCTAAGGTACTTCCTATCATGTGATATATATAATGTTACCTGTATCTCTACTGTGTTTCCTATCATGTAGTGTGTGTGTGTGTGTGTGTGTGTAGTTACCTGTATCTCTAAGGTACTTCCTATCATGTGGTATATATGTTACCTGTATCTCTACTGTGTTTCCTATCATGTAGAGTGTGTGTGTGTGTGTGTGTGTGTGTGTCTAGTTACCTGTATCCTTAAGGTACTTCCTATCATGTGATATATACAATGTTACCTGTATCTCTACTGTGTTTCCTATCATGTAGAGTGAGTGTGTGTGTGTGTGTGTGTGTGTAGTTACCTGTATCCTTAAGGTACTTCCTATCATGTGATATATATAATGTTACCTGTATCTCTACTGTGTTTCATATCATGTAGTGTGTGTGTGTGTGTGTGTGTGTGTGTGTAGTTACCTGTATCCTTAAGGTACTTTCTATCATGTGGTATATATGTTACCTGTATCTCTAATGTGTTTCCTATCATGTAGAGTGAGTGTGTGTGTGTGTGTGTAGTTACTTGTATCCTTAAGGTACTTTTCTATCATGTGGTATATATGTTATCTGTATCTCTAATGCATTTCCTATGATGTTTATACATTACCTGCATCCCTGATACCTTTCCTACCATGTGGTACACACATTGCCTGCACCTCTGACATATTTCCTACCATGTGGTCTACACGTCATCACATGGTATATATAACGTCACCTGTATCTCTAATGCATTTCCTATCACATACTATATGCAGTGTGACCTGTATCTCTGGTGTGTTTCCTAGCATGTGGTATACATGTTAGCTGCATCTGATTACATGAGATGTTCGTGCACATGTGTGAGTGCTTTACCCATTAGTCTTTTCTTACACTACCAAAACTGTGACTTTTCTGTCATCCACTAGCTACACCTCCAGGGGGGAGACTTTCAGCTTCTCTCTTTATTAACCATTCTAAAATAGTTTTTCAAAAATTGTTTAAAAAGACTTTAAATGTGATGGGAAAATCACAAAAATAAAATTAAAAGCTGTTTGAAATATTTTCCCTTGCTCAATATTTTGTGTATGTAAAGCTCACATTTGGCTTAACTGGTGAACACTTGCTTCAATTCTTGTGAATTAGACATAATCATTCACTTCCTGGTTGCCACAGTTCTTTTCTGTTCCTTTTTAATTCCCTCTGCTTCAAAGATCTGACTAGCAGAAAGGAGCCACTTTTTCTCAACAAGGGAATAAAAATATCACCTCATGGCAAGAATAAACCACTTAACAAAAGACAATCTGCAACAGAAATCTTCCAAAGCTAAATTGTTCATAAGAAGCAAATTCCAATGAAAGCCAGCAAGGGAGAGAACCACTGTTTATTTGATTCATGCAGGCGCTTGGGCCATGGCTGCTCCCAGGAGCAGATGTCAGCACAGTTCAGGCCTCAAAAACCTTCTCTTCACCTGTGGGGTACTTACAGAAGAGTTTAACACTGTCGTTGTCAATCACAAAAAAAACCCTGAAATCCACTGGCCAGGACTTGGCCTCACCAACGTGCTTGAGAACTGCTGTAATTGAAGTGATTATAACCACCTGTGGATCCATTAGTGGTGTCCTTTGTCCAGGGCTACTGTGGAACTGGCCATGCACAAACACTCCCTGCTGAACCAGGAAATTAGGTCCCCAGGATGATTCTGAAAGCAGTTGAAAGAAGGCTGATCAGGCCTATTTAAACGACCCCCTTTCATCAGAAAATTAGATTACCATAGAAAACAAGTGCCAGGAAAACAATTTTTGATGGGCTCACCTAATCTGTAAAATGTCATTCACTTTATGTGTGTGTCTATGGTCTTGAACCGACAGACATCTCCCTGTGGTTCATCAACAGGAATGACTGTCATGGGTGGAGAACAGAAAGGAAGGGAGGAAAAGAGAGGCAGTAAAGCTGCACCTTGGGATTCTCAGCCTCATACGTTTTCAAAGCACTTCAAGGATTTGCTCAGAAGCCACTCCAGATAGCTATGAACATTAAAATTATACATACAGGAAAAGACCCAGCTTAACGTTGAGATCAAAGCTCAAATCAGGATGGGGGCAGTAAGTACCCTACGGTTACTTTTATCCTGACATCCTGGTGGAGGTAGGGTTACTATATGCAGATGGGTCCAAGAAAGTCCTACAATCCACATCAGCTCAACCCTTCTGCACTTGTGTGTGTCCCAGGATTCCTGCCAGTTACAAGGAAGAAACACATAAACATGGAAGTGTCCCCGCTCTCCAACAAAAAAGACACAGACTGAAGTTAGAGGGAAAAGCACAGGCTTTTGCATCCTTCTTACATTCTTTACCTTCCTACAGAGTAAATTTTTATCTTGATCTTCCTCCCACACACTACTTTATAATGTCCATCTTAGTTTAAAAAATGGAAAAAATATAGGAATGAACTTCCAGCTTTGCCAAAGAGGCAAAAAATTCTTTTATCAAAAAAATATTTTTTGACAGGCAGAGTGGACAGTGAGAGAGAGAAACAGAGAGAAAGGTCTTCCTTTGCCATTGGTTCACCCTACAATGGCCGCTGCGGACGGCGCACCGCGCTTGATCCAATGGCAGGAGCCAGGTACGTGTCCTGGTCTCCCATGGAGTGCAGGGCCCAAATACTTGGTCCATCCTCCACCTCACTCCCTGGCCACAGAAGAGAACTGGCCTGGAAGAGGGGCAACCGGGACAGAATCCGGCGCCCCGACCGGGACTAGAAGCCGGTGTGCCGGCACCGCAAGGCTGAGGATTAGCCTAGTGAGCCATGGCGCCAGCGCATCAAAAAAATATTAAACTGGACAAAAATATCACAATTTGAGGATCTCGGAAAATGGACCAAAAGCAAACAAAAAACGGAGATTTGTTTTCTCAAAAACATCTGTTGGACTTTGGATGGCAGTCACACAAGCTGGAATACTCTCTCTCAAACCTCTTCCGTGCCCCCTGCCAACTTAGTTAATGTAGTGGCGCTTCCAGGAGAGGACAGGGAGAACAGTGCAAGAAGACACCCAGCACACTTTAACAGTGGCTGAGCATTGGATGCAGTCCCCGGTCTACTCCCTTAGAGATGCACCAACAGAGGGCAGACATCTACGGGCACAAAAGGATTGAGCACAAGGAATCTGAACTACCCGTGTCTGAAAAATGAGTGACACAGATGAGGGAGAAGTCTCCAGGAAGCCATGCACAAAAGTACTAATCAAAAACAAAAGAGCAGTGACCAGCTACACATCCTTGAGGAAACAGACACTGGAAATCAAGCCCAGTAAGTTACCAGCAATAATCCTCAAGCAAAAACTCAGAACTTCAGTAATTTTTTATCTAAATTGTCAAGTTATCAAGTAAAGTGTTATGTAAAGTGCAAAAGCAGGAAAGTATGACCTATATTCAGGGAAAATTAAAGTCACTAAATTGTCTGTGTGTGGGCCCAGATGCTGAATTTTAGCAGACAAATGCTATAAACCTTCTATTCCTGTTTAATGATTTATATAAAAAATGATGAGAATGACTCCATAAAGAAGATACAGAAACTATAAGGAATAGCCGATGAAGATTGTGGAATTATAAACTAAAATAATGGAAATTAAAACTTTATTGTATTGGTTCAATAATAGGATGTAAGAGAAAAGAAAAGAACCAATGAATGTGAAAAAAGAATAAATATTCCATTTAGTCAGAGTAACAGAGTAAAGAGGGGCTAGCATTGTGGTATAGTGGGTTAAGACACCTCTTGGATATCAGCATCCCCTCCTGGAGTGCTGGTTTGAGTCCTAGATAACCCTACTTCAAATCTGGCTTCCTGTTAATGTGCCTTTGAAAACACCAGATGGCCCAAATACCTGGATCCCTGTAATCCCTGTAGAAGACAAGGATCAAGCTCTGGGTTCCTGGATTTGGCCTGGCCCAGACCTGGCTTTTGTTGGCAGTTTGAGAAGTGAACCAGCTTATTTATGGAAGATAATTTCCTCTCTCTCGCCTGCACACTCTCATTCTCTCTTCCTCTCTCTGTTGCTCCGTCTTTTCTGTAAATTTAAAATATTTAAAAATGAAAATTAATTGAAGATAACCTGTAAGACATCAAGCTCCTCAGCAAACATGTAACAGAATGAGAAAGGGGGAAAATAATGGAATAATGGCTGAAATCATCCCTAATTGGATGAAAGATACAGATAGAACCCAGAGGTTCACTGAATTCCCAGTAGGAAACAGAAAGACTTAGACACCCAGACAGGTCACAGTCAAACTGCTGAGAGTCAAAATAAAGAATAAATCCAGGGGTCAGCTTTGCAGTCATCAGGCGTTGCTTACAATGCCAACAGAGTACAAAATTCTAGATGCCCTGCTTGCTCTGGTCATATGGGAAGAGAACCAGCAGATGGAAGCTTGCTTTCTCTCTCTCATTCTGCGTCACTCTGCTTAAATAAAAAACCATGTAAAAGAAAGAGTAAATTCAGAGTGTATGAAGAGCAAAATGACTCATCATCTACCAGACAGTGTGGATATAATTCACAGCTGATCACCCACCCAATACAAGAGGCCAGAGGCAAGGGGATGACATGTTCACAGTACTGGAAAAGAGAAAAAAAAGATGTCTCAACCAAGAACTCCATATCCAGTGAAGCTCTTCCTGAAAAATCAAAGTGAAATAAACACATTCTCAAATACTGACAATCTGATAATAGCAGACCTGCTCCACAAGAAACACTAAGAAAAATGTTCAAATGGAAAGGAGCTGTCATCAAATGGTAATTGAATACAGAGGAATAAATGAATCAGCTGAAAATGATGAATAGGAATTTAATAAAAACACTTTATAATTATAGTTATCTTCTCAACATCATTAAAGATGTAAGATTGACCAGAGAAATCATTAAAACAACAGATTATTAGGTTCATAATATCATGATGATATATAGAAAAATGTAGTATTATAATATAGATGTAATATTACATAATATATATGGATATGATAATATAGAGATGTATATAATAGAGATGTAATATTATATAATATATAGAGATGTAATACTATATAACATATAGATATATTATGTGATAATATATAGATGCTATGATTATATAGAGGTGTGATATTGCATGATATATAATATAGAGATGTGATATTACATGATAATTTATAGAGCTATATTGTTATATAATATAAAGATATGTAATATTATGGGATAATAATAGGAAAAAGAAGATGGCAGGGAATGGAGCTACAATGACATCGATCTGAAGCAAAGTGCCCTACTCTATGATGCATATTATAATCCACAAAGCAATCATTTGAAAAGTATAGAAAAACACTAAAATCATACACCAAAAAAGTAGTGTTTAAAAGAAGGTAGTAAATGATGTAAAGTCAACAACAGGAGTCACTGTGCGCTTACTCCTCATGTAGGATCTCTGTCCTTAATGTGCTGTACATTGAGGCTTAATGCTATAACGAGTACTCAAACAGTATATTTCACTTTGTGTTTCTATGGGGGTGCAAACAATTGAAATCTTTACTTAATGTATACTAAACTGATCTTCTGTAAAAAAAAAAAAAAAAAAAAAAGAAATTATCAATTCCCAACTTGACTCTCACTGGGATTAAACATGACAATAGGTCTGATCTGATTTCATCATCATTTAAAAAAAAATCATCTATTATTTTTCACTTTATGTTTCTGTGTGGGAGCAAACTGTTGAAATCCTTACTTAAGGTATACTAAGCTGATCTTCTGTATATTAAGATAATCGAAAATGAATCTTGATGTGAATGGAAGGGGAGAGGGAGTGGGAAAGGGGAGGGTTGTGGGTGGGAGGGACGGTATGGGGGGGAAGCCATTGTAACCCATGAGTCGTACTTTGGAAATTTATATTCATTAAATAAAAGATAAAAAAAAAGAAGGTAGTAAATGAGAATCAGAGGCAAAATAGGAGATATGCAGAAAACAAGCAGCAAATGGCAGGTATAAAGACAGCAACAGTCACACGAAATCTGAATGGCTTAAACCTGAACAACAGGCACAGATGACAAACTGGTTTTAAAAGCAAGATTCAACTGCATTCTTCCTACAGGAGACAAATTTAAGGGCAGGCACTTGGCACAGCAGTTACGATGCCACTTGGGATGTCTGCATCCTGCACTGCAGTGCCGGGGAGGAGTCCCAGCCCAGCCTCTGCTTCTAGCTGCCTGCTAATAGCCAGCCTGGAAAGCAACAGTGACAGCTGAGTACCTGGGTCCCTGCCACTCTCGTGGGAGACCTGGAAATGAGTTCCTTGCTTCTGGCTTCAGCCTGGCTCAGCCCTGGCTGTTGCAAACATTTGAGAAATAAACTACCAGACGCCAGATCTCTGTCTGTCTCTCTCTCTCTTTCGTATAAATAAAATCTTTACTTAATGTATACTAAACTGATCTTCTGTAAAAAAAAAACAAAAAAGAAGAAGAAGAAGAAGAAATTATCAATTCCCAACTTGACTCTCACTGGGATTAAACATGACAATAGGTCTGATCTGATTTCATCATCATTTAAAAAATCATCTATTATTTTTCACTTTATGTTTCTGTGTGGGAGCAAACTGTTGAAATCTTTACTTAATGTATGCTAAACTGATCTTCTGTATATAAAGAGAATCGAAAATGAATCCTCATGTGAAAGGGAGGGGAGAGGGAGTGGGAAAGGGGAGGGTTGAGGGTGGGAGGGACATTATGGGGGGGAAGCCATTGTAATCCATAAGCCATACTTTGGAAATTTATATTCATTAAATAAAAGTTTAAAAAAAACCCAAAATCAAAAATAAATAAATAAATAAATAAATAAAAATGGACAATTTTTAAAAGTCAAAGTTATGCAGCTAAGAATTGAAGAAGTAAAATTTGGCCTTACTCCTGATTACAAGATCCTATATGTAGAAAGTGATAAAAAATTCTCCAAAACTATATAAGAATTAATAAACATTTTACCAACACTACAGAATAGAAGCTCATTTTAAAAACAATACATCTCTACATATCAGCAATGAACATTAAGAAATAAAATTAAGAAAATGATTCCATTAAAAAATAAAATAGTTAGGAATAAGTTTAACAAATAAAATTCAAAACCTTTACACTAAAAACTAAAAAAACATTGTTAAGAAGACCAGAAGATGATATGAACAAAAGTAAAGTTTCCTGGTCTGGGAGGAGACAGATGGTCCCTGAGCAGATGATGTGATCTGAGGTCATCAGAGTTTGCTGACACTGGGGATGCAGGGAGCAGTGAGCACACAGATTTGAGCAGAAGACAGCAGGACACTCCCAGGAAGAAGGGTTGGGTGCACACAGCTGCACTGGAGAGAGGGAAAACAGTGCTGTGAATGGAAGACGGGTGAAGAGGAGCGCTAGGCCCTGCATTAGGCCTTGGAGGGAGCTGACCTCATCCACAGCAAGGAGAAGCGGAAGCGAGGAGACTCCAGGTCAAAGAGAGCAATGACCTTAACACTCACATTCAATGAAGGCAAACTGTCGTCATTGCTTATTCATATTGCTTAGAGCCACAGAGCTAGGGAGGGCTTAATCAAACATGCAGTGGAAACAGGTCCCCATACAAAGGAGGCAGAGAGCAGTGAGCCATGCCCACAGAGTGTGATCTCATCCCTCCCGGCACCCACATGCCTGGGCTCTGCTCCATGGCTCTTGGGGCTCGCTGACTTGCAGGTACCTCACATTCCAAAATTTCAGATAGGGACTAAACCTGATCTCTGCGACAAACCTTACTGTCAATACAATTATTCATTTATCTAATAAATATTTATTGGGCACGTATGTGCTGGTCTCTGTACTTAATAAATTATTAAATTTTAATCATGGTGTGCACTGACGAGCACTATGGGTGTTAGGCTGCATTAACCCCCTCATTTAAACTCTCGTTTACTGTCGGAGGCGACATTATATCATTATGATAGAACTACTTATTGTGGCCAAATACTGCCAATTATTACAGTGCACTGAAAGATCTTTATGGAAAAAAATATTTTATATGAACTTAGGCCTAAAAAATATCTAAAGATCTTTAGTAAAAGATTTCCCGTAATTTTGTGGCAACATTTATTCACTGAAAAAACTTATTAAATATAAAAATTTCAAGGAATATTTGGAAACCCTTACTCTCACCACACAAAAGCAATCACTAATTATGCATTGATGTATTTTTCTAGATTTTTGTCTTCTAAGCAGGAATTTCTCTAGATGGTAACTAAAGGCTTATATAGCTTTTTAAATTTACTTTTTAATTAGAATTTCCCCTATGCTATTGAAAAATCACTATAAACATCACCTTTTATTCCAAATATCAACCAAAAATGGCCAAATGTCTCTGGATTTTTAAAAGCATTTTGCCATCACAAACAATACAGCAATAGGTGTTTTGTTCATAAAGCTTTTTCCCAAATATAGCAGTGAGTGACAAGTATCATGTGTTTCTATCATGCTGTCCATGCATGCTCTTAGGGGATGCCCATGGTAATGTTACCAAGTAAACTGTCATGCACAGTCTACAGCCAAAAGCAAAACAGGCTGACACAGAGGCACAGGAGGGGCTCTGACTTTGACTTGGCACCTATGACACGAGCAGCTCTGCCCATGTTCTCAGGTTCACGTGAGGTGCTCACCCTCACTGCCACCCTGCTCAGAGGCAGCAAGGGAGGTGCAGCTCAGGAGGGCGTCGCCAGGCTCCACAGCCCACGTTTTCCAGCTGTGTGGAACCACAGGCTGGCTTCTGGGCCTGCGCTTATGCAGTTCTAGGCTTGAACGGCGAGCAAGTCGGAGGCATTTGTGCTCCTTCAGGGTATGTTCTCAGAGATCAAACTACCGCTCTAGACACAGTCCCTGAAAGTGCTGCCCAGCTGTTTTCCAGGCCACACTCCAATGCAGAAAGTGGGAAAGTGCCCATTTCTGCAGGGCTGTTTTTGCTTTGTTTGATTTTAACAAACATATAAAAATTATACATATTGATGGGGTATTATGTGATGTTTTCTTACATACATATGGTTGAAATGTACAATCAGGGTAAATATATTTATCCTTTCAAGAATTTAATGCTTTTTAGTGAAAACATCGAAAAACATACCTTCCAGCTTTCTTTATTACAAAAACACACAGTACATCATTACCCTACTATGCAATAGAATCCCACAACTTCTTACCCTCCTCTTTCTGTAACCCTCCCTTTTCACTTCTCACCTCAGTTTCTGGTAATTGTCAATTATATTTTTAACTTTTATGAGCTCACCTATGTTCTAGACTCCATGAGTGAGTGAGATTATGTGACATTTGCTTTTCTGTGCCTGGTTCATTTCACTTAACATAAAATGACCTGCAATTCTATCTGTGTTGCTGCAAGCGACAAGACTGCATCCTTTTGGTGGCTGGGCAATATTCTGCTGCATATATGGACCACATTTTCTTAATCTACTCATCCGTGGATGGACTTAGGTTGTTTCCATTTCTTGGCTATTGTGAGTAGCTCAGCAATAGACATGGAAATACAGATGTCTCTTTGACAGATGGATTTGATTTCCCTTAGACACACACCCAGGAATGGGACTGCTGGCTCACTGCTGATAGTTCTATTTTTATTTTTCTAATGAACCTCCATACTGTTGTATACAACAGCTACTAATTTACATTCCTCACCAGCACTTATTATTTTTAGTCTCTTTGATAACAGCCAGCTTTAATAGAGTGAGGTGATATCTCATTGTGGTTTTCTCACTGGATCTTTTGTAGTTCCATATAAACTTTAATAGTATGTTTTTTTTTTCATTCTATGAAAAATATCATTGGAATTTTGATAGGAATTGGATGGAATCTGTAAAGTGCTTTGGGTAGTAGGCATATTTTACCAATACTATTCCTCCAATCCGTGAACATGAGATGCCTTTCCATTTCTTTGTGTCCTCTTCCATTTCTTTCATCAGTGGTTTGTAATTTTCGTCATAAAAACCTTTCATCTCTTTGGTTAAGTTTTTTTCCAAGTAGGGACCAGCATCATGGTACAACAGGTTAAGCCACTGCTTGTAACAATAGCATCCCATAATATCAGAGTGACAGTTCAAGTGCAAGCTGATCCTCTTCCTGTCCAGCTTCCTGTTAATGCACATGGAATAGAAGCAGATGATGTCTCAAGTATTTGGGTCCATGCCACCAGGATGGAGTTCCTGGCTCCTGGCTTCATCTTGACCCAGATCTGGCTATTGCAGCCATTTGGAGAGTAAATCAGTGGATGGAAGCTCTAAGCTCTCTTTCACTCACTCACTCTCTCCTTCTCTCTCTCTCTCTTCACTATCCTTTTCAAATCTATAATCTGTAATAAAAATTTATGCCCAGGTCTGTTGTTCAGGGCTTTTGGGCTTGTTTGGTTTAACCATGCAGTCTCAAATAAGATCCACTCTTTTTTTTTTTTTTTTTTGGACAGCTAGAGTTAGATAATAAGAGAGAGAGAGAGACAGAGAAAAAGGTCTTCCTTCCGTTGGTTCACCTCCCAAATGGCCGCTATGACCGGGGCTACGCCGATCCGAAGCCAGGAGCCAAGTGCTTCCTCCTGGTCTCCCATGCAGGTGCAGGGGTCCAAGCACTTGGGCCATCTGCCACTGCCTTCCCAGGCCACAGAAGCAAGCTGGACTGGAAGAGGAGCAACCAGGACTAGAACCCGGTGCCCATATGGGATGCCAACACTGCAGGCAGAGGATTAACCAAGTGAGCCATGGCGCTGGGCCGAGATTCGCTCTTAAAAGCTCAAGGTTGAGCAGAGTAAACCTCAGGGCAACATGAACCTCTTAAATGATGCATTTTGAATTAACTGCTGCATGGTTGGTGCAAATCCCATGTGTCTATAGTCTCCATCCCTGATCAAGCCCCCTCCCCACATTGGGGGTCTCCTCATGACTTTACAGTTTCAAGCCCAAGCCTGAAGGCAGGGGCATCTGAATGGCTCCCTCAGGCTGGGGGCGTGAGAACCAAAAAGCAAATGGAGCAAAAACAAAGGAGAAAGGAGGCAGAAGAGAACGCAAGAAATTCCCTTCAAAAGGGAAAAAAGTAAGTGAACCAGGAGCTGAGTCTTGGAAACCTATGATATGAATTTATGGCTTGAAGATCCTGAAGTAGCTCTTGCAGCCTGCTGTAGAGTTACTGGGGGCAGACAATGGCGACACTTTCTCAGCTCTATACGGCCTACCCAGAGGATAGAAGGGCTACATTAGGGTCTCAGAAGTGATGGAGTTTGTTTGCCTTTAGAAAATGATGTCATTGTAAATTAAGGGAAAGAAGTGTGTGTGGGGAACAGGGGTTATAAATAAGCCCACTATGTGATTTCTGGATATCAAATAGAACTTACAGAACAGCACTGAATAGCATGGAT
Organism: Oryctolagus cuniculus; assembly: GCF_964237555.1. Lineage (NCBI taxonomy): Eukaryota > Metazoa > Chordata > Mammalia > Lagomorpha > Leporidae > Oryctolagus > Oryctolagus cuniculus. The sequence goes on from NC_091433.1 coordinate 197,311,464, forward strand.
AGAAAACACATGGATAACTTTTCTAAAATATATTTGCATTTTAAGGCAAAAATTAAAAGTGCTTTAGGCATAACACATTTTGTTTTTATTCTAAATTTAAAAACAAATGTGTCTGCCATAGCAATCTTGGGTAGGGATACAAAAAATAAATACAATTAATGACCAAATCAGGAGCAGAATCCCTTTTTACCCAAACCCCATAGCCCTCATTCTTGCCATTTAGTTTGTTGAAATATCAACTTCTCATAAAGATGGAACAGCCCTGAACCTCAGCTCATTGTTTAGAAACAGAACTAACCTCATGGGCATGTGGTGAAAGTGGAGCTGATATTTATAGAATGTTTTGACAACCTAACATGCAATACTGATGGCAAATGTAATTGCAAACTTTCTTGGATAATTTAAACCAGTGAGATCATGATGCCAAGATTTGGAAATTCAATGTATCAGTCAAAGAAAATAAAACAAACGTGAAATACATATAGAGATTAAGCCAATTCCCTAATAATAATTCTCTCAACTGGGTACATGGTATTGTTCTAGGCGCTGTATACTAGTTTTCTGAAAATCACAGACATGGGAACTGTACGACAAGGACTTAGCAATGGATGGGAGGCAAAAGGTCCAGAACATGGGTGAGCAACTCAAACGGTGTCTTCTAGAAGCTGATTGGGATCTACGGTTGCAACACTTGAGAGGTTTCTGAAATGTCTCTAAATGCTCTAGGCAAACACTGCCTTAGGAGGGAGAGGAACATTCACCAATAATGTCCTCCTGTTGCTTCTGGGGAAAGACGCAGAGTAGCCATCAGTCACAAATCAGGCTGGAGGTGACAAGTGTTGTGGGAGAAAAGTAGAGCAGGCCAGAGGAGCTTCAGTGGATGAATGAGTGAACACATGAATGATTTGTCCTTCCTAGAGAAATGTTTCCAAATGAGAGACCTCTATTTTTATGAATGCATTAAAGTCACTCAAGTTGGGCCCATAAACTGTTTCTCTGACTAGGACATTCCCAGCTGGAAACCCTTCCTCACATCACTTTCAATACTTTCTTATATATTTTATATTTTGTTCATTCTCTATCTTAATTGTGTTACATAATAAATGTCATTTTTAAATATTTTTAATTTATTTTACTTGAGAGATCAAGGGAGGATCAGATAGAGTTCTCATATGCTACTTCACTCTCAAAATGTCTTCAACCATGGCTGGGATGGGCCAATGCTAGCAACCAGGAATTCTATCCAGAACTCCCATTTAAGCTGCAGAAACCCAACTACTTGAGTCTTGATCCTTGCCTCCCAGGGGGCCCAGGAGAAGGAGTAGGAGGCAGCAGCAGAGGCAGATATTGAACCTAGGTACTCTGATGTGAGATGGGAGTATCTTAATGAGCATCTTAAATGCTAGGCTAAATGCCCACACACACCCTCATATTTTTAAAAATTCCATGCTTGCACTAACTTCCTCTTCCAAATGTCCAAAATTTTAGCAAATGTACCCTTTCTTTTTGCTGTCTCTTCAAAATCCTTTCATCCATAACAATCTTCTTGTTGCTTCTAGAATTTCTGGGATGCCTTCAACTTCAGTAAGGAGTTACTAACATGGGCTGTGCGGCTAATTTCAGTGTCTGCTGTTTTGCATCCTCCTCTGCTGTTCTGTTTTCCAACACAGGAACAGCTCATATTTTAATTAGCACTCTTTTTACACTCTTCTCTCATGCTCCTGGGAGGTAAGTCTGGTTATGCAATCCTAAAAGATTTATTAAAATCTGATGACTGCCCTCACAGAAGCGGAACTTGGTGAAAACCATTGCATGAACGTGTGCAGTAATGCTGGAGAGGGCTGTGTGTTTGCCTCTGTAGTCCCTCATTTGGCTTGTTTGGTGAGGTCCCCCCAGGGAAGATGGAACCTCATATACTCTTGACAGTGAGTGGGGAGATGGACAGAAATTAGATGGAATATAAGAAATATGTTAAATAGTTTAAAATAAACTGAAAATCATCAAGCATCAAGAAACAAAAGCATCAGTGCTTATAAACAAGGACTTCCTAATTTGGCAACCAAAAATATTATCTCTCAATTCCATTTTCCATGAACTCTTTTAAGTGCCCTCAGACACATTCCCCATTCTTCACGCAGCAAACCCTACTGAGTGCCTCTTCTGCACAATGTAACCTGCCAGCCACTCCAAGTTAGCAGGGTGACCAAGACATCACCAGCCTCCCCAAACCTCTCCCACCCCTGAAGTCTCCATCATCAGCCTCTTCCCTTCAGTTTCCATTCCCTTGGTTCAGGGTCTTTATGTCTATCCAGGACTATCGTGCTACCCTGTAGTAACTCGCCCCACCCCACACTGGGCCCATGCACAGAACCTCCACTCAAAAGCATTCAGCACTGGACCCTTCCCCGGTGAACAGTCTACTAATCAGGGCTGCTGTGCTAACTGCCTCTCTGCTGAGCAGGAGACAGCTCACGCCTTCCTTCAGATTCCTTGACCCTGTGCTCTATCCTTCCCTCAGACTTCAGGACAGGAACATGATTGTAGGGCCAGAATGGAAAGGTCCATTTACACTTCAAGCTTCTGCATTACCCCTGAAATGACTGCCCTCCAAAGGGGCTGACCTTAGTGTTTTGCTGCACCCAGCACCCTGAAGCAGGGGCTGTAGCAGCAGGGGTCCACTCTTCAGCAAATCAGAACCCCACGATGGGAGAAGTTCAGCATAAAACTGCAGATGGGACAGAGCAGGTGAGATACCAATGCTTCGAGGTCCTCAGAGGAAAAGCTAAAGCACCAGATGGTGCAGGCGTTTGGCTTAGCAGTTAAGATGCCTGCATTCCATAAGGCAGTATCTGGCTTGGACACCTGGCTCTGGATCCAGACTCCAACTTCCTTATAATGCAGAGCATGGGAGGCAGCAGTGATGGCTCAAGTAGTTGGGTTCCTGTCGCCGAGTGGGAGACCTGGATTGTGTTCCCGGGTCTTGGGTCTGGCCTGGCCCAGTACTAGCAGCACCAGGCATTTGGGAGAGTGAACCAGTGGATGGGAGTTCTGTCTGTCTCTCTCTGTTTCTCTCTGTGTGTGTGTCTCTCTCCTCTCTCTCCTCTCTCTGTCTCTCTCCTCTCTCTCTCCTCTCTCTCTCTCTCCTCTCTCTCTCCTCTCTCTCTCTCTCTGTTTCTCTCTGTGTGTGTGTCTCTCTCCTCTCTCTCCTCTCTCTCTCTCTCTCCTCTCTCTCTCCTCTCTCTCCTCTCTCTCTCCTCTCTCTCTCTCTCCTCTCTCTCTCCTCTCTCTCTCTCCTCTCTCTCCTTTCTCTCTCTCTCTCTCTCTCTCTCCTCTCCTCTCCTCTCCTCTTCTCTCTCTCTCTCTCTCTCTCTCTCTCTCTCTCTCACATACCTATCTCGTAAGGATGAAATGGGAATTTCTGGAATGTCTAGCATTCAGGAGACATTCCTAAAATACTTTTATTCTCTAAAACAAGCCTTTCTGACCCAGTCTAATGATTCCATGTCTCCAATGGTAACTGCATTTGTGACTAAGATACATCAGCTGCTCAAACTTTCTCTTGCTATATGAAACCCAGTGTAGACTGCTTACAGACTTTGCTCCAGGGAGTGATGAGGAATCCAGGCTCTTCCACGACATCACCTTCTGAGTATGTGGCCTTCCAGGCCACCTTACAGCCACTGGCCTCTCATTAAAATCAATACGTCTATTCCCAACTTTGGAGAAGAAAAAAACAAAATAGAAGTACCATTAGAGAACAAGTATATGTAGAGAAGACACACATTTAAGTCCTGATAATTTGTGTTAGAAATTTAAGAATAGCAGTTAGCCTGGGACTCCACTGTGAGAAGTTCTGAAACGTTCAGTAGATTCATGAGGGATTGAACAGAGGAAAACACAACTACTCCATTATCTGTAAAACAGTAGAACCACCAATACATGTCTCTCAGTCGAGTTTCATGGCAGCTGCCACATGAACTTGAGGAAGTGTGGGAAAGGGCACAGCAGCAGAATCACTGGCAAAGCGAAGTTTAAGGTGACTGGAAACGAGAGGCCATGCTGAGACAGCCTGGAGACCTCTGAAGTCATTATCACTGCAGACAAGAATAACCCTGCACTTCCCAAGGAGCTTTTGATGATATTCGACTTCATCAATTCCAAGGTGAGCAGAAACATCACACAAGTGCAAGGTCGGACCACTGATTCTAAGAGTCTGAAGGGTAATGACAGCTCAACTCCTTGTAATTTGAATTTGGTAAAACCTTGATTACTTGTGAGGCCATCTGTGAAGTCAGAAACACAAACAGAACCAGAAAGTGACCTAATGCTAAGTGTTCAAGATAAGCATCACTTACCAGGGAGAGAAGGTAACAAGCACAACCAAGCACTTGTCAATCCAAAGAAAAACCCCAGTTCATTCATGAGAGGCTGTAGAGAATCTACAGTTCACCCATGAAGCGCTATAGGGAATCTGGCTGAAGAAAATCCTGGGAAGATCAACCCATGCCCCCCAAATACCACCAGCATACCCTTGTTCACCACATCATTTGTCAAGCAAGACCCCTATACTTTTCACCACACACCAAGCTTCTTTTTTTAGATTTATTTATTAATTTGAAAGTCAAAGTTAAAGAGAGAGAGAAAGAGAGAGAGAGAGAGAGAGAAATCTTCCATCTGCTGGGTCAAATGGCTGCAATGGATGGAACTGGGCCCATCTAGACCCAGGATCCAAGAGCTTCTTCTGGGTCTCTCATGTGGGTGCAGGTGCCCAAGGACTTTGGCCACCCTCCACTGCTTTCCAAGACACATTAAGCTGGTTCAGTAGCAGAGTGGCTGGGACTCAAATTGGTGCCCATGTTGGAGGCTGGCACTGCAAGATGGTGTCTTGACCCGCTTCACCACAATGCTGGCCCACACCCCAAGTTTCTAAAATCTCCCTTCCCCCATGCAACAGCACAATTCTTAATGTCATTAGGCATTATTTTTGAGCTTTGTTGCATGGTTCTCATTTAATCACATGTGATCAAAAAATAATATTCAAGTGCTAAACAATGTTACTGCTCTTAAAGAACTTCTGGAACTCATTCTCTCTATGATGCAGAATTAATTGTCATGGTTCATTTTTCCACTGTGTGTAACAGTGATTGCATTATTAATTGAGCATTTAATACCTACCATGATTTTATGTAACTATTCATTTACTAGTTTATGCAAGTGAATGGATATGATGCTATCACTCTCTCATAAAATGAGAAGACTGAGTCACTAAGGGCTTAAGAGTTTTGCACAAGATATTCTAATTTACCCTTTTATTAAATAATCACCATTTGAAGTATTAATTAAACACTGTTTAATTCTGGTTATACAAAAACCAATAAAATTCTTGAACTTCTGAAACATATTATATGGAAAGTATAAAAATAAAATAAAACTATCACAAGACCTAAATAAATTTTTAACTTCTCTGTACCTTCTTGCAACTATAAAAGGAAAATATTAGTGATTATTTTTAAATTTTTAATTGATGTATTTGTTTACTTGAAAGGCTGAGTTAGAGAAAGAGAGAGAGAGAGAGGAGAGACAGAGAGAGCTCCTCCATCCACTAGCTCACTCCCCCAAATAGCCACAATGGGCAGGGCTAGGCCAAGCCAGGAGTTCCATCCATGTTTCCAACCATTCTCTATTGCCCTCTCAGGTGCATTAGCAGGGAGATGCACTGGAAGCAGAGCCACCAGGACTCTTAACTGAGAACATATGGAATGCCAACACTATGCCACAACTCAGGCCTCTCAATTTAAATTTGAACAGAAAAGTAGATAAGCTACTATGTCAATAACTGAAATAGTACCTATGCTATAGTGTTCAATCTCTAGTTGGTGTTAATAGCAATAGCACTGGTGGTAGCAAGCAGTGGTTGTGACTAAAAGACTAGCATTAGTAATTGCAACAGAAACAGTAGAAGCAGCAGCAGTAATAATTATAGTAGTAGAGGTAGTAATAGTAGTGGCAATAGAAGCCATAGTAGTAACAGCAACCACAGTAATAGCAGTGATAGTAGAAACAGAAACAGTAATTAAAAGTACTATTAGAATATCAGAAGTAATAATGGTTATATTAATAACAGTAGTAATGGTAGTACAGAAGTAGCAATTATAATTGCAGCATTTATATGAATAGTATGACTAGTAGTAATAGAAGTAGTATTAATAGTAATAGTAGTAGTAGAAGTACTAGTAGTAGCAGCATTAATAAGAGCAGTAGTAGCAGATGCCATAGTATTAGAAGTAGTAGTCCTAGATGCAAAAATAGTCATAATAGAAGTAGAAGTAGCAGTAGTAACAGTAGTAAGAATAGGATTAGTAGCATTAACTAGAAATAGTAACAGTAGTAGAGGCAGTAGTAGTAATATCTAAGTAGTAATGATAGGAACAGAAGTATTAGCAGCAATAGGAGAAATAGTGGTCCTAGAACTAACACTGGTGACAGTACAGGAGCAGTAGTAATAGTTATAATATAGGAAGCAATAGTAGAGGCAGTAGTAGTAATATCTAAGTAGTAATGATAGGAACAGAAGTATTAGCAGCAGTAGGAGAAACAGTGGTCCTAGAAGTAACACTGGTGACAGTACAGGAGTAGTAGTAATAGTTATAATAGAGGAAGCAATAGTAGAGGCAGTAGTAGTAATATCTAAGTAGTAATGATAGGAACAGAAGTATTAGCAGCAGTAGGAGAAGCAGTGGTCCTAGAAGTAACACTGGTGGCAGTATAGGAGCAGTAGTAATCGTAATAATAGAGGAAACAATATCAGTAGTCATAGCTGCCCCATAAGGTAAGCATAAAAGGCAATGGAAACTCAAAGAAAACACAAAACTTTAGGAGGTTAGGGAAGATATCCCAGATGAAATCAACTTGAAATTGGTGGCTGAAAGGTGAGTGGAATTTGCCAAGCAATGATGAGTACTGACGAGAGGGCTGGGCACACACCCAGCACACTGTGGAAACCCAAATTCCAGAGCTGCTAGCTCCTGGGGAGAAACTGGAGGAGGCGAGATGAGGAGGGCTCTAGGGTACATTAAGAGGTGACCGCTTCTCAATGGCAGCTGCTGTCATGAAAATGACTGAAGGAAAGCAGGCATGCTCCTACTCCGTGTGGAGGACCCAGGTGGGTACTGGGCTATGCATAGCCCTTTGCACAACTGTTGAATCGGTCTGCCTAGTTTGCTTCTCGGTCATTCTATCCTTCAAGTCCATCCAAGATGGACTCACAACTGCCACCCCGTTACTCTGACAGCCTGTGAGTCCTCTCCCTGGGTCATGCTCTGACCTGTAGAGTCTGTGAGTACCGTGGAGGTGTCAGCTCCATGATTCTGTTACCAAGCACGGTGACTTCTGCCCTACCTGCAGACTCTCTCTTGGTGGGTTTTGATGAAGCAGCTTCTCAGATGGGAGATGCTGACAGTAACAGAAGCAGCAACAGCAATAGGAACAGGAACTGAGGTTGTCCTCTGGCCAAAGCCCACGAGGAACCCTCAGGCCAGCAAGTGCCAGGAGCCAAGGTCTCGGGACTGAGCTCACAGTGTCTTCCATCATTGGCCTTCAGGTGAAACCACAGCCTTGGCCAACACCTCATGACGGCCTTGTGAGGCACATAAAGCAGAGACCCAGCTGAGTCATGTCCAGTCTTCAGAACTTCAAAAGTGATAGGTTATAAAGATGCATGGTCCAAGCTGTTAACTTCCAGGGTAATTTATTACACAGCAGTAGACAAATAATACAAACGGCCTGCCTAGTTCAGGATCCGTGAAATGTTCTATAACTGGGATTTCATGAAGATAATAAAAGGATAATAAATGACTGAATGTATCAGCCTGGTATAAACAGTATACTCAGATAATCCAAATGTAATTACACACGACAGTGACAACCGGCATTCTGTAGGGTTTCAGTCCTAACTTCCAGATCCATCTACAATAAGGAATTTTTTTTAACATATGAAGTCAAGTGCAACTGTCATAGTTCTTGTTGGGGTCCTCTCTCACTCCCTTTCTTTCTCCGCCACTCAGATGCTACCTGGCTGTCACCACTGCCCAGGGTTTTCTGGAATCTGTGTCCTGTGTCTGGCCCTATTACTAATTCTGGGGGGGAAATCTCATTTAGAGTATGGAGTCCATGCTCCTGAGGGGGTGCTTCTTTCCAGCAAAGCTTGCAGCTTGCCACCCACTCCACATCCATCATCTGGGGACTGGGTCTCCCTGCGAGAGTTTGCTGCTGCAGCTCTACCTGCTGATACCAACGCTCAGTGGTTCACACCACCCGTTTCTGCCTCGTTTTGTTCTGAGCTGCCTGGCACCCTTGGCAGAGGCTGATGCATGAAGTAGACTTTTTTCCTGTTCAGTCCTCACTAGGGGCACTAGGGTGTGAAATGTAAAAGGATTCTCTACTCTGCACCCTATTTCCCAGCACTCCTGCACCTGGCCCTGACAATGCACACCTGTCTGGAGACACACGTGAACCTTCTGTGAGCTACCACTAACTGTTCCCAGGGCCCCAGACAGCCTTGCCTCTGCCAGTGCAATGTGGGCTGTTCCTACTGCGCTGGAACCTGGCAAACAGGCTGCCGAGATAAGATGGTTTACTTCAGATGTTAGGAAATTACATACAAATGCATCTCTAACGGCAAAACTGGATGATGATGATGCAGCCTATAAATAATAAAAAAAGTTCACTTTAGGGGGAAGAATCAAATATTATTACCCTTGATATTTTAACTCTCTTTACAAACACTCCACAAGTAAAAAGCAAAATTGTTACGAAATAAAACATGATACAGTTTAAAACGGGCAATACAAGCTATCAACAGCTTGATCATGATCTTAAAAAGTCAGTCCCTGGGCCATGATGGCCAGAATGTACAATAGCTTTGACAGTCACTGTGTCCTCAACTAATATGCATATTGATCACTCTTCTTGACTGCAGTGTGTTGCGAGACATGTCCACACTGGGAGTCCAAATGCTTATCAGATTTCCAGTCAGCATAGGCTAAAACATGAGGGCACCTCAAAAATTCATGGAAAAAAGAATTAAAAGGTAAGTTAATCTTAATGCCAAAAATTTCAAAAATCCATGCATTTGAGGGTCCTTAAAAAAGTTCATGGGAAATGTGTAGTGTGAAAAGCTACACAACGATTTGGACCCAGACAAACTTCTTTGAAAACTGATGTGATTAATCACTGTACTACGATTTCTGTCAATATCTCCCCGAGTTTTTCCACTGCAGTTTTCATTTTAGCTGCTGATGGTAGAGCAGAGGGAGAAATGAGAATGTGAATTGTAAATAATTTAAGAGATGCTGATTCCACCTGTTTTCTCACTTGCTGAATCCTAGGAAGACATCCTATGGAAGGACTGAAAGCAATGGAGAAACCCAGGAAAGGAGATAAAGTCCCTGTGCATCAGGAAGCAGTAGGATACTACATGACTTACAAGGACTGGGGAAATAAAAGGGAGGATGAAAGGGGGACAGAGATTTACAAAAGGTGCTAGCTATACTCCTGGCTCAAAACAAGTTCTCCAATTCCTTAGCCTCATTTGGGTAAGTTCTGAATCTCAGTATTACTCACATACCTTCAACCAAATTTCCACAGTCCAACCTTACACCCAAAAGATATAGTATAAGGATGCTTTATTTTGGGCAAGAAAATGCATTTGTATAGTGACTTATGCAATATTCCATGGTCACTGAAGTGGTGTCCTCACACCATGTTCTGGAATTGATCAATAGTAAGTGTTCACACCTCAGCAAATCAAACAGGTGCCGCTGCCCTTAGAGCTAAGGCTTAGTACAACAGCCATTCAGTGAGAACTTTACAAATCTAACCCAGGAAAAACAAAACAAATGTAGGGAAGAAAAACAGTCCACAGTTCTGACAGAAAAGCAACAGAAGTTGTATAAGTAGAGGAAATGCAAAGTAAACCCAAACCACCCAGTAAATAATATGGTTTTATGTACAACAGTCAAATGCCTTACACAAAGTCGAGCTACTTGGCTTTGGCTCAATTCAGAAGAAGGATCCTAAAGAAATTTGTAATTATAGCCAGAAGATTTCACCAAGAAAGGCATTATTTTCATTGACTTGGTCAAAAGAATACTAACATGTACAAGAAATTAACAAGTATTTCTGATGACCTGTAAAATAAATACTCTTCATACATTGGTGAAGGGTATTTTTCTTGGTATCTATCAGCATGCTTCCACCTATTTTGCCTTTTAAAAAAATAGTTTACCACTTCACAAAGAAGAAATATTCACAAATGTGGTGGAATAAGAAGACCACGCCAAGTTGGCCGCTGACAACAGAGCCTGCCTGGCAAGAGGCTGTGATTGGATGGCTTCAGAAACTGCCTGGCAACAGGCTGTGATTGGTTAGGGCATAGACTGCCCCTTGACCAGACTGGCTGCCTTGGCTATATAAGCTGCCGTAGAAACTGAAATAAACGACTCTGCGGGCTACTCCCTCTGGCCTGCTTTCACCTGACTCCCGGGGTCTGTGTGGTGACTCCGTGCCTCTTGCCCTCACCACACTCCTCCTCCCAGAAACGAATCCACAGCAACATCTGGCACGCCAATGTGACAGAGAGAGACAGCGCGTCGGACTCGGCAAGGTCCCCCCTGGATTTCGGCAAGTAGGCCCCTCGGTGTTCTGTGTGCTGTTCGGTTCTGTGAGGGTGAGCACAGAACCCCCTCCTACGCCCCTTTCCTTGTCCTTGTCCTCAGTCTAAGTGACCCCAGGTTAGGCACACACTGCCCAGAAGCGTACGCAGCTTCCTGGCTCCTCCTTTTACTTTCAGTTCGCCCGGCAAATTCACATAAGGGACTGATCATCCAGAATTTGGAACCAAGTCATCTTCCCTCACTCGAGAGAGGTGACGCTCCGGAGACACCGTGTGGGCATACGGCCTTGACCTAACGAATCAAGGAAGTCTCCCACTAAGCACAGGACATACGTACGATCTGATACACCACTGTCTGTTTGTCTAATGTAAGGAACCCCTGCAGAATGCCATCAACACCTGAGGTACTAGGAATTTGCTTTGTTATGGCAGCAGTGCTGTGTGTATCTTACCTTTGGCTAGAGTTGGCATGGTGTGCCGCTCTTAAGTGCTCAAACATGGGAAAGATACCCCCCTCTCAGAATCCCACGCAGATTACCAAACATAATGAATCTGTGAGTGATAAGAGCCTGTCTCACAGACAACAGTTGATGACTTAGGGAGAGAGAGCTCTGACAGTGAAAATGACATGACAGCAGACAACACAGCAATGCCTGGTCAGCCACCCCCCAAATACTCGTGGGATGAACTTAGACGACCTCGAGGAAATAACCCATGCAAGATCATCCCACCTGCACCCAGTGAGGATCCCCACATTTGTGGCAGTCCTTGGGCACCCCAGGCTCTCAGGGCAGCTACTAGACCTCATCCCACCTGCATGTTTGCCATTAATGTAGGAGCAGATGCAGAATTCAGGCCCTGGACTCCAACGCCCTTAGAAAGGCTTCTGCTAACCAAGGGTCGAGGATATGCTTGTGTCTTTCCAGAGAATGCGGGACAGCCCATTTGGGTACCAGCCAGAAACATCAAGCCTGCAACTGACAGCCAACCAGAACCAGCTGAACAAGACTGAGAGCCTGCCTTGTTAGCAGACACACCTGCCCTATCATCCTACCCCAAGAAACTGCCCATAGCCACATCCATTACTGCTTTATACCCCACTAGCTCTGGTCAGCCACTCAAATGCCCCACAGCCTGCATGTGGTCATGCCATTCCTGATTACCATTGTTCCTCATTCCTACCCCTATCTGACCAAGCACTCCTGTGGTCTCCCGTTTTGAGCGCTGGTTAGTCAATGACAGGTAAGGTCCCCTGGGGGACAACCTAAGACAGGCACAGCCACATACGGGGACCACATGGAAACAGGGTCAACAATGGTATGGCCAAGAATCATGCCTCCCGTTGCTCAAAAATAAACAAAAAGGGGGAAATGTGGTGGAATGAGAAGACCATGCCAAGATTGCCACTGGCAACAGAAAGTGCCTGGCAACAGGCTGTGATTGGATGGTTTCAGAAAACACATGACAGCGGAGTCTGCCTGGCAACAGGCTGTGATTGGATAGTTTTGGAAAACACGTGACAGCGGAGTCTGCCTGGCAACAGGCTGTGATTGGATAGTTTTGGAAAACACGTGACAGTGGAGTCTGCCTGGCAACAGGCTGTGATTGGATGGCTTCAGAAACTGCCTGGCAACAGGCTGTGATTGGTTAGGGCATAGACCGCCCCTTGACCAGATTGGCTAACTTGGCTATATAAGCTGCCGTAGAAACTGAAATAAACGACTCTGCGGGCTGCTCCCTCTGACTGCTTTCACCTGACTCCCAGGGTCTGTGTGGTGACTGTGCCTCTTGCCCCCACCACGCTCCTCCTCTCAAAAGAAATCAACCTCAACACACAAAATTGTTGTAAAAAAGAAAAGGAATAATGTCAATGCAAGATGTAAAAATGTACTTATCTGGTATTTACTCGTTTGTTCATTCCTCCATTCCCATGTTACAGATAAAGCAACTGAAGTTTAAGAGACTGAGTAACTTGCTGAAGTCTCCATAAGTAGTTTTTTAATTTTCCTAAAATTTTATTTAAGGTATACAAGTTTCATATGTTTCATATATTTCATATATACATAATTGGGAATGCAGTGACACTTCGCCTCCACCCTCCCTTCCTCCCATGCTCCAATCCTTCTTCCTCCTTCCTCTCACATTCCCACTCTTAATTGTTACAAAGGTCTGTTTTCAGTTTACTTAATGATTTTATAGTGAACCCTACACTAATTAAAAGAGTTCAACAAATAGTATGAAGGAAAAAAGACACTGGTTTTCACCGGAAGAGGCAGGGCTATAAACAATCATCAAATCTCAAAATGTCTATTTCACTCCAATATATTACATTTCAGGTACTCTATTAGTTACCTTGGGTCAGGGAAAACATATGATACATGCCTTTTTCAAGACTGGCTTATTTCACTAATTATAATAATTTCAAGTTGCATCCATTCTGTTGCAAAAGACATGATCTCATTTTTCTTTTTACAGCTAAGTAGTCCTCCATAGTGTATATATATATGTATATGTGTATATATATGTATATATGCATATATATATACATATACATATATGTATATGTATACGTATACACATATACATATACATATGTATATATATATATATATATATATATATATATATACACACACACCATAATTTCTTTAGCCAGTCAACAGTTGATGGACAGCTGGGTTGAATCCATATCTGAGCTATTGTAAATTATGCTGCAATGAACATGGGGTACAGATAACTCTTTCATATGCTGATTTCTTTTGGTTTGGGTAAATTCCAAGGAATGAGATGGCTGTATCATATGGCAATTAATTTATTTTAGTTATTTGAAAGGCAGAGAGACAGACAGGCAGTGATCTATCTGCTAGGTCACTCCCCAAGATGGTCAAAACAGGCAGCACTGGGCTGGGCTGGGCCAAAGCCAGGAGTGGGAACTCAGAGTGTCCTAACTGGGTAGCAGGAAATCTGAATTGAACCATCGTTCCTGCCTTCCCAGGGTACGCATTAGCAGGAAGCTGGAATCAGTAGTAGAGCAGAAAGTGAAATCCAGGAACTCAGATGCAGGATGTGGGCCAGCCAGGGAAAATGCCCTCCCTTGCATGTGTATTTTTAAATCTTTCACTTTGTCTCCATATAGCGACCATCTGACCTGAAATCCCTATCTCTCCTCTGGGTTAAATGGATTGTATATACTCTGAGGTGATTTGCAGGAAAAGTATGTGGCTTAAATTTTTATAAAACAAGAACACTTCTCTAAAATAAAATGACTATATAAATGATAGTTTTACTAAATGAATTTCTAAATCTTTGAAATGCACCTCCAGTCAACAAGAAGTTATTTAATAATGTATTCTGTTTGGTTATTTAAAGAAAATTAAAAATGTGATATTGTCTAATTCTACAAAGCAGCATTTAGCTCCAATTGCACCGCCTAACAAAGGCTCTAAACTCTTTTGCATTTTGTAGCAAGCAGTTCCTTCCTGAGTTTTACCTTGCACAGATGGCAGGATGTAAAACTGTTAGGTTCGTTATTGATTTAAGAATCTCTCAATTGAAGGAAATAGAGAAAACATATCTCCAATTTAAGAATGTCCTAGGGCAGAAAAAGAATAACAGCATGTACGATTTTTAATTTCAAATAAGGTTTTTGATAAAGGACATTTCAGAAATAATTATAAACATATCAGTTATCCAGGCAATAAGATTTCAAAGTCTTTACAATAAATGGCTCAGGGTCCTATTGACATAAGAAATTGCTGCTCCTGTCCAGATCTTTCATGTGCTTTTTAGTATGCATTAGAGCATCAACTTTGAGCACAGCAATATTCAATTTGTATCCAGCTCTTGAATTTAAAAACAGAGAATCTACTGGTATATTTCTCTTATAACATCTGGAATTGGTACTTCACTAGTGGTTGATGTTATATTTAAAATCGGATTAGTTTACTCTTCCATTTAAAAACCACTTTGACTGCAGGCTGCCTATAGCTGAGTTGGCAGACTATAGCCCGAAGGCCAAATCTGGCCAGCTGCCTTTGTTTATAAAGTTCTTGAGCTAAAAATGGCATTTATGTTTTTATAGGATTATAAAAAATAAATAAAAAGCAGAAGAAAATGCAACAGAGACCAGATATGACCCACAAAGCTTCAAATATTTATTACAGGGCCTTTTACCAAAAGAGTTTCCCAACCTCTGGTCTACAGAATGAAATCAAATTAATCAAATTCCTGATATTGGCATCCAGAAACCATCCTAAGACAGCTCAGCATATTTCTCTGCCTGAACTTCCTCCTTCTATCTACGAGGTGTTCAGTTACCTGTCATGTAACAGGTTACCACAAGTTCAGTTGCTTGAATCAAGCACTTCAGTTTATCCGTGGGTGCTGCCTGTTGGATTCTAGGACACGAGAGAAGGAAGGGGTGCCGTCTGCTCTGGGATGTTCTGGGGCTTCAGCGGGGGGACCGCACAAGGGGCTAGAATCATCCAGGAGTGTCTTCATGTACACATCTGGCAACATGCAGGTGCTGACCCCAGGCTGCTCACTAGGCCCTAGAAGGGAACTCTGCAGTTCGCGCGTGCCTCCTCACAGCATGGTGACCTTGGTGTAAGCTGAACTTTTCACATGGCAGCACAGAACTCCAAATGTGAATGTTCTAGAAAACAAGGCAGGGGACTGGCGCCATGGCTCACTTGGATAATCCTTGGATAAGACGTTTCTGTCTTTCCCTCTCTCTGTAACTCTGTCTGCCTCTCAAATAAATAAATCTTTTAAAAATTGCAAATAATAATAACTGTTCTTAAATAAAATAAAAGTCCAACAACATGAAATGGAAGAAAAGACAGATTCTCCCTCTTAATGGCCAAAGATTTCATAGACAGGTGTAACACCTCACAAGCCATCATCCAGACCTACCCTTTTCTGAACACGTCACACCCTTCCTCACACACAGCCTGTGCATCCTCTTTTGCATAGGCTGCTGACGCCTCGTTCTTTATCTAACTCACTGCACTCATTCTTCAAGACCA
This sequence comes from Oryctolagus cuniculus, assembly GCF_964237555.1. Classification (NCBI taxonomy): domain Eukaryota; kingdom Metazoa; phylum Chordata; class Mammalia; order Lagomorpha; family Leporidae; genus Oryctolagus; species Oryctolagus cuniculus. The sequence goes on from NC_091433.1 coordinate 197,327,163, forward strand.
AGCTTCAGTGTGACACTGATACAAAGCTCCTCACTTCTTTCCTCAGAGAGCTTAGAAACTGAGAGATGCTATACACCTTAAAAAGAACTCACAATTAAGGCAAAAATACATCCAAATAAGTAGATCAACATTTTCTAATGTTTGTCCTCCACATGATTTTCTCCATGGAAAAAGAAAAGCCCCAGGATTGCCTGGTAGCATTTCCCCTCCGTAGAGTCGGTGCTCCTAAAGCGGCATCCGTGTGGAGATGGGGAGAGCTCACTCCTTCTGACCAGGAGACTGAATCTGGAAGCACTGCAGGGCCCAGCCCCATGGCACAGGGGCTGACAGTGGAGACAGTGCAGGCAGGAGCAGGGGAAGTGGAACTGAAGCAGCTGTAACTCTCAGTGGCCAGGCTTCAGAGGAGTTCAGATCAGATACAAGAACATTCCAGAACTCTGCACATAGATTCAAGTGCTCACAGCACCAGCCAGAGAAAGATCTGAACCTCAGCAGAGGGAACAGCCTCCAGTCTTGGGTTCATGAGTGCTTCAGGAGGGAAACACTGCCTGATCATGGCATTAACATACTCAAATCCAATTCACATCCGACCAAAGGGAAAGTTAACTGACGTCTTTTTGTCTTCCTTATCCATCTATGTAAACTAATTGTGGACCCCAGAGAAGGAGAAACAAAGTCCAAACATAAATTGCAGGGGCGAGAGTTGATTCTTTAAAAAAATCTATTTTTCTTTGTACCAGCTGATGCTTTAATTTTTCATGTGAATATGCTATTAATACAAAAAGAACTGATTCAATGTTGTTCACAGATACAATTCTAAGAATATATTGATATTCTATTTCTCCTCTGAGAAAAAGTAGGAGTCAAAGTTGATCCAAGAGTGACATCAGCAAGATGGCAGAATAAGAATCCCTGTTCTCCACCTCCCCCAGACAGATGCAGTGATCAACAGCAGGACACAGAATGACTCCCTCTGTGAGAAATGCAGAAAATCCACCATTAGCCACACTGGAAAACTAGACACCTTCTTATCATAAGCCCCACACCTATCATACCATCCCAGAGGCAAAAGGAAATACCTACTCCCAGCTTCTTTCCACAAGGGAAAGCACTGGACCACACATTCAGTGTCACAGCAGTCTGGGAACTGACTTCTAGTTCACAGTTTTAGACCAGTAACAGGACCCAGCTCACACAGGAACTAGTGTTTGGGAAGTCACCACAACACCTGACCCCGCTAAACACAGAGTGAATGGGCAAAAAACTACCTCCCAGTTGTTCTCTGGGAAGAAAATGTTGGATTTGGATTATGGATCAAATGTTCAAAGTTTTCTGGGGGTGACATGGGGGACCGTTTGCTGTCTTGTTTATCTCAGAGCACTGAAGAGACATGGTATAGATGCCTCCGGCCACAGAGGAAAACAAAGTTGGCTTACAGTGGCATGCAAACACTGACCAGCCCTTCCTTCCTGTCAAGCAGCAGAGCGAGTGATCTCCAGCTGCCAGCTTCTCACTGCCAGGGAAAAGAGCTGGACGATGACCCTGACAGCCCAGCTTCTCCAGGTTCTAACTGAGGGACTGGCTCTGCCTCACTCGACTCAGTGTCCTGATGGGACTCTGGAAGGTCCAGGTGCCTGGTAGCCTCTAAGAACAAGGAAAACCGTCAGACCTGCACGAGGTTGGAGAGGCCACAAATGCTCTGGCTGTGTTGACTGATGCAGGTCTTCTCCCCCGTGAGGTCAGTCTATGAAGCCTGGACAGACAGTGTGATTTTTAAAGCACGGACAGCAACAAAGTCCAGAAAAAATGAAGACACAGGAAAACATAATGCAAAGGAAACAAGATAAAACTCCACAAACTGACCCCAATGAAGCACAGACATAAAAATTACCTGACTATAATTCAAAGTAACAACCATAAAAGATGCCTAATAAGCTCATATGAACATGAACATACTGTATGAACAAAGTTAGATTTTCAACAAAGAGAAATGTTTTTTAAAAATCAAACAGAAAACTTGAAGCTGAAGACTAAAATTCCTGATAGAGCCAGCAGGAGAAGGTATCAACAACCTCAAAGACAGCATATTTGAAATTATTCAGTCAGAGGAGTGAAAAGAAAGTGAAAAAGACTGAATAAAGCTTAAGGGACTTATTAAAGTTCAACAAGAGGATCAAAACGCTCATTAGGGGAATCCCAAGGGAAGAGAAAGAGAAAGCAGGTAGCTTAATGCATGCAACAATGACTGAAAGCTTCTGAAATCTGGGGAAGGGTGGACATTCAGATCCAGGAAACCAAAAGGACTCCTTGACAGGAACGCAAAGAAACCCACACAGAGATGCACTGTAATCAAAAAGTTAAAGGTCAAAGAAAAAGAATTCTGAAGACAATGAGGGAAAAGGAACTCATCAAATACAAGCAAATCTCTACAAGGTTATTAGTGGATTTTCTAGCAGAAATTATGCGGGCCATAAGGGGAGGGGTGGCAAATTCAAAGTGCTAAAGAAAAAACTACTAACCAAGAACACTTCACTTAAAAGGTAAACATACAGGTAAATACAGAACATTATAATACTGTAATTATGGTATATAAATTACTGCTAATTTAGTACAAAAAAAATCGAGTCAACATGTATAAAATTGGCTATAGCTACTGAAGTACTGTAATTGTGACACCAAAACTGTAAAACGTGAGGAGGAAACCTAACAATTTGTATGTAATTGAAATGAAGTTGTTATAATCCTAAAATAGACAGCTAAAGTTAAATAAGATGTTTTATGAAAGGCTTACGCTGATTAAAAAAACTGGAAAAAATCCGCTATAATCCAAAAGTTGTACTTTGGAAATTTATATTTATTAAATGAAAGTTTATCAAAAAAAAACATAGAAGATACACAAAAAGAATTGAAGCATATCACTACCAAAAAAAATCATCCCCAAAAAAACATTGGAAGGAAAAGGAAAAAGAACTAAAAGTCAGAAAATGACATACAAAATGGCAATGAGGAGTACTCACCTATTAATAATTACTTTAAACATAAATGGATTAATTTTTCAATCAAAATACACAGAAAACAAATGAAAAAAAAAGATCCAATAATATTCCACCTATCAAATACCCACTTTACCTCTGATGATATGCATAGGATGAAAGAGGAGAAACATAAAAAGATATTCCTTGCAAACAGAAATGAAAAAGTGTCTGGGGGTTGTTTTATATCAGAGAAAGAGACTTTAGATCAGAACCAGTCAAAACAGAACAAGAGGGATTTTATATATGATAAAAAGATCAATTCACTAGGAAGATATATAAAGTAGACATATATGAGTAAATGTACTCCAACATCAGAGCTCCTCAATATATAAACAAAATTACAGACCTGAAGGAAGAAACAGAAATACAATAACAACAGGAGGTTTCAACACCACACTTTCAGTAACAGAAAGAACATCCATGTAGGAAACAGCTGCCATGAACAGGACTACAGCCCAAATAAACCTGAGAGAATTGGTTACAAACAAGCCAGAACCAACAGCAGCAAAATGCACATTCTTCTCAAGTGGGACATTCTCTGATAGATCATGTTAGGTCACAAGATATGTCTTTAAAATGTTCAAAATGTACCTTGTCTACTATAATGGAATGAAGCTAGTAATACAGAAGAAATGGAAATTGGAAAAAAAAATCAAATTATGTGAATGTAAGCAACAAAATTTTGAACAATCGGAGCATCAAAAAAGAAATTAAAAGGGAAATGAGAAAACACCTTCAAGCAAAAATGAAAAATTTAAAATGTCAAAACTCATAGAGGGTAGCTAAAACAGTATCAAGAAAGAAGGCCGGCGCCACGGCTCAATAGGCTAATCCTCCACCTAGCAGCGCCAGCACACTAGGTTCTAGTCCCAGTCGGGGCGCCAGATTCTTTCCCGGTTGTCCCTCCTCCAGGCCAGCTCTCTGCTGTGGTCCGGGAAGGCTGTGGAGGATGGCCCAAGTGCTTGGGCACTGCACCCCATGGGAGACCAGGAAAAGCACCTGTCTCCTGCCTTCGGATCAGCGCGGTGCGCTGGCTGCAGCGCGCCAGCCATGGCAGCCATTGGAGGGTGAACCAACGGCAAAAGGAAGACCTTTCTCTCTGTCTCTCTCTCTCTCACTATCCACTCTGCCTGTTCAAAAAAAAAAATTAAAAAAAGATTATGGTGACCAATATCTGCATTTAAAAGGAAGGTTTTTTAAATGTATAACTAAGAACGAATTCACAATGATCACTTCAAGGACAAAGAAGAAGAAATCAAGCCCAAAACCATCAATTGTAATAAAACAACAAATTAAGTAGAAACAAGAAAAATAGAGAATAAAAATAGAAAATGAACAAGTTATGAATAAGAATTGGTTTTTGGACGTGCCAGGGGATTCCAATTCAATCCCATCAAGGTGGCATGTACCAATGCCATCTCACTAGTCAAAGTGATCAGTTTCAGTTCATAATTGATCATAATGATAGGATTAACAGTCAAAGGGATCACATAAACAGGACTAGTGTCTGCTAATACTAACTGATAGAATTAAAAGAGAGAGAACGATCCAACATGGGAAGCGGGATACACAGCAGACTCATAGAATGGCAGATGTCCTAAACAGCACTCTGGCCTCAGAATCAGCCCTTAAGGCATTCGGATCTGGCTAAAAAGCCCATAAGAGTATTTCAGGCATGGAAAGACAAGACAATCTGCAAAAAAAATTCAAGACCCAAATGAAAGATCTCTGTGAGTGAGATCCCAGAGGAAAGAACGGGCCATCCAAGAAGGAGGTACCTTTCTCTGAAGGGAGGAGAGAACTTCCACTTTCACTATGACCTTGTCTAAATAAGATCGAAGTCGGCGAACTCAAAGGTTTCCATAGCCTTGGCAACTCATGACTAGAGCCTAGGGTGATTACTGACGCCATAAGCAAGAGTGCCAATTATTAAGTCAACAACAGGAGTCACTGTGCACTTACTCCCCATGTAGGATCTCTGTCCTTAATGTGTTGTCCAATGTGAAGTAATGCTATAACTAGTACTGAAACAGTATTTTACACTTTGTGTTTCTGTGTGGGTGCAAACTGATGAACTCTTTACTTAATGTATACTAAATTGATCTTCTGTATATAAAGATAATTGAAAATGAATCTTGATGTGAATGGGATGGGAGAGGGAGTGGGAGAGGGGAGGGGATGAAGGTGGGAGGGAAGTTATGGGGGGGGGGGGGAGCCACTGTAATCCAAAAGCTGTACTTTGGAAATTTATATTTATTAAATAAAAGTTTTTTAAAAATGGAGAAGTCAAAAAAAAAGAATTGGTTTTTGGAAAAGATCAAAGTCAACAAAACTTTAGCTATACTAAGAAAAAAGGAGAGAAAACTAAAATAAATAAAACCAGAAATGAAAATATAAGCATTATGGTTGATGCACAGAAATAAAATGGGTCATAAGAGCTTGGACTTAAAATTCTAACCTGTATAACCCAAAGAAGGGGTTAAATCCCTAGAAGCACATAACCCACCAGACTGATCCATGTAGGAATGGAAAGTTGGAACAAACCTGTAACTAGGAAAGACATTGTATCAGTAATCACAGACCTCCAAATAAAAGTCCAGTACAAGACAGCTTCACTTTACTGAACATTTAAAGAATAATCAGTTCAAAACCTTTCCATAATCCTCCAAAAACTGAAGATAGGTACTTCCAACACATTTTAAGAAGTCAGCATTACTTCAAAGCCAAAGTCAGACAAAGATATCTCAGGAAAAGAAACCACAGGCATCCTCACTGATGAACATCAATGCAAAAATTCTCAACAAGATGCCAGAAAACTGAATTCAACAGCACATGAAAGGCATAGTTCACCATGACCAGGTGACATTTGTATCTGGGATGCAAGAATGATTCAACACATGAAGATTGGAATGAAGGATAAATATCACATGATCACCTCATTTCGATGAAGAAAAATTCACTGTCATGATAAAAAAAAACAACTCTCATAAAACATGATGTCAGCAGAATAAGGCCCAGCTCACACAATGAAGAGCCCCCACACACTGCCATATCCAATGGTAGGAAACTAGATGCTCTCCTCTAGATTCAGGGACAAGGCAGAGATACCCACACGTTCCATTTCTATGCAACATGGTGCCAGAAAACTCAGCCACAGAAATTAGAGAAGAAAATAGATAAATAGCATTCAAATAAGAGAGGAAGAAGTAGGTCATCTATTTAAAGATTACATTTCCAAATATATAGAAATCCCTTGAGATTTTACACACTCACAGATACACACACACAACCTACAAATTCAAAGAATCTTCATGATAGTCCATATAAAAATAAATAGTTTTTTGTTTTATGATTTTTTATTTATTTATATTTATGTAAGGTGAACAAATTTCATGTTTTTAAGAAATAAAGGTTTAACAGAATAATGACACTTTCCATGCTGCTCTCCCCCCTGCCCACACTCCCACCCTCCCTCCTCTTTCTTTTCTTATTTTTTCTTTTAATTTTCACAGTGACATACTTTCAGTTTATTTTATTATCACAAGCTTAAACCTCTACTACATAAAGAATTAAACAGGTACCAAGTAGAAACGACACTGTTCCTCCAGAGTATAGACAGATATACAAAACAACATATGTGAGAAGTATATTTGGAAAATTATCGTACTAAAAAAAACATCAATAAGAATAACTATCTAGAAATAAACTAGGGAGGAAAAAGACTCATAAAACCAAAATACAACCCAATGATTAATGAAATTAAAGGAGACACAAGCACATTGAAAGACACCCTATGTTCATGGAGTACAAGAATAACCATTTTTAAATGTCCATAATGGGGTGGTATTTGGTATAGTAATGGAGACATCTGAGTTTTGTGTTCAGCTCCTGGTTCAGGCATCCCGCTAATGAAGAAACCTGCTGGGAGGCAGCAAATGATGACAAGGATTTGGCTTTCTGCCAACCATGTGAGAGACCTGGATTGAGATCATATCTCCAAGCTTCAGCTTATTTGGACATTTGGGAAGTGAATCAGTAGATGAGTTTGTGTGTGTGTGTGTGTCTCGCTCTCTCGCTCACTCTTTCTCAAATGAATAAAAGTAATGTCATAGAAAAGACTACCCTAAGCTTTGTATGAAACAAAGGACTAAGTATGAAAAAATAGAGTATTTTAAGAACATATTACAAAGCTATAGTATCAGAATAGTATTGTATTGGCATAATGGCAAATATATATACCAAAGGAAGAGAGTAGAGAGCTGAGAAATAAATTGACAAATGGACTGTCTCATCAACAAAAGGTAATGAAGAGAAGGTTCACAGGAAAGGAAAAGAAAGGGTGGGGAGGGAGAGGGAGAGGGAGGGAGGGGAGGGGAGAGGAAGAGAGGGGAGGGGAAAGAAAGGGAGGGGAGGGGAGAGGAAGGGAGGGGAGGGAGGGAGGAAATTGGATGCTTATCTTACACCAAATACAAAAATAAACTCAAAGCAGGTTAAAACTCAAATTAAAGACACAAAACTCTAAAACACCTAGAAAAAAAAAAATAGAAGGAAATCTACAGGACATTGGAATCAACCAGGATTTCCTGCATATGACTCCAAAAGAAATAATCAACAAAAGCAAGAATTAGAGCTCACATCAAACTAAAATTATTCTTCACAGCAAAACAATTAAAGGAGTGAAAAGTCAACCTACAGAATGGGAAAAATATTCAAAAGCCATATATCTGATAAGTCTTAAATATCCAAAGTACACAAATAATTCCAGTAAAAATACAGCAAAAAAAAAGTAGCAATTTAAAAATGATCTAAGCACTTGAGTATATATTTCTCCAAAGATTATGTGTGTGAAATCACTGATACCAATGTTGATAGCAATCACTGGGGAACTGTAAATCAAAACCAAAATTATGTATCTATCTCTTCACACTTTCTACAGTGGCTATGATGTAAAAAAAAATGCAGACAAGCTAATGTAGATATAGGAACCCTTGCAGATTGCTAGGAAGCATTTAAAATGGCATGTAAGCTATGGAAAATATTATATACAGGTTCCTCAAAAATGTTAAAATACCAAATCATTCTGCAATCCTTTTTCCAGGTACTTACCAAAAGAATTCAAGTCTGGACCTTCTTAAAGAGGTATTAGTACTCCCATGGTCACTTCAGCATTGCTCACAAAGAACAAGACACAGAAGCAACATGAAATCTTTACTTAATATATACTAAATCGATCTTCTGTATATAAAGATAATTGAAAATGAATCTTGATGTAAATGGAATGGGAGAGGGAGCGGGAGATGGGAGGGGTGCAAGTGGGAGGGAAATTATGGGGTGGGGGAAGCCATTGTAATCCATAAACTGTATTTTGGAAATTTATATTTACTAAATAAAAAAGTAAAAAAATAAACAAAAACAAAAAAAGAAATATCCACTGGCAAACAATGCATCAAGAAAAACAGCACTCATACAATAGGGTGTTGTTCAACTTCCAAAATGTATGAACTCCTACAGTGTATAACAACACAGATGCTCTTCAATGACATTGTGCTCAGTGAAAAAGGCTTCATAAAAAAGATCAGTAGTGTGTGATTCCATTTAAATGAGCTGTCTGTCAGAGATTAAATAAGTAATAAAGACCCTCCCAACAAAGAGAAGCCCAGGACTGGATGAATTCAGTACTGAATTCTACCAAACATTTAAAGAAGAACTGATTTCAATTCTGCTTAAGCTATTCAAAACAACTGAGGAAGGGAATCCTCCCAAACTCTTTCTATGAAGCCAGCATCACCTTAATTCCTAAACCACTAAAAGATACAACAGAGAAAGAGAACTATAGACCAATTTCTCTGATGAACATAGATGTAAAACTCCTCAACAAAATACTAGCCAAACAAATCAAAGATCATTCACCTACAACAAGTGGGATATATCCTGGTTTGCAGGGATGGTTCAATGTTTGCAAATCAATAAATGCAATACACCACATTCACAAACTGAAGAACAAAAGCCATATGGTTATCTCAGTTGATACAGAGAAAACATGTGACAAAATGCAACATCCTTTCATGATAAAAACCTTAAGCAATTTGCGTACAGAAGTATATTCTTCAACACAATCAAGACAATATATGAAAAACCTACCATGAGTATCCTATTGAAAGGAGAAAAGGTGGAAGCATTCTGCATAGGGTCGGGAACCAGGGAAGGATGCCCACTCTCACCACTGCTATTCAATATAGTCCTGGAAGTTTTACACAGAGCCATTAGGCAAGAAAAATAAATCAAAAGGATACAGATTGGAAAGGAGGAACACAAACTATCCGTATTTGCAGATGGCATGTCTCTACATATAAGCGAACCAAAGGAGCCCACTAAGGTACTATGAACTCATAAAAGAGTATGGTAGAGTGACGGGATATAAAATTATCATCTTTGAATCAATTTAACCAAGGATGTCAAAGGTCTCTATGATGAAAATTATAAAACATTAAAGAAATAAATAGAAGACACACAAAAATGGAAAAAATCATCCATTTTCATAGATTGAAAGAATCAAAAACAACAAGATATCCACACTACCAGTAGCAAATTAGAGATATTGTGTGATTCCAAAACACCAAGGACATTCTTCTCAGATCTAGAAAAAAATGATTCAGAAATTCATATGAAAACACACGAGATCCTGAATAGCTAAACAAAACTTAAACAAAAGCAAACCCAGTGTATCATAATACCTGATTTCAAGACATTACTGCAGCATGGTTATAATCAAAACATCTTGGTACTGGCACAAAAACAGATGGATAGACCAATAGAACAGAATAGAAATGCCAAAAATCAACCCACGGAGCTGCAACAAACTTCTCTTTGACAAAGAACAAAAACCAATCCCTGGAGCAAGGACAGTCTCTTCAACAAATGGGGCTGAGAAAACTGGATCTCCACAAGCAGAAGTATGAAATGAAACTGCTACCTTACACCTTACACATAATAATCCACTCAATATGGATCAAAGACCTAAATCTACGACCTCAAACCATCAAATTATTAGAGAACACTGGGGAAACCCTGTAAGGCATTGGTGTAGGCAAAGATTTCTTGGAAGAAGACCCCAGAAGCTCAATGAATCAAAACCAAAATTGACAAACAGGATTACAGCAAGCTGAGAAGCGTCTGCACTGCAGTGAAGAGGCAACTAACAGACTCAGATAAAATATTTGTAAACTACGCAGCTGATAAAGGATTAATATCCAAAATCTAGAAATATCAAGAGACTCAACAACAATAAAACAAATAGGCCAGTTAAAAAATGGACAGAAAACTTCAACAGGAATTTTTCAAAAGAAGAAACTCAAATGGCTAACAGACACATGAAAATATAGTCAGGATCATTAGTCATCAGGAAAATGCAAATCAAAACCACAATGTTCCACCTCACCCCAGCTAGAATGGCTCTCATATACAAATCAACAAACAGTAAGTGCTGACAAGGATGAGGAGCGAAAAGTATCTAATCTACTGTTGGTGGGATCATAAACTGGTACAGCCTGTGGAAGATAGTATAGATACCTCAGAAATCTAAATATAGACATATCATGTGACCCAGTCATTTCACCCCTCGGAATTTACCTAAAGGAAATGAAATCAGCATATGAAAGAGTTATCTGTACCACCACATTTATTGCAGCTAAGTTCACAATAGCCAAGATACGGAATCAACCCAGATGTCAATCAACTGAAGACCACATGAAGAAAGTGTGGTATATGTACACCATGGAATACTAAACCATGGTTTTAAAAAATGAAATCCTGTCATTTGCAACATAATGGATGCAACTGGAAACCATTATATGTAGTGAAACAAACCAGTCCCAAAAAGACAGATACCATATGTTCTCCTTTATCTGTGGTAAATAAAAGAGTATCTAAAAGGTAATCCATAGAAGTGAAATTGATACTTTGGGATGTGATGATTTTGAAGAGCTCTTGTATTGATTGTTGAGGAACAGTTTCTTTTTTCATACTATTTGTTGAACTTTCTACATATTATAGGGTTAATCTTATGAGGATAGCATTAACCGAAAATAGATCTTTGTAAAAAATAAGAATAGAAATAGGAGGGAGGAGGAAAAAAGGTGTTAAGTGTGTGTGGGAGGGAGTATGGGGTGGGAAGAATGTTCCTAAGTGTGTATATATGAAATGCATGAAGTTTGCATCCCTAAATAAAAGGTTAGTAGGTAAAAATAAATAAATAATAAAAATTTAAAAATAAAGTCCTCTATTCAAGGATCTTCCTAAAAGTCTTTATGTCAAAAATAAACAAATGAGCTGTCTGAAATAGTCAAACGCATGGAGGCAGAGAGGACACCCACAACTTGAGCAAGAAGGGAATGAAGAGCTGGCAATTAACCTTTGTAAACTGTCACTTGTGCAAGGTAAGTTAAGTTCTAGAGATCTGCTGTAGCACAATGCACCTGCACAGAAATTATTCCATTTCACACTTTTAAAAATGCTAAGAGAGACTGTCATTGTGGCACAGTGAGTTCAGCCATAGCTGGTGACACCATCATCCCATATGGATGCAGGTTCAAGTCCCAGCTGCTCCACTTCTGCTCCAGCTCCCTGCTAATGCACCTGGGAAAGCAATGGAATATAGTCTCAAGTATGTGGGCTACTGCACCCATGCAGGAGACCCAGATGGAGTTCCTGATCTTAAATTCAACATGGCCTAGCCTTGGCTGTTGCAGCCCTCTGGGGAGTGAACCAAGGAGTGGAAGATTTCTCTCTCCTTCTCTGTATGTAACTCTTTCAAATAAATAAATCTGAAAAAGATGCTAAGGGGCATGTATTTGACCTAGAAGTTAAGCTGTTGGAAGAAACACCTACATCTCATATTTATTGTATAAGTTTTGAGTGCGAGCTCCTGGTTCCAGATCATTGCTAATGTGCACTATGAGAGGCAACAAGTAATGGCTCAAGTATCTGGGTCTCTGCCACCCAAGTTGGGGAGACTCAGATTCAGTTCCTGAATACTGGCTTCAGCCTGACCCAGCCAGGGCCATGTGGGCATCTGGACTAGAAGGGAGCTGTCTCTCTGCCTCTCAAATAAATAAATAAAATTTTTAATAAAATCTGTCAAAATAATAGAATATTTAAGTTCCTATCATAATAAAATAAAGAGAAATATTTTAAAGTTAATTCTTGGCTTGCATACAGGGATCCAGGTCCCAGTGTTCTAAGGACACATTAAGGTTTGATCTGGTTTAGGTTTTCTCCAAACTAGAACAGAACTTTTATCTTCTGGTGACAGGGCCTGCTAACAGTTTGCGGGCTAAGAAGCAGCATTCCCAAGCAGGATCTGCCCAAGCAGGGGGTGGTTTGGAACACAATGTGCAAGGAGGATTTGGCCTGATCTTTTAACCTTGGATTAAATTTCCCTCCTATTTGCACAGTAAATAAAATGTGCATTGCAATAAGGAAGATACTACCATACAGGCTACATGTAACAGCAGAGAGCAGAAATTTTATTCCTCAATGTAAAACTTGGTGTTGCTAGCGAAGTGTCAGTCAGTGTTTCACAGAGGATCTTTGGAAAGGATCTTGAAAATCACTGAGCTGCTCAAGAGAGCAATGGTGAAGGAGTCTAATGCAAGAGGTGGGGCACATGCAGGTGACTGCAGCACAGGCCTGATGACTGAGCTCACAGCAGGGCGTGTACAGGAGATGGGCAGAGGGCGGTCTGCACATAGCAGTGGGTGTTATGGTCACACAGACCCCATTTGTCCCCAGACCAGGGTACAACCTCAGAAAGAAGACAGTCGCACCAGGAAGACCAGAGGAAAGCAGGTCTCCAAGGGCAAGGCTTCCTGGAGGATGACATCCAGAGAAGAGCTGAAGAGCAGTAGACTCTGCCAGTGATGCCATGCACAGTGCATGCACGCGGACAGAAGTGCAGGGGAGGGCTGGCCACATGACTTCTCTTGCAAATGAAAACACATCCCTCTGCTTAAAAGCACCATCAAGTTCACGATGACACCCTCAGTGCATTCAACCAAGCACTGTTGTACGTGTAGGGCCCTAATGAAGGACTGCACCATAGGAGATGCCCATGGAACCCTCCCTATGTCATGAACCAGCAAAGAGGATTAAGGAGCATGGGATGAGAAATGATTGGAGTCCAGAGCTTCCATGGTAGCCTCTGACAAGTGGCAAACGGCATGACCAGCAACCCTGTTGATCACCAAATACATCCTGGTGGCACATCTGTGAGGACAGAGAAAGGGTGAGGCAGAGACAGTGAAGGAGTAGACAGCAGCCTGGGACTCATGCTGCCGGAGGCTGCACGCCAGGGAAGGAAGCTTTACTGTGAATCCAAAGGGTCCTTCCTTGCAAAGGAAGCACCAAGGCCCCCCAGATCTCTACTGATTGTGCCTCGTGGAGGTTGTTACAAAGGCTGACACGGGGTGCATTGTCTGCCCTGGTCCACAGCCTTCACTGGACAACTGTGGACCCCTGACGTGGTGTTAACAATAAATACTTTAATCATTATACATGTCTCCAAAACTCCCACACCTTCACTGTTAAGTCTCAAACCACCTGAGGTTCTCTAAGCATTGGGGTCTAGCTCTTTGGTTGCATGTATCACCTCAGAGTTGCCAGGAGGAAAAGCTCAGTGAGGAATGCACCTCTCTCTGTTCATCACTCAGTTACACTGCACTGAGAAGGGTCTGGATGTGAATGTGGGCTCCACCACCTACTGACCCCTAACTAAAGGTACTAGCCAACTCTGTGACTTGGTGTACCTCCTGGTAGGATCATGTGGAATGCAGGAAAATGAGGGCAGCTGCGTGAAGTGTTTTAGTTCTTGAAGATTCTCAGAATGGTAACTGCCAGGTAAACAGATCACTGGGGGGTAGACGTGATAAGGATGCTGCAAGAGACAGTCCCTCCTCCCATGTCTGTCCAGAACCTCAGTGGACCAGCCCAGGGCAGCACGGAGCCCTCTGCCCTGCAACCTGCACATTCTCAGTTGCTCCCTGGGGAGCCCGTCAGGGGCCACATCAAGAACCAGCTCCATGCCGGCGCCGCAGCTCACTAGGCTAATCCTCTGCCTTGCGGCACCGGCACACCGGGTTCTAGTCCCGGTCGGGGCGCCAGATTCTGTCCCAGTTGCCCCTCTTCCAGGCCAGCTCTCTGCTGTGGCCAGGGAGTGCAGTGGAGGATGACCCAAGTCCTTGGGCCCTGCACCCCATGGGAGACCAGGACACGTACCTGGCTCCTGCCATTGGATCAGCGCGGTGCGCCGGCCGCAGCGCGCCAGCCACGGTGGCCATTGGAGGGTGAACCAACTGCAAAGGAAGACCTTTCTCTCTGTCTCTCTCTCTCTCACTGTCCACTCTGCCTATCAAAAAAAAAAAAATAATAATAAAAAGAACCAGCTCCAGGCTGCCGGCCTCCTCTCGTCTCACCAACTCCTCCCGCTACAACATGATTTGTATTTATTACATATTAATGCCACTCACCCATTTAGAGCCACTAATGAAAACAATTTATGTAGGTAATGAAAACAATTTATGTAACAAATGGCTAATTATATGACACTTGGAGAAGAATTAAACATTCAGAACATGAAATTCAATAATGTGTACATTTGATATCCAATTTACCACAAAATGTGGAAACCAGGGACAGACTGTAAATCAAGCTGATTTGGTTGGGTGCTGTTGGGAGTACAGAGCTGTTTCCGATGCCGTGGGCCAGCCCCACACCTTCCCAGAGAGCAGCCACTCTGGGTCCTAGGAAGAGCAGGGCCTGGCACAACACAGGACTGGGTCCTTTGCCCACTCCCCTTCCCTGTTTTGTACCTGGGGCAGAACCTGAATTTCCCGTCCCTGTTTGCTCCTGCATCTGTTCTGCTCGTTAGGGTGAGGACTGTGGTGCAGTGGCTGTGAATTTCCGAGCGCCTGTGCACAGAGGAACAGGCTGAATGGGAATGCCCTGCAAACACCACTTGATTCCCTACATGCCCACCTGTCCCCCGACACACAAAGTCGAGGCCACATATCGAAGACAGATCAAGTCCTCCAGAAAAGGAACTGAAGGCACAAGAAAGGGACATGTCTGAGGCCCTGTAGTGGAAGGGAGGTCAGCAGATACACAGATGCTCTGCTCCCTTCATGCATACCCAGGTGTCACCTAAAGACAATGGCACCTCGAGCACCCTCCACCATCTGAGGGGCTGCAGGATCAAGAGCCCACAGCATCCGGGCCAGCACTGTGGCATAGCAGGTAAAGCCGCCCCCTGCATGCCAGCATCCCATATGGTCACCGGTTCAAGTCCCAGCTGCTCTAGTTCTTATTCAGCTCTCTGCTATGGCCTGGGAAAGCAGTAGAAGATGACCCAGGTCCTTGGTCCCCTGCAGCCGCATGGGAGACCTGGAGGACACTCCTGGCTCCTGGCTTCAGATCGGCACAGCTCAGGGGATGGAAGTTTGTGCAATGAGTAGGTCATGTGTGGAGGAATCTTCCCCAGGGGCGATGCAGGCTCAGTATTGCAAACTGAGTCCTAGAGAATCCGAGTTCTGTGTCCTGTTCAAAAAGAAGGGCCTCCTCTAGGAATGTCCACTAAGGGTCAGTCTCAGATGCCTTACTGAGACTAAGCAAATTCGCTTCCCAAAGCACCTGCTGGCTGGCCAAAAGGAGTGATGAAAACATTTTGGAAGAAAAGGCAACTTAGAGGGCCCTTCCGGGTCTTTCCTGGAACATACTGACCCAGTGTGAGCACCAGCAGGACCTTTGGTGACAGGACTCTCTGGGCAACAGGAGATAACCTTGATGGAGATCAACCCCCACCCACACCTCCAGGCAGCACGGGCAGGCTCAGCTGGCTGAGGTCTTAGAGCTCTCCTCATTCCTTGGCCACCTGTTCTAACCAATAACACTCCCAGGAACCAGCTAGTTGGAATGGCTGATTGCACTACAGACTCAGGTAGGCACCAGTGACTGGACAACTCTCCTTCTCTGTAGTGGCTCCATCTCTATGGATGTGATCAAGCACATCACCATCCTAGTTGGGATAAATGGTGCAAATAGCTTTGTGACTCTGCACTTCTTCAAATGTCTGCCACAAGCTACAGTACCAAGCAGATGTTTCGCCAGACTCTGCTATTTCACAAGTGAGATCTAGTGCCATTGGCAACAGTGCCCCCATCTTGCCTGTGCCCTTTGCAATGAACAGGGTATTCATAGTGTATACTTTTGCACAACTAATGAATATTTCAAAGCTAAATGGAGGGGCTGGTACTGTGGCAAAGAGGTTAAACTGCATTCTGTAGTGTTGACATCCCATATAGGCACCAGTTCCAGTTCTGGCTGCTCTATTTCCAATCCAGCTCCTTGTTAATGCACCTGGGAAAGCAATAAAAGATGGCCCAATTGCTTGAGTCCCTGTACCCACATGGGAGACTCAGATGAAGCTCCTGGCTCCTGGCTTTGGTCTGGCTCAACCCTGGCCATTGCAGCCATGTGTGGAGTGAACCAGTGGATGGAAGATCTCTCTCTGTCTCTCCCTCTCTCAATGTAGTTCCGACTTTTGAATAAATAAGTATGTTTAAAAGAAGCTATACAGAAGTTAAATTTTAGAGAACTGATTCAGGCGCAGACACTCCGGCCACCTATAACATCAGCTGTGTCCCAGGCATAGAAGTGGGCAGCTCACCAACTCAGGACCCTGGAATTCAGAGGGGTTAAGGATGCCTGGAACTCTGCATCCATGAGGAGGATTTCAGAAAACTATCTCAGGCACCTGGGGAGAGGAAGCCCAGCAACGGTCATGACTGGTGGGTGGCTGTGGCTCCTTTTCCCTGCAGACATCTCGCTCTGTGGCCCTCTGTACGTCAGTTCCTTTCTGAGGCTGCAGAAGGTCTTGGTGGTGCCACATCAACAGCACTACTGCAGGAATACGTCACAGCTTTCCCTTTGGAAGAGAGCAAGACGCTCCCCAGAAACTCTAGGCCAACTTCCTTCCTCATGGATGATATAGCCAGGACTAGAAAGTGTGTGCTCATTCCTAAATGAAATCCCATGGCCAGGGGAACACTGTCACAGTGAGCTGGGTCCTGCTCCTGATTCAATCACCCCTTGGCTGGCATACACAAAACAGACACCATCGTGGAAACTAGGGTCAGTCAGACAACAACAGACAGGCATGAGAATCCACGTCGAGACATTCATCCCTACGAGACCTGCCTAAACCTGCACCCTACCACCATACTGCATTGCAGGGCTGTCACACATACCCAGTAGGGAACATATCTGAAATGCTAATAAGCACCCCTGGGTTGGTCCTGTGTGAATCCACCCTTTGATGAGCAGATGGCAGAGAGGTGCAGCAGGCTGGAGCACACGGCTGCCTGTCGTCAGGCCTGCCACTCTAACCCTGGAACCATTTTCACAGGAGCCAACACTCACAGCTCATTAGAAAGCTGGGGCAGTGGAGATTGAAATAAAGTAGCCACTGATCCATAAAATGTGCCCGGCACCAATGTTTCCCCAAGGTGCATTCCCATCTCCTGCATCCAGGGCTACATCTTTACATCTTGCAGGGCCAGGCAGCAGGGCCCACACTCTGTGTGTTGGGGGGTGGGGGGAGCAGGTTGGGGGCAGCAGGGGTATAACTGAGAGGTCCCTATGAGAGTGAGCCCTACTCCTGCCAGAAAAATGTCCCCCACGATTCTGACTAAAGGCAGGCCCAAGGGGACAGGGAATTGGACCTTGTGGTTGGTTTCCTCTGCCCTTCCTCTTTTTCTTGTAGGTGAGCCAGTTCCTGTAGACACCTGGCCAAGAACCCACACAGTGGCCAAGCCAGATCCCTTTCTGAATTGACTGCTGAATCCTCAGATGTCCTTCTACTATGGAAAGAAGTGTTTTGGATTGAAGCAGGCTCTTGTAAAATTGGAAGAAAGGTAAAGAATGGTCAGCTTGTCCAGAGTGGGCTGCCATGGTTTCCATGGGTCTGTTGCCTATTGTCCCACACGTGGGACAGACACAATCATGCTGGTCACTTCCAAAACACACATCCCTACAAGCCACTACTCCAGAACGTGTGAATGGAACAAGGAGCAGATATATTTTAAAGCTTCCCATATGATTCTGTCGGTTTGGTACAAGGGTCAACAGCAAGGCTGAAACCCACAGCCCAGTATCTGAGGCCTTCCCTAAGCTCACATCAGCCCTGGGTTAGATCAGTCCTTCCACACCAGCAGACATCATGCAAACACTCCACCCCGTTTGCACCCAGCCCTCTCAGGTTTCTCCTGTGTGCTGGGTGAGTTGTGTCTACAACAAAGGTACACCAAAGCCTTCACCTCCAGTACTTTGGAATACAGGCTTGCTTGGAAATCGGGAGTTGCAGACACTCCTAGTAACTCTAATATGAGGTCATATCTGAGTAGGGTGGGTCCTAACCTGTGTGACTGATGCCCTTCTAAGAAGGAAGCAGCCAGGTGAAGACACCGGTGCACAGGAGAAGCCCAAATGACAATGGAGGTAGAGACAGGAACGAGCTATCTACAAGTAAGGGAGGTCACAGATTGATCACACCAGGAGCTGAGAGCGAGCGTGGCCCTGCCGCCATTGTCACTTCTGACTTGCAGCATCCAGAACTGTGAGTCCACACGTTTCTGAGTGCTGGACCACCTGGTTTGTGGTTCTGGTACAGCAGTCCCTGGAAACTCGCCCTAGAACGTCTACAAGGACTTTGATTTCCCCCAATTCCTACTGACATCACACTCAAGTTCCACTCCCTCCATCTACAAAGCTCCCCACCCACCTCAGCGTCCCCAGAAGCAGCCCCCATGCCCAAGCTGCTTGTCAGCCCCATTCACAAGCACCCACCACTGCCACCTTGCTGTTCTGATACTTGTCTCACACACAGCTCTCCTTTCGCTAGCCTGGCTGCAACTCCTCAAGGCAAGGGGCTAGAAGTTTCAGTTGCCTTTCTCCTACATACTGTTTGGAATTTATGTTTGTAGCAGATAATGAACATTTGTTCAACTTTCTGTTTCTTTTTTCTAAGATGGTGAGTTTTAAACATCTTTTTACTATTTCTTTGAAGAATGGGGCAGCATGGGCTGAGGAGGTCTGACATACACTAGCCCACTCCCCAAATGCCCGTAATAGTCAGGTCTGGGTCAGGCCTGGGCTGGGAGCCTGGACTCAACCCAGATACTCCACAAGGGTGGCAGGAACCCCAGTACTTGAGCCATCATCTGCTGCTTCCTAGTGATATCATCAGCAGGAAGCTGGAATTGGACTCAAACCCAGGCACTGATAGGAGATGTGGGTGTCTCGTGTTGTATCTGAACTGCTGTGCCAATCACATGCCCCCAGCTTGCTATTCTAATCAAGAAATGGAATAAACTTATAAAGGTGATTTTTAAGTCAGAAATCTCTGCTCTTGCCTTTCTTTTCTTCCCTGAGACAAGGCACTAAATAGACTCAAGAAGTTGCAAACACTGAGGATAATACAGGAATGTGTCATCACTAAGTGTGGCTAATTAATTACACAGCTTGGAGCAATGATTATACCTTTCCTTTCCTCTTGCTGTTAATTTATTATTCTATTTATTTGTGGAATTGTTGAATTCAAGGAATAGTTGTTTTGCCATTCATTAATGGGTAGCAACGCTTCTCACTTAATATTCCTGTCCCAAGAAAAAGAGGAAATTGGCATGTGTGATTTCAAGAATTACAAGGCTAATTCATATCCCACTGCAATATGATGTAGTACTTCACAACAGAAGGAGAAAAAATCCTTACAGCAGCAACCCCAAGTCCAGTCTTAGTCATGGTTAATCGTGGAAGTCTACCCTGGCGAAGGACTGACCTCCACAGAAAGTTCCACCCAGGGCACATGGGATGACATGAGGCCCAGGGCTGTCACTACACTGTGTGTGTGACAACATCATGAAGTCATCCTGTGATCATGAGGATGCTAAGAGAGCCAAGATCATAATACATTCATAATAGGCATCATGAAAAAGAACTGGGTTTTAAATAAGAAACTATTTGTCTCCATTTTGGGACTCTTTTACTTACAAATATTTATAAAAACTTAATGTAATCCTAGTAACATAACACTGTAACAGAAATATTTGCTTATTTTATTTTACTTTAAATGCTCCAAAGGTTGCCTTAAATTGTGAAAACCACATAATTATCAAGCCTCCAAATAATAAAGGAGATTTTGCATAATTTACAAAATACTAATATGAAACTAACCAGAACTCAGACATCTACACTCTCAGACCTCCTCTTAAGGCAGTCCTGTTCCCAGTTATGATTTCACGACATCCCATGATAATAATACCTTCCATTATATAACATGTTCACATCCCCAAAGATCACTAATGAAGATTCCAGGATTTTAAATGTATTTAGAGAGTCAAAACTGTTAACAGACCTCAGTGAAAGGACATATGCTCCCTCATCAAACACAGGTACAACGTCTGTCATTTAGGGGAAGCCTTAATTCCCTTTCCATGTCCAGAAATCAGAGGGCAGATCTCAGGTAGTTGGGGAGAAGGGATGTCAACTACAGACTGAGTCTAGCCACATGGGTTGAGACTAGAGCAGGAAGGTTCTGAAAATGGTTCAAATATGGTACCATGAGAGGATGCTGGTCCAAGTCATGGCACAGAAGTGTACACAAACACCACAGAAAAACTCCATCATCAATTACACTGACCGTCTCCTTAGCCCTGCCTCTGGTCCCGAGTCGTCGGCAGAGCTTTACCTGTTGGATGTTCTGGGGGCTCTGGGCTTGAGCTATTAGTGCCGCTCAAACTTCATGAAGCAGTAGGGTGTTCATCACACCAAAGCAGACACACAACAGTTTCTACAGCAAAGAGGTCACAGAAAGAAAATGAATTTAAAGTATCCTGAGACAAGAATATATCTGTCAATATAAAAATGTTCAAGAATTACATGTTAATAAAAAATAATTACCAAAAACCCAGCTGGAAGGCGTGTGGTGTGAGATCCACAGGACATTCCCACACACACAGTTTCCACACATGGGGAGATTGTGTGGTATTTATGTTTATGGTTGTATCCCACTATTACAAAATATTCCATCACTAAGACAAAAGACTTACTAAGCATTTACAAGATTCTCAGCACTGTTGCAGCTTCTAGGGACTAGAAAAAGGCATCATTTTCTAAGTGCCCACTGTAACAGGATAACTAAAAACAATGACTGTGGCCAATTTAGGAGCAACTGGAACCCGACACCTTCAAATATAACGACTTGAATTATAGCAATTTCCTGCCTAGAGATATTTGTACTGCTTAAAACCTAGCACAATTTCAAACAAATCTAGACTAATCATTTCTAAGAAATTCACAATGGGATTTGTTTGTAGGCATGATGTAATGCAGAAATCTAGAACAGCATAAAACGTAGGCAGTAGCATTGAGTCTTTGGATAACAGGAAGGGTGGCATCCCAATCCTGGAGAGGCAGGAGATGAGCCACAGGTTCACCAGGCCCTTGGACCATCTCAGAACAGAAGTGACACCAGAGCAGAGTCCACCCCACTGAGCTTAAGGCCAGAGCCACGGCCTCAGAGACCAGCATGACACCATGCTAACATCCGTGAACTGGATCCCAAGGGACAGGAAAGAGAAAACAGGACAGAAGAAATACAAGGAAAATAGCAGCTTACATTTCCCCAAATTTCCTGCAAAACCTCAACTAACATATCCAGGAAGCTCAGCAAAGTCCAGCCAAGGCAAACACGACAGAAAACCACACCTGGCTCATCAAACACTGCAGAAATCCAAGGAGAAAGAGGAAACAGATGAAAGCAGCAAGAGGAGAAAGACGTGGCATCCCCTGGGAAGCAGTGATCTGAACCAGAGCTGACTTCTCATGGAAACAGCAACGGCCAAGCGAGACTAGAATGCAACTATTAAAGGAGGACAGGAGGAAATGAGGGCACTCCTCAAAACTTAGAGTGAAACAGAGCTCTCTTTCAGTAAAGGAAAGCTGACAGAATTTGTCACCAGCATATCTGCAATTAAACAAATGAAAAAGTAATTTCTTCAGGATAAAGAAAAATGATAGGAAAATGGCAAGAAGGAATGAAGAATCCCAAATGTGGGAAACATGTGACAAACATTAACGGGTAGAGATGAGGATGCTTCAGAGCATTTGTGGAAAAATGGAATCAACAGATAAGCTTATTTTGGTGCAAAAAATTTTTGAAATCCATGTAAATTTTTTCCTGATACACCTTTTCCATGAACTTTTAAAATTACTTTTAAAGACTCTCTTCTTACTTACTTTTGGCAGCTTAAAGCAGAAATAAAACTTTACAATGTGGGTTTTATCACCTAGACTGTGTAAAATATGCACACATTGTAGGACAGAGAAGCTAGGACATGAATAAAATTATATTGTTTAAGATCCTTAAACTTTGCAGTAAGTGTTACAGTATAGATGCTAAGTAGACTATAAGAAATTAAGGATGAATATTAAAATTTTTAGAGCAACCTTGAAAATACAACACAAGAAGTCATCACTTAAAATCAATAAAGGCGTTGTCATGTAATACTAAAAATAAATAAACCCAAAGATCCAGCAAGTTTTGTATAAAAGCACACAATTTATGAAGTCAAGAGAGGTGTGTCCCTCAGAAGTGCATCCTGACGACACTCTGCAGATGAGGGCATTTCACAGAACTGGGCCTTCCCACATTTCTGCTCTCCCCACTGTGGCCTTGACCCTGGCCTCCCATCCTCACTAATGGCACGTACTGGGAGGACTTAACTTGCTAAAGCATGGAGGGCTGGGGAATCCACACAACGGCACGGCACATGAGGCATGCTACGTCTAGGGAATCTAATGAGACCAGCGAGGTCGTTAACCTTCAAGGAAGAGAAGCCGGGCCTGCTGCTTTCAGAATTAGTGAGGCCAATATTTCACCATGACAAGCATCAGTGATGAATAATTAAGTGTTTAATACAATGTTGCTTTGGTGAAAAATGATAACCCTACAATTGATGGGCCTTGGACCCCTTCTATCTCGTGCAGCATGAAAATGAGGGGAGGGAGTGCTAATGAAATAAATGGGTTTCTGATGGCTGAGCTGCAGCAATTGTGATGTTGAAAATCTTTTCAGAACCCAACCATGACCCTGCTGGGAGAATTTCATGAAAAATTTAAGAGGGAAATTTCAACCTGGAAAGAGCTCGTGTCTCACGCCAGCTCGCCTGAGGTCAAACAGTGTGTTTCTCCTGTAATGCTCCGTTACTGTCACAGATATAAATCATTCAGCAGATGCAGATGTTACCAGATCTGGAAATGAAACCCCAGCTCCCCTTCAGATCCTATTTTTATTAGGTGCTAGAGTTATTTAAAACAATTCAACAACTGCATCCATGCATAGCTTCCTATAAAAAATGTTTATTGCTGGCTTTTCCACCTTTTTCAGTAATTACGGCTGCCACTCTGAGCACCCACTCCATCACCCAGACTGTTAAGGAACAGGCTCGCCTCTGGACACAGCTGTTCTGTGCAGCAACACTCTTGCAAAGAATTATCACCAAGATACATTCCAAAGATCATTTACTTCTTAGTAACATTTCTTTAAGTAAGGGGAAGAGTGATTTCTTTAATATGCAGGAAGTGCTAATTAGAATCTTCATTTCTAGTCATTCATCCTGATTTCGCTGAAGACTACAAAAGTTCTGGGGAAAGGTTTAATTAGGGCAACGTGCAGAATGGAGAGACGAGAAGCTGGCCTCTGGGAGTCACAGATTTCCGCTGGAGGTAAATAACAACACACTAATTGTTTTCTCTGGGCTTGTTCAACTGTAACTCCTAACCCAGAGGAGCCCAGCTCTCTACCTTCCACCTGAGAAGCAGACAACAGAGTTTCCCAAAAATATGCTCTTCAGAGAAATTAGCACTCGGGTGGGTGCACAAAGATTGGAGAAACCTGAATCAACCTCATAGCAGACACGTTGGGCCAAAACAGCCCCTGACTCTAAGATGACAGGACAGCCCAGGGCTATAGAGGTGGCAGGGTTTCAGAGGTTTTGGGGTAAAGTTGCACGCCTTTAAAAAAAAAAAAAAGATTTATTTGAAAGGCAGACTTACAGAGAGGCGGAGAGAGAGAGAGGGCTTCCATCTGCTGGTTCACTCCCCTAATGGCCACAATGGCCAGAGCTGAGCTAATCCAAAGCCAGGAACCAGGAGCTCCCCCCAGGTCTCCCATGTGGGTGCAGGAGCCCAAGGACTTGGGCCATTTTCCACTGCTTTCCCAGGCCACAGCAGAGAACTGGATCAGAAGTGGAGCAGCCAGGACTTGAACCGGCACCCATATGGGATGCTGCAGGCTGCGGCTTTACCCACTATGCCACATTGCCAGCCCCGGCAAAACGAACTCTTGCCACTTTCCACGTGGGTCCCCAGCCCAGATGCTCCACGTGGCAGTCTCCTCTACTTGGCCACGTTGACTCTGTGGGAGCCCGAGCAGGGTGCCCTGTTGGCTGAAAGCTGGGGCTTCTCTACACCACCACCGCCTAGCTCTATGCTCACTCGACTGAATGCCCTGCCAGCGTATCTGTTCATGGGGACCAGGGATGTCCTCCATAACTCTGTAGCTGCCTGAGCTCCCCAAAACCAGACACCCTTTCTCCCAGGTTCTCATCACACTTTGCGACAGCAGCACTCATTGCACAGGGTTCACTAATTAGCTACCCAGTCGCCACCCCTCCCACGAGTACACACTCCAAAATTCCATGATAAGGGTCCAGGAAACTGAAATCCCCTCCATCCTCACATGGCAGCAGGCACTGGCAGGGTCACACTAGTACGAGTCACTCACTTTTCCATGGCTCATGCCCCAGCCTGCAAAACCCAAGTCTTCTGAACAATCCTTAACCTTCCCAAAATTCTTGCCACATATTTGAGTTCCTCAGTGTCTGAAGGCAAACAGCCTTCTTGGCTTCTTGGGGTTCTCACAAGCCAATTGTAACCTCCCTACCACAGCTCTGCTCTGGGACTTCTGTGAGATCCATGTTTCCCTACCATGGATCCTTCCCAATGCCCCCAAAGCTGCAGGGTCTGGGGGTGAAGTGCGGTTTCACCCTCATCACACTGAAACAGCAAAAGGCTCTGCCCAAAATTGGCCAAGGCCCCTCCAACTTGGCCCGTTCTGTCCTCTGCCACCAGCAACCAAGACCAAGTGACACAGGCCTTGCTTGTCTACACTTCCTAACAGAGTCATCATCTCACTCTCCTTCCACCATGCAAACCCAAGTCTGCAGGCTATACCCTCCACAGCTGCTGCTGTCCTCTCCTTGCTTGTGTCTTCCCACAGGTGCCTGCAGGACTCCCCTCCACAGGGGCTGATCATTCACACAGCTGCCTGGTGGTGCCTGGGCCAGAAACATGCCGATACTTCCAGGAAGGCCCAATCCCATTTTCGATGCCTTAACACTCATGATACCCCAAGAACAGGCCCAAGGCACCACCACAACCTGCAAAGTAGGTACAAGAACTCAAGACAATGACATGAGTATTAAGGAAATGATGGAATTACCCCCGAAAAGGAGTCCTGCAGAGCTGGGTTTCAACCTGCTCTATCCAACATCAACTCACACCAGCCTCGCAGACTGCTTAGCACTAAAGCTGCCTGCAGGACAGCAAAACAAAAACCTGACAATCAATAGAAAGCAAAGCAAAGTTGACAACTCCATTCCTTTGGGAAACACTGTGATACAGCAGTAAAAACAATGGCCTGGAGAGCAGGACTCTTGGGTCTTGGATCCTGATCCACTGTTGAAGATCATGCATTATCTTGGGTAGGTCTCCATACACTTTTGGTGCCTCAGTCCCATGGGCACAAAACCAGTGATAATTTCTCTCCTCCTGCTCTCTCATGACATAATGAAATTCAAGTGAGATCATAGCAAAATCCTTAAGAACTGCAAAGCCGTAAAAGGTAAGAATAAAAGGTAAGAAAAACCACAGCCTTCCCAGGGAGAATGAACAGCCCTCCAGTATTTCACTGTGATGACAAGTAGCGTAAACCCCCACCTCCATACAGATACATCCCGCCAGCCCCAGGAATCTTGAAAGATAGAAACAGTAAAATGCATAGAGAGCAGAAAACAAAACAAAGGAAATGGGTCTCTTCAGGTAACAGCAATATATTGTATGTGGTCCTCTCCCAGGGTTTGCCCACAGGTTGCAGCTCTCTCCTTGTGTATTCTGCGACTGTCAGCAGTGGAAACAGGCACCCACTCTGCTCACACCATGAACAGTGAGATATTCTGATGTGAGCATTTATTTGTTTGCTCACCATCTGAATTCTAAAGAAGCTTACAGCTTCCATAAATGTTGGGGCAGCATTTTTAAAAAACGGGATCCAAATATAAAATATTTACTGCCAGGAAGGAGACTGTTGGAGCCACTGGAGAAAATATTCTGCCTTTAGGAGCCAGTCTGTGTTAGTCACCTGGTTTCAAAGAGTGATTTTTATTGGTACTCATGAATAAAAACAAAGAATAGCTGTCTGTGTTTTGTCCAGTTCTTTGGTAGTAACAGCTGCGTTAATATTCCAGACTCTGTTTAGATTTCTCTAAAAGGGAATATGTCCTAAAGTATTGCCTCTTTTTTGTGCAGGGCTCGCCGCAGTAATCCCCAAGATGCCCTCTTCTAAGCAGATCTGTAGCTGTCAGGATCCCAGCTGCCATCAGCTCTCAGATGACACAGGTGATGCAGCCACAGGGGCAGCTTCCCTGGGTTGATGACTGCACCTTGCTGTCCTGCAGCCTTTCATTCACTCCTACGTATCCATTCACTGGGTTGATAGGAAACTAACAGTATTCATTGCACAACTGATAGGGGGGGTGACTTCTTAGAACTGCAAGGATGTGGATCTTTGCCGTCAATGTAAAATAATCTAGACTTTGTTGATGTGATAAGAATCAAGTGAAAGCATTGGAGGCCAATGAGCAGGCAAAATCACACAAAAACAGAATTTCTCCTGACACCCATTTCTAAGTGATCATGAAGCCTGCTACTGACTTTGACTTTTTGGATTTTGAAGTGTTCACCTCCAACGCCACCCCAGAAAGTTACCCAGGAAGAAGGGTCTAAAGTGAGTAGCCTGAGATGCTGCCAAAACCAGAATTCCTTGGTAACAGCAAACATCTTAATGAATCTCATGTCTTAAGCACCCACAGAACTAGAGCAAAACAGAGCTAAGTGGAGGTATAGGACTGCAAGGACCAAATGGGTCTGTTTGGCAGTTTTATTCTAATTTATTAGACCAACACTTCCTCTATGGCCCCCAAGCTCCCAGGAGTCAACAGCCAGAAGCTCAGCAGCTGGGGGTCGTGTTTGCTGTAACAGAACCTTCTTGTAAAATGATGGGTATCTTATTTTTCCTAATCTGTGGTAACTATTAGAGTGCCAAAAATGTAATATATGGGACTGAAATCAACATTTTGAGATCGATGATTGTTATAGCCCTTGTCTTTACTGTTAAGAAAGAGTGGTTTTTATCTTCTTACTATTTGTTAAACTCTTTACTTAGCATAGGATTATGAGTATGAACTGAAAGTAGATCATTGTAAAAATGAAAGAAAATAAGAGAGAAGGAGGGGAAAAGGTGGGAGGAAGAGTGGGAGCATGGAAGAGTGGGAGTGAGAAAAATCTGCATACATTAATTACTAGACATTTGTTTAACCTTAAATAAGAAAATGATGGGTATCAGCCCTGGATGCATTAAGGCAAATTAAAACTGCCTCTTCTGTGACTTCAAATATTGTAACGGACTCAAAAGAATTACTCATAATAGTGTTTCAGATGCTTTAGCTAAGAATTATTTGTGTTAGTAACAGTGAGGAAAGACACTTCTGAGACTTTTCAGAAAGTGCCATTCCCAAGACTTTGAAACCACAGCATTTTGACAACCACTTGGCTCTAGTGAGTTCAGCATCAGGTATCCCTCTTCTAAGAAAAATAAAAATAAAACAAATCCTTTGACCATTCTCCTCTCTAATTTTTTCAAAAATATTCTTTCTGTTAAAGATTTATTCATTTATTTGAAGGCAGAGTTGACAGGGGGAGAGAGAGAGAGAGAGCATGCGCTCCCATCACTGGTTTACTCACCAAATGGCTGCAATGGTTGGAGATAGAATGGACCAAAGCCAAAAGCCAGGAGCTCTTCTGGATCTCCCATGTTGGTACAGGGGCCCAAGGACCTGAACCATCCCTGGATCCCATGCCATTAGCAGGGAGCTGGATCAGAAGTGGAACAGCCAGGACTCAAACCCATACCCACACGGGTTGCTGGCATTGCAGATGGCAGCTTTACCCATTACACCACAATGCTGCCCCCCAAAATATTCTTAATCCATATGAAACATAAACAATGTTTCACATTCAATTGAAAAAGATGTGTTCAAATTTTTAAGAATGCAAATGTGTTTAAAAAATTTTAATATGAACTGAGGACTATTCAGAAAGTCTGACTCTTTACAGGGCCCAAAACAAAGAAATATAAAGTGATAATTTGAAGTGAATCCACAAAAGCTGTGGTAGTTTGCACTTCTATTGTTAAAAACCATTCTTCTAAGTGCATTGATAACTTCTAACCAGCAGGAAGATGGCAACTACCATTGGACTGCAAACCAAAAGACTAGACCTGCTTTCTGATCTGCTGTTTTCTAGGTATAGATGGTTGGGTCCACTTTTGTCTGTCTGCACCATTCTTCAAGTGTAAAACTGGAAACAGGGATATCAAATCATTTGTAATTGCAGCCAAAGGAAAGAAAAAAAGAGATTACACTCCATTGTGGATGACCTGAAAATAAACCTGAACAAATACTGAGAGAAGGCACTGAAGCCAGGAAGGGCTGCTCACAGCATCTCACATTGGCTGTGCACCAGGCAGTGGTCCTGGGATTCAGGTATTAGCTAATTCCTCTAAGGCTGGGGTTTTGGATATTCCTATCTGACAAACAAAACTACAGGCATAGCAGGCTGAAATCATTTGCCTAAGGTGAAAGAGCCAGGATGCTGACCCACGGTCTGTTGCTCTTGGACATTATGCTATGGAATAAAATATCATGGTGGAACTAAGGTTAGATGTAGCTTTCATCGTAATATATAATTGTTAAACTTAATTTTAAGTGAAAAGACATCTAAGATTGAATAATAAGTCATAACCCAACTGCATGCTACATAAAGAGGTACTCCTAAAACAAGAAACACAGAAGGGTCTGACACTCATTTATTCATTCAAAAAATATTTATTGAACATCAATCATATGTCAGACACAGTTCAAGCCCTGAAGATACAACAGTGGGCAAATGAGACGAGATCCCTGATTTCACACAGTTTATGTCCTACCTAGGGGAAAGGAAAACACACAGGCTGATGGGTCAATGAGATGTTGAACCTTGCTATGGAGGAAACTGAAGCCTGATGAAGATTTTTGGAGGATAGAGTGGTGGGGGGGTAAGCTTATATAGGAGGGTTCAGGAGGCGCCTCTGAGAAACAGACATTGGAGTGAACGTTTGAAGGAAAAGAAATGTAGGAGGAAAAATGCTCTAGGCAGACAGATAGCACGTTCAATGACCATCTCAAGATGTGGCCTCATTGTTGAAGGGGTGGCAAGAAGGCCAGAATGGCCAAATGGGTGAGAAAGAACAGCTGGGAGGGAGGAGACCTGGCAGAGACCCCGGCACACAAACACCAGCCACAGCAGTCAAGGCCTGCAATGGTCCATTCCACCGTCTGGCCCACGTCTGCCTTGCCCAAATCATCCTCCACTTCCCCCATACCACAGCCCGTGCTGAAGTCAGACTTCCGCTCCCATGCAGAACAGAAGTTACGCCTGCTTCAGGCTATAGCCAGACCACTCGCTATGTGTCTACCACACCACCCTGCCCCTCCTGCTATTTTTTCTGCCTAAACCTCAGCATCACTCTCAGCTTTCATCCATGTTACATTAGAAACAGCCACTTCTAGATTGGCAATGGAACCGTTACTCTATTCAACGTCCTAAACAGGAGCTTGTTTTAACATACTTAGTTCACAATTAAGTACCAAACAAAAGGTTACTATGTGGGGTGACAGATGTGTTAAATAGCTTGAATGTGGTAAGCATTTCACAATGTATAGGTCTATCAAAATGACGCAGTGTATACCTTAGATATATACAATTACTACTTGTTATACGCTGTAAAACTGGAAAAAATAACTACAATGAAAATATTCATTTTCATAAAGAATAGCATTTCCTTTCATAAAAGTTAAACAACTTGGGGCTGGTGTTGCAGCACTGTGGAATAAGCTGCTTCCTGCAATGCAGCAACCCTTATGGGCAACAGGTTCGCGTCCTGGCTGCTCTGCTTCTGGTATAACCCCTTACTAATGTGCCTGGGAAGGTAGTGGGAATATGGTTTAAGGACTTGAGCCCCTGCACCCAAATGAACCACTTGGAAAAGCTCCTGGCTTCTGGCTGGCCAACATCAGCCATTGTGGCCATCTGGGAAGTGAACTAGCAGGTGGAAGGTCTCTGTCTCTGTCCCTGTGTCTGTCTCTAACTCTGCCTTTCAGATAAATAAATAAATGTTTTTTTTTTTTAAATAAAAGTTGTATGACTAAATTTCCCTTTTTGCCACCTCTGACTTCAGGAAGCTCTGAGCTAAGACCACAATGTTAGCTTCTATCAAATCTCCTTCAATTCTTTCATTTAAGTTTCTTGATTTTTGAGACTTGATTGTTGATTTAAATTACAATTCCCTCATTTAAGTTACTTGATTGTTGAGACTAATTGTGTAGGTATATTCATATCATGGAAGGAAATTCACCTTTCCTCTTCTTAGCTCCTTTCTCACAGCCCAGTATCTTAGCCAATCCCTCAAGAAGCAAATCATATACCTTACCATCCTAATTTACATTCCACTCAAGGACTACCTGACAAACCCCCATTGACAGTTAGAGCTTACACCATGATTCAGATCCCTGCTGTGTGTCCTACTGACTGACGCTGGGAAAGAGGTTCCAGCCCATTAAACCTCAGCCCCCATGTGTCTTCATCAGCTCTGCCTGTGTTAACAGAATCCCATTGCCTGGGCAACTCACAGCCTGAGTAATCCCACAGACTAGAAGAGTGAGGTCAAGGTGCTGGCCAGCTTGGCTCAAGTTCCTGGGGAGGATCCACTTGCCAGCCTGCAGTCTCTTCCTTGCTGTGTCTCTCATGGCAGAGGGAGAAAGAAATAGAAGGAGCAGGAGAAAGAATAGAGACAGAAAGAGAGAGGGGAAGAGAGAGCACACCAGAGCTCCAGCTCTTCATTATGAGGTCCTCACCCTGGTCCAAACCTGATCACTATCCGAAGACCCTGACCTCCCAATACCATCACATGAGGGGCTGAGACTTCAACACTCAGTCCATGATAGCACATCTGCAAAAGAGGTACAAAAATCAGTTTCCTCGTGATGTGGGAAATGCTGGACACAGAGTGCTATGCACAGAGCAGGCATGCAGAAGAGCCCAAAATCTCAAAACTGCATCTGTGTGAACATTTCCTGTTAAAAACAAAGACTTTTCCTTATACCCAACTGAAACCAGCAAAGCACAGATAGAAGTTTACACTAGCCAACTTACCTGTATTTAGAAAAGTTAGGCAAGACGTTTTAGAAAACTCAAATCAAGTCTTCCTCCCATTTAAATGAAATGAAAGAAAAATATACGTCCTTTCTGCCAGGCTCTCAAAATTCTATTTTCTTTTCTTTAAAGACATCAGTGGCTTCACTGAAATCCCAGCCGGCAGCTGCACCTCTGCAAGGCATGGACTGTTCTCGACGTCCAGTGATCCGTACGGTATTCCACCAGGACCCTGAGCTGAGGCTAGAACACAGGCCGCCTCTCCACAGCGCCCTCCAGTCCTTCTGTTTCCCATCAGTCAAGCTCAGCTTCTCGCAAACACATGGACACTCATCTGCCTTCCTGCCTTCTGTTTGCACATATGACTTCAGTCCTAATCCATTCCAAAACCAGACCTCAAAATAATATGTGAGAAACAGCCAGTGCTTCTGTGTATGAAACCCAGAAATCCAGACTCACTGTTCATTTGGTAATTTCAGTGTAACAAAGTTAATTCAGCTGAAAATCTTTCTGCAGGAGGCACCACTATTGAGGACACACACATTAAAAATGAATTAGTATGGGGCCGGCACCACAGCTCACTAGGCTAATCCTCTGCCTGCAGCACCATAACCCCGGGTTCTAGTCCCAGTCGGGGCACCAGGTTCTGTCCCGTTACTCCTCTTCCAGTCCAGCTCTCTGCTGTGGCCCAGGAAGTCAGTGGAGGATGGCCCAAGTGCTTGGGCCCTGACCTCGTATGGGAGACCAGGAGAAAGCACCTGGCTCCTGGCTTCGGATCGGCGCAGCATGCTGGACACAGCATGCTGGCTGTAGCAGCCATTTGGGTAAACCAACAGAAGGAAGACCTTTCTCTCCGTCTCTCTCTCACTGTCTAACTCTGCCTGTCAAAAATAAATAAATAAATTAGTATGCATATGTCCCAAAACGTATTATTTTATCTACAAACTCACCCAGAAAAAAAAATCATGGAAACCTTCTCCTCTTGTCTGATCTGGGTTGAGCCGATGGCTTCCCCTCTGTGAGGCCAGGACACCGACCTCTACGACGCCTGGAGGTGACACGCGCACATATTCTTCTCACTGGCTCTTCCTGAGCCATTCCCAAGCCTTTCCCCAATCCTGCAATTCAACACAACCCAGGCTCAAGCTCCAGGCTGCCCCTGGACCATCTGGGAAAGGCCTTGTCCTAGATGCATGCAGAGGATTACTCCAACCTTACGGTCGGCCAGGTCCGTTTCTATTGAACAAAGCATCCTCACCTCCACCGAGGCCTTTCCAAGCTCGCTACCTCCCCTGATAGATCGATGCCTTAACATGTAGCCATGACAACAGGAGAGCTCAGCACACCTAAGCACAAACTGCATTGATTATTTTTTCTGTTTGGTTCTGGATAACACAGTATTCTGGTGTCAGAAGAAGCCTCTCTTCCGCTCTCTTCCAGCATGGGCTGCTACCTCTCTTAAGTGAGCTCCTCTTTTGTGAAGGTAGAATCACTTAAACGTACGTGGAGAAAGTACAAAGTCCCCTAAATATAATGAGCTGATCCTGGCCAGTCTCACAGCTGTGATACTCATGAGTACAGCAAAGAACTCTCAGGGCAGATGCCAGCCCCCTGGCTCCCTGCACCACCACCACCTCCTTGGAGTAACTGTCCTGCAGAGTCTGGCCTCACTGGTCTCTCAGCCTTGAAGAAGGACAGAATCCCTCCAGACCACTGGCAGCTCTCAGAGTGAATCTAAAACACAAAACATTATTTGCATGCAACTGAGACTTGAATGGGTTTAAGGAGGCAGCGTCTCCTCGACCTCCTCCTAGGACCCTCCTAAGTGAAACCACGGAAGTTCATTTGCTTTCAGGTCTGCATGTACCTCCTCCCCACTGGAAATAAGAGTGGGGGTGGACAGGTCACCTAGGGTGAACCATGCTGTGCCCCTCATACAGACCACAAGCAGCCCCAGCTCCTTCCTCCAGGAACACAAGCAATTCAGACACACAGCCAGGACGGCGAAGTTGCTCCCCTCAGCTTTGGTGAGGACAAGGGAATCCTTGCGATTTTCAGCCTACCTGTCCTAAATCCCTGACAGTGACGAGCACTTCTGGAGAAGAAAGCTCCTGACAAGATGTGGATGTCACCTTGGATCTCCCCAGTGAAGACTGCAGCCCCCAGGAGGTACCAGGAAATGCACAATATAACAAAACCAAACGATGCAGAAGATACCTCGGCAGCTTTAGTATGTCCTTTTTTAACCTGCTGATGTCTAAGCTGGGGAAACACAAATTCTAGCTTCCATTAAATGAGGGCTCTCCAGTGTTGGGCACCTCATCCCACTTAGCTCCTATTACACTATTGTTCCCACTCTGCTGACGAGCAGACTATAGGCATGAAAGACTGGCCAGCCCACAGCATCCAAACTGAAACAGGATGCACAAAGGAACAAGCTCTGGCTTTGACTTCAAGTGTGCTTCTAAATAACTCTGCTTTTGAAGAGTCGAAGCAACTAGTGCTAACTAAGGCTGGCAAATTAGCATCACCAATAAGAAACACTGGAGACGCAGTAGGGTGGATTTCATCCCAGGAAGTTGTTCTGGGTGAGTGAACCCTGCAGACCTGGAACAGCTACAGGAGGAGGAGAGGTATCCTGGAGGGCAAGGTGGGGACCACCAGAGCAGGGGCTGGCCTATGTGAGGCCAGGACAGGGGTCAGGGAAGGCAAGCTTGATCTTGGACAGGAAGACACATATTCATGTGAAGCTGGACATGGAAGAGAAAGCCGATGTTCCCACCAATCCTACCTTGCTGATCCTGAGCCTATCTGCACACCACTGATTCTGCCCGACATACATCTAACTGCTAAGGCGGCCCTTTTGTGCATGTCCCACAGGCACCTCAAGTCAACGAGCATAAAACCAGATGCCTTCTTCACACTCAGGCTGCCTTTCACCACCCCTTTCTCTCTGAATAATGTCACATTCACTACCACCCAACCTAGGGAATCCCATCACTCTCAGTCACGCCTGTGTCACCTCATCCACCCAAGCACCACGAGCCCTGGGGTAATTCAGGGTTCTACACACACCACACTTCATGGCCTCAGCCCCCTTTCCACATTTCAACTTCCTGCAAGGTTCAGTCTCTTAATTCATCCTCCAGTCAATGTCAAAAATGTCTTTCAAGATACCTGCTATCATGTCACTTCTTAAGAACTTCTAGATCCCCCATTATACAGAACAAAGCCCAACAAACAAAGCCCTAAAGAAGATAAAATGGCCTTACTGGTCTCATCTCCCCGTACTTCTTCCCATCCAACATCACACTGCTGGCTAGGAACAGCCTGACCCTGGTAGGAAGATGTCCACAAGTCCATGGATAGACTCCTTGTTAGTTTCATCTCCCCTTCTGACACCTGGCATACACATTTCCATCCTGGGAACACAGTCCAAAATTTGTCTTCTTGGTGAGGATTGACTCCTGCCGTGCTGCCAGTTGTCCTGTGTTCTGTGATACAGAGGTGAGGAACACCCAGCCCATGGGCTATATATAAGACCTATGACATCACCGGGTCTGGCCCTGCCAAGGCAACTTCAGGTGGGACTCAAAATTCAATGAATCAGGTCTGGCATTGTGGCATGGCTGGTAAAGCTGCCACCTGCAGATCCAGCATCCCATATGGGTGCCGGTGTGAGTCCTGGCTGCTCCACTTCCAATTAAGGTCTCTGCAATGGCTTGGGAAAGCAGTAGAAGATGGCTCAAGTCCTTGGGCCCCTGCACTCATGTGGGAGACCTGGAGGAGGCTCCTGGCTCTGGACCCATACAGCTCTGGCCATTGCAGCCATCTAGGGAGTGAACCAGTGGATGGAAGACTTCTCTCCCTCCCTCCCATCCTCCCTCCCTCCCTCTCTCTCTGCCTCTGCCCTCTGTATATCTGCCTTTAAAATAAATAAACAAATCTTTAGAAAAAGATGTTAGGTTGACGTCCTTATGAATTGCGATCCATTTGGGCATCTTCCATAATCATCAGAGGTTCGGAGTTACTTGGGCAGCTCCTTAAATTAGCAACTGAAAAATTCAATAACATTTTCCATTCCCTTAATTGCTGTTTGTGTGGATGTGGAGGGGAAAACCAAGCATTTCAATGTTAATAGTGAATCAAAAGCCCTTTAGTGCTATGGTCCAACCAATGTTTATCTCAGGCCATGTGATGACAGAGCTTGGAAGACCACACTTCCAGCCAAGGAGCGATTAGCAGTGACAACAGGTTGATCCGTTTCACCTGCCGACACTGCCCTGATGTTCTTACTGTGCATGTACTGAACGTTTAGAAATGGTACACAGGGGATCCAAGATGGTGAACACTGAGAAGCCACACTGCCCTCAGTCAGAGAAAAACACGAGAAAAATAAACAAAGGAAACCGATTGACATAAATTTCTAGTGGAGAATGGACAGAACAGAACAGAGATTCTGTGGGGCAGGGGGGAAGACAGACATGTGACCACCTACACAGTGCCAGCCCCTCCCAAACCTACATGGCCAGCTGCTCACTGGGAAGTTCAATCTCCCCAGAGTAAGCTGAGAGGAGGCTACTGCAGCGCCTGTCACCAGCAGTTTTGACTAACGGAGAATTGCACAATCTCCACTGGCTTCCTTTGTCCAGTCCAGTCAAGGGAAATGACGTGAACCTGAACAACCATTTTGTTAGAAGAGTCCACATTGCCTTCCTCCCCACCTCCCACCAAAATGCCACACTCAGGGTGCTACGTGGAGATGTCTACTCTCACCATTGCTATTCAATATAGGCCTGGAAGTTATACCCAGAGTCATTAGGCAAGAAAAGGAAGTCGAAGAGATACAATTTTGGAAAGAGGAAGTCAAAAAATCCATATTTGCAGATGACATGATTCTATATATAGGGAATCCAAAAAACTCCACTAAGAGACTACTGGAACTCATAGGAGAGTTTGGTAAAGTAACAAGACATAAGGGCAATACACAAAAATCAACAGCTTTGGATACACAATGTCACGGCTGAGAAAGAACTTCTAAGATCAATCCCATTCACAATAGCTATCAAAAAAAAATCAAATAACTTGGAATAAATTTAACCAAGGATGTCAAAGATCTATACGATGTGAATTATAAAACATTAAAGAAAGAACTAGAAGAAGATATAAAAAATGGAAAAATCTTCCATGTTCATGGATTGGAAGAATCAATATCCTCAAAATGTCCATTTCCAAAAGCAATTTATAGGTTCAATGTGATACCAATTAAAATACCAAAGACATTCTTCTCAGATCTAGAAAAAAATGGTGCTGATTCATATGGAGGCACAGGAGACCCCAGCTAGCTAAAGCAATCATTTACAATAAAAGTAAAGCCAGAGGCACCAATACCATATTTCAAGATGTACTTCAGGCAATTATAATCAAAACAGCCTAGTACATGTAAAAAAAAAAAAAAAAAAAGATGGATATTCCAATGGAGCAGAACAGAAATGCCAGAAGTCAATCCAAGCATCTACAACCAATATATATTTGACCAAGGAGCTAAAAAAATCCCTGGAGCAAGGATAGTCTCAACAAATGGTGCTGGGAAAGCTGGATTTCCACATGCGGACATATGAAGCAAGACCCCTACCTTAAACCTAAAACAAACAAACACTAAACATGGATTAAAGATCTGTGACCTAGGCCAGCGCCGCTGCTCACTAGGCTAATCCTCCGCCTGCAGCACCAGAACCCCAGGTTCTAGTCCCTGTTGGGGCATCAGATTCTGCCCCAGCTGCTCCTTTTCTGGCCCAGCTCTTTGCTGTGGCCCGGGAAGGCAGTAGAGGATGGCCCTAGTGCTTGGACCCTGCACCCACATGGGAGACCAGGAGGAAGCACCTGGCTCCTGGCTTCGGATCGGCAGAGCATGCCAGCCATAGCAACCATTTGGGGAGTGAACCAACAGAAGGAAGACCTCTCTCTCTCTCTCTCTCTCTCACTGTCTAACTCTGCCTGACAAAAAAAAATATATCTATGACCTGACACCATCAAATTATTAGAAAACATTGGAAAAACCCTGCAAGACATTGGCACAGGCAAAGAGTCCTTGGACTCTGACTGCAAAGGCAGTCAGAGCCAAAATGAAAAAATGGGATTATCTCAAACTGAGAAGTTCCTGCACATCAGAAAAAAAAAAAGGTCAGGAAATTGAAGAGGCAACTGACAAAATGGGAGATATTATTTGCAAACTATGTAACTGATAAAGGATTAACAACCAGAATCTACAAAGAGATCAACAAACTCCACAACAACAAAACAAACAACCCACTTACAAAATGGGAAAATAATTAAATAGGCATTTTTTAAAAGAGAAAAATCCAAATGGCCAACAGACACATGAAAAAAGCCCAGGATCACTAGCTGAAGGTAATTGCAAATCAAAACCACAGTGAGATTTAACCCCCCCCCCCCCATTAGAATGGCTTTCATACAGAAATCAACAAATGCTGACAAGGAAGTGGGGAAAAAGTATCCTGATCCACTATTCGTTGGAACATGAACTTTCAAAACCACTGTGGAAGGCAGTATGGAGTTTCCTCAGAAATCTGAATGTAGACCTACCATAAGACCCAGCCATCCCAATCCTGGGAATTTACCCAAGGGAAATGAAATCAACATATGAAAAAGTTTTCTGTACTCCCATGTTTATTACAGCTCAAATCACAATAGCTAAGATATGGAATCAACACAAAGGTCCCTCAACTGAAGACTGGATAAAGAAATTATTGGATGTGTACACCATAAAATACTACACAGTGGTGAAAAATGGATGAAACTGGAGCACATCATACTTCATGAAATAAGCCAGTCCCAAATGTACAAATACCAAATGTTCTCCCTGATCTGCGAGAATAGAGCACCTAAAGTGAAATATGTAGAAGTGAAATGGACACTTCGAAAAGGGATGACTTGAGCTGACCTTGTCTTCACTGCCAAGGAACAGTTTCATTTTCTTTGCTTTTTTGTCTTTTTTTCATATTATTTGTTGAACTCTTTACCTAATAGTTAATTTTGTATGAATAATGTCGACTGAACACAGATCTCAGTAAAAATTGAATGAGAATAAGAGAGAGAGGAGGAAGTTTGTAACTGTATAGTGGTATGCTTTTGCATACATTCCTACGGACTTACTTCTAAGGGTACAGTTTAAAAACTTGTCATGGGACTCTAAATTCCACTAAAATTGGAGATAAAAATGCCATCGTAACTGTTAAAGTGATCATATTAAGTGTTTAAGTGAACATATAGATAGGATTAAGTGTTAAAGGGATCATATAAATAGGATCAAGTGTCTGGTAATACAAATTGATAAAATTAAAAAGGAGAAAATGTTCCAACATGGGAAGCAGTCCACACAGCAGACTGAGAATGACGATCGCTTTAAGTAACACTCTGACCTCAGAATCAGCCCTTAAGGCTTGCTGGTCTGGTTGAAAAGCCTGTGAGAGCATTTCAGGCATGGAAAGCCAAGACACTGTGGCAAAAAATGTTCTACATTAAAGATCTCTGTGAGTGAGATGCCAGCAGAAAGAAGTGGCCATTCCTAAAGTACAACTTTAGGAAGAAGGATGTACTTTTCTCTAAAGGTAGGAAAGAATTTCAATTTTGCTTATGGCCTTGTCTAAATACTGATGGAGTTTGTGGATTAAAAAGGCTTCCATAGCCTTGGCAGCTCATGGCAAGAGTCTCAGGTGGCCACTGATGTAATACATAATAATGTTAATTGTTAAGTTAATAACAATAGTCATTGTGCAAAAACTCCCCATACAGGACCTCTGCTCTCAATGAGTTGTATTGAGAATTACCTACAAAACTAGTTTTCAAACAGTTTTGTGTGTGTGTGTGTGTGCATGCACAAATTTTTGAAAACTTTACTAAGGATAGAGTTGGTGTTCTGTGTAAAAAGGTAATTGGAAGGGAGAGGGAGTGGGAAAGGGGAGGGTTGTGGGTGGGAGGGACGGTATGGGGGGGAAGCCATTGTAATCCATAAGTCGTACTTTGGAAATTTATATTCATTAAATAAAAGTTAAAAAAAAAAAAAGAAAACGAATCTTAATGGAGAATAGGACAGTGTCGCTCCCCCTCTTCGTGGAGGAACGACACAGGACCCTGCGCTGTTCTTTCGTCTGCTCGGCCCTTCCCGGGTTTGCTGCTGGTTCTTCCCGGTTGGCTACCGACCCTTCCACCTCCGTGGAAGGGCGGTTCCCCCTGCCACATTCCCCACTTCCGCAGGGGAGCGGCACACCGCCGGCCGGCTCTCTCGGGGGCTGCACAGGTGTTCCTTCAGATAGATGTTCCTGGTGCATGTTGTCTCTCTCCTCCTTTATAGTCCTCTTCCACCAATCCCAACTCTGCTACCCACATGCCAAGTACGCTGCTCTCCTCCAATCAGGAGCAGGTCCTGCTGTTTATTGGTTGAACTGGAGGCAGCTGTGTAGAAGCTGTTTCCTCCTCTCCCAGCGCCATATTGTGGGAGAGCAGATGCATAGAATAAGTCTTAATTCCAGTAACTTAGTCTAGTCCGAGTTGCTCCCCACAGGACAGGTAAGGGGAAATGGAGGAAGAGGAGGGGTGGGAGTTTGGGTGCAAGGGCTGATATGGTGGGAGGAATCACTATATTCCTAAAGTTGTACTTATGAATTTTGTATTCCTTAAAAAATAAACAAATGAAAAAGGAGAAAAAAACTGTCAACTGAAAATACTGTACCCTGAAAAGCTCTTATTTAGGAATATAGGTGAAATAAAGAACTTCCATATAAAAAAAATGAAACAATTTGTCATCACCTGTCCAGCCTTACAAAAGATACTTAATGATGTGCTACACACAGAAACACAGTAACAAGATCATCACTATGAAAGAATGTGAAGGCAGAAAAGTGAGTAAAAATACAAAGGAAACCCAAAGCTAGCAAAAGGAATATTTATGGGAAAATGGCAAGCCCAAGTCAATACTTATCAATAGTAACCTTGAATATAAATGGCCTGAACTCTCCAGTTAAAAGATAAAGACTTGCTGAATACATTACAAAAATGAGACCCGTCTATTTGCTGCCTACAAGAAACAAATCTCAGCAACAAAGAAAGCAGCAGTATTAGAGTGAAAGGAAAGGAAAAGATATTCCATGCTAACAGAAACCAAAAAGGAGCTTGTATAGTCATCCTAATATCAGACAAAATAGACTTTAACATGCAAAAAAATTTAAAAAAACACAGATGTAATGACTAAGGGATCAATTCAACAGGAAGATTTGACTACAATATACATATATGCAACCAAATACATGGTGTCTGGCTATTTAAAAGAAACGTTAATTGATCTAAAGGGAATCCAATAGACTCCAATCCAACAGTAATGGGTGGCTTCAATACCCCACTCTCAACAATGGACAGATAAAACAGACAGAAAATCAGTAAGGAAACAACAGAGTTAATCAAAATATATATACACAAAATATATACACCAAAAATACCTAATAAATATCTACAGAACCTTCACCAAACACTTGAAGAATGTACAATCTTCTCGTCAATGCATGGAACTTTCTCTAGGATAGAACACATGCTAAGCCATAAAGCAAGTCTCATCAAATTCAAAAAAATCAAAATCATACCAGGCATCTTCTCCAAATACAATGTAACAAAGCTGGAAATCAGCCACTCAAGAATCGCTAGAATATATGTAAACACAAAGAGACTGAACAACATACTTCTGAATGAACAATGGGTTATAGAAGAAATCAAAAGAGAAATAATAAAAATTCTCAAAACAAAGGAAGATGACAATACAACATATCAAAACTTAGGGGATACAACAAAAGCAGTGTTAAGAGGAAATTTTATAGCAATTGATGCCTACATTAAGAAATTGGAAAGGCACCAAATAAAAGAGCTATCAAAACATCTCAAGGACTTAGAAAAACAGCAACAAACCAAACAAAAATTAGTAGGAGAAAAGAAATAATTAAAATTAGAGAAGAAATACTTAAAACTTAAACCAAAAAACCAATACAAATGATCAGCAAAAAAAAAAAAAAAAAAAAGGTTGATTGGAAAAAAAAAAAACTGATACACTGATGGCCCAACTAATCAAGAAAAAAAAAAAAAGAGGCAAAAGACATAAATCAATGAAATCAGATGAAAAAGGAAATGTAACAACAGATACCCAGAAAACAAAGAATCATCAGGAATTGTTTCAATGAGCTACATGCTGACAAAGTGGGAAACCTATAAGAAATGGGTAGATTCCTGGACACACACAATGTACCAATATTGAGTCATGAAGACATAGAATACCTAAACAGACCATTAACCAATACAGAGATTGAATGAGTAATAAAGACCCTCCCAACAAAAAAAGCCCAGGAATGGATG
The DNA here is from genome assembly GCF_964237555.1 of Oryctolagus cuniculus. NCBI lineage: Eukaryota > Metazoa > Chordata > Mammalia > Lagomorpha > Leporidae > Oryctolagus > Oryctolagus cuniculus. The sequence goes on from NC_091433.1 coordinate 197,369,309, forward strand.
GCTTCACTGCTGAATTATATCAAACATTTAAATAACTAACTCAAATACTTCTCAAGCGATTGGAAACAATTGAAAAGGAATTTTCTGTTGAAGAACAGTTTATTTTTTTCATATATTTGATGAAATCTTTACCTAGTGTAGGGTTGATCTTATATGTATAAAGTTGACTGAAAATGGATCTTAGTAAATAAACAGTAAGAATGGGAATAGGAGAGGGATGAGGAGAAAGGGTGGGAGTATGGGTGGGAGGGAGGGAAGAGTCACTATGTTCCTAAATTTGTATATATGAAACGCATGAAGTTTGTATACCTTAAAAAGTTTCTAGGTAGGGCCGGCGCTGTGGCTCAGGGGGTTAACGCCCTGGCCTGAAGCACCGGCACCCCATATGGGCGCAGGTTCAAGTCCTGGCTGCTCCACTTTCCATCCAGCTCTCTGCTATGGCTTGGGATAGTAGTGGAGGATGGCCTGGATGGAAGACCTCTCTTTCTCTCTCTCTCTGCCTCTCCTCTCTCTGTGTTAACTCTGACTCAAATAAATAAATAAATCTTTTAAAAAAAGTTTCTAGGTAAAAAAGAGATGTCTCAGGCACACATACACACACAAAAATAAAATAATTAAAAAGACCAAAAATAGCTCTTGAGATCTATGAGATACCAGAAAACGACCAAATATACAAGTCTTAGGATTTCCTGAAGGTATAGAAAAGAAAAAAAAAGCATGGCTTAGAAAATCTATTCAGTGAGATTTCAGCAGAAAATTTCTATAATTTAGAGAAATATATGAACATCCAAATACAGGAAGAGCATAGAGCCACAGGATCAGAAATAAAAATCATCAACTTGACACACTATAATCAAACTTTCAAAAACAAAACAAAGAAAATATCCTAAATTATGTGAGAAAAATGGCAAACCACCTTTAAAGGAACTCTCATCAGACTGGCATCAGATTTGAGAAATATGATGTCTATAGGCCAAGATAGAATGGACAGAGATATAGTTTAAGTCCTAAAACAGAAAAACTGTCAATCCAGAAAACCTAATCAAGCAAAGCTCTCATTCATAAATAAAGGTGAAATAAAGATCTTTAAAGACAGCCAAAAATTAAAAGAATTTGTCACAAACTGGCAAGCCTTACAAATGACTATTAAGGATGTGCTACAATCAGCCTCATGCAGGAATATGGAGGCAAAAAAATCTCCCAGTGAATGAATAATGGGAATGAACAATAGGAATATTTATAGAAAAATATTGATAGAAAAATGGAAGGACCAAGTCATTACTTATCAATAATAACCTTGAATGTATATGGACTAAATTCTTCAATTAAAAGATAGGATTCATTGAATGACTAAAAACACAAGAACCATGTAAATTCTGCCTAATAGACTTCATCAATGAAGATACTCACAGACTGAAAATGAAAGGACGGAAAGAGATATTCCATGCTAATGCAAAACAAGCAAGTGTAGCCATCCCAATATCAGACAAAACAGACTTTAAGACAAAAACTGTTAAGACACAAATTAATACTATTATGTCACAATTAAGGGATCAATTCAACAAGAAGATGTGATGATAGTAAATGTATATGCATCCAAATCTAAGGAACAAAGTTTTACAGAACAAATGCTTATGGATCTAAAATAAGATATATACTCCACTACAATAACACCCCATTTTCATCAATGAGCAAAAATCAACCAGACAAAAAAAATCAATGAAGAAACAATATAACTATTTACAGTATGCACCAAATGGACTATTAGCATAGAGTAGCTTTATCCATATGTTCACTTTCAGTCTGTGTGTGTCTTTCCTGGTGAGGTGTGTTTCTTATAGGCAGCAAATAAAATGGTGTTGTTTTTTAATCCATTCTGCCAACTGTATCTTTTAATTGAAGAATTTAAGCCATTTACATTCAAGGTTAATATTGATATGTAACAACTTGAACATGACATTTTTCTGTAAAAATTCCCATTGTTTGTATTTTCTTTGTACTTCTACCAATAGATAGATTGACTAGACAGAAAATCAATGAAGAAACAACAGAGCTAATCTACACTATGGACCAAATGAACCTGATATCTACAGAATATTTCATCACACAGTTCAAGAGTACAAATTATTTGATCAGTGCACAGAACATTCTCTATGACAGACAATATGTTAGGCCATAAAACAAGTCTCAGCAAATTTAAAACAGAAAAACTGAAAATTATACATGCATCTTTTCTGACCACAATGGAATGAAGCTGCAAAATTAACAACTTGACAATCTCTAGAAAATACACAAACACATGGAGACTGAACATGCTACTGAATGAATTGTGGGTCACGGAAGAAACCTAAAAGGAAACAAAAAAAATCCTGAAAACAAATGAAGATAGACAATACAATATATCAAAACTTATGGAATATAGCAAAAGCAGGAGGAAGTTTATAGAAATTAGTGCCTACATCAAGAAATTAGAAAGGCATCAAATAAATGAGCTATCAATGCATCTTAAGAGCCCATTAAAACAACAAATCAAATGAAAATTTATTAGAAGGGAAGAAATAATTAAAATTACAGAATAAACAATATTAAACTAAAAAATACAAAAAATCAGTTAAACTAAGAGCTGGTTTTCTGAAAAAAAAAATAAACGAAATTGATACACCATTGGTCCAACTACGTCAATAAAAAGAGGGACAAGACATAAAACAAAAAAAGATGAAAAAGTGATGTAATAATGAATACTACAGAAACCAAAAGAATCATCAGGAATTATTACAAACAGCTATATATCAATAATGCAAAATCGAGAAGAAATGGATAGGGTCCTGGACACACATAATCTACCAAAATTGAGTCATGAAGACATGGAAAAATTAAACATGATGAATAACCAAGACGGAGGCTGAATCAGAAATAAAGACCCTCTCAACAAAGAAAAACCCAGAACCAGATGGTTTCACTGCTAGACTCTACCAGACTTTAAAGGAAATCCCCCCAAACTCCTCCTAGGAGGCCAGCATCACCTTAAGTCCAAAACTAGAAAAATATATAACAGAGAAAGAGAACTATAGACCAATATCACTGATGAACATAGTTGCCAATATCCTCAACAAAATACTAGCTCTTCCAATCTTCCAACAAACCATAAAGTTCATTCGACTGGAACAATCGGGACTTATACCTGGTATTCAGTAATGGTTTAACATATCCAAATCAATAAATGTGACACATCAGGTTAACAAATTGAAGAATAAAGATAATAGGATTACCTCAATAGATGCAGAGAAAGCATTTGATAAAATACTGTATCCTGGGGCTGCCTCCATGGCACAGTAAGTTAATCCTTCGCCTGTGGCTCTGGCATCCCATATGGGTGCTGGTTCTAGTCCTGGCTGCCCCTCGTCCAATCCAGCTCTCTGCTATGGCCTGGGAAATCAGTAGAAGATGGCCCAATCCCTTGATCCCCTGCACCCACATGGGAGACCAGGAAGAAGTACCTGGCTCCTGGCTTTGGATCAGCACAGCTCTGGCTGTTGTGGCCATCTGCGGAGTGAACAAACGGAAGGAAGACCTTTCCCTCTGTCTCTCCCTCTCACTGTCTGTAACTCTACCTCTCAAATAAAATAAATAAAATATTTTTTTAAAAATATTATATCCTTCCATGATATAAGCTTTAAGCAAATTTAGTGCAGAAAGAACATTCCTCAACACAATCAAGACAATATATAGCAAACCCACAGCTATATCACATTAAATGCAGAAAAACTGCGATCATTTCCACCAAGATCTGGAACCTGACAAGGAAATCTACTTTCACTGTTGTTATTCAATATAGTTCTGGAAGTTTTAGCCAGAGCCATTAGACAAGAGAAAGAAATAAAAGGATAGAAATTGGAAAGGAGAAAGACAAATTGTCCCTGCTTTCAATACAGGGGAACCAAAATACTCCACTAAAAGACTACCAAACTCATTAGAGAGTTAGGCAAAGTTGCAGGCTTTAAAATCAATATATAGGGCTGGCGCCATGGCTCACTTGGTTAATCCTCTTCCTGCAGCACCAGTGTTCCATATGGGTGCCGGGTTCTAGTCCCCGTTGCTCCTTTTCCAGTCCAGCTCTCTGCTGTGGCCCAGAAGGGCAGTGGAGGATGGCCCAAGTGCTTAGGCCCCTGCACCCACAGGGGAGACCAGGAAGAAGCACCTGGCTCCTGGCTTCGTATTGGTACAGCACCAGCTGTTGTGGCCATTTGGGGAGTGAACCATCGGAAGGAAGACATTTCTCTCTGTCTCTCTCTCTGACTGCCTATAACTCTACCTGTCAAATAAAAAAAAAAATCAGTATACAAAAATCAACAGCCTTTGTATACACAAACAATGTCAAGGCAGAGAAAGAACTTGTAAGATCAGTCTTATTCACAATAGCTATGTACAAAATTTAAATACCTTGGAATAAATTTCATCAAGGAGGTCAAAGTTCTCTGTGATGAAAACTACAAAACATTAAAGAAATAGAAGAAGATATTAAGAAATGAAAAAATCTCCCATGTTCCTGGACTGGGAGAATTAAGATCATCAGACATTCACACTAACGAAAGCAATTTACAGATTCAACCAAATTGCAATGAAATTACCAATGACATTCTCCTTGGATCTAGAAAAAATGATGTGCCCACACAAGAGACCCTGAATAGGTACAGCAATCTTAAACAACAAAAACAACATGAGCCACCACAGTATCAGATTTCTAGATATAACACAGGGTAATTATAATCAAAACAGCCCAGTACTGGCACAGAAATAGAAATGTAAACCAATGGAATACAGCAGAAAACTCAGAATTCAATCTACACTTCTAAAACTGACTAATCTTTGACAAAGGTGCTAAAATCAATCTCTGGACAAAGGACAGTCTCTTCAACAAATGGTTCTGCGAAAATTGAATCTCTGCAAGCAGAAACATGAAACAAGACCCCTACCTCACACCTTACATAAAAATCAACTCAAAATAGCTCAAGAATCTAAATCTAATCTAAATCTGTAACCATCAAATTACTATAGAAAAAACACTGGAGAAACTCTAGCACATCAGCACAAGCAGAGGTCTTGGAAAAGACCCCAGAAGCACAGGTCACTAAAGCCAAAATTGACAAATAGGTTTACTTTAGATTGAGAAGCTTATGCACTGCAAAGGAAATACTCAGGAAGTTAAGAGACAACTAACAGAATGGAAGAAAATATCTGCAAGTTGTGCAACTGATAAGGAGTTAATGTCCAGAAACTATAAAGGGCTCAAGAAACTCAACAATAACAGAACATACAATCCAGTCAAGAAATGGGCAAAGGACTGAAACAGGCATTTTTCAAAACAGGAAATTCAAGTAGTCAACAGACACATGAAAAAATGCTCAGGATCACTAGTCATCAGGGAAATGCAAATCAAAATCACAATGTGGGCCGGCGCCGCGGCTCACTAGGCTAATCCTCCGCCTAGCGGCGCCGGCACACCGGGTTCTAGTCCCGGTCGGGGCGCTGGATTCTGTCCCGGTTGCCCCTCTTCCAGGCCAGCTCTCTGCTGTGGCCAGGGAGTGCAGTGGAGGATGGCCCAGGTGCTTGGGCCCTGCACCCCACGGGAGACCAGGAAAAGCACCTGGCTCCTGGCTCCTGCCATCGGATCAGCGCGGTGCGCCGGCCGCAGCGCGCCGGCCACGGCGGCCATTGGAGGGTGAACCAACGGCAAAGGAAGACCTTTCTCTCTGTCTCTCTCTCTCACTGTCCACTCTGCCTGTCAAAAAAAAAAAAAATAAAATAAATAAAATAAAATAAAAAAAAAATTAAAAAAAAAAATCACAATGTGATTTCACCTCATCCCAGTCAGAATGGCTCTCATACAGAAATCAACAAATAATAAACACTGGTGAGGATTAGGAGAAAAGGTACCATAATCTGCTGGTGATGGTAAGAACCTAGTACAGTCATTGTTGAAGACTATATGGAGATTCCTCAGAAATCTGAAAATAGATCTACCATATGACCCAGCCATTGCTCTCATTGGAATTTACCTATATGTAATGAAATCAGCAGATGAAAGACTAATCTATACCCACATGTTTATTGCAGCTCAATTCTCAATAGCTAAGATATGAAATCAACCCAGATGTCCACCATTCACGACTGGATAAAGAAAGTGTGGTATATATACACTATGGAATAATACTGAGCAGTAAAAAAGAATGAAATCATGTCTTCTCGTCAAAATGGATACAACTTGAAACCATTAAACGTAGTGAAATAAGCCAGTCCCAAAAAGACAGGTACCATATGTTTCCCCTGATCTAACTAATAGAGTACAAAATAATGTAAAGTATACAAGTAAAATGGAAATTTGAGAATTTATTATTGTTTAGAGTCCTTGCCTCAACTGTTGAGAAATAGTGTTTTTTCTATTATTTACTTAGTGGATGGTTAAGCTTATGATTATAAAATAAACTGAAAGTATACCATTGTAAAAATTACAAGAAAAATAAGAAAGGAAGGAGGAGAGATGGTGGCAGTGTGGGTGAGTGGGAAGCACTACTATGCTCCTAAATCTGTATAAATGAAATAGATGAAATTTATTCACCTTATATAAATAAAAAAGTTTAAAAAAGAAATATTTTGGTCAAAAATATATATCTTTGAGCAGTCATAAGCAGGTTTACTCTGGCTTTGGTTTACTTTCTGCTCAAGACCATTACATTACTGAAGAAAACAGCCTGCCACAAACAGCAAAACCCCCACAGCCAACGGTCTGGTTGAAACACAAAGCACACAAACACGAAATCACTGGCTACCCAGGAGCAGGGAAGGAATGCACAGCGCAGCAAGAGAACACACATCAGGTTCAAACACACATGGCTTTCGATTTCAGCTCCAACAACTGATTTTCAAGCTTCTAACTCTACGAGTCTCAATTTCCTCATCTAAAACATAGGTATAATTTCTCCTAGCATGAAACTTAGTTGCTAGCTTATAGTAGAAATTGTGTGTGTGTGTGTGCGCGCGTATGTGCGTGTGTTCCTGGGTCTTCTATCTCTTAAGAAGTATCCTAAACTACAAGACCAATTTATTTTTTATTAAACTAATACAGTACTTAAAATTCTACTGGTAACTTAATAATGAAAATGTGTAATGCACTGAAAATAAAAGATATGCTTGATTCAACTGAGCCAACAGAAGACTAGAAAATGCCAGGAAGGTTCATAGGGTTTCTCTCTTCTTCTCCACTACTTTCAAGCATTCCTAAGTCTTCCTTCATGGTTTCCTGTGGCAGAAAACATGGACTTCTTTGCCTTAACATCATGAAACTTACTAGGAAATAGGGTCATCTGGTTTAGAGCTGATTAGACTTAAGAGCCACACTTCCCAGCAGTAGCCTCCATGTATGTTTGAATGCTTGATTAAATCCTAACTCCTAAAGCTATGTGCTAGGAAGTAGAACCTTGCAGAGGTAAACATGTAGTTAGGGAAGAACCCTCAGGAGTAGGCCTAGTGCCCCATAAAAGGGGCCCCAGGGAGCTCCCTCACCCTGTTTCTGTCGTGGCAGATATTAGAAGTCAGACGTCTGTCACCCAGAAGAGGGTCTTCACCAGAAATCCACTCTCTGCCACCTTGATCTTGCACTTCCATTCTCTACAATCACAACAGTTAAATTCCAGGTATGTAGATGCTGCCCAGTCTCTGTTTGTTACAGCAGCGTGAAGGGACATGGACCCATGTGTGTCTCACTTTGCCTCTGGCCTCAGATTTTCCAGTAGAGACATGCCTTGGCCATCTCAGGTTTTGTGTGAATGCCAAATGAAAATGTGCATGCATCTGACTCATGCATGGAATATGATTTTCATCCATACAAAGTGCTCTTTACTGAAAATGTTTTGTGTGCTTGCTCCTGTCCTAACTGGATGGTGGCTCACCACCTTCTCTGTAAGAACCCTTCCTGTTCTTGAAGGCTTAGCGAAATGAATGAGTGATGGAAACTCATAACTCTTGTGGGTCTCACCCACAGCTGTTTTTCTTCCTATGTCAAAGACCAAAATGGACAACCTATATAGCTACTCACACTTTTAGCAGTAGTCATTCCCTGAGCCTGAACTCTGGGAAACAAAACAATGCTTCCTGGGAAGGGCTGGGATTAGTAACCACATCTATGAGCAACAATTGTATTATCAACATAACTCTCCTCAATAAACCCAGCCTCTAATCTTCCAAAGGGTCATGAGTGATGCTGTGAACCTGTGGCCCCCACTAATCTCAGCATCTGTGTCACATCTGGAACATAGCTCTCTTCTAATTCCAGGTGAAATTCCACAAACGAAGCCTTGAACCAGAGCCTCTGACTGGTGCTGGGTGTTACCCAGTTATCCCCAAAGTGAACAGCAGATTTCCTTCAGCTGAGTGGGCAGCCAAGAACCTTGGAACCAACAGACCTTCTTGGCAACACTGCAGAGCCCTGAAAATCAATACAAACACTTGGTCTGCTTGCCATGAGAGGACAGAAACAAAGAGCGTATGAAATATGACATGCCTGAAGACCAAGAAAACATGTTTTACATAGTTGTCAACTTCAATCGTGGTAACGCTTCTTTCCTTGTCAACAAAAATATATCCCATGAAGGTGACATGATAACCCATACGTAAAGTACAATACAGAGAGTCATTCCTGTGGAAGGCTCAGACCAAACCAGAATGCACTGAGAAACCAGTAGACAGCCAGAGGGCAACGCGTTGATACATCACCACATGGCGGGTCTGCATTCACCTGGAGGTGGCAACCAGCTCACAAAGACAGCAGGTAGAAAAGAGACAGCAACAGGGAACCTGAGCACACCCCAAGCTGACTGGCAGTGCATGGAAAGAAGCAATGCATGTTAAAGACCAGGGAGAATGTTCCCACCTCTGGGCAACATTGCCTGACATGTATTTTTAGACCTTTATGTCAGGACTTCATAAAGTACAAAATGACAGGAAAGAAAACCAAATGGAAATTGTGTCCTCACTGTGTGCTCAGGAATGGGATAAGCATATTAATAGGGCCAGGATTTCAAACTTTATGAGATATGGATTTTTAAACTTGCTTTAGTTTTCACAGGTAAATATCTCCCTGTTCTTTCAGGAAATTTATTCTTCACAACATCAGTTCACAGTTTAAGTAAGCTTTTTTGTCTTCATGGTCTTTCAGGCCCTAAAAGGATTTCACAGCAAACATTGTTGAAATATCAACCCCAACACAGTGATGCTGAGTGAAAAAAAAAATCAAAGACTTCAGCAACCTTGGGTTCAATCCCAAATTCATCTCAGACCTTAGGCAGAACCTCTGCTGCTAGAAGAGAATTATAATCCCTATACCCCAGGCCGCTTGGACTTAAGTAGCATTGGCTACTGCTTAGGGAGTGCTTCTTGCTTACCAACACTGAAGTGGTGCATCTATTGGCTCTTTTACTGTGCAACAAACCTGCAAGCAGTGTGGTTGAGAGGGTCAGCCTGTCACTAAAGCTATGTTGTCCCTGGGTACACAGGTACACTGGTAGGGTACACAGGTAGGCTCCCTCCTGACCTGCCAGGTTGGTGATGTGACTGACTCAGAGCAGCAGGTACACTGAAGAGGCCAGGAAACTGAGGACTTGCCTCCTGCTGGGACTTGGAACCCTGCACTGCTTCAGCAGGGCTACAGGGGCGCCGTAGGCAGCAAGGTTGCTTGGAGTTGAGTGGGCTCAAGGTGGATGCCATTGAAGAGAATGCAGCTGGGAAGACAGGGTTGTTTAAAAGCAAAACCAAGAGGAAGATGGAAAAGACAAGAAGTTCACAGAAGGATTATACACACCTACAGCAACAGGTGCTTCCAGAGATAACCAGGCCTGGAGTGATTGTTGGGCTCAACAATCGGGGCTCAGAGAACACAGATGAGACCATGAATACACAGCTTATCATGCCCCCCCCATTCTCAGTCTATCCCGCACTGCCACCTGCCATTAATATGAAACCATGATTTTCTTCTTCTGGGACCACAGACCAGTTTCAACACCAGAAATGACAAGGAACAATCCCAGGGAGGAAAACCACTCTCAGGTCAGCTGACTTGTAATCCTTATTCTGGACACTGACTCCCTGCCTGTGCTCATGTTCTGTAACACAGCTGCGTGCTTTTCTAAAAGGCCTCTTGGCCCCTTGTGAGTAAAAAAATAAATAAATAAAAAATAAATAAGTATTTGTATGATATGCTGAGAGGGGTTGATCTTTCCCCAACCTTAAGATGGTATGTCCAGTGTCATGCACAGAGACTACAAAGTACTGAAATGCTTCTAGCTACTGTGCCCGAGAATGACCTTCCAGGTTGTGTGTTGGTCATCAAGGATTTATGAAACATGTAGATGCCACTTCGAACATCAAAAATCACACAGGTGTGTGGGTCAGGCACCTGTGATTGTCGGCAGGTTTAACAATTAAGGTTATCAAATGCCAGGAGTTGGAGACCTGTTTCTGTTATTTTCCCCAGTGACAACATGAGAAACCTTAGGTTGTCTAACCTGCTCCCTTTCCCACTCTTCCACACACATACACCCAGCCATCTCTTCAGCAACTCAATGCAGCTCACGCTGAGAATGCAGCATCACCATGGCAGGATCCTAAAATGGCACAAGTCCACAGCTCTGCGACCAGTCACTTGTCAGTGGACACAAAACACATAGTCCTCTAACTCTTCTCCCCACCAAGTTCCGTGATATCTATAAAAATATTCAGAAGAATTATGTGACAGGCTTCTGTTAACATCATTTCAAGATGATAAACACATGTACATCATTATAACTTTTATAGTGGGTGCCTTTTGCAAGAAAATCATAATTGATACTTAAAAATCTTACAGAAAAATGCAAAATACTGAGATACCAAGCACAGCATGAAAATGGGTACATTATTTGGTCAGTAGAAGAGTAATTCACAAAGGCATATTTAATTCCAGGCAGAAAATTATATTTGCAGGTTAAGGAAATTGAAAATTTACATTTTGGTAAGACAAAGCCTTTCCAGGGAAATTCTGGACAAATCCAGGATACTACTTAGTTCACAAAGTTTTTATCTTCCATGGTAAACAAAAGAACATCAAGCTATCAGGGCACTCGCTATTCAGATACAGCTCTCTCAAGTTCCTGAATTTATGTCTTTGGCTCACTGAAGTTGTTCCCCAAGGTTGTTTCTAAGTCATAATAATATTTTTATTATTTAGGTGAGTTAAAAACTTTTATTAAAATATATTAGTCACAGCAGAAAGCTGGAATGTCACAGGCACATGTTCTGGCAAAAGTCCTCATGGAATTTTATAATAATAAGACTTGACATTTACCACCCCAGCCTCTCCACCTCCAGAGCATTTCACACGCGTCAGTAAACTGTTGTCACTGACAAGGAGTTTAATATGCAGAATACCCCAAAGGCCTCCCTTATCTCCCGGCTGCTTACCATTTATGTGGTGCCTCCTGGTGAGATGCTTCAACACCATGAAGTGACATAAGTATAACGCGCCTGTCTAACCTCCTACCACTCTCCCAGGAGACCAGAGACATTGTCTCTCCTCCCCAGAGGTCCTCCAGTGCCACTGTCAGTTGGGCTGAGCTGACAGTAAACCAACACAGACACTGGAGAAACTTAAGATCTGAAATAATAACATAAGGGTGAGTATCAATAACAAATTTGCTGTAGAAATATATGTCCCTGATTCAATTTATCAATATTCCATGCATAACTACACTACAGTATTCTTGCTTCTGGTTTCCACAATCCTTGTGCAAAGTTCCTGCAACAGTAGAGAATATTCAGAATATGGATTTGGAAGATTTGAGATCAAGCTGAAACCCTGAAAACTTTTTTTAACCTGAGAGTCAGACACATATACATATACATACACACACACACACACACACACACACACACACACAAGGGGATCAATCTTCTATCCACTGTTTCGCTTCCCAAAGGCCCACAATGGTCAGGGCTGGACCAGATCAACTTCTCAAGCCACCACTGCTGCTTCCCATGGTCTGCATTGGAAGGAAGTGGGAACCAGGAGTCAGAGCTGGGGAACCAAAAGCAAGCACTTCAACATGGGATAAGGGTGTCTTAATCACTAGGTTAAATGCCCAAGAGAGGGGAAAGTCTGGCTCATGGGCCATCTAAGACCCAAAAAACCATTTGGTCTGGCCCTGACAAGGCAGTCACAGGAGGGACTCAAAAGTCAATAAATCTATAGCAGGCAATTTTTAAGTTGGTATTTTGTATGGCCAAGCATGATGTTATAAATATTCAAATGGCATTTGGCAGGAAAAAATGTTCCACACCCTTGCAAGCATTAGACAGTTTTAGACTTAACAATTTTTAAATTATTTATGTATTTGAGATGCAGAGAGAGAGAGAGAGAGAGAGAGCACATGCGTGCTCTCATCTTCCTGCTCATTTCCCAAATGCATGCAACAGCCAGGTGGGGCTTGGCTAGGCCAAAGCTGGGGACCAGGATCTAAATTCAGGGCTCCTATGTGAGTAGAAGGAACCCAATCATTTGTATCATCACTGCTGCCTCCAAAGGTCTGCAACAGCAGGAAGCTGAAAGTCAGAAGTCAAAGCCAGGAAGGAAAATCCAGTTCTCACTTGTGGAACAGAGGCTCACCACCCAGTCTCCCAGACCAAATGCCGGCCCAATCCTGACCCTTTATTACTGTAGTTCCATAGATTACAGGGTAAGAGCCAGTGGTTTTATTAACTAGGGTTATGAAGTTCCAGGAGGCAGAAGACTGAAAATTAATTTGATGATCCTCCAGTTGTGTATCTCCCACGGTTTCCAAGGGTAGAATGGGAGAAGTTTAGCGATAGGTGATAAAACAAAGACTGCTGTTACATTAAGTTAGCATGCATTAAATACATTTTCAAACTATAAAGTTCTCTATAAATGTTACTTCTTAATGATGTAATGATAGGCATATGACTGATAGCATGGAGTAGAGGAATATCTGAGTTGCCAGAGAAAAGCTAAAACATGTAGCCTACAGCATTGTCTGTATTCTACGACGTTTTCTCTGGATTCAAGACTAGGCATTTGCTTCTCCTGAAGTTACAACAGGAAATCAGTCCCTGCCACTCACTGGGCCCTGCTTTGTTTCTCTTTACAACCTACTTTTCCACGATTCTCGCACTCTGGCTTCTGTGGGTGAAGACTCACAAAGCTAGACGTGCACCTGGGAGCCAGCTATGAAATCAGGGATCACATATACAGGCAGCAAAAGATAAGACTGCAGATTCACCAACTACTTCATCTTTCAAATGAAGAATTCTGCACTCGGCAGAGCCTCTCTCAAGGAGGCAGAGGAGACCAGTAGGTTGTATTTCAGAAAGTCAGAAATTGCAAGAAAGAAGAGAGCTAGCTGTCCCTCCTGATCTTCAAATACCACAGCCTGGGGCTGGACTGTCCGCCAGTCATTTAATCAGGCATTCAATTATAAATAATGGTTCCACTGAGTTCTGTAGAGTCAACACTTCTCACCCTCTTTCATTCAGGCAAAGCTCCAGTAGCAAGTGTCTGTTTAATGCCTGCAAAGTCTATTCAGTGAAATCAGATTTATAAAGTTATGGTATTCCCAAGCCACTTCCGAGCCCATGCTTGTCTCAGAGCCTCTCCTTACTGAGGAAACAGCAACCTAAGAAGTATTTTCCTAAAGTAATATAAGATGATCAGTCAAATGCTCATGAACGCTGAGCTCCTAGGAGTTACCACAACAACACTGACATCTTTGGGCCACGCAGGTACCAGGCAGCGAGCTACATAGTCTAGATCTTTTCAGAATCAAGGAACTTTAAAAAGAAAACATTTTACGATTTCTATCAACCTACAAACAGAAAATAGGACAGAAACTCTGGTTGTCAGGGTGTAAGTGGACTGACAATCCCTATTTCTGGGTCTTCAGACCCAGAGGAAAGTGGTTAGTCATGGGAGGAGGTTATATATTTATAACTCTTTCTCACATTACTAAACAACAAATTCTCACTGCAGAAAAAAAAAAAGAACCAAGCAGAAAGAAAGTAAAAAATACTCAGGCCAGCAGATCCAGGCCCTGTTTTGGCTGGTCAAAACATATCTTCCCAGACAGACTTATGTTCATACACATGTACTTTTTACCAATATAGGATTGTAATATAAATAAAATTTTACAACCCATGTTACCTTTTCAACTTACAACTTTGTCAGCAACTTTCTCATGTCAATAAATACTCATCAGTAAAATTTTTAAGTGGTTGGATAGTATTTCAGTGCATAGGTGGGCCACATTTATTTAATCTATTCCGGATCATTAGACACTTAGAAAATCCCCAATTTCAAATATTATCAACAAAGTAAAATTCCAAGTTTTCCTTGAATCCATAGTTGGGATAATGCCCACACACAGCCTTTGCAGATACATTACTAATGATACTTCCGACGGCCAAATGACCCTCCACCAAAGCAGCAGCAACCCACGGCGCTCAGCTCCCTGACCAGAGAGAATTACTGTTACCCTGTCTGCCTCTGTTAGTAAGTTGGCAGATTCACCTTCTCCCATTTTTTAATCAGGTGGAAGTACACGGGGGCACAGAACAGATACCTCCTGCAGCAGGAAGACTGCTGCTGGCTACCACCCACTGAGATGGCAAGTGTGTGACGCACAAGACTGGGAAGGCAGAAAGTTCTTGTAAACTAAGTCAGTTACATAAGTGGCTAAGTGCATAAGACGTTGCAAGGACTGAAAGGATGTCCCCCCCAGCACTGAGGTCAGAAAGGGCTAAAAGAATGGCTGTAGATTGAATTGTTTCCCCTCAATACTCATGCACTCCAGTCCCAACCTGCTGGCAACCTCGGAATATAACCCTACTTGGAGACAAGATCTTTACAGAGGAAACCAAGTTGAAATGAGTTCATGATGGTGGCTCCTAATGGAGCCCTCTTTTCATAAGGGATCTCACGTGTGTCCCTTGCAATTCTAAAAGAATCTCGCAAAATCAGTGCTTGCTCCTATGTTTCCAGGCAAGGAAGCCATGCCTCAGAAAAGGTAAGTAGTTTGTCTATGGTCATTTAAGAAGTAAGGGGCAGGGTCTGGCTGTGGTCAGCCCAGGTCCCTGAGGTGAAGTCAAAAGTCTTGGCCCTTGGTGCTCCCCAGGGCTCCAACATGGTAACACAATTCCTGGCCTAATAATAGTACAGAAATATTAGAATTTTCTGTTTTATTAATAAATACCTTTTAAGGATTTCTGGAACCTGAAACAAACACTCGGTAAAGAAAGGCCAAAAAGAATTTTGGATGCATTTAGTACAAAATCACTTAGGTATGAGCTATGAATTACTTTTTCTCAACCCAATTGGTCCAACAAGTTCCTTATCTTTGAAACACTGGCGCTGGAGCTGTCTCAGGATGAGCTGTAGAGGACACATGCTGACATTTAGGAAAATCCAACTCTGACAGGCAGGACCACACTGCGATGACAGCAAGCAATGCACAGACTTCTGGGGTGCCAAGCACACTGCTAGAAGCACGTTACATGTGTTAACACCTAGGCCTGCCTCACACTCATAGTCCTCTTTTCCTGGGCAGGAGACAAGCACAGCAGTTCAGCCTGCCTGGAGACACAGGCTAGTAACTGGCAGGACAGGGTGTAGGTCCAGGCTATGCTGCCTCCCCAACTGTGGCATCACCCGATAGCCTCTGGCTGTCTGCTCTGGGCTGTGTCATCTCTGGCCCTCAGCTCTTGGGTAAATCCTATGTACACCAAGAACCTGAGCACTGTTATGTATGTAGACCTGCAGAATCCTCCTCACAGCTGAGCAGGCATGGAGGAACTGTTGCTAACGGGGACGTGTGCATGCGTCACAGGTTAGTAGGACTCTACCTGACACACTGGCTCCCAGTCCCTCCTGCCGTCTCTCCTGCCCACAAGGCCTGGCTGTCAAGCCAAGGAACTACAGCTCTGGATGCTCTGGTTGCCTGGCTTGCTCGGCAGTCAACCCAGACCCAGGTAGTCACAGCCACACACCAAAAGCAACCTTGCCATTCACCTGAGCATGCACTTCAAGAGAGAGGTAATCACAGTGCCACTTGGGGCTCCACTAAAGGAAGAAATGTCTCTCATGTTTCCAGTTCTACAGAAATCAAAAAGCCTCTCACAAACAGATAACTAATATACAACTGTTTCTCAAATACACACGTCTTAATTTCTCAACTTCATGATGTAATTTTTAAGAATATCTACATAACATAAAATCTACATATGGCTATATATCATAAAAATCACTCTATGGTATCATATACCATCACCTGAAGTGTCAGTTCATCTGAAAAATTGTCTAGACTTAATCTACTTAAGTTTTCTACTTTTCTTATTTCTACATTTTTTTTCCTAAATAATCATCCCAATCAACTTGAAGCTACGAAAATAATTCTAAATAAATGGATTTGACTCAAACATTACTCTGGACTCAAATGTATTTGATAAATAGCTTCATTTCAGTCTCTCCTTTCTTTGCCCAATTGCTCCCAACACACATGCACATGTGCATACATGTGCCATAACACAACAGATGCATGCACTAGCATACACACACCTATGCACCAGAATGCACGCACACACGCTCACACAAAAGCACACAGCAGCACACGCAAACATGCACATGCACCAATAAACACACACACACATGCATATCTTTACATGCATCAAATGCACACTGCGTTCTACTCTCACCCTCTAAGTCCTCCATATACTATCTCATTAGTGCCATGAGTCATACTAAACAGATGTCTTCCCTTTCCAAAGTATTGATATTGTTCATGACTTGAAGTGAGCGTTCTATTCTAGCAGAAGACGTCACCTTCCATAGGCCTGTTAGTGTCCCTGTTTCCTGCAGTTTTCTTTATTTGCTTTGGTTCTCATTGAATGTTGCTGTTTAAAAAATCCTTGACATCTGATTTGCACTATTTCAGCAGATTTTAACCAGCCAGAAGGAAAATAACTCATGTGTAAGCTTTCTCAGTCCAAAGAAAATGTGGCAAGCACCAGCACTGGGCACTTGAGTCAAGAAAGCAAACCAGGAGCTATTTAGTCTGTGATGTGTGTGGTGGGGTGGGGAGGGGATTAATGAAAGACTCCAGTGGATTATAAAAAGCGAGGCATTGGCTATTGGAAAGGTCTACAACCAGTGTTCAAAGGCAATGGTGAAGCTGTTTTTTTTTACCCTGTGGAAGCATGAGACTAGCCAGAGCTTGAGGGAGAGACCACCCAGGAAAAACCAGACAGACTTGGGGGTGAGGGGCAGCTGGAGCAGCCAAGGATTGAAAAGAACACCTGGGGGCTGTCTTCACATTCCTGAGCTGCAGGTCGCCTTCTTCTCCTAATTGCTCTCGGGTCACCCCTAAGGACAGTTAACGGCTGTCTCTGAGCCTCACTTGTTCCCACTGTAATTATCCCCCTCCCCAGGCAGTGACTTCACAGGAGTTCCCAGGCCTGTGCAAAGAGGTGGGGAAATCTCATGTGACTTTCCCCAGAAAAACTGCCTTTGTGATTAATTATTATTACTATTACTAGTTATTTGTGATGACTATTGCATTATTAAGACAGATTGTGGGAATTTTATTTTGAAAGATTTATTTATTTGAAAGGCAGAATGACAGGGAGAGGGAGAGAAACAGAGATATCTTCTACCTAATGGTTCACAGACGGTCTCAACAACCAAGTCTGGGCCACGCAAATCCAGGAGCCACAACTCCACATGGGTGGCAGGGAACCAAAAACTTGATTCTCTGCTGCCATCCCAGGCACATTAGCAGGAACCTGGATAGGAAGCACAGTGGTTAGAACCTGAATTGGGCACTCTAATACAGGATATAGGCATACCACATGGCAGCTTAACTCGTGACATGACAAGACCCACCTTTATTATATATATTTCTTTTTTTTTAAACTTTTATTTAATGCATATAATTTTCCAAAGTACGACTTATGGATTACAATGGCTTCCCCCTCATACCGTCCCTCCCACCCACAACCCTCCCCTTTCCCACTCCCTCTCCCCTTCCATTCACATCAAGATTCATTTTCGATTATCTTAATGTACAGAAGATCAGCTTAGTATACATTAAGTATGGATTTCAACAGTTTGCTCCCACACAGAAACATAAAGTGAAAAATAATAGATGATTTTTTTTAAATGATGATGAAATCAGAGCAGACCTATTGTCATGTTTAATCCCAGTGAGAGTCAAGTTGGGAATTGATAATTTCTTTTTTTTTTTTTTTTACAGAGGATCAGTTTAGTATGCATTAAGTAAGGATTTCAACAGTTTGCACCCCCATAGAAACACAAAGTGAAATATATTGTTTGAGTACTTGTTATAGCATTAAATCTCAATGCACAGCACATTAAGGACAGAGATCCTACATGAGGAGTAAGTGCACAGTGACTCCTGTTGTTGACTTTACCAATTGACACTCCTGTCTATGGCATCAGTAATCTCCCTATGCTCCAGTCATGAGTTTCCAAGGCTATGGAAGCCCTCTGAGTTCTCCGACTCTTATCTTGTTTAGACAAGGTCATAGTCAAAGTGGAGGTTCTCTCCTCCCTTCAGAGAAAGGTACCTCCTTCTTTGATGACCTGTTCTTTCCACTGGGATCTCACTCGTGGAGATCTTTTGCAAGAGTGTCTTGGCTTTCCATGCCTGAAATACTCTCATGAGCTCTTCAGCCAGCTCCGAATGCCTTTAGGGTTGATTCTGAGGCCAGAGTGCTATTTAGGACATCTGCCATTCTATGAGTCTGCTGAGTATCTCACTTCCCACGTTGGATCACTCTCCCCTTTATTTACTCCATCAGTTAGCGTTAGCAGGTACTAGACTTGTCTATGTGCTCCCTTTGACTCCCAGTCCCTTCACCATGACCAACTGTGAACTGAAACTGATCACCTGGAACAGTGAGATGGCATTGGTACATGAAGGCTCTCTGAGAGAGGAACATCTTTCCCCAGAAAATTTTAAGGAATATAAACTTCATACATTTCATAATTAAAACATTAGGAACATGGTGATTCTTCCCACCATACCCGCCCTCCCAGCTACTCTCCCACCCCTCTTCCTCCTCCTT
The DNA here is from genome assembly GCF_964237555.1 of Oryctolagus cuniculus. Taxonomy (NCBI): domain Eukaryota; kingdom Metazoa; phylum Chordata; class Mammalia; order Lagomorpha; family Leporidae; genus Oryctolagus; species Oryctolagus cuniculus. The sequence goes on from NC_091433.1 coordinate 197,388,482, forward strand.
CAATTCTCATTCTTACATCTTACTAAGATCTATTTTCAATTAACTTTATACACATGATTAACATCATGGGCACCAGTTCGAGTCCTGGCCACTCTACTTCTGATCCAACTCTCTGCTGTGGCCTTGGAAAGCAATGGAAGATGGCCCAAGTCCTTGGGCCCCTGCACCCATGTGGGAGATCTGTAAGAAGCACCTGGCCTCTGGCTTCAGATTGATCCAGCTCTAGCCATTGTGGCCATTTGGGGCATGAGCCAGAGGATGGAAAATCTCTCTCTCCCTCTCTCCCTCCCTCTCTCTCTTTATCCCTCTCTCTCTGCCTCTGCCTCTCTGTAACACTGCCTTCCAAATAAATAAATAAATCCTTTAAAAAATTTTCCTCAACAGTCAAGATAAGTGCTATTCAAAGTCACTGCATTTTGAAGTGTCAATTTCACTTCTATGGATTACCTTTTAGGAGCTCTATTAGTTCTCACAGATCAGAGAGAACATTTGGTATTTGTACATTTGAGACTGGCTTATTTCACAAAGTATGATGTGCTCCAGTTTCATCCATTTCATTCTGAACAATAGGATTTCATTTTTTACCACTGCATAGTGTTCTATGGTGTACATATCCAATAATTTCTTTATCCAGTCTTCAGTTGAGGGGCATTTGGGTAGATTCCATATCTTAGCTGTTGTAAATTGAGCTGCAATGAAAATGGAGGTGCAGAAAACTTTTTCATATGTTGATTTCATTTCCCTTGGGTAAATTCCCAGGAATGGGATGGCAGGGTCATATGGTAGGTCTACATTCAGATTTTTGAGGAATGTCCATACTGCCTTGCATAGTGTTTATACCAATTTACTTTCTCACCAAGAGTGGATTAGGGTACATTTTCCCCACATTCTCACCAGAATTTGTTGCTTTTTGATTTCTGTATGAAAGCCATTCTAACGGGGGCGGGGGGGTGAAATCTCACTGTGGTTTTGAGTTGCAATTCCCTAACACTTAGTGATCCTGGAACTGGAAATTATTTTCATGTTTCTGTTGGCCATTTATATTTTCTCTTTTGAGAAATGCCTGTTTAAATCATTAGCCATTTCTTTTTTTCTTTCTATACCTAAAAAGATTTTTTTTATTTTTTTCACTGTGCACAGTGACAACCATTGTTGATTTAACAATTGACACTCTTATTCATGATGTCAGTAATCACCTGAGGCTCTTCTCATGAGCTGCCAAGGCTATGGAAGCCTCTTGAGTTCACCAACTCTAACTTTTTTAGACAAGGCCATATCCAAAATGGAAGTTCTCTCCTCCCTTCAGAGAAGGGTCCCTCCTTCTTGGATGGCCTGTTCATTCCACTTGTATCTCCCTCACAGAGATCTTTCATTTAAGTCATCTTTTTTGACAGGCAGAGTTAGACAGTGAGAGAGAGAGAGAGAGAGAGAGAGAAGGGTCTTCCTTTTTCCGTTGGTTCACCCCCAAATGGCCGCTATGGCCGGCGCGCTGCAGCCGGCATGCTGCGCCGATCCGAAGCCAGAAGCCAGGTGCTTCCTCCTGGTCTTCCATGCAGGTGCAGGGTCCAAGCATTTGAGCCATCCTCCACTGACTTCCTGGGCCACAGCAGAGAGCTGGACTGGAAGAAGAGCAACCAGGACAGAATCTGGCGACCCACCGGGACTAGAACCCAGGGTGCCAGCACCACAGGCAGAGGTTAGCCAAGTGTGTCGCAGCGCCGGCCTCATTTAAGTCATTTTTTTTTTTTTTGCAAGAGTGTCATGGCTTACCATGCCTGAAATACTCTCATGGGCTTTTTAGCCAGATCCAAATGCCTTAAGGGCTGATTCTGAGGCCAGGGTGCTGTTTATTACATTTGCCTTTCTATGAGTCTGCTGTGTATCCCGCTTACCATGTAGGATCATTCTCTCCTTTTTAATTATATCAATTATTATTTGCAGACACTGGTCTTATTTATGTAATCCCTTTGACACTTAATCCTATCTTTTTGACCAACTACGAACTTAAACTGATCACTTTTTTTTTTTTTTGACAGGGAGAGATAGACACAGAGAGAGAGACAGAGAGAAAAGTCTTCCTTCTGTTGGTTTACCCACCAAATGGCCGCTATGGCCGGTGTGCTGCACCGACCGGAAGCCAGGAGCCAGGTGCTTCCTCCTGGTCTCCCATGCAGGTACAGGGCCCAAGCACTTGGGCCATCCTCCACTGTACTCCCAGGCCACAGCAGAGAGCTGGATTGGAAGAGGAATAACCGGGACAGTACTAGCATTCCAACCAGGACTAGAACATGGGGTGTCGGCACCACAGGTGGATGATTAGCCTAGTGAGCCACAGCACCGGCCAACTGTTCACTTTAACAAGTAAGATGGCATTGGTACATCCCACATTGATGGGACTGAATTGGAATCCCCTGGCATGTTTCTAACTCTACCATTGGGGTAAGTCTAATGAGCATGTGACGAACTGTACATCTGCTCCCTTTCTTATTCCCACTCTTATATTTAGCAGGGATCACTTTTCAGTTAAATTTAAATGAATAAAAATAATTGTATGTTAATTAAAGAGTTCAAACAACAGTATTAAGTAGACTAAAAAATACTAAACGGAATAAAATAGTAAGTTGTTCCTCTACAGTCGGGATAACGGCTGATCAAGTCACTGTTTCTCATGGTGTCCATTTCACTTCAACAGGTTTCCTTTTAGGTGCTCAGTTAGTTAACACCAATCAGGGAGGACATATGATATTTGTTCCTTTGGGACTGGCTAATTTCTCTCAGCATGATGTTTTCCAGATTCCTCCATTTTGTTGCAAATGACTGGATTTCATTGTTTTTTACTGCTGTATTCTATAGATAAATATCCCATAATTTCTTTATCCAGTCTTCTGTTGATGGGCATTTAGGTTGGTTCCAGGTCTTAGCTACTGTGAATTGAGCTGCAATAAACATTAAGGTACATACAGCTTTTTTGTTTGCCAATTTCCTTTGGGTAAATTCCAAGGAGTGGGATGGCTGGGTTATATAACATGGCTATATATATATATATATATATATATATATATCAAAACTGACTTCTATAGTGGCTTTACCAGTTTGCATTCCCACCAACAGTGGGTTAATGTCCCTTTTTCCCCACATCCTCGCCAGCATCTGTTGTTGGTATATTTCTGTATGTAAGCCATTCTAACCGGGGTGAGGTGAAACCTCATTGTGGTTTTGATTTGCGTTTCCCTGATTGCTAGTGATCCTGAACATTTTTTCATGTGTCTGTTGGCCATTTGGATTTCCTCTTTTGAAAAATGTCTGTTTAGGTCCTTGACCCCTCTCTTAAGTGAGTTGTTTGTTTTGTTGTTGTGGAGTTTCTTGATCTCTTTGTAGATTCTGCTTATTAATCCTTTATCAGTTGTATAATTGGCAAATATTTTTTCCCATTCTGTCGGTTGCCTCTTCACTTTCCTACTGTTTCTTTTGCAGTACAGAAACTTCTCAATTTGATGTAATCCCAGTTTTTAATTTTGGGTTTGACTGCCTGTGCCTCTGGGGTTTTTACTAAGAAGTCTTCGCCAGTGCCTATATCCTGCAGGGTTTCTCCAATGTTCTCTAATAATTTGATGGTGTCAGGTCGTAGATTTAGGTCTTTTATCCATGTTGAGTGGATTTTTGTGTAAGGTGTAATGTACGGGTCTTGCTTCATGCTTCTGCATGTGGAAATCCAGTTTTCCCAGCACCATTTCTTGAATAGACTGTCCTTGCTCCAGGAATTGATTTTATATCCTTGATCAAGTATAAGTTGGCTGTAGACATTAGCCCATTTCTTAACTGTATTTTTTTCTTTGTTGTAGAGATTCTTGAGATCTTTATATATACCGGTTATTAATCCTTTATCAGTTACATTTTGCAAATAATTTCTCCTATTCTGTTGGTTGCCTATTCACATTGCTGAGTGGTTCATGTGCATTGCAGAAGCTTCTCAACATGCTGTAATACCATTTGCCAATTTTAGCTTTGATTGCCTGTACCTCTAGGGTCTTTTCCAAGAAGTTTTGCCTATGCCAATGTCTTGTTGGGTTTACCCATGTTCCCTAATAATTTCATGATATAGGGTCATAGATTTAGGTCTTTAATCTAGTTTGAGTGAATTTTTGTGTAAGGTGTAAGGTATGGGTTTTGCTTCATGCTGTATATGGAGATCCTGTTTTTCCAACGCTATTTATTGAAGAAACTGTCCTTGCTCCAAGGATGGATTTTAGATCCTTTGTCAAAGATAAGTTGGTTGTAGATATGTGGGTTGATTTCTGGCATTTCTATTCTGTTCCATTGTTGTACCCATCTGTTTTTGTGCCAATACCAGACTGTTCTTGCTTACAACTGCCCTGTAGTGTGCCTTGAAATCTGGTATTGTGATGCCTCTGGCTTTATTTTTGTTAAACAAGATTGCTTTAGCTATTTGGGGACTCCTGTGTTTCCATATAAATTACAGCATTTTTTTATATATCTGAGAAGAATGTCATTGGAATTTTGTTTGGGATCACAGTGAATCTGTAAATTGCTTTTGGTATTATGAACATTCTGATGATGTTGATTCTTCTAATCCATGAACATGGAAGATTTTCCCATTTTTTGTGTCTTCTATTTCTTTCTTTAATGTTTTGTAATTTTCATCAGAGATTTTTGAGATCCTGGGTTAAATTTATTCCAAAGTATTTGATTTTTTTCATAGCCACTGTAAATGGGATTGATCTTAGAAGCTTTTTCTTGGCCGGCGCCGTGGCTCACTAGGCTAATCCTCCGCCTTGCAGCGCCAGCACACTGGGTTCTAGTCCCAGTTGGGGCACTGGATTCTGTTCTGGTTGCCCCTCTTCCAGGCCATCTCTACGCTGTGGCCCGGGAGTGCAGTGGAGGATGACCCAAGTGCTTGGGCCCTGCACCCCATGGGAGACCAGGATAAGTACCTGGCTCCTGGCTTCAGATCAGCGCAGTGCGCCGGCCACAGCGCACTGGCCGCGGCAGCCATTGGAGGGTGAACCAACGGCAAAGGAAGACCTTTCTCTCTGTCTCTCTCTCTCACTGTCCACTCTGTCTGTCAAAAATAAAAAATAAAAATAAAAAAGAAGTTTTTTCTTAGCAATCCGTTCATACAAAGACTATTAATTTTTGTGTGTTGGTAAAAAATCCTGCTACTTTACCAAACTTTTTTTATGAGTTCCAATAGTCTCTTGGTAGAGTCTTTTGGAACCCCTATACATAGAATCATATCATCTGCAAATAGGGATAGTTTGACTTCCTCTTTCCCAATTTGCTTCCCTTTGATTATCTTTTCTTGCCTAAAGGCTCTGGCTAAAACTATACCGAATAGCAATGGTGAGAATGGGTACTCCTATCTGGTTCCAGATCTCAGTGGGTATGCTTCCAACTTTTCACCATTCAATAGGATGCTGGCCAGGGGTTGTCTTAAACTGCCTTAACTGTTTTAAGGAATGTTCTTTCTACACCCAATTTGCCAAGAGTTTTCATTATGAAAGCATGTTGTATTTTAACAAATGCTTTCTCTACATCTATTTAGATAATCATGTTTTTGTTCTTCAGTTTGTGAATGTGATGTATCACATTGATTGATTTCTGAATGCTGAACCATCCCTGAATACCAGGGATAAACCTCACTTGGTCCAAGTGAATAATCTTTCTGATGTGTTGTTGGATTCAATTGGCTAGAATTTTGTTGAGGACTTTTAAGTCTATGTTCAGCAGTGAAGCCATCGGTACTGGGTTTTTCTTTGCTGGAAGGGTCTTTATTACTGCTTTAATTTCCATTTTGATTATTGATCTGTTTAGGTTTTCTACGTCTTCATGGCACAACTTAGGCAGGTTTATTTTTTTATATTTATATTTTATTTTATTTAATGAACATAAATTTCCAAAGTACAGCTTATGGATTACAATAGCTTTCCCCCCCATAACTTCCCTCCCACCCACAACACTCCCCTCTCCCACTCCCTCTCCCCTTCTATTCACATCAAGATTAATTTTCAATTATCTTTATATACAGAAGATCAATTTAGCATATATTAAGTAAAGATTTCAACAGTTTGCACCCACACAGAAACACAAAGTGTAAAATACTATTTGAGTACTAGTTATAGCATTAATTAAACACCTAAGAGTAACTGTGTATTAATTACAGAGTTCAACCAATAGTTTTAAGTTGAACATAAAAAATACTAACAGGGTAAAGTATTAAGATCTTTTTTTTTCTTTTTCTTTTTTTTTGTTTGTTATATAGTTATTTTTTTATTTAATAAATATGAATTTACAAAGTGCAGCTTTTGTATTGTTGTGGCCCCCCCAACCTCCCTCCCTCCCGTGGCCCTCCCCTCTCCCACTCCCTCTCCCATGCTGCCCTTCATCGAGTTTCATTTTCAATTACCTTCATATACTGAAGATCAACTTAGTACATACTAAGCAAGGATTTCAACAGGCTGCACTGACACAACCGCACAAGGTATAGGGTATTGTTGGACTAGTAGTGTTGTTTTTAAGTTTCATAGTAGAACACATTAAGGACAGAGATCCTACGTGGGGAGCATGTACCCAGTGACTTCTGTTGTTGATTTAACAATTGGCATTCTTATTTATGACGTCAGCAATCACCCGAAACTCTTGCTATGAGCTGTCTAGGCTATGGAAGCCCCTTGAGTTCACTGACTCTGAACTTGTTTAGTCAAGGCCGTATCACAGTGGAGGTCCCTTCCTCCCTTCAGAGAAAGGCGCCTCTCTCCTTTATGGCCTGTTCCTTCTGCTGGGGTCTTGTTCACCAGGATCTTTCATTTAGATTGTTTTTGCCACCGTGTCATGGCTTTCCATGCCTGTGAGACTCTCATGGACCTTTTAGCCAGATCTGAATATCCCAAGGGTTGATTCTGAGGCAGGAATGCTGTCATTCTATGAGTCTGCTGTGTGTCCTGTTTCCCCCGCAGGATCATTCTCTCCCTTTTAATTCTATCCTTCATTATTTGCTTACACTGGTCTTATTTGTGAAATCTTATAAACACATACCCTATCTTTTTGATCGGTTGTGATTTTATACTTATCACTTTACCAAGTGCGCTGGCATTGGTAAGGCAGGTTTAACTGTCCAGGAATCTATCCATTTTCAAAGTTTCCCAATTTGTTGGCATACATATCTTTGTAGTAATTTCTGGTGATTCTTTTTATTTCTGTGGTGTCTGTTGTGACATTTCCTTTTTTATCTCTAAATTTATGGATTTTTGCCTTCTCCCACATTTTTTGATTAGTTGGGCAATTTTGTTTATTCTCTTTTAAATGGAGAGTTGAGGCAATTTACATTCAAGGTTACTATTGGTAAGTACCTACTTGCCCCTGCCATTTTCCCATAAATATTCTTATAGTTTACTTTGAATTTCCTTTGTACTTTTACTGGGAGATTTTCTGCCTTCAGTTTCTTTCACAGAGATGAATATATTTCTGTGTTTCTATATGTAGCACATCCTTAAGCATCTTTTGTAAGGCTGGACAAGCGGTGACAAGTTCTTTTGTTTTGGAAGATCTCTCACCTTCATTCATAAATGGGAGCTTTTCACTGTATTCTAGGTGAAGGTTTTTTTTTTTTTTTAAGACTTGGAATATATCTCACCATTCTCTTCTAGCTTATAAGGTTTCTGATGAGAAGCAAGCTGTGACTCTAATTGAAGATCCTCTTGATAAGTAATCTGGCATTTCTCTCATTCACATTTTAGAATCTTTTCTTTATGTTTTACAGTGGAGAGTTTGACTATAATGTGTCCTGGTGAAGATCTATTCTGGTCATTTCTATTAGAAGTTCTATGTGCTCCCTGTACTTGATGTCCCTTTCTTTCTCCAAATTAGAGAAGTTTTCTATAATTATTTCACTAAAAAGGCCTTCTAATCCATTCAATCTTTCCATGCCTTTGGGAACTCCTAAAACCCTTATGTTGGGTCATTTGATAGTATCCTGTAGATCTCCCACAGTGTTTTTTCATTTTCTAATTTCTTCTCATTGTTTTTGGTCTGACTGTAAAATTTCCAGAGATTTGTTTTCTAACTCAGATATTCTTTCTTCAGCCTCACCACTTCAACCAAATCGGTTATGGCTTTCCATCATATATTTTATTTATTCTATTGAATTCTTCATTTCCCATATTTTGTTTTGATTTCTCTTTAAAAATCTAACTTTCATGGGAAAATTTTCATTCACATCATGTATGGAATTCTTTAGTTCATGCATTTGCTTCTGATTACTTATAAGTAAGCCTATGATCAATTTTTTTAATTCTGTTTCTAGCATTTCATCAATCTCTTCACCTTCACATTCTAGGATTGAAGTGTTGTGTTCTTTTCGTGGTGTCATGTTGTCTTGTTTCTTGAACTGCTGCATTTATTATTAGGCATCTGTGGTGATACTTGTTGGTTTTTTTTTTTTTTTTGCCCCTGCAATGTCTTTCATCTTTTTTTTAACTTCTATTTAGTAAATATAAATTTCCAAAGCACAGCTTATGGATTACAATGGCTTCCCCCCCATAACGTCCATCCCACATGCACCCCTCCCATCTCCTGCTCCCTCTCCCATCCCATTCACATCATTTTTCATTTTCAATTATCTTTATACACAGAAGATCGATTTAGTGTATACTAAGTAAAGATTTCATCAGTTTGCACCCACACAGAAACACAAAGTGTAAAATACTGTTTCAGTACTAGTTATAGCATTAATTCACATTGGACAACACATTAAGGACAGATCCCACATGAGAAGTAAGTACATAGTGACTCCTGTTGTTGACTTAACAAATTGACACTAGTTTGTGGCATCAGTAATCTCCCTAGGCTCTAGTCATGAGTTGCCAAGGCTATGGAAGCCTTTTGAGTTTGCAGACTTCTATCTTATTCCAACAGGATAATAGTCAAAGTGGAAGTTCTCTCCCCCCTTCAGAGAAAGGTATCTCCTTCTTTGATGGCCCATTCTTTCCACTGGAATCTCACTCGCAGAGATCATTAATTTAGGTCTTCTTTTTTTTTTTTTTCAGAGTGTCTTGGCTTTCCATGCCTAAAATACTCTCATGGGCTCTTCAGCCATATCCGAATGCCTTAAGGGCTGATTCTGAGGCCAGAGTGCTATTTAGGACATCTGCCATTCTATAAGTCTGCTGTGTATCCCACTTCCCATGTTGGATCGTTCTCTCCCTTTTTGATTCTATCAGTTAGTATTAGCAGGCACTAGTCTTGTTTGTGTGATCCCTTTGACTCTTAGTCCTATCATTAGATCAATTGTGAACTGAAATTGATGACTTGGACTAGTGAGATGGCATTGGTACATGCCACCTTGATGGGATTGTATAGGAAACCCCTGGCACATTTCTAACTCCACCATTTGGGGCAAGTTCAATTGAGCATGTCCCAAATTGTACATCTCCTCCCTCTCTTATTCCCACCCTTATACTTAACAGAGATCACTTTTCAGTTAAATTTAAACACCTAAGAATAATTGTGTGTTAATTACAGAGTTCAACCAATAGTATTAAGTAGGAAAAAAGAAATACTAAAAGGCATAAAGTATTACATTGTACATCAACAGTCAGGACAATGGCTGATCAAGTCACTGTTTCTCATAGTGTCCATTTCACTTCAACAATTTTCCCCTTTGGTGCTCAGTTAGTTGTCGCCAATCAGGGAGAACATATGATATTTGTCCCTTTGGGACTAGCTTAATTCGCTCAGCATAATGTTTTCCAGATTCCTCCATCTTGTTGCAAATGCCTGGGTTTCATTGTTTTTGGCTGCTGTATAGTACTCTAAAGAGTACATGTGCCATAATTTCTTTATCCAGTCTACTGTTGATGGGCATTTCGGTTGGTTCCAGGTCTTAGCTATTGTGAATTGAGCTGCAATAAACATTAAGGTGCAGACAGCTTGTTTTTTGCCAATTTAATTTCCTTTGGGTAAATTCCAAGGAGTGGGATGGCTGGGTTGTATGTTAGGTTTATATTCAGGTTTCTGAGGAATCTCCAGATTGACTTCCATAGTAGCTTAACCAGTTTGCATTCACACCAACAGTGGGTTAGTGTCCCTTTCTCCCCACATCCTCTCCAGCATCTGGTGTTGGTAGATTACTGAATGTGAGCCATTCTATGCGGGGTGAGGTGAAACCTCATTATGGTTTTGATTTGCATTTCCCTGATTGCTAACGATCTTGAACATTTTTTCATGTGTCTGTTGGCCTTTTGGATTTCCTCTACTAAGAGACTATTGGAACTCAGAAGAGTTTGGCAAAGTAGCAGGATATAAAATCAATGCTCAAAATTCAACAGCCTTTGTAGACACAGGCAATGCCACGGCTGAGGAAGAACTTCTAAAATCAATCCCATTCACAACTTAACCAAGGACATTAAAGATCTCTACGATGAAAATTACAAAAACTTAAAGGAAGAAATAGAAGAGGATACCAAAAAATGGAAAAATCTTCTATGCTCATGGATTGGAAGAATCAATATCATCAAAATGTCCATTCTCCCAAAAGCAATTTATAGATTCAATGCAATACCAATCAAAATATCAAATACATTCTTCTCAGATCTGGAAAAAATGGTGCTGAAATTCATATGGAGACACAGGAGACCTCGAATAGCTAAAGCAATCTTGTACAACAAAAACAAATCCAGAGGCATCACAATACCAGATTTCAGGACATACTACAGGGCAGTTGTAATCAAAACAGCATGGTACTGGTACAGAAACAGATGGATAGACCAATGGAACAGAATTGAAACACCAGAAATCAACCCAAACATCTACAGACAACTTATATTTGATCAAGGATCTAAAACCAATTCCTGGAGCAAGGACAGTCTATTCAATAAATGGTGCTGGGAAAACTGGATTTCCACGTGCAGAATCATGAAGCAAGACCCTACCTTTCACCTTACACAAAAATCCACTCAACATGGATTAAAGACTTAAACCTACGACCCAACACCATCAAATTATTAGAGAACATTGGAGAAACCCTGCAAAATATAGGTACCGGCAAAGACTTCTTGGAAAAGACCCGGGAGGCACAGGCAGTCAAAGCCAAAATTAACATTTGGGATTGCATCACATTGAAGTTTCTGTACTGCAAAAGAAAAAGTCAGGAAAGTGAAGAGGCAACCGACAGAATGGGAAAAAATATTTGCAAACTATGCAACAGATAAAGGGTTGATAACCAGAATCTACAAGGAAATCAAGAAACTCCACAGCATCAAAACAAACAACCCACTTAAGAGATGGGCCAAGGACCTCAATAGACATTTTTCATTTTTCAAAAGATGTCTTTTATCTTTGAACTATGCCTCCATGGCTTATTGGATGTCCGTTCTTTCACTGCATACCCAGAGGCATGTGCTGGAAGTGGTCAGGGAGCTCTGTTCAGTGCTCCAGGATGAAGGGAATGTCAAAGCTGACACCCAAGTTGAGCGTGGTAATTACCTTTTTTTTTCAGATGGGAGGTTTGTTTAGCTCTGTTGGTATATTTTCATGTTACCTCCTCTCCTCAAAGGAGAACAATGCCTGGGAACTAGCCCCAGTGTGTTCAGTATTCATCCATGCTGCCAAAAGAACCACCAAATGATCCTTGTTCTGAGCACAGATCCCAGAGCAATGACCCTCACCAGGGAATCAGGGAGCCTGAGCACGTGAAGCCACCCACAGTGACTTCCCAAAGACCCAGCCACACCCTGCAGCCTCCCATGCAGCATCAGTGTTTTCACAGTTCCAGCACACAAGGCTCCCAGTCACAAGCTCCCAGCCCCATCAGGGCTTCCAACCACACTCAGCTGTCTCCTCTCAGCTGTTTGCTGGGTGCGTGGACACAAGCTGCCACAGCTGTTTCACACATGGCAGCACCTCTCTGGGCTAGTTACAGGACACCAGTGCCAGGTGGTTGAGACAGAGAAACATGCACCCTGTTTTCCCCTCTGTGTTGGCAGGTACACTGCCCCCCACATGGCTCCAAATCGAGCTCCTGACAGGCTTTTCCCCCAGTTTTATTGCCAGTGGCTTGGGTTGCTGCAATCTGGTCTCACCTCACTCCAAAGCTGGTGCTGAGGCTCTCAGCTGCTGGGGTCCTGAGCTGTCAACATCCACACCCTTCAGAAGGGTCCACTGTGTCCCTCTAATTTGCAGGGAGTTTCCTCTACCATTTTATCCGTAACTTTTCCCTGAGACTGCACTCTCTCCACTTTTTTTTAACTGTCTTCCCATAGAATGGAGCAGTAAACTCCTTCCCTAGTGCACCATCTTGACTCTTCCCCAACAGTATGTTAGTAGTTATATGTTCTTGGGGCTAGCACTGTGTCATAAAGTGGCTGCCTGCAGTGCCAGGATCCCATATGCATGCTGGTTCAAGTCCCAGCTGCTCCACTTCCAATCCAGCTCTCTGCTATGGCCTGGGAAAGCAATAGAAGATGGCCCACATTCTTGGGCCCCTACAATCGTATGGAAGACCCAAAAGAAGCACCTCAGATTGGCACAGCTCCAGCCTTGTAGCCATCTAGGAATGAACTAGCAGATGGAAGATTTCTTTTTTTTTCTCTGTTTCTGCCTCTCTGTAACTCTGTCTTTCAAATAAATAAATATTTAAAAAATAGTTTATTTCTATACTAGTATAACATGACACTTATGTATTCTGTGCATTAAATGATTATTATACATCAACATATATATCATGAATTTTATATATTAATATTAAATATACTATCAACATGAATATGTAATACAGCTTACACTTTAATGAATAATTATATTAACAAATGTATGATTATATTAATTATAAGTGTTGTTGGATCATTACTAATCTCAGTATCGGTGATATTGACTATAAGTATACTTTTTCAATAAGTGATCTATGGCTATTCTCAGACTCTCAGAGCTCTCAGAATCATCTAGGAAGGCAGCATGAGTGAGCCATCTGAAAATAGTGGCTGCCATTCCAATGGCAGATCAACCAGGTACTGAGATAAATCACCTTTGAGAGAAAAAAGATCAATAAGAAAATGCAATTGTATTTGGTAAGATGTTCACACATTTTTATTGACTACCTCTTTTTCATGAAATAAGAGGCAGGAAAAACAGTGGTGAGAATGAAGGAGTCAGTGCTCACAAATTTCAATTCCTGCCCCTGCCTCTGTCGCATTCCCACTGCAGGAGTTTAACCTCTGGGTCCTTCTCACTCCCAAGGCTCTCTCAAGCACCAGGTCATCTGCTCCAGCATTTGGCGCAAGCTCAGGACATATGTGCACACCTGTGCACCACACCAACCACTACTGGATCACTGTTAAGCATTTCTGAGAGCACAGTAAAAATGTATCCTTCATTTTTGTTTTAACCATTGTAACTCCTTATTTTCCAAGAAAAATAATGCTTATTGTTATCCCTAAATGAAATTTTTGATAAGGCAATTGTGTAGGCTTTTATAAAACCCCATCATCATATTTATGTGGATGCTTCAGCAGCAGCCTGAGTCCACACCCACCTGAAGGCCACAGGCCTCAGCACCATGAGAAACATCCCAAGCATGCATTGAGCCCTACAGGGAACCTCTGCTTTCCTTAGGAATTGTGATAATAAATACTGCTCGGAATGTATCTGGAAACAATTACAGCATTAAAACTCTGAAGTGAATGCAACATCTTTACATTTGTATGGTGAATAAGATGATGACTTAAGTACTTTCAGGCCAAAGTTCCCTTCACACATGACTTCAGTAGTCAAGAAAAGAAAATGACCTTCCAATTCCCCTGTCAGCCTTGCAGACTGATTAGCTGGGGCACATGAAACAGAAGGAGAAATTAGGTATAAAATCACTATGCTTCATGGAGCACTTCCTCTGCTCTAGACAGGGTTGGAGAATTTGACTCCAGACCAGGAAACAAGCGCTGGTGGCAGTGGATGGCCAGGACTCCCCAGTGTGGCTGCTGGACATTGGACAAGCCATTCCTCCTCACCCTACAAGTGAAAATGTTCAGCTCCATGATCTAAACCTGAAATCACTGCTATATTCTTCAATTTAAATTATCCTTATTTTTAATATCTGTTTATTCAAGAACCAAGAGAGATAGAGACAGAGAGCTCTCATTCACTGGTCACTCCCCAGATACCCACAATAACAGTGACTGGATTGGATCAAACCTGGAAGCCAGGAATTCAATCCAGGTCTTCCCACATGAGTAGAACTACATGAGCCTTACCTTGCTGCCTCCCAAGGGTATACAATAATGGGAAGCTGGAATCAGGAGTGCAGCCAGTACTTGAACCCAGGCACTCCAGCTGTGGGATGTGAACGTCCCATTTATCAAACACCCACTCCCTAAATCATTCTTATTTTTAATAAAACAATCACAACTGAATTATAGATGCTAGATTTCCCACCCATAATTATGAAGATCTTATTAACAACTGGGTCAGGGGCCACAGTGCTGGGGCCTGTTCTTTCTACTCTGTACTGAGTTGCACAAATTATTTCAACTATTACTCCCAGATGACCACAGGAGAAAATAATAGGTAAAAGGGAGTGTTCATTTCCATGGGGCAAAAGATGTGCACTGGCTTTTATAAAGAAAACACAGCTCTCGGCTGACGCCACGACACCACGGCTCACTAGGCTAATCCTCCACCTTGCGGCGCCAGCACACTGGGTTCCAGTCCTGGTCAGGGCGCCGGATTCTGTCCCGGTTGCCCCTCTTCCAGTCCAGCTCTCTGCTGTGGCCAGGGAGTGCAGTGGAGGATGGCCCAAGTGCTTGGGCCCTGCACCCCATGGGAGACCAGGATAAGCACCTGGCTCCTGGCTTCGGATCAGCGCAGTGCGCCGGCCACAGCGCACCAGCCGCAGCGGCCATTGAAGGGTGAACCAACGGCAAAGGAAGACCTTTCTCTCTGTTTTCTCTCTCTCACTGTCCACTCTGCCTGTCAAAAAAAAAAAAAAAAAATAGAAAAAAAAGAAAACACAGCTCTGTAATGCCAAGCCCAACCTGTGAGATCTAAATAATAGCCTACTTCTCATAAGACCCAAAAAAGAACTCCAGAAGAGAGAAATCTGCATTTAAACCAAAGTGAATTGGCAAAAAGTCTGCAGCAGCTTGGCAGGAAAAGGATGTTCACCTGCTACTGAGTTATCAGGACACAAAGTGCTTTAAAGTGTTGTATCACTTTCACAAATTACAACGCAACTCTCAGCAGGTGCATAACTGAGTGGTGATGTTTCAAAACAGAAGTCTCCCCTAGGTTTTCACTTTTGTACCCTGCACACACAGACTTCATGTGTCAGTACACTTTGCCTAAGGAAACCATTCTCACAGTATAACACTTAGGGGAGATTCAAATGACTTAGGAATTTTTTAAAGAGTTATTTATTTTGAAGGAGTTAAAAAGAGAAAGATGAAGACAGAGAATCATCCATCCACTGGTTCACCCCCAAATGGCCCCAAAGGCCAGAGTAAGACAGGCAGAAGTCAGGAGCCAGGAGCTTAATTCTGGTCTCAGATGTGGATTGCAGGGGCCCAAACACTTGGGCTTGCTCTGCTGCTTTTCCCAGGCCACCAGCAAGGAGCTGGATTGGAATTGTAATAGCCAGGACATGAACTGGCATTCATATGGGATGCCACTGTTACAACAACTTTACCCACTATGCCCAATGCCAGCCCCAGAAATTTCTTTTTAAGCATGAGCACCTTAAATCTTTTCTTACTCATTCTGTGACTGGCCTGGGCTCCCATGACACAGGTGTAGGAAGTTCGAACTCATGGAGACAAAGTATGCAGAGGACACTGTCCCGGGAGCCAAGGGCTGAGGGTGACCCAGGCCTGCCTTGCAGCTCATGGCCAAGGCTGAAAGTGGAAGTGAGGCCTGGACCAGAGATAAACAACCAGGAAGGAGCTACAGAGTCTTGATTCAGTATTAAGGGCAAGTTAATGTCATTGCACACTCTCAATTTGGGAGAAGGCAGGGCAGCTTTTTCCCATTGGTTTTGCTGTTGTGGCCTGAAGATGGGCACCTGGATCAAACGGAGGAGTGGAAGCGTGAAGAAGCATTCACAGATCACCCTGTGTGGTGGTGACGGAGACGGAAGACAGCTAAGATGTAAACCTAAGCAGGTAGTCTGGGACACAAAGGGCCCAAGAGACTCAAACCTGGTGTGCAGGAGGATATGCCCAGAACAGAACACCCCACTACTGAAACAATATAGAGAAAATGAAAACAAAACAGGATGCAGTTACAGCTGGACCAGTCCAGTTCCACGTCTCAATTCCCCAGCAAAGAGAAGGTCATTGATGGCTAAATGACAAGTTTACAAAGCCCAGAAAATATAAACCCTTGGGTACCTTGCCCTAGCTGCAAGCCTGCTCAGGGACTACCTACTGTGGGTGCTTTCCTTTGCTTCAGGAAATTTTCCTTCTCTGCTCACCCTTCATAGACAAACTATGATCCTCATTCTTCATGGTCATGAGACACGAACTTGAACTTCTAGAACTGCTGACCCCTGCATCAGCAGGGAGGGCACTGGTGGTGGTGACCATGCTTCAGCACTGGCTCGAGAAAGCAACAAGGTCTAGAGAGGCCTCTCCTTCAGGATTTAACTGAGATGTGAGCAGGGGGAGGCGTTATGAAGAAGCCACGGTGGAGGGCGCCTACATCAGGCAGCCGTGTTGGTGAGGGAGCAAGAGGGGGACCACCAGGAGACAGCATGGTGCAGGGTTCCATTTGAGCACCTCCCCTCTGAGACCAAGTTCCTTCCCTTGAACCTAAAATAATCACATATAGAAAAGTACAGCCTTGGTATCTATGTTCAAATAAGTCTTCCAGAAGAGCAGAGGCAGACAAATCAGTAATTTCTGAACAAGTTGAATATGCAGATATTGGGACTGGTGGTTATTAAAACTCGTAATTCAGCTCCACAGGCTAACTTCTTTATTAAGGAAGTCTCCCACCTTCCACCAGTGAATAATGTGATATGGGAGGCAATGGTATTCATGGCTAATTTCAAGGGCCTGCCCCTTCATCTGAATGATATAAACACTGAATATTTATATTTTAAAGTAAAAGATGAGTTATATTATATTGCTTCTCAAAGATATCATATGAATTTAACACACATATAATGAACAACATAAATCTCATTTTATTAAAATAATGATATCTGCTGGGTAAAGTGACAGGTTATTCAATCAAGTAAGGAAAACACTGATGTTTGATATGGAAGCCCTATCATGGGTTTCCGTTTGCAGTGGTATCTGTGGACCTGGTTGGTGACGTGCTGTCTAACTACTGTACATGGGAGGAAAGTAACCCATATCAGTAGCTCTCAGATCACCTCACCAAGAGGTAAACTTGTGAGGAACCATGACACCTCGGCCCCAGACCAAGTCCCCCTCAGGGCCCCAACAGTGAGAGAAGCACACCCAGCCTGCTCTGCAGGGTAGAGCTCCGCCTGTCAGCAAACCTCCCCTTGCCGTGCATCTCTGTCCAAACGATGGAGGAAGGTCCTCCTGATGGCAACCACAGAGGCTGTTCGGAAGGCCAGCGGGGTGGGATCTGCTGCGGAAGGTAGTGCGGGAGAGGACCATTGCATAGGAAATAGAAACTGAGAGGCGTTCTCCCTCCAAGCCCACTCAGACAGCACAGGTCAGGAAAATGGATGGATTCCGGCAGAGTCAGACAGTGAGACAGGCAAGTCCTAGAAGATAAAGCATGCCACCTATTACAATGCTCAGAGACAAGCAGAAGGAAACACTTGGGTTTCTGCTCACATGTTGTGCTAGTAGCCAGAGCTATAACAGAGCACCACAGAGCAGGAGGCTCAAACAGCAGAAACGCCATGTTCCCCAGTTCTAGAGACTGGAAGGAAGCATTTGATTGACTCTGTTAAGCTCCCAGTAACAATGATTGACACACAGTATTTGGTATGATCCAGAGAGGACTTTGGTCACTTTGCATAGATAATTCACTGAGCAGCCCATTAAGGGGGTTGTTATGAGTATCCCCAATTTAGGGGCCCAAAGTCACACACGCAGGAAGTAGAGAGCCTGCTCTCTGCACACCTTATCTGGACACACTGACCTGTAAACCCAGCGTTAAGACGGTTTCGGCCTGAAATGTCTCACTCCTCCATGACAGGGATCCCAGCTCTCGGTACAAACTATCACATGCAGAGCATAGGATTTTACTGTGTAATATTTAAGCTCTTTCTGAGCTTAATCAGGAACAATCTGGACACTAATCATACGGAAATGGTTACGTTGCTGATCATGATCCAGAGGAGCCCTCTGCACAGGCCTCACTGGCAGTCAGGGCACAGACGGTGTCTGCACAATGTATGCACTGCACAGCACTCTGCCCACGAGCCCTTCATGTAGCCTGAGAAGACAGGCGCTTCCTTCAGTCCACCTGCCTCTGACCACTGCCCAGCCATGACAGCACCTTGACTCCATCTTCACCAAGACCCCAGGCCTACCTTTGGGTTCCATCAGGCTCTGGAATGTTCCATGGCCACAGTGGGCCCTCAGAAGGTTGGATACCATTGTGTTATGTGCTACCTGGTCCCTACCTAAACCATGGGCAGGTGAGAAAATACCATCAAGCAGTTTAGAAAAATCACATGGAGCCTCATGCCCCGTCGCTGGTGACAGTCCATTGCTAAGTGGCAGCCACAGGCTTCTCTTTCCCTATACTCTCCCTTACTGGACATAAAGCTGTGTTCCTCTTACTCTGACATGAGCTTAAGCCACTTGGGAAAAGTTAATTTCCTTATACTTAAAATACAATATTCATCCTAGGTCTTGATGATGACATCCTGTAGGTGTTGCCAGGGTGAGAGTTGTCAGAGTGGAATCTCTAAGAGATGGCCACATCTTGAGAATGCCTATGACAGGACCCGAAGGATGGAGCTGGTCCTTACTGCCACTCCACCTGCCACCATCTGAAGACAAATTTCCCTCCTCATGGAGAACTTAGCCATCAGCCGACAACCAAACCTGCCAGCAGTTCTGGAGGAAGGGAACTCCAAACTGCAAGAAAATACATTTTTCTTCTTTATAAATTGCCAGTCTCAAGTGGTTTGTTAGAGCAATACAGCCTAAGATAAAGCCAGAAAACAGCAAGAGTGGCATATTTTAGACAGGGGGAAATTTGACAATGTGTGTGTTTATATGCATATGTATACATATATATTCAGATATATAATATATATATATATTCAGATAAATAAGTGGAGATTAGAAAAATGTCTTAATGAAGCAAAGGCAATGTTAGGGTGTAAGGAAGGTGGTGGATAAAAAATGAAAACTGAGAATAACCCTGCTTAAAATATAAACCGGAAGGGATTTTAACAGAATCCATAGGTGCTGTCTCTTGGAAGGAAGGCACACATACTCACACTCAGTCTTGGCTACAACATCATCCAGATGACCAGCCAGTTATCAACTGCACTTTAAGGAAAGAGCAATTTCCTGACACCACACCCTTGATCTATCTAGTTGTGACTTTTGACATTGAAGAGTCCTGTTTCTACTCTCTCTGTAAGAGTAATTCACAGCTATAGTCATATTCACATTCTCAATATTCACAGGAACAAAAAGAACATTTCAATGAGTAATAAATGAAGTGTCATCAAATATCAAAATATGTGAAATATAAAAGAAGAAACATTGATGAATTAAGTCTTAATTATGAAACCTAGTGAAATCACATTATTCCGCAATCTAACATCCTCTCAATTTAACCAATGCCTTCTCTGGGCCATGTATAGTAGATAAAATCATTATTTAAATGATACCAAGCCTGCATGCCAAATACATTACCTATCTAAAAGGCCTATCACATCTAATATATACCCAACATAATAGAAGACAAAATTAATGTAAAATTTGAGGAAACTAAAGATAAATGGAAAATTCTATAATCTCCCAAAGAGAAGGGAAAATCACATACGAAGGAGCAAGAATCAGACAACATTAGATATACCACAGCAACAGTGAAGTGAGAATACAGAAACTTATACAATTCTCAGTATGTTAGTTTAGCCTTAAATTTGATACCCAGCTAAAGTTAACAGTTAAGTCTGATGTCAGAAAAAGGCACCATCAGACATGTAACAACTCAAAAGTATCGTGTAGTGTTTCTTAGATTTGGGAGGATGGATTAAATAAATCAAATAAAAGGAAGAAACAGATTTGGGAAGTAAGATACACATGCTGAGCCATCTGCGAAGAGAAATCCAAATATACATTAATCAGAAGACCTAGGTAGTAATCATCTCAGACTGCAGAATGGGGCTGAGGGCCAAAGGAAAAATACTGGCCATTCCCAGTTGACATGAAGAATTCAATAGATCAAATGACAAACACATTAGAGAGCTTTAAAAACAGAATGAATGAAGCAGAAGAGTGAATATCAGACTTAGAAGACAGAGCACAGGAAAGTATACAGTCAAACCAAAGAAAAGAAGAGGAAATTAGAAATCTAATAAATATTGTCAGGAATCTACAGGATACTATTTTAAAAAACCCAACATTTGGGTTCTAGGAGTTCCTGAAGGTATGGAGAGAGAGAAAGGATTACAAGGCCTTTTT
Source organism: Oryctolagus cuniculus (assembly GCF_964237555.1). NCBI lineage: Eukaryota > Metazoa > Chordata > Mammalia > Lagomorpha > Leporidae > Oryctolagus > Oryctolagus cuniculus. The sequence goes on from NC_091433.1 coordinate 197,409,115, forward strand.
AGTGAGATACTAGCAGAAAATTTCCCAGATTGGGAGAAGGAAAGAAACATCCTAGTACAGGAAGCTCATAGAACCCTAATACACATGACCAAAAGAGATCCTCACCACAACACATTGTAATTAAACTCACCACAGTGAAACAGAAAGAAAAGATTCTAAAATGTGCAAGAGAGAAATGTCAGATTACTCTCAGAGGATCTCCAATTAGACTCACAGCAGACTTCTCATCAGAAACACTACAAGCTAGAAGGAAACAGCGAGACATAGCCCAGGTACTAAGAGAGAAAAACTGCCAGCCCAGAATGTTATATCCTGCAAAGCTCTCATTTGTGAATGAAGGTGAAATAAAGACCTTTCACAGCAAACAGAAATTGAAAGAATTTGTCGCCACTCGTCCAGCCCTGCAAGAAATGCTTAAAGATGTGTTACACACAGAAACACAGAAACATGGCCATCAATATGAAAGAAGGTAAAGGAAGGAAACCTCATAGCAAAAGATCACAGGAACTTCAAAGCATATACTAGAAAATATCTTTGGGAAAATGGCAGGGCAAAATTACTACTTATCAATAGTCACATTGAACGTTAGTGGCCTCAACTCTCCAGTTAAAAGACACAGACTGGCTGAATGGATTAAGGAACAAAACCCATCTATTTACTGCCTACAAGAAACACATCTTTCCAACAAAGATGCATGCAGACTGAAAGTGAAAGGTTGGAAAAAGATATTCCATGCCAACAGAAACCAAAAAAGAGCGGGCATAGCCATCTTGATACCAGGCAAAATAAACTTTAACACAAAAAATGTTAAGAGAGACAAAGAGGGGCACTATATAATGATTAAGGTTTCAATTCAACAGGAAGATGTAACTATTATAAATGTATAAACACCTAATTACAGGGCACCAGTTTATTGAAAAGATATATTAAGGGACTTAAAGGGAGACTTAAACTCCAATACAAGCCAGCGCCGCGGCTCAATAGGCTAATCCTCCGCCTGGCGGTGCCAGCACACCGGGTTCTAGTCCCGGTTGGGGCGCCGGATTCTGTCCCGGTTGCCCCTCTTCCAGGCCAGCTCTCTGCTGTGGCCAGGGAGTGCAGTGGAGGATGGCCCAAGTGCTTGGGCCCTGCACCCCATGGGAGACCAGGATAAGTACCTGGCTCCTGCCATTGGATCAGCGCAGCGCGCCAGCCGCAGTGGCCACTGGAGGGTGAGCCAACGGCAAAGGAAGACCTTTCTCTCTGTCTCTCTCTCTCACTGTCCACTCTGCCTGTCAAAACAAACAAACAAACAAACAAACTCCAATACAATAGTACTGGGGGACTTCAATACTCCACTCTCAGAGAGAGATCAACCGGACAGAAGATCAACACGGAAACAGCAGATTTAATCGACACTATTGGCCAAATGGATCTAACAGATATCTACAGAACTTTCAATCTTACATTTAAAGAACTTACATTCTTCTCAGCAGGAACCTTCTCTAGGATCGACCACACACTAGGCCATAAAGCAAGTCTAAACAAATTCAAAAGAATTAGAATCATAACATGCAGCTTCTCAGACCACAGCAAAATGAAGCTGGAAATTAGCAACTCAGGAATCTCTAGAGCATATGCAAATACACGGAGACTGAACAACATGCTCCTGAATGAACACTGGGTCATAGAAGAAATCAAAAGAGAAATCAAAAGCTTTCTGGAAGTAAATGAGGATAACAACACAACATATCAAAACTTATGGGATATGGCAAAAGCAGTATTGAGAGGAAAGTTTATAGCAATAGTTGCCTACATTAAGAAAGTGAAAAGGCATGGAATAAATGAGCTTTCAATGCATCTCAAGGATCTAGAAGAACTGCAGCAAACCAGACCCAAATCTAGTAGGAGAAGAGAAACAATTAAAATCAGAGAAGAAATCAACAGGATTGAATAAAAAAAAAATTACAAAAAATCAGCCAAAGGAAGAGCTGGTTTTTTGAAAAAATGAATAAAATTGACACACCATTGGCCCAACTAACATAATGGAGTTTTTTTAAAACTGCTCTGGACCAGCAAATTATCTAAATGGAAAAAAAATGGGAGAGCTTAAGAAAAGAAAAGTTATCATGTAGAAAAAGGAGTATAATCTTAGCACATAATTCAATTTTGCAGTACGTAATATTTAAAATTTAGTAAATCCTGATTTAGGTAAAAGAGTATTTAAAGGCTTGAAGAGCGACATGAAGTATGAGAAAGAGCTAAATTCTCATCTGCTATAGCAGGAAATCAACTGGCTATGTTTAAATTTGGCTATGTTTAAATTCAACTAAACAAGAAATATCAATCAAAGTAAATATTGGAGAAACAAAAAGGAAACAACCAAAATAGATACATTTAAATGTGGTTATCTTTGGAAAACTGGACTGAGGAATAAAAGGAGTTTGGAAGGTATTTTTTTCATCCTAAGTTGTTTGTTACAGTTTGATTTGTTTTAGGTATATGTGTAAATTGTTAAGCTTTTCAATGAATATAAATATACATATATAAATGAATGACTGCAAATAATACCCAAATAATTCTGCTGCGTAGTCAGGTTTAAAAGCATCCATTACTGATATAATTTTATTTTATGTTGCAAACATTGCAAGACAATATCAAAAGGCCATAATGTTGTGACTCCACTGCTTGCTCATCTGTGCTTGACTGACTTCTATTTTTTTTTTTTAATTTTTTGACAGGCAGAGTGGACAGTGAGAGAGAGAGACAGAGAGAAAGGTCTTCCTTTGCCGTTGGTTCACCCTCCAATGGCCGCCGCAGCCAGCAAACTGAGGCCGGTGCACCGCGCTGATCCGAAGGCAGGAGCCAGGTGCTTTTCCTGGCCTCCCATGGGGTGCAGGGCCCAAGCACTTGGGCCATCCTCCACTGCACTCCCTGGCCACAGCAGAGAGCTGGCCTGGAAGAGGGGCAACTGGGACAGAATCCGGCGCCCCAACGGGACTAGAACCCCGTGTGCCAGCGCCGCAAGGCGGAGGATTAGCCTAGTGAGCCGCGGCGCCGGCCTTGACTGACTTCTTCCAAAATTTCATTTCCTAATTAAAGAATACATCAAAAAGATAAGTTAAATTAGACATAAGTAAGTGAAACAACAGAAGGGGTTTTCTGGTCATTTTGCTTTTTTAACTGCTCTTGAACCAGGACACGGAAGGTGAGAAGAACAAAATGTACAAAAATGTGACACAAAACTTTTCACTTTACCCAACTGGATGGCTAAAAAATGGTAGTTCTGTGTTTAGGAGTCTCAATTATTGAATTCTCATTTCTAATGAGACAAAAAAAAAATTGCTCAGAGATACTCAACCATTAAGTAAGTCTTCCTAAGGAAGTTGTGGATGCACCAACTTGTACAAAATGCACAAGTTTTAGGATCACTGAGCTCTACTCAAATGAGGCTGCTTTGTGTACTCCTAAAAGACAAAGCCATGGAGAACTAACCTGAGATCATGTCTGGGAGGACGATAAAAATGCAAGGATGTCCACAGGCACAGAAGCCTGGCATCAGGTGTGACCTCACGGGGCACTGAGTGCTCCCTGCCATGCGCCTTGATGACATGGCTGCTGGAACTCAGAACACAGGAATGGGAGCCCCCCATGGGGACACGGCAGCTTCCCCAACTTGACTGAAATGAGCCCCAGCTTCTCCTTCTTCTCATCAATCTTTATCCCATTTTAGTTTCACTGCAACTTCTTAGAAAATGAAGTGAGGAGCCTGACCAACAGCATGCACTTCTAGAGAGTCTTAAAAAGTGAGTTTTTAAAAGTGAATTTGTGATTTAGCCACAGGATGCCAGGGAACAAGTAAACTGTTCTTTGTCCCATTCAGCTGAACTGTGATGACTTTCAGAATTACCTCCAAGGCAGCAGAACTATACTATCTCACTGAGCCTCTCACTAGAGAGAAGGTGAGGCTCAGTGTTAACAATGTCCATGCAGACCTGCCTGGCACAGCTGTTAGTTACCAAAATGTCCACATCTATATATTTGTAATACAAAAAGTTCAGCTCTTGTACCACATCTCATGCTCCAATCTTACATTAGAAACATATTACAGATGATGCATTTTATATCTATGCAGTATATGTGTGTTTATGTATATATGCATACACATTTCCTGTATAAGATGACCTAAATCCATTATGTGTAAAGATAGTATATGTTGTAAACTATGAGTCAACCATTTGGAGGAGTGCACAATGCAAATGTGAATTCCTGCTGCCAGGGAACTTCCTCAGCCCTGTGTTATTAAATATGAGTTCCTCTTCATTAGTAAAATGAAAGCTCCTGTTTTGGTAGTACTTTCAGTTTACTGCTTCCTTTCATAGCCACTGCGGGAGCCCCCCAACTTCAGGGTTAGGTGTGGAAGGGCGCAAGGCTCTGCATGAGGTTTACTTTCATCTAACACCTCATGCTCACCCTGGCACTAATCCCAAAGCAGGCGGTTTCAACAAAGCTGCTCCCAAAGGGGCCCGAGATTGTCAGCAATTAGCTAACATCAGAAGCATCTTTCTGGACCCAGGGACATGGATGAAGACTATCCCCAAAAAAGGCACCAGAGGGACCAAATTCAAGATGGAGATATTTTTCCCATGCTTTTGATAAAGTTAGAGAATGAGCTTTTTTCTTATGTGGGTAGCTGGCAGAATATGGACTTGGGGGCCCCTGCCTTTCAAACCTATTTACAAGAAGCCACTGAAGAATGGATGTTCCAACAGGGAGACTTGAGCCTTGCAATGAAGGAAGAATCAGTCATGATCAAAGACAGTCAGCCTAAGGAAAACCATGAATTAAACGTGTAAAACAAAAAGTATTTTCACCTGGGGACTCTGCCCACTTTGAGACTGCTGATTTTCAGAACGTGGGATGACCTTGCCCCTGTCTCTGTTTCATCGCAGCAATCAGAGCTTGGAGGTACCCTGCACTCCTCGCTCCAGAAAATGCAGCTGCAGAGATAATTACTAGAGCGGTACAAGCAAGTGAAGAGTCACAGGGCAAGAAGCCACTGCAGAGGAAAATGAGCAGGGGTGCCACTTCATGGGGAATAAGTAGAGCGGGAAATAGGTCACCTCCATCCTAGTCCACCTCTTGAAGCTCTCGTCCCTAAGCTGAGCACACGGGCCACTGACATCACCCACCACCCAAATTGCCCAGCTCAAGGGTGCAGTCTGTAGGTCCCAGGGTGACTCTGCAGGTTTGCTTTTGTCTATGCCCTCATTGTCCCAGCATGAGCTATAGACAGCACCTCACAGAAATGCAGAAGCGGGGCCCACTCCAGACCCACTGAAGCAATATATGCCTTCTAATAAGGAAGGATGTGCACAGTGCAGTGCAGGCAGACTCCAGAGAACTCCTCAGACCCCAAACATGGTGCATCTGCTGCAGGCTCAGGGTCAGTGACTGCCCCTTCCCCCGCCCCATGCTGGAAGCTCTGTACAGGCCACCAGAGCCAGGTGTCTGGAACACACCCTGGTGGCCCTGCACACCAGTGCCAGGAAGAGGTCACACATCACGGCAGCAGTTCTGCTGGGTAAGTCACCTTAACAGCCATCTCTCAGGGCCAGCACTGTCAATGTACAGGGGAATAAACCAAGTCACGATGGCCTGCTGAGACCTCAAAGCCAAGTCCTCACACACACTCCTCTAGTCTCTGGTTTACCTCAGGTTCCCCTCTAACATGAGCAAAGCCCAGGTTTGTAGTTCAAGAGTAGGTTGTGAGGAGTCATTAATGAAGCAAGAAGTTAGGAGGCCTCTGGGAGACCCAGGCCAGCTTTCCAAGTGCAGCAGATGCCCCGGGAGAACAGCATTCTACGCCAATCCATCCTGCAGAACGTGGGCCACACGCAGCTCTCCTGCGCCATCCATGACCTCCAGGGTGGCAAGCACTGTGCTCGCTCCATCCTCTCAAAGTTTCCTCTGGTCTTCCAGGTAAGTCATCGTCTACCTCCCACAGCCAGTGTGGCAGACACCAGGGAGCAGACATTTTGGCCACGGCTTGCCCTTACTTCAAAAGCTCTAACAGGTCTCTCTTCCAGGCCCCAGGCTTTCTCCAGACATCATTCTCCAGAGTTTGTATATTTCCTTCCTTCAGTTGCCACAAGCTCAGCCACTACTCTCCTCTCTTCACTGCTCCCACTGCCACATTGAGTCGTGGGAGACACAGACTCAGTAGAGGAGGGGGAGGGTTTAGGACACGGCCTTGACTGCTCCCATGGAGTACTAAACAACCACGTCCTTTCATTCACACCAAAGCACACAGTGGGTAGGAGCGGCTGCACTGGGCTCATGAAATGTTCAGACTGGGGTTGACAAGGTGTCCCTTCAATTTGTCTTAATCGTAGGGAAAACCATCATTTTAAGAAGGGAAAGGAAGCTATGAAATCTCAAAAGGAAGCTAAGCAGGAAAAAAGCCCATGGAGGAGGAGGCATCTTAAACAGAAAACAAGACTCAGTGAGTCAGGTGGTTCACAGGGTCTGTAAAACAAGCCTGGTGCTGAGAAAATCTCTGCTCATGTGTTGGCTTTGACAAGGTCCCACAAACTGAGCAACAGGAACAGTGGACACTGGTTCTCTCAGGGCTCCGACGTGCAGGTAAAGTCAAGGTGGCAGCAGGACTGCCCACCCACAAGACGTTGGACAGAACCTGCCTTGCCTCTTCTGCTCAGTGCTGGCAACCCTTGGTGTCCTTGGATGGCTGATGCATCGCTCCAATTTCCAGCTCCATCACCACACAGTGCTCTGCCCTCTTCTGTGTCTGCCCCCAACTCTCTCTCTTCCTATAAGAACAGCACTTTCCTACCCAGGGCCCACTCTAACTCATCGCGACCTTAACACCACTGCATCCGTAGGACTGTTTCCAAGCAAGGTGGTATCCACTGGGACTAGACACTAGGGCATCAAAACAGTTCTGCTAAGGGACACAGCTCAGCCCACAGATGCCCTGGGTGACCTTTGGGAAGCTAGAGAGCGGCTGGGTGAAGGAGATTCAGGTTCCTAAGGAAGCCAAGAGGGTATGGGAAGACCTTCTTGACACGAAGCTTGGCTCAAACGGAAAGAAAAATGATGACAGATAAGGAAGGCATTGGTGCTGGAGGGAGGCTTAATCTGTTTTGTGAGCAGACACAGGAATGTGGAAGCAAAGGACATGCTGCACAATGAGAAGCCAAAGGCTAAGGAGAGAATCGCTGATTGACCGGGTGAAGTCTTGGTACCAAGCACTGATGGGGAGCATGAACCTAGGATGGGAGAAGAGACTCAGAGGGGCGGCAGAGGTCTTGGAATGCAGAGCCAGAGTGAGCAAACAGAGTGGATATGTGATCAGTAAGTGGTGCAGGAGGTAGTTAAGTCACTCAACAACCAGCTCTGTGCATCAGAGCTCCTTCTGCAGACCAGGAAATCAACAGTGGACAGCACAAACACACCTCAAGTTCTGTTGATGAAGGGCAGAAGTGAGGAGTGCAGAGGAGGCGGGGTGGAGCAGAAGGCAGTGCTGACTTTTATAATATATTCTAAGGGAAAATAATCTGCAAAATAACCAAGCAGGGCAAGGAGAACCTGGGTACAGACTGACACAATCTTACAAAAGCTGGTCCAGATGGGGCTCTCTCAGGAGGTGCCACTTGCGCTCAGGCCTGCAGGGAATGATGGTGTCCTGGGAGAGTTCTATGCATGCCCAAGGGTGGAAGGACGCTGACTCTGTGCCTGTGGCCTGGGCTCTCTCCCTGTGTTTGCTCCCTGATGTCAGCTCCCTCTGCCAGCAGTGTGTTTCTCCTTCACACACGTGCACCATCAAACCAGCACTCGTTCTTCAAGAACTGGAAGGACAGGAGCTTCTCCCACAGCCTCTGCTGCCCTTCTCTGGTGGATCAGGATGGGGGCCCTTCCTCTGCTCTAGATCTCAGCGTGTGTGTCTCCCACCCTCTGCAGAGCATGCAGGGATGAAACCGTCACCATCCTGTCATCTACTCCTGGTGCTGAACTGTCCCCGTGGCTGAGCTTGGGTTCCACAGGTAAGAGCTGGACACGAGGGAGGGAGGGAGGGAGGGAGAGGAGAAAGGACAAGAGGGAGGAAGTGGGGGAGGGGAGACACAGGAAGAGAGAGAAGGAAAGGGAGAACTGGGAAAAATGGAGAGAGGGAGAGAGTGAACGGGAAGGAGGTTATGAGGGGGGAACGGGAGTGGAAAGGGAAAGAGGAGAGGGGGAGGGGAGAGGGAGAGCGAGAGTGGGGGAGAGGAAGGAAGAGAAAAGAACTGGTCCTTGTGAAGGAAGGAGGCTGCCAATGAGGGCAGGACGTAACCACTGGGAAAGAAGCCTGAGCCAGCGTGCGAGGCGTAGACTGACCCCTGACTCAGCTCTGTGCATTCCAGTCCATGCTCCACAGTGGACACACCTTCCCAAATCACCCTTGGTATTTCTGTCTCCAGCTCAACCGTGGCCAGTGCCCTCCCTCCCCTCCAGAGGAGATTAAACCCCGTCATCCCCACAGCAAGGCTTCTGTGACTCAGCAGAAACTCGTCCTTGAAGACTGCTCCAGGCCCAGGGGACCTGCTGATCCCAGCTCACGCCCTTCACCTTCCACAGGTCCGTATCACACTTCCTGGGATACAGGAGTAGCTGACCCTGAAGTCCTGCCTCTCCTTCATGGCTAAGTTAAAATAAGTGTCCCTTAATAAAGTCTCCCAGAAACCCATCCTAGGCTTCACCCCTCATCTTCCTAACCTTGCCTTGGCATTTATCTGACCCTGCTTTAGTGGGTGAGTGTCAGAACACAGGCTCCAAAGAACAATGAAAACATGTCACTTATTTCTGTGCTTCCTGCGGGGTTTGGTTTGGTAACAGACATTGGACAGCCATGTGGAACATGAATGAACAGGACCCAAGGCAAACAGATGGACAGTGGAGACAACCCAGAAAGAAAATCTGGAAAACCAGGTTCTGGCCCTGCACTGCACGGTGCTACCAGGAAGATCCTTCATCTATAAAATGCTGCTCTCTAGGGCTTCTGCTTCCCTGCCCTTGCAGCAGAAGTCCCCCAGTAACTAGTATTGGCTTCCAGTTCCTTGATGTTTCTTGACACCCTATTTCAGCAGCTTTGACAAGGTGGGCTCACTCACTGGGAATCACAGCAGGAAAGGAATGTGTTGTCCTGTGTGCACAAAGTCTTTGAGGGCAGGAACACCCTGAGGCATGTGACAGGTCTGGGATTAGGATATGCTGATCATCAAAATTACACTGGTGATCGCACGTAGGCAGAGTCACCAAATGCCCAGAGAGCAGTGCTGTCCACACCAGGAGGAAGAGAAACTGAACTGCAGCTCAACAATCTCTTCTAGGAATGCAGTGTTTATCGCTGTGGGCATGCACGGGCATGCACGGGGGGTGGGAAGCTGGGGGTACCTTCTCTTATTTCTGTGCAGTGCACAAAAGGGGAAGGCAGCATGCCTGGGCTCCAGCCACTTGCGGCAGCAATAAAGCCTAGGGCTGCCAGTCACACGCTAGCAGACAATCAAATGCAAGGCAGAAAGCAAAGTCCTGCTGCAGCAGAGTGACCCCTTTCCATCCTGAGGGCTATGGGAGTGCATCTTCTCCACGTCCACTGAGGACACACGACGGGCTGAGATAAGAGGTGTGAGTTATTCCGGGTAACCTAATGAGAAGAGGAGAAAACACAGGAGGCACCTGGTCTGCTCGTTTTCCAGACAGCGACAGCCAGCGCAAGGTTACCACTGCACACCAACAGGAAAGAAAGTGAATCCCACTCACTGTCAGCCAGGAGACAGGCTCCATATTCTACAAGGGGCGGAAATAGGCTCCCTTGGGAAATTAACCAGCCATTCTGGCAGGTCTTTAGGAGAACGTGCAATTAAAATTACATTTTAAAAAAAAGTGTTGCTTCCCTGTCCATGCTGTGCAGTGAGCTGCTGGAGAAGCCCTGGAGCTGGATGTGCCTCCTGCTTGGGGCGTCCGTTTACTGAGGACAGCTCTCAGGAGGGAGGCTGTGGGCTTAACACAAGCACATGGGATCAGATTAGCACACGAAGGAGCAACTCTCCACAAACAGATTTTCCCAGGACCAAGATCAGTGGAAGCTGTTGAAAATGAACATTCCGGGGTTTGTAGATATTATCTAAAGATCTGCCGTCCTGAGGGAGGTCAACAGAGCAGTAATTACAGTGAATCCATCGCATTCTCAAAGTTGGCAGTCAAATGGCAAAAGCCCAGAATTTCTACCTGTTGAAATCCTGAAGACTGTCAGAGCAGAGGGGACAGACCTGGACTGCTTCTGCAAGGCTTCAAACCCTGCTGACCCTGCAATGGCGTCCCACCCTCCGGCTGCCCCTTCCCTGTCCCTCCTCCTCCTCCTTTGTGTATCTACATTCACGTTGATCCAATCACAGCAAATGCTGAGAGTGACATCACCAGTACATAAAGGAGATGGTTTGTGTTCGTATCCATCAAGCCATCTGAAATGACCACAGGCAGTTTCCAAACCTTTGAAGGTTATTTCACAAGTTCATAATCTGCATGCATACCCACGCTTGCAATTCATTCATTTTGATTCAGATTCTATGTATTTGTACAATTACTATAATTAAGTCTAATTATATAATTAGCATAACATATGTGATCATGTAATTAGAATGTGCAATTACATAATTACAATGTGTAATGGCATCAGAGTGCAAATATCCTTCTGAAATGTCAAGAAGAAATATCCTCTGTTTGCTCAAGAGGTGGTTTTAAAGTTCAATTTCACATTTTTTTCAGAAGGGAAATTCAAATATTATTTGAATCAAAGACTTTAATTATACTTGAGAAATAAAAGCTTTCTTTTAATATCTTTTCTTATTGAAGTACAGGGAAAGAAACTCTGCCATATATCAAAATTGTTTGTTTAACTGATTTTCCTATATTATTTGAGTTGAGCAAATAAAATGATCAGAAACCCTGGCAAAATGAGCCAATCCCTAAAACTTCCACCCATGGACCCAGCAAGTTCCCACCTGAAAATGAAGCATTTCCCTTCCTCATCAGCCCTGCGGTTACCAAGTGCAAGGCACGGTTGCATGCAAGCTTCAAGGTCATCTCAAATCCTAAAGTACACAAAAGCAGGTGCATTCATTTCTTCACCAACACCTTCTCTTCTACCCCAACTTCCTATCTCTGTGTTGTGTCTCAGAATCGCCCACCAAGTTTGTTGGGACCCACCCTCACAGTTTCTGATTAGCCAGCCCTAGAGGAGACCATGGTATGTGCATTCCCACAGTGACCTGTCCACACTGGGCAGAGACACACTGTCTTGCCCACAGCACATTCCCAGGAGAGAAACCCACATTCCTTCCTGACCTCCCTTTGGTACTTACAGCCCTTCCACCCATCCAATCACGTGGTCACCATGTTCCACGGACATGATCCCACGAAAGGAGCTCCAGAGTTACTTGTCCACCCTTCTCTCTGGGCCCACTGATGCTCTGCTGTGCATCACTGTGTTGCACCTGGAGGTCGTCACTCCTACCTCAGTCTCCCCCTAGTCAAACCCCACACAAGTGCCAATCTAATCGCACTGCACATCCCATTTTGGAAATGTCTGCTGCCTCCTCGCGACCTAAAGGACAGCATTGACATCTAAGCACTGGCTAACAGGTTCCTCAGGGTTGGACACCAGCTTCCTCTTCCAGACCCATCTGCAGCACTCTGCTGTGCTCTGGCAACTCCACACATTAAGGCCAGACATTAAGGTCAAAGCGATCTCCTTTGTGTGGCTTGAAGATGTAGCAGGGCCTGATCTATCAGTGGAAATTAACATACTCATCAATCAGGGCCATACCAGACATAAGAAAACTGAATTTCATGTAATATCCTTGACCAAGTCTAGACACGGAGACACAATGATGAAATATGGAGGGGAGGGATAGATCAAGGGGTAGAAAGGGAGGATCAGCTAGGTGCCATGGCCATGTGGCAAGTGCTATACCTGCTGTCCCACTCAGTCTGTATAACTGCTGTTCTACAAGCTGCATTTGCCAAATGCTGTGGTTCGGGCATGTTTCTCCAAGAGTTCACATGCTGGGAGCCTGGACGCCAGTGTGGCAGTGTTGAGGTGCAGAACCCCTAAGAGTGGATAGGCCATGGGGCAGCATGCTCCGAAGGCAATGCTGCCTGTTCTGCAGGAGCAGATCAGGTCTTCTGGAAGTCTCCTTACCAAAGAATGAGTTGCTAAAAAACAAGCTAAGCCCAGGATGCAACCGCTTCCCCACCCCTCCCTGCCTTGCCAGGAGGAAGCACCAGGTCCTCACCAGGAGCTGAGAAGGTGCTGGCACTTTCCTCTTGGTCTTTCCTTCCCCCCAAACAAGCAGCTGAATGAAGCTTTTCTTTGTAAGTCACCCTGTCTCAGATACTCTGCTTCAGCAACACCGTGACCAAGACGGCAGACGACAGAACCTGAGGCTGAGGAAGACCATGCAAGCGGCACAACCAAGTCTGAGACCCCCACTCTTTTTTTAGCATTTGGAGATTATCTACCTTTTTTCTTCAACTTTTTTATTGTAGGCAAATTTCATATAATTCATGCATTTAGGTTTAGGAACATAACGCTACTTTCCACCTGACTTTTCCTCTCACCCCTGCCCCCACCCTTTCTCCTTCCTTCAAATTATCTCTTAACTTTTACAGTGATCTACTCTGATCTTACTCTATGCTTATAAGATTAACCTTACACTAAGTAAACAGCTCAACAAGATCGAACCACTGAAGCAGGTCAAGACACCCTCTCCCAGGAGCTGCAGGGATGCTGGGTGAGGCCTGAGGCAGTCAGGAAGGCCCAGGAGCAGAGAGCGACTGCACTGATTCTAGGCTTTGCAGGGACTTCAGTTCACAGGTGGTTCCAGGGGAAACTCAGTGGCTAACTGTGTGGTACATAGCGAAGGGTCACTGGAAGGCAGATCTAAGAGATGTGTCTCGTGTGGTTCTGTTTTCCTGGGGAGCCCCAGCTAATACAAACACATGGCAATCATATGGTTCCTCTGTTAAGTTTCTGAATTGGGAGGGATGTGGCTACTGGATACAGGCCCTGGTGCTGAGTGACCAGCCAGGTGGGAGGGAAGGGAGAACTAACTGCCTTTGAGCATGGCTCCATCCACTCACAGGTGGTCTAAAGAGCTGCTTCACTGCCAGGCAGCTGCACCCCAAATGGGAAGAGCCCAGCAGAGGCCACATGGGCCATCGCCGTACTAGATCCTGACCTCTGCAGGGTGTTAGAGTCAGAGAGCAGCCCGTCGCCTTTGCAGCGTTGTAGAGTGCAGCCCGTCACCTCCTTAGGGTTGTTAGGGTCAGAGTGCAGCCGTCACCTCCGCAGCGTTCTTAGAGTCAGCCCGTCACCTCCTTAGGGTTGTAAGGGTCAGAGTGCAGCCGTCGCCTCTGCAGCATTGTTAGAGTCAGCCCGTCACCTCCTTAGGGTTGTTAGGGTCAGAGTGCAGCCGTCACCTCTGCAGCGTTGTTAGAGTCAGCCCGTCACCTCCTTAGGGTTGTTAGGGTCAGAGTGCAGCCGTCGCCTCCGCAGCGTTCTTAGAGTCAGCCCATCACCTCCTTAGGGTTGTTAGGGTCAGAGTGCAGCCGTCGCCTCCGCAGCGTTCTTAGAGTCAGCCCGTCACCTCCTTAGGGTTGTAAGGGTCGGAGTGCAGCCGTCGCCTCCGCAGCATTGTTAGAGTCAGCCCGTCACCTCCTTAGGGTTGTAAGGGTCAGAGTGCAGCCGTCGCCTCTGCAGCATTGTTAGAGTCAGCCCGTCACCTCCTTAGGGTTGTTAGGGTCAGAGTGCAGCCGTCGCCTCTGCAGCACTGTTAGAGTCAGAGTGCAGCCGTCACCATGCCCATTTGACTTCTGAGGCAGCTGGCTGTCCTTCAGGACCTGCTCAGCATTTCACATGTGAAGGCTGCTGCAGCTACGAGAGCCTCAAAAGCTCCCCGATGCCAGCACTTTTCCATCTGCCTTTTACGTGGCTTCTGCTCCCTGCGGTCTCGCACACAGAAGCCTTGATTACCTCATGGGGCTGCTGGGACAAAGCACCTGAATCATGGCTGCCAGACTTCATCTGTTGAAATCCTAGATCCCAAAGTGATGGTGTTAGGGCTGTCGGATACGATAAGACAGCCGCCCACAAGCCAGGGAAAGGCCCGCCCCTGCTCTGGGAAACCAGCCTCCAGAACTGTGAGACACTGAGCTTCATTGCTTAACCTAGCCAGTCTTTAGAAGGCTGTCATGGCAGCCTGCTATGGTTGAATTCAGTTTGGATGTGGTGCATCTTCCAAGGGTTAGTGTACTGGGAGCTTGGTACTCAGTGTGGCAATGCTAACAGTCAGTGGGACCTTTATGAGATGGGTTCTAGCAGGAGGTCACTATCTGTTGCGGTCTGCTCCCATTTCTTGACTCACCTATGATTACTCCCTCTTGCACCTGCTCCTACCAGGATGTCATCTGCCATGTGTCACAGCTAAGGGGCCCTCAACAGAGCCAGCATTGTGCCATTTAGACTTTCTGCCTCTGACACTCTGAACTGAGTAAGTCTTTCTTTATGAAGTACTCAGTGTCAGGTGCTTCATTTTCATAGAAAAACGATGAACATACAGCTCAAGCTAATAGAGAAGCATAAACGTAGTGACTTAAAACAACAGAAACTTACTCTCTCAGAGTTCTGGAAGCCTGAAGTCCAAAGTCAAGGTGTTGTCAGGACCACACTCTCTAATTGCTGGTGGTTACTGCAGTCGTCAGCATCTCTTGGCTTACAACTGTATCACTTCAATGCCTCCTTCTATCTGCACATGGGGTCCTCCCCCCATTTCTCTCTCCTCCTCTTACAAGAACACCAGTCACTGGGCATAGGGCCCACCCTGATCCATAATTACCTCATCTTAACTAATTACATCTGCAAAGGCCCCTATGCCAAAGACAAGTGGGCTACAAAAAGTCCATGGAAAATGTAATTTAAAGAGAATGCAAATTCTCCATGAATTCTCCAAAGCGCCCTTATAATGTCACATTCACAAGTACCAGGGGATAAGACTTCAACACACAGTTCAACCCATAATAATGAGAAAGTTCCAGCAGACAGCACTGTTTGGAGGCAGTGTCTCCTCATCCCCACATCCTGTCACCCCATCTGGAGGATGGGAGGCAGCTGTGATGGTGGCAAGGGCAGCAGCCCCCTGGCTTCTGTACCACGGTGCGTGTTGTCAGGTAAACTTGAAACTGGTAGCCTAATGGTAGTCCTTTGTCTCCCACTCCTATAGTCCTTCCATCGAGTATTTTGAGTACTCACTTCCAGTATTAAATCCCTGTATGCTTAAAAGAAAGAATTACACACAGCACCTAAAATTCAGGTGTGCTTCTTTGTGTATGTGTGTGTATGTATTGTTTCTTTTTTCCGCCAGTACCTACCCTCCATTTATGTCTCTATCTTAGAATAACTGCTGTAGAACAACTGTCTTGCATTTGTCTGTTTTATGTGACTTTGAACTCTTGCTCACATGGGGCCAGCATCCCAGCAATCTACCATCCCTTGGAAGTCAGTGTAACGGTGAGATCACAGAGACACATGTTAGTTAAGGCCCTTCCCTGATGACACACAGTAAACTGATCAAGAAGAAGTAGAATCTGATTTCTCATCTCTCCGCTCACTCTTCTTTCTGTTTTATGCAGTTCCATGGTTGTAAGTTTTCTCTGGCTCCACCTCATTATTTATGTAACTATGATAATGTTCCAGAAGAATTCTAAGTAGAAGAATCATTTACATCATCACATAGTCAATGAAAACTGAGGAAAAACATCAGGAAATGCTTGAAGCTTTACTGCACCAAAGTCTTCATAGTTCTCTGAACAATTTATTCTTTCCTTTCTGTTCTTCAACAATGATTACTGGTCACCAAGTACAATACAAAGACAATTTGTGCAGTTACATCTATTGCAGCAGCAGCACCACAGTTCTGCCTCCCCAAGGCAGACATACCTACCTCCATCAACTTTCCCCCACTGTCACCCCATGCCGACTGCACCATTTCCCACCCAGACAGCCACGCCATTCTTCTCCTTTCCTGAGGACATGGACTACAGCAGGTCCACCACTTCTCTGAGTCCTCCCATCTCTTGACATTGCTTCCAGGCATGGACTGGCTCCTGACATCATCCTGGAGAAGCTTTCCATAACCACCAAAGATACAATAACTCCCTCCCAACCCTGAGTCACTACTGATCACATTTCTTCATTTTTGTCCTCAGAACCAAACACACTGTGACTTTGGTAATAAGAATCTTCCTTACAGGGCCCCAGAAGCTAGAAATACAAATGTGTGGAATGAATCAATAAATAGAAAGCCCCAACTCTAGTGAACTTCCTGTCTACTTGGGAAGCAAAATATGCACACAGCAAGTTATTCACTCATCTTCCAGAGGGGATACAACCAGGTGAGAAATATGGACAAGTTTTGTTTAACTCAAATAAGGAAAAAATAACTGAAAGCTGAAGAAATTCAGAGGATTTCACAGAAGGGATGAACTTTGTACTGAATTCTTAAAAATGGTTATAAAAAGGAAGAAGAATATTTTGGGGAAAAGAAGTTTATTTTAATGGGAAATTTGATGGAAATCAATATTTTAATATATTTCAAAAGCAGAAATCTCCCATCCACTGGTTCACTCCCCAAATACCAGTGCTGGACCAGGCTGAACAGAGGAACCAGAAAAATCAATCTGCGTCTCCAGTGTGGCTGGTAAGGACCTAAGTACGTGATCCACCACCTGCTGCCTTCCAGAATGTGCATTAGCAGGAAGATGGCATCAGAAGCCAGGACCCGGGTACTCCAGTATGGGATGCAAGTGTCCCAACCAGCATCTTAACCTCTGCAGCAACCGCCTATCACAGAAAGCTCAATATTTCTAAGTTTCACTAGAGGACCAGTGACTCCCACAGCCAGTGGCTGGAGAAGACGCCATCTTCTTGGAGCAAGGTAAGAGGAGCCTGAGGCAGCCCATGTCACTGCTGATATTGCCTGAGGAAAACTGACAGACACGCTGACTTTGAAACCAGCCTGCAGCACTAGTCAGGAGCAAGGTGCCCACCTAACCCCAGGAAGGGAGAGCATGTTGCTTTCTCCCCATCCTCCCACAAGAGTTTCCAGTGACTAGGAGGGAGGAAGCACTATTTGAATAAGGTGAGTAGAGGCTATTAGGGCCCACGAGTGACTGGGAGATTTTATCAGAGGGGTAAACCTGCAGTCCCCACTGACTTTGAGTCTGGCTTGGAGGGTTGGCAGGTGGCAGAGCACCCACTTAGGTGTGGTGACGCACTCAAGGTGCCTGGAATCAACCTGCCAAGGCAGAAAACTGACAAAGTTCTATTGGGCATGTAGCTGAATCTGAAAAACCTCAGCTCCCTCCAGGGACAGGGAGGCTCACGGGGCTGAGAGTCGATGTCCTAATCCCTGTGACTCAGGGAGCACCGTGAGCTGTGAATATGGGAATTCTGTGACTGTGTGATAGTGTGTGGCGTGTAACCAGCTCTCTGGACAGTCGCTATGTGTGGTAGTTCCCTGAGTGCCTGGGGCAGGTCATCACAGAAGTCTCCATACTGACATGGAGAAGCACACAGATCCTTTGTGTGGTTCATGTGTCGGAATGAGTGCAGAGCACAGGCACTTTTGGCTTACCCTGGGCGGTTGGTGACACCGGCAGAGAGTAGCTGAGTCTGTAATTATGGCAGCCAAAGCAATCATACCCTACCTACTAGTGATTACAGAGCAGATCTCTCACGGCCAACTACGGAGTCCCTCTGGACTCATGCCACATCTGCAGGGCAGAGCTACCTGGACCCACTCAGCCTTGGGATAGCTGATGAAGAAGCAGAATGTCCACAAACCCACAGAGGGATATTTCAAAGACAAAAGATTTCAGAGGAGAAAACCAACAAGTGTTTCCACAAATGCCTAAAAAATAAACATACAAATACAAGAAACATGAAAAAGACAATGACCCCCAAAAGGATTATAACAGCACTCAGTGTTAGAATGTGAAGAAGAGACTGATGAAATGCCTGAAAAGGAATTCAAAAAAAGATCTTAACATAACATTACTCAAAAACACAGAGAAGCAAAAGCATGAGTTAAAGAAAGCCAACCATGACATGGATGAGCCTTTCTACTGAGATAGAGATAGTTAAGAGGAATATAACATATTGGAAATGAAGAATTCAATATGTCAAGTAAAAAATACAGTGGAAAGCATCAACAATAGATTTGGTGAGGCATAATAAACAATACCTTAACTAGAAGACAAAGCCTTAGAAACAGACAAAAAAAGAAAAAATTAGAAAAAATGAAAATAGTGTTCAAGATTTATGGGATATTATCAAATGACCAGACATACACATAATAGGAGATCCTGAAGGTGTGGAAAGAGAAAATGAATTAGAAAACCTATTCAGTGAAATAATAGCAAAAAACATTGACTAATTTGGAGGGAAAAGGGACATCTAAACACAGGAAGCACATACAACTCCTAATAAATATTATCAGAAAAGATCTTGTCGCTCCCCCATTCGCGGAGGAACGACACTGGACCCTGTGCTGTTCTTCTGTCTGCTCGGCCCTTCCCGGGTTTGCTGCTGGTCCTTCCAGGCTTGGCTGCCGACCCCTCCACCTCCGTGGAGGGGCGGCCCCCCCTGCCACTTTCCCCGCTTCCGCGGAGGAGCGGCACACCACCGGCCGGTTCTCAGGGGCTGCTCAGGTGTTCCTTCAGATGTTCCCCGGTGCATGTTGTCTCTCTCCTCCTTTATAGTCCTCTTCCACCAATCCCAACTCTGCTGCCCACACGCCGAGCACACTGCTCTCCTCCAATCAGGAGCAGGATCAGCTCCTGCAGCTTATCAGTCAAATTGGCGAGAGGCAGCTGCGTAGAAGTTTACTCCTCCCCAGCGCCATATTGTGGGAGAGCAGATGCATAGAATAAGTCTTAATTCCAGTAACTTAGTCTAGTCTCAGTTGCTCCCCACAGATCTTCACCATGGCACGTGATAGTCAAACTTTAAACAGTAAAACACAAAGAAAACATTCAAAAATGTGTATGAAACATCAGTGTACCTTCCAAAGATCTCCAATTAGATTGACATCTGATTCCTCATCCAAAACCCTTTAGGCTAGGAGAGAAAGGACAGACATGGTCCAAGTCCTAAAAGAAAACAACTATCAACCTAGAATACTGTATCCAGCAAAGCTCTCATTGATAAATGAAGGTGAAATAAAACCTTACACAGCAAACAGAAATTTGAAAGAATTTGTCACCATTCCTCCAGTCTTACAAATGATACTTAAGGATGTATTATACACAGACACAGAGGAAGAGAGCATCATGAAAGAATGTGAAGGCATAATATCTAATAAAAGCACAAAGTAAATAAAAGAACAATAGGAATCCTTTAGAAAAATGGCAGGAGCAAGGTGTATCAATAATAATCTTGAATGTAAATAGCTGAACTTCTCCAATTAAAGACACAGATGACTCAATAGGTTAAAAAAAAAAAAAAACAAGACCCATCTACTTGCTGCCTACAAGAAACACACCTCACCCACAAAGATACACACAAACTTAAAGTAAAAGGGCAAAAAATTAAATATCATGCTAATAGAAAGTAAAAACTGGCAGAAATAGCCATCCAAATATCAGACAAAATATACTTTAACAGAAAACTGTTAAAACAGACAAAGGCAACTATTCTGAAATGATTAAGAGATCAATTCAACAGAAAGCTGTGACTATAGTAAATGTGTATGCATCCAAGGCCAGAACTGTGGTATAGTAGGTTAAGTCTCCACATGAGGTGCCTGCATCCCATACAGGCACTGGTTTAAGTCCCAACTGCTCCACTTCTGATCCAGCTCTCTGCTAATGGCCTGGTAAAGCAGCATAGGATGGCCCAAGGGCTTTGGTCCCTGAACCCACCTGGGAGACCCAGAAGAAGCCCTTGACTCTTGGTTTCAGCCTGGTCCACCCCTGGCTGATACAGCCATCTGGGGAGTGAACAAGCAGAAGGAAGACCTCACTCTCACTCTCTCTTCCTCCCTCCCTCCCTCTCAATCTCTATGTCTCAGCTTCTTGAGTGAATAAAACGAATCAAAAAAGAAAAAGAAAAAATGTATATGCATGCAATGCAAAGGCACCTGGCTATTTAAAACAAATGTTAACAGATTTAAAGTGAGACATAGGCTCTAATACAATAATAACGGAGGACTTCAATACTCCACTTTCATCAATGGACATGTCAACAAATAAACAAAGAAAAAATAGAGGTAATCTATTATTGATCAAATGGATATAACTGATATCTACAGGACATTTCATCTCACAACTACAGAATATACATTCCTCTCAGTGCATGTAACTTTCTGTGCTATAGACTATGCCATAAAGCTAGTCTCAGCAAATTCAAAAAAATTGAAATCATACCATGTATCTTTTCTGACCACAATGGAATGAAGCTGACAATTAACATCTTAAGAAACTCTAGAAAACATGCAAACACATGGAAACTAAATAATACGCTCCTGAACGACAGTGGGTTACAGAAGAAATCAAACGAGAAATCGAAAACTTCCTAGAAACAGATGAATATGACAATACAGCATATCAAAACTTATGGGTTATAGCAAAAGCAATGATAAGAGGGAAATATAAAGCAATTAGTCCCTACATCAAGAAATTGGAAAGGCAACAAATAAATGATCTAACAATGCATCCCAGAGATCTAAAGAAACAAGAACAAACCAAACCCAAAATTAGTAGGAGGAAAGAAACAATGAAAAGTAAAGAAATAAGTAAAATTGAAACAAACAATACAAAAGATCAGTGAAATGAAAAGCTGGTTTCTAAAAATATAAACAAAATTGATACAAAAAGAGCCCAACTAAAAAAAAAGCAGAAAATGAAATTAATAAAGTCAGACAAAAAAGGAGATGCTACACTAATATCACAGAAATAAAAAGGAATCATCAGTAATTACTACAAACAGCTATGTACCAACAATTAAGAAAATCTAGAAGAAATGGATAAATTTGTGGACACATACAATTCACCAAAATTGAATCATAATGATATAGAAAACCAAACAGACCTATAAAAAAGACAGAGATCAAGTCAGCAATAAAGATCCTCCCAAAAAGAAAAGGCAAGGACGGATGGTTTCAGTTCTGGATTCCAATAAACTTTTAAAGAACAACTAATCCCAACTTTTCTTAAACTATTCCAGGGCATTTTTTAGCATGAAGAAAAAAACTACAGTTCCTCAACAGTTCAGACAGGGCTATAAATATTCACCAAATCTCAAAATGTCAATTTTACTCCTATAAAGGGAGGGAATCATTCCAAACTTCTTCTATGAGGCTAACATTGCCTTTATTCAAAAACCAGAAAAAGATACAACAAAGAAAGAGAACTATCGACCAATATCCCTGGTTAACATAGATGCAAAACTCCTCAACAAAATACTAACTAACTAATTGAATCCAGAAACACATCAGAAAGATCATTCATCTGGACTAAGTAGGATTTATCCCTGGTATGCAGGACTGGTTCAATATATGCAAATCAATAAATCTGATATATCACATTAATGGCCTAATCAATAAAAACCATATGATTACCTCAATAGATGCAGATAAAGAACTTGTTAAGAATACATCTTTTCCCTACAAAAATCTTAAGCAAATTGGATACAGAAGGAGCACTTCTCAACACAATCAACGTGATATATGACAAACCCACAGCTGGCATCATATTGAATGGAAAAAATCTAGAAGCATTACTAACACTAAGATCCAGAACCACACAAGATGCTTCTTTAATCATTACTATTCAACATACTGTAATTTCTCAGCCTTTTGGCTAAGATCAAGTGTACTATTTTATATACTTCTGGAAGTTTTATCCAGAGCCATTAAACAGGAAAAAACAAATCAAACGGATGCAAATGGGAAACGTGGGATTCAAATTATCTCTGTTTGCAGATGACATCATCTCATATACAGGGGAACCAAAAGATTCCACTAAGAGATTATTTGAACTCATAAGAGAATTTGGCAAAGTTGCAGGAGATAAAAGCAACAGTCAAAAAATAATATCCATTGTATACATAAACAATGCCATGACTGAGAAAGAACTTGTAAGATTAGTCCCATTCATAATAGCTATAAAAAAATTGAATACCTTATCATAAATTTAGCAAAGGATGTGAAAGTTCTCTACAATGAAAAATTATAAAATGTTAAGGAAATAAGCAGAATAAGACATCAAAAAATGGAATAATCTTCCATGTTCATGGACTGGAAGTATTAATATCATCAAAATACCCATATTACCTGATGCAGTTTACAGATTCAACACAATGCCAATCAAAATACCAATATTCTTTTCAGCTATGAAAAAAACTACACTAACATTCATATGTAATCACAACAAACTCTAAAGCAATTCTGAACAATAAAGTTGGAGGCATCAAAATTCCTGATTTCAAAACTTATTACAGGGCAGTCATAATTACAGACAGGGCAGTCATAGCTGGGTACTATCACAAAAATGCACATGTCAACCAATGGAACAGACTGGAGACTCCAGAAATTAATTCATGCATCTACAAGCAACTAATCTTTGACAAATGAATTAAAATCACTTTCTGGAGGAAGGACAGTCTCTTCAACAAATAGTGCTGGGAACATTGGATCTCTGCATGCAGAAGTATGAAACAAGACCCCTACCTTACACCCTATACAAAAGTCAATTCACAATGGATTCAGGATCTAAATCTAAGAACATAAACTATCAAATCACTAGAGTAAAACAGATAGGAAACAGTGCAACACATTGCCATGGGCAAAGACTTCTTGGATAAGACCCCAGAAATCTAGGCAATAAAGGCCAAAATAGACAAATGATACTACATCAAGCTAAGAAGTTTCTGCAACACAAATGAAACATTCAACAAAGTGGCAACTGACAGAAGAGGAGAAAAGATTTTCAAACTATACACCTGACAAAAGATTAATATCCAGAATATATAATGAGCTCAAGAAGCTCAATAACAAAACAAACAACCAGTCAACAAATGTGCTATTGGTGAAACACAAATGGCCAACAGACACATGAAAAGATGTTCAGGATCATCACCCATCATGAAAATGCAAATAAAAACCACAATGAGGTTTCACCTTACCCCTGTTTTTAGAAAGGCTATCATCCAAAATTCAAAAAATAATAAACACTGGCAAACATGTGAGGGAAAAGGTACCCTAATATAATGTTAGTGGTTATGGGAAATAGTACAACCATTATGGAAGACAGTATGGAGATTCCTCAGAAACCTGAAAATAGATCTACCATTTGACCCTACCATCACACTACTGAGCGTTTACACAAAGGAAATGAAATCAGCATATGAAAGAGTTCTCTGAACTCTCATATTTACAGCAGCTCAACTCAAAATAGCTAAGACATGTAATCAATCAAGATGTCCATCAACTGCTGATGGATAAAAAATTATGATATATGTACATGATTGAATAGTACCCAGCCATAAAAAATAATGAAATCCTGTATTTTGCAACAAAATGGATGCAACTGGGGACCATTATCCTTATTGAAATAAATCAGTACAAAAACACAAATATCATATTTTCCCTGATTGGTAATAACTAATATACATAGTACAAAAATGCAATGCATATGAGCAAAATTGACATTTTGAGATTTATTATTTATAGCCCAAGTCTATACTCTTGAGGCTCAGGTTTTTCTGCTTACTACTTGTTGAATTCATAATTTAGTGGAGAGTTAAGCTTGTTATTATAAAGAAAACTGAAAGCATGTCACTGTAAAAATTAAAAGAAAAATAAAAGGAGAGGGGGTGGGAGGAGGGTGGGTATGGTATAAAGTATCATTATGCTCTTAAAACTGTATATATATTAAATACATAACATTTGTTCTCTTTTATAAATAAAACATTTTAAATAAAAACTATACTATAACCATCTGGTAAGAACTTGGTGTTTTCATTGCTTTCTTTAAAATGATGGGAACTAACATCCCCTAAACACAGTAATGATTTATTGGACAGGAGCCACTTCCCAGATCATAGCACCAGTCAGTCTAAATTCACCACCACCAAAATAAAGTCCACAACAATTCTTAGTGGTGGTTAATAAGAATTGAGGTGTGATAATCTTCTCATTTCTCATTTCTTCCTGTTCCTAAAGTCTTTTTGATTTGTGCTGACATGTGTAAGATGTCAACGAGTGGAAGTTCCAAAAAGGAGAAGGGTGAAGGAGATGTGGTAAAAAAAAAAAAAAAAATGGGCATTTTCTCAGCTCGCTGTAACAGGCCGGTCTTTATTTGTTTGAGCTTTGGCTTCTGCCATGTCCATTCAGAAAAGCACCTGTCCAGTGTTAAGTCTCTGGTAGATTTACAGTAAGAACTCAAAAACATTTGCATTCAGGACTCCTTCTATTATTGCATCTCCCTACCCCAACTCCACTACTGAACACAGTGCCCTTCTATTCACACATACTTGAGTTTGCTTCCTGAAACAGCCCATTCCATTCCCTGAGCCTCTTGATGAGACAGGCCACAAAGTGATCACAAAGCTGACCACATGATCCCACGCCCTTTAGCTGCAGTTGTTCCTTACAACATCCCAAGGCTTGGTACCTCTGTTAAGTTTCTAACGCAAAACAAAAAAAGCTAAATTGATGTTTTAATATTTTTTAAAAGTTTCTATTCTGTCATCACAAATTGCCTTGAACATGGTGGCTTAAAAAAACATGAGTTTATTATCTTACAGTTCTGTGCGTCAGAAGTCTAATATAGTCCCACTGGGCTAAAACAGAGATGTTGGCAGAGCTGCTTCTCTCTGAAGACTCCTGGGAAATATTTATTTTCTCACCTTTTCCGTCGTCTAGAGACAGTCTGCACTCCTTCACTTATGGCACTTTCCTCCATCATTAAAGCTAGCAGTGTTACATTTCTCCACTTTTAGGGATCTGTATGACTATATTGGACTCTACCACATGGACCAGGTTAATCTCCCACCTCAGAGTCCTTAACTTAATCTGCAAAGTAAGCAGCACATTTGGAATACAGATATCTTTGGGAGGTTACCATAACGTGTATCATGGGACTTTATTTCTTTTATACTTCAGTTTAATTCAAACACTTTTTTTTTTTGACAGGCAGAGTGGACAGTGAGAGAGAGAGACAGAGAGAAAGGTCTTCCTTTGCCGTTGGTTCACCCTCCAATGGCCGCCGCGGCCGGCGCGCTACGGCCGGCGCACCGCGCTGATCCAAAGGCAGGAGCCAGGAGCCAGGTGCTTTTCCTGGTCTCCCATGGGGTGCAGGGCCCAAGCACCTGGGCCATCCTCCACTGCACTCCCGGGCCACAGCAGAGGGCTGGCCTGGAAGAGGGGCAACCGGGACAGAATCCGGCGCCCCGACCGGGACTAGAACCCGGTGTGCCGGCGCCGCTAGGCGGAGGATTAGCCTAGTGAGCCGTGGCGCCGGCAATTCAAACACTTTTAAAAGCTGTCTAACATAGCTGTTACTCCAGATGGTGTAGAAATATCAAAATTATGGACCTGACTACAATGGCTTCCCCCCCACAACGTCCCTCCCACCCGCAACCCTCCCCTTATCCACTCCCTCGCCCCTTCCATTCATATCAAGATTCATTTTCGATTCTCTTTATATACAGAAGATCAGTTTAGCATACAATAAGTAAAGATTTCAACAGTTTGCTCCCACACGGAAACATAAAGTGAAAAATACTGTTTGAGTACTAGTTATAGCATTAGATCTCAATGTACAGCACACTAAGGACAAAGATCCTACATGAGGGGTAAGTGCACAGTGACTCCTGTTGTTGACTTAACAAATTGACACTCTTGTTTATGGCATCAGTAATCACCCTAGGCTCTTGCCATGAGTTGCCAAGGCTATGGAAGCCCCCTGAGTTCACTGACTCTGATCATTAAATAAAAGTTAAAAAAAAATGAAAGCCACTGTGATGACAATATTGTGATTTATACCATGATACATATATAATTGTGATTTCATAAAGATGCAAATGTTAATTGAACTTTGAAGCCATAAATGCCATTGTGACATCATGAATATGCCATTGTGATGTAATAATTGTGACATCATAAACTATCATTGTGATGTTATAAACTTCCACTGTGATGCCATAAAACTATTATGGTGTTATAACCAATTATGTTATAAAAATGTGAAATCAAAAAAAAAAAATTATGGACCTGACCCTTACCTGTCTTTGGAGCTCAGAACGAATTGATGAAGAAGAAGCACACCAGTTTTGATATAATAAGCAGACAGAAATGTAGATTTCAGAACATGTGATTATTACCAACAGGGAAGTCACCACAAGTTGTAGACATTCACTGTGGACAATGGAGAGAATGGGTACCCAGGCTGAGTACTTGGAGTTCAACAGGACACAAGGAAGATCAAGCAGACTAACACTGAGACATAAGCTGTGGGAAAATTACAGTGGGAGGTGAAGCTGGACAACTGCTATCTAAACCAGTTTTCTTTCTACAAATAGTGATGCAGCCTACATGCAAGATACCTTCTAGGAATTACACAAAATTTTCCTCAATCTGCTGGTTTGGGTGAATATTACAAATGAAATCAAAAGCAAAATGCTTGAGAATAAGAAATATTCCCAAATAGAGAATAAAAATAATAGTATACTGAATTCTGAGACTTAATCATAGATCAAAATTATCTGAATTGGAAACATTCAACCATCAGGCAACTGAGCAGAACAATGGTATTGATCACTGATCCTGTTGCTAAAGTGCTACTCCAAGGACAGCAGAGTAAGGGTGTGTGATCTACTTTAAATAGTATTTGATATTAAGAAGAGGTTTCAAACATTTGTTATCCAAATGAAATGATTTTCGGTAAAGAAGGAAACTGACTGCCATTCTATACTTTATCTGATCTAAACATAAGGAAATTATGTAATAACACACTTGGGAAGTAAAAGGGTTGGAGGCCATAGTATACATTCTATTTTGACAAAAAGGGAGAGAAAACCACCTAACATTTCTTGAATCTTTTTAAGCATTTTCTACAAAATTTATTCTTTTACAAAAGTCCCAGAGGATACATATCCCCATTTTAAAAATGAAGAAACTGAGGTCAGAGTAACTTGTTCAGGATCATGTGAAAAGTATATGGAGGCGGGACGGTGCCACAGCTCACTAGGCTAATCCTCCGCCTGCGGCGCCGGTATCCCAGGTTCTAGTCCCGGATGGGGCGCCGGTTCTGTCCCAGCTGTTCCTCTTCCAGTCCAGCTCTCTGCTGTGGCCTGGGAGTACAGTAGAGGATGGCCCAGGTCCTTGGGCCCTGCACCTGCATGGGAGACCAGGAGGAAGCACCTGGCTCCTGGCTTCGGATCAGCACAGCACCAGCCATTGTGGCCAACTGGGGAGTGAACCAACAGAAGGAAGACCTTTCTCTCTGTCTCTCTCTCTCACTGTCTAACTCTGCCTGCCAAAAAATAAATAAAAAGTGCATGGAGGAGGCTCAAGATTGGACTGTCCCCTGAGTTTATATTTTGTCAACACATCACCTCCCAGGAAATGTAAGTCAGTGCCTGACACACAAAGGCTGAACAGTAGCCACAGATGTTTTTATTAGTGTTGTGTCCTGGTATGATCCTAAGGTGCAAGCACTGATAAGATTAGTCAGTCTTCACTCTCCCCAGGAAAAAGTGCACCAGAGCACAACCAGTGTCATCTGACATCCATCCGTCTACCTAACCTTCCATCCATCCAACAATCCATTCACCCACCCTCCTTCCTAGCCATAGATCTTTTCATTCACATGCCCATCCCCCCGTTCATACACCTACCCACCCACCACCCAACTATCCACACAGTCATCCATCCAACCACCCATCTATCCATCCATCCATTCACTAATCAATCCAACCACCTATCCATCCATCATTCCACAATCCATCCATCCATCTACAAACCCAACCATTTACCCATATATTTGCCCACCCAGACAGCTATCCATTCACCCATCTATCCATCTACCCATATATCCAATATTCAAGTACCCATCCATATCTATCCATCTGTCCATCTGTCCATTCATCTACCCATTCATATATCCATTCATTCATTTACCTACCATTCAATTACTCAATCACCCACTCATCCACCCAGAGTGAACTTCCCACAAGTAAGGCAGACAAAACAATCTTTATGAAAAAAATAGATATCCTCATAAATAAACAATTTTCAAAAGCATATAAGAGATTATGTATAGGGCTACAATTGCAGCACAGGAGGTAAAGCCACTGCCTGAGACACCAGCATCCCATATGCACACCAGTTCATATCATTCCACTTCTGATCCAGCTCCCTGCTAGTGGCCAGAAAAAAGCAGTGGGAGATGGCCCAAGTTCATAGGTCCCTGCAACCCTTTGGGAGACCTTGCTGAAGCTGGCCTATTGTGGCCATTTGGACAGAACAAATGGCAGAGGAAGAAAGCACCAGTCCTACAGCAGCTCTTTCCTTCTCCAGCCCTTGAACCAGAGTGAGATTTACTCCATTGCAACCCCCATGGTTCTCAGGCCATCAGATTTGGACTGGACTATACCACACAAATCCACAGTATCCAACTTACAGATTGTCAGAGTCATAGCCCCCATAATCAAGTGAGGCACTTCCCTTAATCTCATTTTATGTATACGGGTTCTGTTGCTCTGGAAAATAACACATTGTCAGTAAGCGTTCACTATTGCTACAGATTGAGCACCCATATCCAAAAGTCTGAAATACAAAATGCTCCAAAACTGGAAACATCTTAAACACTTGCTCAAAAAGTGACTTTCTGTCCCTTGCAACAGATTCTTGACTAACACAAAGACATCTGTGACCCTTTTAGTATATAGTCTGATATATGATAATCAGTCTTGAGAAAAATAGTTGGTCAAATCTTTGAATTTGGGATGATGGATAAACAATCCTAGTCTTAATATCCTTTATTGAAAAATAACATACCATTTCCAACTATTCATTGCTCCTTGGGGTTTGATTCACATGTTGACACTCATTTTGCTGAGGTCTGTTTTCCATAAAGTGCTTCCCAATTAAGTGTGAACAAGAATCATTGAGATGAGTTTTAGAAAGCACCCAGGAGGACTCCAAGATCGAAGAATGGGGAATAGCATACTGCACTAGGCTAGGGATAAATACTTTAAAAAAAAGTGTAGGAAGTGCACTTTCAGGTGAGAATCAGAGAGAAAACTGTAGTGGAAATTCTACAGAAGGAAGAGGAAGGCTATGGACCTGTGTGCAAGCTGCAGATATGCAACACAGAAACACAACACAAGACTCCAGCAGACCAGAGCTGGAGAGGGCTCCAGGCTGGAGACTGAGGTGAGATTAGAAAGCAGAAATTTGTGCTGACACAGCACAAGGGAGGAACAGCATGGCATGAATCTGGCCTGGAGCTCCAGGGCTTAGAGAGAACTCATGGACCCAGTGGAAATAAAAGAGGCACATTTCTCTAACACCATCCTCTACAATTGTGCTTGGCACCAGGCTGAGAGAGGATGGGTGCCATTTTTGGCACAAGCAGCAGCTGTGGAATCCTTGGTGCACACATATATAGCAACTGGTGGAGACAGGATGCCATTATCTCAGCAGTACAGGCAGCAGTGGCAGGGAGAGAGCAACATTCAGCCAGTGCCTCTTGTATCACCTGTGATACAGAGACTGTAGCACAGGGAAAAACGGGTTGTCCCTACTGACTTTGACCATGGCAAGGAGGTCAGGGGCCTGAGCACCCACATAAAACTGTGAAGCACAAAGAAGGCTAAAAAGAACTTTGAATAGCAATCCTATTTACAATAGCTACAAAAATTAAACCTTGGAACAAATTTAACCAAGGACATCAAAGGTTTCTACAATGAAAGCTACAAAACATTAAAGAAAGAAATAGAAGACATAAAAAATGGAAAAATTCCCCATGTTCATGGATTGGAAGAATCAGTATCATCAAAATGTCCATAATGCCAAAAGCAATTTACAGATTCAATGTGATCCCAATCAAAATACCAACAACATTCTTCTCAATCTAGAAAAAAAAAATGATGCTGAAATTCTTATGGAAACACAAGAGACCATAAATAACTAAAGCAATCTTATACAATAAAAACAAAGCCGGAAGCATCACAATAACAGATTTCAAGATATACTGCAGGGCATTTATAATCAAAACAGCCAGGTACAGCCACGAAAACAGACATATCGACAAATAGTACAGGATAGAAATTCCAGAAATCAATCCATGAATCTACAAGCAACTTATTTTTTGACAAAGGAGCTAAAATCAATCACTGGAGCAAGGACAGTCTCTTAAACAAAATGGTGCTGAGAAAACTGGAGTCTGCATGCAGAAGTATGAGAGTAAACCCCTACCTTTCATGTTACACAACAATCCACTTAAAATGGATCAAAGACCTAAATCTATTACCAGGTACCATCAAATTACTAGAGAACATTGGGGAAACTCTGTAAGACTTTGGCATATGCGAAGACTTCTTGGGAAATACGCCAAAAGCCAGGCAAATCCCACCTGTCATTTGTCAATGACAAATCCCATTTGTCAAAACCCAAATTGACAAATGGGATTACATCAAGCTGAGAAGCTTCTGCACTGCAAAAGAAACATTCAGCAAAGGAAGAGGCAACCAACAGAATGGGAGAAAATATTTGTAAACTATGGAACTGAAAAGGGGTTAATATCCAGAATCTATAAGGAGCTCAAGAAATTCAACAACAAAACAAACAATCCAGTTAAGAAATGGGCAAAGGACTTGAACAGGCAATTTTAAAGAGAGGAAATTCAAATGGCCAACAGACACTTGAAAAAATGCTCAAGATCACTAGCCATCTGGGAAATGCAAATCAAAACCACAACACGGTTTCACCTCACCCCAGTTAGAATGGATGTCATACAGAAATCAACAAACAACAAAAGCTGGCAATGATGTGGGGGAAAAGGTACCCCAAGATTGGGAGACTGGAACCAAGGCATAGACAGAGCAGCACTCATGGATGCAGTACCAATGGCTCCAGTGAGAGACCAAGAGGCACAGAAGCTGCCCATCATGTTCACATAGAGTCAAGCTGTCCCCTGCCATCTCCAGCTCTTGTAATGACCAACTGAGAGAAATAAGCTAGAAAGTATATAGAAAATCTGTGGTACCCTGAAGAACTGTGACTTCATGTTACCTCACAACTTTGGAAGCTACACTTGGAGACTCACAACTCCAGGTTGGCCTACTCTACTGAGCACCACCTAGAATGGAAACAAGTCTGGTTTCCAGGACAGCATGCTCCTCTTCACTGAACACGTGGGAAGCCCACAGGTGTCTCACTTTATAATCATAAGGTGCCCTAAGTATGTGTTTGGTACATCACTCATTCCCTCTGGTCTTCCAGATTGTGTTAGTTTTTTGCCAAATGATTCCTTTCCGGATAAAAACTCTAATTGTTTTGTATTAAACTATTTCAAATCTGTCTTTGGAGCAAGGTAGGCATTTAGACAAAAACCAAACAAGCAAATCAAGAGATAAAAGACACCACATGTAGCTCTATCTTTCCAAATTGCTTCAGGGTTCTTACCTTCCTTTTCCATCCAAACTTGTGCCCTTGGGTACCTACAACAGTCTCCTCCATCAGAATCTCAAGGAGCTCCTGATGCTTGTTCCAGTTCTATGCAAATTTCCCGTGAATAGTCTGCTTTCTGCTCTCTCCAGATCTCTGTCCCTGTCTTTTTTGCATCCCAGCTCAGACAGTGATGGAGTTAGACTTTTTTTTAGAAGGATTTTATAAGACTTAATCTGTGATGGAGTAAGATGGGGAGCAGGGGCTGCTGTAGGAGGTTCTTGTCCCCTTTAAACATCACAGTCAGGGGCTGCCCCATTTCCACGTGGAAATGCTGTATGAGAGAGTACACTAGACACACTACCACAGACAGAAGACACAGGTCATGTTGACAGCAGGTTTCTCTGTAGCAACAATACAAGCCAGAAGGAAGCTGAGGAGTAGCCGAGAATACTGAAAGAAAAAACTGTCACCTGAAAATGAAAATGAAACTCATTGGATAGATCATCCATAAATGATGACAAATGGTGATTTTTTTTAAGATTTATTTTATTTATTTGAAAGACAGAGTTACAGAGAGAGGTAGAGACAGAGAGAGAGGTCTTCCATCCACTGGTTCATTCCCCAGACGGCCACAACAGCCAGAGCTGAAGGCAGGAGCCAGGAACTTCCTCCATGTCTCCCACATGGGTGCAGGAGGCCCAAGGACTTGGGCCATCTTCCACTGCTCTCCCAGGCCATAGCAGAGAGCTGGATCAGAAGAGGGGCAGCCATGATTAGAACCAGCACCCATATGGGATGCTGGCAATTCAGGCCAGGGTGTTAACCCACTGTGCCACAGCATCGGCCCCCAAACAGTGATTTTTTTAAACATAAAAAACCTGAGGAGTTAACCTAAGGTAGATTTGCATTGCCAGGAATCACCATGTCTTTTAAGGAGAAGGATAACTGTATGATACGGAAATCTAGATCTACAAAAAGAAATTAAAGGGACTGGAATTTGCAACAGCTTGTGCATTGAATCAGAACAAAATAAATAAACAGTGATGCATCAATACAAGGGAATACCAATCAGTAAATGTAAGGAATGAACAGCTGAACTATCTATATAAATCTCAAAACAATTATGCTTTGTAGATGGAGCCAAAAAGAATTGCAACAGTGAGAACACAGCTCACTATTTTCCCAGGGCAGAGGACTGAAGAGAGCAGAGGAAAGGGTTGCCAAGGACATGAGCACCTGGGGAGGTGGGCATGGCCACTGTGAAGCCAGCATACAGAATATAAAAGGCAGTGCACAGTGACAGCCTCATGAACTGTGAGGAATATGAGGTTCATCTTCTGAGATCCTCTATGCACACCCTCTTCCAACTTCTTTGACATTTTGAACCAGTGAGGGAAAAAGACATTCTAGGATGGATACAAATCAGTGGAAATTTGTGCATCTACCACTACAGATTGCCTGGTAACAAAACACAGCCTTCATGCTATCCCTGTTTTCAAATAAACACAGTACTAGGAAGCATCCACAACTAGCCACTGCTTCAGCACTGCAAAGCCAGGCAAGTGTTGACTGCCGGGAGCGGCCAGCCTCCTTAGACTTCAAGCAGAGAGTCTGGAGGTGGTCTGGCCACAGCGCTATCTCAAACTGTGAGGCAAGGAGTATTTGTAGTTCTTTCTCCTTTTCCAGCCTTGTTTTTTAATACAGCTTTTTCATGATTATTTAACAGAATAACCATTTCTGTTTTAAAATTTACATAGCATGACATTTCTGACAAAGGAAAAGACATGCTTTCCTTGGGATGAAGAAATGCCTTTTCCTTCCCCCAAGATCCGTTGTGGACCTGAGGAAGGATGCCTTTAGGAGGATGCAGCGTAGGGGCATCTACTCTGTGCTTGAGATGCATGGAAACTTCCCCAGGGTGTGAGGACGTAACCTACACTGCAACGATGGGCAGGGAGTGATGGGGAAGAGTGATTCGAGGCCAGCGTCTGAGATTAAGGAAAGCGATCAGCAGAATAGAACAACCTAAGAAAGTAATGCAACAATAAGCAGCTTGATAAGTATGAGACAACACAGAAAGTTTGGTCACACAAATCTGGATTCAAATCCTGACTCTTCCACTAACCAAGTTAATGTGAGTTATAGAGC
This sequence comes from Oryctolagus cuniculus, assembly GCF_964237555.1. Taxonomy (NCBI): domain Eukaryota; kingdom Metazoa; phylum Chordata; class Mammalia; order Lagomorpha; family Leporidae; genus Oryctolagus; species Oryctolagus cuniculus. The sequence continues at coordinate 197,443,032 of NC_091433.1, forward strand.
TCCTTATCTTAAAAAAATCTGTCGACTCCTTTCAATTTCATCTAAGTTACAAACACAGTTTGAGAATGCATGGCACCCACTAGATATTACACAAGCATCAGCTGTGATTAGAGTAACACGTAGCAAAGTTTTCTCCACATTCTCAATCATCACGCCTTAGTCCTCAGCATCATTAGCCATTCAATACACAGTTCTTTGCTCAATAGTTTGCATTTCTTTGGCCGGCGCCATGGCTCACTAGGCTAATCCTCCACCTTGTGGCACCGGCACACCAGGTTCTAGTCCCGGTCGGGGCGCTGGATTCTGTCCCGGTTGCCCCTCTTCCTGGCCAGCTCTCTGCTGTGGCCAGCGAGTGCAGTGGAGGATGGCCCAAGTGCTTGGGCCCTGCACCCCATGGGAGACCAGGATAGGCACCTGGCTCCTGCCATCGGATTGGCACAGTGCGCCGGCCACAGCACGCCGGCCGCGGCGGCCATTGGAGGGTGAACCAATGGCAAAGGAAGACCTTTCTCTCTGTCTCTCTCTCTCTCTCACTGTCCACTCTGCCTGTCAAAAAAAAATAGTTTGCATTTCCACACTGGTCATAAAATGGTTCCCAAGATGAGGGACTCTACTGTTAATATTCCATTTATTGATTATACATCTATGAGCCAGTACCAGCCCTCGCATTGTTTCAGCTTCATTATCTAATGAAGTCTTGTAAGCAAATCTTTGTCTTCAGATTGTCTTGAACATTTGTGGCCAGGTATGGCTTACACACATTCCCACTTGCTCATTCACTGACACACGATATCCCATTCCACCTCCAACAAGTAGGAGTATGTCCCTTTCCCTTGAGTCTAAGTTGGGCCCCTTGAATGACCCCACTGTCTTCGGAGTCCTGAGCCAGCATGTAAAACATCAGCTGCCCTGACATTGTGGAAAATGACTTACAAGGAAATAGGTGCTCAAGGAGCCCTGCCTGGTGAAGCCCTCACCAGCCCTGGTACCACTTGTTGAGTTAGAGGACTTCAGACAACTCCAGCAGCATAGAGGTCCAGGAGCCAATGGGACATAAAGCACAGGTGATCAGTTCCCACCAAACCCGACCCAGATCACAGACTGGTGAGCGAATGAAGGTCTGGACCCTTGAGCTTTGGAGTATAGTTGTGACACAACCATAGATGCAGGAAAAACACTGGGTCCTTTCCTTCTTCATCAGCTTGTACCATTTCAGGAAAAACCAAGGGGGAACATCTGAGAGAAGTGCTCTGAATTGGAAATAACTGCCCAGTGTGGAGCCTCCCCATCCTGATGGTCAACATATCAAAGGCCTCTTCATGTCGGTTAAAGGGACGTAAGTTCTCCTCTCACCGAATCTTTTAGAAGTGTTGAGTTACATATCTACCAGTGTTTCTAAATGTGTTTGCATTCCTAGGATAACCACAGATTTGTCAGAATGTACTTCAACACTCATTTCTGGATGTGGTTTGCTAACGTTAAATTATTTAAGAGTTCTGTGTTCCAAAGAGAGATTGGTATGTAATGTTTTACTGATCTTCTCTGGTTTTGATCAAGGCCATTGTGATACACATAATGAATTCATTCACATTTCTTGTTATTCCGCTCTCTCAAAGTTGGGATTCTATATTTCTTGAATATTTTCTGACAATTTCATGTTAAAGCCATTAGGATTGGTGTTTTGAATTGGTACTTTGTGTTTGGAGTAGATTTAAACGACTAACATAATATATTAGTGTCAGAGTATGTCTACATCATCTATTTGTATTAGTTTCACCTTAGGTAAATTTTGCATTTTCTAAGTAAGCTATAATCCCTTGTTTTATGCCACTACTGAATAATAGTTTTCTAAGTTTTTTGTGTGCTCAATGTTAAGGATCTGTGCCTCCAGATAGGTCTCTTAGGACTTTTGAGAGTATTTTAGGCATGGAAAGCCAAGACACTCTGAAAAAAAAAAAAAACTAAATGAAAGATCTCCATGAGTGAGATCCCAGTGGAAAGAACGGGTCATCAAAGAAGGAGGTATCTTTCTCTGAAGAGAGGAGAGAACTTCCACTTTGACCATGGCCTTGTCTAAATATGATCAGAGTCAGTGAACTCAGGGGGCTTTCATAGCCTTGGCGACTCATGACAAGAGCCTAGGGTGATTACTGATGCCAAAACCAAGAGTGTCAATTTGTTAAGTCAACAGCATGAGTCACTGTGCACTTACTCCTCATGTAGGATCTTTGTCCTTAGTGTGCTGTACATTGAGATTTAATGCTATAACTAGTACTCAAACAGTATTTTTCACTTTATGTTTCCGTGTGGGAGCAAACTGTTGAAATCTTTACTTAATGTATGCTAAACTGATCTTCTGTATATAAAGAGAATCAAAAATGAATCTTGATGTGAATGGAAGGGGAGAGGGAGTGGGAAAGGGGAGGGTTGCAGGTGGGAGGGACGTTATGGGGGGGGGGGAAAGCCATTGTAATCCATAAGCTGTACTTTGGAAATTTATATTCATTAAATAAAAGTTAAAAATTAAAAAAATAAATAAATAAAAAAGAACTATCTTTGTCTTACATTTTCTATTGCTTCTTGTTGGTCCTGTTGTCACTCTAACAATGCTTATCTTTTCCCTCTTCTAAAATTGGCCTCTTGTCTTTGGTGTTCCTCTTTTTCATTATAAGTTGTCTATATGTAGATTGATGGCAGGGGATAGGGGATGGTATGTGCTGTTCTGAGATCACTGAAATCATCTTTGCATAATCTACCTGCCACACTCTGTTCTCCCACTTTCATTTTGGATTCCCTTAGAAGTGGCTTTGATCCTTTTTTTTGTCCTTCAGTATCCCAACCTCTCTTTCATATTTCCCATCTCTTCTACACGCTCAATGCATTCTATGAAATTTTCTCACCTTTATATTTCCAGACAAGTTTTTATTTTATTTATTAAAGCTGAGTGTTTTATTTTGCATGCATGCTGTATTATGTTCATAGTGGTTTCTGCATTTGTTGTACTGTATTATAATTCCAAAGACTTCTTTGGTATCTTTATTTTAAATGTCTTTACAGACAGAATCTTGCAGCTTATCATAATTGACTCTTCCCACGGTGATTGGCTTCGTCTGTTTTGTAGTTCTGGATCATAGCTCACTGTAGATTTGAGACACTAGACAGAGTCGAGGCTCTGTACTCCTAGGGACTTTGTACTTCCTTCTGCCGGGCATCCCATTGGCTTCTCCAGCCTGCATTCCTTTTTGTGTGAATCTTATTCTCACTCATGCAGATAGAATAAATTCAACCTTCAAATCTACAGGAGGGTAGGCCCATACAAAATCTCAGAAGACAGTATTGTTCTCATCACTAAGCCTAGATCAAGAAAAATAATATTATTTAGTTTTCCAACTCTGTATCTTAAAATTTTTCAAATACCCAGAAAAGTGTGAAAAACAGTATAATGATCATATTACATCCACTACCTGGATTCAAACATTTACATTTTGTATAAATGTTTCATTTCTACATTCATGTGTGTATGCTTATCACTGAACCATTAGAGGTTAACTGCAGACCTCGTAACACTGTAACCCTGAATACTGCATGCAAATTCTAAAAATCATCACACCTAAGAAAATCAAATAAAATTCCTTAGTATACTCTACCATCCCATCCATATTCAGCTTCCCCAAATAGCTGTAAAAAGGCTTTGGCAACTTGTGTTTCATTTGTTGGTTGGTTGGTTTGTTAAACAGATCCCATGAAGGCTTGCACACTCCCTTTGCTGGTGACATAATCTTTATTTTTACTCCCAAATAAAGGAGAATTTCTTGTCAGTTCATCCTTCCCTAAGACTTCATTCAGAAATAACAGAGTCCATTTCCCCTCCTTTCACTGGCCCTGACATGGCCTGAGAGCCCATGGCCCTAAGGTCCAAGCACAGTCACTCTCACAGCCTTAAGCACAACTTCACGTGGTATCACTCTCACCTCCCTTCACTCTACCACTTCTCTCCATTTCCTGAGAGCTCAAGTAGTCATGAAAAGGTCAAAAATTAATTCAATATTTCCAAACGTTGTGCAGGCACTCTTCATATCTGGCTGGTCAAGAGAACTCAAGCGTTGTTTAATAATCAGGTAAAATAGTACCCTGATTTTATTATTAATAAATCCACATGACCCTGCTTTTTTCACTTGCTGATAATTATTTTAATTCATTAGTTCCAAATTTAAAGTTATTAGAAAGAAATAACTGCAAGACTCTCTTACATATGTCTACTGTCTGCTATGCCTATCAGTCACCATCTGTGAGGTCATCTATTAAATGGCCAGGAACTAAGGGTACATCAATCCAATAATCTAAGATAAATTTCCCTGTAGCAATGTACAGGTTATTGATACTTCCATGAACTTCAAAAAGTTCATGGAAAACAAACACTACTTTTAAAAAAATATTCATTTTATGTATTTGAGAGGCAGAAAGACACAGAGAGCTCCCATCTATTAGTTTATTCTCCACATGTCCAAAAGGGTCAGGGCTAGGCCAGGCCAAAGCCAGGAGCCAGGAACACAATCCGGTTCTCCCACATGGGTGACAGGGATCTAATCACTTGAGCCATAAACTATCTGCTGTCTCCCAGAGTACCCATCAGCAGGAAGCTAGAACTGAGAGCAGAGCCAGGCACTCCTACATGGAACAAGGATGCCCCAGGTGGCATCTTCACCTCCATGCCAGATGCCTGCTTAATTATCTTTTAATATGGTTTTTCCACGAACTTTCTGAAGTCCCCTTAATTTTCCATATACAAAGGATAAGTGTGATTTTGCTTTCTTAAATTTCTATCTCGGCCGGCGCTGCAGCTCACTAGGCTAATCCTCCACTTAGCGGCGCCGGCACACCGGGTTCTAGTCCTGGTCGGGGCGCCGGATTCTGTCCCGGTTGCCCCTCTTCCAGGCCAGCCCTCTACTGTGGCCAGGGAGTGCAGTGGAGGATGGCCCGAGTGCTTGGGCCCTGCACCCCATGGGAGACCAGGAAAAGCACCTGGCTCCTGGCTCCTGGCTCCTGCCATTGGATCAGCGCGGTGCGCCGGCCGCAGAGGCCATTGGAGGGTGAACCAACGGCAAAGGAAGACCTTTCTCTCTGTCTCTCTCTCTCACTGTCCACTCTGCCTGTCAAAAAAAAAAAAACAGGCCGGCGCCGCGGCTCACTAGGCTAATCCTCCGCCTAGCGGCGCCGGCACACCGGGTTCTAGTCCCGGTCGGGGCGCCGGATTCTGTCCCGGTTGCCCCTCTTCCAGGTCAGCTCTCTGCTGTGGCCAGGGAGTGCAGTGGAGGATGGCCCAGGTGCTTGGGCCCTGCACCCCATGGGAGACCAGGAAAAGCACCTGGCTCCTGGCTCCTGCCATCGGATCAGCGCGGTGCGCCGGCCGCAGCGCGCCGGCCGCGGCGGCCATTGGAGGGTGAACCAACGGCAAAGGAAGACCTTTCTCTCTGTCTCTCTCTCTCACTGTCCACTCTGCCTGTCAAAAAAAAAAAAAAAAAAAAAAAAAAAAACATTTCTATCTCAGCAGCCTCAACTCCCCTTGCATCCCAATATACATGAACCAACCAAAGCACTTACTTTTCTCTGAATGCTTGTGTTAAAAATCCTCTGAGCTTTGGACTTACACAGTATCTGAGTTCAAAAGCACACTGTGATTAATTTGTTCCTCAGTCCCCAAAATCCACAGTCTCCTCAGCCTGGGCCCTGGGCAGCACATGGCCTTAAATCAGCAGGTCATATTCTTGTTGGGACAGAGGCTGCCTTCTAAAAGCCACTGTTAACAAGTCAGTACCAGGCACAGACTTGAAGTCATGATATATTTTCTTCCTATATCTACGAGGAGTGACAATTCCAAATTAGTATGCTTCTTTTTTTTTTAAGAATGCTTCTTCATAGCAACTTCCTGCCTTCAAAATTATTCTATTATCTTCGTTTTTTGGTTCCCTTTAAAGTCATCTTCACACTCATGCGTGGTCCCCCATGCCAGCTTAAAGCTTGGAACGCCCTCACTTAACTAACCAACTCTCTTTCTCTTTCCTGTCTTTCATTTTTAACTTTCCTAACCCTTTGCCCAAGTATAGAGTTGTGACAGACTATGGCATGAAAGCTGGACAGACTAATTTAGTACTGGGTCTTACTGAGACCCATGCGGAAGCAGGTACACAGGTCTAAACTCCTTCGTGTGCTGCCCTCAGGCTTCCAAGAGCTCTGAGAGAGCGCACAGGAGCAATGGCTTGGAGGCACAAATGCAGTTGAAAGACCATAAGAAGAGCACCATCCACCAGAAGCCAAATTTGCAACTCAGCAGTATCCAAAATGGGAATAACAGTGAGTATATCCAGGCTAGAGGTGACTGGCTTGTGCTGGCACAGGAAAACTCACTTTAGGTCCTGAACATTCCTGAGTTCTTCCAGAATTTGAAAGTTCCCAGGATAAATTCAAAACTATCACCTTCTCTAATTGTTATCTCTGTGGGTAAACATTAAAATAAATGCAACATTAAATGTGACTTGATTGCTCTACTTCTGGATATTTGGGCATGAGAATTAAGAATCTGAAGGAGAGATAGGAAGCATCACTTGTCCAACTGCCTGGCACCAATCACTTCTCTGTGCTGTGCCTATAATCCTGACCTGACGACATTGCTTCCGGCAAGTCTGTGCTACCAGTCTCACTTCACAGGTGCACAAACTGAAGCCCAGAGAGGCAAACAGTCATCCACAAAGAGCTATTATGTAAATGATAGAGCTGGGTTGCAAACCCAGACCTAACTACCCGGGATGCAAGCCCAGAGGTACATGCTCCGGGTCTCTTCAGTCCAAGCTCCTTCAACAACGTGGCCACTTTAGACTGAGATCCAAGACTTGCCTCAGGTACTGGCTCTGCAACTGTCCAGCCTCATGCTTAACTTCTCTCTGATTCATAGTTCGCTCACCTGCAAAAGGGGCAGATTAACCATCTTCCCTGCCTTGCCCACAGGACTATCATCAAAACCAAATGATCTCCTGCATGCCCAAGAACGTAGTAAGCACCCATGTGCACAGGCATGGAAAGCACCGCAGATGCTCCAGAGGCGCTGGCCAGGGCTCTCCTGGCTTTCAGAAACAACACACCTGAGGAAAACTTAACGGTGCAGAAAAAGAGGCCAGGCAGTGAACTCTGAAGGGTAGAACCCCAACCTAAAGTCTGGCAAGTAGCCAACCGTGCAGCTATTGATTTTACAAACCGCTGAACACCAGAGGACATCCGGTGAACACTGTTTTCCTTCTGCCCCCACATGAGATACGACAGAGGAAAGCTAAACAAAATTTGTTCTGTTTAGCAAATATAAAGGCATTTGCTACCCAGATTCAAAATGCAGGGTCAGAAGGCAACGTTGTAATGTTCCCATGAGTGACCTTACATGGGTATTACATGGCAAGCTGGTCCATAACTGACCCTCCCTCAGGTGCCCCAGTAGCAGGCACAGCTGGTCATTGCTATGGGGGCAGAAACTACGAGGGCCTCCTGCAATGGGAGCCAAAGTCTTCCCGATCCAGTCCTCCTGTCTGCTCCCAAGACAACATCAGTGAAGTTGCCACAGCAGAGCTGAGCGGAAACATTTCTAAGTTGCAGCCCATACCTGCTATTTGGCTTGTACATCAACAGAAATGCTTCATTGCTGTGTCTATCAACACAGTTTCTGAACTGCATTTGCAAACAGTGCCCAAGCCAGCTCTGTCTTCTCTATGCCACACCTCAGTCTCTTGTCCTGTCCTCACCACCCAGGATGATATCTGGAACACAGGGCACATGGCTAACCCCAAAAAGCATTCATGAAGAGAAAGAGGTGAGGGTAAGTGGTAAGGAGGAAGGAAAAACAAAATCCACAATAAAATAGTAAAAGTTGTCCATCTGTCCCAATGTTGCTGTGACAGTAAATGAGATAATGTTATGAAAGCAAGGCTCTATTTGCATGTAAACAATTGCTGCTGCCAGCAGTACTGTCCTATCTGTCTGGTGGGACGCTCCAGATCAGTCCAAGGTGCTCACCTGTCTGGAGTTGACAGGGGTTGCCTCAGGCTCTGAGTTCCTGTCCTGATGACTTTGTCTGCCCTCCACCCCATGCCCTGCCTTCCTGGGCATATAGAAGCAAGTCTATTTCCCTGGGCCAGCCACTGTCAGTCATGAGTAGACTATCACTAGCTTAGTTCCTTAGGGCCGCTGCAACAAAATAGCATAAATATGATGGCTTACAGACAACAGAACACTTCTTACAGCGCTGGAGGCTGGAAGTCTCCAAGGTTCCAGCAGATCCACTGTCTGGTTTATTGGTGGTTCCATCTCACTGTGTCCTCATGTGCTAACGGCAGCTCAAAGGAGCCTCATTTATAAGGGTGGGGATGCCTCATGTTCTAAACACCTCCCCAGCTCCCTGCCTCCTAACACCTAACATCACTGTATTTCATCATACATGTTTCCAGGTTTCAACACATGAACTTGGGAGACACTCCAACATTCAGACCACAGTAAACACCATGTCTCAGGACAGTGTTGCAGAGCTCAGTCAACACACAATGAGGGTAAATGGGACTTGCATTTGGGGAGATCAGGGGATGTGATGCAAACCAAGAGCCAGGTATGACGTCCCCACACAGAGGACATCTGCTGAACACTCTTTTCCTCCTGCCCCCACATGAGATATGACAGAGGAAAGCTAAACACAATTTGTAAATGAGGTAGCTGGCTACATGTCTGTCTTTGTGCAAAACAGAAAAGAACTACTGAAATTGAATCCTACTTCACAAGCTGATTAACACATTCAGAGAGCCTTGGTGGGTGCCACTCTCTATGACCCGAACACACAGGGAAGGAAGAAGCTGTGCACAGATGAGACGTCTCTCAACAGTGAACTTGGTGTTATCAAGCTCATTGGTTTCCTTCTATTCATCTCCTATGGAGAAGCAAACACAGAACAGGTAAACAGAGTAAGTACTAACATTTACTTTTTGTCTTGACCTTATTCCAAAAATTTGTTTAAGTGACTTCCAAAGGAATATATAATTGAGTGAGATAAAATGAATTAAAAGGTAAATTTTAAAGTGAAGGAAATAGAAAAGAATGGAAAAAAGTAAAACAAGTCATACTTGACAAATGCAAGACAGGAAGTTCTGCTCTGTGAGCTGTCTCCCCAAGACTAATAGCTCAGCACCCAGACATCCAAAGCAAAGCACCAGCAACTATCAGTTACCACATTCTCTGATAAAACACACTGAGAGAAACTAGGCCTACTGATCAAACTAACTTTAATTGGAAGGCAAGATTTACTACATTCTGAAGGATAATATCTTATTTTGAGCACTTGACTCACATGCTATGGTTTTCTGGTTGCAAGCTGACTTTTCCAGCCACACAGAGATTTGTCACATGTTTCTGCAGACCCGGCAGGGCCTAAAGATATTCCAAAGATGGCCCGGGTGATCCAAACACTGGCTCATTTCACTGACTTTGAAGGAGAAATGGTTCCCCAGCAGCAGAGTCTTCAATACTTAGCACGGAAACTTGAAAGGTGATATTTCTTTTAGATCAAGAACATGCTGTTAGACCGCAGATAAGGAGGAAGAATACAAACTGTTCCACAGCATTCTGTAATTCTTCTCTTACTCTTTTCTATTTGTCTTTTTCCAAAGGTTTTAAGATATATTGGGCTGCTAGTTGGTCATGATGAACAAATAGAAACAACTTTCAGATCTTGTGGAGCTCAAACCAGCTTGCATAGAAGTCTATTTGTTGTGACTAAATGAGTAAGATGATGTTTTTACTATGGAGACTATGCTATATACCATTAGTTTTATTTTAAAAAGGCATTTTCATTTCTGAATCACAGTACTTTGATTGCTTAGGTTTTAACAGAAAACACAGATTGAGTAAGTCGAGAATGTTCATGGAAGCTCATGGGATTAAAGCATGAATTATCTGGGTACAGTGCATGCTATAAAAATAATTTTTAAATAGGTATAACTGATTACTTTTGATTTAGCAAACATTTACTTTTGGGGAAATTTTGTTTTTCTTCAAAATGAAGACATGATATATACAGTTTACACTTAAGAAAAACTTTCCGGCAAGTTATCCTCAACTGTAGACTCTTTGGGGGTCATAATTTATACCTCTTTCTAGTCTCTGCTGTTCTTCTGCAATCACCCAGCTATTCCTGTCCCTTTGAGTATTCGGAGCACTTTTAGTAGGCAAGGTAGTTCCTAAATTATTTAAACAATAAACAGAGTGGAGAAGGTGTACATATTTCTCATTTACAAATTTAAATAACATAGATGCTTTGCAATCAATTCAAAGGCACAAAGATTTACTAACTAAGGCAACACAGGGACAGAAGTCACTTTATGAACTACAATCATGCTTTTAACCCATGAGTAATAAGGTGATTGCTGTGGTAGCCAATGTCTGCTGGGAAGTCATGAGAGTGTGCCTGGAAATGCAGACAAGGTTTTCTTTCCATAAATACTGAACTATCATCTGTCTGTATATCTTTATAACTACTATCTATCTATCTATTTATCTATCTACCCATCACCTACCAATCTTACACACCCATAGAGGCCATTTGCTCAGGGTAATGGTGTTACATATAATGTCAGACAAGGAATACTCTGAAATGAGGTCTATTCATCTGTGAGCAGTCTCCTACCTCCAGAATGTGAACACATCAAAGACAACATTGTTTTAGTCCTGACTTTACCCTTTGTACACAGCACCTACCCCAGCTACAGAGGAGTTCAACAGATAATACTTGAATGAAAAACACTGAACAGATCATGGCAGTAGCTGAGTCCACAACAGCGCATTGATTTACAGTTCTGTGTAATGAAGGCATGGCTGACTGCTGGTTGATCCTGAGGCACAGGGCTCTGGGCCTCTTTCAGTGTGATGGTCCATGAACAGCTCACAGGTTCCAGAAACAATGCCATGTCCTGGGGGCGGGGGAGTGTTCTGGAAGCTTCTGGAGCTCAAGGTTTGGAAAACTAGATTGAAATCCCCGCCAATAGTGCATCTATGATTATGAAGAACAGATTTAAGAAGAAATCTCACAATAAAAGTTCCAGCCCTCTAGGAAGAGCCTAGAGGGGACGAGGCTTGAAGCCCCATGGGGGAAAGTATGTCAGCCTAATTAGGGGAGAGAAAAAAAATAAAAGGGCTGTACAGACACGATTCTCTCTCTCCACACACCTTACAAAGGCACGCAAGACAACAGAGCAGACGCCATTTGGGACATACGTAACAGCTGCGCCAGCTCGGGGCTACGCCCACCCTCAACCAAGCAGAAAATGCTGACTCTGGTTGGGAGTAATAACAGGAGTGAATGTGTGGAGATTATGAAGAAGGACTGTGAAAAAAAAATTGAGGGTGTGTGGGAGAACTCACGGTGTGGCTGAGACATGAGTAGTCTCAGTGGGAGAAACACAAACTCGGGCGGCCTTGGCTACCCAGTGAAAGATATTGCAGGGAAATCTGAGCTTACACTGAGGACTGAACAGATCCTTTGTGTGGTCCTTGGGACAGAGCAGATATTATACCCACTGGGGCTAGCGCTCAGGCACTGAGTACCAGTGAGGGAAAGAGCTCAGCTGAGTGCAATTACTTCCCTTCCGAATTAAAAAAAAGAGAGAGAGAAGATTTACCACGCCAAAAAAAGGTGTGTCACCTTTGGCACACCTTAACCCTGAAGAACTGAACAGAGCTCTCTTGGCCACAACCCACCACAAGCCTCTAGAGATTCACCAAAAGCAGACAGTCCACTTAATCTAGAGTCTTAGTATAATGAAAAAAGCCACCACAGCAAAAAAAAAAAAAAAAAAAAAAAAAAAAAGGAGAAACCAAAGAATATCTCCACAATGCCAAACAACAAATGCAAAAACCAAGGAAACAAGAACAAGGATGACATCAACACACTCTCAAATGAACATGACCCTCTAATACAAGATTAAGAAGATGATGAGATAGAAGAAATGAAAGATATGGATTTCAAAAAAATTTATGATAAGAACATTTAGAAGTTATGAAAAATAAATGCATGACTACAGAAATCAATACAGGAAAAGACAGAAAATCTCTATCATGAACTTGAAATCTTAAGGAGGGATCAAAATGAAATGAGTAATTTAGTAGAACATGAAATTGAGTTATTGAAGAGAAATCAAAATGAAATGAAGAATTCAATAGAAAAAATGAAGAACACATTTGAGTGCCTTAAAAACAGAATCAGTGAAACAGAAGAGAGAATATCAGACTTAGAAGACAGAGCACAAGAAAATATACAGTCAAACCAAAGAAAAGAAGAAGAAATTAGAAATCTAAAAAATATTGTCGGGAATCTACAGGATACTATTAAAAAAAACCAACATTCGGGTTCTAGGAGTTCCTGAAGGCATGGAGAGAGAGAAAGGATTAGAAGGCCTTTTTTGTGAGATACTAGCAGAGAACTTCCCGGGTTTGGAGAAGTAAAGAGACATCCAAGTACAGGAAGCACATAGAACTCCCAATAAACGTTACAAAAAGAGATCCTCACCATGACACGTTGTAATCAAACTCACCACAGTGAAACAAAGAAAAGATTCTAAAATGTACAAGAGAGAAATGTCAGATTACTCTCAGAGGATCGCCAATTAGAATTTCTCATCAGAAACCCTACAGGCTAGGAGGGAATGGCGAGATACAGCCCAAGTACTAAGAGAAAAGAACTGCCACCCCAGAATATTATATCCTGCGAAGCTCTCATTTGTGAATGAAGGTGAAATAAAGACTTTTCACAGCAAACAGAAATTGAAAGAATTTGTTACCACGCATCCAGCCCTGCAAAAGATGCTTAAAGATGTGTAACACACAGAAACATGGCCATCAATACAAAAGAAGGTAAAGGAAGAAAATCTCCCAGTAAAAGATCACAGGAAGTTCAAAGCACGTATTAGAAATATCATTGGAAAAATGGCAGGGCAAAGTCACTACTTATTAAAAGTCACACTGAATGTAATGGCCTCAACTCTCCAATTAAAATACACAGACTGGGGGCCATCACCATGGCTCAATGGTTAATCCTCCACCTGCGGCACCAGCATCCTATATGGACACCGGGTTCTAGTCCCGGTTGCTCCTCTACCAGTCCAGCTCTCTGTGTGGCCCAGGAAGGCAGTGAGGATGGTCCAAGTGCTTGGGCCCCTGCACCCACATGGGAGACCAGGAAGCAGCCCCTGATTCCTGGCTTCAGATCGGCGTAGTTCCGGCCATAGCGGCCATTTGGGGGGGTGACCCAATGGAAGGAAGACCTTTATCTCTGTCTCTCTCACCATCTAACTCTATCTATCAAAATAAAAAAAAAAGACAGACACAGAATGGCTGAATTGATTAAGGAACAAAACCCATCCATTTGCTGCTTTACAAGAAACACATCTTTTCAACAAAGATGCATGCAGACTGAAAGTGAAAGCTTGGAAAAAGGTATTCCATGCCAACAGAAACCAAAAAAAGAGCTGGCATAGCCAGATTGATATCAGACAAAATAAACTTTAACACAAAAACTGTTAAGAGAGACAAAGAGGGGCACTCTATAATGATTAAGGGATCAATTCAACAGGAAGAAGTAGAACCTAATTACAGGGCACCGAGTTATTTTAAAGATATGTTAAGGAACTTAAAGGGAGACTTAGACTCCAATACAATAGTATTGGGGGACTTCAATACTCCATTTTCAGCAATAGACAGATCAACCACACAGAAGATCAACAGGGAAACAGCACGTTTAATCAACACTGTAGACCAAATGAACTTAACAGATATATGCAGAATTTTTCATCCTACACTTAAAGAATACATGTTCTTCTCAGCAGTACATAGAACCTACTCTAGGATTGACCACATACTAGACCATAATGCAAGTGTCAGCAAATTCAAAAGAATTAAAATCATATCATGCATCTTCTCAGATCACCATGGAATGAAGCTGGAAATTAGTAACTCAGGAATCCCTAGAGCATACGCAAACACATGGAGACTGAACAACACGCTACTGAATGAACACTTGGTCATAAAAGAAATCAAAAGAGAAATCAAAAGCTTTCTGGAAGTAAATGAAGATAATAACACAACATATCAAAACTTATGGGAGGCCGGCACCGTGGCTCAATAGGCTAATCCTCTGCCTGCAGCGCCGGCATCCTGGGTTCTAGTCCCAGTTGGGGTGCCGGATTCTGTCCCGGTTGGGGCGCCGGATTCTGTCCTGGTTGCCCCTCTTCCTGTCCAGCTCTCTGCTGTGGCCTGGGAAGGCAGTGGAGGATGGTCCAAGTGCTTGGACCCTGCACCTGCATGGGAGAACAGGAGAAGCACCTGGCTCCTGGCTTCGGATCAGTGTGGTGTGCTGCCAACAGCGCGCTGGCAACAGTGGCCATTGGAGGGTGAACCAATGGTTAAGGAAGACATATCTCTCTGTCTCTCTCTCTCTCACTTTCCACTCTGCCTGTCAAAAAAAAATTATGGGATACAGCAAAAGCAGTATTAAGAGGAAAGTTTATAGTAATAGGTGCCTACATCAAGAAATTGGAAAGGCACCAAATAAATGAGCTTTCAACGCATCTCAAGGATCTAGAATAATGGCAGCAAACCAGACCCAAAACTAGTAGGAGATATAATTAAAATCAAAGAAGAAATCAACAGAATTGAATCCAAAAAAAATTACAAAAGATAAGCCAAATGAGGAGCTGGTTTTTTGAAAAAATAAACAAAATTGACACCCCATTGGCCCAACTAACTAAAAAAAGAAAAGACCCAAATCAATAAAATCAGAGATGAAAAAGGAAACATAACAACAGACACCACAGAAATAAAGAGTCATCACAAATTACTACAAGGAGTTGTATGCCAGCAAACAGGGAAACCTATCAGAAGTGGATAGATTCTTACACACATGCAACCTACCTAAACTGAACCATGAAGGCATAGAAAACCTAAACAGAAACATAACCAAGTCAGAAATTGAATCAGTAATAAAGACCCTCCCAGTAAAGAAAAGCCCAGGACTGGATGAATTCACTGCTGAATTCTACCAGACATTTAAAGAAGAACTAACTCCAATTATCTCAAACTATTCAGAGCAATCAAAAAAGAGGGAATCCTCCCAAATTCTTCTATGAAGCCAGTATCCCCTTAATTCTTAAACCTGAAAAAGATGCAGCAGAGAAAGAGAATTACAGGCCAGTTTCCCTGATGAACATAGACGCAAAAATCCTCAATAAAATTCTGGCCAATAGAATGCAACAACACATCAGAAAGATCATCCACCCAGACCAAGTGGGATTTATCCCTGGCATGCAGAGATGGTTCAACGTTTGTAAATCAATGTGATACACCACATTAACAAACTGCAGAAGAAAAACCATATGATTCTCTCAATAGATGCCGAGAAAGCATTTGATAAAATACAACACCCTTTCATGATGAAAACTTTAAGCAAATTGGATATAGAAGGAACATTCCTCAATATAATCAAAGCAAGTTATGAAAAACCCATGGCCAGCATTCTATTGAATGGGGAAAAGTTGGAAGCATTTCCACTGAGATCTGGGACCAGACAGGGATGCCCACTCTCACCACTGCTATTCAATATAGTACTGGAAGTTTTAGCCAGAGCAATTAGGCAAGAAAAAGAAATTAAAGGGATACAAATTGGGAAGGAAGAAGTCAACCTATCCCTCTTTGCAGATGATATGATTCTTTATTTAGGGGACCCAAAGAACTCTACTAAGAGACTATTGGAACATATAGAAGAGTTTGAAAAAGTAGCAGGATAAAATCAATGCAAAAAAACAACAGCTTTTGTAGACACAGGCAATGCTACGGATGAGAAAGAAGTTCTAAGATAAAACCCATCCACAATAGCTACAAAAACAATCAAATACCTTGGAATAAACTTAATGAAGGACGTTAAAGATCTCTACGATCAAAATTACAAAACCTTAAAGAAAGAAATAGAAGAGGATACCAAAAAATGGAAAAATCTTCCATGCTCATGGATTGGAAGAATCAATATCATCAAAATGTCCATTCTCCCAAAAGCAATTTATAGATTCAATGCAATAACAATCAAAATATCAAAGACATTCTTCTCAGATCTGGAAAAAATGATGCTGAAATTCATATGGAGACATAGGAGACCTTGAATAGCTAAAGCAATCTTGTACAACAAAAATACAGCCGGAGACATCACAATACCAGATTTCAGGACATACTACAGGGCAGCTGTTATCAAAACAGCATGGTACTGGTACAGAAACAGATGGATAGACCAATGGAACAGAATAGAAACAGCAGGAAACAACACAAACAACTATAGCCAACTTATATTTGATCAAGGATCCAAAACCAATTCCTGGTCAAGGACAGTCTATTCTCAAACGGTGCCAGGAAAACTGAATTTCCACATGCAGAAGCATGAAGCAAGACCCTTACTTTACACCTTACACAAAAATCCACTCAACATGGATCAAAGATTTAAGTCTATGACCAGACACCATCAAATTATTAGAGAACACTGGAGAAACCCTGCAAGATATAGGCACAGGCAAAGACTACCTGGAAAGACCCCAGAGGCACAGGCAGTCAAAGCCAAAATTAACATTTGGGATTGCATCAAATTGAGATGTTTTTGTACGGCAAAAGAAACAGTCAAGAAGGTGAAGAGGAAACCGACAGAATGGGAAAATATTTGCAAATTATGCAACGAATAAAGGATTAATAAGCAGAATCTACAAAGAGATCAAGAAACTCCACAACATCAAAACAAACAACCCACTTGAGAGATGGGCCAAGGACCTCAATAGACATTTTTCAAAAGAGGAAATCTAATTGGCCAACAGACACATTAAAAAAAAGTTCAGGATCACTAGCAATCAGGGAAACGCAAATCAAAACCACAATGAGGTTTTACCTCACCCCTCTTAGAATGGTTCACATTCAGAAATCTACCAACAACAGATGCTGGCAAGGATGTGGGGGAAAAGGGACACTAACCCACTGTTGGTGGGAATGCAAACTGGTCAAGCCACTATGGAAGTCAGTTTGGAGATTCCTCAGAAACCTGAATGTAACCTTACCATACAACCCAGCCATTCCACTCCTTGGAATTTACCCAAAGAAAATTAAATTGGCAAATAAAAGAGCTGTCTGCCCCTCAATGTTTATTGCAGCTCAATTCACAATAGCTAAGACCTGGAATCAACCTGAATGCTCATCAACAGAAGACTAGATAAATTATAGGATATGAACTCTATAAAATACTATACAGCAGTAAAAAACAATGAAATCCAGTCATTTGCAACAAAATTGAGGAATCTGGAAAACATCATGCTGAGTGAAATAAGCCAGTCCCAAAGGGACAAATATCATATGTTCTCCCTGACGGGTGACAACTAACTGAGCACCAAAAAGGAAACCTGTTGAAGTGAAACTGACACTGTGAGAAACAATGACTTGATCAGCCCTTGTCTTGACTGTCAAGGAACAATTAACTATTTTATTCCTTTTAGTATTTTTTGTTCTACTTAATACCACTGTTTGAACTCTTTAATTAACACACAATTATTATTAGACATTTAAATTTAACTGAAAATTTATCCCTGTTAAATATAAGAGTGGGAATAAGAGAGGGAGGAGATGTACAGTTCGGCACATGCTCACTTGGACTTACCCTAATGGTAGAGCTAGAAACGTGCCAGGGGATTCCAATACAATCCCATCAAGGTGGCATGTTCCTATGCCATCTCACTAGTCCAAGTCATCAATTTCAGTTCACAATTGATCTAATGATAGGACTAAGAGCCAAAGGGATCACATAAACAAGACTAGTGTCTGCTAATACTAACTGATAGAATTAAAATACTAACTGATAGAATTAAAAGGGAGAGAACGATCCAACACGGGAAGCGGGATACACAGCAGACTCATAGAATGGCAGATGTCCTAAACAGCACTCTGGCCTCAGAATCAGCCCTTAAGGCATTCAGATCTGGCTGAAAAGCCCATGAGAGTATTTCAGGCATGGAAAGCCAAGACACTGTGGCAAAAAAAAGACCTAAATGAAAGATCTCTACAAGTGAGATCCCAGCAGAAAGAATAGGCCATCAAAGAAGGAGGTGCCCTTCTCTGAATGGAGGAGAGAACCTCTACTTTGAATATGGCCTTGTCTAAATAAGATTGGAGTTGTTGAACTCAAGAGGCTTCCATAGCCTTGGCAGCTCATGATAAGAGCCTCGTATGATTACTGACGTCATAAATAAGAGTGTCAATTGTTAAATCAACAACAGAAGTCACTGTGCACTTACTCCCCATGTAGCATCTCTGTCCTTAATGTGTTGTATTATGTGAATTGACAGTATAACTAGTCCTCAAACAGTACTTTATACTTTGTGTTTCGGTGTGGGTGCAAACTATTGAAATCTTTACTTAGTATATTCTAGGTTGATCTTCTGTATATAAAGATAATTGAAAATTAATCTTGATGTGAATGGGATGGGAGAGGGAGTGGGAGATGGGATGGTTCCATGTGGGAGGGAGGGGTAAAAGCCTCTATAATCCAAAAGTTGTACTTTGGAAATTTATATTTATCAAATAAAAGTTAAAAAAATTTTAAAAAAATAAAAGTTCCAGCCCTCAGGTTACCAAGAGAAACCTTTATGGCCAGGGCACGTCCTAAGAGTCCCTTAGACCTCCCAGGGATTGAGAGTTGGTACCCACATGTAGAGATTTCCCACCATGGGTTTGGAATACAGCAGCCCTCCACATACAAGAAAAAGGAAGCTCTTCAACCCCTTTGCAGACTAAAACACAACATACAAATATCCATGCATCTATCTCCCCAGATAGATATGTAGATATCTAGGAAACTTTATAAGCGGGATAGAAGGGAATTTGCTCAGGAAAAAACAACTACAAGTATTTTACCATGAGTGGAATGCTGGGAAACCACAGCCATGGCAACATTCAGGCCATGCACAATGCTACCACTGCAGGTAACCTTCACAGAAAGCAGCAAAGGAAAGGAGAAGAGTGATTTGCTGGCTGCCACACATGAGGGGAACTCAAACAGTTCATGGAAAACAGAATCTAAAAATAAGCTTATTTTGGTACAAACATGCTCTGGTTTTGCTACAACAACATGTTGAAATCTGTGCATATGAAGGGTCTTCAAAAGGTTCATAACATATCATGGAAAACCACGCACAGATTTTCCTGTGACAATCGGTCATAAATACCAAGGACTTACACTATCTCACAGCTGCCCTGATTCCTGCTCTCAGTTCCAAATGAGGGCCAACCAAAAGAGATAAATGTGTCCCCTATCCTATCCCATGAATGCTCTATCTAGTGTGCTGCCTTCAACCTCCCTAGGCCAGCAGCCTCCACCAGGGTCACACAGAGTTGTCCCTTCCCCAGGGAGTCCTCCCTCTCCTCAGGCTGCCTGTGAGTCTCCGCAAACAGAGGTGACCATGGCCAATCCCCAGGCTCTAGCAACTCAGAGTAAACAGCAGCACCTGTCTGTTGACCTTGAGATGGGGGTGTTAGTTTATTTCCAGGAGTCTGATGGACTCTGTGGCTCAGGGCACAGGCTCCTAACCACTCTCCTCTATATTCCTTTGAGGAGAGGAGTAGACAGGCCCAGATCTGTTGTTCACCCCACAGAGAGGAACGGAGCTAAAGAAAGTTTCCCTCCACCATTCCCACTGTGTCCAGGTCTTTGTTGCTACATATTAGGGTTCTTCTCAGGCTCCATTTTCCACTGACCCTGCTAATTCATAGCTAATGGAATTGGAAGTTTTCCCTTATGTACACGCACTACACATGCCACACACACACACAGGCACACATACATACTTCTACAGCACTCAAATGCACACGCGCACACACACACACACACACACTCCACATACAGAATCACATCCCATACCATCATCCTGTCCTATGCAGCAGGGTTACACATACAGCTGTAGTCTGACACTAGATTCCAAAAATCCAGAACCTTCAGGAGAAAATGACTCAGGGAGGAAACCATCTAAAAAGAAACAAGAACCAGTGGCCACACAGAAAGAAATCGCAGGCTAATTTTTTTTTCTTTCTTGGATAAAAATTTAAGCTAGGGGTAGAAGTTTGAAACTCAGCTGTGTTTATCCCATGTCTGAGTCTATACACTATAACACATGGCTTGTCTGGCCAGCTGGAAGGAACCTGCACAGGAGTATTTGGGCCAGGGATGTGTGGACAAAATGTCAATAAGTTAGCCCAATTTGAAAGTAGAAGTTCATGGAAAATGTATATTATGAAAAATTTATGCATGGGTTTCAAATTTTGTTACACCAGAACTCATACCTACTTCTTATATCATGTCTGGGCAGGATTTAATAAGAAGATATAAGACATCAGTCTAAAAGGCCCTATCTATCAGGGCTAAAATTGAAGCAAGAGCAAGCCAAGCATCCACTGAATGCTGAAGCTTAGGTGGACAGATGCTGAAATCCCTGGGGCTTTAAAAAACTTTTTGGAGAAAATGCCCCCCAAAAAATCTGCAGTTGATTAAACTTAAAACTTGTTTTAAGAAACAATGAAACAACACTGAAAATTAAGCACACAGCAGCAGACCATCCACACCAATTTGCAGGTAAAACTCTGTTATCCTGCCTTAATTGAAGAGAACTGACAATTAACAGCAGAAACAATAGCTGACAACATGGCATCTTAACCAGTTCAGCTGACACAGTTCTGTCTGAAAAATTAAAGAAAACTCTTTGCTTGATATGTGCCACCACTGGTGCACCCAGATCAGCTGCAGACAGGAGCAGAACTTTCAGTGGAAATTTTAAACAAGAAGGAATCAAGATCCAGAGGCATTTCTTCCAAGAATTGTAAGAGGACATGAAACATGACCTTATCAGTACCATCCTGAAGACAAAGTACAATCAAAGCAATGGCTACCAAGAGTTTGAAGTGGTCCAGTAAAAGCTAAAACAGACAAATCAAGAACAAAGGTCATGGCAATGGATTTCTGAGATGCTCAAGGCATTTTGCTTGGTGAATTTCTGGAGAATCAAAGACCAACAATGTCTGCTCATTATAAGTGTGTTTGGAGAAAACTGGCCTAAGCTGTATTAGAGAACAACCAAGAGAGCTTCACTAAAGAGTCATTCTCCACAATGACAATGTTCCTCTCTTCAAACAAGAGTAATTCTGGGAGAATTTGTCTGCAAATAGCCAGGCATTCACCTTACAGTCCTTATTGGCACTTTCCAATTTCTTTTGGTCCCTTTAAAGGACACTTAATTTTCTTCATTTGTCTATATCAAAAAGATGGCACTGGTATGGTTGAATCCCAGGATGCTCAGTTTTTAGGGATGGACTACGTGGATGATATTATCACATACAAATGTGCCTTGAACTTGAAGGGGTTTACACTGAGAAATAAAGTTTGTATTTTTATTTTCATGTTTTAACTCCACTTTTCACAAACTTTTTGAAGTCCCCTCATATATTACAAGAGTCTAAAACTGCCACTACCTGATATAAGATATAAACTTGTGTTCCATGACAGGGATCAGGAATTGGGAAGAGCAGACTTCTTTTCTCATTTTCTGCTGCCCTAAATTCTCTGAGTTCTGCTCTTCAGAACCCTGCTCCTCACTCTCAATGTCTTTCCTGACTGTAAAATATTCCTAAGAACAACTTTATTTTTATTTGGGAGGCAAGCAGACATACTGAGAGAGCGAGAGTGAGTGAGTAAAACAGAAAAAGTCCTCCCCTGGTTCACCTTCCATATGCCCACAACAGGAAGAGCTGGGCTGGGGCCAGAGCCAGCAGCACTGTGAACTCAATCCAGATCTCCCACATGGGTGGCAGGAACCCAATTACTTGAGCCATTGTTGCTGCCTCCCAGGGTTTGAATTTAGGAGCCGGACCTGGGAGTCAAACTCAGATGCTTGGATGTGAGATGAAAGCAGCTGAACACATGATCCCTGTATACAACACTCTATAAAACTTAAATCCATTGAGAATGTCAGAGAAAAGTAAAATGGGAGACTTTTCCATGGGCACCAGATCACTCTTCATAGGATGCTACAATACAAACATTGCTTTTCAAGCCCAATTTCATGAACTGTGACCTGTTCCCACATTAGAGAGTAGAGGCTGATATGCATCTGGATAGACAGAACCATAAGCAGGCAGAAGTACAAAGCCAACTTTAGCTTATGTGCATTAATGGGAAGCTTAGCACAGATAAGTCAAAACCACAAAGTACTCAGATTTCATCTTAAGACTTTAAGTTATTTCATGCAAAGATTTCTTTCCACCAAACTTTACAGACATAGCTTCAAAGAGGAGGAAGAGAAAAGGAGAAAGGCATGTGTGTGCGCGTACACACACACACACACACACACACACAGAGAGAGAGAGAGAGAGAGAGAGAGAGAGAGAGAGAAGCGAAATAGAAATACTGTCATTTTTGTAAATGTATACTTTAAACATGTATTTAAATATATAAATACTTTGCTTTCCCTTCCTTCTGGAGGTACAAATGTCTAGTACGTTAACAGCCCTATTGGAACAAGCACGCGCTTTGGAGTCACATAGTGGGAGTCAAGTCCTGGTGGAGCAATGAGTTAGCAGGGAAGTGCAGGAGTGTGTCCTTCATTTCCGTAAGCTCGGCGTCTTTCTCTGGAAGGGAAAAGAAGGATCCCACCCTCCAAAGCTATGGATTTGGCTGGGTCTGAAGCAGACATACCCATGTGTCAGGTCTGTGACTGAGACCCCGTCCTGCCCTGCATGTGGGCTGGAGGTACCACAAGCAGTGTGTAAACACCTGGCATCCCCAGAACCCACCCTCCATGCTCTGTCTTCAAACTACCACAGCACAGAGGCTGTGGCTCTTCCCTCCTTTCTGTGCAGATGCCAAAAACTGCTCTTGTGAGACTCTGCTGTGCCACCTGCCCCTGCCTGCATCAGACTTAGCTCAAAGGTAGATTGGAAGGACCACGGGGCCTGCAATGGGCCTACCCTGCTTCCATGGAAGGGACTGTCCTGCAGCTGTGGGGGCAAGGTGCTCAGTAGCCCACATTCACATACCTCTCCATTCCAAAGAGCGGATGCGCTGTAAACTATTGGACCTCCCTAAGTTCCAATCCCCTTTTTGTGCAAATGATATTGGTAATCCTGTTCATGTGCACAGAAAGGTCTTGAAATCCCTGGTATGGACTTGAGGTTCTGGTCTAGACACTGATAGCCAGACACACAGGACTGCCTGCTGATTTCACCCCCCTGAGCCCCACTCTCCCCCCCCCCTGAGAAATCCTCACCTGACACCATCGCTATGGAAAAAATTAGACAAAAGTGCACAATAAGGACTGTCATTAGGTGTTCACTGCTATCATTTTTATGGACATCTTTGATAGGGTGAGGAGGAGGAAGATGGTAATGATGCTGATTAAATGCTCAAATAACTGAGAAATGAAGAAGGTAAAACTCCCTAAGCCTGGCTCCTGGGTCTGGAGAGGGCTCGGTGAACACTGGCTGTCCCTGCTGTCAGTGCCAGAGCTTCAGAGTAGCTCCCTCCAGCTGTCTGGACGCCAGCATTGCCACATAGGACCACACTCTTCTCAGGGAGCACAGAGCCAAGTCAGAGAGTCAGCCACGCCCTACCTGGTGGGGAAGCAGAACAGCACCTGTGTGCAGTCAAGTTAACTCACACTTGGATCCTCACTGAAGTTCACACCTCCAGCATGTAAGGCCTGTGCCATGCCTGCCACATCCTTGTGCCCTGCCCTCCCTTGCCACTTCTACATTTCTCTGCTCCTTGCACCTGCCTTTGCTCTCAGGCCTGGAGCCGCTAAACGCCCAGTACTTTTGGCTCCCAGACCTCTAATAATCTTCCCTGTGGCTGCTCCATGTCCTCTGTACCTTTGCAATGCCCCCTCCCAGGTATTGTACTCTCGCATGCCCCATTGTGCCCTCTTCTTTACTTAAAGGTGTCTGTCACTGGTGGAGACATCTAAGCAGAGTGCAATCAAGCAAGGCATGAACAACAACCATATGATGCGAAAACCTGAGCTCAGGACACTGCCTGGAGAACCGGGAGCTCTCCCCTCCGTCACTCATTCTCTGCCAGGCCAGGGGGACCTCCCCATGGGACCGAGTTTCAGCAATGGCAGCGATCACAAGGTCAACCATCACTCCACTCGGACTGTTCCGGGTGCCAGCAAATGACTTTACAGGAGCTGTTTCCTTTAATCCTCATCATCCAGAGGCTGGACAGGAATACCCAAGGACGATCATTCTGCAGAGGACACCACTTAGAACTGGGCCACTCCAAGGAGGCTGCGAACAAGACAGTCCTGGGAGGCAGTCACTGCAGGGAGGCCTTGATTGTACCCCACAGATACAAAAGGGAAATGGCAGGAACCCTGGCTTGGGAAGCAGCAGGCCAGAATCAGTCTGAGGGTTTAGGATCAAGCAACCAAGAGGCAAGTCACGCATGGGCATAGTGACCAGCCAACTTCCTTTCACAGCTCAAGGATGGCTTGATAAACACAGGGAGTGTGGGAGGAATCAGTGTTGCTACATCCCTGGAAGTACACACTGTGCTCCCTCCCTCTATAAGTCAGCCATGGCCACAGGACTTGCTCTGACCAATGTATTAGGAGCAGGAGTGGCTTCTGTGTCCTTTAGGATCAGACACACACACCCAACTCCTTTCCCCTCCCAGGGATGCTCCAGAATCCCTGTCTGTCGAGAGACACACCTCGAGAGCTGGACTATTAGCTCCTGTGGCCTGATGGCAACTAGTGGGAGATCTGCAGGCCCACCTGGGGACACAAACGGCAGCACCTGACTCCTTTCTGGAGTCAGCCACTCCAGGTCATGCCACAGCACAGAACAGAGCAGGTCCTCGGTGCGAGCTCAGGCAATGGAAGTGGCAACCTGAAGGAAGCCTCCACAACTGCTCTTCCAGTTTGCAAGCAGGCTTCCCACTGGAGAGCCATGGGTTCACTAGGCCTGCAGTTTTGAGTCTGGGTCCAGAAGTTACAAATGATCTTGCAACTGACAAACACTAAGGACACTCAGACCAGGACACACAGACCTCCCCTCTTCTAGGAGCTCCTCAGTGGGCATCGACTCCAGAGTCCACCATTGCTGCATTAGGTGTGTGCGTTTGTGTTTATATCTGTGTATGTATGCATGTGTCTATGTATTTAGGAATTTCCCCGTCTCTAATCACACACTTGACACAACGAGCATTTTGCCTTCTAAAAGAAAAATTAAAATGCATGATTCTTTTGAATTCCATTTCTAATTATTGTGCTACATAAAGCCCAGAATGATGGTAAATTGACAGAATATGCAAATGAGGCAACAATTCATAGAAGGCATTAGAACTTCCATTTAAACCCTTGGTTAAGCTACATACATTTATAAATGTAAACATGAACCCTCAGAAAGAACACTTTTAGAACTAAGCATAATTGGAAACTGCCCAGTCACATCCAAGTACAAAGGCGTTGCTACACAGAAGGGAATATCTCCATGTGTCATTGCCACCAGGCTACCCCCTGCCGGCTCCTCAGTTCAGGGTCCAGTCCTTTGTCATTCTCTCCTCTGTGAATAGCAGCTTTGCAGCCCTGGCCTCCTTAGCTAAGGAGAAGAATGGAGCTGCAGATCACCCAGAACCACGTCCTCCTTCATGTAGGAGGTGCTTGTCAAGGTCAGTTAAACTTATAGAAATTAAACAACATGGAATTGAACTCAACAGAATCAAATTGGATGGGATTCAATTGCTATGATGTCTGTAGGCTTTCATTTTAGAAGCTAAGTGAATACATCTAAATTTCCCCCTTTGGAAACACAGGGAAAAGACTTCAGGACTCCAGATGGGTAAGGATTCTTTGGATAAGACCTCAAAAGTACAGGAAACAAAAGCAAAAATAGACAAATTGGATGACTTCAAACGAAGAAGTCTTTCTACAGCAAAGGAAACAATAGCACATGAAGAGATGGCCTCCAGAATGAGAAAACATTTGTAAACTGTGCATCTGACAAGGAGTCAATAACCATGATCTGCAAGGCACACAAACACCTCATTAACACAAAACAAATAAATCAACTTAAAAAGGGAAATACTGGGAGGCAGTGGTGATGTGCAAGTAGTATGGTTCCTGCCACCCACATGAGAGACCTGGATTGAGTTCTGGGCTTCTGGCTTCAGTCTAGCACAGCTGTAGGCTTTTGGGGAGTAAAACAGTGGATGGGAGATATTTCTTTCTTTCAAATAAAATGATAATACATAATAAACAAAAAAAAATTTAAATACACATGTAAAAAGAGGCAATTGGCCTAAACAAGAATTCTTCGAAAAAAAGACACACAAATGGCCAACAGGTACATGAGAAGATGCTGCAACTCAAAACCACAATCAGGTACCACATCATTCCAGTTAGACTGGGTATGACCAAAATGACAAGGGTGGGGAGAAAAGGGGACCCTAACACACTGCTGGTGGGAAAGGAAATGAACACAGCCATTATGGAAAATATATAAGGATTTTCCTCAGATAATTCAAGATAGAACCACGATGAGATCCAGCAATCTCACTTCAGGGTATATCCAAAGGAAATGAAATCAGCTGCCAATGAGCCATCTGTACCCCATGTTTCCTAAAGCAGTGTACACAATATCCAAGAAATAGAAAAAAAAAATGTCCATCACCCAATGAGTAACTAAAGAATATACAGTCTATATTCACAATGAAATATTATTCAATCATAAAAAGGATGAAATCCTATCATTTGCAACAACGCAAATGGAACTGGATGTCATTATGGCCAATGAAATAGGCCAGGAACAGGAACACAAATGCCACATGATCTCACTCATATATGGAATCTTAAAAAAAAGACAATATCAGTAGTTCAGAGTGCAATGTGGTTATCAGAGGCTAGGGAGGGTAGAGGGCAGGTGGGTCAACAAGTATTAAGTGACAGTTACACAGGATAAATAATGTCTGTTCTATTGTATGGTAGGGTGATTGCAGATAAAAATAATGTACTATCTATGCTCTAAGAGTTAGGAGAAAGATTTCGGAATATTTTTAACAGATATGTTTATCCTGACTTCAACTTTATACAACATATGCATGTACCAAAACATCACATGGTACCCCATAAACACATATAAGTGTTACATATTATTAGACAAATTATTCATTTCCTCCTCTTCTGCCTGTATCCAGTTGAATTGCCTCAGTCCAATATTCAAGCAAGACTAGGATTAGATGATACGCAGGATTAGAATAGCCCACAGATGAGTAAGTGACACAACCTGTTACAGGTAGCACAGATCGCCTTCCCATCTGCACAGCTCTCTAAGCCCCACCTCTTGATGCAGAGGAAGGACACCTGCACCATCAGCTCAGCTCCCTCTCCAAAGCCTTCTCCAGTCCCTTCTTCACCTTGGGTGCTTTCTGCTCTGAGACCAAACTATGTTGGATTCCGAATCTTCAAATAAGCTATTGTTACTCAACATTTTCATTAATCTCCCCAAAGATTCATGTTAGAACTGATATTGGGGGGAAAAACGGCTTTCATGAAATGTACCCTTAGATGTTGTTTATCTGACAATGAAAAATTCAAAACCTGACTGTTGTTTTTACCCAGTTTTGCCAATGATGCTGGGAAGCTTGCAGCCAAACATAATGTTTCAGAATGGCAGGTAGCCCTTTGATCTCCACTTCCTGGGGGCTACTGAGAACTCTCTTCTATTGGGTTCTTATCTATGCCCCTCTTTTTTTAACTGTACTCTATTCATTGAAAATAGCGGGCCGGCGCCGCTGCTCACTAGGCTAATCCTCCGCCTAGCGGCGCCGGCACACCGGGTTCTAGTCCCGGTCGGGGTGCCGGATTCTGTCCCGGTTGCCCCTCT
Source organism: Oryctolagus cuniculus (assembly GCF_964237555.1). NCBI lineage: Eukaryota > Metazoa > Chordata > Mammalia > Lagomorpha > Leporidae > Oryctolagus > Oryctolagus cuniculus. Next base: position 197,471,049 of record NC_091433.1, read on the forward strand.
TCCAGGTCAGCTCTCTGCTGTGGCCAGGGAGTGCAGTGGAGGATGGTCCAGGTCCTTGGGCCCTGCACCCCATGGGAGACCAGGAAAAGCACCTGGCTCCTGGCTCCTGCCATCAGATCAGCGCGGTGCGCCGGCCGCAGCGCACTGGCCACGGCGGCCATTGGAGGGTGAACCAACGGCAAAGGAAGACCTTTCTCTCTGTCTCTCTCTCTCACTGTCCACTCTGCCTGTCAAAAAATAAAAAAAAATTAAAAAAAATAAAGAAAATAGCCTCAACTTCTTTTTTAAAGCATGAAGGTAATAAATAATAAACTAAAATATAACAAATTTTTTAATTATATTAAAACCACTGACTGAGAAAAGCTGTACATATCCAAATGCTGGAACAAATTCCATAATTCCTTCATATCATGTCAAAATACATAAACTAAGCATATATATAAAATAAGTTACATTATGAATGTAATATTATTACTTAAGATTAAGAAAAATGGGCCGGCGCGGCGGCTCACTAGGCTAATCCTCCGCCTAGCGGCGCCGGCACACCGGGTTCTAGTCCCGGTCGGGGCGCCGGATTCTGTCCCGGTTGCCCCTCTTCCAGGCCAGCCCTCTGCTGTGGCCCGGGAGTGCAGTGGAGGATGGCCCAGGTGCTTGGGCCCTGCACCCCATGGGAGACCAGGAAAAGCACCTGGCTCCTGGCTCCTGCCATCGGATCAGCGCAGTGCGCCGGTCGCATCGCGCTGGCCGCGGCGGCCATTGGAGGGTGAACCAACGGCAAAGGAAGACCTTTCTCTCTGTCTCTCTCTCTCTCACTGTCCACTCTGCCTGTCAAAAAAAAAAAAAAAAAAAAAAAAGATTGAGAAATGACTTAGTTATTTCCCCCAAAGACCAATGAATCAATGATCTCTAAGTAGGAACCCTGTTCCAATGAATCAGCAGGTGCTCTAAGCACCCATCCAGGAAAATGACTGAGGAGATAAATAGTGAGTAAGAAGGCAGCAATGAAATAATATTCTTACGAATCCACATTGTGTTCCAGACAGTTCCCTACCAAAGGTGTATATACAGTGGTCCTACTGGCTCAGAGTTATTCTTATCTTATAGATCAGACTCTGAGATCCAGAAACAGAAACAATTAACTTGGCCAATATCTCAGAGTCTAAGTCATAAATGATCTACTCAACATTAAGTCTTAACTTTTCCCCTCCAAATGGTGCCCATGTATCCCTTGATAACTCTGTAATACTTTCAAATATTCGGTGCAGCTCACATTTGCTGTAACATTTTGCTCTCCCACTAACAATGAGTAGCAGGTAGAAGAGGAATCTGCCCACTTTGGAAGTCAATCAACTGAGGCCAAGAGGTTTAGGCATCTCACTGGCTCATATTCTAACACTCTGAGCAGACTCATGCTCTAGGTTTCTCTCCCAGAGAGAAGCAAGAACCTGCATCCTGAGGCCCATTTTGCACGGTCCCATTCTTGGGAGGAGGGAGCTAAATGTGTCCACTTGTGTCTATTCCTTCCAATAGCTTCCATGTGTGATCTTATACTCATGCTGCCACTCTGAATTTAGCCAAATATTTCATCCAAAAGGTCTGGGTACATTCTTGAGGATAAATCCTGTTCTACAGACACAATTCCAGCATTTGTTTTACTTGTGCCAGGCTCCTAAGTCTTATGAAAATTACCTTCCTTCTGACCCTCTCCTAGACAGCACAGTCAAGAAAATGTCAAAACATCTGCAACAAGAAGATTCACTGGATGTCTGGTGGCCTCTGAGAATCAATACAGAGTCCAACAGAAAGTTCAGATTGATGCTGAGCCAGTCCAACCTGCTGATTCCCATGTCCGTGCAACCCCAGCACCCCGTCTGCCACTAGACTGACACATTTCCAATGGCAATGATGATGAGTATCCAGCTGCATAAACACCCTTGGCACTCCCCAAATCGATATTAATGGAAACCTCAGGCAATCAATATGCAGAGGTAAACCTTCCCTGATGCAATCTCTGCTACAAATGGCAGCAGTCCTCTCTCAACTGCTAATAAACCCAGATATTCACAACTCTCATCCCTGACACGTGCTAAGCCTTCCAACGTATGTGTAGGATTACCTGCTTCATAAATGCTAATTCACACAGTCACTCCACAAATACCCATCACAACTCCACAGCTCAGAGATTTTGGTTATTTTTCTTTTAACTTTGTTAATTTTTTTGTAAGTCTAACTTATCAGGGTGTTCTGATAAACCTAATTCCAACTTGTGGAGGTGAGAATGGGTGTAGTGGTGGGAGTGTCGTGCAGTCTTAGTAAAGCTAAGGCAACAGCGGCTGCCGCTGTGGCATGGTAGGGCAAACCTCCACCTGCAGAGCCAGCCTCCCATTGAGTGCCAGTTCACGTCCTGGCTGCTCCTCTTCCTATTAGGCTCTCTGCTAGGGCCTAGCAAAGCAGAAGATGCATCCATGTGGAGGACCCAAAGGAAGCTACTGGCTCCTGGCTTCAGATCAGCCTAGCTCCAGCCATTGCAGGCACTTGGGGAGTAAACCAGCATATGGAAGACCTTTATCTCTATCTCTCCCTCTCTCTGTAACTCTACCTCTCAAATAAATAAATATTTTTTTTTAAAAAGTAAAGGTAGAGCAACAGATAGATAATAATCTCTTCAGCCAGCACAGTACCCAGTAAGCAGCAGGTGCTGAAGAAATTATGTAAAGAACAAAAGAAACACAGAGTGCCGTCCTCAAGTTCTTGCAGCTGACATCCAGGTCTGCTTCTTTGTGGCTCCCAGACTCCACACTGTGAGCAGGAGGTAGGACCTGATGAAAAGTCTTCCCATAAAAGACCACAGCTTTGAGCCCAATATGCTGGTAAGCTGAAGAGCTGTGAAAAAGCCAGGGAATTGAAACCAGAAGAACCTCAATCAAGTCTTGCTGTGTAACCAGCTAGGCAATTTTGTGCAAGCCACATAACCTCAGTTTGTTCCCCAGTTTTTGCATCACATGAGACTGTAGTGAGGATTAAATTAAGTTGTGGAAATAGAAGATTTGACGCTGGCCCTGGGCAGAGAAATGGTTGTCAATGGTAGCAACCCTATTCATTGGTGGTCACTTTTCTCTCCTCCCTTGAGAATGGTGGATACCAGTCGACAGCATGGGTGAGCACATGCCCTGCTGGGAGGTGAGGGTGGGCCCAGGAGGACCTGAGCAAGAGACTCATAATTGGGCTTCATTGTTTTTGTGCACACATCTCTGCCATGCACTGGATTAAGACTTATGTAGCGAGGCCAGTGCTATGGTGCAGTAGGTTAACCCTCCACCTCCGCGCCAGCATCCCACATGGGCGCTGGTTCGAGTCTCAGCTGCTTCTCTTCCAATCCAGCTCTCTGCTGTGGCCTGGGGAAGCAGCTGAAGATGGCCCAAGTCCTTGGGTCCCTGCACCCACATGGGAGACTCAGAAGAAGCTCCTGGCTTTGGATTGGCACAGCTCCAGCCTCTGTGGCCATTTGGGGAGTGAGCCAGTGGAGAGAGGACCTTTGTCTCTGTCTCCTCTCCCTCTCATTGTCTATACTCTATCTCTCAAATAAATAAATAAAATCTTTAAAAAAATACTTATGTAGCAGAGAAACTTGATGAAAGAGATCCCATTTGCAAGGTTTTGCAGCTCTGTTATGCAGGAGAAAGGAAACGGGATTAGGAATAAACTTTAACAGCTGGTATTGAGGCACAGCCAGTAAAGCCACCACCTGGAACACTGGCATCCCATATGCGCACAGGTTGGAGTCCCAGCTGCTCCACTTCCAATCCAGCTCCCTGGTAATGGCCCAGGAAAGCAGTGGAAGATGGCCCAAGCGCTTGGGCCCCTATACCTATGTGGAAGACTTGGAAGAAACTCTTGGCTTCCAGCTTCAGCCTGGCCCAACCTGGACAAAGGAAGATCTCTCCCTCTCTATCTCCTTCTCTCTAATGCTTTCAAATAAATAAACCAATATTTAAGAAATAATAATAAACTTCAAAGCTTCTACTACCCTTTCCTTTTTTATTCATTTTATTTATTTGAAAATCTCAGAAAACACAGAAATCTCCCATACACTGCTTCTATCCCCAAATGCCTGCAACAACCAGGGCTGGGCCAGGCTGAAGCCTGAAACCAGGAACCCAAACCAGGTTTCCATTATGGGTGGCAGGGCTCAGCCACTTGAGCCATCATCACTCCGCCTCCCAGGTTGCCGACTCCAGGAAGCTGGAATCAGGCGCCGGAGCTGGGACTCATCCAAGCATGTGCCCTGTTTCTCGTCCTAAGATTGTCAATTTCTGGGTCCTCCGTTTCAGCAGGGAAATCCACAAAGACAGCATGGTCAAGGCAGCCACATGCCTTTCACAGTAAGGTTCAGCTTAGGAACTCTAGCTACCTGACCCACCCCACAGAATGTGTTCTAAAGATGTTAGGCCGGCGCCATGGCTCAATAGGCTAATCCTCTGCCTGCGGCGCCAGGACACCGGGTTCTAGTCCCGGTCGGGGCGCCGGATTCTGTCCCGGTTGCCCCTCTTCCAGTCCAGCTCTCTGCTGTGGCCCGGGAGTGCAGTGGAGGATGGCCCAGGTCCTTGGGCCCTGCACCCCATGGGAGACCAGGAGAAGCACCTGGCTCCTGGCTTCGGATCAGCGTGGTGCGCCGGCCACAGCGGCCATTGGAGGGTGAACCAACGGCAAAGGAAGACCTTTCTCACTGTCTCTCTCTCTCTCACTGTCCACTCTGCCTGTCAAAAAAAAAAAAAAAAAAAAAAAAAGATGTGGTTAATTGTGTTAGGTCTGTATTACCAAAAGAACAGACATATAACATTCCATATACCGTCCATTCCAACAATCTAGCCTTAACAGAGGGGCCCAGGGATTAAGGGAAACTTAGGACATTTTAACTCTAAATGTGTTACTTCCCACAACCGCATTTATGGGCAGGGTTAGAAGCCTTGCTCAAGGATGCAGTCCCTGAGGATCAGAGACATGGAGAAACACCCTCCAGGTCTCAGATCATATACATATACAACTACATTTTTACTGGTCCAGAGTAAGAATGACCCCTAGTTTCCAGGGACCTTCACTGCAACAACAGGATCTGCGGAGACTGGCAAGGCAGGAGCTCACTGCCAGCACCAGCCATCGTTGCACACTAAGATTACAGATGCACACTTGCAGTCTTGCAAGGACTAATGTGCAAATGAGCATTCCTGTGTCCAACATGACTTGCAAGAGAAAAATCCTTGTTTGTGTTTGCAAAAGAAAACTTTGGGCAGATAAAAAGGAAATAAAAGAAAAGGAAAACAGATTGGCTCTGGATCTAAATTACAGAAAGGAGAAAATAGACTGAATTGAGTAACTTATGCATCGCTCTCTTTCTCTGGAGAAAACAAGTTACTTTCAAGAAACAAGCTGGAAATCTTTGCCCCTGCCCAGTTTCCCGGCGCCTTGGTGGCACCAGGTGACAAGAAATTGTTGATCACTCAGTGAGGGAGCAGTGACACCTAGTGGCTGGTACAAAGCCAGCTGTCATCCTCCCAGTCAAATGTCTACATAGGAAAGTGTCCATTGGCATCCACTCCATTATTCAGAGATATTTATTGAAAAACTAGAGCAAGTTAGATGCTGTAAGACATTTTATACCACCCTTCAAGCTTACAGAAATATCTGCCACCAAAACCAACTTCCAAAACACAGAAAGAAATTCTGAAGCCACGGGCCCAGAGGGGTCAGCCAGCTGCAGGGAGAGAGCAGGCCTGGTCAGGGTGACAGTAACATCAAGACCCCGAGTGATGGGCTAAATACAAGCCTGGTCTGGGTTCATAACCATTCAAGACTCCAAGTGATGGTTTGAGCCTCAGTGAGGTGCTTCTCCCAGACCTCAGGGTGGGTGTACATCAGCTCCAGTAACAGCTCTGTGCACACTTCGGGCATCAATCTCAGTACACAGGAAAGCTGGTTTTCCTGTCTTGCTATTAACTAAATAAAAACATTTATGACTTATTAAAAATTTCACAAGTAACAGACCATCAAAAATTCACAATCCATGATTGTTGGATTTCAACACCTTTTAGTTAAACCTATAGCATGCATGCTCAAGCAGTTAATATTCTCAAAGCAACCCTTTATCAAAGATGAAATAGGAAAATTAACTAAGACTTTAAATAGTCAATAATAAAGTTTACCATGAGGAACTTATGTTTAGCCAGCTAATCAGAAATCAAGCATCTGAGAAAAATCACTTTTTAAGCATTTTAGGAAATCAAGGTGTCTCTATTGGGTTTTTCATTGTGAGTTCTGACAACATAAAGCTAAAGAATATTTTGAAACTATATGTATCCTCTGGAAGAAAAAATACTAATCAACACTATTCTATGAACTTAATTTTTAAACATGATCCATGATAGACACTGTGTCCAGCCCAAGGGTTGGCATCTCAAACACAAAGCAATGATAACCCCTTATGTACATATAGTGTGCAATTCAGAAAGTGCATACTCCTCAGACAACCCATGAGACACCTAGGACAGATAATATTAGCTCCGTCTTTGAGATGAGAAAACTGAGCCTGAGAGAGTCAAAAGGCTGAGTAGGCATAGAATGGCAGATGTCCTAAACAGCACTCTGGCCTCAGAATCAGCCTTTAAGGCATTCGGATCTGGCTGAAGAGCCCATGAGAGTATTTTAGGCATGGAAAGCCAAGACACTCTGGCAGAAAAAGACCTAAATGAAAGATCTCTGCAAGCGAGATCCCAGTAGAAAGAATGGGCCATCAAAGAAGGAGGTACTTTTCTCTGAAGGAAGGAGAGAACTTCCATTTTGACTATGACCTTGTCTAAATAAGATCAGAGTTGGCGAACTCAAAAGGCTTCCATAGCCTTGGCAACTCATGACAAGAGCCTAGGGTGATTACTGATGCCATAAACAAGAGTGTCAATTGTTAAGTCAACAACAGGAGTCACTGTGCACTTACTCCCCATGTAGGATCTCTGTCCTTAATGTGTTGTACAATGTGAATTAATGCTGTAACTAGTATTCAAATAGTACTCTATACTTTATGTTTCTGTGTGGGTGCAAACTGTTGAAATCTTTACTTAGTATATACTAGGTTGATCTATATATAAAGATAATTTAAAATGAATCTTGATGTGAATGGAATGGGAGAGGGAGCGGGAGATGGGAGGGTTGTGGTTGGGAGGGAAGTTTTTTTGGGGGGAAAGCCTCTATAATCCTAAAGTTGTACTTTGGAAATTTATATTTATTAAATAAAAGTTTAAAAAAAGGCTGAGTAGGAACTTCCCACTGTTCTTTTGGATCTGAACACCACAGAGGAGTACCCCTTATCAGGGGAGATGCATTCCCAACTGCTCAGTAGATGACTGAGACTGAGGATGGTAGAGAACCCTGTACATACCGTGCTTTTCCTAGGCCTGCTGCTGGCCACACAGTTCCAGAGTTCATCTACAGGTTACATGCACTGGTGCCTCCTTTCCATCACTATTCTTGCACTGTGGGCTCATTATTAAGTAAAACGGGGTTCTTTAAACACAAGCATGGTGATTAAGGATCGTTAATGTGATAACCCAGACTGCTACTCAGTCACTAATAGGCGGGCAGTGTACACAGTGTGGAAACACTGGGCAAGGGGATGATTCACACCTCAGACAGCATGGATCCAGACAGCACAGGATGTCATCCCTCTACTCAGAGTGGCATACAATTTATAGTTCATGAATGGCTCATTTCTGGCTTTCTCCATGTAACATAATCAGACTGGGGTTGAGCCTGGATAGTGGAAACTGCAGAAAATAAAATCATGGCCAAAGGGGGTGCTGCACTGTAACCATTAAGTACTTAAACTACCTCACATCGAAGTGAGAAACCTGGGTTAAGATAGACATGCACTAAGGACTGAGGGGGGTGGGGATTCCAGCCTTGCCCTGGCCCCTGAGGGTCAGACGCCTGTTGGGCCCAGCCAGGAAAACAGGGGAAACTCGAGACTGTGCTTTGGTCCAGAGCACCTAAGGAAGAGGTAAGAAGAGTTTATGATGGCAGCCGAAGACCTGGGGGAGCCTGCTGCACTAAGGGTTACAGAGGACCCTGAAAAGGTGAGTCTTGTAGGAGTTCTAGGGAACCAGCTAGCCCTCTGATGTACGTGACCTGAGCAAATCCGCAGGATGAGAGTGACAGCGTACCCCCAACTCGCGCACACTTTTCTAGATGAGGTAACAGTGAGAAAGGCTGGACTTGGCCTTCCCACACACTTGCTCTGAGGGTCTATGGAACCCTAATGCTCTTGTTCTTTCATTTCAGGTTTTGCATTCATTTCAACCTGTTCAAGACATTAAAGTACTAGCAAGCTGAAAACTTCTTGGAGGCCTCCCTTCAAAGTCCACGCTGCCAAGGCTTCCAGCCAGCTTCTCCATATTTAATCAAAAGCACTTGTGTGGCTGCTTTCAGAGCGGCTTTGGCGTCGTGCTCTGCCCGCCAGCTATAAGCTGCAGCCCTTCCAAGTGTGGTCGGCCTGACCTCAGCCAGTCAGACCGCACAGAGAAAGCTAGGACTGAATGCTGAGTAAACGTTCAGTGTCATCTGGAGCTGAGCAGAGCCACGTAATGGGTGCTGGGGTTACTATCTGCAGTGTAGGAAGAGAAAGGCAAGAATCCTTTTTCACTCTCTCCTTACAATTGTCTAATCTAATTGACAAAAAGTCCACAGGAGCACAGTAAAAATTCTTCTCTAGTCAGTGGGTGAAAATATATTTCTTTAAGTGAGATTTATCAAAAGGTATATGAGGAAATGAAGAGGAATGGGCCAAAGTGACCTCAACTTAAGAAGGTAGTAACAGACTATATAATTTTTAAAAGAGAGAGAAAATGAGGCAAATGGGAGAAACAGGTAAGAACCTCAAGGTTCACTTTTCAGGAAGGAAATTCATTAGCTTAGTCATTCGGCCTTGTAACTATGAATGGAGCTGTTTAATTCTCCAAACTCACTACTGATTTCCTGAATAGTATATGTTTCTGAGATGAGTATGTCAGTGAGTCCTTCCCTGGACTTGGGTAGGAGCTGGGCTGACACCTGCCACACAGAGGACCAGGGCAGGACTGTCCACCACAGCTCTTTCATGGTGGCACACATGGCTCTTTCATGGGACATTTCAAAACAGCTAATGTTCAACACTTGAAATGTATCCCAAGGATTTAGCACAGTAGATAAATTCTTCTGTATTCTCATAACCAACCGAGGGAGTTAAAAAATATTCTCCACCCAAATTTATGAAGCAGAATCAGTCAACTGAAGGGGAAGCCCTGCTATCTCTTTCTTGAATAACCAGTAAAAATGCTGTTCTGAGTTCCATGGGCAAGATAAACATCTTCTGCGAATATGCTAACAACCCACTGAGAACACAGTCCTTATGGGAGGATCCTGTGTTTTCTTACACAAACAGAAGAAGACAGACAAGGATGGATAGATAGCTAGGTAGGTAGACAAACAGAAGGGAACAAAAGATAGATGATAGATAGATAGATAGATAGATAGAGGATGTGGTAGAAAGATAGACAAATGGATGATAGATGATTTACAGATATAGATAAGATAGATGACATGGTAATAGATACAGATGATCGGTGGAGAGGTGATAGACTGACCGATACATACATAGTAAAGAAAGGTAGACAGACAGATCCTGTCCTTCTTAGATTCTCTCTAGCACCTGTACCCCAAATGTTGATGGATAAGAAAGTGCAACAAGTCCAACTGACAAAACACTTACAATCCAATCAGTCTTTTCCGTACAGGGACAGCCATTTCCTTTTGAATGTTTGCAGTGGTTCATGCCACACAATTAATATGTTTTTAATTTTGAAAAATTAACAATTCTGGCATTCAAATATTAAAATATATTTGTTCTTTCACCCCAATTAATTTATTAGGGAAGAGGAATACATTCTCAGGTGGAAATCTCACATTTGTGAGTGAAAACAGAGAGGGAGGGGGGGTCCCAGAAGGAAAATGAGAGAAATGTTTATATGTTTTCAAACTAAAAGAGTGTTTTTGCTTCAATGATAACAGCAGCACCTGAGAAGATCCAGGTAGGCCCTAACACACACTCACAGGGAGGTGGGGAATCCAGAGTTTTACTATCATGGTATTTGCATTTGTAATAATCTGTATGTTTTATTTCTAGATCTTATGTACAAAATCCATCAGAAAAAAAACACAAAAGTAATATAAAATTTACCAACTTTCAGGGATTTTTAAAGATATACCTACCCAGAAGGCAAACAGTCCATGAAAAAAACACAATTTTAGCTGCAGGAAGGTGAGGGAGAGACCACTAGAATGTGAGCTCCCCAGGAACAAGGTCTTCAAGTGTTCTGTGCTGAGTGCCTGTAATAGTCTGACACATAATAAATGCTCAATAAAACATATTCAATAAATGTTAGCTCTGAAATAACACTAAGATAATAAGACACCTCTTTGTCCATGGGATCTCCGTTTCCCTCTCCTTTGGCCATCTCTCCTGCCAGCCCAGGCTTCACTCGGTCCCTGGTCCCAACCCCTCTTCCACCACAGTGCTCAAAGCACCCCTGTGGGAGCCATTCTGTCAACCTCCACCCCCAGGGAAAGATGTTCTCAGGTCCCTTCCCTGAGTAGTAACAGCAGCATCCGCCTGATGGTAATGGGGCGCGGGTGCTTCCCGTTGGCTGTGAGGTGGTGGAGACACGTTTTGCATGCATGCATAGAACCCAATCCTGGTTAGGTCACAAAGAGCTTTGTGGCCTCAGGAAGTTGAGTTTAAGTGGATTTGAGCATCGCTTTTTGTGATGTAAAAATACTTTCTTCTTAGAGTGAGGGTAATGATTAGGCCCCCACTTTGCAAAACCTAGCTTCACAAGCAGCAAAAAAGAAATTCAAAAGCAGGAGTGAATTTTCTCATCATTCCTGTAAATATCATCATCACCTGACAGAATTCTTTGAGCTATCACCTGCCTCTTTCCTTCCATCCTCTCCTGAGTCCTTCAAGGCCAGCATATCAGCTGGGCAGCAGGGCATGCAAATGACAGCCTCCAGGTCCCTCTGACTCTGCCCTAAGGACTCAGCTGTGTGGGGCCAACAGTAGGATTCAGGCATAGAGAGAAGTTCTGAAGGAAGCACGATTTCCCCCAGACTGAAGAAGTCTCCCAGCCAGAGAAGATCATGAGGGTCCCCGGGTTTAGGGAGCAGAAAGGACTAACCTCCCCACCCCCATCGGCAGGGCAGGTGGGAAGCAGCAAGCTGAAGGCCACACCCGGAGGCGGCGACCAGTCAGGGAACACAGAGGAGGTCTGGGGTCTGGTGTGCTTGGCTTGTCTCCAGTGATTTTATATCCAGGTTTGCCAGTGGGGGTGGGCATACAACACAAGGGTCAACACACCACTTGGGATGCCCAAATCCTATTTTGAAGTGCCTGGTCTAGTCCCAGCTCACCTTCCAACTCCAGCTAAAGGAAACTGTAGAGGACAGGAGATGATGGTTCAAGTAACTGGGTCCCTGCCACCCACGTAGAAGACCCAGATTGAACTCCCATCTCCTAGTTTTGGCCCAGCCCAGCCCCAAATGTTGTGGGCACTTGGGGAATAAGCCAGCAGACAGATGTGTCTGGCTGGCTGGCTGGCTCTCTCTCTCTGCCTTTCAATAAAATAATCAATAGATGCCAATGTTTGCAAGCTCAGATGTTTGATACAAATCTGAATTTCTGGCTTCATTTGGAAAGCAGCATGACCTGTCCACACAGTCTATATTCCCACATCAAGGGGAACGGACAAGGTAGACCACGCAGTGAGAGCAAGGCCAGCACCTCACACACCGCCGGGGCAGAAGACACAGAATGCAGGACAGGCGGGCACAAGGGTGCCAGTGGTGCAGCTTGCAGCCACTGTGAGAATCAAACTGGGGGGTCTGGAAAAGCTGGAAGATGGTGAAAAAATAGACTTGCACTCTGCCAATTTTGTAAATAAGTGGAAATGTCCTTGTCTGAAGAAAAAATTCTCAAAATTGGTATTCTCCGTGGATAAGTGAGTAACAGCCACTGCTACAGACGCCCAGCTGGCCTAGGAAAACCATGGTTTAGGAGGATTCCAATGCAGTAATATATTTCTAAGCTTTAAAACATGACCAATCAGTATGAACAATGCAACCCAACTTTGCATTAAGATGCCTCGGCACAAAACTGAAGAAAATTAACAGCAATAACCTTTGGGTATGACATTTTGTTCTTCATACTTGTCTGCAAGTGCTAAACTTTCTATAATAGCCATATGCTAATTTCAAAACAAAAAGAAAAAAAAAAACATGATATAAGCTATCTTTGAGCCCTCTGTATTTCACTCCATTTGTAAGCCAAATAAAAGAAATAAAGGGATAAAGGGAGAGAAAAAGGAGAAAGGGAAAGGAATGGAGAAGGAAAGGGAACAGAGAAGGGGAAGAAATGGGACACTGGGTGTAGTGTTCAGACAGGTTGCAACAGACCACCCCACATCTAAGTGCCTGGGTTCCATTCCTGACCCCACTCCGTTCCAGCTTCCTGCTGGTGCACACTCTGGGAGGTGGCAGTGATGGCTTAAGTAGTCGGATCCCTGATACCTACGTGGGAGGCCTCGACTGAGTTCCCTGCTCCCAGCTTTGGCCTGGCCCAGCCTTGGTTATTGCAGGCATTAGGGTAGTGAACAAGAAGAGGGCAGCTCTGTCTGTCACACTCTACAATTCTCTGATTCTCAAATAAAGAAAATCATATATATATATACATATATATAATTTATATTATATCAATTATATCAAAAAGAAAGAGAAGGATTTGATTCCTTGCCTCTACCCTCCTGTTGGATGAGACCTAAGCAAAAACTCAGCAACTGCCCACAGAAAACAAAGCAGGAACAACCCGATGCAGTCCACAGATACTTTTCTTCAGGTATTCATCCTCATAAATATCTAAAAATATTGACTGTCCATCAGAAAGGGCCCTAAGGCTCCCTGAGAGCCTGGGACTGGTGAAAGAGGTGACAGCACTGCATGTCTGTCCTGGGGGTGTCAGAGTCGTCTATAGGACAGCAGTGAGACTCCAGGGCCTCACGCAAAAATCTGCACTGATCCTAGTTAGCAGATGGAACTGCCTTAAAAACCTGAGTGGCTTTACATCAGCACTTGAACCACCCTGCATCTCACGTACCAGTGCTCATGTCCATTTAATGATAGTTCAGCAGCAACTATGTTCACTGGGCCTGTGGGGTAGATGCAAAGAGCCATTTCCATAGGTACCCAGGTGAATGCCAGCATGGGCACAATTCCTGGTCTGCTCCTGGACTGACACAGGGGTTTCCTACACCACCAGTGGAAAAGCTTAGTTTTACTCTTCCTCCCATCTTGAAAAGTACTCACTGTCCTCACAACCATTCACTGCACTCACTCTGTGGCAGCAACCACACGAGGCAGGTTCAGACAGTTTCATGCTTGTGGAAACCCTGTGGGGCAGGCGGTATCAGCCCATTTGAAGAGGAAACCGAGGCTGATAGAGGCACGCCCACACCTGTGGAGTGGACAGTAAATTAAGGGGATGCTCTTCTGATATTTTTGCCTCTTGCAAATCCAAGGATCGTGTGTTTGTTTTGATCTATTTTCCTTCTTGCTCTGACAGGTTATCCCATGTTATTTCATCCCAGATGGGAGATTGCCAGAGTGGTCCACCTATAGTTTCAACCATAAGCATTCAGAGCCTACTGTTCCTTAATGCAGAACATCACCACAAGGAACAAGACCCAAGACATGCCCTGACCTCCAGGAATTCAGACTGGATGCTTCTTTGTTGTCACAGAAAGCTCTGATCTAACATGGAGACAAGACAGCACATATACAAACATAAGCACTACTTGAAACCCCACTGCCAGAATCACATACTGTCCCCCAGTGTTGAAGTGGTGGTGACTGAGAGACCTTCTCCAGTGCAAGAAAACAGGAATGAGTCTGAAAAGTCATGTGGGGCTCAAATTCTCAAGAGACTTGATGGCCAAGTGAAACAGCCAGAACGTCATCTTAGTGCAAATTCTCCACTGAAGTTTGCAAGGAAAGGTGTGATGTGATACGTACAGTTAGAAAGCTAAGATGAGTCAGGGCCCCCCCTCCCCCCAGCAATTAGACAGCAAGGAGAGAGAAGGACGTCACAGCAGGATGCCTGATGTTACTCCCTGTGGACAAAGTTTCCAAGTCTCTTCTCTGCACGTTGTACATACCCTACATTGGCTATGTTAGAAGGCTGGTGGCAGAGCCAACATAATGCATGTTTTGAGTAAAAGAGGAAAGTGTGTTTACAGTTAAATATGGCTGTCACCATCCCTCTATTACTATTACTGATTACTATTCCCACTGCTATTTCAACACTGAACAATTTAATTTTCTTTCCAGAGTTGTCAAAACCCTCCCTGATTTATTGGCCAGCATCCTGGATGTGCTATTGCAATGTACACATTTCCATGCTGAGCAATTTGACTTTGACAGGGATGGTATTTAGATAAATGCTCTCTGTTTACAAACAGCCCCACTGCACACGTAAGAGCAAAGGAGAATGGGCGTGAGTGTCTCAGCCAGCAGTGGCAGCCCACAGGCACCAGTGTTGGGCTCTGGAGGACGAGCACATGCATCTTGGGTGGCAGCATCAGAGTCTAGCACTTGGAACACCACAGGTTATCTGTGCTGGGCTTGGGCAGTGTTAGGAAGGTAACTTTTCCAACACAAAGCAATCATGATGAGCCCATGCTAGACCCAGGAAACTAAAAGGCAAGCATCAAATTCATGTAGCATAATTAAGGTCTTTCATAGCAGATATTACTGATGTGCCAGGTGCCATCTATCATAAGGGCTCATATGTAGAAAATTTTTTAAATGCAAATTAGCCCGTGATTGAATGCAATACTTCCCTTGAAATTACTGTAGTCTGTCATGTATGCAGCAGACTTGGGTCTCCTGAGAAGAGGAAATATGCGTTACTTCTCCGGTGGAGCAAAACAGCTTCTCTGAACCCTCCCAGTCTTAGATTACTGCCTGCAAATAAGCACTGAGCCTCAGCTCCCTAACATGCTCGCGACAGCTGCTGCATGGAAATGTGATAAGGCAAAGTGGATCCGGCCACTGACATGATCACTGGTGGAGGTTTGACACCACTCACCGTGTGCTGCCAAGCGCATGTGATTTTAGCCACTTTTGCAAATGCGTTTCCTCCTCCCCAGGTCACCTCAGTTGGCACCTGAGTTCACCAGGAGGCCTGGAGGCCTGTTGACTGGGGCCCCACTTACCTGGAAACACCAAAGAACTTAAGGAGGCTGTAGAAGCAACAGCCAGGACAAGGGAGGTGGTTCTCTCTGTGTCTCTGAAGAGTCCCTGTCTGAGGACTCTGTGTGCTGCCCATGGCTGCGAGAGCAGGGGGAGGAGAGGAAGTGACTTCTCCCCTCCTCCTCTCTGCACCCGCAGCCAGCAGGGAGGAGGTGGCATCTTAATAACATGAGCAGTGGCGACCGAGGTTCACATGCACATGCACATGCAACTAGAGGATTTTATCAGAGGGATGAATCTGCAGTCCCTACTGACTTGGACTCTGGCCTAGAATGTTTACAGGGGGTGGGGTATCCGCCTAGGACTATAAGGTGCTCCCTTACCCCACTCAATCACAGGTACTTGGACTCAAACTGCCAAAACAGAGCACAGACAGGCAGCTGGCAGTAAGAATGCCCCTGCTCTCTGCATGGAAGGGGCAGGCTTGTGGGGTTGAGAGTGGATCCCATGCTCCATGTGACTGTAGGAGCCCTGTGCACTCTGACTATGGAAATCCTGTGACTGTATGATATGGGGTGATGTGTAGCTTTGTCTCTGGGCAGTCACTGCGTCTGGCTTCAGAGGCTCGGAGTTCCCTTAGTGTTTGGGGTGGGTCACTGCAGAGGGTTTCATGCTCACATGGAGGACAACACAGGTCTTTGTGACTCACGTGCATGCTGGGGTGTGTAGCCAATATGGGCTAACTACAGGCATTGATCACACTGACAGGGAGGAGGTGAAACTGATCACACCTGTCAAAGTGATCATACCCTCCCTTCCCCAAGCTGACAAGAGAGATCTTCCATGCCCAACTTGGGTCGTCACCCTGGAATCCAGCCCCACACTCAAGCACTGACCAGAGCTCCCCGGGCCCACCCAGCATATGCCTCTGAATATCCACTGAAGGAGCAGACCCCCCACTAAGACACAAGAGCACATTTCAGAGATAAAGGCCATCAGAGGAGAAAACCAGTAAGTATCCAAAAATTCCTAAAACTAAGAGCAGAAATAAAAGAAGCATGCACAGAGAAGACACTATGACTCTCCAAAAGGAATGCAACATTTCAGTATTAGAACGTGAAGGCAAAGAGACTAAAATGCCTGAAAAGGAATTCAAAACAATGATCATAATATTGCTCAAAAACACAGAGAAGCAAAGGCATGAGATAAAGAAACCCACATGACACAGACGAAAAATTTTGCCTGGAGATAGAGACACTAAAGGAAAATCAAACTGAAACACTAGAAATGAAGAATTCAATATGTCAAATAGAAAATACAGTGGAAATCCTTAACAACAGACTTGGTGAGGCAGAAGAAAGAATAAGCCAGCTAGAAGACAAATCCTTGGATATCTCATACAAACAAAAAAGAAAGAAAAAATTAGAAAAACTAAAAATAGTGTTCAAGATTTATGAGATAATTTCAAACAACCAAAAATAAGTGTCTTAGGAGATCCTGAAGGTGTGGAAAAAGAGAATGGATTAAAAGACCAATGCAGTGAAATAACAATAGAAAGTTTCCCTAGTTGGGAAAAAGATAGGGACATCCAAGTATAGGAAGCACATAGAACTCTGAGTAGACATAACCAGAGAAGATCTTCATCAGGACACATTATAGTGGAATTTGCAACAATAAAACATAAAGAAAAGATTCTAAAAGATGCATGAGTGAAACTCCAGAAATCCTTCAGAGGATCTCCAATTAGATCAACAACTGATTTCTCACCAGAAATACCACAATCTAGGAAAGAATGTACAGGCATAGTACAAGTCCTAAGAAAAGAAACTGTCAACGCAAAATACTGTACCCAAAAAAGCTCAGATTGATAGATGAAGGTGAAACCAAGGCCTTCTGAAACAAACAGAAATTGAAAGAATTTGTCACCACTTGTCCAGCCTTACAAATAAATATTAAGGGGGCCGGCACCGTGGCTCACTTGGTTAAGCCTCTCCTGTGGTGCCGGCATCCCATATGGGTGCCAGGTTCTAGTCCCAGTTGCTCCTCTTCCAGTCCAGCTCTTTGCTGTGGCCCGGGAGGGCAGTGGAGGATGGCCCAAGTGCTTGGGCTCCTGCACCCACAGGAGAGACCAGGGAGAAGCACCTGGCTCCTGGCTTCGGATTGGCACAGCATCGGCCATACCGGCCATTTGGGGAGTGAACCAATGGAAGGAAGACCATTCTTTCTGTCTCTCTCTCTCTCTCTCTCACTGTCTATAACTCTACCTGTCAAAAAGAAAAAGAAAAAAAAACAAATACTAGACATGTGCTACATAAAAAGAGAATGATAGTAATTATTATGAAAGAATGTGAAGGCAAAAATCACCTAGTAAAAGTATTTTTAAAAATGCAAAAACAGACTATTTATGCAAAAATGACAGGGCCAAGTTTCTACTTATCCATAATAACTTTGAATGTGAATGATCTAAACTTTCCAATTAAAAAATACAGACTGGCTAGAAGGATTAAAAAAAATAAGTCCCATCTATTTGCTGCCTATGAGAAACACACCTCACCAACAAAGATATAAGCAGAATGAAAGTGAAAGGATGGAAAAGAAATTCCATGCTAATGGAAAGCGAAACTTGATCAGCCCTTGCCCTGACTGTTGATAAACAACTTAATACTTATACCTCTTAGTATTTTTTTGTTTGTTCTACTTAATAATTTTGGGTGAATACTGTAATCAATACACAGTTATTCTTAAGTGTTGAAACTTAACTGAAAAGTGATTGCTGTTAAATATAAGAGTGGGAATAAGAGAGGGAAAAGATGTACAATTTGGGACATGCACAAGCTGACTTGCCCCAAACGGTAGAGTTAGAAACATATCAGGGGATTCCAATTCAATCCCATCAAAGTGGAATGTACCAATGCCATCTCACTAGTCCCAGTGATCAATTTCTGTTCACAATTAATCATAATGATAGGACTAAGAGCCAAAGGGATCACATAAACAAGACTAGTGTCTGCTAATACCAGCTGATAGAATAAAGAAGGGAGAGAATGATCCAACATGGGAAGCGAGATACACAGCAGACCCATAGAATGGCAGATGTCCTAAACAGCACTCTGGCCTCAGAATCAGCCCTTAAGGCATGCAGATCCAGCTGAAGAGCCCATGAGAGTATTTCAGGCATGGAAAGCCAAAACACTCTGGCAAAAAAAAAAAAAAAAAAAAAAAAAAAAAAAAAAAAAAAAAAAAACACCACAACAACAAGTAAATGAAAGATCTCCATGAGTGAGATCCCAGTGAAAAGAACAGGTCATCAAAGAAGGAGGTACCTTTCTCTGAAAGGAGGAGAGAACTTCCACTTTGACTATGACCTTGTCTAAATATGATCAGAGTCGGTGAACTCAGGGGGCTTCCATAGCCTTGGCAACTCATGACAAGTGCCTAGGGTGATTACTGACACCATAAACAAGAGTGTCAATTTGTTAAGTCAACAACAAGAGTCACTGTGCACTTACTCCTCATGTAGGATCTCTGTCCTTAATGTGCTGTACATTGTGATTTAATGCTATAACTAACACTCAAACAGTATTTTTCACTTTGTGTTTCTATGTGGGTGCAAACTGTTAATCTTTACTTAATATATGCTAAACTGATCTTCTGTATATAAAGAGAATTGAAAATGAATCTTGATGTGAATGGAATGGGAGAGGGAGCGGGAAAGGGGAGGGTTGTGGGTGGGAGGGAAATTATGGGGGGGAAAAGCCATTGTAATCCATAAGCTGTACTTTGGAAATTTATATTCATTAAATAAAAGTTAAAAAAGAAGAAATTGGAAAGTCATGAAACAAATGATCTAACAATGTATCTCCAAGGACCTTGAAAAATGAATACTCAAACATTATTAGGAGGAAAGAAATAATTAAAATTACAGAAGAAATAAACAAAATTGAATGAAAAAAAAAACTACAAAAGATCAGTAAATGAAGAGCTGGTTTTTTGAAAAAATAAACAAAATTGATATACCACTGGCCCAACTAACCAAAAAGAAAGAGAAAGAAGACACAAATTAATACAATCAGAGATGAAAAAGGAAATGTAACAACAGATACCACAGAAATAAAAAGAATCATTAGGAAATACTACAAAGAGCTGTATGCCAACAAATTTGCAAAACCTAGAAGAAATGGATAGATTCCAGGACACATACAATCTTCCAAAATTGAGTCATGAAGAAATAGAAAACCTAAACAGACCAATAACCAAGATGGAGACTTAATCAGTAATAAAGACCCTCCCAACAAAAAAAGTCCAGGACCAGATTACTACACTGCTGAATTCTAACAGATATTACTGAAGAATTAGTTCCAATACTTCTTAAGCTATTCCAAACAACTGAAAGGGAGGGAATTCTCCAAAATGCCTTCTGTGAAACCAACATTGCCTTAAATTGTAAACCAGAAAAAGATGCAACAAAGAAAGAGGATTATAGACCAATACCCCTGATGAACATAGATGTAAAAATATTCAACAAAATGCTAGCTAATCAAATCCAACAACATAACAGAACGATCATTCACCTGGACCAAGTGGGATTCAGGCATGGTTCACTAATCTCATATCAATAAACACTATATATTACATTAACAAAATGAAAAACAGAAAGCTATATGATTATTGCAATAGATTCAAAAAAGCATTTGATAAACTACAACATATTTTCATGGTGAAAACCTTAAGTAAATTAAGTGTAGAAGGAGCATTCCTCAACCCAATCAAGGAAATTTTGACAAACCCACAGCCAGCATTTTATAGAATGGGGAAATGTTGGAAGCATTCAAACTAAGATATGGAACCAGAAAGTGGTGCCCACTCACACCACTGCTATTCAGTACAGTCCTGGATGTTTTAGCCAGAGCCAGTAGGCAAAAAAAAGAAAATCAAATGGATAAAAATTGGAAAGGAGAAAGGCAAACTAGCCCTATTTGCAGATGACATTATCTGCATATAGGAGAATTACAAGACTCCACTGAGGGACTATTAGAACTCATTAAAAAATTTTGCAAAATAGTAGGATCTAAAATTAACAAACAAAAAATCAATAGCCTCTGCATACACAGAAAATGTCATGGCTGAGAAAGAACTTCTAAAATCAATCTCATTCACAATACCTAAAAAAATTAAACAATTTGGAATAAATTTAACCAAGGAGATCAGAGATCTTTATGATTAAAATTCCTTAACATTAAAGAAAGAAATAGAAGAAGACACAAAAAAATGAAAAAAAATCTTCCATGTTCATAATTTGGAAGAATCCATATCATAAAATGTCTATACTACTGAAAGCAATTTACAGATTCAATGTGATCACAATCAAAATACCAATGATATTCTTCTCTGATCTAGAAAAAAAATGATGCTAAAATTCATAAGGAAACACATAAGACCCTGAATAGCTAAAGAAATCTTATACAACAAAAACAAAGCTGGAGGCATCACAATACCAGATTTCAAGACACACAACAGGAAAGTTAAAATCAAAACAGCCTGGTATTTGTACAAAAAAGATGAACAAACCAACAGAACAGAACAGAAATGCCTGAAATCAATCCAAGTATCTACAACCAACTTATATTTGACCAAGGAGCTAAAACCAATCCCTGGAGCAAGGACAGCCTCTTCAACAAATGGTGCTAAGAAAACTGGATTTCCACATGCAGAAGTATGAAGCAAGACCCCTACCTTACATCTTACACAAAAATCCACTCAAAATGGATTAAAGACCTACGTGTATGACCCGACATCATCAAATTATTAGAGAACATTGGGTAAACCCTACAAGACACTGGCAAAGCAAAGACTTCTTGGAAAAGACCCCGGAAGCCCAATCAAAGCCAAAATTAACAAGTCAGATTACATCAAGCTGAGAAGCTTCTGCACTGCAAAAAAACTCAGCAAAGTGAAGAGGCTACCAAGAGAATGAGAGAAAATATTTGCAAACTATGAAACTGATAAAGGATTAATATCCAGAATCTATTAAGAGCTCAAGAAACTCAATAACAACAAAACAACCCAGTTAAGAAATGGGCAAAAGATTTGAACAGGCATCACTCAAAAGAAGAAATTCAAATGGCCAACAGACACATGGAAACATACTCAAGATCACTAGCCATCAGGGAAATACAAATCAAAATCACAATGAGGTTTCAACTCACCCAGGTTAGAATGGCTCTCATACAGAAATCAATAAACAGGCCAGCGCCACAGCTCACTAGGCTAATCCTCCGCCTGCAGTGCCGACACCCCGGGTTCTAGTCTCAGTCGGGGCGCCAGATTCTGTCCCGGTTGCTCATCTTCCAGTCAAGCTCTCTGCTGTAGCCTGGGAATGCAGGGGAGGGTGGCCCAGGTCTTTGGTCCCTGCACCTGCATGGGAGACCACGAGGAAGCACCTGGCTCCTGGCTTCGAATTGGTGCAGCATGCCAGCCGCAACGCGCCAGCTGTAGTGGCCACTTGGGGGAGTGAACCAACGGAAAAAGGGAGACCTTTTTCTCTCTCTCTCTCTCTCACTGTCTAATTCTGCCTGTCAAAAAAAAAAAAAAAAAAAAAAAAAAAGAAATCAACAAACAACAAATGCTGGCGAGGATGTGGGGGAAAAAGGTACCTTGATCCACTGTTGGTAGGAATGTAAACTGGTGCAGCCATTGTGTAAAACATTATGGAAATACCTCAGAAATCTGAAAATAGAGATACCATCTGACCTAACAACCCCTCTCCTGAGAATTTACCCAAGGGAAATGAAATCAGCATATGAAAGAGTTATCTGTACCCCCATGTTCATTGTAGCTCAACTCACAATAGCTAAGCCATGGAATCAACCTAAACGCCTGTCAACTGAAGACTGGATAAAGAAATTATGATATATATGTGTATGTGTGTGTGTGTGTGTGTGTGTGTAGGAATACTACTCAGTGTTTAAAAAAAATCCTGTCTTTTGCAATAAAATGGATGCAACTGAAAATCATTCTACTCAGTGAAATAAGCCAGACCCCAAAAGACAGATACCACATTTTCCTGATCTGCTGTAACTCTTAGAGTATCTAAAATTAATGTTTCAGAGTAAAATTGACATTTTTAAATTTGATTATTTTTTAGAACCTTCATCTCTACTATTGTGGAAGAGTGTTTATTTCTTCATATTATTTGTTGAACTCTGTACTGTTAGAGCTAATTTTATGAAAATAAACTGAATTGAAAATAGATATTTATAAAAATTAAGAATGGGAATAGGAGAGGGAGTAGGGAGGAGGTTGGGAGCATGGGCTGAAGGAGGGTAGGGTTGGAAGTATCACTATGTTCCTAAATCTGTATCTATAAAATACATGAAGTTTACATACCTTAAATAGAATTTACAAAACAAAAATATGTAATGTATATGAGCAAAACTGACATTTTGAGAATTATTGTTTAGAGTCCTTGTCTCTACTATTGAGGTATAGTGGATTTTTCTTTTACTATTTGTTGAATTATTTACTTAATGAAGGGTAAAGTCTATGATTATAAAATAAACTGAAAGTAGGGCCGGCGCCATGGCTCACTAGGCTAATCCTCTGCCTTGCGGCGCCGGCACACCGGGTTCTAGTCCTGGTCGGGGCACCGGATTCTGTCCCGGTTGTCCCTCTTCCAGGCCAGCTCTCTGCTGTGGCCAGGGAGTGCAGTGGAGGATGGCCCAAGTCCTTGGGCCCTGCACCCCATGGGAGACCAGGATAAGTACCTGGCTCCTGCCATCGGATCAGCGTGGTGCGCCGGCCACAGCGCGCCAGCCGTGGCGGCCACTGGAGGGTGAACCAACAGCAAAGGAAGACCTTTCTCTCTGTCTCTCTCTCTCTCTCACTGTCCACTCTGCCTGTCAAAAAAAATAAAAATAAAAATAAACTGAAAGTATGTCACTGTAAAAATTGAAGGAAAGAATAAGAAAGGAAGAGGGAGAGTGGTAGCTTGGGTGGGTAAGGGTAGGGTAGAAAGTCTCACTATTCTCCTAAATCTGTATATATGACATAGATGAAATTTGTTCACCTTATAAAAATAGTTTTTTATAAAAATAGTTTTTTATAAAAATAAAAATATTTTGGTCAAAATATACATATTTGAGCAGTCATAAGCAGCTTTACTCTCTGTGCTTTGGTCTACCATCTGCACAAGACCATTACATTATTGAAGTCTGCTGTATCATCAACTTTAATTTAGCTCGATACCCACAAAGAGCAAAACTCCCTCAGAGAAGGTCTGGCTGAAACACAAGACAGATGCAACAGGGAACCAACAGCCATCCAGGAGCAGAGAAGGAATGGCACACAAAGCAAAAGAACACACTTCAGTTTCAGACAAACATGGCTTCAACCCCAGCTACAACAGCCAATTCTGGACAAGCCGCTAACTCCATGAGTCTCAATTTCCTCATCTAAAAATAGATAAGTAAAGAAAATGTGGGATATATACATTATGGAATACTATTCTTCCATTAAAAATGAAATGCTGTCTTGTGCATCAAAATGGATTTAACTACAAACAATTACTCTTAGTGAAATAAGCCGGTCTCAAAAATACAAATATTATGTTTTCTCCAATATGTGGCAGTTAATATAGAAAACAAAAAAAAAAGAATTAAATAGACATCTTGAGATATGATTGTCATTTTTAGCCCTTGTTTTATACCCCTGACAAACCGTGATCTTATTTTTTACTTGTGGAATATTATGGCTAGTGTTGAATTCATCCTGTGATTACAAAGTGAATTAAAATTATGTCTGTAAAATATAATGAAAAGAAGAGAGGTAAAGAGGGTGTTTGGGAGGGAGACGGGAGAAAGAGTAGTATGGTTATCTTCTTAAAACTGTACCTCTGAGGGCCCAACACTGTGGCATTGTAGGCTAAACCTCCACCTGCACTACCAGCATCCTGTATGTGTGCCAGTTCAAGTCCCGGCTGCTCCACTTCCAATTCAGCTCTCTGCTAAAGGCCTGGGAAAGCAGTGGAAGATGGTCCAAGTGCTTGGGCCCCTGCACTCATGTGGGAGACCCCGAAGAAGCTCCTGGCTCCTGGCTTCGGATCCACCCAGTACCGGTCATTGCAGCAATTTGGGGTCAATTTCCGGTCATTTGCAGCCTCTCTGTCTTTAACTCTGCCTCTCAAAAATAAATAAATCTTTTTAAAAAAGAACTGTACTATGAAATACATGACATTTTGTTCTTTTTATATTAATTTTAAAAAGATTTAAGAATAAAGATTTTAAAAACAAATGTGTTTGTTGGTGCCAAAATGACTTAGATTCAAACTCTAGCAACATTTCCCTGCTATGCATCTTTGGGAGTTACCTCATCACTCTGTATATAATCTCAGCTTGATCATCCATGCAACAGGTCAAAATTTGTTCCCAACTCAGAGCAGAGAGGACAAAAGGAGGACACAGCAGGAGTGTGTGGCATGGGCTCAACCAGAATCATGGTAAGTGGCTCTGCCCTGGACTCAGAAGCAGCCACTGTGCCTGCAGCAAAGCCACCAAGACATTGCCAGGGGGCTGGAAAACAGAGGGGAATCAGGAATGCAAAAAGCTGACTACACTCTAAGTGTCACCTGGGGCGGGGGGCAGGGGGTCAAGGGCAAGAACTTTATTCGGGGTCCATTCTGGCAGAGGAATGGAGAGAAGATGGACTGGGGCAGAGGTGAGTGTTGGCTTGCAGCAGAAGCTCGGCCAAACCCAGAGAGCTCTGGAGCAAGTGTCACTGCAGCAGCCAAGTGAGACTTCCCACCCTTGCCCACAGCTATGACCCTGCAAGGCATCTGTCTGCCTGAAGCCATCCCAGAGAGGCTACTGCCCTAAGAGGGCCTTGTCTGGGATTCACCCTTAGATTCACTGGATCCATCTGTCAGCAGTGACATAGCCTGAGCCCAGGACAGGGCAGTGGGGGCACAAGGAGAGGGTACTGACAGCTGTCTGACCCAAACTGTGATCTTGGCCATGTGGGGCCCAGGAGCCTGCAGCAGTTGCCCTGTCTGGGTAGGGTAAGCACATTCCCAGGAATCCATGGGTGTAGGGCAGGAGCAGCCACTCCCACTAGGACCTGCCACTGCCCAAAATCCCACTTTGTCACCTGACTCCTGCTTACTCAATCCTGTGTTTGATGACATTACTGTTTAACTGTTATAACCTCTACAGTCTTAAATGGAAGAAAAAGGGGCATAAACACAGTATGTTTGAGATGGAAGTGACCCTGTTTCAGGACCTTTGGCCTCTAGCTGGTTCTAATTCAGCCACTGGTAAGAAGCACAAAATCTGGCTTCTCACTGGAGATTCAAGGCTACTTCAGAGAAGTAGTCAAATACCCAAACCTGGAGGCAGCTTCTGGCACCTTATTCATTATGGATGCCAATAGATTGAGACATGCTAATTGCAGTCACCCAATAAAAGAAATGCAGACTCATATAAAAATGCCAGAGGCCTATTTCTCTCAAAGTTGTCATAAATAAATGCACAAGTGTTGTCCTGATCCAAGAGAACACAATTCACAGCACTCTCTGCCAGATACAGAGGGGGGGTTCAGGGACAAGGGTCTGGGTCTGCACACAGAGCAGATAGCTGGGCCCTGCCATCTTCTGGAGAAATCAAAGTATTTTCTTTGAATTAATTATACTGTTTAAGCTCTCTTTAAGGAACACTAGGTGTTATGAATTTTAGCAAATGACAGCATGATGCCTAAAAGCCTGGGTTCTCAGGGGACGATCTTACTTTCCATCTCAGCTCCACCATTGCCCAGGTTGTCAATGCAAGTGCTCACTTCCACTGTACAATTGGGACATTCGTGTCATGAGATACAGCCTCCATGCATAGTGTCTGGCAGTTAATAAACAGCCACGCAATTTAAATAATGAAGTCCAATACAAACAGAAACGTGACAACAGAAGAGAGTTGGGGCTAACTGCATTCTTATAACACTAAAGCATGTTTTTCACTAACAATTAGTTTGGGAGGGACACACATGCAAAAGCAACAGAATGGACCACAGTATTTCTCAGAAGAGATTCTTTGATAAAGCTGCATAGAAAAGAAAACCAGACAATGTTGCCAACATGGCACGGGCATTAAATAACTTGCCTGTTATTTATAGACCAAAGCCACTGAGCGTGAGCCTAAAAGTGAGGTTGAGTGTGAGGGTGAATGTGAGCATGAGTGAGCCTGAGTGTGTGAGCCTGAGCATGAACATACATGTCAGCACAAGGATGACTGAGTGTGAGCACGTGTGAGGTGAGCATACGTGTCAGCACAAGGATGACTGAGTGTGAGCACGTGTGAGGTGAGCATACGTGTCAGCACAAGGATGACTGAGTGTGAGCGCGTGTGAGGTGAACATATGTGTCAGCACAAGATGACTGAGTGTGAGCACAACTGTGAGGTGAGCATACGTGTCAGCACAAGATGACTGGGTGTGAGCACAAGTGTGAGGTGAGCATACGTGTCAGCACAAGATGACTGAGTGTGAGCACGTGTGAGGTGAGCATACGTGTCAGCACAAGATGACTGGGTGTGAGCACGTGTGAGGTGAGCATACATGTCAGCACAAGGATGAGTATAAGTGTGACCACGAGTGTGAGGTGAGCATACATGTCAGCACAAGGATGACTGAGTGTGAGCACGTGTGAGGTGAGCATACATGTCAGCACAAGATGACTGGGTGTGTTAGCTTAAGACAGTGAGCCTGAGCCTGTGTGACCCTGAGTGTGAATGTAAGTGCAAGCACGAGGATGAGTGACTGTAAGCATCTGGAGCGCGAGCCCGATCCTCACTGTGAGTGTGAGCATGAGTGTGAGCATACGCATGAGCAAGAGGATGATGGTAAACGCAAGAGCAATCATGAGTCTGAGTCGACACCCCACAAGGTGCACTGTGCCCCACTTCTCCAGCCCCCACAATCCCTGTGTGGCCTGCCTTTTAATCACAAGATTTATATAACCAAACAGTCATTTTAAAATGTGCTTGTTCACGTTGAATGCTTCATTCTAGTAAGAAGTAGAAAGTATGGAGTTTGGTCTGGAAAAAGAAATCTAACACCAATAACGTGTGGTCATTCTTAACTTTCTTGAATGAATTCAGTGTGGAGAACACTGAGATGTGATCTCCAAGTGTGGGACGCATTTCTTCGGTTCTGCCCACCCAATTGCTTTAGGTCTTCAGTCTTGTTCATTAAGTCACCCACACAATCTTTCGACCAACCCACCAGCATATATTTTGCCAAGACTACTGCCAAACTCTGAGGAAATCACCAGTGGGAGGAGGAGATTCCGACAGGGCTGCCCTGTTCCAACGAAGGCAGTGGGGAATGCCTCCTGCATTGCAGGGGGAGCCCACGGTCAGTGCTTTTCTACTTACATTTCTACAACTGAGTCTGGAAATATGTTTTTTGAATACCCAAGAAACTGTATGCACACGAAGGTGTAAGTTGACTTCTTGATAAAGGAAGGAAGGAGCTGGGAGAGGAAAACAGAGATGGAGGGAGGCAGGAATGGAGGAGGATGTATTTTCCTTGAATTACTTTAATAGAAACAGAATCAACATCGGGAACATTCTGCTAAATCTGAAATAAAACTCAGATTCCAAAAATGACTTCAGGCTGTTGGCTCAAGGTAGAAATACAGACACTTCCCTTCCAGTTCCCTAAAAGACACTGCACTTAAAAATGCATCCATTGCATCCACAGTGTTAGATCACTGATTTTATGAAGCAAAATTGTAGGTGTAAAATAAGAGCAAACCTTGCCAGAAGTGTCTTTGGAAGAGAGGTCTGCCGAAGGTTGGTGAGGAAAAGACAGGAGGAGACCTGGCTAGCAAAAGCCACATGCTAGAGATGTTTGCAAGCCCTGGGATCCTCCCCCCCGGCTGTGCCCACACGGGGCACAGGAAGCCCCTTCCAGGACAGGCTGACCCAGGAGGAGCAAAAGCAATCTCCAGAATCATGGCCACAGTAAGCTGAGAAAAGTATCCAGATCCTCAGTCCATGTGAATTAGTGAACAGGAGCGTCAAAGATCAGACATCAAATGACATAGGGATCTCCATACCAATGGTTAAACTGAGTCCTTTTGTGTTTAGTTTGATTAATCCCTGCCTGTTTCCCCAGGGTGTGAGAAATAGGATGGGATAGGACAGCGCTGAGTGTGAAACTAAGCCCTGGATTTCCCGGTCTGGCTACACCACAGTCTGAACTCACAGAACACAAAGCAGAAGGGAATGAGCCCTGTGTTCTCAAGAGGGGCAGTCTCAGCATAGCCAATGCTGCCCTGTGACCATGGGCATTTGTCTCCTTTCTTTGCCCCTAGGAAGAGTTGACTAAAGACCTGCAGTGAGGGAAGGGCATTGTGGTACAGGAGGTTAAGCAGTCATTGGAATGCCTGTGTCTCATATTGGAGTACCTGGAATCAAGTCCCAGCTCCACTCTGCTTCTAATCCAGCTTCCTGATTATGCATCATGGAGGCAGCAGGTGATGGCTCAATAATCTGGGTCCCTATCACCCAACTGGAAGACCTGGATGGAGTTCCTGGCTTTTGACTTTGGCCTGACCTATTCCCAGCTGTTGTGGTAATCTGAAGGAATGAACCAGCAGATAGAAGGATAGAAGATAGCTCGCGCTCTCTCTCTCCCCCCCCCCACTCTCCCTTTCCCTATCTATCTCTCTATCTCTGTGTGTGTGCCTTTCAAGTAAATAACATGAATAAGCATTAACAAAAGGCATGCAGTGAAATAATTTGCACAGAGAATATGAACCCTACTGTAACATTTCAAGTGTGCAAGAAATCTCAGTTTTTTGTTAAACCATCTCTCTTCCGACTTCCACCCATGCCCCACCAAGGTTGTCAATATTGAGCCTGCTGTCATTAGACACATCCTCTGCTAGGTGAGGCGAAGTCCCTGCTCCTACGCAGTGTCAAGCACCCTCCAGCAGCCTGGTTACCACGGAGATACACAGTGTTCCAGGCAGCGACTCCAAGTGTGGGCGCCAAACTCTGTGCCATAATTGAGGTACAGGGAGTCTGACAACCCACTCGGTTCAAGGGGTCCTCCCTTTTACCCCAAGCAGTCACACCCTTGAGTCTGTCTCATCATAGGTGGCTGCCATCACGATGTCTGGAGAGGGGGTTCTGCTCTTTCTCCAAATCCACCTCAATCCTTTCTCTGCCATGAACAGAAAGCCCTCTTCCTTTTGGAACCACAATAAGCTCTATTGACAGTCGGTATGGAGTTTAATACAAGGCAGGGGCAGAAGTGTTTGTGGGCAGTCTGCCATAGGTGCTGCCTTAGGGACCTGAGCTGGAGCCAACACTCACAGGGGAGCTAGGCTGCCTCCACAGAGGGGCAGGAGGAGAACATGGGGAGGGTGGGCCCCATGAGCAAGCTGATGCATGACCCCACCACACTGGGACTCCATGAGCACAGACATGCATATGCAGTCCCAGAATTGAGGCAAGGAGAAAGGTGACTCACAGCACAGGGAGTAAGTAACCTTGGCTTGAGGTCCAGTCTCTGCCTCGGCAGAAAGTCAGCAAGTAGCACCCATCCGAAAGTAAAGGCACTGCTCTTTAACTCAGTGCTGAAGACTGCAGCCTCTCCTGTTCATGAAAATGCTGGCGCTTCAAAGGAATTCTTGAAGAAAATCTATAAAGGAGAGAGAAATATTAGAAGGCAGAAGATAGTATCACATGTCCCATCATTATTTTGCAGTACTATTTCCTCAGTGAAGAAAGTCTAAGAAAGCATCAAATTAAGTGATTATATAATACCTTCTATAATTTCAGATGTGACCAGTTTTGGAAACTCAATACACCAAAATACCTGCCATTATAGGATCCTGATTCACATACACATGTGTATGCATACTCACACAAATATTGCTTTGGTTACTGATTGCTGTTATCAAAACCTGAAAACTCAGTGGCCCCAAATATCAGTCATTTTGCTCTCTTTAATAATTCCTTGGGCCAGCAGGTCTCAGCTGAGCAGCTCTTTTGCTCTGTGCAATGTCAGCTCTGGTTGCTGGCACCCAGGCTTAGAGGCTTGATTGTCTGCCAAGACACGCACCTCACAGATAATGGGATAGCTCGTATTCCCTCTTTTCACAACCCCACCTCTCCATGTGGATCTCCCACGTGGTTCTATAGGCCAGGCCAGGGTTCTTACATGGGACTCAGGGCTTGCAGGAGTTTAACAGCAGGGCCGGCACTGTGGCATAGCGGGTAAAGCTGCCACCTGTTGTGCCAGCATCCCACATGGGTGCCAGTTAGAGTCCTGGCTGCTCCACTTCTGATCCAGCTCTTTGTTGTAGCCTATGAAAGCAGTAGAAGATGGCCCAAGTACATGGGCCCCTGCATCCTCATGGGAAAGCCAGAAGAAGCTCCTGGCTCCTGGCTTCAGATTGGCCCAGCTCCAACCACTGCAGCCATCTGAGGAGTGAACCAGCAGATGGAAGACCTCTCTCTCTCTGTCTCTGCTTCTCTGTGAATTAAAAAAAAGAAAGGAAGAAAAGTTTATAGAAAAAAAAGAGTTTATCAACAAAAGTTGCCTACAATCTTCAAGGCCAAGGCCCAAAGTTACACAGGACATACCTCAAGTACTTTATACTTGTTACAGCATGCTGCTGGGTAAGTGCAGAAGGGTACTGCAAAGGGTGAGAATGCCAGGGTTACTGAGAGACATTGTTACAGCCCAGCTCCCATACACACAATAAATACAAAACTAAGTGACGATCCACTCTAGTAACCAAAGCATCTGAATGTTCACCAAAAAAAGCATCTTTGGAGCACATGATTTTCCTGACTAGCTTAAAGGGAAAGATGACTAAAGCCTAAAATAAACTAAAGATTAAATTATTGACGAGTATTAAAATTAAATCTTTTTTATTTGACAAGTAGAGTTATAGACAGTGCGAGAGAGAGATAGACAGAAAGGTCTTCCTTCCGTTGGTTCACTCCCCAAATGGCCACCACAGCTGGCGCTGCACCAATCCAAAGCCAGGAGCCAGGTGCTTCTCCTGGTCTCTCATGGGGTGCAGGGCCCAAGCACTTAGGCCATCCTCCACTGCCTTCCCAGGCCACAGCAGAGAGCTGAACTGGAAGAGGAGCAACCGGGACTAGAACCTGGTACCCATATGGGTTGCCAGCGCTGCAGGTGGAGGATCAACCAAGTGAGCCATGGTGCCGGCCCCAAAATTAAATCTTAAAAGGCCATCAACAAAGGCAAAGAACTTGGCTCCTATTCTTGACTCTCTTTTACTTAAGAGGAAAGTCACATCTGTTGAGTCCATATTTTAAGTAACAACATTTTCTGATGAGAATGCAGCTGATGGACACATAAGGCTCACTCAGGACAAAAGGAGAAAAGCCAGGTCTGGTGTTTTAGGAGTTTTTTCTAAGGTTTATATTTAATGAATACAAATTTCATATGTACAGCTTTTAGGAATATAGTGTTTCTTCACCCCATTCCTGCCCTCCCACCTCCACTCCCATTCCACCTCCTACTCCTTCTCCCACCCCATTCTTCATTAAGATTGATTTTTAATTATTTTTATATAAAGAAGACCAACTCTATACTAAGTAGAGATTCCACTGTTTGCATGCACACAGACACACAAAGTATAAAGTACTGTTTGAAGATAGGTGTTACAGTTAATTCTCATACTACACCTCATTAAGGACAGAGGTCCAACATGGGGAGTAAGTGCACAGTGAGTCTTGTTGTTGATTTAACAATTAACACTCTTATTTTTGAGGTCAGTGACCACCCAAGGCTCTTGACATGAGCTGCCAAGGCTATGGAAGCATTTTGAGTCCACAAACTCGGTCGGTATTTAGACAGGGCCATATACAAAGTGGAAGTTCTCTCCTCCTTTCAGAGAAAAGTACATCCATCTTTGATCCCCTTCTTTCCACTGGGGTCTCACTCACAGAGATCCTTCATGTAGGTTATTTTCTGCCACAGTGTCTTGGCTTTCCATGCCTGAAATACTCTCCTGGGCTTTTCAGCCAGAATAGGAGTAATTTTGATTGATGTCCTTTCCTTGTTTTTTTTTTTTTTAATAAAAATGAACTCAAGCTTTTGGCAGTGTAAAACAGATCTTATATTAATATCAATAAAAGACAATCTGTCACAATCCATTATTCAAAGGCATAAAGGCACCACAACTTTTATCGGATGTTCAGCAAGCCCTGTTGAGGGAAAGGTACTAAACACCTCTGAAAGATGGTGTGCAAGCAGGGGACAAACATTAGGATGACTTTGAATCTTACTGGTAAAACACCATCTTAGCAAGATACATACAGGAACATGGCCATCAAGTCCCTGGCATCATTTTGCCAAACAGCAATGTTCACAAGTCCTCCTTGGGAACCATGAAGAACAGAACTTCACACTCTCAATTATCTTTTCCCTCCTCTTCATACTCAGCTGTGAGTTCTCAACTGGATCCTCTCCACCAAGTTCCAAACAATTACCAGGAAGAAGACAACAAGCCATCTTGAGACTCATCTCCCTCGAGTCTCCTCCCTTCTTCACAGTGGCCACTTCTCATCCCTGGGCTCACCAGCTCCAAACCTTCCACTCTTTTTCCACCCACTCCAGTCACATCCCCAATAACCTCCAGGGCACCTATCCTGGTAAGGTCTTCATTTTCTTCCTCCTTCATCCAGTTCCCCACTACAGCTGTGTCTGTTCTGAACCTGAGGTTCCTCTCATGGTACATCTCTTCCTGGCCTTCTGCCCATATCCACAAATCCAGTGGCCCCTGACAAACATCGGATACACTTGCAATACGGACTGTCTCCACAAGAGAACTCACTCTGCTTGGAGACCAAAGATAGGTCTCTCCTGGCCACTCCGCATCTGAAGCCACCTGTAGACTAGTGGCCCTCAGATGGGACTCACTACATTCTTTCTCACCAACTCCGACCAGTCTGCATCACCAATTCCAAAGCCCCTAACTTGTGTACCCATTCTAGCCATTCTCCTGCGCGTGTGTGTGTGTGTGTGTGTGTGTTCCCCAGGGGCCAGAGGAAACTTTCCAAACTGCATACTGCAGATGTCACTCCTCTCTAGAGGCACTATAATTGCCTTCAGGGTGAAAACTACAATCTCTCCAATGTTCAGATCCCCCGAGGCACACTTGGGCTCCCTATATCAAGCACTGCATCTTGTCAGCCTACCTCCATATTCATTTATTGCTTGCTTTCTCTGTGACATTTCTTGCTGGCCTTGTAGATTAAACCATCTTCATTTCACTCCATTGCACTACGACAGGTTACAGTTATACACCCACTTCAGCTGTTATTTGATTTAGGCCTTCCTGCCCCCATAAAAACCCAGCCTACCGTGTCTTCACTGCTCAGAACAGTACCTGGTGTCTAAGAAAACAAAGTATACTTTTTTCATAAATATTTGTTGACTGCATGGTGTAGGGAAAAGCTATGTCTGAGTGAAAGGATTACCACCAAAGACTGTGGCTCCTCTCTGTCCCGTCCTCATGCAAAGCACTCGTGTACTAACTCAGAATAATGTCTTCCAATGAGATCACCATTAACCTCTTCAGGGCCCCTGTACCATCTTCTGACTCTTGAAAGCTATAAAGCTTCTACTGAGAAAACATACATGTGAACATACATGTACTGACATGTGAAGTGTGATTCCAGCCTAGCCCATTCCTGGGCCTGGTTAAGAATCCTCCAGAGTGTCTCACAAAAGCCACCCTCAGCCATCAACACCAAACCAGGACTGGCGGTGTGACAGCAAGCTGAGCAGACTGAGTTAAATGGTCTTGAGACAACAACCTGCCCTTAATGTTGCTTCAACTTCCTAACACAAACGTAAGTTATTATTTTCTCCTCATTTGCCTTTTCCCAATAGAAACCAAAGTTAGGGTAAGAATCTGATTTGGAGTCCTAACTGGATTTTATTTAATAATTGTACTACTTTTAGAATTTATGTCACAGCAGCAACCCTAAACGTCCATATCGCCAAATCTCAATCTCCCTCTCTCTCTCTCGCTCGCTCTCTCGCTCTCTCATACATACACACATACACACATGGATGTGCACTTTAAAGGTGAGAATTCTCCCAATGAAAGACTTGTGTGTGTGATAAACCCTATGTCAGAAAATGCTTTTTTATCAGGAGACAGTTTAACCCAATTGACAAAAAAAAAAAAAAAAAAAAAAAAAAAGGAACAGTAAGTCCTTTGGCTAATGAAGCAGGGCCCGATGCAGAGGGAAGTGGCCGCTGCTGTCAGCACTGTGCTGAGGGATCAGGGTCCGGCCAGGGTTCCAGGTTCTATTTCTTGCTGAATAGGTCCTTTGTGGGAGGCTGCAGGAGCCTGTCAGGACGTTTGCCTGGGAGGTCTAGGGCTGGGAGTAGAGGGCCTGGCTCAGAATGGAGGTGAGTAACAGTGAGCTGTTCTTTAAACTCCCTAGCTGGCTTCCACTCTAAATAACCTGTTTCAAATATCACTTCAGCTTTAATCATCTATAAAGCTAAATACCCGTGAAAGGAAAATATGGGAAAAATCAACTTTCTTTATGAAAAAGTACAAATTAAGTCTCAGTAAAGCAACCACGGACTACAAATAAATTTCCCATACCAAAAAAAATTACAGACAAAAATATACATAGATTCAGCCTTTTAAAATAACTGGTGGCTATGACTTAGAAAGAACTAATAAGATCAGTCCCACTCACAACAGCTACAAAAAATTAAATAACTTGGAATAAATTTAACCAATGAAGTAAAAGATCACTATGATGAAAATTAAAAAACACTGGGGCCAGTGTTGTATCATAGCAGGTAAAGCAAGTGCCTGTGGCACTGGCATCCCATATATGGGTACCGGTTCGAGTCCTGCTTGCACCACTACCACTCCAGCTCCCTGCTAATGTGCCTGGGAAAGCAGTGGAAGATGACCCAAGTGCTTGGCCCCCTTCCACCCACATGGGAGACCCAGATGAAGCTCCTGGATCAAGGCTTCAGCATGGCCCAGCCTAGACCACTGCAGCCATTTGGGGAGTAACCAGTGGATGCAAGATTTTTTTTTCTCTCTAACTCCTTCATTCTCTCTCTAACTCGACCTTTCAAACTGATGAAAATAAATCTTGAAAACAAAAGAAAATTACAAAACATGGGTATTGGATTAAGATGGCAGAATAGGGAGGGAGCTTACTGCTCTAGTCTAGGAGAAGATAGTTTTAAAAAGTGGAGATAATGCAGTTTCAGGAAGAGTTAGGAGAAAACAGCAGAGGAAACTCCATACAAATTAGAGTGGCACGGTGGACCTATGTGGAGGGTGTGGACATGCATAACTTGATCCCAGGAGCCGGGAACATCAGCACCAGCCCTGGAATGAGGTGAGAACAGTCTACAGCAGTACAGGCCAATGGCGATCCAGCTGGAGCCCTGTGGGGTATAGTGCACCTGCCAAACTAGAAGAGAAAACAAGTGGGGGTCACGTTGCTCCCCAACAACTCTGCAATGGCATCATCCAACAAGCCAACGGAGAGGGGGTACATTTTGGATATAGGTAATAGCTCCACCAGCTCATGCCAGCGCATCCAGCAACCAGACAAGTGGAGATGCCTGAGTCGGGGCTGGGAGGGGGGGCTGACAGGGGGCTGGGTGCTTGTGACTGTGGGAGGCTTGTGAGCTGGGACTATGAAAACACTGAGGCTGTGTGGGAGGGAAAGGCTGTGGCTGTGACTTTGGGCAGCAACGTGAGAAGCTCTGCACACTCAGGGCTCCCTGATTTCTGGCGAGGGTCATTGCTGCAGAATCTGTGTTTACACCGAGGACTTCACAGATGCTTTGTGTGGTTCTTGTGGTAGAGCAGACAAATATTATACTCACTGGGGATGGCACCCAGTGACTGGTCTCCGTTGAGGAGAGGAGGTGAGCTGAAACTATGCCAACAAAGCAGAACAACCCTCCCCTCTGATTAAAAGAAGAGACAGAGATTTACCATGCTGAACCTGGGTATAACCTTGGACATTCCCTTCACCCTGGAGCACAGAACAGAGCTCCTTGGCCACACCCACCACTATCTCTGGGTATTCACTGAGAAAGTAGACACTGTACTAAGCCACAGAGGCATACTCCAAAGATAAAAGGTATCACAGGGGAAAAATAATAAGAAACCAATGAGAATCTCCACAAATGCCTAATATAAATGCTTCAATTGAAGAAACAAGAATGACAACATAACATCCCCAAAAGAACATGACATTTCAATACAAGAATGTGAAGATGAAGAGACTGTATAAATGCCATATTAGAAAGATCATCCACCTGTACCAAGTGGGATTTATCCCTGGTATGCAGGGATGGTTCAACATTCACAAATCAATGTGATACACCACATTAACAAAGTGAAGAAGAAAAACCATAGGATTATCTCAATAGATGCGCAGAAACCATCTGATAAAATACAACACCCTTTCATGATGAAAACTCTAAGCAAATTGGGTATAGAAGTAACATTCCTCAACACAATCAAAGCAATTTATTACAACCCACAGCCAGCTTCCTGTTGAATGGGGAAAATTTGGAAGTATTTCCACTGAGATCCAGCACTAGACAAGGATATCCACTCTTGCCATTGTTATTCAGTATAGTCCTAGAAGTTTTAGCCAGAGTCATTCAGCAAGAAAAAGAAATCAAAGGAATACAAACTGGGAAGGAGGAAGTCAAACTATTCCTATTTGCAGATGACATGATTCTATACATAGGAGATCCAAAAGATTCCACTAAGAGACTATGGGAACTCATGGAACAATCTGCTAAAGTAGGATATAATATCAATACACAAAAATCAACAGCCTTCTTATACACAAACAATGCCACAGCTGAGAAAACACTTCTAAGATCAATCCCATTCACAATAGCTACAAAAAAACAGGCATTTTTCAAAAGAAGAAATCCAAATGGCCAACAGACACATGAGAAAATGATCAGGATCACTAGCAATCTGAAAATGCAAATCAAAACCACAATGAGATTGTAGAGTGAACCACTGGATAGAAGACCTCTCTCTGTCTCTGTCTCTCCTCTGTGTAGCTCTTTCAAATAAATAAATAAATCTTTAAAAAAGACATAATACAGGGCAGTTATCATCAAAACAGCATAATTTTAGTACAATAATAGACATGTGGACCAGTGGAATTGAATAGAAACCCCAGACATTAATCTACGCATCTACAACCAACAAAACTTGGATACAAACTAAAATCAATCCCCAGAAAAAAAGGTCTCTTCAACAAATGGTGTTGCAAAAACTGCATCTCTGCATGCTGAAGTATGAAACAAGACCCCTACAAAAGACCCCATAAAAAATAAACGCACAATGGACCAAGGATCTAAACCTAAAACCTGAAACTATAAAAATACTAGAGGAAAACATAGGGGAAACATTGCAAGATACTGGCATAGGCAAAGACTTCTATGATTAGACCCCAAAAGCACAAATAATAAAAGCAAAAATTAGAGAAAAAAAAATTAGAGTGCTTCAAGCTAAGAAGTTTCTGCACATAAAAGGAAACATTCAACAAAGAGGGAACTGAATGAATGAGAGAAAATATTTTCTCACTATGTATCTGATAAAGGATTTATATCAGAATATAAAAAGAAGCTCAAGAAATTCAACAACAAAATAAACAGGTAAGAATTTGGCAAAGGACACGACAGAATGAAATACAAATAGCCAACAGAAACATGAAAAATGCTCAGGATCACTAGCAATGAGAAAAATTCAAATAAAAATTACAATGAGGTACGTCACCCCAGTTAGAATGGATATCATCCACAAAGCAGAAACTAACAATTGCTTCTGAGGATATGGAGAGAAAGGAACCCTAAAGCACTGTTGGGAGGAATGGAAACTAGTAAGCCATTATGGAGATTCATCTGAAATCTAAAACAGATCTGCCATATGACCCAGCCATCCCACTGCTGGGAATTTACTCATAAAAATGAAATCAGCTGATGAAAAAATTATCTGTACCCGCATGTTTATTCACAATAGCTAAGATATGGAATCAACCCAGATGTGCATCAACTGATGACCCGGATAAAAAAATTGTGGTATATATACCTGATGGGATATTATTCAGCAATTAAAAAATACCGAAATCTTGTCTTTTGCAACAAAATGGATGCAACAGGAGATCATTTTGCTTAGTGAAATAAGCCATACCCAAAAAGACAAACATAATATGTTTCCTCTGATTTGTAGTACCTAATATATACAGTACAAAAAATTTTTAATCTAAGTCAGTAACACTGACATGTTGGGATTTGATTACTGTTTATAGTCCTTGACAATATTCATGCTGAACAGTGGTCTTTCTACTTTTTACTTTTTGAACTCTTAATTTAGTAGAACATTAAGCCTGTGACTATAAAGTAAATTAAAAATGTTATATCAAAAATTAAAACAGAATAAAAGGAAAGAATGGGAGGGAGGGAAGTAACATTATGATCTTGGAAGTATATCTATGAACCACATGAAATCTTTTTTTCCTTATATTAGCAAAAAAAATCAAAAATAAGATAAAATAAAAAATAAAAGAACTTATAGATGGGGTAGAATTTGTGAAACATAGGTTAGCCACAGCCTGCAATGCCAACATCCCATATTGGAGCATGGGTTTTAATCCCAGCTGCCCACTTCCAATCCAGACCCCTGGTAACATGGCTGAGGAAGCAGTAATGGATGGCCTGAGAGTTTGTGTCACAACCACCCATGTGAGAGACCAGGATGGAGTTCCAGGCTCTTGGCTTCAACCCGGCCAAGCTCTGGTTGTTGCAGTCGTTTGGACAGTGAATCATCACTGAATGGAAGATATTTCTTTCTCTCCCTCTCTCTCTCCCTCCCCCTCTCCCCCTCTCCCCCCCCTTCTCTCCCCTCTCCCTCACTCTCTCCCTATCTTGCTTTGCCTTTCAAATAAATAAATAAATCTTTTAAAATGTAAAAGAACTAGAGGAACAGGTTTATTTCAATCCTATGAAGAAATGAAACACCGAGAGAATATGCCTCTCTCAGATAACCTCCAATACAGGAAAAGTTGGCAACAAAATGAGACGGTGGGGGGAAATGGGATCTGAAAAACATGGTATTATTATGTGAACTGTCATGTCATGGGTCATCTGGCATTTCACAGAAAGTGGAGAAATTACCAGTAATTACAGGGAGCCAATCTGAAAAATGCTGTCTGACAACATCATATATCAGGGGGCAAAGGGGACATTTCAAGCCACATGGAAAATAATGTCCCAGCAGTGACTGGCTTACCAGTGACTGGGACCACAAGACAGCAGCGTGTGGACACAGTGATGCTTCTTGAGGAGGCACACTTCTTTTCTTGAAACCTACAGAAACTTGAGGACCTGGGTGTGTACCACTGGATCAGTTATCAAAACAAGCAATGAATTTTCAGAATAACAATTGAGGACTCTGCAAAACAGCTGGCCTGCCCTAGTCAAAGTGTCAATCATGGAAGACAGACGAGGCTAAGGAACTGCAGATTGAAGGTGAGGTGATATCAGGTGTGTTGCATGATCCTTTTTTGGATTTTTTGAGCAAGCCAAAGAGGACACTATTGGTCAACTGGGGAAATATATCAAATATATCCATTAGAATATAAGTTAAATCTCCAGAATGCAATACACAGAATACTGTGCCATCCCCAAGAAGTTCAAATCCCAATTCCCAGAACCCAGGACTGTGTAGGCTACAGGCAAAGGGGACTTGTGCAGAGCCAGAGGCCCACCTTCAGACAGGACTTCTCCTGGCTTATCCACATGGGCCAGTGTCATCACCAGAGTCTTGAAAAGATGAGGAGGAAGTTGTCAGTCACTGGCTTTGAAGGTGAAATGGGCTGGGAGCCAAGGAAAGTAGGC
Organism: Oryctolagus cuniculus; assembly: GCF_964237555.1. Classification (NCBI taxonomy): domain Eukaryota; kingdom Metazoa; phylum Chordata; class Mammalia; order Lagomorpha; family Leporidae; genus Oryctolagus; species Oryctolagus cuniculus. The sequence continues at coordinate 197,511,330 of NC_091433.1, forward strand.
AACTCTCACAAGTGGAAACAGAAAACAATGATTCTCCCAGAGTACCACCAGAGGGGACAACCAGGGCACAGATCTCCTCTACTTGTACCCAGGGAGACCTATTCAGACTTCTGATTTCATCACTGTACGAAGGAAGTCAGGAAGAATGGGCCAACTCATTACAACAGCAGTCAGAACTGATCCTGAGTGTACGGTGCACAGGCAGAAGATGCATGGAAGTATTCAGAACTAAATGTCACACTGATTCCAGCCAACTCACAAATAGCTCAGCAGAGGGGAGCATAACACACAGCTATGACAAAATAATGGCAACCAGTGAATTTCAGTCAAAGGGGTGTGTGTGTCCACTGTAGGTACTGATACCATTTGGGAAAGGGCAGGAAGGTCTAAGAGTTTCCAAGATAAAATTTGGACAAAAAGAATGGGGGAAAAGAGGAAAGACAGATCACATCAGACCCCTGTGAGAAATAGGCTTTTAATCAATTTGCAAATTCTACCTTGGAAAAGCAAGAGACAGTTGATATCTATGGTATACTTGAAGATCCCAGATTCTACTCATTAAATTCAGATCCTTATGCTTGGAAGGAAAGGGGGAAGGATGGAGGAAGGAATTAGAGTGAAACAGTGATTAGACGACCCCCAAATCCACTCCAGCTACACAAGCCCATCACCACCACCAGATCCCCAGCAGAAATCAGAAGCTGTATTCTCCACAGAGGAGTGCTGTGGGGAGGGCACAGCAGGTACAGCTGAGGTAGAAACACCATACAGAAATGGGTTAGTGAGAGCTTAATCAGCAGCAGCCCCTAAAATCACACTTGTACCTTCTGGGTGAGAGACAGTTCCTGTGACAGCCAGAACATCCAAGATAGGAGACCCAACACACCTACTATGGGAGGCTCCTTCCAAGTTGGCCAGCAAGACCACCCTACAGTGAAGATCACCCAGAAGCACACTTCGGTGCCACACTGTCAGGTCATCTGACACTGGAGAAGTGCCTTAGTGAGAAGACGTAGTCCAGTCAAAGCAGTGCTTCCTCTGCAAACACTGAACACCACCACCCCCCCCCCAGATTCTGTTAGAATCAAAGAACAGGGAAAGTTAATGCACCAGTAAAGCAGACAAGAGAAAAGAAATAGGCAGAAAAGAAAAAATTGGAGAACACACATCTATTGAGAACAAAAAGTAGCTCTTGGAAGATAATTGTGTGGGAGTTGAAAATTTTTAAGTCTAAGGAAAGAACTGTAAGACAAAGTGGAGAAAACCTGGCAGAAAGAGCAGAAGCATCGCCATGGTTCCATTTCTTGTCCCCACAGGGATGTGAGCCCTTCTTACTAGCTTATCTCCATGTGGCTCAGGTTCAATGCTGTGGTCTGGGGTTGGCAAGGGTCGCCTTCTAGGTCTTTGGGAGTCTAGACCATGCCTCTACCTTCAGACAATGCAGAACTCATGAGACCACACAAGGGTCAAGCTCAAGTGACAAATAGCGTGTAAAAAACAGACACAAATTTGTAAAGAGGTTTGGAAAGAAAAAAGGTAGGAATGCCATGATCCAAGCCTGGAGAGTTTCTCTGGCGCCTAGGGGGATGGTCATGAGCAGCTCTTGGAGTCAGTGGTACTCCACTGTCAACCCAATGAGTAGAATGGGGCAACTAAGGCAGGCAGGTCATTTGGGTAGCTCTTCTATCTCATTGCTGGTCCAGGATTTGATCTATCCCGTTCTGCTTTTACGATTTTAACTATCAGGGTTGGTGCTGTGGTGGAGCAGGGTAAGCCACTGCCTGCAATGCTGGCATTCCATGTGGGTGCTGGTTCAAGTCCTCACTACCCCACTTGCAATCCAGCTCCCTGCTAATGTGCCTCAGAAAAGCAGCAGAAGATGGCCCAAGTCCTTGAGTCCATGCCACCCATGTGGGAGATTAGGATGAATTTCATGGCTTCAGCCTGGCCCACCACAGCCACCGCAGCCATTTGGAGAGTCAAACCAGCAAATGAAAGATATCTCTTTCTCTTTTCTTCTTTCTCTTTCTCTTTCTTTTTCTCTCTCTCTCTCTCCCTCCCTCCCTCTCCTTCTCTCTCTCCCTCTCCCTCTCCGTCTCTAACCCTACCTTTCAAATAAATTTTTATTTTAAAAAAGATTTTAACTATGAAAGTATGATTTGACCATTAAAAAGGTAAAATCCTGTCATTTCCAACAATATGGATAGAACTGGAGGGCATTATGTTAAGTGAAATAAGTGTGTATATATTTAAAGTTAGAATAAATGATCTTGAAGGTTTACACAATAAAGAAATGGTAGATGGAGCCAAGATGGCAGAATAGTGAGGGCGCGCACCGATAGTCCGGGAAAATTTAGTTTAATAAAAGGGGAGTTACGGTAGCCTCAGAAAAAAGAACCAGGGAAATATTGCAGACAAAACTCTTCTGGATCCAGTGGGCGTGAATCGGAGGACCTACTGGGAGAACAAGGTCGCCCACCGCGCGCGAAAGCCGAGCCGCAGGACCGAGCCGCGGGACTGAGTCGCGGAAGCCGAGCCGCGGGACTGAGCTGCGCAAGCTGCAGGGTCTGTGCGCAAGTGCTCGAAGGGGAGTGCAACAGCGGGGAGACTTGGGACGTCCAGGGCTCCGAGTCCACACATCGGCGCTGGAAGGGGAGCAGACCTGCGTGGAGAGCGTGGGAGCCCACAGTTCGGGACATCAGCGGCAGACTCAACACACCAGCGCTGGAACGCGAGGTGAGCCGAACCTCAATAACCCAAGACACCGGCAGGCAAGCGGAGAGAGGAGACTAGAGGGAACGACCCCCGGGGCGGGGGGGACTTCACCAAGCTAACTGGAAGAGAGAGAGAGGGAAAAAAAAAAAAAAAAAGGTGACTGGTACGGACACGGGTTTCTCTCTCTCCGCTCACCTCTCAAGGGCGAGCAAGACAAAGAGCAGGCGCCATCTTGGACATACGTCATAAGCAGAGCGACCTCAGGTCTGCACCGGCCCTGAGCCTAGCAGTAAAACCTGACTCTGGGTGGGGCGAATTAACAGGAGATTAGGACTTAGTAAATTTATGGTGCTACTGAACTGAGACTGTGAAAAAAGAGACGGTGGGGGAGAGAACTCACGGAATTCACGTGAGCACTCTCCAGAGACGCTACAATTCCGTAACTTTGGCAACCCAGTGGGAGACTGAAGGAGAATTTGAGCCCACTCTAAGGGCCGAACAGATTCCCTGTGTGGTCCTTGGGAAAGAGCTTCCGATCTCTGGCTCCTGTGGGTATATCATTTGCCTGCTAACTACCTCCAACTTTGTTCAGCTGTGCAGAATAACTTCCCTTTTGAATCAAAAAAAGAGAGAGAGAGAGAGAGAGAGAGAGAGAGAGAGAGAGAGAGGTTTACCACGCCTAACCTGGGAGTGTCACCTTTGGCACACCAAACAGAGCTCTCAGGCCACACCCATCTCAAGCCCTAAGGCTCCATCAAAAACAGATAGTCCACTTAATCTAGAGTCATAGTATAACAAGAAAAAGCACCACAGTGAAGAAACCAAATATCTCCAATATGCCAAATAACAAACGCAAAAACCAAGGTAATAAAAACAAGGAAGTCACCATGAAGCCCTCAAATGAAAAAGACACCCCAATTCAAGATTATGAGGATGATGACATAGAAGAAATGCAAGAAGCAGATCTCAAAAAATTGATAAGAACATTAAGAAGTTCTCAAAAACAAATTCTTGAACTACACAAATCCTTAATGGACAAGATAGAAAATCTCTCTCGTGAAAATGAAATATTAAGGAGGAATCAAAATGAAGCGAAACAACTAGTACAACAGGAAACTGGGATAGTGACTGAAGTGAAGAATTCAATAGATCAAATGAAAAACACAATAGAGAGCCTTACAAACAGAATGGGTGAAGCAGAAGAGAGAATATCGGACTTAGAAGACAGAGAACAGGAAAGGATACAGTCAGACCAAAGAAAAGACGAGGAAATTAGAAATCTAAAACATATTGTCAGGAATCTTCAGGATACTATTAAAAAACCCAACATTCGGGTTCTAGGAGTTCCTGAAGGCATGGAGAGGGAGAAAGGATTAGAAGGCCTTTTTAGTGAGATATTAGCAGAAAATTTCCCAGGTTTGGAGAAGGACAGAGAAATCCTAGTACAGGAAGCTCACAGAACCCCTAATAAACACGACCAAAAGAGACCCTCACCACGACACATTGTAATTAAACTCTCCACAGTGAAACATAAAGAAAAGATCCTAAAATGTGCAAGAGAGAAACGTCAGATTACTCTCAGAGGATCTCCAATCAGACTCACAGCTGACTTCTCATCAGAAACTCTACAAGCTAGGAGGGAATGGCGAGATATAGCCCAGGTACTAAGAGAGAACAACTGCCAGCCCAGAATATTATATCCTGCAAAGCTATCAATTGTGAATGAAGGTGAAATAAAGACTTTTCATAACAAACAGAAATTGAAAGAATTTGTTGCCACTCGTCCAGCCCTGCAAAAGATGCTTAAAGATGTGTTACACACAGAAACAAAGAAACACGGTCATCAATATGAAAGAAGGTAAAGGAAGGAAACCAAGGAAGGAAAGCTCACAGCAAAAGATCACAGGGAATTCAAAGCATATATTAGAACTTATCTTTGGCAAATGGCAGGGCAAAGTTACCACTTATCATTAGTCACATTGAACGTGAATGGCCTGAACTGTCCAGTTAAAAGACACCGTTTGGCTGATTGGGTTAAAAAACAAAACCCATCTATTTGCTGCTTACAAGAAACACATCTTTCCAACAAAGATCCATACAGACTGAAAGTGAAAGGCTGGAAAAAGATATACCATGCCAACAGAAATGAAAAAAGAGCAGGCGTAGCCATCTTAATATCAGACACCATAAACTTTACCACAAAAACCGTTAAGAGAGACAAAGAGGGACACTACATAATGATTAAGGGATCAATTCAACAGGAAGATATAACAATTATCAATGTATATGCACCTAACTACAGGGCACCGGTTTATCTAAAAGATTTGTTAACGGACTTAAAGGGAGACTTAGACCCCAATACAATAGTACTGGGGGACTTCAATACTCCACTCTCAGAAATAGACAGATCAATAGGACAGAAGATCAACAAGGATACAGTATATTTAAACGACACTATAGCCCAAATGGATCTAACAGATATATACAGAACTTTCAATCCTACAGCTAAAGATTATACATTCTTCTCAGCAGTACATGGAACCTTCTCTAGGATTGACCACATACTAGGCCATAAAGCAAGTCTCAGCAAATTCAAAAGAATTAGAATCATACTATGCAGCTTCTCAGACCATAAAGGAATGAAGTTGGAAATGAACAACTCAGGAATCCCTAGAGCATACGCAAACACATGGAGATTGAACAACATGCTCCTGAATGAACAATGGGTCATAGAAGAAATCAAAAGAGAAATCAAAAACTTTCTGGAAGTAAATGAGGATAACAGCACAACATACCAAAACTTATGGGACGCAGCAAAAGCAGTGTTAAGAGGAAAGTTTATATCAATAGGTGCCTACATCAAGAAATTGGAAAGGCACCAAATAGATGAGCTTTCAATTCACCTCAAGGATCTAGAAAACCTACAGCAAACCAGACCCAAATCTAGTAGGAGAAGAGAAATAATTAAAATCAGAGAAGAAATCAACAGGATTGAATCAAGAAAAACATTACAAAAAATCAGCCAAACGAGGAGCTGGTTTTTTGAAAAAATAAACAAAATTGACACCCCATTGGCCCAACTAACTAAAAAAAGAAGAGAAAAGACCCAAATCAATAAAATCAGAGATGAAAAAGGAAATGTAACAACAGACACCACAGAAATAAAAAGAATCATCAGAAATTACTACAAGGACTTGTATGCCAGCAAACAGGGAAACCTATCAGAAATGGATAGATTCCTGGACACATGCAACCTGCCTAAATTGAACCAGGAAGACATCAAAAACCTAAACAGACCCATAACTGAGACAGAAATTGAAACAGTAATAAAGGCCCTCCCAACAAAGAAAAGCCCAGGACCAGATGGATTCACTGCTGAATTCTACCAGACATTTAAAGAAGAACTAACTCCAATTCTTCTCAAACTATTCAGAACAATTGAAGAAGAGGGAATCCTCCCAAATTCTTTCTATGAAGCCAGCATCACCTTAATCCCTAAGCCGGGAAAAGATGCAGCACTGAAAGAGAATTACAGACCAATATCCCTGATGAACATAGATGCAAAAATCCTCAATAAAATTCTCGCCAATAGAATGCAACAACACATCAGAAAGATCATCCACCCAGACCAAGTGGGATTTATCCCTGGTATGCAGGGATGGTTTAATGTGCGCAAGACAATCAATGTGATACACCACATTAACAGACTGCAGAAGAAAAACCATATGATTCTCTCAATAGATGCCGAGAAAGCATTTGATAAAATACAACACCCGTTCATGATGAAAACTCTAAGCAAACTGGGTTTGGAAGGAACATTCCTCAATACAATCAAAGCAATCTATGAAAAACCCACAGCCAACATCCTATTGAATGGGGAAAAGTTGGAAGCATTTCCACTGAGATCTGGGACCAGACAGGGATGTCCACTCTCACCACTGCTATTCAATATAGTTCTGGAGGTTCTAGCCAGAGCTATTAGGCAAGAAAAAGAAATTAAAGGGATACAAATTGGGAAGGAAGAACTCAAACTATCCCTCTTTGCAGATGACATGATTCTTTATTTAGGGGACCCAAAGAACTCTACCAAGAGACTATTGGAACTCATAGAAGAGTTTGGCAAAGTAGCAGGGTATAAAATCAATGCACAAAAATCAACAGCCTTTGTATACACAGACAATGCCATGGCTGAGGAAGAACTTCTAAGATCAATCCCATTCACAATAGCTACAAAAACAATCAAATACCTTGGAATAAACTTAACCAAGGACGTTAAAGATCTCTACGATGAAAATTACAAAACCTTAAAGAAAGAAATAGAAGAGGATACCAAGAAATGGAAAAATCTTCCATGCTCATGGATTGGAAGAATCAATATCATCAAAATGTCCATTCTCCCAAAAGCAATTTATAGATTCAATGCAATACCAATCAAGATACCGAAGACCTTCTTCTCAGATCTGGAAAAATTGGTGCTGAAATTTATATGGAGGCACAAGAGACCTCGAATAGCTAAAGCAATCTTGTACAACAAAAACAAAGCCGGAGGCATCACAATACCAGATTTCAGGACATACTACAGGGCAGTTGTAATCAAAACAGCATGGTACTGGTACAGAAACAGAAGGATAGACCAATGGAACAGAATTGAAATACCAGAAACCAACCCAAACATCTACAGCCAACTTATATTTGATCAAGGATCTAAAACTAATTCCTGGAGCAAGGACAGTCTATTCAATAAATGGTGCTGGGAAAATTGGATTTCCACGTGCAGAATCATGAAGCAAGACCCCTACCTTACACCTTACACAAAAATCCACTCAACATGGATTAAAGACCTAAATCTACGACCTGACACCATCAAGTTACTAGAGAACATTGGAGAAACCCTTCAAGATATTGGCACAGGCAAAGAGTTTCTGGAAAAGACCCGGGAGGCACAGGCAGTCAAAGTCAAAATTAACTATTGGGATTGCATCAAATTGAGAAGTTTCTGTACTGCAAAAGAAACAGTCAGGAGAGTGAAGAGGCAACCAACAGAATGGGAAAAAATATTTGCAAACTATGCAACAGATAAAGGGTTAATAACCAGAATCAACAAGGAGATCAAGAAACTCCACAAAAACAAAACCAACAACCCAATTAAGAGATGGGCCAAGGACCTCAATAGACATTTTTCAAAAGAGGAAATCCAAATGGCCAACAGGCACATGAAAAAATGTTCAAGATCACTAGCAATCAGGGAAATGCAAATCAAAACCACAATGAGGTTCCACCTCACCCCGGTTAGAATGGCTCACATTCAGAAATCTACCAACAACAGATGCTGGCGAGGATGTGGGGAAAAAGGGACACTAACCCACTGTTGGTGGGAATGCAAACTGGTCAAGCCACTATGGAAGTCAGTCTGGAGATTCCTCAGAAACCTGAAGATAACCCTACCGTTCGACCCAGCCATCCCACTCCTTGGAATTTACCCAAAGGAATTTAAATTGGCAAACAAAAAAGCGGTCTGCAGCCTAATGTTTATTGCAGCACAATTCACAATAGCTAAGACCTGGAACCAACCTAAATGCCCATCAACGGTAGACTGGATAAAGAAATTATGGGATATGTACTCTTTAGAATACTATACCGCAGTAAGAAACAACGAAATCCAGTCATTTGCAACAAAATGGAGGAATCTGGAACACATCATGCTGAGTGAAATAAGCCAGTCCCAAAGGGACAAATACCATATGTTCTCCCTGATCGGTGAGAACTGACTGAACACCAAAAAGGAAACCTGTTGAAGTGAAAGGGACACTATGGGAAACGGTGACTTGATCAGCATAGCCCTGACTGTTAATGAACAACTTAATACATTATCCCTCTTAGTAGTTTTTTTGTCTGTTCTACTTAATATGACTGGTTTAATTCTGTAATTAATACACAGTTATTCTTAAGTGTTGAAATTTAACTGAAATGTGATCCCTGTTAAACATAAGAGTAGGAATAAGAGAGGGAAGAGATATATAATTTGGGACATGCTCAAGCTGACTTGCCCCAAATGGTAGAGTTAGAAACATACCAGGGGACTCCAATTTAATCCCATCAAGGTGGCATGTACCAATGCCATCTCACTAGTCCAAGTGATCAATTTCAGTTTGCAATTGATCATAATGAAAGGACTAAGAGTCAAAGGGAGCACATAAGCAAGTCTAGTACCTGCTAACACTAACCGATAGAATAAATAAAGGGGAGAGTGATCCAACATGGGAAGCGAGATACTCAGCAGACTCATAGAATGGCAGATGCCCTAAATAGCACTCTGGCCTCAGAATCAGCCCTAAAGGCATTCAGATCTGGCTGAAAAGCCCATGAGAGTATTTCAGGCATGGAAAGCCAAGACACTCTGGCAAAAGATCTCTGTGAGTGAGATCCCAGTGGAAAGAACAGGTCTTCAAAGCAGGAGGTACCTTTCTCTGAAGGGAGGAGAGAACCTCCACTTTGACTATGACCTTGTCTAAACAAGATAAGAGTCGGAGAACTCAAGGGGCTTCCATAGCCTTGGAAACTCATGACTGGAGCATAGGGAGATTACTGATGCCATAGACAGGAGTGTCAATTGGTAAAGTCAACAACAGGAGTCACTGTGCACTTACTCCTCATGTAGGATCTCTGTCCTTAATGTGCTGTGCATTGAGATTTAATGCTATAACGAGTACTCAAATAATATATTTCACTTTGTGTTTCTATGGGGGTGCAAACTGTTGAAATCTTTACTTAATGCATACTAAACTGATCCTCTGTAAAAAAAAAAAAAAAAAAAAAAGAAAAGAAAAGAAACTATCAACTCCCAACTTGACTCTCACTGGGATTAAACATGACAATAGGTCTGATCTGATTTCATCATCATTAAAAAAAATCATCTATTATTTTTCACTTTATGTTTCTGTGTGGGAGCAAACTGTTGAAATCCTTACTTAATGTATACTAAGCTGATCTTCTGTATATTAAGATAATCGAAAATGAATCTTGATGTGAATGGAAAGGGAGAGGGAGTGGGAAAGGGGAGGGTTGTGGGTGGGAGGGACGGTATGGGGGGGAAGCCATAGTAATCCATTATTCGTACTTTGGAAACGTATATTCATTAAATAAAAGTTAAAAAAAAAAGGCAAAAAAAAAAAAAAAAGAAAAAAGAAATGGTAGTGGGGCTGGCGCTGTGGCTCACTTGGTTAATCCTCCACCTGTGGTGCCGGCATCCCATATGGGCATGGGGTGCTAGTCCCGGTTGCTCTCTGCTGTGGCCCAGGAAGGCAGTGGAGGATGGTCCAAGTGCTTGGGCCCTGCACCCGCATGGGAGACCAGGAAGTAGCACCTGGCTCCTGGCTTTGGATCAGTGCAGTGTCAGCCGTAGTGGCCATTTGGGGAGTGAACCAATGGAAGGAAGACCTTTCTCTCTGTCTCTATCTCTGTCTATAACTCTACTTGTCAAATAAAAAAAAATTAAAAAAAGAAATGGTAGCTGTTTGAGGGGATAGATGTGTTCTCTCATTTGAATATTATACAATGTATACAGGTATCAAAATATCCACATGGCACCCCATATATGTGTACAATTATGTATTAGTTAAGATAAATTAAAAACTAGAAATATTTTTAAAAGCCAATCACCTTGTACCCCCTTTTGTACCAAGATCATAGAACATTTTTTTTTTGACAGGCGGAGTGGACAGTGAGAGAGAGAGACAGAGAGAAAGGTCTTCCTTTGCCGTTGGTTCACCCTCCAATGGCCGCCGCGGCCGGCGCACTGCGGCCAGCACACCGCGCAGATCCGATGCCAGGAGCCAGGAGCCAGGTGCTTTTCCTGGTCTCCCATGGGGTGCAGGGCCCAAGCACTTGGGCCATCCTCCACTGCACTCCCTGGCCACAGCAGAGGGCTGGCCTGGAAGAGGGGCAACCGGGACAGAATCTGGCGCCCCGACCGGGACTAGAACCTGGTGTGCCGGTGCCGCTAGGCAGAGGATTAGCCAAGTGAGCTGCGGCGCAGGCCAGATCATAGAACATTTTTAATAAAAACCACTGAATCTTCTCTTAAACCAAGAAAACTTAAATATATTAACAAATATGATTACATCCCATCTTTATCACAGAAATAGCTTACTCCCTGGACATGGTGTTCTCACTGACATATCTCAAAAATATACACCATTATAAATGTGCCAGGGGATTAAATTGGAGTCCCCTGGTATGTTTCTAACTCTACCATTTGGGGCAAGTCAGCTTTAGCATGTCCCAAATTCTACATCTCTTCCCTCTCTTATTCCCACTCTTATGTTTAACAGGGATCACATTTCAGTTAAATTTCAACACTTAAGAATAACTGTGTATAAAAAGGTGGCATGTACCAATGCCAGCTCACTAGTCCAAGTGATCAATTTCAGTTCACAATTGATCATAATGAAAGGACTAAGAGTCAAAGGGAGCACATAAGCAAGTCTAGTACCTGCTAATACTAGCTGATAGAATAAATAAAGGGGAGAGTGATCCAACATGGGAAGCGAGATACTCAGCAGACTCATAGAATGGCGGATGTCCTAAACAGCACTCTGGCCTCAGAATCAGCCCTAAAGGCATTCCGATCTGGCTGAAAAGCCCATGAGAGTATTTCAGGCATGGAAAGCCAAGACACTCTGGAAAAAAAAAAAAACTAAATGAAAGATCTCTGTGAGTGAGATCCCAGTGGAAAGAACAGGTCTTCAAAGCAGGAGGTACCTTTCTCTGAAGGGAGGAGAGAACCTCCACTTTGACTATGACCTTGTCTAAACAAGATAAGAGTCGGAGAACTCAAGGGGCTTCCATAGCCTTGGAAACTCATGACTGGTGCATAGGGAGATTACTGATGCCATAGACACGAGTGTCAATTTGTAAAGTCAACAACAGGAGTCACTGTGCACTTTCTCCTCATGTAGGATCTCTGTCCTTAATGTGCTGTACATTGAGACTTAATGCTATAACGAGTACTCAAACAGTATATTTCACTTTGTGTTTCTATGGGGGTGCAAACTGTTGAAATCTTTACTTAATGTATACTAAACTGATCTTCTGTAAAAAAAAAAAAAAAAAGAAGAAATTATCAATTCCCAACTTGACTCTCACTGGGAGTAAACATGACAATAGGTCTGATCTGATTTCATCATCATTTAAAAAATCATCTATTATTTTTCACTTTATGTTTCTGTGTGGGACCAAACTGTTGAAATCTTTACTTAATATATGCTGAACTGATCTTCTGTATATAAAGATAATCGAAAATGAATCTTGATGTGAATGGAAGGGGAGAGGGAGTGGGAAAGGGGAGGGTTGCGGGTGGGAGGGACGTTATAGGGGGGAAGCCATTGTAATCCATAAGCCGTACTTTGGAAATTTATATTCATTAAATAAAAGTTAAAAAAAAAAGCAAAAAAAATAAATAAATGTGCCAGGGGATTCCAATACAATCCCATCAAGGTGGCATGTATCAATGCCATCTCACTAGTCCAGGTGATCAATTTCAGTTCACAATTTATCATAATGATAGGTCTAAGAGTCAAAGGGGTCACACAAACAAGACTAGTGTCTGCGAATACTAACTGATAGAATAAAAAAGGGAGAGAACGATCCAACATGGGAAGCGGGATACACAACAGACTCATAGAATGGCAGATGTCCTAAACAGCACTCTGGCCTCAGAATCAGCCCTTAAGGCATTCGTATATGGCTGAAGAGCCCACGAGAGTATTTTAGGCATGGAAGGCCAAGACACTCTGGCAAAAAAAAAAAAAAAAAAAACCACCACCACCACCTAAATGAAAGATCTCTGCGAGTGAGATCCCAGTAGAAAGAACAGGCCATCAAAGAAGGAGGTACCTTTCTCTGAAGGGAGGAGAGAACTTCCACTTTGACTATGACCCTGTCGGAATAAGATCAAAGTCGGCGAACTCAAAAGGCTTCCATAGCCTTGGCAACTCATGACTAGAGCCTAGGGAGATTACTGACGCCATATACAAGAGTGTCAAATTGTTAAATCAACAACAGGAGTCACTGTGCACTTACTCCCCATGTAGGATCTCTATCCTTAATGTGTTGTCCAATGTGAATTAATGCTATAGCTAGTACTGAAGCAGTATTTTTCACTTTGTGTTTCTGTGTGGGTGCAAACTGATGAAATCTTTACTTAATATATACTAAATCCATCTTCTATATATAAAGATAATTGAAAATGAATCTTGATGTGAATGGAATGGGAGAGGGAGCAGGGGATGGGAGGGTTGCGGGTGGGAGGGAAGTTATGAGGGGGGAAAGCCATTGTAATCCACAAACTGTACTTTGGAAATTTATACTTACTAAATAAAAGTTAAAAAAAACAGCATATTCAAAAATATATATACACCATTAGTTCATGTTTATTGTTGCTACTAATCTTCTGGAATTGTAAGTGATCAATTATTATTTTCACATTAGGAATTCATTTTGCCTTACAATAACTAACAACAATAAATATTCTCATCATTTACAAAAATCTGCCATTATTAAGCTTCACATCTGCACTTCATAACTATTTTTCTAATTAAAAACTATTTTTACCTTGTCAAATTTGCAAAGTAAAGCAATTTTCACACTCAAAACTACTACAATTTTCCTAGTTGCAAAAGTAATCACAGTGACAATCCAAAGCTAAAATCTGTATGCTTCATAATCAACTCTTCAATTCCATTTAATGACCTTTCCTAAATACTCCATCATTTCAGTCAACACCATATGCTGACATAAAAACAGGAACTGCTAGAAGCTAAAGTGCAGAACCTGCTCCCTGGCCTTCATTTCACCTGTGAGACCAGGGTATTCAATGTGGAGATGGCTGATGCCCTTGCTGGTTCTGGCTTCAGCAACTCATTCTGTCATCAATGCAGTTTTTTGAGTTTTCTCAATGTTAAAGTAAAGAATGCTAAGGCAAACCAGGGATGGTGTGGAAAATGGTTTTTCACAGGGCTCTGATTTGCTCTGAGTAAAAACTCCTTGCAGGGTTGAGCTTGTTCTGGCACATAGTTGGCAGACATGATAAGTACAATGCACAGTATGTTATTATTAAATATTATTCATTCTTCACCTGAAATTCAGATTGAACTAGTTGTCCTATATTTTATCTGGACGCCTTATCTGGACTAAGATTTTTACTGTTGACTAAGTCTGGGCCCACAACTAGAAAACTGGGCAGAATGGGTGAAATAGTGCTTCTGGCACTGGTCAAGCATAGGGCTGAGAGAGGAATAGGAGGAGGGCACAGCCAGGAACACCAGCAGACGCAGCAGAGGGGTTTTAGCATGCAGTACCCAGTCCTACAGAAGAAAATCTGGGCAAGGGCAGCTACAGAAGTCTCATGAAGGCTCCTTGAGGTGTTGGCTGAGGATCAATCTACAGAGAGAGAAGGGACAGGACTGGGGGCTTGGAACCAACAATTACAGAGCTTGCAAGAACAGTCCCAGAGGGCCAGGTGACAGTAGCAGGGCTGCCAGTTACTCCTCCAGCCTTGCGGGGTTCTGACCCCAGAGCCCCTATGGAGGTGGAGCTCACACCTGGGCTATATTACCTTGTGGCAGCCCCACTGGTCCACCACTGTTCGTGAGCATAGCTAGGTGATAGCCTCTTCTGTTTCCAGCCCTGGCCTGCAAAAGAGCCACCACTGAAGGAAACCACAGGAGTCCTGGTCCCACTCGCCAGTACATTCCTATGGCCATGGTAACGGGGCATTCTCTTGGTTCTTTCCTGGAATCCACTCTTCAGCGGGCTAACCAGGCTCTCCTATTACAGCCATTCCAGGATACCCTCATCCCTGAGCCTGTCCATCCAAAGATGCCCCCCACATCTGTCCATCCAGCACATTCCCCCAGTAGTAGCCTGAGGAAACCTGACATAAGCTGGCCAGAGCCAAGTGTGGAAGGAGCTCTTGCTTCTTCTTGATCTTGACCCATTCATTTCCTGGGTTTGTACCCCAGAGGCAGCTTGTGTGTGTGCAGAGGAAGGTGGTTAGTCCCTGAGAGACCACTTGATCCCAGACTCAATGCCACAGTAGAGAAGTGGGAACACAGGTTTGGAAGACAACCTCCCATACCTACTCAGCATTCTGAAAGCTCCATCTCTCGGTTCCCCCCTCATATCCTACTGCTCACTGTGTTCTATGGTCTCTGCTTCCCAAATAGCTCCTAGATTTTATGTTTTCTCACCTCCAGAATCAGCTCTCACCCAGACTGTTGCAAGGCTTGCCTCCTAAGTGGTCTGTCCTCAACTATTCTTACTCTCCTTTTCATAGCACAGCCTGTGGATGTTTGCAAACCAAAATGTGGACTTATCTTCCCTGAATGCTTCTCCACTGCTCTCAATGCTAAGATCAAGCTCAGTAACAAGCTCACACAAAGATTCAGTAGGGTACCTGCATAACCCAGGCCTCACCTCTGCACTTGCCACCCTGCTCCCTTCAATTCCCCATAACTCCAAGCTGCACACACCCCAGGACCCTTTTGCTGCTGCTCCTGTGCAGAATGGTCCAAGATCCATCCCAAGTTCCTCAGGAAATCTTACCTGACCTCTCCTCCCAGACGAGTGCCCTGTGAGACTCTCCTACATCTCCACGCAGCTCTCACCACGGTGTTCAAGTTTTACACTCACATTCTCGGTCATTTGTTGGATGTCTTCCAGAACATTGACTCTTCAGGAGCAGGGCTGTTGCTGGCATAGTGACTGACACAGAGCGGAGATTCATAAACGCTCATGTTGTTTGGGAGGGAAGCAAGAGGGAAAGATTTGTTTGTGAAGCTGACACCATGTCTTGTACTTCTGACTGGGGAGGACAAATGTGGGCACAGGTGCAGGGCAAGAAGGGGCACTTGAGCCTTCCTGGGAAACAGCTAAGTTGGTAGGAAATAGGTGACACAGGCCACACAAGCATGGTGCTTACATTTCACCTCCTCAGGCTGCAGTGGTCCTGACTGTCTCATCAGACACTCAGAATGATGGAGATGAAAGGGGAAAGAGGGGATGAAAATAAAGAGCCAACACCCCAGCCAGCCATGCTGATGATCGGCTGGACTCCTCCCTTCTCAATGAGCACCGGCTGTGTGGCAGGCACCCTTCTCAGTAGTGCTGATGCCCAGATTTAAGGAACAGAAAAAGCAGAGCAGGTCCCTTCTTTCATCCAGGTGACATTCCAGTCTTAGCAGAGGCAACATTTCCCATCTAAATGATAGCAATAATAGTCTCTTTAAAGGACATGATTAAACTATTCTTGACTGTCTGATCCCAACAAGAGCAGGAACTGAGTCTTCAACAAAGACATGTGAGTTCCCTGAAGACCTTACGTATGCCAGACACTGCTTTAATTGAATCCTACAAGTACATTTCATATTAGCAGTGATATCTATCTCAACCCCTATCCCCCATAAACACTACCAGAGGGAGCTGCTCCTCCAAGAGCTATCTAGTTACTGACAAATAGTCCAGACCCTTGAAAAGTTCTTCCTTGTGTTAACTCTGCCATGTGGTTTCCAATCATGCTATTTCCAAAGCAGCTCCTATTCTTAACTTCCTCATTCTACAGCTGGAAGTGGCCCAGGAAACTGGCTCAGGTCACACAGTGGCTGGTGGGGAGCTGTCCAGCTTCATGGGCCAGCTCTCCAAGTCCTCCTGCAGGCACAAGGCTCACTGCCAGGATGAGGCCAGAGCTGAAGCCCCAGGCAGCTGTGCGTGGAGTCTGGGAAGGGACACAGCCATGGGCATGCGGAATGGAGGAGGAGAGGGGGCCAGGGAGAGATTCTGATGGGCTGCTGAGTAGACTGAAGGAGTGCTGCCAGCACAAGTCTTCCACCCACCTGAAGTCTGTGAAGCAGGCTTGCTGCTCCGTAGTACTGACAGGACAGAAGTACTCTGACTGATGCTCTGGAAACTGAGGTGCTCTCAGACAGAAGTCTGGCTTGAAGAGTGCCTGGCAGAGGTCCTCTCCCAGACACCTTATCACCTCACAAACCAGAGGGGAAATAGGAAAAGCAATACACTGGGGTGATGGGAGGATTAAAACGATCATACTGCCTTGTGTTATCAGATATTCCAGCAAGTATCCAGCACAGTGAGCACATACCATGTGATCCTCACCATTTAACCTGCAGGATCACCATGGGTATGAGGCAGTATGGCTGCCCCCGAACCCCAGGAAACGTCCTTCTGACAGACGAGGAATCCAAAGGTCCTGTTGGTTTGCTGCACAGTAACTCCTGTTACACTTGGTCTGCAGTAACATTCTACAAAAATCACTACCAACTGAGAGCACTGGGAATCAAAGAAAAAGTGTACATGAAGTGATTTTAGCACAGGACATGGCCTTACAGAGTGTACCCAAGCATCAGCTAATCTTAGCACAGTGCACGGTCTCACAAGGTACACCCAAGAAGTGTTAGCTATTATCTGTTGTTTTGCACTCATTTAAAATTTGTCTCCCAAGTAACCACAAGAAGGCCCTGATTTATTTCAAAATTTTTTCCAAATAGTGTAAATACAAAAAGATTATCATTTGAGCTGCAAATAAGAAGGGGCTCAGGGTATTTAGAGATTTCTCATCGACCTGTGCAGGTCTTAAATAACCAGAGCATTTTTCAATGGTCATTCAGGAGGGAAGGGAGAGAAGAAAATGAACAAGCAAGTAGCAGTGTCTGTGAAGGAGGCAGGGAACAACCTCGAGTCAGGGCCACGGCCTCCTGGCTCCTTGCCCACAGTGCCTGGCACGGAGCTGAAGAGTCGGGGAACAGCACTGGATTTCAACTGATCCCTGCTGAGAACCCCAAGGAGCCTCCCACATGCTTATGTTCCTGTGAAACAGCCTCTGGTGGGTTCACCCAAAACAACATGAATGGAAAGAAACAACCAGAAGACACACGAGGACAGGAATTCCAGAACTGGAAACAGAAGAAATCTTTACCCTACCACGTGTGCTCACAGTGTTACACAGGCTCACGGTCAGTTCTGCCATCAGTGTGAGTCCTAAGTGCCTAGGTGGAGAAGCATTATGTAGAGGGGGAAGCTCCTATTTTCTCCCTAGAATTGTATCATTTTGCTCAACATGCAAGAAGTAAACCTGTTCTGAAATATACAAATATAAAACACTGCACGGATCTACATAACAAATTACAGAACAGAATTACTGCAGCAGTCTACTTCCATTTGCTCAAAATTTCACTAACTGCCTTGGCAATTATTTTTATAAGGCTGAGGCCAGTGCTGAGGCACAACCAAGTTAAGCTACTGCCTGTGACAGCAGCAGCATCCCTTATTGGAGCTCTGGTTCAAGTCCCAGCTGCACTGCCTCCCATCCAGTTCCCTGCTAATGCGCCTGGGAAAGCAACAGAAGATGGTCCAAGGGAGACCCAGATGGAGTTTCTGGCTCCTTGATTCAGCCTGGCCCAGCCCTGGCTTCTTCAGCCAATTGGGTAATGAGCCAGTGGATGAAAGATCTACCAATGGACCTGTCTCCCTCTCTCTGTCATTTGGCCTTCAAGTAACCCAATAAGTTTAAAATAGAGACTATAGGCATGTATGTGGAATATTTTTATTTACATAAACAAATGAAAGGGAATTTTCAGAGCCTGAAGGGGCAGGATGGAGTCCAAGCATCCATGCTTAGCCTCTGCACAATCTTTCCTGGCTTTGCCCACGTTGTTCTTTGTTCTTCACTCTTATAGTCACAGGGAATTATGGTATGTGCATGTTTTCAAACTGATTTTTCAATGTTTAAAAATGTCATAAATGGCTGACTGTCAAGATGTGGTTCATGTCACATGCACATTTTTCCCACTTCCCCACATCCAGGACGACTGACTCACAGGATAGTTTCCAGTGTTAAAACTCCCCCCTTCAGATAATCCCACTCAACAGGAAGCCCCTGCCCTCTGACTTCCAGCTCAGACCCTGAGGAACATGCATGATTTGATCCCAAAAAAGGTTAAAACACCAGCCCTTGAAGGTGCTTTCTTTTGATCTCAACACCACCAAACAGGAAATCAGTCTACAAGGTACCTAGCCCTGGGTACTCCCACATGTGCCTACCTGGAGGAAAGTGAGGTTTGCAGTGAATACCATGTAGCACTCCTACATGATTAACATCATAGCCCCAATCCATCTTTTTCAGAAATAATAAATCGAACCTGATTTTTGTGGTATGCCTTGGCATGAAGATTCTTGTTGCATCCGATGTCTTTATACTCAGTGCACACAGGTTCAATCCTGACTACAGGCCAGACCCTCAGTAATTCACTCGATCAGGCTGTAAAATTGATCTTTAAGTATGGGGGGCATTTTCCCCCAATTCACAAACTAGGACTGACCAAGTTAGTATGTATCAGGAAAATAAGACCAAAGCAAAGAGCAGTGCACCACCACCCCCCACTCCCATACAATCAGCATCCAGGCCCCATCACAGTTCCGGTGTAACTGGTAAAAACCAAGTTGAAATATTATTCAGAATGAAGTTTTCCTTCCAGCTACAATATAGAAATGTTGAAGAAATCGTGGGCTGGCATTCATGGTCCTAATGAATCCTGAACCTTGGAAGGGTCTTTATGTCATGAAATGAAATTACGACACTGAATTCCAAAGTGCATGTGTAACGTGATGTATTCTCTACAATATCCTCAAAGAAATATATATTCCAGGCCCTTTCACCAAGGTTGACCTATTGACTGAAGAGGAAAGGGTATTCTAAGAGGCAAAACATTAAAAAAAATTAACACAACCCAGATGCATCATGATGCTTCTAGAAAATGTATTTAGCAGATGGAACATTAATCTCAAGAATTAGGGGAAAAAATCAGCTCTGACAGAAAAAAGGGATACTTAGAAAGCACAGCCTATCTTAGTATACTCTGCTCTTGCCTCAAAGGAAAGGGAAAAGAAAAAAGAGAAGGACCAAAGATTTCTTTAAGGATGACTAAACACATGCGCTTCAGTGGGCCTGATTCCCACAGTGTTCTTAACACCAGAAAGAAAGCAGAAAGTCAAAGGTCATAAGTACTGCCAGGGAGGTCATGACCTTCTGAAGCACTAATTCCATTGTAAACACCCAGGGTATTGAGGGAAAAGAATGAGAACTCATTTATGTTTTGGAAAATATAATTGGGCTACAGACTATGAGGAGAGCCTGCAGGAAGGCAGAAAGGGGCAGACCCTTAAGGCCAAGGGGTGACATCTCTTGTGCAGGGCTGTGGGGGACAGTCAGAAGAGGGCCTGTGAGCCTCAGAACTACAACACAGGAAAGTTAAAACCCCACATCTGCCTCTCCACCTACTGAAGGAGGTGTGCTCAGAGATGGTCTGGTCCTGGGGCCAAACTCTTGCATTGTGACTTAGATTCCACATTGAAGAGCAGCTCTCTGATGGGACAGAAGGTGCTGCTTTTCCATTTTCATCACATGGTCCATTTCCCCCATCAGTCTTGCCAACTGGCGGTGCACAGAGCCTGAGGCAGGGACTGACTTTGTCATCCCTCTTGGGAAAAATGTGTTAAGATAAAATCAGCAGGAAAAGTCACTATGGGCATTGCACCAAGTGTCCATCAAAAGCTGCTGCCTCTGTTCTACATGTCCACATTAAATGGTATCCCACCAGCACAAAATATCTCCCCCAGTTGTTTCTGGAAAATTCGGACAAAAAGAGACATGTGTGTTTGGCTATAAAGAGTCACTCAATTTTTATCCTGTGTTACCTCAAAACATTTGCTTAGCTCTTACTATATGCCAGGCACTTTGCTAAGAGCTATAAATACCACTAAGAAAACTGCCTTCTCTTTACCTGGGAGGTGCTTTCCTGCACCTGTTGTAACTCTGGGAGACATAAACCTGTGCTAGCACAGTGTCTGTGATTCCGATTATCAAAACTCCAATTAAAAGATCTGATAACTTTATGGACAGATGTAGAAAATAGTGAAAGTCAGCTGATCAGTTATGGAGCTCCCATCTCCCCATTTAGGTGCAGTTCCATCTGCCACATGAACTCTAATGTTTAGTCCAGGAAACGTAAACACATCACTATGATTCTTAGTTTTACTATGAAATTCCTGAAGCCTCTGCACATAAAGAGACCAGTCAGGTGACAGCTAGGAGCTTAGACCAGAAGTATCAAGCCAGGTGAGAGTGAGGAAGGGGCCGGCTCATCAGCCCTCACTCCTCTCCAATCTTCCCTCAGAGTAGGCTAAGCTCCAGGACTCAGCTCCTGAGTATACTGCTGGGGAAGTTGAGATTCATACACCACGACTTTGACCAAATCCTGTCCTTTCAGTCACTCTCTCCCTCTGTCGCTAATCCTTTATTCTGACCCCGATCTGTTCCCATCTGTCAGTTCCAGCATTCTGGCCCTGGTGCACTCCCCTCCTTCCCACCCTCCACGGCTCCAGCATCACCTGTACACATCTCCATGAGGCCATTCTGATGGGACTCTGCCGCTGCATATGCATGAAAAGTGCACATCACCCAACTGTCGCTTCAGACACCTGAGAACACTGGAACCCTGCAAACCTCCCTGGGGGCTGCCCCCCTCCACGGCCCCTTCCCAGCATCTGCAGGCTCCACTGACATTAGTCCCTCTCCCTTTCGTGCCCACTCCCAGGCAGAGTGGACAGTGAGAGAGACAGAGAGAAAGGTCTTCCTTTGCCGTTGGTTCACCCTCCAATGGCTGCCGCGGCCGGCGCACCGCGCTGATCCATCCAGCTGCAAACCTTTCCCTCCCAATCTTTCTCCTTTGTCTCTATGGCTTCAGGATCCATGTGACTCACAGACTTGATCAGCACTAGATCAATGCTGGGGGAGGAGCTCCTTATTGGAAGAACACAGAAGCAGTCTCCACTTTCACTTGACCCACAGGGGAGAAATTTTTACATGGGGCCCACAGGACTTCTGCCATTTATTTCCAGCACTCACTGTCCGTAGAGACACCTCCATGTCACTGGGCACAATGCAACCCAACTGCCCAGGCTCCTTTGTCCTCCTGCACCTTTCTCTCCTTGTCTTCGACTAAACCTGCTCCTCTCCTAGATAGCAGAACCCACTTACAAACCCTCCCATTCTCTCCCATCATCACACCCAATGTAACCTCATCCACTGCCAGCAGTCCCCACTTAGGCACCTCCGTTCCTGCCCTGAGCCATCCACCTCTCAACTCAGCTACACCTGACCTAGGGCTACGCATCTGAAGACCTGCAGGTGTATTATGACATAGAACATGTATGTTCCCACTGGCTCATACACTTCTATTTCAGCAAAACCAGTGACTCAGTATAAGGGAGTCTTCCAGTTGCAGTGTTTCCAGAAGAGGTGTGGTCTCCCGAGCCAAAGCACTTGGTATTTCCTGAGCAGGTTTATTCATGGGAGGACTAATGTATGTTTCTAAACAATGTAAGGTCACCCACGGTTTCAATGATTTCACTTTCTGCCATGACGGTTCTCATTGCAAAGTGTTCATTTATAAGGTTGGTAGTAATGTAGAGATGACATGATGGGGATTAAGGTAGCAGAGTAGGGAAGTAATAACACACAGCTGAGCTATTCTCCTTGAAGGCAGTCAGTGTCTGAGCGCTGGCCCCTGCAGGTATAATATTCGTCTGCTCTGTCCCAAGGACCACACAAAGGATCAGTGCAGTCCTCAGTGTAAGCTCAGATTCCCCTGCAATCTCCCACCAGGTTGCCAAGGTTACCGAGTTTGTGGCGTCTCCCACAGAGTACTCACATCTCAAGAACTCCATGAGTTGTCTCACACACCCTCAGTTATTTTTCATAGTTCCTGTTCATAAGCTCCACACATTCACTAGATCTCAACCTCCTGTTATTTCTCACCACCAGTTCAGGTTTTTCTGCTTAGCTGAGGGTGGGCACAGCCCTGAGGTGGTGCAGCTTTTAAGTATGTACAAAATGGTGCCTGCTCTTTGTCTTGCTCGCCATTGTAAGGTGAGTGGAGAGAGAGAATCGTGTCCATACGGGTC
This sequence comes from Oryctolagus cuniculus, assembly GCF_964237555.1. NCBI lineage: Eukaryota > Metazoa > Chordata > Mammalia > Lagomorpha > Leporidae > Oryctolagus > Oryctolagus cuniculus. The sequence continues at coordinate 197,534,079 of NC_091433.1, forward strand.
CCTTTTATTTTTTTGTTTTCTCTCCTCTAGTAAGCCTGGTGAACTTTCCCCTAAGGGGCTTCAAGCCTCATTCCCTCTAGGCTCTTCCTACTGCTTTCCCGCCAGCTTCGCCTCTCCTCCCAATCCAGTGCTGGTGCATAGACTCGGCGGCTGGGGTCCCGAGCCGTGGGCGCCCGTGCCCTCCACATAGGTCCACCATGTCAAACTAGTTCCGGAAGTTTCTTCTACAGTTTTTTCACTAACTCTTCCCTGAAACTACAGTATCTCCACTTTTATTAAACTATCTTATCCCAGAATATCAGTGCACTCCCACCCTATTCCACCATCTTGGAGCAAGGCCTGCCAACTTATATTTGATCAAGGATCTAAAACCAATTCCTGGAGCAAGGACAGTCTATTCAACAAATGGTGCTGGGAAAATTGGATTTCCACAAGCAGAAGCATGAAGCAAGACCCCTACCTTACACCTTACACAAAAAATCCACTCAACATGGATAAAAGATTTAAATCTATGATCCGACCATCAAATTATTAGAGAGCATTGGAAAAACCCTGCAAGATATAGGTACCAGCAAAGACTTCTTGGAAAAGACCACGGAAGCACAGGCAGTCAAACCCAAAATTAACAACTGGGATTACATCAAATTGGGACGTTTATGTACAGCAAAAGAAACAGTCAGGAAAGTGAGGAGGCAACTGACAGAATGGGAAAAAAATATTTACAAACTATGCAACAGATAAAGGATTAACAACCAGAATCTACAAAGAGATCAAGAAACTCCACAACAACAAAGCAAACAACCCAGTTAAGAGATGGACCACGGACCTCAATAGACATTTTTCAAAAGAAGAAATCCAAATGGCCAACAGACACATGAAAAAATGTTCAGGATCACTAACAATCAGGGAAACGCAAATCAAAACCACAATGAGATTTCACCTCACCCCAGTTAGAATGGCTCACATACAGAAATCTACCAACAACGAATGCTGGCAGGATGTGGGGGGAAAAAAGACACGAACCCACTGTTTCTGGGAATGCAAACTGGTAAATCCACTATGGAAGTCAGTTTGGAGATTCCTCAGAAATCTGAATATAACCTTACCATACAACTCAGCCATCCCACTTCTTGGAATTTACCCAAAGGAAATTAAATTGGCAAATAAAAGAGCTGTCTGCACCTCAATGTTTATTGTAGCTCAATTCACAATAGCTAAGACCTGGAATCAACCCAAATATCCATCAACAGAAGACTAGATAAAGAAATTATGGGATACATGCTCTATAGAATACTATACAGCAGTAAAAAATGAAATCCAGTCATTTGCAACAAAATGGAGGAACCTGGAAAACATCATGCTGAGTGAAATAAGCCAGTCCCAAAGGGACAAATATCATATGTTCTCCCTGATGGGTGACAAATAACTATGCACCTAAAAAGAAACCTGTTGAAGTGAAATGGACACTATGAGAAACAATGACTCAGAATCAGCCCTTAAGGCATTCGGATATGGCTGAAGAGCCCATGAGAGTATTTTAGGCATGGAAAGCCAAGACACTCTGGCAAAAAAAAAAAAAAAAGAAAAAAAACACAACAACAACAACAACAACAACAACAAACACCTAAATGAAAGATCTCTGCGAGTGAGATCCCAGTAGAAAGAACAGGCCATCAAAGAAGGAGGTACCTTTCTCTGAAGGAAGAGAGAACTTTCACTTTGACTATGACCTTGTCTAAATAAGATCAGAGTTGGCAAACTCAGAAGGCTTCCATAGCCTTGGCAATTCATGACTAGAGACTAGGGAGATTACTGATGCCATAAACAAGAGTGTCAAATTGTTAAGTCAACAACAGGAGTCACTGTGTACTTACTCCTCATGTAGGATCTCTGTCCTTAATGTGTTGTCCAATGTGAATTAATGCTATAATTAGTACCGAAACAGTATTTTACACTTTAAGTTCTGTGTGGGTGCAAACTGATGAAATCTTTACTTAATATATACTAAATTGATCTTCTGTATATAAAGATAATTGAAAATGAATCTTGATGTGAATGGAATGGGAGAGGGAGTGGGAGATGGGTGGGGTGTGGGTGGGAGGAAAGTTATGGGGGGGAAAAAGCCATTGTAATCCATAAACTGTACTTTGGAAATTTATATTTATGAAATAAAAGTTTAAGAAAAAAAAAGACGGTGAACAAGACCCCAGCAGAGGGAACAGGCCATCAAGGAGGGAGGCGCCTTTCTCCAAAGGGAGGAAGAAACCTCCACTGTGATATGGCCTTGACTAAACAAGTTCAGAGTCGGTGAACTCAAGGGGCTTCCATAGCCTAGACAGATCATGGCAAGAGCCTCAGGTGATTGCTGACGTCATAAATAAGAGTGCCAATTGTTAAATCAACAATGGGTGTCACTGGGTACAGGCTCCCCACGTAGGATCTCTGTCCTTAATGTGTTTTAGCATGAAACTTAAAAACAAACACTACTAGTCTAACAATACCCTATACCTAGTTCAGTTGTGTGAGGGCAGCCTGTTGAAATCCTTGCTTAGTATATACTAAGTTGAGCTTCTGTATATGAAGGTAATTGAAAATGAAACTCGATGAAGGGCGGGATGGGGGAGGGAGTGGGAGAGGGAGTGGGAGAGGGGAAGGCCACGGGAGGGAGGGAGGTGGGGGGGAGCCACAACAATACAAAAGTTGCACTTTGTAAATTCACATTTATTAAATAATAAAAAATAAATAAAGAAATAAAAAGAAAAAAAAGAAAGATGCCTAACTGAAAAAGAGAAACCAACAAGTATCTCCACAGATGCCGAATAGCAAATACTCCAATTCAAGAAACAAGAATAAGAAGACCACATGACGCCCCCAATAGAACACAACAATTCAATACTAGATTAAGATGATTAAAGAAAAGCCAGAAATGGAATACAAAAAACTGATCATAAGATTACACAGAAGTGGCCAGCACCACGGCTCACTAGGCTAATCTTCCACCTATGGTGCTGGCACACCAGGTTCTAGGCACCGCATTCTGTCCTGGTCGCTCCTCTTCCTGTCCAGCTCTCTGCTCTGGCCCGGGAGTGCAGTGGAGGATGGCCCAAGTCCTTGGGCTCTGCACCTGCATGGGAGACCAGGAGAAGCACCTGGCTCCTGGCTTCAGATCAGCGCAGTGTGCCGGCCACAGCGGCCATTGGGGGGTGAACCAACGGACAAAGGAAGACCTTCCTCTCTGTCTTTCTCTCTCTCACTGTCCACTCCGCTTGTCAAAAAAAAAAATTACAAAAAAAGATTACACAGAAGTAACCAGAAGCAACGCACACACTACTGAACTCACACTACTGAACTCTGTACATGACATGAAAGAAAGTTTCTCCCAAAAAATTGAGATCTTAAAGGGAAATCAAAATGAATGAAGAATTCAATAGAACAAATAAAAATGCAGTGAAAGCCCTAACAACAGAATCAAAGAAGCAGAATAAAGAATATCTTACTTGGAAGACAAAATACAGGAAATTATATAACCAGTGCAAAAACAGGAAGAAGAAATTATAAAACTAAACAACACTGTTGGGAATCTACAGAATACAATCAAATGACCCATAATACGGGTCCTAGGAGTTCCTAAAGGCATGGAAAGAAAAAGGATTATATGGCCTTCTTAGTGAAATAATAACAGAAAACTTCCCTAACTGGGAGAAAGAAAGGAAAATCCAAGTACAGGAAGCATAGGACTCCTAATAGAAATGATGAGAAAATATCTTCAACATGACGCACTGTAATCAAACTCTACACAGAAAACATAAAGAAAACATTCTAAAATGTGAAGGAAAGAAAAGGCAGATTACTTGCAGAGGATCCCCTGTTAGACTCAAAGCAGACTTCTCAACAGAAATCCTACAGGCTAGAAGAGAATGGCACAATATATTCCAAGTTTTAAGAGAAAAAAACCGTCAACCCAGAATACTATACCCTGTAAACCTCAAATTTATGAATGAAGGAGAAATAAAGACCTTCTATAACAAACAGAAATTGAAAGAATTTGTCATCACCCATCCAGCCTTGCAAAAGATGCTTAAGGATGTGCTGTACACAGAAACACAGAAACACAGTCATCACTACAAAAGAAAGTAAAGGAAGAAAATCTCCCAATAAAAGCAAAAATAAAATCCAATGAAAAAACAGGAATTTTTTGGAAAAATGGCAGGGCAATGTCATTAATTATAAATAGTCACCTTGAATGTAAATGGCCTCAACTCTCCAATTAAAAGACATAGAATGGCTGAATGGATTAAAAAACAAAACCCACCCATTTGCTGCCTACAAGAAACACATTTCACCAACAAAGATCCACACAGACTGAAAGTGAAAGGATGGAAAAAGATATTCCATGCCAACAGAAACCAAAATAGGGCTGGTATAGCCATCCTAGTATCAGACAAAATAGACTGTAACACAAAAATAGACTTTAACACAAAGAAGGGCACCATGTAACGATTAAGGGATCAATGCAACAGGAATATTTAACTGTTATAAACAAATATATACCTAATTACAGGGCACCTAGATATTTCAAAAAATGTTAAAAGATGTAAAGGGAGACATAGACTCAAATACAATAGTAATGGGGGACTTCAATACCTCATTTTAATCAATGGACAGATAAACCAGACAGAAAAACAGCAAGGAAATAGCAGAGTTAATTGATACTACAGACAAATGAAACTAATAGATATTTACAGAACTTTTCATTTTACAATTACAGAATACACATTCTTCTCTCCAGTTCATGGAACCTTCTCTAGGATACAGCACATGCTAGGCCATAAAGCAAATCTCAGCAAATTCAAAAAAAGTCAAAATCATACCATGCAATTTCTCAGATGACAACGGAATGAAGCTGGAAATCAGCAACTCAGGAATCTCTAGAATACATGCAAACACGTGGAAACTGAACAACATGCTCCTGTATGAACAGTGGGTCATAGAAGAAATCAAAAGAGAAATCAAAAACTTTCTGGAAACAAATGAAGATGACAATACAACATATCAAAACTTGTATACAGCAAAGGCAGTGTTAAGAAGAAAGTTTATAGCAATTTGTGCCTACGTCAAGAAATTGGAAAGGTTCCAAATAAATGAGCTATCAATGCATTTCAAATAACTAGAAAAATAACAGCAAACCAACCCAAAACTAGAAGAAAATAATTAAAAGTAGAGAATAAACAAAATTAAAATCCAAAAAAATACAAAAGATCAACAAAACAAAGAGCAGTTTTGTTTAAAAAATAAACAAAATTAACACACCATTGGCCCAACTAACCAAAAAAGGAGATAGAATCCCAAATCAATAAAATTATAAATGAAAAAGGAATGTAACAAGGGACACCATATAAATAAAAAGACTCATCAGAAACTACTACAAAGAGCACTTCACCAACAAATTGGGAAACGTAGAAGAAATATATAGATTCCTGAACATATGCAATCTACATAAATTGATTCAAGAAGACATAGAAAACTTAAACAGACCCATAACCAAGACAGAAAGTGAATCAGTAATAAAGACCCTCCTCACAAAGAAAAGCCCAGGACCAGGTAACTTCACTACTAAATTCTACTAGACATTTAAAGAAGAACTAACTCCATTTCTTTTAAAGTTATTCAAAACAATTGAAAGGGAGGGAATCCTCCAAAAAGCTTTCTATGAAGCCAGCCTCACCTTAATCCTTAAACCTGAAAAAGATACACAGAGAAAGAGAATTACAGACAAATTTCCCTGATGAACAGAGATGCAAAAATTCTCAAAAAAAATCTAGCCAATAGAATCCAACAACACATCAGAAAGATCATCCACCAGGACCAAGTGGGGTTTTACCCTAGTAAGCAGGGATGCGTCAATATTCGCAAATCAATGTGATCCATCACATTAACAAACTGAAGAACAAGAATCATATGAATATCACAAAAGATGCACTTACAGAATTTTATAAAATGCAACACTCTTTCATGATGATAACTCTAAGCAAATTGGGTATAGAAGGAACATTCCTCAACACAATCAAGGCAATTTATGAAAAAACCATGGCCAACCTCCTATTAATAGGGAAAAGGTGGAGGCATTCCCACTGAGATCATGAACCTGACAAGGATGCCCACTCTCACTATTGCTATTCAATACAGTCCTGGAAGCTTCAGCTAGAGTTAATAGGCAAGAAAATGAAATCAAAGGGATACAAATTAGAAAGGAGGAAGTAAAAATTTCCCTATCTGCAGGTGATATGATTCTATACATAGGGGATTCAAAAAACTCTACCAAGAGACTTTTGGACTCATAGAAGAGTTTGGTAAAGTAGCAGGATATAAAATCAACACCAAAAAAAATCAATAGTCTGTATACACAGAAAATGCCAAGGCTGAGAATTAACTTCTAATATCAATACCATTCACAATAGCTACAAAAAAAATTAAACACCTTGGAATAAATTTATTTAAAGATGTCAAAGTTCTCTACAATGAGAATTACAAAATATTAAAGAAAGAAATAGAAGATGATACAAAAAAATGAAAAAATCTCCCATGTTCATGTATTGGAAGAATCAATATCATCAAAATGTCCATTCTTCTGAAAGCAATTAATAGATTCAATGCAATATCAATCAAAATACCAAAGACATTCTTCTCAGATATAGAAAAATGCTGAAATTCATATGGAAAGACAAGGAACCTCGAATAGCTAACACAATCTTATACAACAAAAACAAAGCTGGAGGCATCACAATATCATATTTCAAGACATACCTACAAGGTAGTTATAAACAGCCTGGTACTGGTATAAAAACAGATTGGCATACCAATGGAACAGAACAGAAATGTCAGAAATGAATCCAAGCACTTACAATCAACTTATATTTGAACAAGGAGCTAAAACCAATCCCTAGAGCAAGGACAGCCTCTTCAACAAATGGTGCTGGGAAAACTGGATATCCACATGCAGAAGTATGAAGCAAGACCCCTACCTTACATCTTATATAAAAATCCACTCAAAATGGATTAAAGACCCAAATCTATGACTCAACACGATGAAATTATTAGAGAACATTGGAGAAACCCTGCAAGACGTTGGCATAGGCAAAGACTTCTTGGAAAAAAACCCCAAAGGCACAGGCAATGAAAGCCAAAATTAACACATGGGATTACATAAAATTGAGAAGCTCCTATACTGCAAAAGAAACACTCAGGAAAGTGAAGAGGCAACCAACAGAATGGGAAAAATTATTTGCAAACTATGTGACTGATAAAGGATTAATAACCAGAATCTACAAAGAGATCAAGAAACTCCACAACAACACAACAAACAATCCAGTTAAGAAATGAGCACAGGACTTAAACAGACATTTTTCAAAAGAGGAAATCCAAATGGCCAACAGACACATGAAAAAATGATCAGGATCACTAGCAATCAGGGAAATGCAAATCAAAACAATGAGGTTTCACTTCACCCCAGTTAGAATGGCTTTCATAGAAATCAAGAAACAACAAATGCTGGCGATGATGTGGGGAAAAGGTACCCTAATCCACTGTTGGTAGGAATGTATATTGGTGTGGCCATTGTAGAAGACAGTATAGAGATACCTCAGAAATCTGCAAATAGATCTACCATCTGACCTAGCAACCCCTCTCCTGAGAATTTACCCAAGGGAAATGAAATCAGCATATGAAAGCGTTATCTGTACCCCCATGTTCATTGTAGCTCAATTCACAATAGCTAAGCCATGGAATCAACCTAAATGCCTGTCAATAAAGAAATTATTGGATATGTACATTATGGAATACTACATAGCAGTAAAAACAAATGAAATCCAGTCATTTGCAATAAAACAGATGAATCTGGAAAACATACTTAGTGAAATAAGCCAGTCCCCAATGAACTAATACCATATATTCTCCCTGATCTGTGAGAACTAATATAGCACCTAAAAAGAAATCTGTAGAAGTGAAACTGACACTTCGAGAAGCAATGACTTTAACAGCTCTTGTCCTGACAGTCAAGGAATAGTTTTTCTTTTCCTTCATACTATTTGTTGATGTCTTACTTTATAGTTAATCATATGTGTATAAAGTCAATTGAAAATAGATCTCAGTAAAATATAAGAGTGGGAATAAGAGAAGGAGGAGGACGTTTGTAACTGTAAAGCTCTATAGTTCTGCATGCATTCCCACGGACTGACTTCTAAGGGTCCAGTTTAAAAACTTGCCATGGGACCCCAAATCCCATTAAGCTGGGTGACAAAAATGCCATCTTAAGTGTTACAGTGAACATATAGATAGTATTAAGTGTTAAAGGGATCCTATAAATAAGATCAAGTGTCTGGTAACAATAATAGATAGAATTAAAAAGAAGAGAATGTTCCAACATAGGAAGCAGTCCAAAGAGCACTCATAAAATAACAAGTGCTTTAAGTAGCACTCTGACCTCAGAATCAACCTTTAAGACATCCTGGTCTGGCTGAAAAGCCCATGAGAGCATTTCAGGCATGGAAAGCCAAAACACTGTAGCAAAAACTGTTCTACATAAAGGATGTGAGTGAAACCCCAATGGAAAGTAGTGGTCATCAAAGAAGGATGTACTTTTATCTTAAGGGAGGAGAGAACTTCTACTTTGCTATGGCCTTGTCTAAATACCGATGGAGTTTGTGGATTCAAAAGGCTTCCATAGCTTAGGCAGCACATGTCAAGAGCCTTAGGCTGTCACTGATATCATACTAAGAGTGTTAACTGTTAAATTAAATTAACAACAGGATTCACTACACACTAATTTCCCATGCAGGAACTCTGTCCTCAATGAGTTATGAGAGTTAACTGTAAAAGTTGTTCTCAGTTTGTGTGTGTTCAAATTATTGAAATCTTTACTTAGTATAATGTTGGTCTTCTGTGTATAGTTAGTTGAAAATGAATCTTAATGGAGAATGGGACTGGGAATGGGAGAGGGAAGAGAAAGATGGGTGGGAATGTGGGTGGGTGGATTATGATGGGAAGAATCACTATATTCCTAAAGTTCTACTTATAAAATGTGTATTCCTTAAATAAAAGGGTGTTTTTTTTGGGGGGGGGGGGGATGATGCAATTAAAGTAAAGGAACAGTGAGGTAGCTTTGTACTTCAGTCTACTTTAGTTCCAGAATTGTAAGCCTGACACACCTTTTCATAGAGGATACTGCTGATGAGCCCATGCAGCTGGAATGGTAAGGAACACTCTGAGAAAAGGCACAGGGCCCCATGGGGGTGAAGGATGACAGGCAGTCTTCATTTGGAGGAAGGATGGAGAAAGAAGGAAAGGAGGATGGGAAGGAGGGAGTGAGGAAGGAAGACAAAGGTGTAAGAGAGGAGCCTTTTATGAACTGTACTGGGTATTGGGTACTTCAGACAAGTCAGGCAATTCAATCTCCAGAACAACCTTGGCATGTGTATTAGTCTACTTTCTGCTGCTGCAATATAATACCCAAGACCAGGTAATCTGTGAGGAATGGAGGCTTATTTGGCATGAGGTCTGGAGTCTGGGAAGTCCTAGTGCTTTGGGCAGCCTTATGCTGCACCATGACATGAGAGGCATCCCACAGAGGGACGGAGCCAACTACCAGCTCAGGTCTCTCATCCTCTCCTTACAAAGTCCTGAATTCCATCATGTGGCACCCACCCTTGTGACTTTGTTTAACCCCTGCCACCTTCCAAAGGCCCCATTTCCAAACACCATCAACAAATGGCTTTGGGAACTAAGTTTCCACAGGTGAACTCTGGAGGACATGCTCTGTAGTGGAATTAGAAGGCCATGCCAAGATGGCTGCTGGCAATGGAAACTGCCTGGCAACAGGCTGTGATTGGTTAGGGCATAGACCACCCCCAGACCAGATTGGCTGTCTTGGCTATATAAGCTGCTGTAGCAACTGAAATAAAGGAGTCTGCAGACTGCTCCCTCTGGCCTGCTTTCACCTGACTCCCAGGGTCTGTGTGGTGACTCAGAGAGTGCCCCCACCACGCTCCTCCTCTCAGAAACAAATCCACTGCAACATCTGGCATGCCAATGTGACAGAGAGAGACAGCATGTCGGACTCGGTGAGGTCCCCCCTGGATTTCGGCAAGAAGGCCCCTCGGTGTTTTGTGTGCTGTTCGGTTCTGTGAGGGTGAGCACAGAACCCCCTCCTATGCCCCTTTCCTTGTCCTTGTCCTCAGTCTAAGTGACCCCAGGTTAGGCACACACTGCCCAGAAGCGTAATGCTGCTTCTTGGCTCCTCCTTTTACTTTCAGTTCACCCGGTGAATTCATATAAGGGACTGATCATCCCAGAATTCGGAACAAAGTCATCTTCCCTCACTCGAGAGAGGTGATGCTCTGGAGACACCGTGTGGGCATACAGCCTTGATCTAATGAATCAAGGAAGTCACCCACTAAGTACAGGACATACATATGATCTGATACACCACTGTCTGTTCGTCTAACATAGGAAACCCCTGCATAATACCATCAGCCGCTGAGGTGCTAGGAATTTGTTTTGTTATGGCAGCAGTGCTGTGCATGTCTTTCCTTTGGCTAGAGTTGGCATGGCATGCTGCTCTTAAACACTCAAACGTGGGAAAGATACCCCCCTCTCAGAAACCCACACGGATTATCAAACATAATGAATCTGTGAGTTCTAAGTGCCTTTCACTCCAAAGGCCTCTGCCTCACTGGCAACAGTTGACATGACAGCAGGCAACGTAGCAATGCCTAGTCAGCCACCCCCCAAATACCCATGGGATGAATTTAGAAGACCTCGAAGCAATAACCCATGCGAGGTCATCCAATCCGTACCCAGTGAGGATTCTCACATTTGTGGCAGTCCCCAGGCACCCCAGGCTCTCAGGGCAGCTGCTAGACCCCATCCTACCCATATGTTTGCCATTAATGTAGGAGTGGACACAGAATTCAGGCCCTGGATTCCAATTCCCATAAATGACCTTACTATGCTAAAAAAAGGCTTCTCAAGAGTCAGGCCCTGACTCTCCCTACTTTGAACAGGTGCTCATATGATGGGCAGTGAACCTTCAAACTCATTTTGACTGGGTTATACTGCTCAAAGCATGTTTGTTGAGACCACAGTTCTTATAGTGGAAAGCCTCCTATGAGGAAGAGGCTGAAACCATGGCAAGGAATAATGCTGCCTATGGAATAGCAGTAACCTTTGATATGTTTACAGGCTGTGGCACCGACATATATCCTCATGAACAGGCCTGCATTGGAGTAGTTGCCTATTTTGATCAGGTCAGTTAGAGCCTTAAAAAATATAAATCCTCCTAATTATAGTCAGCTCCTTAGAAACCTAGTTCAAGGCCCAGGTGAATGGTTCCCTGATTTCCTTGCCAGAGTCTTGGGGGCAGACTTGGCCCTGATCAAGGCAATCTGGTTAAGAGGAGGTCTATGCCCTAACCAATCACAGCCTGTTGCCAGGCAGTTTCCGAAGTCATCCAATCACAGCCTGTTGCCAGGCAGTTTCCGTTGCCAGCAGCCATCCTGGCATGGCCTTCTCATTCCATTACAATGCTCAAGCTTGGCAGAGGGAAAAAGTACTTCTATCTTTCACAGATGACTCCAAGAAACCCTTAAATCTTCTAAAAACAGTTCAAGGTTCTCACCAACAGCAGTCAGCTGATAGCTACAAAGCCCACTCCACCCATGACACCATTCTCAGCCACCATCAAAAAGAATATGGTTTAGAAGCAAAGAAGAGTCTCACCTTGTATAAAACCTCATTGTAGTAATTTTGATGAAGTCTTCCTGCAATACAAAACAGTTTTTATGACACTGCATATGGATAACAAAGCTCCCTAGGTTAAGATCAGCTTCATCATTTTAAATGTAAATTTGAAGAAAGACAAAGTTCAAGATTCTCCATGCACTCTTTCTCCTTTAACGGGTAATGGCCTGATCTGTCACACTAAGGCATACTCCATCTGTGACTTCCTCCTAGTAAAGCTCGGCCTCAACTTCTCAGAGAAACCAGGGAAATCCCAACAATGTCAGCTCATACATTGCTTCTATTAACCAAAAAAAAAAAAAAAAAAAAGCTCTCCCTATTCTCCACTTTCAATTATGGAAGAAAGACACTCTCCAAGGCTGCACAAACCTTTGCATGCCTGAGGAGCATATATGGGGACACACAGGGCCAGTGCTGCTCACAGAGGATGCCAGCCTCCCAGTGAGAGATGCTGCTGGGTAGACAGCTCCCTGATCCCCATAGTGTCCCTGATCAATGACACGGCCTTTTCTTCTTTGTTGTTGTTGTTTAAAGATTTATTTTCTTATTTGAGAGTCAGAGTTACAGACATAGAGGGAGAGACAGAGAGATCTTCCATCCAATGGTTCACTCCCCAAATGGCTGTAACAGCCAGAGCTGAGCCAGGCCGAAGTCAGGATCCAGAATCTTCATCTGGGATTACCAAATGGGTGGCAGTGGCCTAAGTACCCAGGTCATCTTCTGCTTTTTTCCCCAGGTCATTAGCAAGGAGTTGGATTGGAAGTGGAACAGCCAGGACATGAACCAGCATCCATATGGATAACAGTGTCACAGGAGGCATCATTACCTGTTGTGCCTCAATACTAGCCCCTCTTTGTTGTTTTTTAAGACCTATTTATTTGAAAGGCAGTGAGAGTGAGAGGCTGAAACAGAGAGAGACAGAGAGAGAGAGAGTGAGTGAGTGAGAGAGAGAATATCTTCCATCCACTTGCTCACTGCTCAAATGGTTCCAATGGCAAGTGCTGGGCCAAGTAGAAACCAGGTGCCCAGAGCTCCATCCAGGTCTCTCAGATGGTTGGCAGAAGCCCAAGTACTTGAGCCATCTTCCACAGCTTTCCCAGGAACGTTAGCAGGGATCTGGATAAGAAGCAGAGCAGCAAGGACTCAAACTCATATGGGATGCCAACGTCACAGGCATGGTTTTAACCTGCTGCACCACAATACTGGCCCCAACACACACAGCGTATTTTCCACAAATACCACCTTCCAGCTCAGATCAACTTTCGTCCTCAAGAAGCTACATCTGTGCAAGAGAGGAAGACTGGAGGTTGGATGGAAGGCAGAGGATGGAGGGCAGGAGCTGGAAAATGTCCTTTCCTGGCCATTACAGTCCAGCAAGGATGCACTGAGGCCACCTGTCCTGTGTCACCAATGAACAGGCACAAACATGCCCTAAAGGCTGCCCATAAATTTACACAGCAAGAATAAGACCATCAATATCTGGAAAACAAATGGTGAGTCAGGGCTTGCTCACTTCATTTCCATATGTTAATTCTTCTGAGAAATAGCTCCCAACCTCCCAGGCAGGACTCCTTGCCCTATGGTCTCACAGCCAGTTGAGCCCACCTCAGCCCACAGTGCATACAGAGGTGGGGTGGCAGCAAGTCCGCATCCCTTTTAAATTGTGAGCTCTTTCCAGCCCAAGCTGCCTATCCCTTCATCTTCATAACCTGCCCAGCATGCCTCCCAGCATGCAGCAGCCCTTAAAGGTTAGTGTTTGATGAATGAATAAGTCAAACCTATTATTATACTTTCTGTTCTGAGTTTCTCAATGCTGTGGGCATTTAGGTGGGTAGAGAGGGGAGGACAGGGTATTCCACTCATGATCCTGGGAGGGGTTTCATCTTCCAAGTTCTGAGAGCCAACTCTGGGAAGCTGCAAACAAGTACAAGATAGTTAAATCTTGGATATGCTCTTTCACTAACTGCTCCTCAAATCAGCTGTCAATGCCAGAGCCAAATAGGGTGGGAAAAGCTCACAGCTGTCCCAGGATTCCTGGTCAGAAAAGAGATGCAGGAAATTGAGTGAAGCAAAGAGAAACAAAGGAGAAAGGGAGAGAGGGGGGCCTCAGGCTTCAGTCACAGCCTCCAATGAAGAGCCAGGTAAGCAAATGAAAGGGGTCAAACTACTTTCAATAGTTTCTTCAAACCACTATCTAAAGAAATACTGTTACTTAACCATGACATCAGTGGAAAAATTTAATGAGATATTTCAATCTTCTTTTTCCTACTAAATAGTGGATGTATCTTCTCATGGAATTATGAGATTTTAAATAGAATTCACGTGATGTGTCTAAACTAAAACCAATTATTTTTCTTAAACAAAATTTCTTACACCTGAATCTTTCATGTTGGTTTTACTTTGCCTGGATTAAGGGCCTAATTAGAAAGAGAAATAATACATTTCTCTTAGTCACAGGCCAGCAGGGTTATCACTCAGAAAATCACCCGTGTTTGCACCTTTTGAGTTCCAATCACTGAACACATCATGGAGCGAGACCTCTACACGGGATTCACTTCTTTGGCTTTTTTCTCAAGATTAATATATGATGCACTGAAATAAAATGTAAAAACGAAAACAGATGCATGTCAATTTTCCTCTTCTCTGCTCTTTCATAATACACCTCGGTGACTTGGGGATTTTTTGTTTGTTTTTCCACTTCACCAATTTAATTGCAAGTCTGCTGCCTCTTTGATGACCACTGAAAAGTGTGTCTATTCAGCGAGTGCATTTCCCAGTCTTTCTGGAGGTGCTTAAGTGGGGCTTTTGCACCTGCCATTCCCAGGCTGTCTCTGTGGGCAGGACAGAGTCACCATGATGTCTGGCCCTTGGGAGTTTCATTTATCTTTATTTTCCTCTGAAAGAGTGAGTTCCATACAGCTGTGTCTTTGCCTAATGCAAACAGTTGGAACTTACTGTGCCCCAAACCACTGAAATGCTAAAAACATAACTGAAAATTCAACAGTAATGGACATAATCAAAGAAGATAAAACTCTATTAAGATGAACAAACTTCTACTCTATGGCTCTGAGCTCTATGAAGGCAACCTGCAGACAAGCACTGACTGAGAACGCGACCCCATGCCCAGCTAGAAGAAGGCAGAAAGACGTCCTGACCTCTACCCAAGCAGCAGGGTCTCCGCACACTTTGCTTTGAACATAGGTGGCAATCATAAAACACGGTGTCAAGGCCCAGAGTTCTCTGATCAGTGAGGCACACTACGGCCATCCTCCTTTCAGGCTGTCAACTTCATGCCTGGAAAGACTTGGCATTTTCTTTTTAATTAAATGATTCTAGCTGGGAGGAGGGGAAGGCGAGACAGTGACCTTCATTTTAGTACTCTGTAAATGGTGCTACAGGAGCAGCTGCTTTGAACTACGTTGAAAGATAGTGCATTGCCTAAGAGACACAAGGTCTGGAAAAATTAAAATAATTTCTAGTATTTCCAACTCTTCTATGTAAGGACAACAAATTTAAGTTTACTTCTCTCTCGGGTCAACAGTAAGGTCACGCCATTCACGGGGCAGACTGTTCTCATTTAGTAATGAGAATTGAGTCAGACAGGGCATCTTAAACTTTGTCTTAATCCATTAGCCATTGTCAGCTTCTCTCAGCAGGAAAATCTACCTTGGTAAAGCAGAAATAAAAATCTATGCAGGTTATGACTCATTATCTGGTCCACACAGTGTGTGCATGAATGTGTGTTTGTTTGTTTGTCTTTGACAGGCAGAGTGGACAGTGAGAGAGACAGAGAGACAGAGAGAAAGGTCTTCCTTTGCTGTTGGTTCACCCTCCAATGGCCGCCGCAGCCGGCACGCTGCGGCCAGTGCACCGCACAGATCCGAAGCCAGGAGCCAAGTGCTTATCCTGGTCTCCCATGCGGGTACAGGGCCCAAGCACTTGGGCCTTCCTCCACTGCACTCCCTGGCCACAGCACAGAGCTGGCCTGGAAGGGGGCAACCGGGACAGAATCCAGCGCCCCAACCGGGACTAGAATCAGGTGTGCCAGCACCGCAAGGTGGAGAATTAGCCTATTGAGCTGTGGTGCCAGCCTTGAATGTGTGTTTTAAAATGTTTATTTTGGTGCAAAAGTACTGAAATACATGCATACTTGTGCATGGTTAGCAAATAGTATTATTTGATGAATAAACATTTTGCTTTATATTGAGACACCAAACAAATGTTGCTGATGTTAATATTTTTAGCCGATATGCCAAAAATTTTACCAAGATAGGCAGACATTCAGCAGTGGTTAAGACAGTGGCTGGGACTCCTGAATTCTGAATTGGAGTGCCTGGGTTCACATTCTGGGTCTGCTCCTGACTCCAGCTTCCTGCTGATGCACACTCTTGGAGGCAGTAGGTAATGGCTCAAGTAGTTACATCCCTGCTGCCGACATGGGAAACCCAGATTGATCTCCAGTTTCCCAGCTTTGGCTTGGCCCAGCCTTGGCTGTTGCAGCCATTTGGAGAGTGAACCAGAAGATGGATCTGTCTCTCTGATATTCAAAAACAAATAAAAACTTATCAAAAACCTTCTACAGATGATAAGGGAAAAATAATTTTTACCTAGAAATCTTTTATTTAAAGTATACAAATTTCATGCATTTCATATACACAAGCTTAGGAACATAATGATTTTTCCCACTTTACCCACCCTCCCACCCACACTCCCACTGTTCTTCCTCCTCCCTTTCCTATTCCCATTCTTATTATTTACTAAGATCCATTTTCAATTAACTATATACACATGACATTAACTTTACAGGAGGTAAAATGTACAGCAAATAGAATGAAAAAAGAAACTATTCCTCAGCAGCTGAGACAAGGGCTGTTCAAAGTCATCACACCTCAGTGTCAATTTCACTTCTACAGATTACCTTTAGGTACTCTTAGTTATTACAGATCAGGGAGAACATACAGTATTTGTCTTTTTGGAACTGGAGGATTTCACTAAGTATGTTTTTCAGTTGCAACCATTTTGTTGCAAATGACAAGATTTAATTATTTCTTACTGCTTAGTAGTATTCCATGGTGTATATATCTCATAATTTCTTGATTCTATCTTCAATTAATGAGCATTTGGGTTGATTCCATATCTTAGCTATTGTGAATAGAGTTGCAATTTACATGGGGGCATACAGCACTTTCTCATGATGATTTCATTTCCTGTGAGTAAATTCCCAGGAGTGGGATGGCTGGGTCACATGGTGGATCTATACTCAGCTTTCTGTGGTATCTCCATAGAGCCTTCCACAGTGGCTTTACCCGTTTACATTCCCACCAACAGTGAACACGGGTACATTTTCCCCACATTCTCACCAGCATTTGTTTGTTGATTTTTGTACGAAAGCCATATTAACAGGGGTGAGGTGAAACCTACTGTAGCTTTTTTTATTTATTTGTTTGTTTATTTATTTATTTGCCAGGCAGAGTTAGACAGTGAGAGAGACAGAGTTATAGACAGTGAGAGAGAGACAGAAAGAAAGGACTTCCTTCCGTTGGTTCACTCCCCTAATGGCTGCTACGGGCCGACACTGCACCAATCCGAAGCCAGGAGCCAGGTACTTCCTCCCAGTCTCCCATGTGGGTGCAGGGACCCAAGTACTTGGGCCAACCTCTGCTGCCCTCCCGGGCCACAGCAGAGAGCTGGACTGGAAGAGGAGCAACTGAGACTAGTACCTGGCACCCCAACCGCGACTAGAACCTGGTCTTCCATCCACTGGTTCACTTCTCAATTGGCTGCAATGGCCGGAGCTGCGCCAACCCAAAGCCAGGAGCCAGAAAGTTCTTCTGGGCCTCCCACGTGGGTGCAGGGGCCCAAGGACTTGGGCCATCCTCCACTGCTTCCCCAGGCAATAGCAGAGTGCTGGGCCAGGACTTGAACCCTCGCACACATGGGATACCAGGACTGCAGGAAACGGCTTCACCGGCCCCAGTTGCACATTTCTTACCTAGATTGTTTTTATTGAGATCCTTGGGCTCTATATAAACTCTGGTTGTTAATCCTTTATCAATTGCATACTTTGCAAATATTTTCTCCCATTCTGTCAGTGCCTTTGCACTTTGCTGAGTACCTCTTTCGGCAGTGCAAATTTGATGTAATTCATTTGTCAATTTTGGCTTTGACTGCCTGTACTGTACTTCTAGGGTCTTGTCCAAGAAGTCTTTGCCTGTGGCAATGTCTTGCAGGATTTCCCCCATTGATCTCTAATAACCTGATGGTATCAGGTCATAGATTTAGGTCCTTAATCCATTTGGAGTGGAAGTTTGCCACCACAGATGAGCGAGGCAGTGGTGCTCTCTTAGCCAGTACAGGATCTAGGTAGCGGCCTACCAACAGCACGTGGTTCCCACCCTGTCTCAGGTGTCGCTCCCCGTCTTCGTGGAGGAACGACACAGGACCCTGCGCTGTTCTTTCGTCTGCTCGGCCCTTCCCGGGTTTGCTGCTGGTTCTTCCCGGGTTGGCTACCGACCCTTCCACCTCCGTGGAAGGGCGGTTCCCCCTGGCCACTTTCCCCACCGCCGGCCGGCTCTCTCGGGGGCTGCACAGGTGTTCCTCAGGTGTTCCCCTTAGATGTTCCTGGTGCATGTTGTCTCTCTCCTCCTTTATAGTCCTCTTCCGCCAATCCCAACTCGGCTGCCCACACGCCAAGTATGCTGCTCTCCTCCAATCAGGAGCAGGATCAGCTCCTGGAGGTCATCACTCAAGTTGGCAAGAGGCAGCTGCGTAGAAGCTGTTTCCTCCTCTCCCAGCGCCATATTGTGGGAGAGCAGATGCATAGAATAAGTCTTAATTCCAGTAACTTAGTCTAGTCCGAGTTGCTCCCCACACTCAAGGATATAGCTCCCCAGTGCAGTGGTTCTAGCAGAGCTCCCTCCACAGCATCACAACAAAGTTGTCTGAAAGTATGTTTTCTCTTTGCTTAGTAGAGTTGTCCAGTAAGTGGTCTGACAATAGCAAATTGCCATTTGATATAAAACCTTGCTATTTCCTTTTTTATTTGAGAGAAAAGGGGTCACAAACAGATGGAGAAACAGCTCATATATGCTAGTTAATTCCCCAAGTTCTCAAATATCCTAAATGCCTAGGGCCACTGAGAACAACAACAACAACAAAAATTCTTGAAGCAGCATGTGAAGACTCAACACTGCCCCACCCTCTGGCCAAGTACAGAGTAAGTGGGAGGAAACCTCCAGCTTCCACCTCCTCACGGAAGGGTGAAGAGTTGGGCTGTGAACGAAATTATCCCAGTTTCTCCAGGTTCTACCTGAGAGCCTCTGTTTCACCTGACTCAGGGCTCTGATGGGACTTGGCAAACTGCAGATGTCTGGGGAGAGGGAGTGGGAGATGGGATGGTTTACACATGCGAGGGTGGTTGGGGTGGGGGGGGACTGCTATAATCCAAAAGTTGTACTTTCGAAATTTTTATTAAATAAAAGTTTAAAAAAAAGAACAAGCAAAACAATCAGACCTGCATGAAGTTGGAGAGGCTGGGTTGATTGTTGAAGGTCTTCTGTATGATGTCAATCTGTGAAGACTGGGAATGACAGAGAGATTTTCTAATGCACAGGTGCCAACAGAGTGCAGAAAAATGAAGACACAGGGAGGTATAATTCAAAAAACAAACAAGATAAAACTCCACAAATTGACCCCAATGAAGCAGACATATCAAATTATCTAGTATGTAATTCAAAATAACCACCATAAAAGATGTCTAATTCAGATAAACAATGAATGAACAAAGTTAGAATTACGACAAAGAGAAAATTTTAAAAAGAATCAGAAAACTTAAAGCTGAAGACTGAAATTCCTGACAGAGCAAGCAGAAGAAGCTATCAACAACCTCAAAGACAGATCATGTGAAATTATTCAGAGGAGTAAAATAAATCTGTAAATAGTAAAGAGATTCAATCAGTAATCAAAAACCTCCAAAGAAATATCCAGTACCAGGTACCTTTCTCTGAAGGGAGCAAAGAACTTCCACTCTGACTATGACCCTGTCGGAATAAGATCGAAGTCAGCGAACCCAAAAGACTTCCATTGCCTTGGCAACTCATGACTAGAGACTAGGGAGATTACTGACACCATAAACAAGAGTGTCAATTTGTTAAGTCAACAACAGGAGTCACTGTGTACTTACTTCCCATGTAGGATCTCTATCCTTAATGTGTTGTCCAATGTGAATTAATGCTATAACTAGTACTCAAGCAGTATTTTACACTTTGTGTTTCTGTGTGGGTGCAAACTGATGAAATCTTTATTTAATATATACTAAATCAATCTTCTGTATATAAAGATAATTGAAAATTAATCTTGATGTGAATGGAATGGAAGAGAGAGCGGGAGATGGGAGGGGTGCAAGTGGGAGGGAAATTATGGGGGGGGGGTAGCCATTGTAATCCATAAACTGTACTTTGGAAATTTATATTTACTAAATAAAAGTTAAAAAAAAATATCCAGTACCATATAACATCATTCTATCAAACATTTAAAGAATTTATAGCAGGCTGGCACCACGGCTCACTAGGTTAATCCTCCGCCTTGCGGCGCCGGCACACCAGGTTCTAGTCCCGGTCGGGGCACCGAATTCTGTCCCGGTTGCCCCTCTTCCAGGCCAGCTCTCTTCTGTGGCCAGGGAGTGCAGTGGAGGATGGCCCAAGTGCTTGGGCCCTGCACCCCATGGGAGACCAGGATAAGTACCTGGCTCCTGCCATCGGATCAGTGCGGTGTGCCAGCCGCAGTGCACCGGCCGCGGCAGCCATTGGAGGGTGAACCAACGGCAAAAGAAAAGACCTTTCTCTCTGTCTCTCTCACTGTCCACTCTGCCTGTCAAAAAAAAAAAAAAAGAATTTATAGCAAATCTTTCCAAATCTTCCAAAAATCTTGAATAGGACACTTCCAAACTCATTTTTAGAGATCAGTATTACTTTGACACCAAAGTCAGACAAAGATGCTTCAAGAAAAGAAACCATATGCATCCTCCCTGATGTACATCAACACAAAAATCCTCAACAAGATGCCAGAAAACTGAACTCAACAGCAAATAAAAGGCATAGTTCACTCTGACCAGGTGAGATTTATATATGGGATGCATGAATTAGTCAGCACGTGAAGATCAGTTAAAGCAATGTACCATAATGCCAGAATAAAGGATAAAACAAATCTTAAGACCACGTTATTAGATACAGAAAAAAAAGAATGAAAAATTAAACAGTTTTCATCATAAAAACTTTCATAAGAAACAAGAAATAGAAGGACATGATTTCAACAGAATAAGGCCCAGCTCACACAATGAAAAGACCACACACACACACACACTACCATGCTCAATGGTGGGAAACTGGACACTCCTCTAAGATCAGGTACAGATAGCCACTTTTGCCACTTCTATGCAACATAGTGCTGGAAAACTCAGCTGAAGGAATTAGACAAGAAAATAGATAAACAGCGTCCAAATCAAAGAGGAAGAAGCAAAGCTGTATTTGTAGATTACATGATCATGTACACAGAAAACCCTTAAGATCTCACACCAAAAACACCACAAAATTCAGTAAAATTATATGATAAATCAACACACAAGATCAGTGGTTTTCTATACATGAACACACACACACACACACACATATATATAGGCTATGAGCCACTTCCTCTTTGATTCCATCCTCAATTCCCATCAACTTCTGTGTGTATTTACAGAATAGCCTGCTTCCAAAGGAGATACAAGGATTTCTGCACGTCCCTTCTTTAGACAATGCTAAATTTCTCCTGGGCTCAAAAACAGGTCGAAACTCACTTCCCTCATCCATGCACAGTTCACACAAGAAAGGAAGCAACATGTATTATAAGTGACTTCATACATACATGACCTCAATTCCACAAGCTCCTGGAAAATCATTAGAAACTGCAGACTGATAACTCTAACTCTCCATTTTTCCAAATACGATCTCTACATTTATACCTTAAAAAAGAAATCTTCCCATTTTTAAATTTGGAATTATATGTGCTACATATCAGGGAAATACTTTATGAGGCTGGCTTCAAAACAAAATAAACCCCAAACTGCTTTTATTTTTTGTTAACTTTACCTTGTTATTATACCTCTTCTGTTTCTACGTTTACTTCACATATTTTATGATAATAACCTCAGAACTCTCCTCAAGCAACAGCCCATCCTCCTGTGCACTCTTTACTCGCCTAGGGCCATTTGATGAGAAGATAATCTTTCCTTCCAGTATATTATATACAATTGGGTGAAAACAACAACAAAAACACTAAACATGCTTCAAAAATAATAAGATCCCACGGGCAAAATCCTGCTGTGAGATATATTTATGTTTGTTAGCTTTGCTAAAACAAACAGGAGTGGCCTGTCTCCAGCCCAGTGAGTTTTACCCCAAGTGGACCTGCTACAAGGTTGCAGAGTTCACAGTTCTCCTAAGGACAACAATTAATCTGAGACTCCCTGGTCAGCTTCATTTCCAAAGAAGGAATTCCCCTCATTTCTTGCCATTCCTTTCCCTAATCCATGATCATTTTTGTTAGCCTAGGAATAAAAAGACTTGTGAAGGACTTCCAAACATGGAATCAGCTACCAGTTATTTATTCATATGATTTTAAATTAATGTTGATCCCCATTTGCAAGAAAATGAGACTGTGGGAAGGACAGTGCTCATGCAAGTTAACACATGGTGACAAGCACACTCCTTTGCCAGGCACTGAGAGGTCAGCCAAGGAAGAAGCAGCCACCTCTGCAAAAGCTCGCAGCCTTGTTGTGTCCTGCCTTTAATAAGGCAAGGCAGAAACAAAGCATCAGAGATCAAGAGCTTGGGAATGGGGAGACACACTCCTGGTGAGTCAGGCCCTAGAGAGCCCCGTCTGAACCACAAACAGCACTGTCTAGAAGCAGACCCTACCCAGAGGACATCAGCCCTGAGTCAGCCTTGGAAGGGTTTGATGGGCGAAAGGAAGGGAGATCAAATGCCTGAGCAGAGTTGGAGACATCAGATACAGTCTGGAGTCAGCTGTGAATCCCAGGTCTCTGCATTGGTGAGGGAGTTCATCCAACATTGCTGTACTTTCTCCTATGGGTTGATATTCACTGCTAACATCATTAGCCTGTGGTGTCTCTCAGCTGCTAAGTTAATTTAGAGTGGTCATCTACTCCTAGAATCACTCCAAAAATAATAACAGTGATTATTGCTAATCTAGGGTTTAGATTCAGGAAGACTGAAATGACTCCTTCTTAACCACCATGGCTATGATCCAGTTCAGCCAAAGATTCATCTTGACGAATTTTATGAGAAAAGTCAAATCAAAATATAGACTTAAAAAATATTTGGGAGTTAAAGACCAGATACAAGGCACAGGGATGGAAAGCATGATTATCCACCATGTAGGAAGGAATCCAACAGACAAAAAGATGTCTCAAGGTTGCCAAAGTTCTCTAAATGCATAGTCCTCAGGGAGTGAAAGGAAGAACAGCATAGATTACCTGCAATGGGACCTATTCTGAAAATCACCATGTGATATAACACGAGAGTTTGTGAGAAGCTGCAAAAGGGGCTTAACTTGAAGCTTTTAAACAACTTGCATCAATACTTTACACATTACTTATGGGTTGCTTGTGTACATGAGTATGTATATGTGTTAAGTTCTTCAAAACAAATTAAAAACTGAAGCAAACTGCCAAGAGCTGCTTGGAAAGACAGGATAGTGCACCTACAAGGAGACTCTTAGCAGATTAGTGAGCAGAATCGGCAGGAGGCAAAAAAAATTTTGCTCGAGTAGAAGACCTAAATTCCCACAAGGAACTCCTAAACACAATTGCACATTGAAATGGCCCAACCTGAGGACACCTGACAAAATATAATCCAGCCAGGAGGGCGGGCAAAGAGTTATTCACACTGCTCAGAGTTTTCATTTCAAAGTACATCATGATAATTCTTTACTTCCATTGACAAAATGACATTAGTTTTTCTCCAATGATTCTCTGTATCTTTTATCAAACCAGAGGAGCCCACTGACAAATGGATGGCATACTTGCCTCAAGTTTAGGAATTTCTCATGGCTGATCCCATCTCTACAACTTGAGTCTGATTCTCACAGAGAGTCTGGAGGGTACAGTGTATAAGAATAAGGGAAACTTTACCAAGTCCCTCACAAAGTCCTAGGCCTGCTCTTTCTGCACAAGATCTCACAAGTTCCTGATGAAGCCCTGGGAGGGGCACACTTTAACTGCCCCTGTTTAAAGATGAGGGAACCCAGTAAAGAAAAACAACAGAAAGTAACATTATAACCAGAAAACCACCTCCTCTTTATAACCCCATCTTCTGAGTACCTTGAAGAGCGTCCATCTACACCAAACCAAAATGGGATTTTTTTTTCATATCTCTAAAATTCACAGCAATTTGAGTTATAAAATACACTTGCCACATGGTGCAGGTGGACTTGCTGGTGTTCAGGCAGGGAAGGCCTGGGTGCCCTCAGACTCCTCCCATGAAGCCTCCAACAATGTCATCACTGCTGGTAGGAAAAATCTGAGCAGAGGAGACTACCAGCTGACACACTACTAACCAGAGCCACGTGGCCGAGAAACTGCTCTAAATGTCAGCCCCTTGGAGGCAACAACTCTCTGGAAGCAGGACTCCTTCCCACGACTCCCTGCCTAGAGCCAGAGGCTGGGACTGCTAGGACACAAAGCCAGGCAGACTGGCCCAGGACTTCGCTTTCCAGCCCTGAACCTTCTGCCTGTGTAGCCAAGGCCTCAGGATGAGAGAAGGGCTCCAAGGAAGCAAGGCCATGTCCTGCCTCTCCCAGCTAGGCATGTGTCCTCCAGGAAAGGGGGAGGGTAGCACAGACATCCCTGCAATGGTGCTTGCACTGTGAAGCATGGGGATTTCAACAGAGCCCTTGCAGGTTGGTAGCTCAGCAAACTCTTGTGTCTATGATTAGCTTTACAAAGTAGAGCCTACAATCAGATTCCCTCCCTTGGAGGAGTCTGATACCAAAACCACTGAGGCCATCGTCTCAAGGACAATTGGAAGAGGGCTTGTAGAGGGATTTTCCTAAATTTAAATTTTCAAAATTTTTTTAAGATTTCTTTATTTGAAAGGGAGAGTTATGGAGAAAGAGAGGGAGAGATAGAGAGGTCTTCCATCTGTTAGTTCACTCCCAAAATGGCCACAACAGCCGGGGCTGGGTCGGCCAAAACCAGGAGCTTATTCCAGGTCTCCCACATGGGTACAAGGGTTCAAGCAATTGGGCCATCCTCCACTGCTTTCCCAGAGAGCTGGATTAGAAGTGGAGCAACTGGGACTCGAACCGGCACCCATATAGGATGCTGACACTGCAAGTGGTGGCTTAATTCACTACACTAGAGTGCCAGACCCTAAAATTTTATACTTTTGAAAAAATTTATAAATGAGCATACAAATTCTAAGAGAAAAACAAGACTCTTTATTAAAAAAAAAAACAACCTCCTTTAGCATTTTCTTTTCTTAGATTTAGTGATTAGACTATGTGATTTGTCAGGTCTTCAATAACTTTTATACTTGAGTTATCTTCAACAAATCCTAAATAAAAGATTTTATGGGATTTATTGCCAGTGGAAAAGTCCATATCTGTGCAGACACAGAACAAAGCTGCCCATATATTCACAGGACAAGGTCAGCGTAGGCAGAGATAGCCTAATCGAACGCAGTCAAGCATATCAACAATATTTATCGAGACTCCCCTGAATGCACAGCATAATGCCAAACCCTGTAAGATCTTTATCCTTCAGGCTATGCAAGAGCCGAAAGTCGGCCTCATCGGTGCAGAAGCCCTGACCTCAGCCTGGCACGCAGTGCCTTCCTCACGTGGTCTCCATCAAATTTGTAGCCTTCAGTCTAACACACCTGCCCCTAAAACTGCACCGCACCCCTCACTTCCCAGACTGACCCAGCGACGTCTCAGGACCTGGTCTCTCCTGCTGCAGATGGGAGGCAGGGCTGAGGCCAAATCCTCCGCCCCCCTCCAGCTGCTGTGCAGACGTCTCAGTGGCCCCCAGCTATCCCACTCGGCGCGGATGTCAGCAGCCTGCCCGGTCAGCTGCTGCAGAAGTGCCCTGCATCCCTCCTCACCCTCTCCCTCCCCGAGTGTTCTCCCTCACCAGCTGCAAGCACTCCCTCAACCCCCTTTTCAGTGCCGTGCTCCTCAGACCACTGGAGGCCCCCTGACCCTGCAGCCACTTTCTGGTGACCTCGCTTCCTCCCAGCATTCCAACAAATCCCAAATCCAGACCTCCAGCTGGCACCGCTTTCCAAAGCCACAGACCCGGGTGCAGGTTGAACTGTGTCTCCCAGAACTACCTAACCTTCAGTACTCACGAATGGGAGCTTCTTTGAAAATGGACAATGTAGGTACAATCAGCTGAGGCCATCCTGCCTGAGGGTGGGTCACCAGTCCAGCATCACCGCTGTCCTTGCCAAAGAGAAGACACACACAATGGCACACAGAACCACACAAGCCTGCTGGCCCTGCACACACAACACGAGGACAAGGGCCCACAGCCCGGACCACCAAGGATGCCAGCCAACCTCCAGAAGCCAGGACCGAGGGATGGCCCTTCCCACCCCGAGATCTCAAACGTCCAACCTCCAGACCCGTGAAACCATGAATGCCCGTTTGCCCCGCCACCCGGTTTGGTGGTTCTCGTCATGGTGGTCCCCGCAAACTAACAGTGACTCTGGGGTCAGTTCCTCCGCCACCACCCCACAGGCACGTCCCACTGTGCACACCGCCCCTCTCAGCCGTGGGCCGGCTCCTGCTCCCAGGGCTGGGGTCGGGAGAGGCCCTGAGACCCACACACCTCCAAGCCAGGCACCGCGGCAGCGCTCCGCAGCCACGTTCTCTGCCCCGACCTCCTGAGCACACCCGGAGTCCACGCTCTCCTCTCCGTCGCCGGACCACGGTCTGTCTCCACACGGGCTGCTCCACAGATTCCAAGTGTCGGCATCCCCGATCGCCCCCCGCCCCCCCAGAGTCCACTTCAAGGCACACGGCCTCCACAGACCACACACCGGGCTCCCTCCCGCCCTTTCCAGGATACAGGTCGCACCGTGACCACGAGGACCCGGCCTGGTCCCTCTGCACCCCGCCTCTCGTCACCGTGGGAGCCACGCGCGCTTCCGATGTCTCCTCACCTTTCACCCTCGGCTGCGCTGCCCGACTGGGCCCCACCCCCTGCACCCCGTGATGCAGGCGAGGGGGGCCCGGACTCCCCGTGTCGGTGCCGAAAAGGGCAGAATTCACCCCACGGAATAAACGAGGCAGCGCGCGGGCCGCCCACGCGCAGAACCACCCAACTCGAGGCGTTCCAGGCAAGCGTGAGAGAGAAAAACCCCAAAACAGTCCCTCTAAGAGGGGGCGGGGCGGTGCAGAGCGCGCCTCGCGGCGCAGAGCACGGACCGCGGAGAGCCCTCTGAGAGGCGGCAGCGGATTTCCCGCCTTCCACCGCTCTTACAAGGAAGGGGCGGTGCCCCACGCGGATTGGCTGAGGGGCAGGGTTTGAGCATGCGCCCTGGCCTCCAGTGTGGCAGGTGCATCCTGGGAAGGTGGGCGCGTCTCTTTGATGGAGGCAAGGGCTCCAGCGGGCCTGAGCTTTACCTAAGTGGTTACACCGTATCGGCGGGGTCCTCGCTGCCTGCGGTGTCCCTTGACTGTGTTAAGTCACAGTGGCGCCAGCAGGCTCCAGGTCTTTCTAAGTCCCTATCCCTGGCATAAGACCTCGAACCTAAGAGAATCTAAAGAAAGTTTGTGGAAAATGAAACTAAAAGATAATGCGGGGGGGGGGGGGGGGGCAAGTGTTTAGCATGGTTAAGGCACTGCTTGCGATGCGAGTATTCCAATCAGAGTGCCGGGTTCAGGTCCTGGCTCCTTTTCCAACTCCAGCTTCCTCCTATTGTGCACCCTGGGAGC
This sequence comes from Oryctolagus cuniculus, assembly GCF_964237555.1. Classification (NCBI taxonomy): domain Eukaryota; kingdom Metazoa; phylum Chordata; class Mammalia; order Lagomorpha; family Leporidae; genus Oryctolagus; species Oryctolagus cuniculus. Next base: position 197,561,871 of record NC_091433.1, read on the forward strand.
AGCAGGTGATGGTTCATGTGGTTGGGGTCCTGATACCCATATGGGAGACGTGGGCTGAGTTTCTGGCTCTTGGCTTGGGGCTGGCCCACCCACAGCTGTTGGAACACAGGCATTTGAAGGTGAACAAATGGAAGATTTCTCTTTGTCCCTCTGCCTTTCAAATAAATAAAAAGAAAAAAAAAAAGATGTGAATTTTCTATGAATCACCTGAATCCCCATTATATTAAATATTCAGTAACTATTTTCTTAACTGAACTCATTACAAAATGCACATTTCCTGTCACAGCTGTATGAAGTTCTAGGCAGCACTCATAGGACCTCGTCCCTACCCTCGGACACATAAATCGGAAAATATATAAAATAATATTGATGGAGACAGGGATTTGGCCCAATCTCCAGTTATTACAGTCACTTTCCAGATTCAGAATCGAGACCAAAACTGCAGCCTCCACACGCTGCGATGTTTTCATGGAGGAGGTGCAGCCTGGAGCTGGCGCTGCCCAGGTGGGAATGAGGGAGCCAGGGGAATATGCGCCAACACTGAAGAAGTAGCGCAGAGGAAGACCTCAAGCTCCACAGGTGGCTGCTGAAGTTTAAACTCATCACAATAAATACAACTAAATGTTTAGTTTCTCCATCATATCTAAACTTCTGGAACTAGATGGAGGGCGGGGAGGACTCATGTGGATGTGCATTCTGAAGGGATCCTGACAAGAATTGGAAATAATGCCTCACCCTTCTAGACCATTCTGAGGGTATCTGGGCATGCATTAGAAAGCCCCTCACCTTCCTCCAGGAAGTGAGTTTGGAACAGTCCATGAGGGATGTGAGGGACATGGCTCATCACAGAGAGGGTGGGAGGAGCAGAGGCTGGACCCTGCAGATGGAGAGCTACAGCCCCGGTCTGGAGAGTAGAGACGCAGCACTTCACAAAACAGTGACAAGCGCAAACTGTTATGTGTCTGAAAATGCTCTGTCACATGCAGGGAGCTGTGCAGACATTACGCCTACTTTCGTTATTTTTACTGTTAGGCTGCTAGGTCCAACAATATGTGTGTGTTCCAGACCATAGAAGAAGCATGCTTTAAAAATAGGCCTCCGTCTTAGGTTTGATTCCCCCAACACCTAGCACAGATCTGGCTCCTGGGGAGCACACCATAAACATGGTAGTGTAAATGATTTGAATGAGTGGACACTGAACTTGGCAGTCAACAGGAAATCAGTGCCTTTTTAAAGTAAATAACCCAGAATTGGCATTGTCGCACAACATGTTAAGCCACCACCTGCAATTTCTGCATCACATATCAGAGAAACAGTTCAAGTCCCAGCCGCTCCATTTCCAGTCCAGCTGCCTGTTAATGAGCGTAGGAAGGAAACAGAAAATAGTCCAAGTATTAGGGTCCCTACCACCCACATGGGAGACCCAGATGAAGTTTCTGGCTCCTGGCTTTGGCCTGGTCCAGCCCCAGCTATTGTAGCTACTTGGGTAGTGAACCAGTGGATAGAAGGCATGTCTCTCTCTCTCTCTCTCTCTCTCTCTCTCTCTCTCTCTCTCTCTCTCTCTCTCTCCTCCACTCCCTATCTCTGTAACTCTGCTTTTCAAATGGATATTTAAAAAAATAAACTCATGTGTCATGACTAAATGGTGAAAGGGAATTAATTCATCAGACTGTGTTCCCCTGCTTGTGCTGAGACATCTCCATTTTGCTTTTCAAAGATCTCCACGTGTGAGTCCAGGGATCCCCCAAGTCTTCAAAGGCACACACAATCCTGGTGGCACCAGAATTTTGGCATCAATTGAGTTCCACCTGTGTTCTGAGCTTCTGCAGCAACTGGAAAGGCAAATTATACGTATCTATGCATAAGCTAAGATGTGCTTTATACGCTGAATGCCGGGATAAAACTGACAGGAATACATCTCATCATGTTGAAGCAACTGAGAAAAACACATTGAAGAGCAGTAAAACAATGTAAAATACAGCTAAAACTCATGATGGTATGCAATTTACTTTCTTCTCTCACCATTTGGATCCCAGGGGAGAGTGATGTCACTATTTTGTTATTTATAGCTACTGAGACACAGCCATATGAGACTTGGCTGAGAGATCTGGATTGCAGACCATTTGTTCTCTGCTTTTATCATTAATCATCTCCCAGCCAAACACTGGAGCTACGGCCACGTGGAGCCCACACTCATGTCGGCCCCAAGCCAAACACTAGAGCTGTGGAAATGTGGCACCCACACTCACAGCTGTTACAAGCTAGGGCTACTGGCTGCCAAACAGCAGGTTGGCGTGGGTGCCATTTGGGCCAGAGATGGTGCAAATACAAAGCATCGCAGAGCAGGCACTGAAAGGGAAGGCAGAAGTCATCTGGTCCTACAGCCACTTCCCAGATTGCAAGATGGCAGCCTGATGTAGGAGCAGCCCCTACCCCCACCTCCGGCTGTGAGGACATGAGCCTCTGTCCTGACTCCTCCACCACCCAATGCCATGACTTTGGGCAAGTGACATAAATGCACCTGGTCTCTCATTGGCAAAGCCCTTGCCCTCCTCTTCATTGTGGGACTCCAGTCTGACAGGTGCACTGAGCAGACAGACATGGTTTGTTTGGAACATTCTGCAGACTGCATATCATGCCATAGAGATGGGCAAGCAACCAAATCCACATCACTGGGGATCCTTCTGTGGATAGCCAAACGTGACACAAATCACTCATCTCAGAAAAAAGACTTTCCCGGAAGACACTGTGAGAAAACAGAAACAGAGACTGGAGCGAAGCCACCAGGGAACACTAAGGGTGGATGGCGACGCTGGAAGTCTGAAGAGGCCAGGACACCCTCTGCCGCATACCTCAGAGCAGGCATGGCCTGGCCAACACCTTCAGTCACTGCTTCTTCGTCCAGAACTGTGAAAGAGAAGTTTCTGTTGTCTTAGGCCCTCTAGTGTGTGGTTGTCTGTTAGGGCAGCTCTGGGAAATTGATACGCAGGGAGCAGAGAGAGAAACGACACCCTCCCATACCACAGAAGGAATTTATTCTGCAGATTCATAACCAAGTGACAGTACTTCCCAAAAAATACATATTTTATTAGCAATTACAAAACTTAACATCTAAACATGATTTAAAAAGTATGCCATTCAAGAAATTTTCAATGTATATTATTAAACACTATACTTGAATTTCTATTTTTTGCACCAAATTAAACTTTTCATTCTTTTTTCCTTAAATTTTTTAAAGTACTCCCATGCAGTTCCATTTGTAAACATGCAATTTAGTAACAGAAAGCTGATCAGTGATTGCCTGAGTCAGGGTGGAGCAAGGAGCTGATGTCTCAGGGAAATGTTCCATGTTTTCTCATCAGTGGTAGGTTCATGAGTCTGTGTATACTCTTCAAAAGTCTTTAAATGCATATTTTCAGTGGATGCAGCTCATTGTATATCAACTCAGATCATTAAAAAACAAAAGGTAACATCATCACACTAAAAATCGTAAATAGACTTTCTATAGAACTGTTGTTCCCACGACTTGGCATCAGCAATAGCACTGATAAGCCGTATAAAGTCCAAAGGGCCCAATTCTTGAGCAGTGACCCACACAGAGCTCTCAATGCCATTCAACATAGCATGTCTCAAGACTTAAGTCATTTCTAAATTAAGGGAAGGTTGCTATGCTCCAGATACAGTGACTAGAACTGCAAAATTATTGTTAACAAGGAACACATTTTTAAAAATTTCACCCAGATGTAGGTTTTTACAATAATATTTTAGCCTATTTATAAATCAATTTTTTCATTTTTAAATGTTCTGCACAGTGCATTGTGTGATTCTGGTAGATCACTTAACATTTCATTTATACTTTTGGAGCATTTGTGCACGATTTTTCACTCACTGGAAGCAGCAGGTAGAAACAAACAATGCAAACACATCTCCAAACATGTTCATCTTTAAAATCCTAGGTCTCCATGGGTCACATCTACATAAATCACACTACAGCAAATGATCAAATATAGACATTTCACCTAAAATCTACTAAAAATCAGAGTCTAATAAAAAATGTTCTGCATATACTAATAGATTATGTCATTCATGGGCCTCATGAAATTTTACTAAGAGGGGTTTTTAGTGTAAGACACACACTTCAATTTTCTCCTAGCCTTCAGTTGTCTGTGATCCCAAGTAGATTCTTATGTCCTTTCAGCTACAAAGTGACCATACATCCAAGAGTCATTTGGCATGACGGGCCTCAGGCACCACCAGTACCCATGGAGGAGCTGCGTCCCCTTCAGCCAACAGACACCATGGGAGATCAGTGTCCTCGAAGCAGTGCCACAAGTACACAGGAACCCTCGCAGACACATCTTCCTGCACATCACCATAGTCCAGGAACCCCAGGGAGCACAGTGGCAGAAAGAGCTTCTATGAAAATCGCTAAACATCTGGATGGGCAATACTTCATAAGCACTGTGACCTAAACGGTATGCTTTACACACACTGTCTTTTCCTCCCAGTCACACAGCTGTATATTGCAACTGTTTCAGCAATGTGAGATTGGGAGAAGGTGGGACTTAAATAGTGCTTGATAATCAATAGAACGACTGTTTATAAGCTATCAGTTCCAGATAATACTCTCCAATATTTATAAAATTTTAGCCACTCTATTGTAACATAAGCCCAAAACCAAATTAAAATGTCAGCAGTGTAATAATATGGTCAGATTTTTTAAAAGAATTCACACAAGTTGAATTATTTCAAGTATTGTTAGTAATATACTGAATTTCTTTTTGTTGATATTGTTGTTGTTGTTATTTGACAGGCAGAAAGAGAGAGAGACAGACAGGCAAACAGACAGACAGAGGGAGCTCCCACTCAGTGGCTGACTCCCCTGAACATCTGCAATGGCCAGCTAGGACTGAGCCAGGCCTAGCACAGGAGCTGGATGCCGCCAACACAATCCAGGTCTCCCATGTGGGTGGAAGGGACCCAGCTAGTTAAGCTATCATTGCAGCATCCTATGGTCTTCATTAGCAGGAAGCTGGTGTCAGAAACAGCGCCACTACTTGAACCCAGGTGCTCCAATATGAGATGTGGCATCCCAAATGTGGCTTAACCACTTGGTCAGATGCCTGCCCCCATACTGAATTGTTAAATGCATCGATGTCTCAGTGGTCATGAAACCAACACCACGGAAATTCTCAACCCACCCCAGTCCACTGACCATAGGACATGACTGTCCAGGTCCTCATAGGCTGGCCTAAGTGCCTAGGACCAGCCTGATCCAGGCCCTGTATTTGATGGGTAGGTTGCCCCCTTTCTTCATGAACCACGCAGAGTTTTACTAAAATGAGTCAGAGCCATTACTCAGAACTGCATCTCTGCTGATTTTTCACAGGACTTCAGAGGACAGCTATGGCTGCCCACCCATCACTCCGCAGGCTCCTCAGGACAGAATTCTCAGCTTCCATTCCTTCACCCTCTAAACAAAAGGTTTTGTTTTTTCCCTGCAAGGCAAGCAAGCGAGTGGAGTTCTGCAGCGCAATCACCCTTTGTCATGTGGACAGACTGATTACAGGGAACACTCGAGGGCTCCGCTGTCCACAGAGGCATTGACTCTGACACCGCGTCATTTCACAATGCTCCAACTATCTTTTGAAATAAGAAACAGATTATGACTGAAATGGTGAAAGAAATGCCCACTGGAGCACCAAGCTCGGTCTCCATGGCAGTAACTGCAACCAAACATAGCATCCTCTTTTCCATCCTCCGCTCATATTACGGGAAAAGCAAAGGTACACAATGGCTCTGTCAGAACCTGGGGGAATAAAATATAATTGGGAAGAAATATGTGTCCTTGCTCTGTGCAGGAAAACGAAGCTTCCAACCTGAAGAGTCAGATGACAGAAGCTATTCTTGAGGCTACAGAATAAAAACGAGGGCCCCCTCTGCTCACAACTGGAATTCAAGTAGAAGAGGGCCCTGTCTGTGCAGTAACTGTTATAATTGGACCAATTAGCCAGCTTTACATGTCTTGTAGAAGAGCAGGATGCAGCTGTGTCATTCTGAGTGAGCCCAGTTTTCACGGCTTATATTAAAAACATGTGTATTTCAAGATGTTGGTTATTAATTATGCACACCTGAATCATTCCATAGACATTATCCCAGTTTAGGGGATTAATAACAATAAGGATTGATTTCAAATTTCCAATGCGTCATGATCCCTGACAGCAACACAGCAGGATTCTTATTTCTCTTCTTTACTTGGACTAATAGGTACTCTGGAAATACAAATGACCACAAAAAAGAAAGCAGCTAGGTCCCGTCAAATAATCAAGATGCTGCCAGCAAGGATTCATTCAGAATATATTTATTGAGTGATAATTGTGTGCTAGACACTATCCCAGACTCGGCAGATGCAGCTGTAAAAGCCAGACCCATATCACTTCCTGCTTGGAGCTGGTATCTCAGCAGGAAGAAGCTCCTGTAGGATATAGAGAGATCCATGAAGCCCTGGGTCCAGAACATATGAGAGGTGTGTGTTAAACTCAAAAAAATAGTTATTGGGGCCAGCACCGTGGCGTAGCAGGTAAAGCCGCCACCTGCAGTGTCAGCACCCCTTATGAGCACCAGTTCGCGTCCAGCTGCTCCACTTCCAATCCAGCTCTCTGCTATGGCCTGGGTAAGCCGTAGAAGATGGTCCAAGTGCTTGGGCCTCTGCACCAGCATGGGAGACCCAGAAGAAGCTTATCTCTCCTGGCTTCGGATTGGCTCAGTTCCAGCCGTTGTAGCCATTTGGGGAGTGAACCAGTGGATGGAAGACTCTCTCTCTCTCTCTCTCTCTCTCTCTCTCTCTTTCTCTCTCTGCATCTGCCCCTCTGTAACTCTACCTTTCAAATAAATAAATAAATCTTTAAAAAGAAAAAAGAAATAGTTGAGGGTTTTCTGGGTGTCTGCCACGAAGACAAAGATGTTACTCTTGAAAAACTTCAGGTCAATTAAGTAGCTACTATTTACTGGGTGGCACCTATGAAATCTGGTGGGCATTTCATAATGCACCATTTAATAACTGCTAGGTAGGCTTTATGATCTCCACTCAAAGGAGGAGTCAGTCTGCCAGTGAGTCAGCTTGCCTGGAATGGCCAAACCAAGGAGAAATGCAGGTGCAAGTCCTGTGTCAGAGTCTGTCCTCCGTCCTGTTTTTACTGTTGCCCTCCAGGTTAGGCACTGTGGACTACAGATGAGTCCAAAGGAACAGATACCAGTCAAAAGTTGAAACGAATGTTGAGTAGAGGAGCAACATGTAAGACTGAAAAAGGATTTCGATGATCAGAGCCAAGCATTGATGGGAGGGCCAGCATTTTGGCACAATGGGTAAAGCCACCACCTGCTACACTGACAGCCCATATGGGCACCAGTTCATGTCCTAGCTGCTCCACTTCTAATCCAGCTACCTGGTAATGCTCCTAGGAAAGCAGAAGATGGCCCAAGTACTTGGGTCCCTGAAACCAATTTTGGAGACACTCAGCAAACTCCTGGCTCCTGGCTTCAGCCTGGCCCAGCCCTGGCTATCTGAGGTACGAACCAGTGGATAGAAACTCTCTCATTCCCTCTATGTAAATCTGACATTCAAATAAATAAATCTTTTTAAAAGTTGAAGGGGCCACGCATATACACTTTCAGCCCTTCACACATAGAACCCCTCTTTAATTGTTCAAGTGTTTAATATATACACAGTCTTAAACTCCTCACACATACAGTTCCTTCAACTCTTCCACTGTCAAGGAGTTTCTGCTTTCCCTGCACGACCACCTAAATCACCCTACAGGAATGAATCAGTAGTCCTCACAGGAACACCTCAGCCAAAACAGGACCATGCCCAGCCATGACTTTCCAGTGATTGGCAAGCAATAACTCCATGGAATCCAGTTCAAAGCCATCCCCCAATGGATCTTTGTGTACACAGCATTTCTCATCACCTACTCAGCAATCATGTTGAGAGACCCAATAAAGTTAGACAGAGGTAGAGCTTTCTGTGACTCTGAGAGAAGCCTGGCAATGCCTCTGTGCTGAAGCTGGGTTTCATCCCATCTGATGTGTTCTCTTAGGGTAACATTGCGGCTCCCCAGATCTTACCTGTGTCTAGCACGTATATCAAAGGTTGTTTAGTACAAAGCCTTTAGCTAAAGTAGATTTACTAATAATATACTAGATAATCTTAGAGGGAAAAAAAGCACCTGATGTTCACATGAGAGGAAAGAGGCTTGGGGATTCCATGGTGGATGAGGAAGCTCAGATATGGAGCAGGAATAAGTACCACACTTTCTGCCTCCAGATCGCTACTTGCCACCCTATAGCTACACCAGCAATGAAGCTTTCCACAGATTCCTCCTCCCCAGGACCCATGATCATCCAGCAGTGACCAGTGCTGCTCAAGGGCTTCAGAAAGACCAATCCAAAGACTCTGTTCCCTATGTGAAGCAGATGGCAATGAATTCGTGGATGCCTATTGCAAGCACTGATGTTCGTGAACTGTCAGATACAGCTGGACATGGCCTCTTCCTTGGCATTCAACCTCATGAAAATCATAAACACAAGTAACATCTCAGTAGACAAAGTTTTAGTTCTGGTTGAGCTCATGTCACCAGTTAGCATAAAATCTCAGTTCATTTTATGATACACAAGCAGCACTCTAGCCCCTCACACGGTATTAGAAATGCAAACAACAATCAATGGAAACAGAGAAGGGAAGCCCAAACAAACCTATGTGGCACTGTTTATTCAGAAGGCAAGTTTTCAAAATCTTCCCATTAGTAAAACTACCCATGTATACAGAGCAGTTCACAGCCTGGAATATATTAATTTAGACTTCTGTCCTTACCTTTCTGATCTGACATTTCTAAACACCCAGAAAAATTAACCATTTTATTTTGTGGGAACGTTAGCAACAAAAGGCTGGCTCCCCATTGCAAGAGAAATCTTGGTGGCTTTTTGCTTGCTGTAATGTACCGTTGCATTTCTGAAAATAAGATATGATGCTTGCTACAGCAACTCAATCTCAAAACCATCAATACTTTAATAAGCCAGGAAGAGTCATAACTCCAAATGCCATTTAGGGAGTCACTGGGAGCTGTTCTGCTATTTTCTGTAGAAACCAAATATTCTTGCCCACTCTCTGCAGAACTGTCTGCAATTATTGCAGTAAAGTAGAAAAGGCTAAATTGGAACAGAAGGCTTTACTGTCTTCTATTACTCAATCATGGTGAAGATCCATACAGCAGGCAGTCTCTGAGGAATCTCCAAAGAGGTGTCAGCCAGCCAACCAGAGGCCAGCTTCTCTCCCCTTTGATCTATTGTTTATACTGGTAGGCAAAGGGCAATTAAACATCAGAACCAGCAATCCGTGGAGCTAAGCCAGATAGAGGGAAAAAGCATTAAAATTGGCATTAACTCACATTCCTGCTGCAAGGAGGACGGGGTGCCCCACCTCCGGCAGGCAGGGAAAAAAAACAGGAGAAACACACCAGCGGCTCCATTCCTAATGCCCTTCAGGGTGGGGAAGCTGCATTCCTATCTTTCCCTGAGACCTCTACACAAAGGTGACACACCTGAGTGCTGGAAGAGCGTGCTGTACACCTGCCCATGTCCAGAGAAAGGTACCTGAGTGAAACACACAACAGTTAGTCTATTATCTGTCAGATCCTTCCCCTTGGGGGAGGGGAGGAGTGGATCCTGGGCTAAGGAACCACTCCACTAATAGGAACTACTTTCCTTGCTTCTTGTAGTCTTTATTCATGGCTCTCATTAATCATCATGGCCATGGCAACAACTGTGCAGAGGGGCTGAGAAATATTTCACAATATAAAAACACATATCACTCTTAAATGTGTACATATGTAAGTTTAGATTCATCTTGAGTGAACTGTCAGATGGATTCTAGATGCAGCAGTCATGAACTATAAGAATGATTCACTATGACCAAAACTAGACTTACATAACACTTCTAGAATTGTAGGATCCTTTCATTTCCATAAAAATATCTAAATTAATTTTTAAAAAATTAAATTTGAATGACTATTGAAATAATTTTGTTTAACTTTTGGTATTAATTTTGGTTTATATCTTGCCCTTTAATTTTAATAATTTTTAATGTTTAAGAGCAAAATAGTACTCTTGAAAACATCAGAAAGATAATTTAATTTTTAACCCTAATTTACTCAAATTTATTTTACAGGCATTATATTCAAATTTTGTATTTTAAGGGAAGCTACATTTTTCTTTCTAATCCTATATATCAGAGTCTGGAGAAATATGCCTACAAAGGGCCAGCTTGACATCAATGAGAGTCAATGGAAGTTGGCATTTTACTAGAAATAGAAAACATAACAATAATCTTAAATAAGAACAAAAACATTGAAAAAGACAGTCTTTTAAATTTTAGGAAAAGAAGACAACAGAAATAAACAGATTTTTGTCAAGAATGACCCAAACTGATCTTCTGTATATAAAGATAATTGAAAATGAATCTCGATGTGAATGGAATGGGAGAAGGAGTGGGAGATGGGAGGGTTGCAGGTGGGAGGGAAGTTATGGGGGGGGGGGACCGTTGTAATCCATAAACTGTACTTTGGAAATTTATATTTACTAAATAAAAGTTAAAAAAAAGAATGACCCGTATAAAATTTGCAAACAAGGCACTCTGGTTTTCCAAACATTTAGCTACTGATCCAAACTGTAAACAAGAGCAAGAAAACTATTCTAATCAAATCCATAACTTCAACACTGACATTTTTCTAACTTCAGTCATAAAAATGTATTTTAAATTTTTACTTTGTTTTTATGAATGAAACTGATGGGAAGACATGAGGGACTTTTATTGTAACCATTTATACTTTGCTTTGTAGCTCTCTAATGTTAAAAAATACACTGTGAGAGCTCTGCTTGCACTCTGACCCTGGTTCCCTGAAACTGGTGGTCGGCCTGGACAGCAGGCAGGGGAAGGTGCTCACCCAACGGTGACTGACGTGCAATGGTACTGACCCTCTACCCAAATCTTCTCCTCCAATGAAAGGGCTTTCTGGCCCCCTGTGCAGATGCTGCACAGCTGTGCCCATCTGGAATGGCTGGTCAGCCCACTTTCACATACTTCAACATTCAACTTAAGTCGTCTGCCTCTTTGACATTGCCACCTGTCACAGTCCATGCGCTTGAGTCTTTCTCTTCTCGGTCTGTATGGCACACATGCTTTGTACCCCAGGAGGCAGCCTGCTGTGCAGTTATATTACCAAGGAAGGACATCTTACTTCCCCAACCAGGTTATCCAGTGAGAGAACTGCCACAGCTAAGCACTCTTAGGTACTTTACGTTCACTGTGAAAGTAAAATTCACTGAAGTGACAACTGGGATGGTTAATACTAGATGTCAACTTCAGTGTAATTAAGTGAGACCCAGATAGCTAGCAAACATTATTTCTGGATGTATCTGTGAGGGCTTTTCTGGAAGAGGCTGATATTGGAATCAGTGATATTGCTCTCCCCCAGGGTGGTGGTCACCATCCAGTGGACTGAGGCTTATGTAGACATTGAGACAAAAGAGGAAGGAAATTGTCTCTGTGATACTCTTCTCCTGCACTTGGACATAAGAACTCCATGTTCTCCAGTCTTGGGACTCTGGCCATTGTTAGGCATTTCTATTGGACAGAGCAATATTATCATCTTCCCTGGCTCTCTGTTTTCCACATAGGTTAGTATGGGACTTCTCAGTCTCCATGATTACCTGAACCAATTTCCCTAATAAAAATCCTCTGTCTCTGTCTGCATGGCTATATCTATATCTATATCTATATCTATATCTATATCTATATCTATATCTCCTATATAGATTTTACTAGTCATTTCTCTGGAGAATAACGACTGATACAACAACTAACATTTGCCACAACATTACAAAATCAAAAATTCTTTCCACTCTCTTAAGTTCCCCAAATTCCTGCTAGCCAAGTTCTGACCTGATACCATCAAATTGCTAGCAGAAAGCATTGGGGAAACTCTGCAAGATGTTGGCATTGGCAGACTTCTTGGAAAAAAATCCAGAAGCACAGGAGAAGAGCAGGCAATCAAAGTCAAAGTTGACAAATGGGATTTCATCAAGCTAAGAAGCTTTTGCACTGTAAAGGAAACACTCAACAAGTGAACAGCTTTCAACTTCAATAAAGTGAAGAGGCAACTGACAGAAGGGGAGAAAATATTTGCAAATTATGTAACTGATAGACGTTTAATATCCAGTATCTAAAAAGAGCTCAAGAAACTAAACAACAACAAAATAAATAATCTGGTTAAGAAATGGGCAAAGGACATGAACAGGCATTTTTCAAAAGATGGAAATATAAATGCCAATAGACACATGAAAAATGCTCAGGATCACTAGCCATGAGGGAAATGCAAATAAAAACCACAATGAGGTTTCACCTCACCCCAGTTAGAATGACTACCATCCAAAATTCAAAAAATAATAAATGCTGGCAAGCATGTGAGGAAAATATACTGCTGCTAATATACTGTTGCTGGGAATGTAAACTGGAACAATCATCATGGAAGACAGTATGGATATTCCTCAGAAATCTGAAAATAGATCTACCATATGACCCAGTCAGTCATCTCACTCCTAGGAATTTAACCGGACCAAATGAAATCAGCAAATGAAAGAGGTATTTATACTCCCATGTTTACTACAACTCAATTCACAATAGCTAAGATATGGAATCAACTTAGATGTCCACCAATTGATCACTGGATAAAGAAAAGGTAGTATGTATACACTACAGAATACTACTCAGTCATAAAAAATAAATCCTGTCTTTTACAACAAAATGGATGGAACTGGAAACCATTATACTTAGTGAAATAAGGCAGTCTAAAAAGACATATATCAGCCGGCGCCACAGCTCACTAGATTAATCCTTCACCTATGGGGCCGGCACTCCGGGTTCTAGTCCTGGCTGGGGCACTGGTTCTGTCCTGGTTGCTCCTCTTCCAGTCCAGCTCTCTGCTGTGGCCTGGGAAGGCAGTGGAGGATGGCCCAAGTGCTTGGGCCCTGCACCCACATGGGAGACCAGGAGGAAGCGCCTGGCTCCTGGCTTCGATCGGTACAGCGTGCCAACTGTAGCAGCCACTTGGGGAGTGAACCAACGGAAGGAAGACCTTTCACTCTGTCTCTCTCTTTCTCTCACTGTCTAATTCTGCCTATCAAAAAAAAAAGACATATATATTTTCTCTTATATGTAGTAATTGGTATAGTACAAAAAATATATAGGAACAAAATGGACATCTTGTGATTTGATTGTTGTTTTCTGCCCTTGTTTATATGCCTGTTGAACTGCAGTCTTTATACTTTTTACTTGTTGAATATTATGGTTAGTGGTACAATAATCCTCTGATTATAGAGCAGATCAAAATTATGCTTTTTGCAAAAATTAAAGAAAAGGAATGAAGGAAGGGAAGGAGGGGATTAAGGGAGAGAGGAAAGAAAGTATGATTATCTTCTTAGAATGGTACCCATGAAATATATGAAATCTGTTCTCTCTATATTAATACATTTTTTTAAAAGTTCACAATATAGCAAAGCGCCTTATCAGATGCTGATAGCAGAGTGGCTACTCAGTAAAAACACAGTGTTTTTTTTTTTTTTTGTAGATATCAAAGAAAAACAAAAGAACTCATAGCGAAGCTAAGCTTTAGATAATCATGCAGAATGCAGTTATATGTGTACATTTCCCCATAAAAATGAATTCCATGAGCAACATTTGCCTTAGCAGTTAAAATACTAGCTTTCCAAATCAAGTGCACTTGGTTCAATTCGAGCCTCCTGTCAATGTGGACCCTGGGAGGCAGCAACGATGACTCAAATGTCTGGGCTTCTGGGCTCCTGCCACCCATGTAGGAGACCTGAATTGAGTGTCAGGCTCCTGACTTCGACTTCACCTAGGCTTAGCCTTTGCAGGCATTTGGAATGTAACCACCGAGTAGGAAAGCTTGATCGCTTGCTCTCTGTCCCTTCTTCCTCCCTTCCTCTCTCCCTCCCTATCAAATAAATAACATTTTAAAAATTTTAAACTCCAATAATAATATTACTCATGTATAAGTAATGGATATAAAATACTTATTTTTCCTGTCTCCAATGTATTGCCTTAGAAAACTGTCCCCCAAATTAACTGAACCTTTTGCCATGAAATGAATTAGGAAACTAGAAAGAACACTTAAAGGTTAATGTAATATGTAAAAATATTATTCTATTTTTACAAATTTCAATAAGATACTAAATAGGTAAGATACTAAAAAAGTCAGTCTAGATATTTGGGTATTTGTCATTGACGGCTTAGCTAACTGTGGTAAAATAAGAAAGAGAACTTGAGTTATTGATAGTACAAAGTCTTTATTTCTCTTCATTATTTTGTAGAAGATCTGTGTTTGCTATAGAAACAGGAGAACTATACACTTGTAATAAAAAGACCGTTTGAGATAAGCAATTGTTGCATGATATCTAGCCTTTAACCCAAAACATTTAGTTTGTCCCAATTCAGTATTTTGATAAAATACTTCTTAGGAATTGGTAGACCTTTGGTGGGGTTAATAGAGGAAGTTGTATTTCCCATTAAACCTGCTCATCTATGCAGTGGTGGGCTGGAGCCTGCTCACATGGGTCACAGAGCCCATGGCACACACTCCTGCCCACAGTGCAATCAGGGACATCGCCTGATAACTGAGCATCAGCCATGGCGGGGATATTTATCCCATGGAAGGTGATAAGTAAGGACTCCTCACCATACTCCAAAGAGCCAGTTGTTACACTGCTGCTTTTTATTTGCTTGTTTCTTGGCCAGAATATTCTGGGCAGGTATATTGGAGGAAATTATATGAATATTTTGACTATAATGTTAAAGCTTATAAAAAAAAACAAGCATAAAAGGAAGGATCATGATCATAGACAAATGTTTAAAGGGATAAAGGACAGAGTCAGGGACTGCGCGTTCAGCACAGTAGTCAAGTTGCTGCTTGGGTTGCCCACACCCCAAGTCCCAGCTCCTCTGCTTCCAGTCCAGCATCCTGCTGATGTGCAACGTGGAGTCAGCAAGTCATGGTTCAAGTAGCCGGGTCCCTGTCATACATGAAGGAAGCCTGGATAGAGTTCCAGGACCCTGGCTTCAACCTGGCCCAGCTCTAAATGTTGCAGGCACTTGAGGAATGAAACATCAGATGGAAGACCTTCATCTCCATTTCAAATAAAATGGAAATAAATTTTAAAATTTTAATGTGTTAAAATAAGAGTCAGTAATTTTGGTTAACAAATGAGATTGCAGATATTAATAAATACAAATTTCTATATTTTCCATTTACTTGTGTCTTCTAGCAGCTTCTGTATTAAAACTTCAACACTAGCATGAGAAAATATAAACTAACTTGTGATGTTTAAAAAATGTGAAAGGGGCCAATATGTTGGCATAATGGGTTAAGCCACCAGCCAGCATCCCATATCAGAGTTAGTTCAGGTTCCAGCTGTTCCACCTCCAATCCAGCTTCCTGCTAATGTGCCTGGGAAATCAGAGGAAGATGGCCCAAGTGCTTGGGCCCCTGCACCCACATGGGAGACCCAGATGAAGTTCCTGCCTCCTGGCTTTGGTCTGACCCAACCTCGTCTGTTGCAGCCATTTAGGGAGTGAACCAGCGGTGGAAGAGCTCGCTCACTCGCTCTCTCTCTCTATACACACACACACACACACACACACTGTATCTCCCCCCTCCCCATAACTCTGTCTTTCAAATAAATAAAACAAACCTAAAAAATAAAAAATGTGGAGCCAGCACTGTGATGTAGTAGGCTGGGCTTCCACCTACAGCACCAGCATCCCATATGGGCACCAGTTCGTGTCTTGGCTGCTCCTCTTCCAATCCAGATCTCTGCTATGGCCTGGGAAAACAGCAGAGGACGGTGCAGGACCTGGAAGAAGCTCCTGGCTTCAGATCAGGTGCTCAGCTCCAGCTGTTGCGGTCATCTGGGGACTGAACCAGCAGATGGAAGATCTCTCTCTCCCTCTATCTGTCTGTAACTCGACCTCTCAAATAAATAAAAACAAAAATGTGATAAAGAAAAACATGTCAAAAATCAGTTTTCATGAAAAAAATCTTAAGTTTTCATTGGCCTGATTTAAGAAGAGCAGGAGGAAGCAGGGGACAAGGAAAAAGGGGCACAAACGTGCTGCAGCCTGCATGGAGCTCTCTCCCAGTCAGAGGCCGAGCTCAAATCTCCAATCCTTCTACCCCTAAGCAGTCTTGTCTTGGGCCAATCACTATGAAAGTTCCAGAAATAGGTCAGAATATGTCACTATGAAGAATTAGAAAAAAACACAAATCTCACCAATTCTCAATTTTTTAGATTTTGTATATCCTATATTTTAAAAATACTTATACACTTTAAAAATTTTATTTTCAGGACAAGAGTAAGCTTAATTGTGATATTAACTTGTTTTCTCATCAAAATAAGTGAAATAGGAGCTTTATTTATTTATTATTTATGCTAATGTTTTACATTGTTATACTAGTAAATGTTACCAAAGATATACCACATCTAAAATTCTTTTAAAAATTCTCTAAATGTCTACATTCATATTTTAATCTCATGGTCCTGTTTTAAAAATTACTAATTTGAGAGGTTAGTAGACAAAGAGTTCCCAACCACTGGTTCATTTCCAAAATACCCACAGTAGCTATGGCCAAAGCCACAAGCCAGAAACTCTACCCAGGTCTCCCACGTGGGTGATAAAGACCCAGCTACTTCAGTTATTACCTGCTGCCTCCCAAGATGTGCTAATATTAGCAGGAAGCTAGAATCTGGAGTTGGGGCTGGGAATTGAACCCAAGCACTTGGATCTTGGACATCTTAGTGGCATCTTAACTTCTAGATCAAATGTTCTCCTATTAGATTATTTCATCAAGCATTTAAAAAGCTAAGAATTATTTGTTAAGAGGCAAATAAAGCATTGCATGAGACATGGCTGTGTACTTAAAGCTAGGCTTTCTCTGAATTTTTTTCTCCATTGTTTAGCTGAGTCACCAGCAGAGAGCTCTTCTGGATATGCCCTAAGCACAGATAAAGTAACCATGATCTCATGATAAATTTCACTTTCAGCCAATTCACCCTCTCATGATTCAACCTGTGTCCATCTGTTTTCAGGTCTATTCCAACTTTAATAATATTTCATGAAAAGACAAGAGACAGCCATGAACTTCCTAAAAGGGCTGTAGGAAATGACCAGGAACCCAAATAAAGGGGAGTTGCCTACTTTAGGATGCAAAGAAGACAGACAACTTCCCTGCTCTTCCCTAGACTCATCCAAGATCCACCTGCTAGGCAGCCTTGGCAGCTAGAACAGTGCACACAAAATCTGTGTTCCAAACTCATGTATTTTCCATAGCTGAGAGCCGCCTTTCCCCTGCCCTTGCATTCACTCAAGGTCTGCAGTAGTCTTAATTTGCATGCTCATAACAAGTTTTGTGTCCTTGATTCTATTCCATATTGCATTGAGGGTAGCAAATTATGTGAGGAAAAGGAGCTGTTTAGATAAGCACTGTGCAGGGAGTAAGAAGAGCTGCCTCACAGGATAGAGAGAAAGAAAGAAAACTCAAACTGAAAACAGCAGGAAACCAAGGATCTAGAATGGGTCTTTCATGCCATTCACCATAAAAAAAATCATTGGTCCTTGCAATGTTCATCCTGAATGGAGACATTATGTTTATTGGGTATACATGCCGGCTTTTTAGAGCTACACTCCAGAGATTTGCACTGCATACAGGTGTGTGTGCAGGTGTACCTGCACCCTGTGACCAGAGCTCAGTGAGTAGTTAAACCGCTATTCCAACCTGCTGTAAGCACCTGCTGTGATCCTGAGAGAGGGAAACCCTGTCTTGGGTTACACTGTGCACCTACCCACTCTCATAGAGTACCTGTGAGGAAGCCGAGCAGGTCGCACCAAAGCTCTTCCCCAGGTTTGCCTCACTCTCAGTTTTCCAAAATAAACAAACAAAAAGATTCAAATCGAACCAGGCAGAGAAGCAATGGCATTGTCAATCTTTGCAACACAGAACTGTGCTCCCTAAGTGGAGGGAAGACTTTCTGCCTGCAGGAGTTTCCAGGCCAGTGGTCGGGCTGGAAAATCCAGACAGACCCAGAAACTTCAACCAGTAGAGGAAGCAACCGGGAAACAACGGGAAGAGAAATCGGCAGCACAGAATAGCAGGAGGGAGACACTCAGAGAGTGAGCACCAGATCTGCAGAGTCCTGCGGGGAAGAACCTATCTGCACATCCACGGGGAATGACCACCAGAGGAAAGAATCACCACAAGGAAATGGGCGCACAGGGCTGGGAAGAGTTCATGGCCCCACCATCCAGAGTGGATATGCATACCACACAGGCATGGCTGCTTCCTCCAGAGTCTGGAGAACCAAGCACCTGCCTGCTGTGCCAACATCTCCAGCAGGTGCCATGCTCACAACTCTCCACCTGGACCCAGCTCACTGAACGGCAGGAGAGAGACAGCCCCTAAAGCCAGTGTACACTAGGAGAGGGGGGCTGGCCCTAAAGTTCAGCCCAGAGAAGGAATGCAGCCCCTATGGGAATGTACAAATCACCAGACTGCTCCCTCTGCATCTACATCAGATGATGGTTTTCCTAACTCCACCATGCTCATCTAGGCTTTCCCATGCATATCCAACTTCAAATAAGATAATCAGTCCAACTAATACCAATAGTGCTTCAATTTTTCATCCAATTCACGAAATAAAATAAATGCTGCTGGTATTTGGATCTGTTGAAGATGAAAGTCATGGTACTGCTGGGAATGCTTTTGTAAATTTCAGTTAAGAAGTTAAGAATTAATGCAAAACTATGTTTTGTGGAGATCATTTGACTCCACATTAAGTGGAGCACTATGTAGTGACTTAATAATATTCTCCACAAATTAACAATGCTAAGGAACAGAACTGTACACGGCATTGGCTGTGATACACCTGTATTTTTCCACCAACCAGAATAGGAACGGTCACTGTCAAAATTGGTATCTTTACATGTCAAAGAGCACATGAGTTACACATGAATTTCGATAATGTTTATGTTGTTAACTTCAACATGGCATTACACACTTTCTCTCTGTTTCCTGCTGTCACATTGCAAGAAATGTTTGAGCTCTGAAAACCTTCCTTATAGACCAAACCAAGGGCCTTACAACTAGTTCTTAAATTTTCCTAAAGCTTGGTTGTATTTCATCCAAAATCAGTTGTAAGCCCTGCTCAAATTATTAAACAGTTAAATAATAAAATTTGCAACTTACAAAGTTTTAGAAATTTGCAGTTGCTGAAAAGAAGGGTTGAAAAAATTGAGGAGTTCATTGAAATCTATCCTTGCAAAAGCAGAGAAGATATCGGCACTGCGGCTCAATAGGCTAATCCTCCGCCTGTGGCGTTGGCACACCGGGTTCTAGTCCTGGTCGGGGCGCCGGATTCTGTCCTGGTTACTCCTCTTCCAGTCCAGCTCTCTGCTGTGGCCTGGGAAGGCAGTGGAGGATGGCCCAAGTGCTTGGGCCCTGCACCCGCATGGGAGACCAGGAGAAGCACCTGGCTCCTGGCTTCAGATCAGCACGGTGGGCTGGCCACATCGCACCAGCCACAGTGGCCATTGGAGGGTGAACCAACAGTAAAGGAAGACCTTTCTCTCTGTCTCTCTGTCTCTCTCACTGTCTAACTCTGCCTGTAAAAAAAAAAAAAAAAAAAAAAAAAAAAAAGAAGAAGAAGAAGAAAAAAGCAGAGAAGACATTCAACATGTAGGGATAATTAATGTTCAAGTGGATTCTGAATTGCTATAATTTCACCTGGAAATATCTCAACTTGTAGGAAGAATTTTTTTAATACAACACCTATTCTCAATTGGATAAATTTATATTTTGATCACAATGAGAAAACATTGAGAGGTCTATGATTTATATAAACTTGGTAAAAATCAGGCATAGAAATAACTTGTCTTGCAAAAATACTTGTCAGTAGAAATCATCATAAATGGAAGCACAAAGATAATTAAATATGAAAATATATGCCTAAGATATTTACCATTGCAATATTTTTAAAATAGATTGTAAAATTTTTCTACACTCAGCAAAATTTTCTGTGCTTGCCCAGTCCTTCAGCCCCATTAGAAAAAAGTTTTTCAATTACAAATGTAATAGTACCTAGAGGAGAGTCCATGGGAGATGTCAAAAATTTCAAACTTATTTACTACAAAAAAAATTTGAATAAAATTGTAGAAACCATAAAATTAAAAATAATTATATAATAAAGCATAGTTTTGGAAAAACATAAATGGCATTATCAAAATAATTTTAAGGATGCTATTAACAACACATGAATACATATTATGCTAAGAATAGCTATTCTGTTGTTTACAAGTTCAGATAATGTGGTGGAATGAGAAGGCTGTCCAAGATGGCCACTGGCAAGCAAGCGTCAGTTACTCAGGAATGGTTTTGGAAACCTCCTGGGAAACCACCTGGCAATGGAGCCTGCCTGGCAACGGACTATGACTGGTTAGGGCATAAACTGCCCCTTGACTGGATTGGCTGTCTCGGCTATATAAGCTGCTGTACCAACTGAAATAAATGAGTCTGCAGGCTGCTCACCTCAGGCCCGTTTTAACCAACTCCTGGGGTCTGTGTGGTGACTCCACGCCTCTTGCCCTCCTCTCAGAATGAATCCACAGCAACAAGATAACCAATATTTTAAAACTTCTATTTGTTTTGCTTTCATGGACATAGATATTTTATAATTGTTTTATATAAAAGCTTGTTTCAAAACGGTTTTTTCAACAGAATTGCCCTCAGATGCAATAATCTGCCTCCTTTCACTCCTTCCTTCTCTCCCTCTCTTCTGTCTCTCTATCTCTCGCTATTTCACACAAGAGATTTTAAAACGTTCATAAAAATGTATATTATCAGAAACTTATGCATGAATATTGAAAGTTGCTTGCACAAAAATAAATGCATCATTTAATTCCATTTTCCACAAACTTTCAGAAATACACTCAGATTATGTGCATTATGTTCAGTGTTTTTTTCTCATTATCAGAAGAATCCTGGTTCAAGATAAGTCATATGGTCACCCTAATCACCAGCTGAGTGCAGAGAGCTTTGGCTTTTCCTTCCCTCTGTCTCATGAGTGAGGAAGCCTCCACCCAGGGTCTGGGGAAGGAAGTTGTCATGTGTGTCAATCACAAAGCAAATGCTCTCAGGGAGAGAACCTGACGTGCCCCACATTGGGTGGCATCATGGCCAGCTGATGTTGATCTGCCTCTTGGACATATGAGCATACTTCAAAAAGTCCTTAAGAAATGGAATTCCAAGATGGTTTATTTTGGTGCAAAAAATGAAATCTATTCATAGATTTCTCATAATATCCATTTGCATAACCTTTTTGAGTGTTGGTCATATATAAATCAATGGAGAAGATAACTGAAAATACGTCACAGGTATACACTGGGGTACTACATTCCAACCTTTTGCCATGCAAAATAATTGGCAGAGTATCAAAAGGACCATCAAAAGCAATCTCCTTCTCCATAAAAGTAATGAAAACATTAGCAAAATCTTTCAGAATCTGCCTTTTGAGAACTCTAGAAATCAAGCAAAGGTTCACAGATATTCAAGAGATGTTTATTCAAAAAAACAACTGAAATCTACTTGCAACAAAATGAATGCAACTGGAGAATATTATGTTAAATGAAATAAGTCAGATATAGAAAGACAAATACCACATCTTCTCCCTCATATATGGAAGCTAAAGAAAGCTCAATCTGAGCATAGCATAGTAAATACTAGAGGCTGGGAGGAGTCTTGGGGATAAAAGGGCATTAGATATGGGGTACCAAATCAGACTTAAATAAAAGAAATAAGTTCCTGTATTACACAGCATGGGGTGACTACAGTTCATAATAACATTTGGTATATTTATAAGCAAATAGAAGGGAGGAGCTCTAAGGCTCCAACTATAAAGTAACAATAAGGAGATCCAGGATGATGGAATAGGGAGAGAGCTCACTGCTCTAACCTAAGGGAAGATAATTTAAAAAAAAAAAAGAAGTAGAGAGAGTGCAGTCTCAGGGAAGAGTTAGGGAGAAAACAGCAGAGGAAACTTCATACACATCAGAGGGACAATCTGGACCTACATGGAGGGTGTGGACACACGCAGGACCCCAGCGGCCTAGAGCCTCAGCACTAGCCTTGGAGAGTGAGGTGAGACCAATCTGCAGCAGCCCACGCCACTGACAATAAAGCTGCAGGAAGAGTCTGGTGTGGGACCGGCTTGGAGCCCTGTGGGGGACAGTGTACATGCCAACATAGAGGAGAAATTACTCTCTCCCCGAACACTCTACACCAGTGTCCTGTAAAAAAAAACAAGAGAGGGCAGGCACCATTTTGACATACGTTAACAGCTGAGCCAGCTCATGTCCATGCACATAGCAACCAGCCAAGTGGAGATACCTGAGACTGGCAGGAAGCACTGACAGGGGTCTGGGAGCTCGTGACTGTGGGAGGCTTGTGTGCTGGGACTGTGAAAACTATTGGCTGCATGGGAGGGTGCAGGTTGTGGCTGGGACTTTGGGAAGTCACTGTGGGTGGCTCCACATGCTCAGGGCTCCTGGATTTCCTGGTGAGGGTCATTGCTGTGAGATCTGTGCTTATACCAAGGACTGCACAGATCTTTTGTGTGGTTCTTGGGGCAGCAAGAATGAATATCATATTCACTGAGGCTAGCACCCAGGCACTGGTCTCCCATAAAGAGAAGTGAGTGTGAGATAATGCCAACAAAACAGAACAAACCTCCCCTCTGATTAAAATTAAAAAAGAGATTTACCTGGGTTCACTTTGGACACTCCCTTCACTCTGCAGCACTGAACAGAGCTCCCTGGCCACACTCACCAAATGGCTCTGGGTATTCACAGAGAAAGCGAACACTCCACTAAGCCACAGCGGCATAGTCCAAAGATAAAAGGCATAATGGGGGAAAAAAAGAAACCAACAAGAAACTCTAAATACCAAAAAATAAATGCAGCAATTGAAAAAACAAGAATAAGTAAGACAACATGATACCCCCAAAAAACCACAACACCTCAATATTAGAATGCAAAGATTATAGAAATGCCAGAAAATGGAATTCAAAAAATTGGTCATAGGATTACTTAGAAGTAATCAGAAGCAAATGCAAGAACTAATGAAATCAGTAAATGACATGAAAGAAAATTTCTCCCATGAATTAAGATCTTAAAGTGAAATATTTGAAATGAAGAATTCAATAGAACGAATAAATAATGCAGTGGAAAGCCCTATCAACAGACTCAGTGAAGCAGAAGAAAGACTATCTGAGTCAGAAGACAAATTTCCAAAAAAAGAATTGAAAGATTTGTCACCACCTGTCCAGCCTTACAAAATATGCTTAAGGATGAAACATGATCATCACTATTAAAGAAGGTGAAGACAGAGAATCTCCCAGTAAAAGTACAAAGAAACAATAGGAATATTTATGTGAAAATGTCAGGGTCAAGTCAGTACTTATATATTGTAACCTTGAATGTAAATGGCCTCAACAATCCAGTAAAAAGACATGACTGAGTGAATAGATGAAAAAACAAAATTCATCTATTTGCTGCCTGCAAGAAACACATCTAACCAATAAAGATACATGCAGATTGAAAGTGAAAGAATGGAAAAACATTCCATGCTTTCAAAAACAAAGAAGAGCTGGTGTAGCCATCCTAATCAGACAAAATAAACTTTAACAAAAAAATTTGCTTAAAGAGACAAAGAATGGCACTATGTAATGATTAAGGGATTAATTCAACAGGAAGAAGTAAATATTATAAACATATATGCACCTAATTACAGGGCACTTGGGAATCTAAAAGAAATGTTAATGGGTTTAAAGGGAGACACAGACTCCAATAAAATGGTAATGGGGGATTTCAATACCCAATTACAACAATGGACAGATAAACCAGGCAGAAAATGAGCAAGGAATCAACAAAGTTAATCAAAACTATAGATCAAATGGGCCTAATGGATATCTACAGAACTTTCCATCCTACAGTCACAGAATACACATTCTTCTCATTAATGCATGGAATTCTCTAGGATACAGCACATGCTAGGCCATAAAGCAAGTCTCAGCAAATTAAAAAAAATGAAATCATACCAACCATCTTCTCTGAGTACAATGGAATAAAGCTGGAAATCAACAACTCAGGAATCTCTAAAATATATGCAAACATATGCAGACTAAACAACATGCTCCTGAATGAACAGTGCATCATTGAAGAAATCAAAAGAGAAATTAAAAATTTCTAGAAAAAATGAAGATGACAATGCAACATATCAAAACTTGTGGGATACACCAAAAGCAGTGTTAAGTGGAAAGTTTAGAGCAATTGGTGCCTACATCAAGATATTGGAAATGTACCAAATTAATGAGCTATCAATGAATTTCTAAGAATTAGAAAAACAACAGCAAACCAAAACTAAAACTAGTAGGAGAAAAGAAATAATTAAAATTAGAGAAGAAATAAACAAAATTGAAACCAAAAAAAATACAAAAGATCAGCAAAATGAAGAGCTGGTTTTTTGAAAAAATAAAAAAAAATTGACACACCATTGGCCCAACTAACCAAAAAATTGAGGGAGAAGATCCAAATCAATAAAATTAGAGATAAAAAAGGAACTGTAACAACAGACACCACAGAAATAAAAGGAATCATCAGAAATTACTACAAGGACCTGTATGCCAGAAAACTGGCCAATCTCGAAGAAATAGATAGATTCCTGGACACATGCAACCTACCTAAATTGAGCCATGAAGACATAGGAAACCTAAACAGACCCATAACTAAGACAGAAATTGAATCAGTAATAAAGATCCTCACAACAAAAAAGCCTGGGAACTAATGGATTCACTGCTGAATCCTGCCAGACATTTAAAGAACTAAGTCCAATTCTTCTCAAGCTATTCAACACAATTAAAAGGGAGGGAATCCTCCAAATTCTTTCTATGAAGCTAGAATCACCTTAATTCTTAAACTTAAAAAATATACAATAGAGAAAGAGAACTATAGGCCAATTTCCCTGATGGACATACATGCAAAAATCCTCAATAAAATATTATCCAATTGAATACAGTAATACATTAGAAAGATCATTTACCCAGACCAAGTGGGACTTACCTCTGGTATGCAGGGATGGTTCAACGTTCGCAAATCAATCAATGTGATACACCACGTTAACAAACTGAAGAACAAAAACCATATGATTATCTCAATAGATGCAAGAGAGCATTTGATAAAATACAACACCCTTCTATGATGAAAACTCTAACCAAATTGGGTATAGAAGAAACATTCCTCCACACAGTCAAGGCAATCTATGACAACACCAAAGCCAGCATACTATTGAATGGGGAAAACTTGGAAACATTCCCATTGAGATCCTGAATCAGACAAGGATGCCCACACTCACCACTGCTATTCAATATAGTCCTAGAAGTTTTAGCCAGAGCCATTAGGCAAGAAAAAAGAAAAAATCAAATGGGTACAAAATTGGGAAGGAGGAAGTCAAACTATTCCTATTTGCAGATGACATGATTCTTTACATAGGGGATCCAAAATATTCCATTGAGAAACTATTGGAACTCATAGAAGAGTTTGGTAAATTGTCAGGATATAAAACCAACACACAAAAATCAGCAGCTTTTGTATATATAGACAATTCCAAGGCTGAGAAAGAACTACTAAGATCAATCCCATTCACAATAGCTACCAAAAAAAGCAAATACTAGGAAATAAATTTAACCAAGGATGTCAAAGATCTCTATGATGAGAATTATAAAGAAAGAAATAGAAGATACCAAAAAATGGAAAATAATAAGAAGAAATATCATCAAAATGTACATACTACCAAAAGCAATTTATGAATTCAATGTGATACCAAACAAATTACCAACGACATTCTTCTCAGATATAGAAAAAATGATGTTGAAATGCATATGGATCACTTAGGAATCTGGAAAGCATTATGCTGAGTGAAATAAGCCAGTCCCAAAGGAACAAATACCATATGTTCTCCCTGATCAGTGACAACTAACTGAGCACCAAAAAGGAAACCTGTTAAAGTGAAATGAACACTATGAGAAATGGTGACTTGATCAGCCCTTGCCCTGACTGTTGATGAACAACTTAATACATTATCCCTCTTAGTATTTTTTTTGTTTATTTGTTCTACTTAATACTTTTGGTTGAATACTGTAATCAATACACAGTTATTCTCAAGTGTTGAAACTTAACTGAAAAGTGGTCGCTGTTAAATATAAGAGTGGGAATAAGAGAGGGAAGAGATGTGCAATTCGGGACATGCTCAAGCTGACTTACCTCAAACAGTAGAGTTAGAAACATACCAGGGGATTCCAATTCAATCCCATCAAGGTGGCATGTACAAATGCCATCTCACTAGTCCCAGTGATCAATTTCTGTTCACAATTGATCATAATGATAGGACTAAGAGCCAAAGGGATCACATACACAAGACTAGTGTCTGCAAATACTAGCTGATAGAATAAAAAAGGGAGAGAACGATCCAACATGGGAAGCGAGATACACAGCAGACCCATAGAATGGCAGATGTCCTAAACAGCACTCTGGCCTCAGAATCAGCCCTTAAGGCATGCGGATCCAGCTGAAAAGCCCATGAGAGTATTTCAGGCACGGAAAGCCAAGACACTCTGGCAAAAAACAACAACAAGAACAACAAAAAACAAAAAACCTAAATGAAATATCTCCGCAAGTGAGATCCCAGTGAAAAGAACAGGTCATCAAAGAAGGAGGTACCTTTCTCTGAAGGAAGGAGAGAACTTCCACTTTGACTATGACCTTGTCTAAATATGATCAGAGTCAGTGAACTCAGGGGGCTTCCATAGCCTTGGCAGCTCATGACAAGAGCCTAAGGTGATTACTGACACCATAAACAAGAGTGTCAATTTGTTAAGTCAACAACAGGAGTCACTGTGCACTTACTCCTCATGTAGTATCTCTGTCCTTAGTGTGCTGTACATTGTGATTTAATGCTATAACTAGTACTCAAACAGCATTTTTCACTTTGTGTTTCTATGTGGGTGCAAACTGTTAATCTTTACTTAATATATGCTAAACTGATCTTCTGTATATAAAGAGAATTGAAAATGAATCTTGATGTGAATGGAAGGGGGGAGGGAGAGGGAAAGGGGACGGTTGCGGGAGGGAGGGAAGTTATGGGGGGGGGAGCCATTTAAATCCATAAGCTGTACTTTGGAAATTTATATTCATTAAATAAAAGTTAAAAAAAGAAAGATATAAAGTGGATAAAAGAAAAAAAAAGAAATGCATATGGAAACACAATAGACCTCAATTAGCTAAAGCAATCTTATACAACAAAAACAAAGCTGAAGGAATCACAATATCAGATTTCAAGACACACTACAGGACAGTTATAATCAAAACAGCCTGGTACTGGTACAAAAACAGATAGATAGACCAATGGAACAGAATAGAAATGCCAAAAATCAATCCAAGCACCTACAACCAACTTATATTTGAACAACTTATATTTCAACAAACTAAAACTAATCCCTGGATCAAGGCCTCTTCAATAAATGGTGCTGGGGAAAAATGGATCTACAGTAGTATGAAGCAAGACCCCTACCTAACACCTACACAAAAATCCACTCAGAATTGACTAAAGACCTAAATCTATGACCTAAAACATCAAAATATTAGAGAACACTGGGGACACCCTGCAAGACATTGGCATAGAAAAAGACTTCTTGCAAAAGACCCCAGAGGCACATGCAATCAAAGTGAAAATTGACAAACGGAATGCATCAAATTGAGAAGCCTCTGCACTGCAAAAGAAACACTCAGAAAAGTGAAGAGTCAACTAAAAGAATGGGAGAAATTATTTGCAAACTATGCAACTGATAAAGGATTAATAACCAGAATATATAGAGATCAAGAAACTCAAAAACAATAAAACAACCTAGTTAAGAAATGGACAAAGGACTTAGACATTTTTCAAAAGAAGAAATCCAAATGGCCAACAGACAAATGAAAAAAATAAATGTTTGGATCACTAGCCGTCAGGAAAACACAAATCAAAACCACAATGAGATTTCACCTCACCCCCGTTTAGAATGGCTTTCATACAGAAATAAACAAAAAACAAATGCTATTAAGGATGTGGGGGGAAAGGTACCCTAATCTACTGCTGGTGGGAATGTAAACTGGTAAAGCCACTATGGAAGACAGTGTGGAGATACCTTAGAAATCTGAATATAGACCTGCCATATGACCCAGCCATCCCACTCCTGGGAATTTACCCAAGGGAAATGAAATCAGCATATGAAAGAGTTATCAGTACTTCATGTTTACTGCAGCTCAATTCACTATAGCTAAGATATGGAATGAACCCAAATGCTCATCAACTGAAGACCATATAAAGAAATTATGGGATATGTACACCATGGAATACACCATGGAATACCACACTAAAAAAATACTAATATTATACTATACAAAATAAAAAATCTGGTCTTTTGCAACAAAATGGAGGAATCTGGAAAACATCATACTAGTGAAATAAGCCAGTCCCAAAGAGACAAATACTATATGTTCTCCCTGATCTGTGAGAACTAGTAGAGCACCAAAAAGGAAACCTGTAGAAGTGAAATTGACACTTTGAGAAGCAATGACTTGAACAGCCCTTGAGGAATGTTTTTATTTTTCCCATACTATTTGTTGAACTCTTTACTTAACATAGAGTTAATCATATGTTTATAAACGTAATTGAAAATAATCTTAGTAAAAAATAAGAATGGGAATAGGAGAGGGAGGAGGAAGAAAGGTGGGAGAGTGGTTGGGAGGGTGGGGACAGTGGGAAGAATCACCATGTTCCTAAAGTTGTAATTATGAAATGTATGAAGTTTGTATTCCTTATTTAAATAAAAGGTTTCTGGGAAAAAATAAATAATAAAGAGGGGGAAATATTAAGCACCCTGATTTCATCAGTACACTCTCAGCAGAGGTATTGAAATATTACATTGTGCTTCACAAATATGTACAATTATTATCAACAGAAAAATTTTTAAATTGAAAAACATGAATCTCAGCAATGGTGTTTCTTTGAACAGGAAGTATCTTCCTTATCAAACAGATTAACGAATTTGTAGACACTAAGATACTTTCTGAGGCATATCAAAACACCTACATCAAAGGCTGCATTCGTTTGAGGAGTAGCAATGCATGTTCAATGCTGAGCCTATTTGTAGCGCTTACAGTATATACAAATCATCGTTAGACTACTATGGTTCACATTTTAGTAATACAGGTTTAAACTTAATGCTACAACTTGCCAATTTAACATTATAATTAATGCAGTGACAATTACTCATTTTATATTTTTTCTTCTGAAAATCAATAAGCACGTTATCGTTTAAGCACATGGAATAATTCCATGTCTTCTTCCTTATAATAGTAAATATTAAAATCAGGATACTTTGTATCATGGAAACTTTACCTAGCTGTTACAAAGGCTCCCAAATACAGTATAGTCATAAAGCTTCTTCTTTGTATATTTCATTTATTTCTAGTTATTCTAGTACAGACAAATGAAGGCCACTACTCCAGAATACTGGGCAACAAAAATGTCAGTGTGTCACTACCTGTATTAAAGTACTTACACACCACAACTACAACCACAACCATGGCAAGTAAATGCCTTCACTTGCCCTCCACTGCTTCCGGGATTCCTTTCCATGTCACAGGAGCTAGTTTAATGGATACCATCAGCTCTCAACCTATTTCTGAAAGTTCCTTTGTTAAAAATTTTGAGATTTAACTAATGGAACATCTATAGTCTCAATAAGCTAGTTTTTTTTTCTTTACTCTTCACTAACTAGCTCAAATACAACATGTAATGTTTTAAATTTTATAGACACTTTATTAAAATGATTAAAGGTATCTAAAATACCATTAGTGGGTAAAATATTAACCAAACAATGACACTAAGTATTTTTGAGACTATTTTATTCCTAACTATGGTGTTCATAATGAACACAGATATAATGACACTTTAACCCTGCTATTTTACAACATCAATAATAAACTAAATGCATGAAGCACAGAATGAAGAGCAGGATTTCAGGAGGAAAATCTAATGAACACTTGAATTTTAGTTGCCTCAAAAACAAAAGGGTTCCCAGTGCTTTCCCAGTACTTTAAGTAGTACAAATCTTTATTTCATTTCTAATTGTATTCAGAAGGAAAAACCTAATTCATTATATAATGTATTTATCAATTTCAGTTTTCAGGTATTCAAGTAATGCAAACCCAAGTATTCTCTTTGTGGCAACAACATGCTTATGGACTGAGCTTCAAACACAGGGAAAAATTCGTTTAAAATAACACACACTCTTCTGCTCAAAGACACAAGAATTAAGACTTAACACTGTAATCACATAAATGGTATGTAATTAGAGAAGGAAAAAAGCATGGTCTAATACAATCAAAGTCTTTTTAAAATGATTCAGAAACAGATTGCCCTAATATGTGGCTCGATCACCGGTAAGAGGATATTCTGAAATCTAAGGAACTACAGAGGAAAAACCAGAACAAGTTCAATTTCCCTGCTGTTTTTCCACAAATGTTTCTGTTGTTTACTTTGGATTTCCTTTGTACTTTTACTGGGAGATTTTTTACCTTCACTTTCTTTCATAGTGATGAGCATGTTTCTGTGTGTAGCCCATCCTTAAGCATCTTTTGAAAGGCTGGATGAGTGGTGACAAATTCTTTCAATTTCTGTTTGTTACAGAAGATCTTTATTTCACCTTCATTCATAAATGAGAGCTTTGCAGGGTACAGTATTCTGGGTTGACAGTTTTTTCTCTTGAGACTTGGAATATATCTCACCATTCTCTCCTAGCCTTTAGGGTTTCTTTTTATTTATTTATTTATTTATTTTTGACAGGGCAGAGTGGACAGTGAGAGAGAGAGAGAGACAGAGAGAAAGGTCTTCCTTTGCCATTGGTTCACCCTCCAATGGCTGCCACAGCCAGCGTGCTGCGGCTGGCGCACCGTGCTGATCCAAAGGCAGGAGCCAGGTGCTTCTCCTGGTCTCCCATGGGGTGCAGGGCCCAAGCACTTGGGCCATCCTCCACTGCACTCCCTGGCCACAGCAGAAAGCTGGCCTGGAAGAGGAGCAACGGGACAGAATCCAGCGCCCCGACCGGGACTAGAACCCGGTATGCCAGCGCAGCAAGGTGGAGGATTAGCCTAGTGAGCCGCGGTGACGCCTAACCTCTGGGGTTTCTGATGAGAAGTCTGCTGTGAGTCTAACTGGAGATCCTCTGAATGTAATCTGGTGTTTCTCTCATGTACATTTTAGAATCTTTTCCTTATGTTTTACTGTGAAGAGTTTGATTACAATGTGTTGTGGTGAAGATCTTTTCTGGTCATTTCTAATAGGAATTCCATGTGATTCCTGTACCTGGATATCTCTTTATTTCTCTTAAGTAGGGAAGTTTTCCATAATTATTTCACTAAAAAGGCCTTCTGATCCATTCTTTATTTCCATGTCTTCAGTAACTCATAAGACCCATATGTTGGGTCTTTTGATAGTATCCCATAAATCTCCAACAGTGTTTTTAGTTTTCTATTTTCTTCTTATTTTTGGTCTGACTGTAAAATTTCCAGAGATTTGTCTTCTAACTCAGATAGTCTTTCTCCTGCCTCACCAAGTCTGTTGTTAAGGCTTTCCAGCACATTTTTTATTTGATCTGTTGAATTTTTCAATGGTGTTTTAACTCGACCTGTTCCAATCTCCCTCTCAGTAGCCTTGTAAACTAGTAGCTTCAAAATACAGTAGCTGTGAAAACTGAAGCCTGGCATGCCCTGGAGAAGTCAGACCAGGTTTGGTGCTCCTCAGAGGCTCTTATTAAGAAGAGTGCCTCTATTTGACCCACACCGTGAAAAGCTCCACTCTCATAGCTTGTCCTTATTTGACCAAGGCAGAGCTCTTCCCATGGGAACAGCCCTATCCTGGGGCATTTATCAAAAACAAGTAGTGGTGATTGTTTCTCACAAGAGCTACCTGACAAGATACTATCAGCTGGGACTAACAAAGGGCTGACCAGAAAACATCGTGCTCTAGTTTTAAGGGAAAACGAGGGAATGAGATGTCTACCAGGGCCTTAGCCATGTTCTGACATATTCCTCAGAGTCTTGGCAGCCAGAAGTATGTGCAGAGCTTTGTGCATGCCACCGAAGTCCTGAGAGGACCCTGCAGCCTCACCTCAGTGTGGGGACCCATGAGCCGGCCATGGGCCCACATGCTAAGGCTTGGCTTGCTGACCATTGGCATTAGTTACTGCTGTGTGGATGTTTATGGGTTCTGTTGAGCTGCGATATCGGGACCGTTCCATAGCTCCAGGCTAGAGTCAAAACAACTATGGCCTTGGGGCTTCCCGTACTTCTTTTCCCACTGACCAAGGCTGAGAAAACACCAGGTGGAAGCTTGTTGTTAGCACCCGAGTCAACTGCTACGTGACCAGGAGCTTGATTGGATGAAGGCACTTGATCACCTTTATGGTTGGACAAGGAGCGCGTGGACTGTGCGTGATCAGGCACCCGATTGGAGCACCGCCGCATGGACTGTAGCATGGACTAAGCTTGCATTACATGCTTCTGCAATGATATACTATATAAGCCGTTCGTGATGTAGTTACGGGAGCTTCCCCTTTCTTTCGGAGCTCCCCTTGCTCAAGGGTTTCTTTTTCTATCCTGTTTAAATAAAAGTCTACTGAAGACCGATCAGCTGGGAGCAGTGTCGTTCCTTTGCAGGCAAGGGAGCAACGCCTCAGCCTGATCACCAGCTCTCTGCAGGCAGGAGGTGAAGGCTAAAGAGCAGCTGTAAGCACTCCAGGGACTATGAAAGGCTTGCTCCAACACGTTCACAGAATCTCTCAGAAGACATCAGGTCACTACACTTAAGGACATACAAAAATATTCTCTGGGGCACCACAGAGGCACAGAACAGTTAAAGTATCAGTTCGTATTAGAGTTTAAAAAGTAGATGTAGATAGGCCGGCACTGTGGCATAGAGGGTAAAGCCGCCGCCTGCAGTGCCGGCACCTCATATGGGTGCTGGTTCAAATCCTGGCTGCTCCACTTCCAATCCAACTCTCTGCTATGGCATGGGAAAGCAGTAGAAGATGGTCCAAGTCCTTGGGCCCCTGCACTCGCGTGGGAGACCTGGAAGAAGCTCCTGGCTCCTGGCTTCAGATCCGTGCAGCTCTGGCCATTGCAGTCAATCAGGGAGTGAACCAGCAATGGAAGACCCCCCCCCCACCCTGACGCTGCCTCTCCTTCTCACTCTGTGTAACTCAGACTTTCAAATAAATAAATAAATCTTTTTTTAAAAAGATATAGAGAAAAATAAATAGTCCATTGTTCTGAACATAAAATTATATGACAAAAAAAATCTGTATATGACTTTTGCCAATGAGGTCTAGTTAATTTAGCCATGACACAAATTCCTAAAAATGCAATTACATGCCATATATAGGGGCCTACTTGTGGAAGCTAAAATATAATTCATGAAATAATTATAAAAACTTTAATTTTTGCCAACACAGTTTTATGGATTACTCTCTCTCTCTCTCTCTCTCTCTCTCTCTCTCTATATATATATATATATATATGACAGATAAACCTAATCAAATATATTAAGCAAATATCTCAGGCAACTTAAAGGAGGGAGATCACATACTTCAGTATTAACCCAAGTGGGAAAGTAGGCACCAATTAGTTTTGTTCTCTGTGGGGAATCTTCCTGATGGCTTTGTGACAGGAGCCTCAATGGGGTAGCAGGGTTGCCCATATTTTAAATGGCATTTCCATTTAAAAAAATCGAAAGAGAAGATAACTCAAAAAATAAATTGCTGAATATTCTTAATTCATGCTCAAGTACAAACCCAAAGATTCAAGCCCGTTTCTCAGTCAGCCCTCGTCAGGGCAGGGTGGAATCTGTGCCATTTCCATGGCGTCAGTCAGTGGAATGAGCACAAGAGTGCTTCCAGTGCAGACGTTCAGAAGCTGAAGCAACCGCAAGTGCAGTGCTTTGGGGAGAAGTACCCGCTAATGATCCGAGAGCACTTTGGTATTACAAAGAAGGCAATTTCTCTGCAAGTTTTGGTTAGTGGTCATATATTAGGTTTACTGTGAAAAGAACACACACAACAGGATTCACACCAGCTCCCCTTTCTTGATTTAGAAGAGAAAAAAAAAAACCCTCTGCTCTTTCAACAATCTTGTTCCCACAAACATAGAGACACGCTGTATTATTCTACTTAAAGAGAAACAAGTGGGTCTCCCTAGATTTTAATGTTATAGAAACATTCCTAAAAGCCTTCAAAGTGCTCAAGTGCTTCAGACCTTAAGCTACTTGGGTGTTCTTAAGGACAGAATTTCAATGTGTTCCTCTCACTACAGCATCATGATTGAGATTTTAGGAATTAACACAGCAACCTGGAACAATTCCAACAAAGAAAAGTACACAGGAAGAAAGTCTACATTCAACTTTTTCAAAAAGACTAGTTTGACTTAGAATGATGAAGTCAAGATTGTATGCCATTAAAATTTGTAAAGGATTTTGGAAACAGGCCCACACAATACATGAAATCTGGCTATTTAAAAGGTGATATGCATTTCAGAATTATCTAGATAATTGAGATTAGGAGTTAAATAAAAACAAATTTTAATTCAGATCAACATGTAAAACAGATTCAGATCAACATCAGTGAAAATATAAGTTGAAAATATTGGCCTTTTGTGAATAGTTATAACTACTCTAACAGTAAGTGCAACACTAAGTACATTTAAGGGTTTAGCATGACAACATTCACTACCTCAGAGACAAAGACATTTAAGCCCCTATTGTGAAAACCTAGCCTTGTTGAGTGCACATTCATTTTTTAACAAAATGTAAAGGCCAACAGAGAATTCCTTGAAGCAAGATGAAATCACAAACAAAATAGAGAAAGAAAAGCCAAGCCGGCATCTCAGCCAAACAATCAGCCAATGCCCAGAGATGAACACAGTGATTTACAAGTAAACATAATACGGGGCCACTGCTGTGGCACACCGGGTACATCTGCTGCTGGTGGCACCGGCACCCTATATGGACACAAGTTCAAGTCCTGGCTGCTCCATTTCCAATCCAGCTCTCTGCTATGGCCTGGGAAACCAGTGGAAGATGATCCAAGTTCTCGGGCCCCTGCATCTACATGGGAGACCTGGAAGAAGCTTCTGGCTTCGGATCAGCCCAGCTCTAGTCATTTTGGCCATTCGGGGAGTGAACCAGCAGATGGAAGACCTCTCTCTCTCTCTCTCTCTCTCTCTCTCTCTCTCTCTCTGCCTCTCTGTAACTCTGCCTTTCAAATAAGTAAATTAAATAAATAAATCATTTTAAAAAATAAAGGTCAACATAATGTGCTAAAATTAAAACCTTTCCCAAAGAATATATGTTAAATATTGGTCCTAAGTTCATGGAGTTTAAAGAAATGTTTGCGCTGAAATAAACTTACCTTTTAATTCTATTTACATACATTTTTAAGTTCCCTCATATATGCACCCACATGCACACACATACACATTCACAATCACCTCAAATGTGTGTGCACATATATACACACAACTGTATATATGTATATATATTTATTCTATACATACACAACTATATATATATTCTAATGAAGCCACATAGGTATTATTTTTGCTTTTATGAAAGTAAGTAAATAACCTTATAAAATTTTTTCTCAGCTAACCTGGATTTATTTTTTACTTACAATTAATCATTCAGAAGATAAAATATTTTCATACTTTGAACTTTAATATGGCAGAAAGTACCTCTTTCATGAGAATTCTTGATTCCTAAAAAAATGAAACAATACCTTTGCGAGCAATTCCAAAAGAAAAAATAGCGAGTGGTCAATGCACACGACTATTTCATATCCCTCTGGTCTTCGGGACAACCTTTGTGGGGCTTTATCATAAAAAACCGCATTTCACTTTTAAATGTTTACTAAAAAGAATATCACCGCAAAGGGAATCAGCTTAAGGAAGGCAGCAGAAAAGCCTTGGCTCCAGCTTTAGAGAGGACAGCACTGTGTGGGGCTTTACTCCCCCACACAGGACTTTCCTGCTGTTCAAACGTCCATGTGCAACACCTCCGTGGAGGAAAGTGGACTTCAGGTGGACATAAAGGTGGTTTCGTTCATTTATTGCTTTGTGCTCCTGGGCCATCTGAAAGACACAGAAAAGCACATTGACATAAACCTTCCCAAAACCGTGATTTGGGCACATTTTACGTTGCATTCTCACTGGACAGGAGTCTGGATCAGGCACTGCAGTGGTAAATGACAGCTAATCCCAGCGTGTCGGACAGTGACACCTGCCATGCAGGCACCATGCAGAAGACAAGCTTGAAAACTCACTTTGGAATCTGCTGCTGTTCTCCTTTGCGGCCATCCCTCTCCAAGTGTTCTGAAAATGTGCCCCCGCGATGCCCAGGCCCTGCTGTCCCCGTTCCCTGCTGTCCCTGTTCCCTGCTGTGCCAATGTCCCTGCTGTCCCTGTGCTCTGCCATCTTGGCCTGTCACCCCTGTACCCTTACTACTGTGCCCTCTACTACAGCTTCTCTGTATCCCCCACACTCTCTGCTCCCAGCTCTAATTGTGCCTTCTTGGTACTGACAGCTCTTTTTCACTGTGACACTGAGTGACTCCCTTCCAGAGATACTGTGGCCATCATCTAGAGGCACGATGCTTTGCAGTTTTTAAAGTCATGTATCTGCTGTGTTTAAATGAACATATATTACCCCAGGAAAGTGACCAGCATCCTTAACTTCACTTGACGCATACGATGGCTCTGAAATTAAATGTCAAAATAAAAAGAAGGGAAAACCTGAGTCCAAGCCCCACTTGTGCTTCCTGTAAGCTACAGTCCCATGGGACTTCACCCTCAGAGGTGAGCTCACAGCACAACTGTGAACCCCCTCCACGATCCCATCATCATCCACACTTCATTCACAGAAGACAAAGGACCGCTCACAACCACTCAGTCAGCAAATGGTCGCATTCTGACTGGAGCCTCGCTTTCAGCTCTCACACCCACCCCATTCTCTCCACAGCAGCATGCTGGTTTCAGCCACAGGCTCTGGGACAGCAAGAAAGAATTCACAGACAAGAGCAACGGGAAACACTCCTAAATTTCTTTTTCATGCACCAAAATATGTACCTATAATGGTGCTAACTCAAAAGGAAGGCGCTATCAGGAATTTATTGATAAAAAAGCTAAAGATGAGAACAAATGGTTCCCATCTGATTACAAACTTGTTCCTTAAAGCATGAGAAATGCTGTAGTCAAGTCTAACAAAAAATCAGGAAACTCTAAGTATGGAAAGATAATGGCTTGTCTTTCTCCTCCATACACAACTGGTATAACACCAGATGGTAGAGAACTGGCTTGATCTTCATCTCGACTTTGGCAATGCTAAAATCCATGTTTGAGCTTCGTTCTGGCACTGGAGAAGCTTGGTTACCAAAAAGGTCACATCCAATGCTCACCTCAGCAGAGCTCACACAAAAGCCCATGGCAAAATGAAGCAATGACAATAACTAACATTTTAGTGCCTCTTCCATGGGCCCAGGATTGTTCTAAGTGCTTACTGGTAATAATTATCCCAAAAGTCTATGGTTAGGTGTTATCAGCCCTAATTTTTGAGTGAGTAAACTGAGGCACAAACCTAGTTCACACTCTCAATGAGTGAAGAAACCAGGCTTGTGTAGTCTGAGATGAGAATGTTTTTCTCTTGAAAATGTA
The DNA here is from genome assembly GCF_964237555.1 of Oryctolagus cuniculus. Classification (NCBI taxonomy): domain Eukaryota; kingdom Metazoa; phylum Chordata; class Mammalia; order Lagomorpha; family Leporidae; genus Oryctolagus; species Oryctolagus cuniculus. The sequence goes on from NC_091433.1 coordinate 197,599,899, forward strand.
CTATTCCACAAGGTTCTACAACTGTCCATTTTGCAACAGACATGACACACATATATACAAATGTAAGTGTAATGTGTATTTTGTATATAAATATATATGTTTAATTATAGTATTCCTTAACTCACTCTTAGGTAAAAAGAATAAGTGATAGATGTGGGTGGCATTAGCACCGGATGGTTTGAGGATGGGTGGCTTGAGGACTGCTGAGTCAGCATAGCAGACCATAAGGGTCAACGTTCTCAGAAGGGAAGGTCTGAGCCAAGTAGCAAGGATGCTCGAAGTCTTACCAACCACACCCCTCCTCTTACAGCTTCATGATAACAGAAAACAGGAAAGAATCCCAGATGAATTTTGTCACACTTTTTTTAAACTTTATAACTGGTAACCAAACTATGAAATTCACAATTTCAGTATTCTACTAGCATACCTCTTCAGCATCATGTGAAAAAGTGTCTAATTGTATTCATTTTCCTTGTGATCCTTTCTAGTTTTTGACTGTTGTTCTTTACAACATGGCTGAGGTTTGGCTTTCACAGCACTTGTTCTCTGTGTTGTTGACGAGTCACCTGTTCTTGGGATGGTTGTCCCAAGGAGGAGTGTTCAGAAGGCTGTTGTCTGTCAGGTACCTGTTCTTGGGATGGTTGTCCTAAGGAGGAGTGTTCAGAGGGTTCTTGTCTGTCAGGTACCTGTTCTTGGGATGGTTGTCCTAAGGAGGAGTGTTCAGAAGGCTGTTGTCTGTCAGGTACCTGTTCTTGGGATGGTTGTCCCAAGGAAGAGTGTTCAGAAGGTTGTTGTCTGTCAGGTACCTGTTCTTGGGATGGTTGTCCCAAGGAAGAGTGTTCAGAAGGCTGTTGTCTGTCAGGTACCTGTTCTTGGGATGGTTGTCCCAAGGAAGAGTGTTCAGAAGGCTGTTGTCTGTCAGGTACCTGTTCTTGGGATGGTTGTCCTAAGGAGGAGTGTTCAGATAATTCTTGTCCCTCGGGTATTTGTTCTTCTTGTGTTGTTGCAGATTCGTCTTGTGACTGTTGTCTCATTGGTGGTTGTTTTTGGGTTTCTATTTCTACAGGGGTTTCTAGTGGTTCAGATGTATTTTCTTCCTCTAGAATGCCATATTGTTCTTCTTATTATTGACAAAATAAAACAAAGTCATTATTACATATAATAGCCATCCAAATCAACTGAAATAAATCATATAAATCATGCTATTCCATCATTGATTTAGTAGTGACAGTGATAACTATTCATAAAAATAGCTTTACATAGGGTGCTACACTTACAATGTGCTTTTTGTATGCATTATCACTTTTGCTCTCATTGGGAAATACAATTTCAAATAAGCATAAAATAGGAAGGATGGGATAGTATCAAAGAACTCTAAGAGAAATAAGAATAAAAATGTACGTTACCAAATAGTAATTAAACAGATATAATCCATTAGTGTTTTTAAAATTGAACAGTTACAGGAAAAAAAAAAAGCTTTTTCTGAGTCACTCAGATAGAGAATGGATTTTCAATAAGAAGCAAAAGAAAGAAATCAGAGTGCAGGGGCATCTGAGACAGTCTTCTCAGAATGGACACAAAAAAACATGAAAACCCGCTGTTGAGCTCAGGAAGACGCCATGTGTTTGCTGATCTCCACTGGTAAACCACCGTCAGCGACGCCAACACCGACCTGGCCTATGGCACTGATGGGGTGTGGCAGAAGGAATCAGAGGGTGCTCCTGAAAACCGACAACACAGCCCTTACATATCACCTAGGAAGACATCCTGGGGCAGGCATGTGGTGAAGCGGCTGAGTTGTCACATTCCACATCAGAGTGGCTGGGCGGGAGTCTCTGCTCTGCTCCTGATTCCAGCTTCCTGCTAATATGCACCCTGGAAGGCAGCAGGGATGGCTCAAGTCCTTAGGTCCTGCTACCCATGGGAGACCAGAACTGAATTCTAAGCTCCTGGAATCAGCCTGGCTCAGTCCCAGCTGTTGTGGGCATTTAAGGAATGGACCAATGGCTGGATGACTGGATGACAGATCTCTCCCCCCTCCCACTCCCTCCCCTTTGAAATAAATCCAAAAGAATAATTTTTAAAAATGAAAACCTATCTTAGGTGAGAAGTCTCACCATACCTGAGAGAAACCAGGTAACTCAAGTAAAATGTTTACAACACATATTTACACATTGCCTTCCTCCCCAGACTGGTTTTTCCTCTTATTTTCAAAAGCACCACTCAGGACTCCAAGCCAGCACCCCCAACTCTGATTTCACGTTGCCCCTCAGAGCCATCATGTGGTCAGGTCAACAGACACCTGTCCCCTTCCAGCCAGGCCCTCTCCATCAGAGAACAACAGGAGAACACGCGCCCTCTGACCCTTCCCTTCTCCCCCTGCTATCAGTGCTTCTCTTTTTTTAAGACTTATTTATTTATTTGAAAAGCAGAGAGAGTTACAGAAACAGAGAAGGAGAGACACAGAAAGAGAGACCTTCCACCCACGGGTTCACTCCCCAAGTGGCCACAACAGCTGGGACTGTGACAGGCTAAAGCCAGGAGTCAGGAACTTCATCTAGGTCTCCCATGTGGGTGCAGGGGCCCAGGGACTTGGGCCATCCTCCTCTTCTTTCCCAGTAGCATTGGCAGGGAGCTGCATTGGAAGTGGAGCAGCCAGGACTCAAACCAGCACCCACACAGGATACTGGCACAGCAGGCGTGGCTTAACCTGCTGCCCCCAGAATGCTTTTTAAAGAACATACATTCATCACATCATCTGCTTGTTTCAACATCGCCTACAGGATAAAGACCAAAGTCCTTAGAATAATAAACTAGGGTGTAGCAGTGATGGATGAGGCACTGAAGATCGACACTCCCCTTGCTCAGCAGAGCTGTGTTTCCAGGTGGGGCCAAAGGCTTTTTTGACCACAAGGAAGGAGGCGTGATGTGTCCCTTCTGAGCAGAGACGGCCAAGCACTTGCTCTAACTGGCTCTGGCTATCCTCTCCCCTCCCTTGCAAACTCCACACCGAGTGCTGAAGATGCCAGCATCTCAGCAACCAGGAATCTGAGTCACTGCACGCAGGAGAGCTGCTCTGGCAAGTCTCCAGCCCACAGCAGGCTTCCTACGATCCCGAGAGAAACCTCAGCCACCCGGACCCAGACGCTGAGTGTCTCCCACTCTCACTGACACCAAAGAAACGTGGGTCTCCAGCTGCCCCCTCCAACTCACTGTTGCTCCCCCTTGCATTTGGACACTCCGACCCCTCTCCCAGCCTCCCCTTTTCCACACCATCTACCTGGAAAATTGCCACTGATCCCTCACAGTTCTTCTTAGCAGCCCCGTCCTGAACCACACGTTGTGCGAATCCTGGCAGCCTCTCTCCCAGCCCAGAGCATCCCGATGGATGCAGTGCAGTCCCTGGATACTCAGTGCACACTTCCACGGTAACGCTCAGCACACTGGACTTTCTGGTGTCTCCAGCTCAACTCACAAGCTGGCTGAGGACAGCAAACCTGCATCTCGTTCTTCCGGATCATTCACCTGGCCGGGAGCTCACAGCGCCAGGCATCCCCCACCCCCATAAAGAATGACTAACAATGTGTGAGTCCTACTTTCAGATTAACCCTGGACTATTCAACTCACCTTTCTAGGTTTTAGTTAATTTATAAAAAAGCGACAAAACATGGATCATTAGGAATGTTCAGATTATGTGATAAGTGAATGAAAGCACACTGTGAACAGTGATGAGATGCTGTTTATCACCTCAAAGCTTACAGAGCCAAACACCGGGTTATAGAGGACAAACCAAGACTGCCACAGGGTAACATAGGACCATATGCCAGGTGAGAGGCAGACGCTGAGTGCTGTGCTGAGCTGCCTTTGTGCAGCTGCCCCTCCTCGCTCAGCAACCCAGCACCTCCTGCACGCCTGCCTCGCTAGCACACGGGCGGTGTCCCCCTCACCGCCTGCGGGCATGGAGGGCAGAGGCTGCGTCTTACCCCTCCTTGCCTCTCAATGCAGGCAGGCACATGGAAGAAATTCAGAAAATGTTGATAGATGAAAGAATAAAGGCGTAAGTGATAAATGAACCCGCAGTCCTACACATAAAGCACTCCTAAAATTTTACACATAAAATTAGAAGGTTCAAAATTCAAATAGAATGAAGATATTCAAGTGTGTTCATATGACGTGTTAATATCAGAATATATGTAATATGAAGGTACACAAAGTATTAATATTAATATAAAATTACATTTATGATATACAGTGTACATCATAATAAATTGCAAGTTCAGAAATCCCTGAGTTCACCTTGATTTAAATACAATTGTCATTGAGACATGTCTGGCACTGCATGCAGATCCTATGCTGTTTGCTTTCAAAACTCAACCAACAGGCATCCGAGTAGGACTGAGTTGTCACTGTGCTGCACCTGAGACACCTATACTTCTCTGACGTCTCCCCTCTGACACCTGCACTTCTTAGCTCATGCTTCAGGGGTTTCTATTTTTCTTGTCCACTCCTTTTTTACAAACTATGATAAAGATAAATGCAGTAAAATATTAAAATAACTGCACTGTGAACAATGGCTCTAAACCAAACTGCTGGCCACAGAGTGTCACCCACAGAAAGGCAAATTCTGCCGTTGTCAAGGACCTAAAAGCTGCCCACAAGGATGGGGTGGAGGGTTCTGCACAGTTAGGAAGGTGTGCCTCACCCAAAGACGAGCAGTGCAGGCGCCAGGCATGGGCCCGAGGGAGAGGCCCGACTGCTGACACCGCCAACGGGGCTCTCCCAAATGGACAAAGGCCGAGCCTAGCGACGGCACCACACTCTACCCCTAGCGCCCCCCAGGAGCTCGTAAGTGGTCACGGGTAGAATGTTCTCTTACCAGAAAGCGGAACCACTTTTTTATTCTTGCTGATGTTCTTGAGAGACGCTGAGAAAAAAAAAATCCAGTCATTAATAAGCTGATCAAAGGGGTTTACACATCACAGTGTCTAATGAGAGATCTAAGGCTGAAAGAATTTGGCACGTCACCCCAGTGATGAGCGGGGAGAGAATTCAGGGCCAATCCCAGTACAACTGGGAGCACGCTGCTACTGTGCCAAAAGCCATCCTGCACAGAAACATCACGCAAATTGCACTTCCTGGGGCTGCACGGCAACTGGCAGTTTTGGTCTTATTTCTCTTCCTCGAAGGAAAAAGCCTATTTGCTTGAGTTCCGCTCCTGCCGCCCTCCTTCACAGGCTCTGTGACAGGTGACAAGACCGCCTCTGCCCAGCACCAGCTTAGGGGCTAACAGTCGCCCCAGGACCCGGGGCTGTAAAAGGCAGGTGTTGGGTGCGCTCTACCAGCAACCAGAAACCCAAAAACCATAACGCAGCAGCTGCTTAACACCTCCGCGCCATCAGCAATAAAAGCAGAGTGCTCCTTCGACTTGGCAACACTGAAACTAGAAATGTATAACTTACATCAACACCTGCAAGATAAAACCCCCTAATCCACACAAGTAGAATATAAATAAGCGCTGTAAAATTTCTGAAGATATCCTCCATTTAACCACATATCTCACAAGTCTGCCTCGATTTCAGGCATTTGAAGGGTTTACGGGAGCCTCTGCCAGTTCAACAACCTAGCATGCAAATATTAGCTTTTTTCTCTGCATGTGCTCCTGAGTGTGTCTGTGTCAAAGGCTCCACTGGCATAATGAACACAGACTGTTTGCTAATAAGCACTCCAGTTAAATTGATTCTGGAGCCAAATAAGGAGACCGGAGCCGTTCTGAATTCCTGGCATTTCAGCAAATGAGATGAAAAAGACGTGTGAGAGCAGCTCAGGGAGCTGCCAGTCACTGCAGGAAGCAAAGCAGAGGCTGCTGCAGGGCTGACCACAGACTGCGCTGCCCAGAGCCATAGCTGGGGAATCAAATCTGGAGCAGTCAGACAAAGAACAAGGACCGAGAGCCCCGGGGGGAAGGGCTGGTGCAAGGTCAGAGGCCACCAAGAAGTAGACCAACCACAGTGGTGTCCAAGGTGGAGGAAGCACAGCCCAGGTCCACAGAGAAGCCATCATGGCACACGTGGCCACACAGTGTGGTTTGAACACTGAGGAAGGCCTGTGCTCCATGCTTGGCTGAAAGCCTGGTGCTGACTTTCACTCATTTTTGTAGCCACCATCACGCCCAGCAGCTGATGGTTATGAATTAAGATGCCAGGCTCAAATTTGTGAAAGCAAATCCTACAACTTGGCTTCAGGTGGAAACCTGAAGTTAGCATTTAATGTTTGCATGTGGTAGCTATTACTTAGGCAACTGATTTCTCTGTGCATTGGAATGCTTTTTAAATCAGCAAAGACATTTACCAAGTCCCTGAAGGAAATAACAAGTCCGATCAAGAGTATTTTGGGTTCACTAAGGCTCAGAGGGGTTCTGTCCAACCATGGCCTAGGAGGTTAAGCTAACGAAGCATCTGCAACCTCTATGGATTCCTTTTCTTAAAATATTTATTTTCTGTATTCAGAGAAAAACTGGAAAACAGAACAAAGCTAAAAGACATGGAAATAAGTATAAGTCATAAACCCACCACTTGCTATCACTAGTTGTAACTTAAATTAAATCTAGCAATAGGAAATCAGGATTTATCTCTGATTTGTGAGCCACAGGATAAACTTCTAACTGTAGATTCATGACTAAAAGTTTGCTTATTTTCAGGCTTTTAATGCATATATGGTTCATAAAAGAATAGAATTAAAAGATAAGTTTCTTTGGTTACAGAAAATCTTTAAAATCAATGCATAGTTTTTTCATAACATGTATTTTTCATTAATTTTTGGACTTGGGAATGTTTTTGAATTCTTTTATCAAGGATTTTTGACCTGTATTCAGAAATTTTTTAACCCAACGACAAGCAAGGAACAGAGGGAAAGCAGGGACTGGGGACTCTGCAGGAGGCAGACACTGGTCCTGGCCCTGCACTTCAGCCAGGCACTTCCAGACGTCGTTCTAGAGCAAAAGGACTCACTGCCCTCCCCCTACCCTCCAGATCATTGCTGGATTTTCCTATTATCCTTCCTTTATAGGTTTTCAATTTTCTTTTACTTCTATTTTCACTTTAAATCATTTATGTCCTTTTGACAACCAGTAGTATAAAAATCTTATCAACAAGTCCAAAATCAGAAGCGAGAGGCCCAGCACTGCCCTGTGCACTGGTCCAGTGGTCCTGTCTCACAGCCTTCATGACGGCAGTGCGGCACTCCCAGAGAGACGCGAATGCCTCCAATGCCTGCTCTCACAGAAACATGATGTGGTTGCAAAGAACTACTTCCCTTGCACTGTGAGAATAAACCCACTTTCCAGTCACATGGCCATGAGACTGAACTTCTCTCTGAGCCTCACTTAATCAAACAGAGAACTGACTAAATCATAGGAGTCACTCAGCAGGTACTCAGACGATGATTTCTCCCCTGCACACTCAGCACAGTACCCTGACCCAGCAGGTGCTCACGCAGTGCTCTCTCCTGAACACAGCAGGTGCTCACACAGTGTCCTCTCCTGCACACAGCAGGTGCTCACGCAGTGACTTATCCTCCTGTACACAGCAGGTGCTCACACAGTGTCCTCTCCTGCACACAGCAGGTGCTCACGCAGTGACTTATTCTCCTGCACACAGAAGGTGCTCACGCAGTGACTTATCCTCCTGCACACAGCAGGTGCTCACGCAGTGACTTATCCTCCTGCACACAGCAGGTGCTCACACAGTGCCCTCTCCTGCACACAGCAGGTGCTCACCCAGTGACTCCTTCTCCCTAGTCCTGTCTCAAGTTTACTCTTGTGTATCTTAACATCTGTGAAGCCAAACTCCTTATCTTGCCCAAGTTGTTTACCAATTTACAGATCTGGGATGAGATACAGGGAAGAGGTGTGGCCTGGCCACACAGGGCCTGGGGGTGCGGGCTTCCTGTCCACGCTGTAGAGAATCTGGAGCTCACGGAGCTCTCCAGCAACAAAAAAGCTGCCCCCAGAGAACCCTCAAAGCAGTGGGGCTGCCCAGCAGAAGAGAGGTGGACTGCAAGATCTTAGAGATTCTTTTCTAGTCTGACCTTAACCACGTTCTATTAATTTTTTTATTCATCCTGATCAAAAATACACTGGAGTCTGTATTTTGAAGGAATGACGGCTCACGCTGTAGGTGTCAGTGCTGTGCAATTTGCTGCAGAATTGAACAGAAGTCAGACATTTCTGCTTTGATGCTTGCTTGGCACACAGAAACTGTCGAAGGTCAAATAGAGGACAAGCCTCACTCAGGTGTGCAGACAGCTGGAAATGAAATCAGAGCTCTGATGACGGTGGACCCTGAGTAGGAAACGGCCCCTCTCCCAAGCCAGGAGACAGATCCTGACACAAAGTGCATGACAGCTCAGGGATGCTCCAGAGACACACGTGAAGAAAGGAGACAGCTCATACATGTGGGGACTTAGCCGTCAACAACACACCTGCAGACAACTTTCCTCGTGCACCATCCCCGCAGTGCCACGTAAAGTTATGTGTGCAGAAGAGGAAGCGACAGAGAGGTGAAGGGACCTCCTCAGACAGCACGGACCCCGAGCCCAGGCCCCAGCACTCACCACTGCACACGGCTGAACTGCCCTGGCAGGGCCCTCTTTTGTGCTGAGTCCCTCTAACTGAAGCCTGCCTCCCTCCCTTCTTCTCATTCTCAGAGATATGCAAAACACTTTTTACACAACTAGATGTGCGAGTCCTCCCAGCAGCTTTGCCAGGCCCCACGGGAGGGGGCTGTCCTCAGACAGAAGCTGACACCTGTCTTTCTGGTGACCGAGAAGGCAAAGGGAGTGGCCCCTCTTTGGGCAGTTGACCACACAAAGCACTGCACCTTTGATCACGAATGAGGAAAGGTGCCATGGGTGCACGGCTGGGTTGTAGTCACTAAGACACAGCCCTGATGCAACTCAAGGGTTACCGAGCCAGGCTGGGTGTTTACCCCAGGAGACAGAAGAAGGCCTTCGTCTACAGCAACACCTTTTGTCCTAAAGAAGACTTTGAGATCTCAGGAAAGACTCATAAGCAAGGAGAGCTGCTAAAGAGGAAGCTGTGCTGTGCGCCATTCTATAGAATATACGGCCTCTTGCTTGGTCTAAAAGATTCTGCATCCAAAACTCAAAAACCACCTCCCATGAGCCTGAGCCAATCCTGCCACAGCCCAAAGGGTCCTGATTGCTACCGCCTCTCAGCATGGCCTCCAGTGGGTCCAGCCTCAGTGTGGGCCACACAGAGCTGCCCACACTTAGGCCAGAAAAGCCCATGGCAAGAGCTGAGCCACATGTGGCTCTCCTGAATTCCACTAGAGCCAGAAGTGAAGGCAGCCTCTGATGCCCCCGTCTCATCTTACCAGGACAGAGGCCCCGTCAGCATACCTCACTTGGCACAGTCCCTTCACAGCAGGTCCAGGGCCACTACCAGGTCTCTGGGACACAGGCCCCGGTACTCGCTCTCCCTTGCACCATGCTGCAGGTCTAAGCACCATTTTACACCTGAGTAAGAGCTCACAGCATGTCACCAAATGGATCTGCCTAAATAAACTAGTAAGTAAACCCCTCCAAAATAAGTGCTATGCATATGAAAGCAAAAGAAACCCCAGCTGGTAAAGTTACCACCGACCTCACCTGTGTGAGACTGCACAGATGCGTCTGTACACACTCACGGGTGTAGAGGGGGTCCCAGCACAAAGGCCAGGGTCTGGGCACCAAGCAGATATGAGCCGGAGCTTCTGGTTGCCCCGGTTTTCCTTAGCCTTGGGTCACATAAAATGCTTGTGCGGTGCTGCCCCCAGAGCCCGGCAAGTTCAGAAGTTCCAAAGCCAACATCCTCACAGAAAAGGCAGCTCCCGCTCTGTATCCGGCTCCTGCCTAGACTTACAAGACAAAGCTGCAGAAGCTGAGTTAGTTTCACACCACAGTGGAAATAACTGGTAGCAGCTCTCAAGAGCAGAGCTCGTGAGGCAAGAGAGCAGAGGCCAAGAAGGGGGTTCTCCAAGGGGCAGGGGATGCAGCAGAATGTTGTGAAACCAGAGAGCCACCCTCTGCCAAGGGTCGCTCCGATGGGAGTCACAAAGGCAGCAGGGAAAATGAGCAGGGGCCTGGTCCTGGGAAGCAGATCTCCATCGCGCCACCCAGAGATGCAAAAGAGAACTGGAAAGCAGATGGTGAGGGTAAGTTTTGCTGGGAGCAGGCTCTCGCCTGCAAGTCAAAGGAGGCTGTCGAAGCAGCACGGAGGGGAAGCAGGGCCGGGTCCCCTCGCGCTTGGGAGCTGAGAACACTGCTCTGAGAGGTGACAGCCAGGGGCACACCCCTGCGTGCACCTGTGCTTCACAGGCACTGTCACCAACTGCTGGTCACTCCCTAAATGAGAACCAGTAGCAGGTCATCGCAGAGCCAAGCTGGTTGGTGATCTGCATAAAACTGTTAAAAATCCATTCTGTAACAGTTCCTTGATTGCCAGTTTGATGAAATCACAGCAAAGGAAAAAAAGAAACATGGAGTGCGGCCTTCCAGGGTGAGGCTGTGGCTTGCACAGGCTGCACCTCTCAATGCACACACTTAGAGCACAAAAGGAGCCAAGAGTGGGAAGCAGGTGCATCTGTGTCTACACTGCAGGAAGATTTGGACACCGGGCATCTTAAGTACCGTACAGTGCCCAGCTCGTTCCTGTGACTTTGCCGCTAGAAATGTGAACACTTGGAAGCAAAGTTAAAGCAGGTTGAAAATTGCAGTGGACAGAAACTGGTCTTCTTTTCCTGCTTCTTCTGTGCCTATTCTTTGAATATCCCCCACAAAGCAAACAGAAATAACCACAATAAAACACAGCCAAACAATGAGCTCCAGTGGATTAAAGAAAACATTACCACCTTTCGTTAATCTTCAGGGACTTAAACTTGCCTCATCCTCCTCCCCCAAAAAAATGGAACTGGCAAACTCACAAAATACATGAAGATGCTGTGATGCCTGGGAAACAACTGTTGCAATGTGTTGGAATTCGGGGATTTGTAAGCCCCTGATTCTATAGAATGGGATAGAATTGATGGCCACCAACAGCCATCAGCAGCCAGGAAGAAAGGTAACGTTTTTTAAGTGAGTGTGAAATGGCCTCATTCCCTCCTCCCAAATAAATCTCTGTACTGGGCCACAATTCCTGGTGGTTTAGGATTGGCTGAGTCACCTCCACAGCCCTGTGTAATGTGCTTTTGTGAAAAACTGCTCAGAGACCTTGGAGGCTATAATTGAACTGCAGAGCTATTGGGCAGTGCCTGAAAGGTAACTGGACACTTGGAGACACACGGGAGGGCTCGTGGAATCGCTCACAGCCCCCTCTGCAGGCTCTGAGCGCCGGCCTCGTGGAGAAGCCCACAGGCAGCCCAGGGCTGCGCTGTGCCCACCCAGAGCCCAGCACACGACTGGCCTGGGAGAGAGACAGACTCGCTTGAATTTCTGCTGCTCCTTGCGCTACCTTTGTCACCAAGGACAAGACAGGTTCTCACTCTGGGTTCTCCTCTGTGAAGTGGGGATCATTGACGAACGGATTATCATGAAAATCAAAGGCAGAAGGAAAGGTCTCGGATGGCATTCCAGAATCTCGACACGTTCTCAAATGACGACCTCAGCAGATGGTTCCAGTCAGCTTTCCTGTGCCTGAGGCTCCGTGAAGGCCTGCAGAATTTCATGGGTGTTAAGACTGCCAAGACCTTGACCGGAAGGGGCAGATGGGTTAGATTTTGCCCACTGATCTTTCTCTCTGAGGTCACTCATTGATTAAAAATTAAGTAACAAAAGGAAAAACGAGGCAATAACTGAAGCTATGCCCGGCCAGACTCACTTAGGATGCCCCGCGGGTTCCTTTCCGGTCAATAGGTGGCGCTCTGGGACCCAAATGTACTCGCACTGCAGAGCAAATACCGCCTTCCTCTCTTAGTATCTGGGGGATCCACTCTACAAACCTCTTTTCTTGAAAACGGAAAAAGCGACTCTGATAATCTGGTTGGTGTTTGTCATAACAAATGATGGCTTTTCTCTGAAGTTAGCAGGAGGAGTAGAAAGTCAACACTCAAGGGAGATGGTTAAAATACTTGGAGAAAATGTCAATAGTTTGATGGTGAAATTGAAGCTCCAAGTAGCACGATAACCCGTGTCTTGCTCTCCCAGGCCACAGAAAGAGGGGAACAGGACTGCCCCACAAACAACTCTCACTCCCCTCTCAGAACCAGAAAACCAACTGCAACTCTGACACACGAAGCAGCCCCTGCTGGCCGTGAATCTGCTCTGCACTCCCCCCTGCACCCACTCTGGGTGCCCACAGAGGTCCACATGCCCACCTGCCCACAGGTGCCCGTCCAGCTGCTCCTCTGGGTCTCCTCCTGCTGCAAGGCTCCTCTTGGGGTGACGGGCCTATTTATGACTGTGTGAGCACTAAGACAGTCAGCTAGCGTGAGCTGAGGGGCAAGGCCTCCACACAGGACACGTGTGGGTCACCCACCTCCCAAGGAACCAGCAGATGTCCTTCGACCTGCCTTTGTAGAGAGTCCTGGGTCTTTCTTCAAGAGGAGCCACGTGTAGGTCCTCTTGCACACAGTCCATGTGACAACCTCTGAGGGAGGAAGGTACCGGGTGCAGTGCAAACAGTGTGGGGTAGTGCTCACTGAGGGATCTCACGGCCGCTTGTCTCTCAATAAGGTCTCAGTCACCATGGGGGAGGGGGTGCAGGTGCTTCGGATTGGGAACGAGCCACATAGCACAAAAGTCTTAGCACAGTTATGGAATGAGCTTCTGGGCCTCCTGTTCCTACCCAGGGAGACTGGACCCTCAATCCTCAGAAGACACAGCCTCAAGAGAGCCCCACCTATGTCAAGTTCAAGGGGAAAACCACGTAACCTTGGGCAGACGCCTGCCCACTCTCTGCCTCAGTGTCCTTGGCTGTGAACTGCCCCATTTACATCCTACAGAACCCAATGGGTCACACTTCCACAGGATTTTTATAACTTGCAAAGCAGTCTGTTGGGCACGATGCCATGTGACAGTGTCATCTGCCATCTTCCTGCCCTTCACGGCTGAGAAGCTACACCAGAAAGTCATACACATGCATACTCTGGGAAAGTGCTTGGAGCGCCACCCAGGCACAGTGCCGTGGTTGTCAGTGGACAGGACAAACTCAGCAGAGGAGTCTGTGGTTGGGTGATGCTATCACCATTACTGGGGCAGGGGAGAGGCAGGGAAGAAGTAAGATCTCTATGGAGCATGCTCTGTGTGTTTTAACTACATTAACAGAGACAGCTTAGCCTGTGGTATACCAGCTGCTTATACTAGGGTCTTACAAGTACTCTCAGCCATGGCTGGATTCTACCAGATACATACACTTCTATGTCTTCAACATCTACTTGACATACCTTTTCTCTTTGTGTTGTGTCTTAAGGACAATCTTTTCTTAAAAGACACTCGAGAATGGTCTCCCTGAAACAGAAACCAGCCAGGTTAGCAGCTGACAGTTCGTCTCTAGAGTCCTCAGGACGGGGGTGCCCAGCGAGTGCTGGATCCTGAGACACGGGACTGACAGGTGGTCAGTCCACTGGAGCCAGCAATGGCCCCAATGCAAAGCCAGGGCTGGGAGGCCACCCACTCTTCTGGCCACAGCCAGGGCCGGTCTTATTCTGGCCTGGCCTGGGGTCACCACTGTCCAGATAAGGTCCACTAGTCTAGCCTAGGGTCCAGCCCAGCCTGAGAGACTCCTCATTCAGGTCAGTTCTGTGACCCATCTGGAAACCAGGACCTGGGAGCCAAGTTCACACAGACTGCATGGTTTCTGCCACCACCCAGTCCTCCAGGCATTTTCCACATCAAACAACCCAGCTTCATCCTAGAGATAAGAAAAGGCAAGAAAACCTGAGCAGTGATGGCAGAGTGACAGTGGTCCCAGGACAACCAGCTAGCCTGAACTCTAAAGCAGGGATACCCCTTACTCCAGAGGATATGCAGGTCATGGGCCCGGCTCCCGTGGGGCAGGGCCTGGGGGAAGACGAGGCTGACAAATGGGAGACGCAGGGTCCCACATGGTGCCCAGTCTGTGGGGCTGCATACGCAAACAGTGCACACCATGGCCAGTCTTTCCTGCTGCCTCCTGGGACAAGGCCATATGCTGAAAGGAGGACAGCAAAGCCTGTCCCCCCAGGGCATGGTGAAGATCCACAGCAAAGGAAGGAGAGCCTCCATGGAGAAAGGAAAAGCCCTCCACCCACAGCAGCTCTGTGCCCAGCCAGCCTCTGCAAGCAGCAGATAGCAAGGAGAAGCCTCCAGCTGGGCCCAGGGCAGGAGCACAGAGGAAGACGGCACTGCGGGGCAAGAGAAAGCCCAGAGCTGATGGGGGGACAGGAAGGTTGGGGACACCGCCCCTCTCTCGGGCAACCAGCCCCCTCCAAGGCACAGGGCAATGAATTGGAAGCCTGGAAGGTAACCATAGTAACAGCAACACTAAATTAAACTCTCTGGACTGCTGCCAGCCCCCAGCTGAAGCCCTCACAGAGCAGCAGGTACCCATGCATGAGGGGAGATCTGTGGTTCACTGCAGCCTCTGTGGCCTTTGTCCAGCCCCACCTGCCGTCTGCTTTTGTGCATGAAGACTTGTTGGAACGCAACCAAGCCCCTTCACTCATGTTCTGTCTGTCTGCTTCTGCAACATGACAGGTTTGAGTAGTCGTAACAGCTCTGGTGTGCCCCATGAAGTCTAAAATAGTCACTCTGAAACTTGGTAGAAAGTTCATCACACTGGGCTATGTACGAGGTGAAATTTTTAACCAAAATTTCTCAAACTCATGAAAAACAAGAAAAAATAATAAGCAACCACCAAACATAAAGCAGACAAAGAAACCAGAGATATGATCTACAGGTTGGAATTATCAAACAGAGTTCTAAGCCGAAGCGACCACACCACTGCCTTAATTTGATACCTGGCCTCCTACCCGCTTTTTCACAGAGCTCACCTGAACGTGTGCCAACCACCCAGGTACTCCTTGCCTTGGCCGCTGCTCCTATAGCAGCAGAGCTGAGGGGCTGAACAGACAGCACCTATGTCCATCTCTTTGTGTAAAGTTTATCAAACCCTGCTCTAGAGCCAGAGGTGAATACTACGCTTTAACACATGAGGAATTTCACCTGAGAGAATAAACTGTAGGACAAAAATAAATGGAAATGCCAGAGGGCCTTTCATGCTAATAGATGATTAGATAGGCTTATCAATAAAATAAACAGAGTCAAGAGGAGATATAGTGACCATGAAAGTAGGTCAGTGGGTCAACGCCCTGGCCTGAAGCGCCGAGATCCCATTTGGGTGCCGGTTCGAGACCCAGCTGCTCCACTTCCTTTCCAGCTCTCTGCTATGGCCTGAGAAAACAGTAGAAGATGGTCCAAGTCCTTGGGCCCCTGCACCCATGTGGGAAACCTGGAGGAAGCTCCTGGCTCCTGGCTTCGGGTCGGCGCAGCTCCGGCCATTGCAGCCAACTGGGGAGTAAACCATCGGATGGAAGACCTCTCTGCCTCTCCTCTCTCTGCGTAACTCTGACTTTCAAATAAAATAAATAAATCTTTTTTTTTTAAAAAAAAAAAGTAGGTCAATGGAATTTCCTGAAATGGGAAGACAAAGAGGAAAGGTTGAAGGAGCATCACAGAGCCACAAACCTTATTAACAGACATGCAGAGAAAGAGGAAAAAGAAGTATCTGAAGATAATGGCTGACCCTTTTTCAAAAGTAAAGAAATATACTAAACCATAGATCCACAAGTCTCCAAAACCAAAATTAGGGTAAATAGTAAAAAAAAAAAAAAAAATAGAGGGGCCAGCATTGTGGCTTAGCAGGTAAAGCTGCCACCTGCAGTGCTGGCATCCCATATGAGTGACAGTTCGTGTCCTAGCTGCTCCACTTCCAATCCAGCTCTCTGCTGTGCTCTGGGAAAGCAGTGCAAGATGGTCCAAGGCCTTAGGCCCCTGTACCCACGTGGGAGACCTGGAAGAAGCTCCTGCCTCCTGGCTTCAGATCAGCTCAGCTCTGGCCCTTGTGGCCATATGGGGAGTGAACCAGTGGATGGAAGACCTCTCTCTCGGCCTTTGCTTCTCTGTAACTCTGCCTTTCAAATAAATAAATAACTCTTTAAAAAGAAAAAAAGAGAACAAGGAGAACAGAAATTTTAAAAGGAGAAAGAGGAAATTTAGAGACACGAAGGCACAATATCAAAGGGGTAGGACCACTGCAGCAGGGGTCTCGCTTGAGACAACAGAAACCAGCAGTCAGTGCAATGATATCTTTAAGAGAGCTAACAGGGAAAAAAAAACACTATCAAAGAATTCTATCTACTATGAAAACAGACTGCAAAGAGGTCTAACAAGAGAGTCCCAAAATACATGAGAAAAAACCTGGCGCAAGTGAGGAAATAGACAATTTAACAAGAATAGTTGGATTCTCTAACATCACACTTTGCATCTTTGATATTACAACTTGACAGATGACTGACAAAGAAACAGGTGACTTGGACAACTGTATAAGCCAACCAGATGTAAAGGTGTCTCCAGTACTCCGCCCAACACCAGCAGCATACATTCTTCTCAAGGCCACAAAAACATTATCCATGGCAGACCAAGTATAAGTCTCGATACATTTGAAAGGACTGAAATTCCATGACATATGGTCTCTGTACATAGTAGAATGAAACAACAAATCAGTAACAGAAGGAAACTTGAAACTTCAGTTATATCAGAAAACTTAAAACCACATTCCTAAATTTAATAAAAAAAAGAGAGAAGAAATTTAAGATGAACTAGAACTAAAACAACAAAATTACAGAATGCAGCTAGAGCAGTGCTTGGAGGGAAATTAACAGCTTTGGACACCATATTAAAACGTGAGACAGGACAGACTCAGGACTCACCAAGTCAAGCCACTCCCAAACCGACACGGATCCATCTACAGCACCAAGGCAATGAGGAGCAAGGAGTGTCCAGACCCCAACCAAAAAGACCCCTACTGCCCTGTTACCTGCCCAGAATAGCTCAGTGTGATAGATCTGTGACCTTCCTGGTTGGCAGTAGTGAGCAACACCAGCATACTGAATGTGGCAACAGTGTGGAAGACAAACAGTGCCTGTACAGAACACAGAGCTGGGTGCAAACCGAAGCTCCGAGGGGAAAACACCAACCTCCCAAGCACCATAAAAGCACCTGCTCAGCTCTTGTTGGAGAGCAGTCAGCAGAACCTCTTCCCACTGAGCTGTCTCCTCTGTGTTCGAGCATAAGCCCCCAAAACCTTGTCTGGGTTGTATGTTGACCTCTTGTTAATTTATGTCTACAAGTGAGTCAAAGAAAGTGGTTTGGTAACAAAAGGAAGAAAGATTCCAAGTCATTGAATCACCCACTTATGAAAACTATTAGGAGCTGGCACTGTGATGTAATAGGTTAAGCCTCAGCCTGAGATGCTGGCACCCCAAATGGGCATGTGTTCAACTCCTGGCTGCTCCACTTCCCATCTAGCTCTCTGCTAACAGCCTTGGAAAGCAGTGACAGATAGCCCAAGTGCTTGGACCTCTGCACCCATATGAGAGACCTGGAAGAAGTTCCTGGCTCCTGGCCCCTGGCTTCAGACTGGCACAGCTCTGGCCATTGTGGCCATTTGGGGAGTGAACCAGTAGATGAAACATATCTCTCTCTCTCTCTCTCTCTCTCTCTCTCTCTCCTTTTTTTCTTTAATTATACCTCTCAAATAAATAAATAAATCTTTTTTAACAAAAGAAACTGTTAAAAAAGAGAGCAAGCTAAACACAAACGAAGCAGAAGGAAAAAATTATAAAAATTAAAGTGGAAAAATGCAATAGAGAATAGAAAAAACTGGAGGAAAATCAACGAAACTGAAAGTCAGTTCTTTTATAAGATCAGCAAATTCATCAAACTTATAGCTAGGATAACCAAGAAAAAAAGAAAAAAATATCAAATTAATAAGATCAGGAATTGTATCAGGAGTATCACTACAGAGCTCAAAGAAATACAGTGAATTATAAGGGAATACTTTGAACAATTATTTATCAACACCAAGCCAGATGTCACGTTGCTATCTTAAGATGAGGCATGAGAACAGTGGCCACCTCTGTGGTGTTCTTTCCAAACTCCAAACTAAGGAGCAGACAACTCCAGACAAGGAGACAGTCTATGAGACCCTGAGACCATAACCAAACAAATGATTACAAGGAAAGAAAATTGCAGATGAATAACCCTCTTGAACACAGACATAAGGATTCTTAACAAAATATTAATATATTGAACCCAGCTAGAGAGAGAGAGAAACACCTATCCACTGGTTCACTCCACAAATGGCTACAGCAGCCATGGTTGGCCCATGTCAAAGCCAGGAGCTTCACCCCAGTCTCTCATGTGAGTGGCAGGGCCCAAGTACTTGAGCATATCTTCTATTGCTTTCTCAGGTGCATTAACAAGGAGCCGGGTCAGAAGTGAAGCAGTCTTGGGGCCGGCACTGTGGCGTAGCGGGTAAAGCCACCACCTGCAGTGCTGCCATCCTGTGTGGGCACTAGAGTCCCAGCTGCCCCACTTCAGATCCAGCTCTCTGATATGGCTTCTGAAAGCAGTGGAAGATGGCTCAGGCCCTTGGGCTCCTGCACCCACAAGAGAGATCCAGAAGCAGCTCCTGGCTCCTGGCTTTGAATAGGCACAGCTCCAGACGTTGTGGTCACCTAGGGAGTGAACCAGCAGATGAAAGACATCTCTCTCCCTCTCTCTTTCTCTCTCTCTCTTCTCTCCACCCAACTCTGCCTCTCTGTAACTCTGCCTTCAAAATAAATAAATAAATCTTAAAAATTAAAAGAATTGCTTAAAAAAAAAGAAATGAAGCAGCCAAGACTCCAATGAGTGTCCTTACGGGAAGCTGGTGTCACAGGCACAGCTTAATCCACTACGCCACAACACCATACTCTTGATATTGAAATTTTAATTGCTATGTCCTCTAAAACCAAAATATTTATGCATAAATCCCATAAAATATATGTAATACCAATATGCTGAATGAAAAAAGCAGCGTTTTTTTAAATATATAAACCTAAATACAGGGAGAGATAGACCATGTCCATAGCTCATCATATCCAGTATCATTTACATTTAGATTCTCTCCAAATTGAAATACTAATCTATGCAATCCCAATTAATCCCAGCAGGGTTTCTACAGAAATTGACAAACTACGTGACTGGCATTGTGGCACAGCAAGTTAATCTGCTGCTTACAATGCCAGCAGGCCATAATGAGCACCCGTTTGAGTCCAATTGCTCCATTTCCAATCCAGCTCCCTGCTAATGCACTTGGGAAAGCAGGGAAAGATGGCCCAAATATTTGGGCCCAGCAACCCACAGGGGCAACCCAGATGAAGTCCCAGACTCCTGGCTCACTGCAGGCATTACCAGCAGTTCAAAGAACTCTCTGTCTGTCTGTCTCTCTCTCTCTCTGTAACTCTGCCTTTCAAATAAATAAATAAATCTTTAAAAAGAAAAGAAATTGACCAAGTCTAATATTTATTTGGAAAGACAAAAGATCTAGACTAGCCCAAAACACTATAGAAAAGGAAGAATAGCATTGGAAGTCTCAAAAAATCTTATTTCAAAACTATAGTAATCCAGCAAGCTTGATATTGCCGAAAGGAAAGAAATACACAAGATTAATGGGAGAGGAAAGCAATTCCAGAAACACAATACAAATATGGTGAATTGAATTTAAAAACATGCAAACAGTTTTAGGCAAAAAAGGATAGTTTTTTCAACAAATACTACAGGAACAATTAGATATTCATATGCCAAAAAAATCTCATTCCTGCATCACATATAAAAGTTAACTAAAAGTGAGTCCTGTATATAAATCTAAAACATAAAACCATAAGATTTCTAAAATAAAGCATCAGAAAAAATTCTCCCAGTCTTTAGGTCAAGCAAAAAACTCTTAGATACAGGGCTGGCATCGTGACGCAGCGAGCTAAGCCACTGGCAGAACACCAGTTCTAGTGCTGGCTGCTCCACTCTGATCCAGCTACCCACTAATGCTCCTGGGAAAACAGTGGAGGATGGCCCAAAGTGCTTGGGTCCCTGACACCCATATGAGAGAACCATATGGAATCCTGGCTCCTGTCTTCAGCCTGGCCCAGTCCTGGCCACTGTAGTCATCTAGGGAGTGAATCAGCAGATGAAAGATCTCTTTCTCTATCTCTCCCTCTCTTTCCATCACTCTGCCTTACAAATAAACTAAATAAAATAAATCATTTAAAAAAACTCAATATGACATGAGAAGTATAATCCATGAAAGAACAAACTAGCAAATCAGTCTTACAAACTGAAAACACATGCTCTTCAAAATACAGTCTTGAGTCTTGAGAGTGAAAAGATAACCCACATATTGGTAAAAAATACTTACAAAAGTGTCTGATAAGGAATTTGTATCTATAATTCATAGATAAGTCTCAAAACTCAATGAAAATGAAACAAACCACCCAGTAATCAAAATGTCATTGAAAAATGTGGGCAGACAGGCCCCACACATGACACCTGGGCAGCAGACAGGTACATGGACAGACGTTGACTCCCTGGTTGAGCACTTCAGGAGTTTCTCACAAAGGGAATATGCATTTACCACACGACCCTGCAATCCCTTTCCTGTGTGTGCACAGTCTGTCCATGAATGTGCTCGGAAGCTCTTTCCAAAACTGTCAGAGACTGGACCCTGGGGCAGGCGTCTGGTGCAGCATTAAGTTGCTGCTTGGGCTGCTGCACCCCATAGCAGAGCACCTGATGTGAGTCTCAGCTAGTCCACTTTCAGTTCACTTTCCTGATAACGCACACCTGGGAGGCAGATGATGGCTCAAGCATTTGAGTCTCTACCATGCACTTGAGAAACCAAAAATTAGGTCTTGGCTCCTGGCTATGGCCGAGCCCCAGCTATTGCAGATATTTGGAAGTGGAACAACAAATGGAAGATATCTCTCTCTCTCTCTCTCTCTCTCTCTTTCTCCCCCACCCACTCTCCCTCCCTCAAATAAAATAAAAAATACATTAAAATTTAAAAACAGAACTGGACCCAAATGTTCTTCAATCGGTAAATGAATAAACAAGCTATAGTACATCCATAAAATGGACAACCCAGCAATTCAGAGGGGTGATGCTACTGGCACACTCAGGGGCATGAGTCTCATGTCCACAGTGAGGGAGAAGAGGCACAACTCCAGTTAATCCACATCCCAGAAGGAGCAAAATCATGGAGCAGAAAGTAAATCAGTGGCTTCCAGATCTGGGAGGTGTGGGGTGAAGAGAGAGAGGTGACTACAGAAGGGGACAATAGATGTAGAATATGCCAGTGGTCACATGACATGTTCCCAACTGCCTGGAGCAGTATACAGCAAATCTGTATAAACGATCATTAGATTTTATTCACTTATTTGAGAGGCAGAGAAACAAAGACAAACAGATAGACAGAGACCTCACCAAATCCTCTGATTCACTCCGCAATTGCCCCAATGGCTGGGACAGGGCCAGGCTGAAGCTGGGAGGCTGGAACTCATCTCAGGTCTCTCCTGTGGGGGACAGGGACCCAACTACCTGAGCCATCACTGCTGCCTCTCAAGGTACATGTTTTCAGGAAGCTGGAATCAGGAGCAGGGCCAGGACTTGAACGCAGGCACTCTGATACGGGATGCTGGCATCCCAAGTGGCATTTCAGCCACTGTGCCAAATGCCCGCTCTTCATAGCTCAATTTTACAAAGCTGAGATAAAATGGTCCAAAAAGGAAATTGTATGAAGGGGTAGGCAGAGTGATTTCTCCCTGCAGGTGAAAATGGCAGAACTAAATGAAATAATTACCTGTATTAAAAGCCACCGTGTCATCCCTTCACCACTGCCAAGGCAGGACAGCAGCATGGGAAGTCTGCCGGGGACAGATGCCCGGCCCATGCTGCAGCCCTCTGTCCACACTGGCAGGTGACCCCAACAGCAGCCGAGGAGGAACCTGAGAAGGGAGAAAGCTGCACCGGGAAGGCTCGGCCTTGCCTCCCCAGCACCACCCACCGGGCACTGGTGAATTCTGCCTAAACCTCACACCGTAGCGCCTGCCAATCACACCTCCAGCATGCTGCCAAAACCCAGATGAGCTTCCTGAAGAAAGAGGCGCCACGGCACACGTGGGAGCCAGACACGCGGCACTCTGGCCTTACCCTCACCTCAGGACACACACACGAGCAGCAGAGGCACAGAGCTCCCAGGGGCTCGACAGCAACGCCTCATTTCTCTGAAAACCACGATGCCTGGAAACATCACTTACCCAGAAAACAGCTCAAATAGGCCAGAATGGAATCAGGTCACGGAGCAGGGGCTCACGGTCCTACACTTGGTCATAGGAAGCCCCGGGTCTCTGTTCACACAGTTCCAGTGACCTCAAGTCAGCTTCCCTCCCAGCCACAGAGCACAAGCCTCACGCTGGGAAGGCAGAAGAACACTTGAGCACTGCACGGAGCAGGGCGACCAGAAAAGGGAAAACAGGCAACCAGGAAACACCAACAGCCCAGCAGGCTGGCCCCCAAGGCTGCAGCCCTCAATCGTCTTTGCACACATCAGAGGGACTCAGCACAGAGACACGCCCGGCACAAAGTGTGATCCATCCACAGGGAGACACAGCTTTTAAATGAAGAATGTTAGCTGAGTCCAGAGGTGTCCAATATAAGGAAAATTCACCTTTGCAAAACATGGCTTAAAAATGAGAGGCAGGGCCAGTGCCATGGCTCACTAGGCTAATCCTCCGTCTTGCGGCGCTGGCACACCAGGTTCTAGTCCCGGTCGGGGCGCCGGATTCTGTCCCGGTTGCCCCTCTTCCAGGCCAGCTCTCTGCTGTGGCCCGGGAGTGCAGTGGAGGATGGCCCAAGTGCTTGGGCCCTGCACCCCATGGAAGACCAGGATAAGTACCTGGCTCCTGCCATTGGATCAGAGCGGTGTGCCGGCTGCAGCGCGCCAGCTGCGGCAGCCATTGGAGGGTGAACCAACGGCAAAAGGAAGACCTTTCTCTCTGTCTCTCTCTCTCACTGTCCACTCTGCCTGTCAAGAAATTTAAAAAAAAAAAAAAAAATGAGAGGCAGGAGGCCAGTGCTGTGGCACAGTAGGCGAAGCCTCTGCCTGCAGTGCCAGCATCCCACGTGGGCACTGGTTCACATCCCAGCTGTTCCTCTTCTGATCCAGCTCTCAGCTATAGCCTGGGAAAGCAGTGCAAGATGACCCAAGTACTTGGGCTCCTGCACCTGTATGGGAAACCTGGAAGAAGCTCCTGACTCCTGGCCCCAGATCAGTTCAGCTCCTGCTTTTGGGGCCATTTGGGGAGTGAACCAGCAGATGGAGGACCTTTCTCTCTGTCTCTCCCTCTCGGTAACTGTAACTCTACCTCTAAAATGAATAAATAAAATCTTTAAAAAAAATGAGAGGTAAGCAAGGGCAGCATTGTAATGCAGCAAATTGACCATTGCATGCTTGTGAGGCCAGCTCCCATATTGGAGCACTGACACCCATATGGGACACCTAATGGAGTTTGTGCCCCCTTGCTTTTGCCTGGCCCAGCCCCAGCCATTGTGGCCATTTAGGGCATGAACCAGAAGATGCAAGATCTATCTCTGTCTCTGTCACTATGCTCTTAAAATAAATAAATAAAATATTTTTTAAAAATTAAAAGTTCAGATTAGGGATTGCAGCAGCAAGATGGCTGAATAGGAAGGGAGCACACTGATAGTCCGGGCAGAGACAGTTTAATAAAAGTGGAGATACTACAGGTTCAAGGAAGAGTAGGGGAAGAAACAGCAGAGGAAACTCTTCCGGAACTAGTGATTCACAGTGGACCTGCGTGGAGGGCATGGGAGCCCACAGCTCAGGACACCAGCGGCAGAATCAACACACCAGCGCTGGAATGCGAGGTGACCTGAACCTCAATAGCCCGAGACACTGGCGGGAAAGCAGAAAGAGGACACTAGAGGGAACGAGGCTTGAAACCCCATGGGGAAAAGTTCACCAGGCTAACTAGAAGAGAGAGGGGAAAAAAAAAAAGTGACCAGTACAGACACAAGTTTCTCTCTCTCCGCTCACCTCTCAAAGGCGAGCAAGACAAAGAGCAGGTGCCATTTTGGACATACGTCATAAGCGGCGCGACCTCAGGTCTGCACACGCCCTCAGCCAAGCAGAAAAACCTGACTCTGGGAGGGTGGGTGAAATAACAGGAGATTAGGACCTAGTGAATGGGTGGTGCTAATGAACTGAGACGGTGAAAAAAGAGACAGTGTGTGAGAGAACTCACGGAATTCACATGAGTACTCTCCAGAGATGCTACAATTCGTTAACCTTGGCAACCCAGTGGGAGACTGCAGGAAAATTTGAGCCCACACTGAGGGCAGAACAGATTCCCTGTGTGGTCCTTGGGAAAGATCTTCTGATCTCTGGCTCCTGTGGGTATATCATTTGCCTGCTAACTACCTCCAATTCCGTTCAGCTGTGTGGAATTACTTCCCTTTTGAATCAAAAAAAAAATGAAAGAAAGAGAGAGATTTACCACACCTAACCTGGGAGTGTCACCTTTGGCACACCCTTAACCCTGAGGAACCAAACAGAGCTCTCAGGCCACACCCATCTCAAGCCTCTAAGGCTCCATCAAAAGCAGACAGTCCACTTAATACAGTCACAGTATAACAAGAAAAAACACCACAGCAAGGGAAGAAGAATTCAAAGAATATCTCCACAATGCCAAGCAACAAATGCAGAAACCGAGGAAACAAGAACAAGGAAGACATTCTGATGCCCCCAAATGAACAAGGCACCCCAAGCCAAGATTATGAAGATGATGAGATGGAAGAAATGCAAGATATGGATTTCAAAAAATTTATGATTAGAACAATTAGAAGTTTTCAAAACAAATGCTTGAGCTACAGAAATCCTTACCGGACAGGATAGAAAATCTCCTTCGAGAAAATGAAATCTTAAGGAGGAATCAAAATGAAATGCAGAAACTAGTAGAACAGGAAAGTGTGATAGTGAAGAGAAATCAAAATGAAATGAAGAGCTCAATAGATCAAATGACAAACACATTAGAGAGCCTTAAAAACAGAGTCAGTGAAACAGAAGAGAGAATATCGAACTTAGAAAACAGAGCACAGGAAAGTATACAGTCAAACCAAAGAAGAGGAAATTAGAAATCTAAAAAATATTGTCGGGAATCTTCAGGATACTATTTAAAAAAACCAACATTCGGGTTCTAGGAGTTACTGAAGGCATGGAGAGGGAGAAAGGATTACAAGGCCTTTTTAGTGAGATACTAGCAGAGAACTTCCCAGGTTTGGAGAAGGACAGAGACATCCTAGTACAGGAAGCTCATAGAACTCCTAGTAAACATGAGCAAAACAGACCCTCACCACGACACGTGGTAATCAAACTCACCACAGTGAAAGAGAAAGAAAAGATTCTAAAATGTGCAAGAAAGAAACATCAGATTACTCTCAGAGGATCTCCAATTAGACTCACAGCAGACTTTTCATCAGAAACCCTACAGGCTAGAAGGCAATGGCGAGACATAGCCTGGGTACTAAGAGAGAAAAACTGCCAGCCCAGAATATTATATCCTACAAAGCTCTCATTTGTGAATGAAGGTGAAATAAAGACTTTTCACAGCAAACAGAAATTGAAAGAATTTGTCGCCACTCGTCCAGCCCTGCAAAAGATGCTTAAAGATGTGTTGCACACAGAAACACGGCCATCAATATGAAAGAAGGTAAAGGAAGGAAACCTCATAGCAAAAGATCACAGGAAGTTCAAAGCATATATTAGAACTTATCTTTGGCAAATGGCAGGGCAAAGTTACCACTTATCATTAGTCACATTGAACGTTAATGGCCTGAACTGTCCAGTTAAAAGACACCGATTGGCTGATTGGCTTATGGACAAAACCCATCTATTTGCTGTTTACAAGAAACACATCTTTCCAACAAAGATGCATACAGACTGAAAGTGAAAGGCTGGAAAAAGATATACCATGCAAACAGAAATGAAAAAAGAGTAGGCGTAGCCATCTTAGTATCAGACAAAATAAACTTTAACACAAAAACTGTTAAGAGAGACAAAGAGGGGCACTATATAATGATTAAGGGATCAATTCAACAGGAAGATATATCGCTTATCAATGTATATGCACCTAATTACAGGGCACCGGTTTATTTAAAACATTTGTTAAGGGACTTAAAGGGAGACTTAGACCCAAAAAAAATAGTACTGGGGGACTTCATTACTCCACTCTCAGAAATAAACAGATCAACAGGACAGAAGATCAACAAGGAGACAGTAGATTTAAATGACACTATAGCCCAAATGGATCTAACAGATATCTACAGAACTTTTCATCCTATACATAAAGATTTTACATTCTTCTCAGCAGTACATGGAACCTTCTCTAGGATTGACCACATACTAGGCCATAAAGCAAGTCTCAGCAAATTCAAAAGAATTAGAATCATACGATGCAGCTTCTCAGACCATAAAGGAATGAAGCTGGAAATTAGCAACTCAGGAATCCCTAGAGCATACGCAAACACATGGAGACTGAACAACATGCTCCTGAATGAACAATGGGTCATAGAAGAAGTCAAAAGAGAAATCAAAAGCTTTCTGGAAGTAAATGAGAATAACAGCACAACATATACCAAAACTTATGGGATACAGCAAAAGCAGTGTTAAGAGGAAAGTTTATATCAATAGGTGCCTACATCAAGAAATTGGAAAGGCACCAAATAGATGAGCTTTCAATGCATCTCAAGGATCTAGAAAATCTGCAGCAAACCAGACCCAAATCTAGCAGGAGAAGAGAAATAATGAAAATCAGAGAAGAAATCAACAGGATTGAATCCAAAAAAATTACAAAAAATCAGCCAAACAAGGATCCAGTTTTTTGAAAAAATGAATAAAATTGACACCCCATTGGCCCAACTAACTAAAAAAAGAAGAGAAAATACCCAAATCAATAAAATCAGAGATGAAAAAGGGAATGTAACAACAGACACCACAGAAATAAAAAGATCATCAGAAATTACTACAAGGACTCGTATACCAGCAAACAGGAAAGTCTATCAGAAATGGATAGATTCCTGGACACATGCAACCTACCTAAATTGAACCAGGAAGACATAGAAAACCTAAATAGACCCATAACTGAGACAGAAATTGAAACAGTAATAAAGGCCCTCCCAACAAAGAAAAGCCCAGGACCAGATGGATTCACTGCTGAATTCTACCAGACATTTAAAGAAGAACTGACTCTAATTCTTCTCAAACTATTCAGAACAATTGAAAAAGAGGGAGTCCTCCCAAATTTTTTCTATGCAGCCACCATCACCTTAATTCCTAAGCCAGAAAAAGATGCAGCATTGAAAGAGAATTACAGACCAATATCCCTGATGAACATAGACGCAAAAATCCTCAATAAAATTCTGGCCAATAGAATGCAACAACACATCAGAAAGATCATTCACCCAGACCAACTGGGATTTATTGCTGGTATACAGGGATGGTTCAATGTTACAAATCAATCAGTGTGATATACCTCATTAACAGACTGCAGAAGAAAAACCATATGATTATCTCAATAGGTGCAGAGAAAGCATTTGATAAAATACAACACCCGTTCATGATGAAAACTCTAGGCAAACTGGATATGGAAGGAATATTCCTCAATACAACCAAAGAAATTTATGAAAAAAACCACAGCCAACATCCTATTGAATGGGGAAAAGTTGGAAGCATTTCCACTGAGATCTGGTACCAGACAGGGATGCCCACTCTCACCACTGCTTTTTAACATAGTTCTGGAAGTTTTAGCCAGAGCCATCAGACAAGAAAAAGAAATTAAAGGGTTAAAAATTGGGAAGGAAGAACTCAAACTATCCCTCTTTGCAGATGATATCATTCTTTATTTAGGGGACCCAACGAACTCTACTAAGAGACAATTGGAACTCACAGAAGAGTTTGGAAAAGCAGCAGGATATAAAATCAATGCACAAAAATCAATAGCCTTTGTATACACAGGAAATGACACAGCTGAGAAAGAACTTCTAAGATCACTCCCATTCACAATAGCTAGAAAAACACAATCAAATACCTTGGAATAAACTTAAGCAAGGATGTTAAAGATCTCTACGATCAAAATTACAAAATCTTAAAGAAAGAAATAGAAGAGCATACCAAAAAAATGGAAAAACCTTCCATGCTCATGGATTGGAAGAATCAATATCATCAAAATGTCCATTCTCCCAAAAGCAATTTATAGATTCAATGCAATACCAATCAAAATACCAAAGACATTCTTCTCAGATCTGGAAAAAATGATACTGAGCTGGTGCTGTGGCTCACTAGGCTAATCCTCCACCTTGTGGCGCTGGCACACTGGGTTCTAGTCCGGGTTCTAGTCCGGGTTCTAGTCCCGGTCAGGACGCCGGATTCTGTCCCGGTTGCCCCACTTCCAGGCCAGCTCTCTACTGTGGCCTGGGAGTGCAGTGGAGGATGGCCCAATGCTTGGGCCCTGCACCCCATGGGAGACCAGGATAAGTACCTGGCTCCTGCCATCGGATCAGCGCTGTGCACCGGCCGCAGTGCGCCAGCCCCGGTGGCCATTGGAGGGTGAACCAACAGCAAAGGAAGACCTTTCTCTCTGTTTCTCTCTCTCACTGTCCACTCTGCCTGTCAAAAAATTAAAAAAATAAAAATTATACTGAAATTCATAGGTAGACACAGGAGACCTCGAATAGCTAAAGCAATCTTGTACAACAAAAACAAAGCCAGAGGCATCACAATACCAGATTTCAGGACATACCACAGGGCAGTTGTAATCAAAACAGCATGGTACTGGTACAGAAACAGATGGATAAACCAATGGAACAGAATTGAAACACCAGAAATCAATCCAAACATCTACAGCCAAGTTAGATTTGATCAAGGATCCAAAACCAATTCCTGGAGTAAGGACAGTCTTTTTAATAAATGGTGCTGGGAAAATTGGATTTCCACATGCAGAATCATGAAGCAAGACCCCTACCTTTCACCTTACACAAAATCCACTCAACATGGATTAAAGACTTAAATGTACGACCCGACACCATCAAATTTTTAGAGAACATTGGAGAAACCCTGCAAGATATAGGTACCGGCAAAGACTTCTTGGAAAAGACCCTGAAGTACAGGCAGTCAAAGCCAAAATTAATATTTGGGATTGCATCAAACTGAGAAGTTTCTGTAGTTCAAAAGAAACAGTCAGGAAAGTGAAGAGGCAACCAACAGAATGGAAAAAATATTTGCAAACTATGCAACAGATAAAGGGTTGATAACCAGAATCTACAAAGAGATCAAGAAACTCCACAACATCAAAACAAACAACCCACTTAAGAGATGGGCCAAGGACCTCAATAGACATTTTTCAAAAGAGGAAATCCAAATGGCCAACAGACACATGAAAAAATGTTCAGGATCACTAGCAATCAGGGAAATGCAAATCAAAACCACAATGAGGTTTCACCTCACCCCGG
The DNA here is from genome assembly GCF_964237555.1 of Oryctolagus cuniculus. NCBI lineage: Eukaryota > Metazoa > Chordata > Mammalia > Lagomorpha > Leporidae > Oryctolagus > Oryctolagus cuniculus. The sequence continues at coordinate 197,629,551 of NC_091433.1, forward strand.
TTAGAATGACTCACATTCAGAAAGCTACCAACAATAGATGTTGGAGAGGATGTGGGGAAAAAGGGACACTAACCCACTGTTGGTGGGAATGCAAACTGGTAAAGCCACTATGGAAGTCAGTCTGGAGATTCCTCAAAAACCTGAATATAACCCTACCATACAACCCAGCCATCCCACTCCTTGGAATTTACCCAAAAGAAATTAAACTGGCAAACAAAAAAAAAACTGTCTGCACATTAATGTTTATTGCAGCTCAATTCACAATAGCTAAGACCTGGAATCAACCTAAATGCCCATCAACAGTAGACTGGATAAAGAAATTATGGGACATGTACTCTATTGAATACTATACAGCAGTCAAAAACAATGAATTCTGGTCATTTGCAACAAAATGGAGGAATCTGGAAAACATTATGCTGAGTGAATTAAGCCAGTCCCAAAGGGACAAATATCATATGTTCTCCCTCATTGGCAACAACTAACCGAGTGCCAAAAAGGAAACCTGTTGAAGTGAAATGGACACTATGAGAAACAGTGACTTGATCAGCCCTTGTCCTGACTGTTGATGTACAATGTAATACTTTATCACCTTTAGTATTTTTTTTTTGTTCTAGTACTATTGGTTGAACTCTGTAATTAACACACAATTATTCTTAGGTGTTTAAATTTAACTGAAAAGTGATCCCTGTTAAATATAAGAGCGGGAATAAGAGAGGGAGGAGATGTACAATTTGGGACATGCTCAATCGGCCTTGCCCCAAGTGGTGGAGTTAGAAACGTGCCAGGGAATTCCAATACAATCCCATCAAGGTGGCATGTACCAATGCCATCTCACTAGTCCAAGTGATCAATTTCAGTTCACAATTGATCACACCGATAGGTCTAAGAGTCAAAGGGATCACACAAACGAGACTAGTGTCTGCGAATACTAACTGATAGAATAAAAAAGGGAGAGAACGATCCAACACGGGAAGTGGGATACACAGCAGACTTATAGAATGTAAGATGCCCTAAATAGCACTCTGGCCTCAGAATCAGCCCTTAAGGCATTCGGATCTGGCTGAAGAGCCCATGAGAGTATTTTAGGCATGGAAAGCCAAGACACTCTGGCAAAAAAAAAAAAAAAAAAAAAAAAAAAACAAACAAACCACCAAACACCTAAATGAAAGATCTCTGTGAGTGAGATCCCAGAGGAAAGAACGGGCCATCAAGGAAGGAGGTACCTTTCTCTGAAGGGAGGAGAGAACTTCCTCTTTGGCTATGACCCTGTCAGAATAAGATCGAAGTCGGTGAACTCAAAAGGCTTCCATAGCCTTGGCAACTCATGACTAGAGCCTAGGGAGATTACTGATGCCATAAACAAGAGTGTCAAATTGTTAAGTCAACAACAGGAGTCACTGTACACTTACTCCTCATGTAGGATCTCTCCTTAATGTGTTGTCCAATGTGAAGTAATGTTATAACTAGTACTGAAACGGTATTTTACACTTTGTGTTTCTGTGTGGGTGCAAACGGATGAAATCTTTACTTAATTTATACTAAATCGATCTTCTATATATAAAGATAATTGAAAATGAATCTTGATGTGAATGGAATGGGAGAGGGAGCGGTAGATGGGAGGGGTGCGAGTGGGAGGGAAGTTGGGGTGGGGGAGCCATTGTAATCCATAAACTGTATTTTGGAAATTTATATTTACTAAATAAAAGTTAAAAAAATAAAATAAAAAGTTCTACTCTATTTGCATCTCACCAAACTGTTCTCACGGAAACCATCCAAGGCGGCCTCATCAAAAGTATGAGGGAAGTACCTTGTCATCTTCACCACCACCTCTAGAACGACATGCTAAATATTTATCTGCAAAAACGTCATGAATCTTGCTGACTGAAACACGGGCATGAAGCGCAACATTCATTGCTTGCCACTTGTCTGGGGGCACCGGCAGCAGGAACACAAGCAGTCTCTCCTGACCTAGCTGCATCCAGCATGGAGGAAACATTCTCCAGACACGCCCAGCCCAATTCCATGGCAAAGCACGGGGAGGGGAGGATAGAGACCCCGGACTTCCCTGCTGCTCTGATGCTTTCTCCACCATGAGGGAAACGTAGTGCACCTGCCCAGCAAATGGCTCCTCTGCAGGGCTCTTCCAAGACTGCTCAGACCCTACCCGTGCTGTTCCTGGGTTGATCTGCCCAGAACTCCCACTCTCCTGTGCTCAGTGACAGACAGAATACAAGGTGTGCGTGACTTGTACCCAGCCCTGAGCATGCCCGCTTATTATGAGGCGTTGGCAGCATTTCACTCAGGTGAGGATGTTTGAGGATGTTTTATGGATTTCCATAATGCACATAATCAATAAGGGGGAAATAGAAGCTAATTCTACAGGCAGTGTTCATGTCCATTCTTACGTGAGTTTGTATTTCTACAAGGAAAACAACCACCTAGTCTTGTCAAAATAGACATTGGAAGAAAGTATCACTAACACTTCAACAGCAGGTAGATTTTTCCTCCATTTACATCACAATTCTTTAGAGGGCAGATGGGGATAGACATGGCGACATTAAAATTCTCACTGGAAAGACTTGCTCAGTGATCAGGACAACCCAGAAAGATGTAACTTAAAATCACATTAACACCATTTATCACGTCTGTTACAACCATGAACCACTCTTACTTATGAATCACTTTTATGCATTCAAACCATTATCTTCTCTTTTTCTACAAGATAATACAAATGAGATCTTTTCTATCAAAACTCATACTTTTGATTAAAATTACTTGTTGAGAGAGGATAGGATCCTAGTAAATACTGGTGCTAATGTCATAATTATGACCTCAGAAAAATCCAGTGGCAGCATGACATGAAATGTTCCTAAAGCCACGTGTGCTCCTGCTGAGTCTTCCTTCTTGGGTTACTCTCATCCTTAGAGTGCAATTGTAAGAATTAAAAACCAAGAAAGTAGAAGCCAGAAACAAAATAATGGGCAAGGCCTGAAGCAAATTCAAAAAGGGCTCTTCAATGTATTAAGCACAAAGGGATAAAAAGGGAAAATAGAGCTTATTTCTCAAAAACAGAGGGAAATTTCCACTGTGGAGACTGGAAAGAAAATTTTGATCCTGTTTTAGATGTCTGTTTCCTGGACATGGCAAATGTCAGTCAATCACCAGCTGTCAGTTGAGCTCTGACCACCTGTGCAGGGCTGACAGCCAATAGCAGAGAGGTGTAAGGGGCGATCTCTGTACCAGGGATTTACAGTCGTACTGAGGAGTGAATTGACAGGCAGACCATGACTGTCATCACTAATGCTCAGTTCTGTTAACACAGACCACGTTCTGCAGGATCTAAGAAACTTCCAACATTGGGAGTAGTCAGGGTGGTTCCCCAGAAGAGGTGAGACTTAGGCAGGGACAGAGCAGTGACACAGTAAAAGGGCAAAGGTAGAGAACTCGCCTGCACATGGTGCAAGTGGAGCCAGCGTCCAGGTGGCAGGAGGGGAGGAGGGACTGGCACAGGGGCGCTGGGAAGACCTGGCAAGTGACTGCTTAGAAACAGGTGCAGCCAAGGGAAGACTTAAAGATAAGACTCGCACTTCTTCCAGGCCAGGGTGATGTGAAGGACAGAGGTGCTGTCGACAGAGAGGAACAAGGGTGTCTGGGGGTGCCTGAGAGGAGCTCTACTGGAGATGAAGCATCACCATCAAGTCAAAACGCAGGGCTCCTCCAAACCATGAGGTGTGGACACCAGCCACTAGGGAAGCTCTCAGGGAGTGCAAGCCACCAGAGGTTTCATGAAAGAGGAGGGACTGAGTGGCATTTGGAAGAAGAAGTGGGACCAGAGAGGGAAGTCAAGATGATTGAAATTATCTCCAGAGCCTTAGGGCAAACTCACCTCCAAAGAGAAATCATAGAGAGAGGGAAGACAGAATGAGAGGTCGCTGCTTGGAGTGGGGTTAAGGCAGAGGAGCCAACAGGCTAGATGGCAACCAGAGGGGTATCATGCCATGGAACCAATGAGGCTCACAACAGAGGGCAGAGGCAGCATCAGAAAAAAGGAAAATCCCAGTGATTTCAAGGATGGAGTAGATGAAGGAAGCGATCACTGAACTCGACATTCAAGTTGAGTGGCGGTGAGAGAGCAGTGGCAGTGGAATGTCGGTGGAGCCGTGTAGCGGAGGAATAATGAGAAGACACTGGACAAGTGGAACCAGTGCACCTATGTGAAACCTTGTCTGACGGAAAGGCTAACACACTTAGAATACCAAGAAGAGGTCATCCCGAAAGTCTTTCTCAGGCTGAGTGGTCAGACCTGCATCATTTGAATTTAAAGGTACAGTATCTGATTTTCATTCCAGAGTTCAGAAAAATAACTAGAAGCCATTGGACATGGGCTTCAGTTACTTCCAGATGACCTGGGGTTGCCGCAGCCTCTTCAGAAAGCTAGGAAAGGCAGCTCCTGAGATGCACAGACTGAAACCTAGGCTCGGCTAGAGCCTAAGAACAAGACAAACCACAAATCTGGGGGAGAAGGAGAAGCAAGGATGGTCTTTCCTACAGAATTTCTGTGAGTGGATCTCAGACAGCTGCCCGTCAAGAAGCCAGAGAACCATTTTACCGTCCGGGATCCCGAGACAGGAAGGGCTCTGCTGATGTCCTATAGCTTGTGCCATCCCTCCAGAGTCCACAGGCACAGGGGAGAGCTCAACGTCCTGGGCCTCCAAGGGGCTGGTGAGCAGGAGCTCTGGAGGAGGCAGATGCCCCCAGGACGATTATCAGAATAGAAGAAACAACAAGCAGAGCTGGGCCTATGCAAAGGCATGGGAGGAAAGGAATTCAGCTCGGGATCGGCAGGAACAACGCAAGTGTCTGGAAGCACCCATGCAGAAGCCAAGTGACAAGTCACCAGGAAGCCTGCAGGGGCCCCACTGCCCCCAGCCCCATGAAGGCTGCCTTCCCCAGGGGTCTTGCTCCTTTCTCTCCTGAGCATACAAACACAGCAGCATTTTTCTGAGTGTATTACAATTCTAGACATGTTTTTCTCCATTTCTAAATCAAAAACATCAAGCAATGTGTCCTAACATCTAATAGTTTTATACTCTATCAAATAATTACAGCAGCTAATGTTTACTGAGCTCTGCCTATGTGCCCAGCTTGCTCCTGAAATACCGTATTTATCACCAACAGGAGTCCTGCAGGGTCCTCTTTTTCACACAGTGGAAACCAGACTGCCAGGGCTCAGGACAGACCACACAGCCCAGAGCAACCAGGCCTGTTCTTCCCCTCACCTGCAGCACCTCTGCACCTGACTTACTGCTCCAAGAAGGACCAGAGACCCATGGAACTCCTGCTAAATTGTATTCTGGTTTTGTATGAGGCCCAGCTTTGTTCTGTGACTGTTTTACATCACCATCATCTTATTCTAAAGCTTTGCTTCTCAAAAGGGAGTGTGCAGATCCTGGGGAGGCTACAAAACCTTCCACAGGGACAGCGAGGTCAACAGTATGTTCACAATGGCACTAGCACCTGCTCGTCCCTTTCTCCATGCAGCACTGGCACGGATGGTGCCAGAGATGGCAGGGAAGCCTGCTGGTGCCCAGGGACTGATCAGGCCATGGCGGCAGACTGCTCCAGTCACCGCCAGACTCCACGTGACAGTGCTCTGGAAGACAGCAGTGTCACTTAAAATGTCCTTGATGAGGAATGAAAATTACCAGTGTGGTTAAAGATGGACCCTGAGTCTATGACCTTCTGAGACCCACTCACCAAGCACTCCACAGCACGGAAGGGCGCCAGGAAAAGCTCTCATGTGATCGTTCACGGCACAAGCTGAGCAAGTTGCCTGATTCATAGAACACTATTTTACTTGAAAGAATGAATAACTGATCACAGTTGTTCACTCTCGGGTATTTGGAAGACATTTTCTTCAATGAAATGAGTCTATAACTTTAATGAGAACAACTGGCAATATTTTGATCCAATAATAAAATTGGAGCATTACAAAGAAATTAGAATTTGCAAACATGCCCATGTGTTGGACCGCTTCATGATACTACGAGTCTTTCCTAAATATATTGATGAAAATATCAATGCTTGTGATTTTTTAAAATATTGTATAATTAAATGTGTCAGCATTTGAATAATTCATTTCATCAATATTATCAAAATTACCTATGTGTCATGATACAAAATCATACATGAGTAAAAACCCATACCAAATGTAGATAAAACAATGGAATTTAGTGTTGCAAAAAATGATGGTATTTCTAATTCCAAATCACAACCAGCCATTAAGAAACAATCACTTGCCAAGTTTTGGTGTAATACCAAGGAACACCCAAAATTCTCTAAAAGGGCTATAAAAACATTCTTCCTTTTTCTAGTACATAGCTATGTGAGGCTGACTTTTTTTCACCTTCTTCAATCAAAATAGCAAACAAATTGACACAAATTCAGATATAAAAATCCAGAAGTCTCTTTTCTGTCTGGACAAAGATATCTGCCACAATGCACAATGATGCCTCTCACCTGGATGATTTTCGCTTCTTTGTTTGGAAAACAGAACTTTTAACAAGACCTATGTCATTGACAGTAATATATAACTGATGGATTATAGCTATTTTAAATGAATCAATAAGTAAATGTCTTTAAATCTTTTTAACTCTTATTGTAGGAGCTACAACTAGGTATAACCCACATAAACAAAAGCACTTTGAAGTATGCAATAACACACACAAGAGCAAAGGAGTCCTGAGAATAAGGCTTGAGAACCATTATTCTAAACATTTTCATGTGTCAAAATTTTATATAATGAACCACTGAATTTGTCTAGCATATTTTAAAAAAAAAAAAACGATGCAGGGCTGGTGTTCTGGCACAGCAGTTTAAGCAACCACTTGCAATGTGGCATCCCATATCAGAGTGCTGATTAAGTCCTGGCTGCCAGAGACATTAGGCAAGAAAAAGAAATTAAAGGTATACAAATTTGGAAGGAAGAACTCAAACTATCCCTCTTTGCAGATGATATGATTCTTTATTTAGGGAATCCAAAGAACTCTACTAAGAGACTATTGGAACTCATAGAAGAGTTTGGAAAAGTAGCAGGGTATAAAATCAATGCACAAAAATCAACAGCCTTTGTATACACAGACAATGCCATGGCTGAGAAAGAACTGCTAAGATCAATCCCGTTCACAATAGCTACAAAAACAATCAAATACCTTGGAATAAACTTAACCAAGGATGTCAAAGATCTCTACGATCAAAATTACAAAACCTTAAAGAAAGAAATAGAAGAGGATACCAAAAAGTGGAAAAACCTTCCATGCTCATGGATTGGAAGAATCAATATCATCAAAATGTCCATTCTCCCAAAAGCAATTTATAGATTCAATGCAATACCAATCAAAATACCAAAGACCTTCTTCTCAGATATGGAAAAAATGCTGATAAAATTCATAGGGAGACACAGGAGAAATCGAATAGCTAACGCAATCCTGTAAAACAAAAACAAAGCCAGAGGCATCACAATACCAGATTTCAGGACATACTACAGGGCAGTTGTAATCAAAACAGCATGGTACTGGTACAGAAACAGATGGATAGACCAATGGAACAGAATTGAAACACCAGAAATCAATCCAAACATCTACAGCCAACTTATATTTGATCAAGGATCCAAAACCAATTCCTGGAGCAAGGACAGTTTATTCAACAAATGGTGCTGGGAAAATTGGATTTCCACACACAGAATCATGAAGCAAGACCCCTACCTTACACCTTACACAAAAATCCACTCAACGTGGATTAAACATCGAAATCTACAACTCGACACCATCAAATTATTAGAGAACATTGGAGAAACCCTGCAAGATATAGGTACCGGCAAAGACTTCTTGGAAAAGACCCCGGAAGCACAGGCAGTCAAAGCCAAAATTAACATTTGGGAGTGCATCAAATTGAGAAGTTTCTGTATGGCAAAAGAAACAGTCAGGAAAGTGAAGAGGCAACCAACAGAATGGGAAAATATATTTGCAAACTATGCAACAGATAAAGGGTTGATAACCAGAATCTACAAAGAGATCAAGAAACTCCACAATAACAAAACAAACAACCCACTTAAGAGATGGGCCAAGGATCTCAAAAGACATTTTTCAAAAGAGGAAATCCAAATGGCCAACAGACACATGAAAAATGTTCAAGATCACTAGCAATCAGGGAAACGCAAATCAAAACCACAATGAGGTTTCACCTCACCCCGGTTAGAATGGCTCACATTCAGAAATCTACCAACAACAGATGCTGGCGAGGATGTGGGGAAAAAGGGACACTAACCCACTGTTGGTGGGAATGCAAACTGGTAAAGCCACTATGGAAGTCAGTCTGAAGGTTCCTCAGAAACCTGAATATAACCCTACCATGCAACCCAGCCATCCCACTCCTTGGAATTTACCCAAAAGAAATTAAACTGGCAAACAAAAAAGCTGTCTGCACATTAATGTTTATTGCAGCTCAATTCACAATAACTAAGACCTGGAATCAACCTAAATGCCCATCAACAGTAGACTGGATAAAGAAATTATGGGATATGTACTCCATAGAATTGTATACAGCAGTAAAAAACAATGAAATCCTGTCATTTGCAAGAAAATGGAGGAATCTGGAGAACATCATGCTAAGTGAAATAAGCCAGTCCCAAAGGGACAAATATCATATGTTCTCCCTGATCGGCGACAACTAACTGAGCACCAAAGGGGAAACCTGTTGAAGTGAAATGGACACTATGAGAAACAGTGACTTGATCAGACCTTGTCTTGACTGTTGATGAAAAACTTAATACTTAATCCCTTTTTAGTATTTTTTTCATCCTACTTAATACTATTGTTGAACTCTGTAATTAACACACAATTATTCTTAGGTGGTTAAATTTAACTGAAAAGTGATCCCTGTTAAATATAAGAGCAGGAATAAGAGAGGGAGGAGATGTACAATTTGGGACATGCTTAATCAGACTTGCCCTAAACGGTAGTTAGAAACATGCCAGGGGATTCCAATTCAATCCCATCAAGATTGCATGTACCAATGCCATCTCACTAGTCCAGGTGATCAATTTCAGTTCACAATTGATCATAATGATAGGTCTAAGAGTCAAAGGGATCACACAAACAAGACTAGTGTCTGTGAATACTAACTGATAGAATTAAGGAGAGAATGATCCAACATGGGAAGTGGGATACACAGCAGACTCATAGAATGGCAGATGCCCTAAACAGCACTCTGGCCTTGGAATTAGCCTTTAAGGCATTCAGATATGGCTGAAGAGCCCATGAGAGTATTTTAGGCATGGAAAGCCAAGACACTCTGGCAAAAAAAAAAAAAAAAAAAAAAAAAAAAAAAAAAAAAAAAACCTAAATGAAAGATCTCTGTGAGTGAGATCCCAGTGGAAAGAACAGGGCCATCAAAGAAGGAGGTACCTTTCTCTGAAGGGAGGAAAGAACTTCCACTTTGACTATGACCTCGTTTAAATAAGATCAGAATCGTGAACCCAAAATGCTTCCATAGCCTTGGTGACTCATGACAAGAGCCTAGGGTGATTACTGACGCCATAAACAAGAGTGTCAATTTGCTAAGTCAACAACAGGAGTCACTGTGTACTTACTCCTCATGTAGGATCTCTATCCTTAATGTGTTGTTCAATGTGAATTAATGCTATAACTAGTACTGAAATGGTACTTTACACTTTGTGTTTCAGTGTGGGTGCAAGTTGTTGAAATCTTTACTTAGTTTATACTAAATTGATCTTCTGTATATAAAGATTATTGAAAAAGAATCTTGATGTGAATAGAATGGGAGAGGGAGCGGGAGATGGGAGGGTTGCAGGTGGGAGGGAGGTTATGGGGGGAAAAGCCATTGTAATCCATAAACTGTACTTTGGAAATTTATATTTATTAAATAAAAGTGGAAAAAAAAGTCCCAGCTGCTCCACTTCCAATCTGGCTTCCTACTAATAATGTGCGTGAGACAGCAGCAGGTGATGGCCCAAGTGGTGGCCCTGCCGCCCATGTGGGAGACACAAATAGAATTTTCTGGCTGGGATGGAATCAAAGGAGCCTGGATTTGAAGCAGGCACTCCTGAATGGGATGTGGGCATCCCAAACACTGCTTTAGCCCTGCACCAAAAGTCCACTTGCTTGTGCATTCATTTTAATAGTGAGATCATGAACCTACTGTCACCTTCTATATATGCTTCAAACTTCCAAGGTCTGAAATAAATACAGGTCTGAAATAAATAACTTCTAAGCTCACCATTTGCAGGGAGAATTTCTGACTTGGTATTTTATCCCTTTTTTTAGGAAAAAAATCACTAGTTTCACCTACTTGCTTACAGTTTCTAATTTTTATTTTAAAGCCTGATCTTTTTTCTAATTGCATATTTTTGTAAATCACAGGAACAGAAGCATTGCCTTAAAAGTATGCCTTAATCCTCCTTCCCCATGGTCCGGCCCCTACCCCACACCCACCAGCTTTCTGCATTTGTGACTTTGACAAGCTGAGCAACTGGCGAATCAGACAACCAGGTCTGCATTTCCCTGCACTTACTATGCCTGAACCAGGAGCCGGCTCTGGACACCTGAATAAGTCCTCAATACAGAAGGTACTCATCTGATATTGGAATTGATTTTAAACAGCTTTATTATAAGGAGAACCTAAATAACACCACTGAGTTAGCAGAAAGATGTTTCCATTTTCTCTTTGGTTGCATAAAGAATTAGAAAGGAATCATTTCCATGGTGCTTCTGGCTCAGAATTCTAAGACCCCAGGGGCCCTATGTACTCTCCTGCTGGGCTGCTGGGGAGAGAGCCAGTAGCCCATGCAACACAGGCTTATCCATCAGCCACAGATGCATAGAGCATGTGACTGATGTGGTCAGCAGTGAGTGACAGCGTCACATTGAGAGGATGCTGCACAGGCTGCAGACACAGAAGAGAGAACCGAAGGGCATTCAGAAGCATCCCTGGACCCAACCCAAAATGCACATGCAGTGTCTGAAATCCAGATGCATTCTGTCCCTACAATATTTACCAGTTTGTGAAATGTGTTCTTGAGTATAAATCAAGGGCAAATTTGCTTTTTGATATATTACAACTTTTGTAAGATCCTGTTTTCTTCTACACATTCAATTAACAAGCTGAAAATATAGGCTTTATTTGTAGGACTTTCTTGCACTGCCACAGATCCTTACCCTCTGATTATCCATATAGACAAACCCTAAGGAAGAACAAAGGCCTGGGATTCAGTGGATGTTACATGGCCTCGTGTACAGAATCTCCGGGCAACCTGAGCCACAAACCTCGGTTCTGAGTTACAGCTCCTCTGCTGTTTCTCACCATGCCGCTCTCTTGGGGAAAAACAGCCAGGTTCACAGAAGATATGTGGAACAAAGAGGGAAAAAAGGCTACTGAACAACCTCATTTGTCAACTCTAAGTGCCTCTGGACCTGCAAGCCCTTTACCTCGTCACATCTCTGATTTTCTTTCCTCTAAACTACTCATGGGAGAAGATATTTTTTTCACCAAAATATGGCTGTCAATTTAAGGTAACTAGGTAATAAATTCACCTAAAAGTACCTTCACAGCATGTGGTGTAGGAAGCCAATAAAGATTTCTCATTTAGCCTTCCCAGAAATGAAAATTTGAAATGTCACTTTCTGTGTCCAAAAATTATATTTATGACCATATCTAAGTTATATAAACCTAAACTCCAGGTTGTTTGGTGCATTACAGAAATGTAGTAAGTTGGCCATATATATTCTTGTAATTAAAAATAATTCATGTGCTTTAAAAGTTATAGATAGCATCTCCATAACTCATGGGGAAAACCAAGCAAGTACAAATAATGCCCTTTCCTTGTATAACTGCAATGGTTTCTGTGTTAGTTGGTCACAGTTTAATAAAAACCTGTCAACCCTAGGCCAAGCAAGTATGATAAGAGGACCACTCACTGCAAACAGAAATGGATCATGATACCCCATACACCAAGGGCTGATTCACAGCTCAGAGAACACTGTCAGGCTGAACCAAGGAGGATCATCTCTGTTTTCTTCTCTCCCTCATGCCCTATCCCTGCTATCTGGCACTACAGATTGGGCATAAAATTCTATGAGGTACTTTAATCGACTCTTACCCCATGAGAAGTACCCATGCTGGCACTGTTAATTAAGAATTTACTCACTGTGCCAGTGTTGCTGTGTAGCAGGTAAACCCACTGCCTGAACGCAGGCATCCCTTTTGGGTGGGTGCTAGTTCTCATCCTGGTTGCTCCACTTCCAATCCAGTTCCCTGCTAATGATCTGGGAAAAGCAGCAGAGGATGGCCCAAGTGCTAGGGTCCCTGCACCCATATGGGAGACCCAGATGAAGTTCCTGCCCCCTAGATTCAACCTGGCCTAGGCCTGGCTGTTGTGGCCATCTGGGGAGTGAATCAGTGGATGAAAGATCTCTCTCCATCTCTCTCTCTCTCTCTCTCTCTCTCTCTCTCTCATTCTTTCAAATAAATAGATACTTTAAAAGAATTTGCTCACAACAAAAATTGCTATTATTTCTCTATGTCCTAGCATATGGCCCAAAGGAAAAATTTTGTTCATATGCTTAAAATCAATTTTCAGTAAAAGATAACATTGTGAACAATGTGAAAAAATGCACTAATGCCTGAATGGCCAAACAAGGGCCATTGAAGAACAGGATGCCTACCCGTGCATCTGACCTTACCTTCTTTCCCTTTCACAGTGTCACCGTCAGCAAATAAATGGGGAACATATCTGAGGGACCAAGAGAACCCAGTGACAGAAAGTTGTGATCCACGTTCTACCCAGAGGTATTAGCTTAATCAGGAGGAAGTTCTGAAAGGAACAGTGGGAGAGCCATTGGCCTGGTCTTGAAATGGAATTTTTGGCCCTGTTAGGGAATGGAGCCACTGACCTGACCACAGAATGGAGTCACTGTCCTGGTCGTGGAAGGGAAGCATTGGCCAGGTCGTGGGAGAGTACCCAGGCTGCAGCAAATGAACTCAGGACTGGAGAGACACCAAGACTGTCGGACCTGTGGATGCGACTAAGGAAATCTGGGCCCTCTGAGCACTGGGAAAGAAGGTGAGAATCTGAGTCTTCAACCCAGAAAGCAGGCAGCATGGGAACCTCCAAGATGGAAAGCATGATGCAAGAACTGGCTGTAGTGGCTGATTTTCAGAGGCTAGAGAGGAGTCACTGGACATCCTCCTTCAGGAATTCCCATGCAAGAGACAAGACTGTCTCCGTGGAGCTTACCATGTCAAATGATGGATCAGTTGGCCTATGTATCAATGTGGTACCCTGTGTTTTATAGTGAAGGGTGTTACACAAAACATGTCTGCAATTGTGTGGGAGATGTTAACGTGAAAATTCTCTTTTCACTTGACGCCAAATGAATCTACATATAGAAAAATACAAGTCTGTTTTTCTGGAATCAGGCAATTCTCAAAAAGTTTCATTACTTAATATTTAATTCACCATGATCCCACTTAGCATTATTGATGACTTACACTTAGCTTCTGAGACTCCAGTGTTGATCAATATTGACCCTGTCTCTTAGGGAAGCAATAAAATACTTAGCATGGTGACAGAGTGGTATCAAGATAATGAGGGGAAAAAAATAGTAAAGACACTGGGCAGGCAATGAATTTTAAAAATCAATTAAAGAATCAATGCCATTTTCATTTTGTCACAAAAAGCCTGAGTCAGAGACAATGCTAGATCACAAAAACCCTGGTTTTATTGGCATTTCTGGCAATGTTAATTAAATGAAAACCCTCTACTGATTGACTGATAAAGCACACAATGAGAGTAAATTACTGCTATGGATTTGCGTACGCATTTTACTTGGGTAAGATGCTTAAGTGGTGTTTTCCTTAGCAGCTATAGGCAATGGAAAATTCTCTAATGTCCCAAGCTTAGTATTTATTAAATAAGCTAAATCATTTAAATATTATTTATGTTAATTGATATAAATCACTACTTTGATCATCTGAAAATATTGCACTGGTTTATCACCCATTTAGTAGCCAGTAGCACACAAGTATCAAATATTTACTTTGTGTTTAACCTGATCTCGGCTCGGGCTTTCTGGGTAAACATCAGCACAAGACTCACCATTCCTCAGCACCCACAGAGCACCCATGGGATACCCTCAACTGTTCCAAAGCTCTGACTGAGGCTAAAGAGATTTCAACTATCAGGAATTTCTAAGTACAATGTGATGCTAGAGTGATTCAGAATGCCAAAACAATTAAAAACAGAAACATCTATTTTAAAGAAAATAAGCCCAGACAACACATGACATTCATCAGTGACAGTTAACTTCTGCTCTAGAACTACTTAACAAAAATTGCACATGGTGTTCTGTTTCATTTTCCATTTCCTTGTCATTATCATCCCACCCAAGGTCAACCTGTGCTTTGAAATTTCCTAGTTCCCAACAACATGAAACACTGAAGCCTAAAAGCTATGAGAGGGTACAACCCCTTACTCCACATCCTAACCCAAGAGTGCCCTGGGTTGGTTGGGTAAGAATTGTCTGAGCAAGTAGTGCTCTGGCACAGTAAGACAATAGGAAAAGATGCACCCCGAACATAAAGAACTGAACATTAAGCAGGAAAAACTAAGCCATCCATTTACGAATTATTGGAAACATGAATACACACACAAAATAACGTTGGGATACCTGGAAAATGCAAGTGTATCTGAAAGTGACATGATTAAGACAGCATGCATAACTGCTGGAAGAAAGGACAAGAATGGGTCATTGTTTCTTGGGAGAGAAAACTCGCAGCAGAATTAGGTTATGCAGCACTGGAAAGGGAGTGAAAGGCCAGGCCAGAAGAGAAGTAAACACGAGACCTGGCACCATACTGTCGGGCATTTTGAGGGAAGCTTGGAGCCAGTCCCCCAGTTCAAAGGAGATGGAATCCGGGCAGAAATGCACTCACAGCACCCATGTGGAAATGCACACACCTGCCCAAAGATGACGGGTCCGCTGCCTTTGTACCTGGGCATGGATTATTCCCCTCAGCAGTCCAGCACTGTAACAGAGCACTCTTGGACGAGAAGACTAAAGCATAAACTTATCCCTCATGGTTCGGAAGATTCAAGCCTTATTGAGTAGGGGATGTCTTCGGTAAACTCTGGTTTAGGGTGAAAACCCTGCAGACAAGTGATCCTCCATGGCGCAATGCCAAATCTGAGACTGCAGAGTGAGTTTTCAGACTGAATCCATTCTCAATGTGCCAATTTACAGGCATCGAGGCTTCAGCAGAACAAAAGGCACTCAATTATGTAAGTTGCTTTAGACTTTATAAGTATTCCAAGGAGTAATTCAAACATGGGCATGAGTTCTAGTCATGTGATACTTGTTAGTTTTCAATTCCTGTTTCTCCAATGGGCTAAAATATAAAAACTTCAGAGTAAGATGAAACCTGCTATTTTCCCATGACACTGAGGACACGTGGCACTAAAGCAGGTTTTGAAATTGTTGCCTCCAGGGTCTGATGCTGTGGTGTAGTGGGTTAAGCAACCGTCTGCACTGCCAGCCTCCTATACATGTGCCAGTTTGAGTTCCAACTGCTCCACTTCCAATCCAGCTCTCTGCTAATGCACCTGGGAAAGCAGCAGAAGATGGCCCAAATCCTTGGTCCCTGCACCCTAATGGGAGATTCAGATGAAGTTCCTGGATCCTGGCTTCAGCCTGGCACAGCCCTAGACATTTTGGCCATGGGGGAGTAAAACAAAATGGAAGATCTCTATCTCTCCTCTCCCTCTCTAACTCTGCTTTTGACATAAAGAAATAAATCTTTAAAAATGTGTATCTTTCTTTAAAAAAAAAAAAAGAAAGAAAAGAAAAGAAAACGTTGCCTCCACCGTGTGTCTGAAGCACTTTGCCTTGATACCATCATGCCTAACCTGTCATTTGACTTACAAAATGCACTTCCAAGACATAATAGACTATCTCATATGTTGGCATAAATGTTAAAAATCTTGTACTAGGTACTTCTTTTTTTTTTTTTTACTAGTTGGGCACTTACCAATCAAAATTATACTTGATTTTGAAGGCTTTAAAAAAAATCTCATCTTCTTGTACACTTTGGCCCTAGAACGTGTCACTATGACAACCTACCCATGCTTATCCATCAGACACGACAGGTGTGTTCACAAATAAAGGCCGGAAAAGACAAACTGCACCTCTGTATTCCGTGTGAGAGTCATCATCAGCCCAGCACAGGAAGGAAGCAGAATAATTCTACATCTAGATCCATGATGCAGATCTTGGTTTACACTTGTAGATCCACCGTTGGTTAACTGATTCCATCTCTTTAGTTTACTTCTTCCTTAGTCTCTCTTAATTTTAAACTCAAGTCACAAAAACACACTCATCAAGAAAGCAAAGTGAATATTTGTTCCAATAAAAAAAATAAGGCCACACTTTCAGTCCTGGTGTGAGCTCAAATGGCTGGGACAGACAGCCAGCAGGGGCATCTGTCAGGCAGAGCTCAGCACCATGTACATGTGGCTAGCGCTGTTTCCAGAGTGAATGAAAGCTCTGCTAAACATGTTTACACCCATTTCAGATCAAGGAAATCAATGTAAAGCATATTGAGAAAAAAACACAAAATGCTATGAGTACCCTCAATACAGATTCATAATATTTGTTAATATTCTACATAAAAGAAGTGGAAAGCAGTCTTAAAGAATGTACACAAAAATGAAAAGTTTCTTGTGAATAGAGGAATTCAGTGATTTCACTTTTTTCTTATCTGTATTTTCTAATAATTCTATAATAAATACAAGTTGTTGATGAACTGACAAGAGTCTTCATTTCAAAACTAATGAGAGATATCACAGAAGAAAATTCAGTTTTAAAACATCATTAGTGCTGACTGTGGGGAAAGAGCTACGTTTGCCTGATGTTACAAAACAATGCAAATAGCACTCAAATCAAATCCCCGCTTTCAATGATGCAAACCTCTGTGAGAACCAGGATTTCACTGGAGATAGCAATAACATTAGTAGCTGTGACTCACTCCCAGCTCAGGAGCTGAGGCAGTTGGGAACGTCCCTAATCTTGTAGAAACTTCACAAATTGGGAATCATTCCATTTTCACATATAAGGAAACTGAGGCCCAGAGGAGAGAAACCAAATTCACAGGAAATCTGCATGGATTCAGATCTGCACTCTTCACTTCCATGGGTCTGGTAAAACATTGTAATTGAAAGAACAAGTAGCATATAAGCCAAACAAGTAATAAATGTCTCCAAAGAATTACTTGACACTGAAACCAGCTATTTTGTATGTTTCCAGAAACAGCATTATCAAAACAGATCATCGTTTTTTCCAGCACAGTGTAGAGCAGCTGGCTGTCAACAACGGGGGAGGATAGACTATCAGAACTGGTGGCTTTTCAGAGGGAGTTAAGAATGGGGACAGCCCAGTGTCTCCTTTCAAGCTGAGAAACACAAACTCTCATCATCGACCTTAAGGACAAATAATACAAACACTGTGAAACACAGACATGGTATACCCTCTCACAGGTATACCCTCTCACAGATCCTTGAGAAGTTTGCTATAGATACGTGAAATAATTTTTTATTGCACTGATCACACACACAGAGGCTACTTCACTTAGCAAATTCATGGGAACGCTAACACTGGAATTCTGGGCTCTTCCTGTGACTGTCTGCACATCCATACGTGAAAACCTATACCAAGATAGAACACATGGTGTGCCCCTGCCCCATAACCCTGCTAGGGTTCTTCTACAAGCCAGTCAACACAAACAAAAACATATTTTATGCATATTCTCTCTAATCCAGGAGATAGACTTGATTACAAAAAAACAATCCAACAAAAACAAAAATTTGCAAAGAGGACCCAGGCTCTGGGATGTAAGACATGTTCCCAAAGCTTAGAGCACTTGGCTCTGTGTCAAGACGAAGCCCAGTGCCCGGGGCCTCCAGGTGCTGGCTTTGATCACTACCCTTTCCAAACAGAGTGATGAGGAGTCTGAGAATCAGGGTCTAAGTAAATGACATGTACATACTCAGAACTCAGTCATTTAGCAAACACGCATGAGAACTCTGTCCTTCTTGGGACAGAGCTACTGCTGAGTGGTAGGAAAGGTAGCTCATCCTAGACGAAGGACCTACAGCTGCCAGGTAGGGACACAGCAGGGGAGCGACCTCCTCTTATGCCCTCAGTGTGTGACACGTCCCTCTCAAGCTTATGGCTGGAGTCTGAAGCTGCAGCTGTCACAACGTCCCGGAAATCCTACAGCAGTGCCTCCAGGAGCTGGGACAGGGGACTTGCGGGAGTCCCCGAGTGTGCTGCCTCAGCAGCTTCGGCGTGCCTGTTTTTGATCTGCGTTTATAGCAAATAGCAAATCCATCCACCTATCTGCAACGCCTCAGTGGTGCTTCTTTCCCTCTGGGTTTCTTTTCTAAGTCTAGGAACAGAGCTGTGGCATGTGACAGAGGCACAGAAGTTATATTCCTAAAAACACCTGACAAGGTGGGGGATCCATTGATCATGCTGTTAGGTCTGTCTGCAGAACTGGAAACACAAACTAGTTATCCATACAAACCTTTCTTTCACCGTCTTCTGAGAGCCATTCATCTCCTTTTTCCTGTTATTGAAGACATAAACAGAGTAATCAGCTCCCTGCAGGGAGGGTATTGCAAGGTAAGCCCCACCTCCCTTCTCCCTCACGTTCTCAGTGAATTGCATGAACGTCCTAGGGAGCTCCTTCTAGAGTCGGAGCCACCTCCCTGTGTTCCTCCCACTTACCTGCCCTCGCCCTTAGACAGCACATTCCCATTCTGATGCCTTGCTTCCTGTGCCTGTCTTGTGGACAAACACAACACATCATATTCTCTGCTCCACTTTCATTGTTTTCCTACTTAATATAAAGTCTTGGAGCCCCACTCTTTAGTACATAGTTGTTTTCTATTCTATGTGTGAAGCATAAATTAATGAGCCAATCTGTATGGAAGAATATTGCACTTGTCCTTATTACTTGTTATCAATTAATACAGTTATGGAGTATTCCTAGCTATTGAAATTACTGTTCTAAAAAAGAAAAGGGCTGCACCAATTGAGACAAGCACTGCTGCTTCTTTGCACCTATACTTCCATATAAAGAAAGAAATAAACCCTCTCTAGAAAGACACCATAAAATAAGCCCTTCATCTGGATTTATTAAGCACTGGGCATTGTCTACTTGGTCTTAGGAAAAACCCATCATTTATTATTTGCTTTTCTTTCACTAGGGATCACATGGATCTATTTCCACGTCATTTGGAGATTTGTATTCTTTATGCGAATTTCCTATTTGCTTCATTTGCCTTTCTTTTTATTGGTCTTTCCATTAGTTAAATCTTTCTAAATGAAGAAACCTTTAATTTGTATTGCAAATATTTTCTTCCTCATTTCAATTATGTATGACTTTATGATATTTTTCCAAAGAGAAAAGTTTTACTTTCATACAGAGAAAGGGTATGGCTTTGAGGAAGATCAATTCTTCAGATATAGCATTGTGAGACCCACTGAATATGTGTGTTCATGTTAGTCCTCCCCACTGGGCTCTCCCAGCCCTGGGGTTGCCATGCCCAGTCTCCTGGGCAGGAAGGTCTTTACAAGGTCCAGTGTTACCCCCATAGCCGTAACAAGAGTGACCTAATATCTTCAAGGTTCTCCATTAAATTCAGAATCAGTTATTCTTGTGGCCAAGGAAGGAGAAAAGGGCTAAAGATGATAGTGAAATGAAGCAAGTACAGATTCTCCCTTCTATAAATTTACACTGTTATAGAAGGAAGTACACGGACACACATACTGCAGTGGGAGCCACGGTGTGATCTGGATGACACAGAAAGTATAGACGAATACTGTAGGGGTCAGTGGAGGAAGAGATGCTCCACCTGGAGAAGGCTCTAGAGAACTCCAAGTAGGAGGAGCCTGGTGTTTGCAGGGAGTCGGGCACGAGTGGAAGCAGAAAGACAAAGATAAGTAGAAAAGGCAGAGGGCAGGCCAGGCAGCACACACAGCACAAAAAAAAAGGCAGACAGGTACAAAGCATGCTGTTCAAAAATTAAAGTCAACTTCCCTCCTCCTCCTTCTCTTTATTGAATGCACAAAATTATCCATGAAATTTTAGATGATCTTTTCAAAGGTAGGAAAAATTTAAAAACATTAAAGGTTGAAAACCATCAGAAAAAACTCAGAGTCACGAAGGACCCAACCACTGCTGTGCACAGGTGTCTCTGAAACACCTGCCAAGCTGACCTACAGGCACCCCAGGATGCTCCCAGGGGCAGGAACTCCAGTACACAGCTTCAGATGCGATTTCAGCATTGCTGTTCACGCCCCTCCCATTCTCCTTTGGAAAAGGATTGACTCTTCCCAAAACCTTTACTCGCTGTTTCGTAAACTCAGCAGGCAGCATAAATACAAAACACTGCTTGCACAGAACACTCTTCACAAAGGTTCCTAACAAATCAGCACTAAGACCTGGAGAAAATTTCGGTCCACTGGGATTCAGCTGGTTCTCAAGCACCCAGAGTACAGGAATGTGGGTGCCATGAGCACAATTTAAAATAAGTAAAAGGAAAAGTACACATTTCATTTTTATTATCTCACAGAAGAGCTTTTCAAATTAGTTAATGGTAATAAAATTCCATTCAAAGATGAAAAATAATATTAGAGTGCTGAATTTTCCCAGAGTTGCCATGACTTTACAATTTACATATTTAAAGTGTCCTGAGGATGGAGTGTCACACAACAGCTCAGCTTTTTATTTTGACGTCACCCACTTCCATGTCATTGATGTACACAATGACGAAATAAATGGCCAGGGCCAAACCCAACCACAGCATCTGCATGTCAGCAGCTCCTTTCTCCTGGAAATGGCAGCAGAGCCCATGCTGGAGGAACAGGGGTGGGGCCAGAGCTTCTGTTCTAGAGGTGGAGGGGTGATGGCTACTTGACACTGCGTGCGTCACCACTGCCACCTCTGGGTTGTGCATTTGGAAATGACTAAGGTTGCTAAGTTTACACTGCATGTAAGGGGACTTCAGAAAGCTCAGGGAAAATGAAATTAAAAGATGCCTATTTTAGTGCAAAAAATTTGGAAATCCATGCATAGTTTTTTCATAATATGTATTCTCCATGAACTTTTTGAAGACCCTCATGCTTCAAAAATTTTTGCACCAAATTTATTTATTTATTTATTTATTTGGCAGGCAGAGTGGACAGTGAGAGAGAGACACAGAGAGAAAGGTCTTCCTTTTGCTGTTGGTTCACCCTCCAATGGCCGCCGCGGCCAGCATGCTGCATCCAGCGCACCACGCTGATCCAAAGCCAGGAGCCAGGTGCTTCTCCTGGTCTCCCATGTAGGTGCAGGGCCCAAGCACTTGGGCCATCCTCCACTGCACTCCCTGGCCACAGCAGAGAGCTGGACTGGAAGAGGGGCAACCGGGACAGAATCTGGTGCCCCGACCAGGACTAGAACCCGGTGTGCCGGCGCCGCAAGGTGGAGGATTAGCCTATTGAGCCGCGGCACCAGCACCAAATTTATTTTTAATTCTGTTTCTATGGACTTTTTAAAATACCCTCATGTATTTTTTACTACAAGAGGTAAAAAAAAAAATGACAACAAAAATTCTGTGAACAAATATCACAGGTATGTACTTTTAAAAAAATGTTCATGATAATATACATTTTCTTATAACTTTGCGAGTTAATTAGCATTTTACTCTGGGAATATGTATTTTAGTTTAAACAACTGAGTCACTGCTAACCCAAAGAAAAACCACAGACATTTATTAAACTCAAACTGGGAATAACGCGCTAGGAAGGACACATGGGATAATAAAGTGCAATAACTCAGCTCCTTAGGGATTCACAACCTGCTTTAGGAGAGGTCAGGCCATCAGTAAGATGCCTAAAATAGTGAATACAGTAAACATCAAGTATGTCCTAGGATTCACTTCCACATGGATGTACAGATAAAAGACCACATGAGACTTTCGTTACTGAGAGCAGATGCAGATCCGCGGGGCCTAGTAGTCGGAAAGAGCTAATCGGATACTACTGCTCCTTTTTCATTCTTACTATTACTAGCTATAAAATGCTTGCTCTTTCTGAGCCCTTGAAAACAAAGAATGGGGCCAGCATCAAGGTACAGGAGCCACCTGTGACACAGGTACTCCATGTTTGCACCCTGGCTGCTCTGCTTCTGATCCAGCTCCTTGCTAATGCACCTGAAAAGGCAACAAAAGATGGCCCAAATACTTGCGCCCCTACCACCCACATGGTAGACCTGGATGGAATTCTAGGCTCCTGGCTTTGGCTTATCCCAGCCTTGACCATTGTAACCTTTGGGGAATGAACCAGCAAATGGAAGATTTTCTCTCTCTCTCTCTCTCTCTCTCTCTCTCTCTCTCTCTAATTCTGTCTTTCAATAAGTAAATCTTTAAAAATCAAAACACAGTCTAGACATTTGGGCAGAGACCTTCAATTCTTGGGGGGAAGGGGGGGATTCACACCAACCACATCTTGTTCAGGTCCTGCTGGCAGCAAAGATGGAGACAGGTGGACCTGAGAGCTACCACATCTCCAACAGCCCTCGCACAGGTGACAGAGTACACACAATGGCCTCTACCAGGAACAAAGTGTGAGAGCTGACACAGTGACTCTCTCCTGGGAAGCTAAACACAACAGCCTGGCTCACTGGGGAGATGACAGCCTTCAGAATCCTTCAAACCTGGGTTCAAACCCAACGCCCATCACCTCCTGTGACCTTGACCAGTTACACTGTTTGTGCTAGCTTTCTAAATCTTTTCTTAATTGATATTTGCCTTAAAAAGTAAATGAAAAGATGGAGGACTGCCCAGGCCTGGCACATGGCTATGCCCCCTCCAACCCTCCAGACCTGTGTACTCAACACTTGGGTGAGAACGGAGGTTTTCTTGAGGCCTTTCACCCTCTGTCCCCAAAAGTTTAATTCTTAGCCCAGATATCTAAAGACTGGGTGCTTGGGTTTGCTGTTATCCCAGCAACATTGCTAGCATTCGGAGAGACATTTTGACTCGTCTAAGAAATTGAGTCTGCTATTGGCTGGTACCAAGTGACCAATTAGTGTGAAGGCAGCGTGTCCTGAGGCACAGGTGACAAATTCAATGACCAACCTGCACAAGGCACCCAGATAACAGCATAGTCAATGTAACCAACATGCCCCTGTTGTATTTCCACTACAATGTCTGCATGAGCTCTGAAGGAAACCACAGCAGCCCTCCGCCCTCTTTGCCGAGGCTCTGGGACCAAGAGCTTCATGGCCGTGACCTCTTGGGACAGTCTCACCCTGTCGCCATACTCGCCCCTCGTCTGCAATTGTCCACAACCCCTGTAGATGCTGAGGGCAGTGCCTTGCACCCAAACTGCCTCTAAGGCAAACCCATGAACAAAGGCAAGGAAGGAAAGGCAAAGCTTCTCACACGGGTTCTTGGTGATGCTTTCACGTCATCAGCTCCTCTGGCACTTTTTAAAAACCTGAACAAATGGGGCCAACGCCATGGCATAGTAGGTTAATCCTCCGCCTGCGGCACCGGCATCCCATATGGGTGTCAGTCCGAGTCCCAGTTGCTCCACTTCCAATTCAGCTCTCTGCTGTGGCCTGGGAGAGCAGTACAGGATTGCCCGGGTCCTTGGGCCCCTGCACTCACATGGGAGACTGGGAAGAAGTGCCTGGCTTCTAGCTTTGAATCAGCACAGTACCAGCCATTGTGTCCATTTGGAGAGTGAACCGATGGAAAGAAGACCTCTCTCCCTCTCTCTCTCTGTAACTCTACCTCTCAAATAAAATAAAAAAATAAAATCTTTAAAAGGGGGGTGGGGGGGCGGTGCTGTAGCACAGCAGGTTAACGCCCTGGCCTGAAGCACTACCATCCCATATGGGCACAGGTTCTAGTCCCAGCTGTTCCACTTCCGAACCAGCTCTCTGCTATGGCCTGGGAAAGCAGCAGAAGATGGCCCAAGTGCTTGGGCCCCTGCACCCATCTGGGAGACCCAGAAGAAACTCCTGGCTCCTGGCTTCAGAATGGCGAAACTCTAGCCAGTGTGGCCATCTGGGGAGTGAACAAGTGGATGGAAGACCTCTCTCCCTCTCTCCCTGCCTCTGCCTCTCTGTATAACTCTGACTTTCAAATAAATAAATAAATCTTAAAAAAAAAAAAAAACCTGAGCAAACTTCCTGAGGACGCACAGCTTTCCCACGTAGAGACCAGGCTGGCCCCCGCAGCCATTTCCCCGTTTCCTTAAGGGGGCAGGGCCCCAGGAGGCCACCAGGAAACCTCAGGGCAGCAAGGGTGGCTGGCGAGGCTGCTCCATCCAGGGTTACCTGTAGCCAGCAGTCCACGGCAGCTGAGCAGGTCAGGCTGGAAATCCCAGCTGTTGCATGACCTCCTGCCTGAGCCCCAGTGTTTAAAAACAAGAAACTACCTTTGAAAAAAATCCAGAGATCAACACTCCACAAAATCCATTTCTAAGCCATGTGAATTTTATACTCATGTTTGCCCAACCCGTATATTATATGTGATATTAGTGACATCATCTCACAGAGGCCCAAGGAAACATGCCACCTGCGTGGACCTTGCACCCCAAGTGCCCTCTAGGGAAAGAAAAGCCAAGAGGACTGGCACTCTTGGCCTCCCCTGCCAGCTGGTGCTGCCACCTGCAGGCGGGCAGGAGCCTGGCAGTCCCTCACACAAAGCTATTTACAAAAGGATCCACCCACGCAGCTGCTGATGTGCCCACTAAAAATACCTCTTGATGCGTGTAGGAGAAAAAGTTCCTAAGTCTGTGACTGCAAGTGTAGTGCGAGGTAATAAGAAGATGCTAAAATGACTCAGGCAACTTTCTGGCGCACAGAGCCTGGCTGTCAAACACACTGAGCAAGCCGCTTACTTGGGTCTGAACTAACTTGGGTCGTGGATCCTTTGCCCATCGAATGCGAGCTCCATTTAGCACAGTCCAGTGACAAGAGGTACCTTAGACCTAAGCCATAAAAAAGAAAATGATATGAACTCACCGCCTTGCTTTCAAAATCAGGGGTGGTAACCTGTGTCTCTTCATCTTCTTTTACTATTTCAGCTGGAACCTAAGGACAGAAGACACCATGTTTCCATTTAGCCATAATCAACATGTACTAACTCATTTGCCACATCAGAGAGCGCACGAAGAAGCGTGACATCCCAGACGCTTCCATGGACAGCCTGGGAAGTCACTGCGGTTTTGACCTAGGCAACATCGTATCTGCTCTGTAGTCTTCACCTTGGGCTCTGTAGTCTTCACCTTGGACATGCCACCTGCATGGGAGAGCTGCTGGCAAATCTTTAAGGAGGGACACAAATGCTGTCTTTCTTGTGAAAAAGATGGCACAGTCACTTCAATACCTCTGGTCAGCAGGGAATAGGTGCCTTCCTAAGTCTTGGTGCACCCGTGGGACTCCTAACCAGCATCCGCTCCCTGTACTGGAGACGTCTCCACTGCCTTGGAGGATCTCGCTCCTCAGACATCCCACCTTGTGGCCGCCCTGCACCACTTTGCCAACACCAGCAGGAAATGGCAGTCATCCCTAGGCAATGAGGAGGACACAGCCCACTTCTGAAGGGTCTCTCGGTATGACTTCCTACTACTTAAACAAGGGATGGAAATGGACCTTCCATTCTCGTCATCATTCATGTGTTTCAATGAGCCACTTGGAACCTTGGGACTTGTGAAGACACAGGCTGGATCAATCGTCCAGAAGCTGAGGATGGGAGGAGGGTGATGGAAAGAACAGGATGCCCCATGACATCCCTGAGACCCCAAGCTCGCTGGCCCTGGAATCTTTCATCACACAGAGGCCCCCAAGGCCTTCTATTGCATAGAGGGCAAACGTTCCTTATTGCTGGAGGCACTCACAGAAGTTCACTGTATTTTTTAATTTATTCATTAAAGCAAATACTCCCAGCGACCTTGGTTAGCTCAGTCTGAGCTACTCCACGCACCTGAAAGGACCCAAGCTTATTATGCTTTTTCCAAGTAAACCACTCACAGATTACACAAATTTAGACTGACCTTCTCCAATTAGTTTGAGTTATTTTGTCTTTTCTTTAGTTGGTGACTTGCTCTGGGCACTTTCTCTGGAGTGAAATGCATGAGGCACTTGGGAGATGCAGTTGTGGCCTGCTTCTCTGGTTGCTACCCCTGAATCTAAGTAAAGGCTCTCCTTGTGCACTGACTCTCTGAGACCCTCTGAATGACTGTCCCCTCCACAACTCATGTGGAAATGCACTGGTCACTCTAACAGCTTGAGAAGGTGAGGCTTTTCAGAGCTGATGAGGCCACAAAGACTCCACCCTCACACACAGACCTATGTTGTTGGGGTAGGAGTGGGTCCACCCTGCCTCCCTCTTGCCTTCTGCCACTCAATGACACTAAAAGAAGCCCTCATCAGCACCTGGTACCTGGGCATTGGGCTCCCTTATGTCCCTTATTGGGCCAAAAGTCTCTGTTCATCATAAACAACCCAGTCCAGGCATCTGATGCAGTAGCACATATGGCCCAAGACTCAGCAATGGACCACCCAATCCTTGGTGGTTTGTCAATCCTTGTTTTCATGCATTTCCTGAGACCAGGTATGTATAGTGTGCGTATCACCTGGAGAATGACATGGTTTAGCCCTTCTCTTCTAAAATAGAGCTAGCTAGGCACAGAGTAAATGCTAGACCATTCCCCACCCACAACCTCCCGGAAAAGGACCAAATGACTGGAGACATGGGCTAAAAAGGACTTGCAATTGTAGGCATCTATCCACCTTTTCAAAGGATTTCAAAATTAACTATAATCGTATCCCTGGAAGAACACAGTGCTTTGTAAAAAATGTCCTGAAATCAGAATTTCAACAGTGATGTTTTCATATATGGATGCCAATCTTTGCACAGATCTTTGTTTAAAAGTATTTCCTTAACACTGGGGTTTAATGACTTGAGTCTTCAAAATGAAAGCCAGAAGCAGGAAGCTCCCTGGTTGTAGGAGTTGGTTCCTGACAGTCATAGGAGCAGAGCTGGGATCCAATTGATTAAAGAGGAATGAAAATGAGACTCAGATGTGAACACTACCCTTTGCACAATATAAGTTCTCTTCTCAAAAACCAGCCACTGGAAACCTACATTGAGTTACCAGGTGGATGGTGACACAGTCTGTAATTTTAGGGCTTGCTGAGTAGAATCTCCCACTGCAGGAGCAGGGATGGGGCCTGTCCAGGCAGCAGTGAGCCAAGCTGGGATGGACCCCAAGCCTCCTAGTCTGGCTCTGGGCATTGTACTCACCAGCATGTGCTTCTTCCTCCTCTGCCTGAGCATCCCTGCCCTGTGCCCCAGAAGTCTTGCATCCACTGTCTCAGCCCATGCCCCTGTGGCTTTGGTTTTTCTGTTGTCCACTCACTGGCCTTCAGGCCTTCATTTTAACAACTCCTCCATTGTCCCACGCTCCCTGCTGCCACCTCATCTGCCTCCCTCATTCCCCTAGACTCTCCTTACAACTCCACTCCCAGGCCGGCGCCGCGGCTCACTAGGCTAATCCTCCACCTTGCAGCGCTGGCACACAGGGTTCTAGTCCCGGTCGGGGCGCCGGATTCTGTCCCCGGTTGCCCCTCTTCTAGGCCAGCTCTCTGCTGTGGCCAGGGAGTGCAGTGGAGGATGGCCCAAGTCCTTGGGCCCTGCACCCCATGGGAGACCAGGAGAAGTACCTGGCTCCTGCCATTGGATCAGCACAATGCGCTGGCCGCAGCGTGCCAGCCACAGCAGCCATTGGAAGATGAACCAACGGCAAAGGAAGACCTTTCTCTCTGTCTCTCTCTCTCACTGTCCACTCTGCCTGTCAAAAAAAAAAACAACTCCACTCCCTACCCACCATGATACCAGAAGAGAGATGGTGCTGGGAATCCGCCGTGTGACAGGTACTGGAACAGGCGCTGGCAGGAGCCCTGCTGTCGCTCCCCCTCTTCGTGGAGGAATGACACTGAACCCTGCCTAGGCTTCATATCCGAGTCACGGCACCATTATGTCGCTCCCCGTCTTCGTGGAGGAAGGACACAGGACCCTGCGCTGTTCTTTCGTCTGCTCGGCCC